>NC_062579.1:25537000-26790500 GCF_022837055.1 Prionailurus viverrinus
TCACACACACAAACAAATTAACTATGTATGGTGACGGATGTTATTGTGGGGATCATTTGTTGTCATATCAGAATATATATAAATATCGAATCACTATCTTGTGCACCTGAAACTAATACAACATTATATGTCGATTATACGTCAATAAAAAAATAAGTACCAGAACAGAGTTAGTCGTAAACTAAGGGGAAAAGAGAAGATTCTGCCATTGCCAATGCTATTTCACACAAACAAAATAGAACGAAGGAGGTCACCTAAGAAGAAAACAAAGGCATCAAGTGAAAAGAGTAATGAAAAGAAAACATACAGTAGGGGATGATAGGGTGTTAAAAGACAACCCCCTTCCCCCACTGCCAAGAAAAAAGGCTGCAGGAGAGCAGAAACTGAGGATAAGGTAAGCTCTGAAGTTTTGATATATAGGAAGAGAGGACAGTAACTGAAAGTGAGTAATGGCGTTGTTTTAGGAACAGAATGGGAGACTGAAGGCGGCTTTGTGAACTGATTGGAAAGGATGGTGCAGGAAGGGAAGCACTCAGTGTGGGAACTGGGAGATGGTATAAGATACAGGAATACCAGGCCAGGAGAGACTGCAGCAGTGCAGACCAGATTTTTAAAATATGACGGAGTGATTGATATAGGTGGGATAGTAGTCTGGATGTTAGAAGGAAACATATCTCAACATTATCATTATCAGTCATCACGGAGAAAGGGAAAGGAATAATTTAACAGGAAAGATACGTTTGCAGGAAATTAAAAGTGAAGTAAGATATATGAGAAGATGTGAGAAAGAGATCAACAGAGAATTTTTCTTCAAAAATAAAATGGAAGTAAATTTGAGAAGTATTTCTCTTCTCAAATAGTAATCAATACTGTTAAATCAATTAAAACTTCTACTAAAAAAGCACAGCACAATTTTCCATATGCAGATGAATTCAATGAAGAAAAGACTTGATTTCTAAATCCGGAACAAATGGATGTATTTTGATTTATACAGCTTTCAGGTTACTATTCTAGTAAATATTTCAGTGAAATTACTTCCTACATTTGTTTGGCATTATGGAATATGCATCTAAAAATGCATGTACCCTGGTTTGTACATTTAGATCTACTTTTAAGTAAATTTCCCGATTCTGTCATTTTTGCTCTGTTCAGTTCAAATGTTCTGTAGTGAAAAGAACCTTGGACTAGAAATCTTGGTTGGGCTTCATTTGTGAGTATGTGTGTATACACACACACACTCATCCCCCCCCCCCCCACACACACGCTCCTTGGATGGACATGAATAGGTAGTTGAAACTAAGTTGGTTTTTACTCTTCCATCAAATAAAAGTTTAGATTCTACCTAAGTAAATCTAGAAGGCTGTTAAAGGACTATTAGCACATTGGAAAGTAGTTTAAAGCAGAAAAAGCACCATCAACATCTACCTATTATTCACTGATTTACTTATCCATTCCACAATTTAAGTATCCACTAGGGATCAGGCATGGTCTGTGTTCTGAGATTACATCTCTGAATGAGACTCATATTGTCCCTGCCCTCCCATTATAAATGTATTGATATTATTAACAAATGACCTATTTCTGAGACACCCTGAGCATTCTTACCATGCTGAGAAGCAATGCTTGGGCAATTTTTGCTGAAGAACATTAAATACCATAATTATGGAAACTGAGGGGTAATTCAGGTTATTGTCTGGTGTTCAGTTAATTTTTCTGTTTTCATTCTTCTATGGATTTTAATGTAAACAAACTAACTTTTACCTTAGGGGCCCCCGGGTGGCTCAGTTCAGCATCCAACTTTTGATCTCGGCTCAGAACACGATCCCAATGCACTGTTGATGAGGTTGAGCTCCATATCAGGCTCTATGTTGACAGTGTGGAGCCTGCTTGGGATTCCCCCTCTCTGCTTCTCTCCCACTCATTCTCTCTCAAAATAAATAAGCATGAAAGAAACAAGTTTACTCAAGGTCTTCCTCACTGCACACCTTCCGGCAGCACCATTCACTCTAGAATGTGATATGAACGGCATGCCCTGGAGTTTGTGCGCTAAGTAGGACCACTTCAATTTCTCTTTTTCAGTTTGATTAATAATACTTGGAAATATTTCAACTGTGTATTATAAAACAAATTTGGACTTACAAGAAAACTTCAGAAATTAAATCACGTATTCCCATATACCCTTCACCCAGAAACTTTTTTTTTTTAAACTTTACTTCATCTGAAGTATAATTTCTCTTTTGTCTGTACTTTAGGCCCAATTTCTACTCAGAAGAACAACTGTATAATGGAAATCCCTTTAAACGTGCTGGGCATACAAAAGTAACTTTGGGGAAAGTCTAGTATAAAGCAGTAAGATGGCTTATTGTATTTATCTTCAATCACAGGGGACCAAAACTTCTCATAGAAACACCATGTACGGCAAGAGCAGTGCCAAAGAACTTAAAGCTTGGACCTGGGAACAAGTTGGCCCAGGGTCAGTAAGGGGAGAATAATATCGTGTATCTTTTAAAGGTTTTTGGAGCGTTAAATGAGTTAATATTTACAAAGTGCTTAGAACAGTATCTGGCACAATGTAAGCACCATTAATGGGTGATACAAATAATTTGACAGGCAAACCAAGAGCACTCATTCTGTTTTGTAACATCAGACCATGGCTACATCTAACCTCTAAAATAATGGGAAATATTGGTGGAAACAGAGAGAAGCACATGTCTCAGTGTACTTAGGTGTTTATTTTATTTCTAAATTTCCAGGGTTCTATAGGATGTAGTGAAATCAGAATGTCTCATTCAACTAGGCTTACCTTTAAAGGCAAACATACAACGTGATGGTTGCTGTCATTATATAATATACAAAAGTAGCTTCATTCATTGTTTATTTTTTAACATCATAAGGAGCTTTGGGATCCTCTAATACTGCCCAGTCTTAATTCTTACCTTCATTCTTACTTTATGGCAGTGGGGACTGTAGATATAGAGCTCAAGTGTTTTTGGCAATCTGTAGATCATAAGCCATACCTTGAACACTGGTTTTCAGATTAAATACTAGAAAATTCTTGACATATTGAGTCTTATTAACTTGAATTCAGATAATTTAGGTCTTAAGATAAATTTAAATTTACCATATTTGGAAATACCAAGGTAAGTAAACATGATGGGGGAAAAAAAGCCGCATGAGTCCTCTTGGGAAATAACAGAAAAGAGGTAAATGGAAGGTGGAAAAGGACAGTGGAAAGCAAAAAAGTAGATCAGCAGAAACTATCAAAATTGCCAGCAAAGAGTTATAGGATCAAACCCAGTACACTGACATACGGTGCCTGAATGTGGCTGGAAGGTACCCAGCATTACTGATGGGAAGAGATTTTTGAGGGTAATGAAAACAAAACTAATATTGGTAAAAAGAAAAAAAAAAGAGGAGGACCAAAATGGATTCATTTGTGCCAATCCCACATCATCAAACTACAGTTTAATACCTAACTCATTTGCACTTTCAGTGTTCCCCAGAAATACAGTTTTAACTAGTCAGTCTGAACATTTCTGCTCAGTACCAGTGAGGTAGTCTGCCACACACACCCTTTCTATACCCTAAATGAAGATGAGACAGTCTGCTCTTTCCTTGTTTCTAGCCTCCTTCTTCCTATATAAGCCCACCATTCTTTACAGCTCCATGACGCTCCTTCGTACTAGCTAGCTGGGGTGCGGCCAGATTCATCAATCAACCAATAAAGCCAAGGAGATCTTTCGATTTTGGTTGGCTGAATTTTTGTTATTTAACAATAGCAAGGTCTAAAGGATACAAGTGGATCCCTCAGTGAAATATAACCAACTTTAGGACTGAGAATTTCAAATAAAAGGCAGTATAGATAAAGGGTTATTACATGAGCATTAAAACTGGCAAAGAATCTATCAATGCCTGAATATTTCTTCAATTTCCAAATTAGACCTTTTACAACTCTTTATAAGATAGTAAAAATGTTTAGCCTCGATTGATTCTATTGCATTCACAGAAGGTTTCTGAATATTTGTTTTTCATCCGATCCACCTTTAACATTATTAGGGCCTCCTAATTATGTAAGTGCTTATATTACCTAATGAACAGAAAAACCAAATCACTATTCATAACATTTCAACTGAGCTTAAGCTTACTTAAATCTCTCCTAGAATGCTAAATGCTGTACATTTACAAAAATCAATGGCTAGAAAATGTAACTGTCAAGGAAACTGCTTTAGTTACTATTTATTGGAGTAAATTTACTGGACACTAAGGCCACCTAAACAATATCACAGCTCTCTACGCCCTACAGCTGCCAATATATTGATGAGGTTAACAATCTTTGGATGACAGCTTACATTTCTTCTGAAGCTAGTCTGAGGATCCCATTAAATATATTTCTGAACAACAATGAAAATGTCCACATGAAAGTATAAACCAATTTCAGGTGTTCAAGTTAACAGACTAAACAAAGACAGACACTTCCTTCCAGGCAATGTCCAGACCTCGAAATTAAAGACGGAAGCCAACTGTCACAATTTAACAAGTTAGGGAATCTCACTTGAATTGTGATGCTGACTGGCCTAAAATCTGATTTAATATTTTCTCAGAATATTTCATTCATCAGATAGTCTATTTGCTACTTATTATTTACCAATTACGGGCATGTGTGCCAATGAGAAATAAACTGAAGAATTCAGAGTCTAGAGTGAGAGTGAGAAAAGCAGCCAATAGGACAACACAGAGAAGGATCTTTGAACAGACCTCCAGGTAACCACTGTCGGCTTAGCCAATTTGCTAGCTTAACAAACATTCTGCATATCTTTTAGAATGCACACCGACTAATGTTTAAGATAAAAGATGGATTCTTTTAGATAACACTCAACTCTCTGGTAGGCACACAGGTTCTGCTCCTACTAGGTGAGTATGTACCAAGTCAAGTTAATTAAGCCAGCTATAATTAGTTGAAGAGTTATAGGGGCACCTGGCTGGCTCAGCTGGAAGAGTATGTAACTCCTGAGCTTGGGATGGTGAGTTCAAGCTCCATGTTGGGTGTAGAGATTACTTACATGAACATAATTATCTCTAGTGTTGTATAAATTAAGTAAAGATTCTCAACTGACAAATTTAAGTTCTAGAAAGACAAGGGTTTGTAATCGGCAAGTAATTAGAATGGTTTCTACTCAATATTTATTGCTTAAATACAATTACAAAAGTTTAGTGACACAAAAACTAAACTGAGTATTGTAAAATTTGGTTAAAAAGTCTTCAGTTCTCTGTGCATATTGTTTCACAGGTTTATATTTATTTTTTTTTAAATTCTTTTTAATGTTTATTTTTCAGAGACAGAGGGAGATAGATTGAGAGTGGGGAGGGGAAGAGGGCACGGGAGGCAAAGAATCTGAAGCAGGCTCCAGGTTCTGAGCTGTCTATACAGAGCCTGACACGGGGCTGAAACCCATGAACCAAAATTGGACACTTAACTGACCGAGCCACCACGTTCCCCTATTTAAAAAATTTGGGTATAGTTAACACACAGTGTTACATTAGTTTCAGGTGTACAACATAGTGATTCAACATTTGTATATGTCATGCTGCACTCAACCTCAAGGGCAGCTACCATATGTCACCATGCAACACTATTACAATACCATTGACTATATTCCCTGTGATCTGCCTTTTAAATTTTTTTTAAATATTTATTTTAAGAGAGAGCACACGCACACATGGGGTCAAGCAGGGGAGAAGCAGAGAGACAGGGAGAGAGAGAATCCTGCAACAGGCTCTGCACCCTCAGCACAGAGCCTGATGCGGGACTCGACCCTACAAACCATGAAATCATGACCTGAACTGAAATCAAGAGCCAGACACTTAACTGACTGAGCCACAAGGGCAACCCTATAATTCCCATGATTTACTCATTCCATAACTAGAAGCCTGTGCCTCCCTCTCCCCTTCACCCATTTTGCTCATCCCCCCTTCCATCCTCCTCCCCATCAGCAACTATCAGTTTGTTCTCCGTATTTACAGGTCTGATTATGCTTTTTAACAGGTATCTTTTCATTCATATCGAAATATAAAGAAACTGCAACTGGAAATTGTATTTTAGACTAGCTCTGGCAGTAAGAATTTAATGCAAGCTGTATACGTAGTTTTAAAATTTCAAATACCCACACTAAAAATATTAAGAAAGTAAAATTAACTTCAGGAATATGTTTTATTGGAATGAACATATCTAAAATATTGTAAATCAACGTATAAGCAATATAAAATTGACGTATTTGTCATTTTTTCATAGTAAGTCTTCAAAATCCACGACGCATTTTACATTTATGGCACATCCCAATTCATGCCAGCTACCTTTCAAGTGCTCATGCTCATGGCATGAGTTTACTATATTGGCAACAAGAGACAATATGGTCGTAGCTGATATGTGGAAAGAGAAAAACGACCTCATTCTCATCTGTGAATTTTTATTTAGGTGTGAGGTAGAAGAAGGTTTTTATAAACACGTGAATAAAGAATCTTTATTACATCTAGACCCACTGTGAGAGTGCTTTATCCATAGCCTTCTCCTGTATACAACCTATTTCTAAAAATCCCATTAAAAAAGTTAATCTTACTACAGAAATTTGGGAACCTAGCAAACTAAGATGTAGAAAAAAACATCATCAGTTTCAGTAACCAAGAAAACCATTAGTTTGCTGAACTTAGATAACTTGCCGATGGCAAAGTTACTTTCCCTGAGAAAGTCAGATAAGGATAACATGAGCTTACTAAAAAATGTTCAAGTACAATATTAAAAAAAATGAAGAATCATCGTTTTGTTTTTCTCCATGTCTGAGATCAAGGATTTTTTCACAGAATTTACCATACTTGAGGGTGCCTGGGTGGCTCAGTCAGTTGAGCGGTCGACTTAGGCTCAGGTCATGAGCTCACGGTTCATGGGTTTGAGCCCCACGTCGGCCGCTGTGGCGACAGAGGGGCTTGGAGCCTGCTTCAGATTCTATGTCTCCTTCTCTCTCTGCCCCTCCACCAATGGCACTCTGTCTCTCTCTCTCTCAAAAATAAATAAACATTAAAAAAAAATAGTGTACTTGAAAGGAACACGTGATAGCCCCGTTTCTACTTTACAAACTTTGGATAAAATAATTTTTAATTTTGGGGCGCCTGGGTGGCTCAGTCGGTTGAACACCCGACTTCGGCTCAGGTCATGATCTCACAGCTCGTAAGTTCGAGTCCCGGATTGGGCCTTGTCCTGACCACTCGGAGCCTGGAGCCTGCTTCGGAATCCGTGTCTCCCTTCTCTCTCTGCCCCTAACCCACTCACATCCTGTCTTTGTCTCTCTCAAAAATAAATAAACATTAAATTTTTTTTTAAAAATAATTTCTAATTGTTGCAGAGGTACATTTTGTCTCGCCTATGGATGTCCAATTTCTCCAGCACCATTTCATAAACACACTGTCCTTCCACTGAAATTATTTTGCTCCTTTGTCAAAAACCATTTGAGCATATTGCTGTGAGTCTATTTCTGGGTTCTTTACTCTGTTCCATTGATCTATGTGTCTATCCTCCTGAAGTATCACACATTTCTGATTACTGTGCCTATATAAGCAGTCTTAAGAACAGAGAGTGATTTCATCAGATTTCCTTTTTTTTTTCAATTTTTTCTTTTTACCTATTGTGGGCTCTGCAAATTTCCATATAAAGTTTAGAATTAACTTGTGCATGTCTTTCAAAAAATTCTGTTGGTGTTTTAAGAGTAACTGTATTAAACTTATAGAATCAAATTGAGAAGAAATGACATATGAACTATGCATTGCAAGCCATGAACAAGATCTGTCCGTTTCTTTAGGTCTTTGATTTCTTTCAATATTATTGTGTAAATTTCTACATATAAATTCCACACGTCTTATTAAATATGTATACCTATGTAATTCATTTTCTTTGGAGTTACTGCACATGGTTTCATGTGTTAAATTTTGGTTTCTGTGTGTTTTTAGCATACAGAAGTACAACTGATTTCTGTATTGGCAAAAATATGGTAAAATTGTTGCTAATTTCTGTGTAAATCTTCGGAGTAATACTATAATGGATTTCTTTTTGAGGAGTTTTCTAGTTACAAATCCAATTTTTTAATGGTTGTAGGGCTATTCAGATTGTTAATTTCATCTTGATCTACTTGTAAGTAAAATTGTTGTATAAAGTTGTTCACAATATTCCCTTATTGTCCTTTTAATGACTGCACAAGGTGTTGTTTCATTCCTGATATTATAGTGGACTGGGTCTCCATCTCTAGATTTTTAACCAAGATATTGATTTGTTTTTAAGAACCTGAGGTGTTTCAGGAAAATCCTATCTTCAGAGAAGGGCCAGGATTCACTTAAGTCAAGAGAAATCTTTGAAGAAATGGAGAACATGCAAGTTTATATTTAAGGCATCAAAGTGCACATTAGTGGATCCCTTCACTAATGAGTCACAGCTCTCCAGATTTTATTGCATAAGCTTAACAAATTTAATGATACTGAAATAACTTCTGTAATTTTGGAAAACCCAGACCAGATGGATTGAGTACTTTCTCTTTAAACTATCTCTCTCAGATGTCGAATTGCCTCAAAATGGAAATCCAACAGATGAGATGTGCTTCCTGGGAAAGAGGAAGAGGTAGGGGACTTTATTTTGACCTGCTCTCTTGTCTGAAACCTCTGGGGATTTAAGGAAAAGTAGATGCAAGATGTGTCTTAGTTTTAATGTTAATGCTACGGTACAGCTGGGACTTGTCCTACATTTATTGAGAACTGTAATTTACAAAAACTAGACCCCAGCATTTTGAAAGCAGATTTGAGACCTCTAAAGCTATTTCTTTTGCAATTTTTTTTTCACTTCTGGTTACAGTCTATGATAGTGTCCTGCTTTGTTTTGTTTTCTTAATTTATCCATAGGTTATTCTTAAACCCTTGGAATCAATTCCTTCTATGTATGTGATTATGCATCCCCACACGGAACACCCAAATACCTGTCTTTTACTTTTAGTAAATCATGCAAAAATAATCAAGAAACAAATCACTTAGTTTTCTACTGCACTTTATCAAATCAGAATTGTCAGATACACTGTGTTTTATGGAGATTTGCATTTTTTCCACAAAACCTAAGAAGTAAAAACATATACAAAGGAAGAAATGACAGAAGATGGTGTGAGTATGAAAGAACATTTATTCAGTATCTTATTTTATTGTAGGTGATATGCTACATAGCAACCAACAACAGATAAGGGAGAGAATGTGAAACAAAGGCAAAGAGTGCTTTGGTTTTCTGTATTCTGTGCCTACCACCCATAGGGATACCTAGAAAACTGGTCTCTCGAACAGATTTGAAGAATCAATTTTCATGAAATAAACACTATTGGAGAGATTACATTCCCAAGGTAGTATTGTTTAAGATCTTATTCTGAATCTAACACATTAGTAGTATTTCACCAAGAACTAAAAACATGTTTAGTCTAAAGTTGACTATCTACCAAATGGTCTTAATCACGTAATATTAAATAGTACACACACTTGCATACAAATCAAGTTTTTTTTTTCCGAACAGAATTTTTTTTTTGAAAAAAATAGGAATGATAAAGTGACTGAATGTATACATATGTAGATACTTGCCATAGGGTGAAACTGATCAACATCATCCTTCTTTAAAGGTATACCCTTAATTTACTTACAAGGGGCTTTAGAAGTTACTGACTGAAATACCATACCTAGTAAGTTTTGTAAACAGAAAAACTCAAGATTTTGTGAAGCCCCACATCATTATTGATAAAACCATGACAATTAGTCCAAACTTTTATCAAAGCACTTTTTTTTTTCCAAAATGCAGTCTAAATGTCAATGTAGTTACAGTTTTTTATAATTTGGTCTCTAAGTTTGCTTAGGAAAAAGTTTTTAACTTGAAGCCCAGAGGTCTACTAAATTCCTAAGTTATAAGGGAAAATTTTATGTTTACAAGCCATTATTGGGAGTATAAACTCAGTGCTCATATTTGATTTTGAAAAGAATTCTTCATCATCTACCAATTAAAAACCAATAATTCAGTTTTAAATTTAAATGTACGTAGATACTGGCCAAATGGCTAAAATGTGTAAGTATTATAATCAAGAACATAGTTGTGTTTAAGTCCCTAAGTCTGTGACTTGACAAATTGAAACCTTTATGTCTTGAGCCAAAAATATACATATATGCAACAGAGATATTGAATAGAATGAAAAATTACAGTTTAAAGTATCTTCTCAGTGGGAGAATGTGTGCATTCATTACCAGTGCTGCTTTGAGATATCAAAGTGCATCCTCTTATCTCACCAACAGTAGCCCATTCATACCAGCTTAATGGAATACCAGCTGAGAATAAGCTTGATGGAATGATAACATTGTTAGATGCTGGAATTCTCACAAGAACTTGGCAATCTGACCAAGAGAATTAAGACCAATAAAAAATTCCAGAGTTAAGAAAAAAAATCATGATTTATCACAGCCTATTTAGGTTTCTATTATTACACCTAATATGACAGTAAGTTCAGATGATTCTTACAATTTGTTCGACATTTCACCAACCACCGCTGAGTGCTTCACCTACAAAGTGCTAAAAATTCCAGACATCATGTTAGAAAATAAGAGGGCAGGGGGAGAAGAGCTGCAGTGATGAATAATAATTAGCTCCTATCTAAGGACTTTAAAATCTGGTTGTGGAAGAAGCTACACAAGAAAACAGGCTCAGTAACTCCAAAAAGTAGAGTCTGAATTGGGAGTGGAGGAGTGACAGCAGTGCTCTCGGCTGCCAATCACCGGAAAAACAGCCAGAGCGGAAGACATCTCACTCTTCTCAAAGGGACTGCTAACTGTTTGGAGAATCACCTGTCAGGAGCACATCTTCTGTGAATATGCACAGTGTCAGGGAAGAGGAAGCTACTGAAGTAAGGCGTGGTGATGAGGTACGGAGAATTTCCTGAGCAATGGAAAATGAAAGTCTCCTAGGAATTCAAGGAGCCAGAAAACTGAGGGAGAGACAAATAGTACCACAAATGCTGCTGGAGATTTTGATATCTGCTTTTAGATTGTTGAGAAGTTTACACACACAGGTTTATTTAACTTTCTTTTGACCACTGTTTTCCTGAATGTGGCATCTGTCGGAAATTGGACTGTGTGGGTGTCTAGATTGATAAGGCTGATCTTTGCATATATTAACCTAATGCAGTACAACAACTAGAACAATGAAGCGGAGTAGTTTAGGGGAAGGAGATAATAATTTAGACTACAGGATTCAAGGAGAACTTGACTAAAGAATTAAGACTTAATGGGGCACCTGGGTGGCTCAGACCATTAAGTGTCTGACTCTTGATTTTGGCTCAGGTCATGCTCTCACTGCTCATGGAATGGAGCCGCATGTTGGACTCTGCATTGACAATGTGAAACCTGCTTGGGATTTTCTCTCTCCCTTTCACTCTGGCCGTCCCCTGCTCACACGTGTGCATTCTCTCCCTCTTCCCCTCTCTCTCAAAATAAACAAACATTAAGAAATGAATTAAGACTGCAGCTCAAGAAAGCAGGTTAAGTTTCGAACAGGGAAAGACTTTCAAAAAGATGGGACAAATTTAGAGTAGGATTCAAATAAGAAAAAGGATTGGAATTAAAGAAATCATTTAAATGATAGCGTAAAACAGAGAAAGCCTTGTCATGAAATTCATGCGTGAAACTCTGTCGTAGCTAATGATCTGTTCTGAAAAGAATCAAGTGGCCAGAAGTATTCTCAAGTTGCCATGCTTTGAGTCATGTGGCTTCCAATCTTAACTATATTACAAAGGACGCTAAATAAGGTGGGCGTGAAATGTCTGTTGCAAGGCAGTTGTCCCAAATTGGCAGCCACAAAGAGCCATTGACAATTTGATCACTTCCCTCACAGTCAATTTACCTTGCTTTCTTGCTCTTCCTGTGGCTCATCCCAAAGGCTATCAAGCATCACACACCCTTCCTCAAGACTACTAGCCTGTGATGGGAGAGAGGTTGTGAAGATGGGGTGTGCCGACTTTCTGTATCAGAGATTCTCTGTTGGATCATCAGAACAATCAAAGAACCAACCTAATTACGGGAGGAAAGACAGACAGGAAATGGCATTCCTCCCCTTCTTGTGGAAGGTATGACACCTTGGCTCTTAGCGTACAGAAGTAACAGAAGAACATTCTTCCCACACTGCCTTTGGAATCACTCCATTTGAGGGACAATGGAAGGACCCTTTATTATTGAAAGAGAAGAGCTGAGTAATAGTTTGAGAGCTAAATTCAGTACAGAGGTCAAGATGGCTACCTGGACTTCAAAACAGTAGGCCAACTTCCTCCTAATGGGCTTACGGAATTTGGATGGTAATACAGGGGCTAAACCAAGGAGGAACATCTATTTCCCACCTAAGGACAGGAATCATCTATTAAATACGTGATATATGCTCTGCACTTCAGATTTATGTCATTCAATGCCCACAACATCATGATTTAGGTAATATTATTTTCATTTTTATGGGAAAGAAGTACAATCGAGTAGAAATAACATGGACTTGAGAATGAGATACGTGTTTGAAACATGCATTAGCCTCGTAATAGTTCTCAGAAAGACATCACAACCCTTTTAGACTTCATTTCTTCACGGATTAAGCAGGGAAACATTCTCTTTCATTGGGAATGAGCGTGTATTCGTTCAACTCACTTTATAGTTAAGTTTCCTAAGAAAGGCACAAATATAAGAAAACTTACTACTTTCTTTACTGCATATTATGTGCCAGACTTTATTACATGTGAAGACTTTTCCATATGCTATTTCATCTAATCCTCACAGCAACCAGGTGAGGAGGGGCCGTTTTCCCAATATTTTATAGTCAGGCTATTAAAGCTCAGAGATATGGGGAAACCTGTTTAGAGTCTTAAAATGGTTAAGTGGCAGAACCAGTCATTTGATGCTGTCATTCCAGAGAGCCTTTTTCACAGGCATCAGAGGAAGAATAAAGGGCAACAGTAACAGCTAATGTTTAATGAGCATTTAATTTATGTGAGACTCTATCATAATCACATTACTTGAAGCAACCTATTTATTTACACTCAAAATTTATGGGAAAGGTACAATGATCTCCCTTACTTTACAGATGTGGAAACTGAGGTACATACATATAACAAACGAATGGAGTCAGAACTGTGTAAAGATCCCTTTACCACTTTTACATGAGTTTAGATCTATTATGCCATTAACAATTCTGAGGGCATCGGCATGTTACCTAAATCCTTGCAGGCCTCAGGTTCTTTATCCATGAACTGTTGGTATGGCTTGCCTGATTTTAACAACTGTAGAATTTTAAGAGCTGAGGGAGACCTGTAACTTTATCTGGTTCCATTTATAAACTTGATATACTCTCCATTTGAAGCTGCTCACATATGCAACTCTTCCAATGCTGTCACCCTTCAACTTCATGTTGCCTCCACCATTTAATCTTTTAAAATCAATCGTACTCTTTTTTGCTCATTATCCCTTCACCTATTACTTCTTGAACCTCACCCAGGAACAAAAGTGTAGGCTTAAATGTTGTATATTTCCATCCATGAAGATTAAGTTTTTCTCTAATCTTCCTGATTTCCAACGACTCAGTCTAAGCAAACCCCTTCTCCACATGCGCTTCGCCCCTTGCCAAGATTCTTGGGTATCAGTAACTCTGTTACCTAGTCTACTTGTGCAGGAGTATGTGGCACACCCTGTTTGTGTTCAGCCTTTTTTTTTTTTTTTTTAACTCCAAGATTTCTAATCTGGAACACTCTGTTTCTGAATTAGACCTGAACTAATTCAGGCTGTCAAGAGGCATGTGTCCTGAAAATTCCCCTGAGTCAGAAGAACAAATATTTCATATAAATAGAAACGCATACGAAATAGGGCACAGAGCTGATGTCAACAAGAGGAACCTGTCATTACAAGTATCTAGAAGGTGCAGTTACCTATATGCGATACATGGCTTCACCAGAGAACAGGCACACAGGCATTGACAGAAGAGTACAGAATTGCAGGAGTGTGTATGAGTGAGTGACTGAGAGAGAGAGAGAGAGAGAGAGAGAGAGAGAGAGACAGAGAGAGAGAGAGAGAGAGAGAGAGGTGTTGATGAAACAGAGCATTTGTGAATGGAGGGGCAGTAGGTAGGCAGGGAATGATATAAAAAACTAATGTCATTCATCTTGTTTTTTTATGGCATTTGATAATTTTAGCAAAATTACAATTTCTTGATGCATTCTCTAGCAAAAGGCTCTTTTTCCATCACTCCCTATCATCTATATGCAGTAAACCCTTGCCGTTAGACCACCTGCTCCTCCAGATAAAACTAATAAACTAGGACTTCAAACTGAATTCCCAATGTCATATCCTCCACAGACATATACACTTGTACATGTACCATATACACAAAGGTTTATGCAATTTGCGTTTTCCTTTTTTTATTACTACGTGTAATTTCCCAACTTTGAACACAGATATGTCCAGAACTAGGGAGGGGTTGGTTATCAAAGAAGCAACATAAATTTTAATAGATCAATTTAATGTAATGAGATTCATTACCAGGCTCAAACGTACTGTGATTAGAGATAGAAACAGAGATTTCAGTATCAATTGCTATGAAAAGAATGAATTAGACAATTTTGATACTACTACAAGTGAAACTAAGCAAAAGTATCCAGTGTGATTTGGGGGAAAGCTGGTCACAGGGAGCTGACTCAGCATGACCATTATTTTCACTCTGCTGGTTTCCTTCCTCCTGCCACCAGGAACAGGCTGGAGGTCCAGCAGCCTTCTTGGACCATGAGGTAACATTGGCATGGGAGGTAATACAGCAAGACTGAAGGTTCCTGGCTCCCTGAGGACTATGGCCCTGCCATGCCAGGAACAACTGAACCTCTTTCATGTGACAGAGCAATAAATCTCTCTTACTCAACAAACCACCATTTCAGGGATCTGTTACTTGTAGGCAAACCTAATTCGGAATGATGCAGCCATTTTTTCATACTCAAAATGTGAACTTTTCCATTATCGCTTTTGGCTGAACCTCAAATTTTTCCATACGATGAGAAAGTATGTTGTCAAAATACCTTGTCATTATTTTAGAACAATGTGTATATAAATATATTGAAATCCAACCAGACAAAATCTCATAAATGAACGCAAATGTGTAGCACATTTTCACCACACAAGTGCAAATTAAATTAGACTGCTCTGCCATAATAAAGAACCATTTGCTTGCTTTTGAGTGAAAAGCATCATGTAACTTTTACTGGTACATTTCTTTGAAAAGTAGCAAATCTTTTCTAAGTCACTCTAGCCTCTATGAATGCCAGGTATTCATTTCCACTGGAATGAAAACAGAATGTGGAGAGTCACATGACATAGGCAGATTTCAACTCAAGGGCAGTTAAGGGACCCTCAAGCAGCCAAATATTGTTTACTGCCAAAATGACTGATGCCTGTAGCCTTGAAATGAGGGGACATGACTATGATTAAAAATTTTTTTAAGTTTTTATTTTAATTCCAGTTAGTTAACATACAGTTTAATACTTGCTTGGGGTGTACAATATATAGTGATTCAGGAATTCCATTTAATACCCTGTGCTCATCATGACAAGAGAGTTAAACATTATCACCTATTTGATCCTTCTCCCCACCTCCTCCTCTCTGGTTACCATCAGCTTGTTCTCTATAGTTAACAGTCTGTTTCTGGGTTTTTGTCTCAGATCTCTCTCTCTCTCCCCTCTCTGTCTCTGTTTTCCCCTTGGCTTGCTTGTTTGGTTTCTTAAATTCCACATATGAGTGCTATCATATGGCATTTGTCTTTCTTTGACTGACTGATTTCACTTAACATTATCATCTCTAGCTCCACCCATGTTGTTGCAAATGGCAAGATTTCATTCTTTTTAATGGTTGAATAATATTCCATTGTAACTATGATTAAACTTCATCCTTAATAGATAATTTAGACATATGTATATGTCTAAACACATGTTATATATATGTCTATACATACACACACACACACACACATATATATATAGGTTATATCTCATTAAAATTTTAACAGAGTAAGAAAAGCTGAATTTTGAAATAGTTAAAAAAAAGGACAGTAAAGCCTGAATTTATCTAAAATAATCAGTATAGGACCATCAATATGTACTTTTAAAGGGTGGATATTTTTAAAAACTAACATCAGTCGCTAAATAGGGGATTTAAAATAACTATCAGAGTAATCAGTATTAGATATTGAAATACAAAATTGAATTTAGGTTTCCAGATGACAAACTTAACAGAAAAAGGAGGTTGTTTATAGAAATACTATTCTACAATTCCTACATTTATATACCTCACTTAGAAACTAAGAAAAAAAGGTAGTAGATCACGCAAAGATTCACAAACAAATGATTGACTACCAAAAAATAAAGCAAATTAGCATACTAAAACTACTATAATCTGAGAAATCTAGTGTCATCTAAAAAAGTACATTACTTTTTTCCATTGCCAGTTATTCTAAGTAGACAGATCACCTGTTTCAACATGTTAATAATATATAGTCAAATCATCTGATACAGTTTTTTTGACAGTTTATCGTTCACTTTTAAGTTTGATTATTTATTCCGAGAGAGAAAGGTTAAGTGGGAGAAGGACAGGGAGAGAGGAGAGAGCAAGAATCCCAAGCAGGCTCTGCACTGCCAACTCAGAGCCCAAAACGGGGCTCAAACTCATGACCCATGATATCATGACCTGAGCCGAAGTTGGATGCTTAACTGACTGAACCACCACCCAGCCACCCCCAATGCACACTTTTTAAGGTAAAACAAACATTGTTCTATTTAGATAAATGTAATATTTGCATAACTTTCCCAATTTATTCCATCTCCAAATATTTTCTTTATGAACAAAATATTTTCTTATACTCCTCGACTACAGAAGTCATTACTATAAACAGAAGGGCATCTATCTGTGATTATTGGAAGCACAGTATTTTTCAGTATCTTTGAGGGTTGTTGAGTACACACTCACCCACACACGTAGTACTGGTGCACAGTGTATTACAGTTTTATTATAACTGCTATCCATTCCACTTTCTTCTTTACTACCCTCTTTGTTTTGGTCTATTTGCCTACTCTTCTCAGATGATGCTGAGTAGGGCTTGCTTACCTCTCTCCTCCCTCAGGAGTGGGTAAATCATGAAACCTGACCAATCAGAACACTGCATTCCCAAACTGTTAACTGATTCAAGAATGGGTAGGTGATTTTATCAGAGTCGATTAAAGCTATTTCCAGGTCTTCTGTTGGGGAAAATGTTGTTTTTATTTTCTGTTAGAAATGAGGGGCAATAATATAAACCCAAAACTAATATGGATACCGTATTGACAGAGAATGCCAAAGAAGAGACTGGAAAGCACATGGTGCTTTAACAGAGGGTGACAGTGTGCCAGGGGGTATCACATGAACGCCTCCCTCTAAATGTACCTAAATCAAGTTATACCTCTTTTTAATTATATAAACTGGTAAAGCCTTTTAAAAAACCATTTGCAACTTTTTTGTCATTTATAACTTAAATTTTTTTTTTGATTTTTTAAACGTTTATTTATTTTTGAGAAAGAGACAGAGCGTGAGAGGCAGAGGGGCCGAGAGAGAGAGAGAGAGAGAGAGAGAGAGAGAGAGAGAATCTGAACCAGGCTCCAGGCTCTGAGCTGTCAGCACAGAGCCCAATGCAGGGCTCAAACTCACAAAACATGAGATCATGACCTGAGCCACCCAGGTGCCCCTTATAACTTGAATAATTCTCATCTACATGTGTATATATATTTAGGTTTTTTTAGACTAAGACACAGACCTAGATTCTAATGATAAAGCTTATTAGAAATGAAATTGATCCAATTATTTAAACTTTCAGCACCTTGTTTTCCTTTTTGAGAAGTGAGGAAATTGGATTACATGACCAATTTTTTTTTTAATATCTAAATTCATTGGGTCCAGTCAATTGATTTTGATAAATGGATGATTAGAAGCATTTAAATCAGGAAACAATTTGGATTCAACTTGGTATCTATATAACCCCAGGCCTAAAAAAACAACAACTTTGAAAAAATATGACTGCTTTCTCTGCCAGACAATGGATACCAATTCATAGTCCATTCATTTCAAAAACAAAGCAATTAAAACATCAGTAGCTACAGGGCCAGCTGGTAAACTTTGGGTGTAGTTTTAACACTGTTGCTGTGGTATATAACAACAAGCACTATGAAACAGGAAATCTGAGTTTTCTAAAGCCTAGCTCTAACTCAGAATTTCTCATCTGTAAAATGGGAATATAATAACTGTCTTGCAGGCTTGTCCTAAGAATGCACTCATATAATAAATCTAAAGCTCTCACCACAGTACAGAAAGTGCTCAAAATTCACTATATGCTGTTATTATCTGCAGAGCTACTATAATGACCAAAATGCTTGAAAAATATCATTCCCTTTGGCATGAACATTAGTCCACAGATGTTTCAAAAAATACTATGTTGGTCATTACAACAAAACAAAACAAAAAGAACCCTCATCACATTAGCTCCATTCAACCTTTGCGAGATCCTGCTTATGACTGCCAACACAGTATTTTTTGCACTTTCTCATACATTGCCTGTTATTTCTGACTGGGAAAATAAATAAATAAGCAAGTAAATAAATGCCCATCTGGCAGAGTATTTCTCTACCTATATATGAACCAGAAATGCCAATCGTTTTTAATGTGTATTCCCCAGATGCAATAATCAGCCCTCTATTTGCAGCTAAACCACTGATTACTGTGGAAAATACTGTCAGCAAACCATCCCCAAAATGCACTGCTGTATTAAAAAAATGTCACAAAACTCTAAACACAATCCGTAACAGAAGCTGTATCTTCAA
This sequence comes from Prionailurus viverrinus, assembly GCF_022837055.1. Classification (NCBI taxonomy): domain Eukaryota; kingdom Metazoa; phylum Chordata; class Mammalia; order Carnivora; family Felidae; genus Prionailurus; species Prionailurus viverrinus. The sequence continues at coordinate 25,555,960 of NC_062579.1, forward strand.
TAGATTCAAAAAAGAGAAGGCTGTACTTATTTTCATTTGATAAAAGATACTGACTTTTGTACAATAAAAACGTTTAAAACTATTTCTCTGATTTCTGATTCTTAGTCCTACTGGCAAATTTAGGAAGAATGATTTAATCCCATGTAAATAAGGGCAAGCATAAAAGGAGAAGAGGGGAAAAACACTCAGCAACTGATATTAGAGAATGAATGTTTTCCTAATTTGAATAAAGACATTGGTTATACCTTAATACATTTACAAGATTCAACAATTAACAAATAATTTGTATTTTAATTCATATAGTTTGCATGCCAAAGAAACCGATCAAGGAAAATATGCTCATGAAAAACTAAAGTTGTGTGACTAAAGTCATTGTATAAGGCTAACAATAAGCACTTAAAGAACAGGTACAATCTGAACCTTTAATGAAATCTCAAACTTTTATAGTGTAGATGAAAGAAATTCAGAACGAGGTTTTTGGGGTTTTTTTTGAAAAATACATGTAATCTGAACCCCAGTTTCAAACTGAGCATCCTAGGATATAAAAAATGTAGAGGTCATGTTTTTATGTAATGGCGTAAGAGACAACAATGTTACCTTTGTAGCAATGAAAGTATTTCCTATTTTCAAAAGTATATTTAAAGCTCTAAAATTTTACTAAATTACATAAGGATCTAAAATTTCTGTTAGCCACTTAAATAAGGGATTTATTGCTTGGATAATTAAAAAAAAACATTTGGTGGCAATCACTCTAAAACCTGCTGGAGAAAAATGTATTTTCTGGGCAAGGAGGGGCAGTAAAAGAGGAGGAGCATTTCCTATGGTTCAAGTGATCTGGTGGAATCAAAGTCTGAAATAACCTTCAGCAGGGTTGACAACGACACTGAGCACTTGTCTAAACAGGTGCACACTGGGACCCACCGACCCTCAACTCTTTGTCAAAGCCAAGGAGTAAGATAGCCAGTCTCCACACAGCTGCGCCTCTGGCTGCCACTACAGAAGAGCCAGGCTGAGCTGTTTTTAGGTTTGGGGTAGGCGCTCCGCCAAAGCTCAGTAGCACCACGAGGGCACGGGCTGAGAGCACTGAGACGCTAGAGTTGTATCAGGGCTCCACCAACCTCCTGTCTATTTGCCGACTCACCCTGACCCTAAACTCTGTTTCCTGCAAATCCCAAGCCACCTGTGGCTTTCATCATCTTGCTCAAATGTGTCTATGTCCATTACTTCCATGGTCCCTCTCCTGTTTGAACTTCCAGGTCTCACTTAGTTCTAGACCTTGAAGCCATGAGATTTTTCTTCTTAGTACCTACTGGAAAAGGAAAAAAAAAATCACGAACACTCTGAAACTGCTTCCATGAAAAAAATCAGTGGATTTAATTTCTTTGTAATATGTCCTTCACTTCATTAAGCCTATAAGTCATGGCCATTGCGACTACTGTGCTGAAAAACAGGAGAAAACCAATTGCTTACAATATAAAGACTGGCAGGTACAGTGATCGATGTGGAAAGGAAAAAGAAACAGACTATTGTGTTTTGACAGTTTAAAGGAAGCCAGGTACAGGAGCCCAGAGGTCTGATAGTCAATGGTGTGCATTATTTTACCTTTGTTGAATACTGATGCACAAGGCTCATAGGTCTAGCAGTATGTGTGTGCGGTTTCACCATGTGTGAACATAATTTCAGTGGGTTTGTGCCATTTCCAGGTGCAAAGTTGTTTGTTAATGAAAGGAATTACTCCACATTAGATCTTGCTTTCTCTGTATCTCTCTTTGGAATCGGTAAATGGAAGTACATTGTACATATTCATATTACACTCTCAGGTATCACTATCAAAACAGTAGTAAAAAACACCCCGTTTTCTTTTTCTAAAATGCTATTTTGCTGTGAATTGACATGAGCTTTTTGAGATGAAATACCACTTTGAAAAATAAAGTGCAGTCATAAAATAAATATGGGTCAAACAAAAGCAAAGCCAAACCTTGATTTTACAGAACTGTTTTACCTCTACATGAAGTCATTTGAAGTAATTGCCTAATTGTGTGAGATAATTGCCTAGAGAAGGCTTTTTAATGTGTCCCTATAAATGTAATTTCACATGCCTGAAGTGAAAAATAATAAATAAAATAATAATGGAAGGAAAAGTGCTATTTTAGTTCCCATTTTAATTTTTATCCCCATAACTGCAATCCAAATTCAATATGGCTGATGCCACTGCAAGGACTTCTTCCCAGAGAACCAGGATTGGGCAGAGATCAGCCTGGTTCATCATTAAGCGTCTCTCATGAATAAGGGCATTTTTTGCCAAAAGCAATCTACTGTATCTTCCTCTGGGGCCAGTCACTGAAAATGTTACTGCACTTCAAAGAAAGGCATGACTAAAGAGGCAGTCTTACAAAATGATATGGTGGAAGTGCTTCTATAAACATGTTTTTAAAGAGCTCTGTATTAGTTACATACATGTGCAAACCAACTCAGGAGCAAATTCCAGAGCCGAGTTCAAAATCTCCCTTCTGCCAATGAGAAATTATGTGACCTTGAGGAAGTTACTTATATTCTGTGTGCTTTAGTTTTGCATCTCTAACATTGGATTCATTCTTCATGATCTGGTCAGGAAAATCAAACGAGGTACACATATTTGCACTCCACCAGGTTCTCTTATGCTTTCTTTTGGAGCATATTCTGTCCCTTAAATCTTGTTTTCTTGGTGCTCCTGGGTGGTTCAGTCAGTTAAACATCCAACTCTTGATTGTGGCTTAGGCCATGATCTCATGGTTCATGGGTTTGAGCCCCATGTAGGGCTCTATGCTGACAGCATGGAGCCTGCTTGGGTTTCTCTCCCCCTCTCTCTGTCCTTCCCTCAACTGGTGCTCTCTCTATCCCTCTCAAAATAAACAAACATTATTTTTTTTTAAAAGGAATACTGTTCTCTTTTATAATTTCAACTATCAGCACCATGTGAACGATTCCCAAGTATTTCTCTATAGGTCTCACTCTTTTCTTAGGTTCAGTGTTCTATCCCAAAAGCTTAGCTTATCTACCTACCTGGATATCCCTTCCCTAATTTTGTATGAATATGTCAAATAAACAACCCTCTTCCCACCACTCTAATTTTGGTCCTATTTCTGGTTTCCTTGTCAGTAATATTATCATCTTCCCAATTATGCAGGCTGATCAGGTATTTTGAAGAATCCCAAAGTAGGTTTCATAAAACATTAAATACCTTGGCTTTTAACTGGCTGTATGGGAAAGGAGTTCCAGGGTTAAAAAAGTTTGAGAAACTGGGCTAAAATGCAATCATTAGGATCACTGGGACTCTAAAAATCCTAGCATATGTGCTATAAAACTCTAAGAAGGTAATACAACAAGCAGGGTTGCCTGAACTGAAATGTGTAAGCAATCTTTTTTTTTTTTTCTTTTTGAGGGCTAGGAAAAAAACGGAAGGGCCCCCATTGAATAGTGTTCCATAGAGCACTCTCAAAGGATTACTATCATGATGTCTACGATCACCATTCCTTTTTCCTCACCTCTGACACTTTATTACCAAATAAGTTTAATTCTGTCTGTTGAATGCCCACCTCTTCCTCTGTGAGTCTATATCCTCTATAAATCTGCCCTGGATTCAATGCATACCTTCCATCTACTACCTGTTGTATTCTATCATCTCAAACTCACAATTCTGTATCTTCAGTAGATATGAGACTTATTTGACTCTAAGAGATACAAAGATGTCTAAGATGTCATCTCTATTGTCATGAAACTCAAGGGAAATAGGAATAGACAGAGTTCAAATTTACTCACTACCACACAGCACAGAAGTTTTAAAGAAATTACAGTAAATGCTTCTCTGGGAAAGGTTAAACCAGGTTTTTTAGGGACGTGGGAACAGAATGGTATTAGTCCAGGAACTTCTAAATGAAATATGCTAAAATATTTTCCCCTACTGAAGCCTATGCTCATCTCAAAGTAAAGAAGTAAATATATATATATACATATATATACATATATATATATATATATATATATATATATATATATATATATATATGTTTTAGAACATAATACTCCATGGAGAAAGGCTGGAATGTACAAATAAGAATACCGAAATAATCCAGAGTGTAATCTCACTCTAGGTATATCCAGTGCTAATTATGATTGAAATTTTATTTTGGCTGACATGTTTCCAAGTTAATAATTCCAAAGTTTTATCTTTGAGAGTGAAAGTTTTTTTTTATAATAATAGTAACAAAATATTCCAAAAATTAAGAAAAAAAATTCAAATGGTGGCTACATTGTAAAAATGCTATCAGCTCCTGTTTATAACATTTTGCTTCCGTTTCCATATCTTATTTCCATGTATTTTCTCAAACTTACAAGAAAGCTATAAACTCCTACTGCTGAAGCTGAGCTTAACAAAGTATACTTTATAAAAGGAAAACACTTTAAAAAAAGGAACCTATTTTGTAAATCTCAAAACAATCATCTCTAAGAATTGGGCATTTCACATCACCCACTGTTCAATCCCTGTAACATATTAGCATATTTCTGTGACATACAATGCTTTTAATGCAGAGTATCTAGCCATATTGTTGCTGAACGCAGAGACAGGACTCAAAAATATAAACACTATTCCAGTAAGTATAAAGCTCTATAGTTATCACAATAATCATTCCATTTCTTTCCCAACACTGCACCCATATTTCTTGGCCTCTAGTGGTTTACATTCTGCACTCTGTGAGTAGGATTGTAATAAAATGGTAATAAATGGTAGTGAATAATTACTACAACATGGCAAATTCTGTTTCAGAGATATGTGTAAGTAACCAATAGGACCACACTCAACTCTAAGAGGAATGTAGGAATTGTAGTTAGAGACAATTTCGTCAAAGGAAATCTAGACAGGGAAAATTCAGTAACTTACTGTACAAACAAGAATGGAAAAGGGACAAAGGAGCACGTACAAATGCAGAGGTGAAAAGGAGGAATGTGTTTTCTAGCTTAGCAGAGCTGCAACATGAAATGTCCGAGTGGAGCAAAAGATGAGGTTGGATTAACACATACAGGCTCTGCCACTGGTTTCTGAAATTTATGTTGTAATTCTGGGAGTGATGGTTTTGACTTACTCATTACGCCAATCTTTTCTAGTTCTATTGTTTGTTTCTGCATATAGAGAACGCTGATAGATGATTGCTAGAGAGTATTTTCTTTTATAAGGAGGCATGATGTCTATAAAAATACATAGGTTTATATGGATATAACACTACACACTCATATATCTCAATAATTACAGATAGACACATATAACTATTGAATAGTAAACATGCAATCAAATGAATTTATTATTCTTTATGAAGCTGTGGAGACCATGAAAGCAACTTAAGATACCACCTTGACCCTCTTAAACCAAAGACCTTTTCTAACAACCAGACAAGTATAGAGCAGTGTGACATGCGACAATTACCAGCTCTGAAACGCCTGGGTTTGATTTAGTCAGCTTTGTATCTAACTAGCTTGGAGATCTGGAATCTCACTTCTGACATCTGTAAAATGAAGGATTAGAACATATTCTCCAGGTCCTTTCTAGCTGTGATGGTCTGTGATCTTGTTACTCACCACAGGGTGTCGAGCTACTGAAAAAGCAAAACTATAGACCAAATACCAGGTTTCCTTTAGTCGTATCTGTCTATCCCTCTATTAACATCTTTAAAATTTTTCAATCTTCTGAATGCATTTTTTCAAGTCTATTTTTTTTCGAATTTTTTAAACTACTTTTTTGAGTGTAGTTGACCCACAATGCTACATTAGTTCCAGGTGTATCACATAGTGATTCAGCAAGTTTATGCTTTATGCTATGCGTACCACAAGTGTACCACCTGTCATGATACAAAGCCAGTATAATATCAATGACCAGGATAGTACAGTGAGTTATTCATTCCATAAAAGGGAGCCTGAATCTTCCCTTCTCCTCCATCCTTTTTGCCCATCCCCTCCCCTCTGGTAACCACTAGTTTGTTCTTTGTATTTACAGGTCTGATTGTGCTTTTTGCTTATTCATTTCTTTTTTTTAATGTTATGACAGAGAGAGAGAGAGAGAGAGAGAGAGAGGGGGATGGAGGGAGAGAGGGGGAGAGAGAGAGAAAAGAACAAGCTTGCTTCAGAGCTGGGGAGAGACACAGAGAGGGAAAGAGAGAATCTCAAGCAGGCTCTGTGCTGTCAGCACAGAGTCCAATGTGGGGTTCAATCCCAGAAACCATGAGATCAGGACCTGAGCCGAAATCAGGAGTTGGACACTCAACCAACTGAACCACTCAGGTGCCCATTTATTAATGCATTTCTTGTTTTCTCCTTTTTTCTACCCTTCCTGACTCCTTTTCTTTTCTGGCCACATTCTTTTTAGTGCCCTATAGTTCTTTAGCCCACTGCTGCTTTGTGGTTACAAATTGCTGATTGTACCTTATATAAAGCACTCATTTGCACTACAAACACACTATCAGCAGACCTCATTAACTCAAGGAAAAAACAAAAAACAAAACAAAACAAAAAAACAGAAAACACCTCCGGAGCAAATGAATCCTAGTTGCCTGCGGGGACTGAGAGACCATTTTCCATGGATCTGATTGGTTCACTTGAAGAGTGAGAACAACATAGACCTGAGTCATTTTCCTCTTTTATATACTCCACTCAGACACCAATCCCTTTTGCTCTCACAACTGTTCTTTGACATGATTCCTTATTACAGGCTGAATTGTGGCCCCCAAATTATATATTGAAGTCCTAACCCACAGTACCTTGGATTGTGACTATACTTGGAGATAAGACATTTAAAGACGTAAATAAGGTTAAATTGCTGGAGTAGGCAGTTAGATTCTCACAGGATACCTGGAGGCCAAGGTAGAGGAAGACATAGCCAGCTACTGGGAAAGTTAGAGGCCCATCCTGGCAGCACTCCCTAAGATGCTAGATCAAACCCAGACAGGCCCAAGATGGTGGGTGCCGTGGTAGGAAGCCATGACCAAATAAGGAAAAATAGGCAGGAAACTCTGCTTCCAAGACATTCCCATCCCAAGCAATGAATATTCCACCCTGCAGTTCACAGCTGTGAAGAAAAGACAGAAATTCCAATTTCAAGCACTCTGTTTCTTTCTCTCTCTCTCTCTCTCTCTCTCTCTCTCTCTCTCTCAAACTTGCCAGCTCTCACACCTAGAGAATATACTTTTGCCTTAATACAAGTTCCTGGTTGTGGCGATCATCCACTGTGCTGTGTCTGTCCTTGAATTCTTGTTCAGTCGAGATCAAGAACCTTCAAAGACATCTTTGAGACTGGCTGGATGGAGGCCCCAGGGCTTGGGGTTTTTTCAGTTTACCAGGCAACAAAATGAGCTCATTACGGTGGACCCTAAACTAATGACCAGTGTCCTTATAAAAAGAGATTAGAGCTCAGACACACAAAGAGGAAAGCTCAAGTAAAGACAGAGGGAGAAGACGGCCTCTATCTAAAAGCCAAGAAGAGAGGCCTCAGAAGAAATGAACTCTGCTAACACCCTACTCATATATTTCTTGCTACTGCAACAAGAATATTAACTGTACTTGGGGCGCCTGGGTGGCGCAGTCGGTTAAGCGTCCGACTTCAGCCAGGTCACGATCTCGCGGTCCGTGAGTTCGAGCCCCGCGTCGGGCTCTGGGCTGATGGCTCAGAGCCTGGAGCCTCTTTCCGATTCTGTGTCTCCCTCTCTCTCTGCCCCTCCCCCGTTCATGCTCTGTCTCTCTCTGTCCCAAAAATAAATAAACGTTGAAAAAAAAATTAAAAAAAAAAAAGAATATTAACTGTACTCATTGTAAGGATGAGCTCTGTTCCTCATATGCTTTCAGACATTCATTTTTTGATTTAAAAAGCCACAAACTGAACGCTTGTATGTTCTAAGCCTTGTGCTTATTTTTAGGTAGAGAGTGGCAAGCACACCACATAAAATGACACTACCACCAAAATAAGGATAAGCCCAACACACCTGCCTCCTGTCAAGGAATTTGAATTCTAACATAAAAGTAAATAAATTGGCAAAATTTGGTGAAAGACATTGCATATTTTGAAGGAATGATGCCATTTTCAAAGAATGGTATCAAAGTGATACTTTGACATGGCACCTTGCCTCCTGCTGTAGTCTGGTGGCATAAAGAGGACTGGGGAGAAGGGATGAGGAAATGATTTCCTGTGGAGATGAAATGGAAACCAAGCTGTAACTGGTCAACGTTTTGGTAAAGAGGGGTAAAGGGGAAGCCATTTCAGGAAGACATATACCTGACAACATGAGAGTTCAGTAGTTTGGGGGCTCCAACCTAGGACCTTCGTGCTAAAGGGACAAGAGCAGGAGGGAAGGAGAGTTGTGGGCCAAGAGGCAGGAGCAGTAAGCTGGGTCCAGGTAACCCATAACCTTTCATGGAGTTGACAGCAGTCTATAGCAGGAGAAAATATTTTCCAATTTGTTGGGTAAGGTTAATTTTAAACTTGTCATCTATAATAATCTCTTTGAATCAATCAAGTTCTCCTATATTCATTTGTAGTAATCAGGATCTTTCATTGCAAGGGGTTTTTAAGTGAATGTGAATTTTACCTGACTTCTAATTTCCTTTAGGAATCTAAACTCATTCAATATTTTCATGAGATGATAACTATAATCAAAGCAGAGAGCTTTATTTCATTTAACAAAGAATAGTCCTTCACAAAGGAATTGCAAATATCCTAATTAATGATTATTGTAATTGCTCTCCCTGTTGGAAGACACTATTTCCTGTTCTGTATTTAGCCAGGATAAACAAACTAGGGTATCGCCATCCCTCTTGTCCAGGACAGGAGCTGTTTTATATACATGTCATATTACTGTCATTAAATCTGTCTTGCGTTCCAAACCGAGCCTTCTCATAGGATTGATGGATACTGCCCCCACTGCCCCTATGCTGAATACTGTACTATGATGAAGTGCGTATGTGTGTTGTCTTTCTGTGAGCTCAATTTATAACTGTACAACCTTCCTGAAGGCTAAAAGCTAAATGGTTAAATGTTAGGTCTAACTTTTGTCTTTGAAGTTACTTAAACTAGAACCAATGTCTTAGATATTTGAAAATCAGGTTTTTTTCCCAATGTACATGAGTATTCTGCCCAGTTTCTAAAAGAAAGTAAACTTACATACCTGTAACTGCCCAAGTCAGAAACTAGGGACTCAACACTGATATGTTTTTCTCTGCCCCCTTTTTGCCCTTCCTCATCACCCAAATTCCATTATTAAGTTTTCCCAAATAAAAATCTAAATACCTCATCGCATTGGACGATTTCCATTCCTAGTAAGAGGAAGGCAGGCTCTGATCTGGGATATAACCACAACCTTCTTACACCTGCCTTTACAATAGTGGCTCTTGACACCATCCACACCTGGTGTGCTTTGAAGTGTTGCTTTAATTGGTCTAGAATCTGAGCACTAGATAGGCACACTTTTAAAAGCTCCCCAGGTGGTTCTTACAGCATCCCAGAACCATCCTCTAAGTCAGGGGTTCTCAGCGTATGGTCCCCGGATCTGGGACAGAAGTATCACCTTGGGAACTTGAAAGGATACAAATTACCGGGCCCCACCTCAGATCTACTCAGTGCGGAGCCTAGCAATCTGTGTTTCGATTATCATTATCATCAGGTAATTGGGATGGAAGTTGAAGATTAACGATGGATTCCCACACTGATTCCCATCACTTCATGATGAATCAAGATGGTGTTAGAATCTTCTATAAACATGAAGGACTGGAACATAAATATTACATTGTACCAATTCTCTGCTCAAAGTTACTCACTGGCTTGTAAACTTCTTAGCATGACCTGTAATTTCTTGGTGTGCTCTTCATGATGCTAGCTCAGGTTTTATTTTGTTCATAGCCTAATTAGTGGATTTATGGTCATAGCATAATCAGTGGATTTATGATCGAATACCCACTTAATTTCCTAAATACGTTACACTTACATACTCCACATCTTTGTACGTTCTTCTGTCTGAAATGTCCTTTCCTACTTCTCGATCTGGCAAAGTCTTCTTACATGAAGCCTCAGCCCAACTCATTATACCTTTTTGAAAGTCTTCTTAGATATCCTTGCAGACTAAGGTGTTCCTGCCCACACACTGCCATGCTGCCACTGGAAGTGTGAAAACCTTTATCATAGCAACCTCCTCATTTTACTCGACATCGCATTTACATAATTTTCTCCCTTCCTTCTTTGGGGAAAGAAAATATATTTGCTTCACCTTTTTATTTGTTTTTAATTTTGTTTTAAGTAAGCGCTATGCCCAACATAGGGCTTGAACTCATGACCCCGAGAGCAAAAGTTGCATGCTTTACTGGCTGAGCCATCCAGGTGCCCCTCCTTCACCTTTTTAACTTCACCACATGTACTGTGATGCCTGAAATTGAAGATGTGTTTTAAGACTCAGTGAGTGAAGATGCTCCTAAATGTTATGGGAAGTTTTATTGGATCATGAGGTGTATCTCTTCTAAGCAAGAGAGTCTGACCATGAAGCACATATAACATCACAGATCTTAGGGAACCAGCAAGGTGGTGCAATTTTTCTTCATGGGAAACCTCTTATATTGCCGTATTACTTTATAACTTCCAAGACTTTTCACGCATATCATCAGCCACCTAGAAAGGAGGTCCAAATCTTCCCCTTTAAAAATTTCAAGATACACAAATACTCCTTGATCACACATATTATTTTGTCTCCCTCACTGTCTAAGCTAATACTATGTACAAATGCTAGAAAGCTATTTGAATCCACTGCTTAGAGCTACCCACTTCTTTTCCCACCTTGCACACAAAAACCAAACAAGGATGACATCAGAGGTCAGCCATGCTAGCTTCCATCTATTTAGTCACCATTTATTCAGCATCATTCACTAGAAATTTTGCTTAGTACACATGATATATAAATAACAGTAGTCACTGTATAAATAAACTCAGAGCCTACTGGGAGAGACAGTTCTGTAAACAAGTGAGTTCAAGGCCAGAATTAAGCACAATAGAAGAAAAACAGCCACAAAACTCTCAGACTTAAGAGAAAGGATGCCACACTATCCAATCAACCTTGATGTAAAGAAGGTTTTGTTTTTCTAGAAAATAGCCATGTTGGAACTAGTATGGAGGATGTCATTTCACCTTCTTTGGCCTTTATTCACATTTTGTTTAAGGAATATTCTTGATCCTCAAAGCATAACAGACATGTTTTATTTTATGAGCAAACTCATTAGCTAAGGATGTGAAAGCATTCACATTCATTCTAATTAACATTAAATGACACTCTCCCAATGAATAAGATGTCAAAAATCATGCTAATAATTGCAGTCAACGAAATGAATGCTGTGCTCTTGGGCTGCATGAATATTTTCACTCATTAATCGACTACCAGTATCAAGAAATGCACACCTAAGTCAGGATAGAGGAAGTAGAAGAACTATAATGTAATATTTTTTACTAATGCCTAGGAATAGGTAGCAATTTATTATCAAATTACTGAATATCTTGGCCCTGGGACTCAGATATACAGATTTCTGTAGTTAAATGAAAATTTTGTTTTACATATTCAACTTACTGAAATCTAAAATTTCCTAAGTTTTCAAATTTAGGCTGGAGAGGAAATAGGGCCCAATGTTTTGAAAATGTTCTGTTTAAATTCTGGTTTATGTAACAATGATCTGTGTGTACTTTAAAATTATTTCTAAGCAATAGATAAATCACATCCACTAACAAAAAGCAATTCCCATTTCTGAAGTTACCTATTTTAGGTGGATAATACCTTTATCTTACAATTCACATATTGGACCCCTGTGTTTTTCTTTTCTTACAATATACAAAGACATACACACACACACACATACACATACACACCATGAAAGCTGGGTTTCCTCTTAAAGGAAAAGAAACTCTCCACAACAGCTGCAAATGAATTCTAACTATAGAATTGAGAGCCAGATACTGTATCTCCTTCTATATACAAACTCTGTACTTCCTTTAACACCCATGGGAATTTATATTTGGAAGAATTCTGAAGCTAATATAAGCATATATCAGATATATAGGTATTTGAGTATCTATAGCAATTGTTTGTTATTTGCTAAAAGATACCCCATATTCAAAATGTATGTATACAATTTTAATGGTTTCTTACAATTGGAAAGAAACATGATGTGTTAATCCATTAGTTTCTTTTCCTACTTGAATTATAAAAGGTACATTTTTGTTAATTTTAAGTGCTAAAGACTCCCAAAGGGTATTTGTACCTAGGTAATATGTTTTAATGTAAACAATACACACATGAAAAATGCAAATGCACTGTGTATCTGGACTGTAAGGTGAACACCCTATGTCATTTGCAGAACTCTGTGTGTATATGTACATAATCATATTTTTAAAAATTATCTGAGATTGTTTTCAACACTCTATTATTTCTAAAGTGTTAGATCGCATTATCAAATGGTTTAGGTGAAAAGAAACTAACGGGTAATAGATCACTCCTTCCACCACTTTTGGATATGAATTAATTCAACACACATTTATTGACGTTCTTCCTAATATGTAATAATATTCTAAGATCACTGAGAATACAAGCACATATAAGGCATGATTTGCAACATCCAGAAGAAGGTAATATAGTAGTAGAGATAATTAATCACATTATAATGCATATCATACATACTAAGTTACCACATTTGTGAAGTAGGAATGGTAATACATTCCTTCACCAACCTTTTTCTCAGAATTAAATTATTTATAAGCAATGTAATGATCATCATTTATTAGAAAAGATAATGGATATACACAAATTAACCATTCAGTGGTAGAACCTGATTTATAGAAGCCATGGATGAGAATTCAACTATCCCCTATTTCTCATTCATAGTCTATATTTTAAATTTTCAAAACTGTGCATATTTCTGCAATGTGGTCCTCAAGCAGAAGGATGCCTGTAAGTTTAATTTATGTAAAACGTATCATTAAAAAAACACATTATTTAAGACCTGGATTTTTTTCTGGTTGGGAAGTTCATTACTTTTGGCATATGAAGATCAAAAGTTGGTCACATAATCTGTTTGAGTTGAAGACAATACAATAAGGTATGCTTTCATTAAGAAAAATTAATCACAGACCTATCATCATATACTGTCATGGATAAAATGGGTCTATATCATGTCTTTTTCTTCGTTAAAGTCTTCCGGGTCAAAATAAATTGTCATGATGTCCCATAAAGACCTTTTATATACAAATAATGTACTCAAAGATAAAATATTAAAGAAAAAGTTATTGTATTAGTTTTGCAGAAACTCAATTTCATTTTGAAATTGGGGCAGAGGGCCTACTACTTCAGTAAATCAATATCATCACTCAAGCTAGTTTTTCTCATAAAATGCCTGGGTCTACCAGATGTAAGGATTTCTATAATGCATGAATGTATGTTCACATAATGCACAAAACACAGTTCATATTCACTGGTCAATAAAACACTTGTAAACATGTTTTTAATGCACAAAGTCTCCACCTAATGAATATGGATAGGCTGTTAGACTGACTCAATAGAAGCTATTTTTGTTTTAAGGGACCCTCTGATTCCATATGTTTGAGTCATTCAACAGACATTTGTCACCCCGAGTTTGGACACATGTGCAATGGGCTCTAGGCTTATGCACATAGTTACCCAGCAACTAACTTTCCTTTTATAAATTAGCTCCATTCCAGATTAAAACAGATGAAAGATTTCCAGTCATTGTGGCCAGTACTCAGGGTGGAAAATGAGCTCAGGAAGGCAGCTATTTGAAATTGAATACTCCCTGGAATGGACATTCCGTTCTAAGTCCCCTTCAGGGAAACTCCAACAATAGCCCAAGCAGAAGCAAACAGTTGTCTTCCAGGTAGTCCAAGCCAACCGTTCACTTTCTTAGCAATCTGTCCTCAGACACCCAGCCAGAAACAAAACTCCTGTCCCATATCAAAGAACACCAGGCGCAGTATGCACATACTGTATTAACGGAAGCGATTCACCTAATTTCTACCCTCCCTGAATCTCTGTCACTTGGTATTAATGTGACAACTCCAAAGAGATCTCAGCTTTGTAGTCCCTCAAAGGAATCCCCACAAGTCAGGTTTCTTTTTAAACTAGAATGTTTCTTTGGACACTAAGAAAAAATGGGGACAACAAATTTCAGATAAACCAAAAATACCACTGATTACATCAAAGATCTAAAGTCAGCAACAAACGTTTCAGTCTGAAGTTTGTAACTTTTACAATTCACTGAGCCCTCAGGAAAAAAAAGAACGTACTTAAGAATTATCCTACTCTGTTTTATTATCACGTATGTGTGTGTATATGTGTGCGCATGCATTTGAATAGAATAATACCCGCCAGTATTCACTGTTAGACAGGAGCCATTTTTATCCAGGACACATGAGTTCCAAAGACAATGATTTGACAACTAAATAACAGTCAGACAAATGCTGTGGCATTTCATCATTCATATATGTGCCTACAAACAAGCAGGCACAAGTAATCCACAGATAACACATACAAACCCTTCTCTCAGAGAGCAACCTGACATTGCCAACAGAGGATGTAATTACTCATGCAGACTTATCTGCAATGAGTTTTCAATAAGAACACAGAACAAAGATACCATATCCTGCCCTAGGGTAGTCAGGAATTTTTTTTTAATGATGTCCTATAAAAACACTAAAACAATGAATAGAAATTGTTGGTAGAAGATATGTGGTGATAGTGGTTTTTGTAAGGACATTCCAGGAAGTGGGAACAAGTCATAGGTATAAAATTACAGGACTTATTTGTGGACCCACAATTTTATGGCTAGGGAGAAGGGTTCATGGTGGGGAAAAGCAGAAAAAACTGTGAGAGACACAAGCAGGTGCCCTAGTGGAAAGTGACCTGGGTGCTGGGGCCTTGGATTTTTACCCTGTGGCTACAGCATTCTCTACAGGATGCTAAGCTACAGGCACAAGATCTGATTTGTGTTTTAGAGACATGACTGGGTAACAATGAGAAGGATGGACTTGTTTAAGACCATATTAAAACAAGGAGGTCTCAGATACACACACACACACACAGATGTACACACACAAAATCAGAGATGATCTCCTGATCTATGCAACTGTTTATAGAATTTGTCATCTCTTTGGAAGTTAAATGTAAATTAGCTATTCACAAATACTACTAGTTAAAATAATACAAAGCAAAAAAAAAAAAAGTCCAATTTGTGAACACTTTGCTGCTCACCAAGGAAGTCCCATTTGTCATACCTACAACAAGTAACGTGTGAAGTGACATTATTATTCCTAATATTTTAATGAATACAATCAATATTAAATATGCTCAGCTCAGTACCAGGCACTCAGTAAGCAAATAGTTGAATACTGGTTTGTCCACGATTATTTAGTTTGATAGGTAGAGTCAGGCTGAAAACTCACATAGTGTCTGGTCTTGTCCAGTTACCATGTTTGTGGACCAACATAATTTCTAAAATGCCAGCCCTTCTCATACAGGCTTTTTTGTCATAAACAACCTGAAGCACAATACCTCACAAGTTAGGGCATTTAGAACAAGGCTTAAATCACAATGGCATTTTGTTCAATAAGTGATGCATGTTCCTGTATAATAGAAATGGATTGCATTCTAGTGGGTTAGAATTAAACCATCCTTTGTACCCTAAGTGGTGGATTCATTAATTTACAAGACTTATCTGTTGATTAGGTCTGGTGATGACACACTGGTCATCAGGACACTGAGGGCTTGTTAAAGGTTTAATGCTGTACTTAAAAAAAATATTTTGCAGTAAGTACAGATTCACAAGTGTCTATGAAGAAATATGTAGGGATGTCTTGGTTCAACCCTCATCCCACCTCCCAAAGCAGTGACACCTTGGATAACTACAGTTCAGTGTCACAATTGGGGAATTATCAGTATATTCCACAGTTTCTTCAAAAGTCTACCACTTATATATGAACTCGCTTGTGTCTTGTGTGTGTATGTGTGTGTAGGTATGTGCAGGGTTATCAAGTGTACCCCTTGTATAAAAATGCCACCATCACAATACAGAATAGGTTCATCACCAGAGGCTCTGTTGTGGCACCCCTATATAGAACACCTCACCCAGTCCTAACCCATGTACCCCTAAAGTCTATGAGAGTTGCTGTATTGTCAAAATTATCTTTGTTGTATAGTAATAGTCAGTGTCACTTCTTCTCTAATACATGTTAAAATGAAATCACAACGTCTTTATACCCAAATACGTGTCACAAGCTCTTAAAGAAAATGCATCTCGTCTTCAAGAGACAGACTAGCAAGTATAAGAAAAAAAAAAAGAGTAAACGAGTGATTTTTCCAGGATATCCACAGATACCAAGTCCAAGGACAAAGGGAAGGCAACAACTGTAAGAGACAGGAAAAAAATAATAGACTAGTGTGGAATCAAGGAAGAATATCTTAGGTGTGAAAGAAGCAGTTGACAGTGAGAAGTGCCATTGAGAGTCCACAAAGGTTAATGAAGGAAGGAACAAAAATATCTGGTTGGAATCCAGTAAAACAAAACAAAACCAAGAACCCAAAGACCGGAGTAAAATGGAGTATGGGAAATCAGAAAAGAGACTAAAACCCAATGACGAAATACACATCTTCATTTGACATGAACAGACATTTCTCCAAAGAAGACATACAAATGGCTAACAGATACTCAACATCACTCATCATCAGGAAAATATAAATCAGAGATACCACCTCACACCTGTCAAAATGGCTAAAATGAGCAACTCAGGAAACAACAGACATTGGTGAGAAAGTGCAGAAAGGGGAACCCTCTTACACTGCTGGTAGGAATGCAAACTGGTGCATCCACTCTGGAAAAAAGTATGGAGAATCCCCCCAAAAGTAAAGAATAGAACTACCTTATGACCCAGCAATTACACTACTAGGTATTTATCCAGAGGATACAAAAATACTGATTTGAAGGGACATATGCACCTCAATGTCTATAGCAGCATTATCAACAATAGCCAAAGTATGGAAAGAGCCCAAAACTCCATCGACAGATGGACAGACAAAGAAGATATGGTATATATATTCAATGGACTATTACTCAGCCATCAAAAAGAATGAAGTCTTGCCATTTGCAATGATGTGGAGGGAACAAGAGTATATTATGCTAAGCGAAATTAAGTCAGAGAAGAGCAAATAACATATGATATCACACATATGTGGAATTTAAGAAAGAAGACAGATGACCACTGGGAAAAGACAAGAAAAACAAAATAAGAAAACACCGGAGAGGGAGGCAAACCATAAAAGACTCTTAACTACAGAGAACAAATTGAAGGCTGCAGGAGGAGAGGTAGATGGGGGATGGAGTAAATAGCATTAAGGAGGGCACTTGTGATGAGCACTGGGTGTTGTAGGTAAGTGATGAATTACTGAATTCTATTCCTGAAACTAAACACACACACACACACACACACACACACACACACACAAATATTCATTGTACACATTAAGCTTCGACCAGAACTAAAGTGCTTTTGTTGTCATATGAAACGCAATCAAATTATAATTATTATAACATGTTCATATATGTAAATGGCTGTAATTACAAAGTACTACACACCAATTCTCTTTTTCAAAAATACTTCTGTGCCTGGTTCTGGAAAAACAATGGTGACAAAACCAATTGAGTTATGTGGGTTCATGGAACTTACCACATACTCTGAGTGATGATCCCTGAATAGTAAACACACACACACACACACACACACACACACACACACGAATATGTATACATATATATGTATGAGGTAGGTTCTGGACAAAGAGAAAAGCCTATCCAAAAGCCTTATGGTGGAAAGAAGTGGGGTCTATTCAAGGAATAGAAAGAAAAATAGTAAAGTGGTAAGGAAAGGGAAGTATTACAGGAGATGGGACAGGAGAGGAAGACAGTGTCTGGATCTTGTTTTATTTTGTTTTGCTTTCCTAGCAACGAGCTGAAGCTACTAAAGTGACTGAATGTGCACTAATACTGTCAAACTGAGATGAATGGATGGATTTTAGAGAATAGATTAGAGGGAATGGGGAAGAGGCAATGCAAAGAACCAGAATGGATACTGCTGCCATATTCCTAGGAAGTGAAAGCTACTTGGGCTAGACTAATGGTAGAGGAGATGAAAAGAAGTGGCTCAAAGGAGACTAGGGAGATAAAACCCAAGTAATCAATGGTTTAGACACAAGTGGTTGAGAGGTAAGAGTTTCAAGGATATAATAGGTTTCAAGAGCTTGTCAAACTGCAATGGTAGCACATCCAGTGATAAAGTGAACAATGGGAAAAGATTACGTTTTACTGACAAAAAGTTTTGTTTGGGGCACATAGAGGTGACTTTGTCACATACAAACGGAGATGCCAACGAGGCAGGTGAAATTGCAGTTCTCGAAGTTACTCGAGAAATCTGAGCTTGAGGTATATATAACTTGGTTAGTTATCTGCACATACGTGTTAGTAAGTCAAGGGCGTGGGTGCAATGACCAAGGAAGGGATTACAGACAGAGAAGACACTCACGCTGAGAGTGAGCCCTGAGAAATCCTAATACTTAAAGGCTGAGTACAGAGAATTAGCCTGTAAAGTAGACTGAACAGAAATACCCAAAGAAATGGGAAAGAAACCAGGAGAGTGGAACACACAGAGCTCAAGGACACACAACATTTTTAAAAAGGGAGAAAATGGCCAATGATGGAACTGCTATGAGCTCAAGAAAGCAGATGGAAATTTTCTCAATTGGTTTTAATGACATGACATTCTGTATTTCACCAGAACTACATCGACTGCAGTTTGAAAAAAAATAACACGATCATAAAATTGTAAGGAAAAATATCAATATCTAGTCCAACTGATGGATATAAAGAATACAAAGGTAGTATTTTGGGTTTTTTTTGCATTTATCACTTTGTGATTGTATGATAATCTTCAGAAAATGGGTAAGTGGGACTATCAAAAATCCACTAATAATAGTTACCTGTAATGTTTAATATTGAAATTAAAGGACTAATAGCTCCTTAAGGAATAAATAACAGGGTTTTTTTTGTTGTTTTTCCAACTGTGTTGTAGTGTTTAAGTTTTCTGAGTGGCAGCATTGTTTTCAGTTGTGCTTTAACAGTACTTATTGATTTTATAGGTAATAGTCAAGCCAAACACTTTTGTATGCAAACCATTTAATTTCTAGACTGTGTGGTGTGTGTGTGTGTGTGTGTGTGTGTGTGTGTGTGTGTATGTGTGTGTGTGTGAGAGAGAGAGAGAGAGAGAGAGAGAGAGAGAGATATCTATTCATACCACTAATATTGAATAGTGCTATGCACACACAAGGTACTGTCAATAACTGTTCATGTAGGATAGATTAATGCCTCATTAGTCCTTGTCTATGCATCACCACTCCTTCTACTCATTCTCTAATTCACATCTCCATATGCCCATACTCTAAGGACTATTTATAGAGATAGATTTAGTGAAAACCTCCATAATCACATCATCCACAAGTAATCATTTATGGCTAAGTTGTACCATGATTTGTAACTCTCTTGACATATTACAGTAGTTGTATTTATATGCATGTGTGTGTTGAGTGTGTACATGTGTGCACATACAGAGGTATAATCTCAAAGAAGTCATACATATTATAGCAGGTGTTCACCAATGTTTAGCTATAAGTAAAAACCTAATAGTAAAAAAATTGTTCAATACCATATTAATATTCCATCTAGTCCTACTTCACCCACAGCTAAGTGGTAAGTACATTACACTCATCCATGACTAAATTTCAATTACTTGACTGCCTTGTATCTCTTCAGTACAATTCTAGTTTTATTTAAACTGAATTGTCAATGTTTTCTAAGTATTTTTACCATTTTTCCAGATTTAAGAATAATCAATTTTACTAATGGTTCTCAAGAAATTTTAGACATTTCTCCAATAAGCATCTATATTAACTAAAATAGCATTAAATAAAGTGCAAACTTACCTTGTCATATCTGTGCAATTCTGTATTCTCTAAAGGATGATTTTTCATATTGCTTAACAACTCTGACTGAGCAATTGAAATTCAGACTATGATAAATGTTTTACACTGAAGTCTCATTTCATTATACAGCAGTCAGTTGAAATGGGGTTTCCGAAGAAGGTATTTTTAGGAAGTGCAGAGTACAGGAAAAAGCTGAATACATTACACAATTTAAATATTTATTGAAGCTTTTCTACTAAGGCAACATTTTGGTGCTATCTCACAGAAATAGCAATCTGGGAAAGAAAATTAGGGGTAAATAGATAGCAGACACTGTGGAAACCAAGACACCTGGTGTTTCAAGTGAGATCCTCATTCATAAAGTCATTAAATGGGAGATTGAAAGAACACTCCTCTTTACTGAAATATTAGTTTCCTTAGGATTTTATCATTCTACCTAGATGCTTCTTTGATAATTTTTTGCCATGCTCTTGTCTTCCATCTTGAATTCCTGTCCTCCTTCTCACACTCCATGATCTTTCTAGTTGGTCTCATCCATCCTACATAGCTCATACATCAAATCCTCAATAGTGACTTTGTTTCTAGGCTCACAGTCCCTATCTACAGTACACATACTCTTCATAAAAAATTCAACACCCACATCCCCAATCCTTCCCATCATTTCAGCTTTCCTCCAAGTCTTGTAAATGGCACCCTTATCCACCCAGTTCTACATGCCATGGAAGACAACACACCCAATTCAACACCAATTCCTATTTACTCTATCTCGTAACTAAATCTTGGACAAATCCACTTCTATCAACTCTACTGTCACCATTTTCGTCACCACCACCTTCTGCCTCTGCAGAAGCTACCAGATTGATAGCCCCTCATCTACTTTTAACACCCCTAATCCCTTCTTCACCGAACAGAGTGATATCAAGGAGAAAAGCTCCACAAATATGTTCCTATCACTGCCTTACCTGAAATGGTAAAACGCTGTCCAATGATCTTATTATGAAGAAAAAATATCATCCCCATGGGCTCTAAGGCTCTGAGTGATCAGACCCCAGCTCACCATTTCAGCACCATGTGTGTTCCAAACTTGCCCTGACTTACTATACTCAAGGAAAATTCACCTTCTTTTAGTTCTTTCACACCAAGTTGTATCTTCACATACGTTGTTCCCTCAGAATGTAAACATTTTTCCTCCCCCTTTTCCCCTTTGACCACTTATCCCAATCCCATTCTTCTTTGTGTTACTCTGAATGTAATTTATCCTAGGAATCTCTCCCCAACTTAATACCAGTGTACATCTCACTATTATATATTCTTATAACAACGTGTGCCTTATTCTCCAGTGCTTATCACAAATGCAATCTAAATAGTGTATCTATAGATACAGATATATTCTCTAATTCTAATCTCAGTAACTTCACTTGTTTAGAACACTATCTCCAGACAACAGCACAGTACCAGGCACAAAGTAGGCTCTCAATACATATTAGTTGCATGAATAAATGGATGAGAAACAAACCTTTACTTCTTTACACAATGGTCACCCAAACCCAATACAATACAAACTTTGCAGAGTCGCTTCTTTTGATACTTTTATTTCTGATTTTGAGAGCAACTCTGTTTCCAGGCATTTAAAGTAAAACACTGCAAAATCCACAGGCTTGAGCGCAGTGAACTCTGTGCTAACACTTGGTGCTCTCTGACATAGCCCATTAGAGATGGGGTGTGTACACCTAATCCAAAGGAATCCTCTAGCTCTTCAGCAGCTGTTCACATGGCTCCTGACCTGCCCTTTGGGCTCTACTAAAACAGGATTCCCCAGCTGTCTGAGCTTCCAGTAAGCTCTTTCAGTTAACCAGCTACAAGCCAACATTGCTTGTATCTGGTTGCATTCTCTCAACCTGGATTTTCCCTTTTCCTTCCAAGTTGTTTTCCAACAGATGGGAAAGATTGAGATTTACCACTTCCATGGACAGTTTTGTAAGTTCTTCAGACCTTTTGATAACATTATTTCTAATACTGCTCCCCCCAAAACATGAGTGTAAAAAGGAATTACTCAACTTGCCTCTGATGAAAATACAGTTCTGATTGTGTGACTTTTCTCTTTATGTCTTTAGTTTGACCTCATACAGTTTCTGAGGCAAAAGACCTGTACTTGTAACAGTGTGCTGACTCCCATGCCCTTTCACTCAGCCCTTAGTTCAGACTAAGGTAGTACTGCTGCTGTAATCTGATAAAGGAGCAGACAAGTGGTGTGCAAATAAAGACGGGTGCCAAGAATGAGCAAAAAGCCACTGATGTTTATGCCCTTTTATAGTCCTGATTCAATGACAGTCTTAGCCAAAAACAGAGTGGGGGGGGCAGCAATTTAAAACAAAACAAAGCAAAAGCCAAGGAGAGGGTGACAACATTAAAAGGATAACTCCTTCATTTTCCCATAATTGGACACAGGAGATTACGATGCTAATTGTGCTCAATACTGGTCTTCTTAAAACATAAGTTATTTCACAGTGGTAGAGACAGACTACATTTAACAGGTGAAAGTAGACTTGCAAAATATTTTACATTATGTTGGTATATATAAATTCCTTGCTGGTTGCAATGCCAATTAATGGGTTGAGTATTTATTAAATATAAACTAAAAGCATGACAATTCAAACATGTATTTTTGTAAAGTTTCTTTAAAATCATGTTAACCCTATTTAAAACCCATTTAATTATCAACATTTTTTACTTTATTACATGGATAAGCATTGGCTTTTATCATGCAGTTTAATATTCCTCCTATTCATTAAAACAACCAAATTACCTACTAAAATTACCTACTAAAATAAACCAAAATAAGCAAAAATAGGAGCAAAGCTCTTCTTCAGATTCTTGAACAGTAACATAAGACTAAATGTTTTTAACTAACCTTAGACATATTCAGATTTCAAAACTGATGTATAAAAGATCAATTTTCCAACATTTTAGACTAAAAGCATATTAACTTAAAATTATACGGAATAAAAATTTTGAATTGGAAGTTCTGGAAGAGTCATTTACGAACAACAAATACAACAGCAGCATCAACATTTTACCAGCAGAGCAAAAAAATGACAGTTCCATTCCAGTTAAAGGATAATTGTCAATTTGCCCCCACCTTCCATTACTGAAGAATGGCGTACATAAAAACAAAGCAAAAGTAAGGCACTGAGGCAGAAGGCAAAAGATAATAAAGGAGACAGGGAAGAAACTGATTTCTAATCTCAATCCAGACTGCTAGGAACATTTTTTTTTCCCTCAGGTCTTAATATCATTACCTATACGATGCAAAATCCCTCCAGGGAATGTAAGGCTCGAGAAAAACGCCCTATGTGTTCTTTCACCTATTATAATTCCCAGGTATTTTGAACACGTGATACAGGAATAACGTAAGATTGAGCAAAGATTTGAACAGACATTGTTTTTTAAAATAGCAGGCTAAGTAGGGGTGCCTGTGTGGCTCAGTCAGTTAAGGGTCGGACTTCAGCTGAGGTCATGATCTCATGGTTTGTGAGTTCAAGTCCCACTTTGGGCTCTATGCTGCAGCTTAGAGCCTGGAGCCTGCTTGGAGTTCTTTGTCTCCCTCTCTCCCTGACCTTCCCTCACTTCCACTTTTATCTCTCTTTCTCTCAAAAAATAAACAAACATTAAATAAAAATGGCAGCCTAAGTAGAAGGCTTGAGCAATGCCAGAGCGGGTATTCCCTTTTGGATTTGCTAATGCTCATGTGCAACAAGTTGTGCTGCCTTAAGATGAGGACTCTTTTAAGCATGAGCAAGCAGGGCCATTTTCTTCTCTTCATTCTCATCCTGCCTGCTTCCTATTAAGAACTGTGGCTGAGAAATTTAAGATACCTGCTAACACCAGAGCCAAGATTTTTGTGCCCCCCTCCCCTGCCCCATAATTATGGTGGCAATGTTGAATGGAGAAAGAGAGAGACCACGATGTCCCTGAGAATTACTGTTCCTGAATCGCTGGAGAGACACCTGGTTTTAAAAAGGTACCTGCACAATTCTATTATGCTGTTATATATGGCAAAAATCAGCTCTTTATACTACAAATGCCAGAAAAAAGTAAACCAAATCATTTTAGCTGTTCCTCTTCTAACTATAATTTGCATAAGAGTGATTCACAAAGAGCAGGGCTACTGTCCCCTTCAAGACAGGATATGAAAATCTATAAAATACATATTCACTTTTAATATTAACTAGAGGGAACATGAAACTTTACAAAGAAAAACATTTTAAGAAAACCTCTACATGTGACTTAAGTAGACAAACCCTTCCAAAATTGGTGAAATAATTATTCACGCACACTGCCAATTTAACTTTCATATCTGTATGTAAATTAAACTGCAGAGCTCCAAATATGTGTTATGAATATTACTGTGTCAATATTGTACAGAGTGCAACTCCAAGAAGTTTAACTAAGACATGTGTTTAAGTAAGGCCAAAGGTGAAGACCGCAGGTGTTTGTTGGCCTGTTTGTGGTATCAAGCTTGGTTGGCTGCATGGTGCATGCTCCCCGAAGAGAAACATTTTCATGAAATTCTGCTATGGAACTTGGTTGCATTTAATAATGATCATTAAAAAAAGTCTCTTCATTTCCCATACCGCAGCCCACAACCCTCCCAACAAAATGTTCCATTATGAGCCAAGTGCCTTGATAACACAACACACATCTCCTAGGACTAGAGCAAGACTTTGTGAGAAAGAAAACCACAGCCTCCCTCTGAATCCAATCAAAACCTGAATGTGCTTTATGAAAATAAACCAAGGTCATCGTTATTCTTCCCATCGTGATTTGGCTTGCCTTCAAATTACATACTCTGTATATGTGAAATAACTGTACCGCCTCCATTAACTGAGTTTGCCATCATTTTAATCAATGTATCTTTTCAGAACGAAAGGGAGAAATGTCAAATTGCGACCGTTATACATTCTTCTAACTCTCTGATCTGCATTAAATAAAAGCCGGTCTTTGAGAAGTAACGCGGGCCTTAAAGAAATATAATTGGCATCAACTGCATTTTAAAATGTAACTGGGAAAAGATTCAACAACAACAAATCTCTTCATATGGAGGTGGTTTCCCACGAAGCTTCTGAAGGTTAAGCCTTGAGGCCCATCACTTTATGCGGGCTCTTCCCAAGGTCCTACCTGATTTTGTATGCATAATTTTGTATTATTTTTCTTAAAAGACCCTGCTCCCTCAAATTATAAACTCCCAGGCCCTTTAAAACCTAAGTTGGTGTCTTCCTTCATGGTTCATTATATTTTGTCAGAGGACAATTTGTCAATTTCTTACAAAATGACAGGTGTCTAGAAAATGAACAACATGAACAGAAAATTCTCTTCAAAGAAAGGTTAATTTCCAATGACTCTTCAATGGCTTTAGTACTCTGTGATTTAAATGTGTATGCATGCATTTATATAAACATATATACTCACACCAAAATACCATGTTTCCTGTATTTGCAATGGAAGAAAAATAGTTTAATAAAAACATGATAAATCATTTTTAATAAGTTAGATATTACAGTAGAAGGTGGAAAGGACAGGAAAGTTTGGGAAATCGCTTTTATTCTCGTGGTAAAGCCATGATGAAACATAGTAAAATAGAGATTTTAAAAACCCTGACTTTTCGAAGACAACGAAGATTTAAATCTCTTTTATTAAACCACACAAGTGGTTAAGAACTTGACAATTTGTTTCTCATGTAACAAATGACTTGAACTACAAGGATTTCAAATGAATCCTTCAGAACTAAAGAGGAAACTCTATTAATATCTCTGTCCAAATTATGAATTTATATTTCAGTACTGTCTAGCTGGGGTAGTGTCAACCAATACATTTTTTTCCCTTAAATAACCTGAATTTGCACAAAGGACATGGTAATCGTCAAGTTTACAGTAACTACGACATGACATTCTCTATTGCACCGTCAATAATGTTATGCCATGTGAAAGACACAGAAAACTTCTTATTCGGTTAAAATATATATTATCTATGTAGATCAGCAATGTCTCTTTCACAGTTAAGATGCCTTTAGAAGACTCTGCAAATAAAATCATTCTAAAAGATGATTTTATTAGACCTCAAGATAATTTATATTCTTTAAAAACTTCCAATGAAATGTATAGTTGCAATAAATGATTTGAGTAACTCTTTGCAATGCAATATTTGAGCAGTTCTAAAAGTAAACAATATTTATGTTAATAATACACTGATCTTCTGGCAACGACTTTCATTAAAAACAAACCACATGTACTCTTTTCAGTTTTTCAAACTATGGCAATTTAAAAGAAACACACATTCAAATGTCAATACATTCAAACAGAAGTGTATCAGGTGGTAAAAGTTAACGTGTAATAGAACTGTGTGAATCTCTTCATATTCTCTTCACAAACCCACTGTCATGCAGCCTAAGTATTACCTGATAGCTTTAAAATGTACTTTAATCAAGTCCTACAAAACTTGTCCCCAAAAGGTTAGCTTTCCTCAAATTCTGTAAGAATTTAAAGCTGCTTCAATATCCATGCCAAAGCAGAGACTCCCTTTACCCTTACTTCATTCCAGAGTTGCAGCTTTGCTATTTTTCCAAAATCACTCTATAAACTGGTTTATGGTTTTCAGTGTATAGGTCTATCAATTGATCAATCAATATGTGTGTACTGCAAAGAATATATGCTGTTGTATTTTTGTAATATTGGTAAATGGAATAGTTTTTCAACCAGAAAGCAGTTCTGAGGCTCACCAAATAAGTTCATAAAATTAGGAAATTTCATTAAAACACGTTTACTATAAAATCTGGTAGCACCTAATGTCAATCAGTAAGTGCCCAATGTTTTTTTTTTCCACCCACAGTTTTTTCTGAGGCCAAAGTTCTGTTCTGAACTTTGAACATAAGTTTTCAAGAATTACTTAATTGGAGAGGTTTACTTTATCATTGTTAATTATAGGCATCACCATCAAATCTGTTTCAGAATGGTTATAATCCACCAAAGGCGGGGGGGGGGCGGGGAGAAAATCCCCTCCATCCATCTCTTTGGGACACTCTGTATTCCTCATATATTATTTTTATATATTATTTTTGCTATTGTGCCACAGTCAATTTTTAACTTTTTCATTAGTCATCATGACTTTCTTAAAATAAACAAAATAGATCTGCTTTATATAAAAGCCAAACTAAAAAGACTAACTGAAAAGTTAGGTCATACTAGATATAAAAAAACACGGTGAGCTTAGTGTGAAATAATTAGAAGTCTCTCATGCTTTTATGTTGTATTCTTGACAAAAGTGCCTGGTCACTTGCCAACAGAGATCGTATCATTATTTGAAGGAATTTTCATGATACGCTACAGAACATAACATTCACAATGCTAAATATAATATGAGAAAAGAACTTTTAAATTAAATATTTATCAATCCTTTTCTCTGCCTCCATTTATCCATTACAATTCATTTTGTTTTCAATTTTTCCCCCAAGATGTGTTACATAGAATTTTTCTGACCTTGGGGTCTCCATGCGTTATTCCTATACCACAATTAGTTCATTGAGAAGATATGGTAGGTCACTGACCCACATGTAACCATTACTGAATAGAGAAGTGTCAAATAATCAAGATAATAACTCAGATATACAAACTATTTCACAGCAATTAAAATAGTTTGCTACAAGTACTCCAGGCCAATTACCCATATTCTATTCCTTTAGTGGTTTCTTGACTAAGAAATACCTGCTTGATTGTATTTGCAAAGAAAACACTTTAAGCTCTACTTTTCTCCTGAAAAGTTTTCCCAATGTGAAACATGTACACCTGCACACATATATGTGTACATTACAGAGAAGATAACATTTATGCTTATTCACAGACCACTATAATACTTTAAAATCAATCTGCCTAATCAGTGCGCTTGCCACAAATTGTAAGTTATGCCATGGGGAAAATATTTTCAATTACTTTGTACTTACAACACTCGTCTACTTCTTCCCACCAAAGCATTTGGGGAAAAAAAAAAGTATCTATCACCGCAGCAAAAAATATCTTGGTAAATTTGCTCCCAACTTAGGTGCTCCGATAGGTTTAGGAATGATGAGAAATCAACCAACTTCAGCAGCCTTTTAAAAAATAACAATTCAGTTTTTCCTATTCGTTTTTCTCTGAAGCCAAATGCCTCCAAGATCAGAGTCCTGTAAGGGGAAAGTGAGTGATCCCAACACTGAGTGAGTCAACCGAGTAACTGATGCCAGGATTCTGTAGAGGCCCCTGGATATTTCAAATTCCAGGACCTGCGCACAAGCAAGCGACCCGCCTTCTCTCTCAAGTTGGTTTCCCATAATAGGACTGCCCATGGTCACTACAAATAAGGTTGTGCTGCGAGCATGGCAAAGCCCTGTGAAGTCAAATAATGTTCAAGTGTGATCTGATTAATATCCAAACAAGAACAGCACAGTGGACACAGTATTTGCTCTCAAAGGCTTCTAAACATAAAAACTCTTCAGACAAAACTACAACACTTTCTGTAACTTCTATACACATTTCTAAAATAAGAGAGCAGAAAATCCTAATCCAGAAAAGACTTTTAAATGCCTTTCCTGCTTTTCCCATTTCAACAACGCAAAAATTTCACTCTACTGAACAAAAAGAAATGCCCAGAATAATCTCTGCATTCATTATGTATCCACTGTCTATGAAACTTAATTTCTACCCTGGAGATCTTGTCAGAAGTCATGTATTGATGATGCCAACAGTCTGTAAGAAAAGCAGCAGCAGAATGTAGCAGCTGAGCTCTGAAGGCAGAATGTGTATAGCTCTCAGGGGACAAGGTTTATTCTAAAATACAGAATACTCTTATAATTGAATCAAGAAATCTTCCTAAAATGCTAAATTCCCGCAGTACCTTAAGATAAAACTTTACTAACAAATCACTCTTTCTTCAGTTTCTTTGGTGGCAATTATTGAAATACCATTCTCTTAGACACTGGGTTCAATATCAGTTACTTAATGGTTCGCGAAAAGAAGTTTTCTCTATTAAATGGACACAGTTTTAATAGGCGACTCGGCATGTTTGTAAATGATTCTTTGCCAGTAGAAGACTTCTTTCTTATTTTTAATGCAACAGGCCAACCCATTTTTTATAAGAAACACTGGTTTAACTTTTTAGAAAGTTATTTGTTTTCTAATAATACTCTGAACTAAAATCATTTCACTATTTTTATAATACCGTTTGTTGAAGTGACAGACTCATTTTTCTATGTCAAGCATTCCAATGCTTGGCAGAAAAATAAATTATAGATAAAAATAGAAAAAAAAACCCTGGCATACTGAATCAGAGTATGATGTTTACCTTAATAGTTACACATTTCCTATTTTAGAATATCATTATCATAATATCACCATTCCTGACAACAAAATCAATAGGAAATAAAGCACAGGGCTTAATTTGTAGGTAATTGTACTTAAGTTACTATTATCCAAAATATATTTACAATATTCTCTGTAAGTCATCTCATTTCCTCTTCTTAGTGTGGTCATCTAAATATGTGTATATGCAACAATTTCATAAAACAAAATTAAAATGGTTTTTGACCAACATGGAACCAAGTCTGCATTTTACCAAGTGTTGTTCTGTGCTATTGGGTACAATATCACCCTGAATGTAAGTTCCTTTACAACTTGTACTGTGAGTTTTCTAAGGATATAGATCCAATTAAGCCAAGGCATATGGACAGTTCATCATATAAACTGTGGTCCATGAAGCATCAGCATCACACGGGAAACTTTCTGGAAATGCTATACACCTGAGATCTGAGAAATAAACACTCCGGGAGGAGGACCTAGTACTGTTTTACAGGTGATTCTAATGCATAGCCAATTGTGAAAAACCATGAAGTGTATGTTTCTAAAAATAAGTATGGCTCCAAATATACCAAAATCCTGTCTTGGTTAATACTGACTACACAAAAAAGCAGTAGCTTTGAAGGCTTTCAGGTACATCTTAACGGTCTTTTAGTGTTAGTCAAGAATCAGAACTTACTGGGCACCTGTAAGAAATTCTACATTAATGTGAAATAGACATACTTCCTTTAAGATTTTAAAATCTAGGTGAGAAGATCTATTTAACTCAGAAAGCCAAAAGGTACATAAAATGCAATGTAGTCCAAACAGA
Source organism: Prionailurus viverrinus (assembly GCF_022837055.1). Classification (NCBI taxonomy): domain Eukaryota; kingdom Metazoa; phylum Chordata; class Mammalia; order Carnivora; family Felidae; genus Prionailurus; species Prionailurus viverrinus. The sequence continues at coordinate 25,586,229 of NC_062579.1, forward strand.
GTGAATTCTAATTCAACCTTGTTCTATTTTCCTGTGGTCCTCACTTACTTACCTTTTTCATTTAGTCCTCATGATAACTACATTGGCAAGGTCTTAGGAGCCCCATGACAAAGATGGCCGGTTAAAGCAACTTGCTCAAATTCCTACTGTTCATAATTGGCAGAATGGAGCTTTTTAAAATTTAACTTTTTATGTTGAGGTAATTACATATTCACAAAAAGGTTGCAAGGACAGTAAACAGGGATTCCATATACTCTGCATTCAGTGTCCTCAGTTACACTTTTTAAGACAAAATTAGAGGGAGGGAGAATATGAATATATTCGTGTGGAGCCCAAAGAGGGACTCAATCCCACGACCCTGGAATCATGACGTGAGCCGAAATCAAGAGTCAGATGCTCAACCGACTGAGCCACCCAAGTGCACCCTCAGTTACATTTAAGCAAACCATTATGCAATTTCAAAACCAGAAAACTGACATTAATATGTTTATATATTTCTGCCATGTTCTAATACTGTGGATTTGTGCAACCACAGCTTAAATCACAATATAGAACCTAAAGAATGGTTCCCTCACCACAAAGATCTCACTTCTGCTCTCCCTTTATAGTCCTACCAACAACCACTCTGTGATGCCATACCCCACAGCCTGGTATCTGCTGATTCATTCTCCATCACTGTAATTTCATCATTTCAACAATGTTACATAAGTGGAATCATTCAGTACATGATCTTTTTTAAAAAATTTAACATTTATTTTAAGAGACAGAGAGAAACAGAGCACGAGCAGGGAAGGGACAGAGAGAGGAGACACAGAATAGGGAGCAGGCTCCAGGCTCTGAATTGTCAGCACAGATCCCGACGCGGGGCTCAAACTCAAAAAGCGCAAGATCATGACCAGAGACAAAGTTGGACACTTAACCAAGTGAGCCACTGAGGCGCCCCCATGATATTTTGATAACAGCTTTTTTCACTTGGCATAATGTCCTAGGGATCCATTCAAGTTGTCACCAGCTTCCATAGCCTGCTTTCTTCTACTGTGAGTAGTAGTCCATGTTAATAACATACTATGGTTTAGTTACAATAAATGTATCATAGGAAATTTTGGTTATTTTTGGCTTGAGTTTACTACAAATAAAATTGCAAAACCATCATGTACATATTTTACATTTATCTGGGATTAATGCCCAGGAGTAAAGTTGTTGGTTCTATGCTACATGTTTACTTTTTTTTTTTAATGTTTATTTATTTTTGAGAGAGACAGAGACAGAATGCGAGTGGGTTGGGGCAGAGAGGGAGGCACAGGATCCGAAGCAGGCTCCAGGCTCCGAGCTGTCAGCACAGAGCCTGACGCGGGGCTCGAACTCACAAGCTGTGAGGTCATGACCTGAGCGAAGTCGGACGCTCAACCAACTGAGCCACCCAGGCGCCCCATATGTTTACTTTTTAAATAAACTGCCAAAACATTCTCCAGGGGGTCTGTACCATTTTACCTTTCTGCCAGCAATGTGAGTGATCCAGTTTCCCTGTATCCTATTCTCTGTATCATATTCTCTACATTCTCTGTACGGTATATGGTATCGTCAATTTTAGTTTTTTTAGTGTTAAGCAGGTAGAGATATATTATGGTGGTTTTAATTTGAATTGTCTGGTTAATGACATTGAACATCTTTTCTCATGCTTATTTGCCATCTGAATGTACTCTTCACCAAAATGACTGTTCATGTCTTCTGCTCACTTTCCAATTAGATACCTTTCTTTTTAACTGCTAAGTTTTGAGTGTTTTTCATATTTTTCGAGGTATGAGTACTTTGTTGGATACGTGATTTGCAAATAGTTTCTCCAAGTTGGTAGCTTATCTTTTCATCTTAACAGTGTCATTCCAAAGCAAACTTTTTGAACTTTTATTAAGTCCAATTCACTGCATTTTTTTTTCTTTTTATGGATGGTGCTTTTGGTATCAGGTCTAAAAACTATTCACCAAGCCTTAATTCATCAAGAGTTTCTATCTTTTTTTCCTTTTTCATCATTTTATATTTACATTTAAATCTGTGATTGAGTTCACTTGTGTATGAGGTGTGGGGTTTCTGAAGATTATTTTTTCTTATAGATTTCCAATTGCTCAAACAGTACAACAGCATTTGTTGAAAAGGCTATCCTTCCAATGAATAACGTTTGTACTTCTGTCCAGAACCAGTTGGGCCTATTTGTGGGGATCTATCTCTGGGATCTCACTTCTGTCCTACTGATGTGTTTGCCTATCTCGTTCCCAATACCACACTGCCTTAGTTAACTCTACCTCTGTAATATATGCCTAAGCATTAGAGTTATTCCTTCTACTTTATTACTCTTTTCCAAAACTGTTCTAGAAATTCTAGGTCCTGTGTGCTAGCTTACAAATTTTACAGTAGGCTTATCTACAAATAGATCTACAGATCAGAATTAAAAATACGATTTCTGGTATTGTGATGGGAATTGCTTTAAATAGATAAGTTTGGGGAGGTATGACATGTTAACCATGTTGAGTCTTTTAATCCATCAATCCATTACAAATATATTTGCAATATTCAGGCCATCCTTAATTTATATCATAACAGTGCTTTGTATTCTGACCGGATGGGTTTTTTTCACATTTCTAATATGCTTCTGAGAGTATTACTGTTATATATGTAGTTGCACAAAGAAAAAGAGCAGGGGTTGCTAAACGACACTTTCAGAAGAGGGTATTAAACAAACATATGTAACTCAACATGCACCATACATGTATGCTTTGAAAATTATATTAATATTTTTAAATGTTTATTTTTAAGACAGAGAGACAGAGTGTAAGTGGGGAAGGGTCAGAGAGAGAGGGAGACATAGAATCTGAAGCAGGTTCCAGGCTGTGAGCTGTCAGCACAGAGCCTGAGCCAGGGCTTGAACCCACAAATGTTGAGATCATGACCTGAGCCAATGTTGGACACTTAACCGAGCCACCCAGGCGCCCCAAAAATAATTTTAAATGATAAAGTTTTCATTGTTACACATGAATTAATACACATGGATTATTTCTTCAAGAATACAAAGCTTACTTTTATTACACTCATGGCCCACATAAGCATGTTTTTTAAATTAATCTTTTTAGTTTACAGATTTAAGATACATGCTATAAAAAAAATGAAGACTGGTCCTTGCTTATATTCTAGTTGTCAACCAGTAATTCCCATATCATAAAATGAGTGGAATATGAATTAGAGAGAACTGATTATGGTAGACTTCAAAGCAGATAAGAAGGGAATTCCTAAGAAACTGAAAACCCTAACAGCAGTGTTTTATACAAATTGGGAGGGGTCTGAGTCATTTTCCCTACTGATTCAATTATTTCACATAATTCTAAGTACTGTGATTAAACAGATCATCAGAGGATAAGTAAGCTAGGGGAAAAAACCAGGCTTAGTAGCTAACATATTTAAATAAAGCTGACAGATTTGTTGATTTGGGAAAAATAATTTCTAGGCCATTTCTGATTCTCTTACCCACAATGACCCATATTGGCCGAAAGGCTACACATTCTATTAAGACATGTATTTCTTAGGTGTTAAGAAAAAAAAAATCTCTGCAGATAAAGCCAAAGGAGAAATGTGCTAGGTATGCGTAGTTTATTATCACTGAACCCACACAAAAAAGGCAGATGAGGATTCAGGCAAATGGGGGCTTGTCCATATGAACAAAAAAGCTTGCTGAAATTTTATAGTCATTACATTAAAGCTATTGATGAATTTGGGGGAGAAGTGACATTTATTGTTATACTTCATAATCTATGAACACAGTATTATCTCAATTTATTTAGGTCTTTGTTTTATTTCAGGTCCTATATGTTTTGTTAGGTTCCCAAACATAACCCTCCCTCCCTCCTTCCCTCCCTCTCTCCCTTTTCTATTTTTTTTTTTTTTTGGAGTAACAGCAGAAAATTACATTTTCAATTTTAGTTTCCAGCAGTTCACTTTTTACATATAGAAATACAATTGGATTTTGTAGTTCATCTTATATCCCGAAATCTTGCTGAACTCATTATTTCTACGTGTACTTTTGTAGAATCCCTGGGATATTACACAGAGCCCCATCATAACATGTGTAAATAGAAATGATTTTTATGCTTTTATTTACTTTCTTGCAGTTTTGGGCTAGCTAGAACTTCCAGTACTATAAAGAGCAGACTGAAAGCAAACACCTTTGCCTTGATCCTACTAACAGGAAGAAAGCATTCAAATAGTTCAACGTTATTATGATGCTTGCTAGAGAATTTTTGTAGATGTTTGTGATCATGTTGAGGAAATCCTCCTGTATTCCTAGTTTCCTGAGAATTTCTACCATGAATGGGTGTTGAATTTTATCAAACCTTCTTCTTCTGCATCAATAACATGTGATTGTTTTTAGTTAATACAGTTCATCATATTCTGTTAGGGATTGTTGTCTCTATGTAGGAAGGATACTCTTCCGTAGCTTTTTTTTTGTTCTGTTCTGTGTTGGTCTGTTTGTGGTATCAGAGGACTTTTAGTGTCATAAATGAGTTTGGAAGTGTTGCCCCTTTTCTATTTTTTTTTTTAATTTTTTTTCAACGTTTTTTATTTATTTTTGGGACAGAGAGAGACAGAGCATGAACGGGGGAGGGGCAGAGAGAGAGGGAGACACAGAATCGGAAACAGGCTCCAGGCTCTGAGCCATCAGCCCAGAGCCCGATGCGGGGCTCGAACTCCCCGACCGCGAGATCGTGACCTTCTATTTTTATGGACATTGACAGTTCTTTTCTTTAATCACGTGAAAAATGGCATGCCATTTCCTTCTGGATTCTGTGGTTTCTCGTAAAAAATCCTGTCATTTGATTTTTTTTTTCCCTATACATAAAGTGTTCTTTGTCCTTCACTGCTTTTAAGCTTTTTTTTTCTTTATCACTAGTTTTCAGAAGTTTCACTATAAGGGGTACAGTCATGCATCTCCTTGGGTTTTTCCTTTTTATTCACTCGGCTTCCTGAACCTATAGGTTTTTGTCTTTTTCCAAATTCGGTTATTTTTCAGTCTTTATTTCTTTGGTCACTTATTCAGCAATACTCTCTTTTTCCTCCCCTTTCAGGACTCTGAAGACATGCATCATAGATCTTTCATTATCATCCCACAGGTCACGGAGGATCTGTTCATTTTTTTATCAGCCTAGTTTCTTTTTTGTTCAGACTGGGTAATTTCTACTGTTCTATCTTCCTGTTCACAGACTTTGCCCTCTGCCCCCTCCAATCTGCTGTTGAGACCATCCACTGCATTTTATTTTGATTCTTATATTTTCCAGTTCTAAAACTTCATTTTGTTCTACATGTCTTCTATTTCTTGCTGAGACGTTCTATTTTTTATTTGTTGCAAGCAAGTTTGTAATTGCTTATTGAACCATTTTTTATGATGGCTGCTTTAATATCCTTGGCAGATAATTCTATCACCTGTGTCATTTCGATGTAGGTGACTGGTGATTGTCTTTTTTCATTCAAGTTGTGATTTTCCTTTTCCTTGGTTTGATGAATGATTTTAAATGGAAACCTGGACATTTAGGGTATTATGTTATCAGACTCCAGACCTTACTTAAATCTTCTGTTTTATCTGGTGTGTTCTTACATTCCTTTGGTGAAACATGGGAAGGGGGGTTGTTCCCTTGTTACTGTTTGGTGGATCAGAAGTTGAGGTTTGCCATTCAACTTATGTTGATACATGAGCTTGCTTACTTCTGTGTGCAATTTCTATTTCTTTAACATTATTTTAATTTCCATTAAAAATAGTAAATGGATTTCGGGAACCTTGCAGGTTCATTCTTAAGCATTTAGAAGTTTTTCCACTAGGCAGAAAAATGCTTCAACTTGTGAACCTGAGAGCACTTCTTAACTTGCATCCCCATTGACATGATGTCTCTGACATGTACAAAATGATTTGGTTTTATAACTTGGTACTACATAGCAATGCCTTCTGTGGGGTCAAGACAGAGAACATTTATTCACTAAACGAAATAAAACTCAAAAGTAATTTATCTGTGTTGTAAAAATAATGGATGCCTAAGTCATATATTGATCTTCAACTATTTTAGAAAGTAAATGTGTAGAAATTAGTGATGGTGATTAAAGATTTCTGAATGAAACCTAAGTATAATAAGCACAAAGAAATTCAACACACTAATGCCAGTGAGATGCGAATCAGTACCAAGATTTAATAGTTGCATTTCTTAGGTTCAATTAGTCAAGGTCCTGGCAGGAGACAGGGGGACAAAAAAGCACTTAATAGAAAACAATTTGTTGAAATAAATGTGGACAGAGGTATAGGCAGGGTGATGAGGCTAACGGAAAGTGAATCATCGAGATAATATCCAAAGTGGGAAGTTGTTTCCACCTCTAGGCCTGATGGGTCAAAGTGAGAGACCAACATTGTTGGAACAGCAATAGACCCACAAAGTCATGACAAGGACTTTAGTGAAGTACATACAAAGTAACAGATACACTAAGCTTTCCCTCCATCCTCTGATCTGGTGTCACACAATTTGCTAACAGGGTGCAAAAGGCCTAAGTAACGGAGATGAAGAGTTAAACTTCCCATGGCAAAGAGTAGAGCAGATAATGTCACAAAATGGATGTGCTAGTGGAGAGTAGGGCCACTCATACAAGTGAGGAATTATTAGCAAATGGGCTTAGCCTTCACTATCAGGATACTCATCACTAGTATGATAACCTAGTGGAAAATATGATGAGAAATGAATAGACCCTTTGCAATCTAGCCCTTTTCTTCTTTTTTCAGCACTGTAACTCTCTGAATCCCCCTGAAGCGATCTCATGTACTTTCCTACCTTTATAGCTCAAATTATTTCAAAAGTTCATCATATATCTTCTTGCATACTGCTTTGCTCGTTTGTTACAAGCATAATAAATCACCTGAATATTTGTTTAATATGTGTCTTAGCTGCTAGAAGGCAAACTCAATCAGAAAAAATGTTGTCTTTTCCTTTTGATTTACTTCACTCCCACTGTTCATGACTTTGTCATATGTAGGCTATGGCCTCTGCTTATCATTTATCTTTTATTCTATATCAGTGTATTGTATGCTTCCTTATCCTTCTGGACTTTATTTAAATTTACCTTCTCTATGAAGATTTTTTTGAAGTTTTCTTCAGCCCCATTTGTAGTTGAGTCTAATGAATTTATCTTCACTACTCAGTTGTAAACTTCTTCATGTTACAAATGTGTTAAGATTTACTGTTGGTATCATTAGTTCTCAAAAGTGCATTGGGTTTCATAAGGGCTCAAGGATATCAACTGGAAAAAAAGCAAACAGGTACAAGGGAGGAAGCCAGGAATTTACATCACAGATAATTATAAAATTCAAAATAAAGGTTGAATCCTTTGAGTGTAGCAAATTAAATCTGTTCTCAAATATATGTCAAAAGAGATCTGACCCTTACCTTTGTGGGATAACCATGGTATCAAGTTCTCATTTGAAACAGTGGCACCAAGCCAAGGAATTAATGCGCATTTATTTATCAAATATTTATTAGGGCAAAATTTTCTACATTAAGGAAATAAGGTAATAACTCCTGGTCCCCATCCTCAAGGGGATTATGCTTCAAATGTATTAAAATAAAATACACTTTAATCTACATGTTAATTAATGAATTCAAATAAGCTAGAGGATGCTGTCTGGGAGAGGTACCTAAGACAGAAATCAGATTTTAAAGATAATATCACATGTACTGCCTACCATAAAAGATTGTCATGTCAGTTAAATAACCAATGAACTAAAAAAGCTGCTTTTAAAAGCATACACCAGAAAAGAAGAAATCAATAATCCAAGCTCTACCCTCAAGAATCTAGAAAATGAAGAGCAAAATAAACCTCAAGCACAATGAAGGAAATAAGAAAGCAGAAATCAATAAAACTGAAAACAGAAAAACAATAGACAAAATCAATGAAATAAAGAGCTCATTTTTCAACGAGATCAGTAAAATTGACAAAGTGCTAACAAGAGTGACAAAGGAGAAAAACTGAAGACATACAAATTACCAATGTTAAGAATCAAATGGGATATCACTATATATTGGGCAGATATCAAAAAGATAATAAGGGAACACTGTGGGGCGATTATTCACACACATACTTGACAATTTAGATAAAATGGACTAATTCTTCATAAAGCACAAACTACTGCAAATCACCCAGTATGAAATAGATAATTTGAACAGCCATATAATAAGTAAATGGAACTCATAATTTAAAAACTTCTGAAAAATAAATATCCTTGCCCAGAGGGTTTTACCAAAGTTTTAAAAAAGGACCAGTACTAATTCTACAGTCTTCCAGAAAATAAAAACAACAATACAGAATACATTTAATGAATCCAGCAATAGCCTGATAGTAAAATGTAAAAAAAATAAAAAATAAAAAACACCAGAACAAAAACCTAGAGATTAATATTCCTTAATACCAAAGCAAAAATTAACAAAATTTCAGCACATAAAACTCAGCAGCATATCAAAATAATCTTGCAGGGTTTGTTCCAGAGATGAAAAGCTGGTTTGGTATTTGAAAATCATTACTGGAACCCACCACAGTAAATGTTAAAGAAGAATAATCATTTGATTTCATCAGTGGATGCATGACATTGTTTGACTAATTTCAACATCTGTGTCTGAAATAAACTCTCTGAAAAGTAGGAAAAGAACTTCTTCAACTTAATAAACAGCACCTACATATATCATACGGCTAAGTACATACTTTATAGTGAAAGATTAAATGCTTGTCCCCTAGTACTGTGAACAAAGCAAGAATGTATACTCTTACCACTCTTATTCAACACAGTGCTGAAAGTTTTGGCTAGTGCAAGGAGGCAACGCAAGAAAATAGACCCATACCTACCTAAAGGTAAAGGAAGACATAAAACCATTGCTTACAAGCAAATGAGAGGAATACGAAAATTCCTCTACTACGTAAAAAGCCAACTACAAAAAAAAACCCTCGTACAACTAATAAGTGAGTTCATCAAAGTAGCAGAATACAAGATAAAAGTACAAAAAACAATTGTATTTCTATATACTAACAATGAACAAGGGGACACTTAAATTAAAAATAAGAATCTTTACCACCTCACAAAAAAACGAAGGTGTCAATCTCACACAACATACACTGTACGTATATGGTAAAAACAACCCAAGGCTGTAGGAATAAATTAAAGAACATCTAAGTAACTGAGGCAACATACAGTGTTCATTGGTTGGCTCAACATAGTCCATTTTACTCAAGTTGATAAACAGTTTTAACACAATTCCCATCAAAATCCTAGCAAGAGAGTATAGACAAGAGCACTCTAAAATTTATATGCAAAGGCAACAAAATTAGCATAAAAATGTTGAAGAACAAAAATACACAAGCAAGTTTATCAGATTTTCAAACTTACACAGCTACAGTAATCAAGATAGTGAGGCACTAGTGTGGCACTGGTGGTTGCAAAGACTCAAAGATCAATGGGAGTTTAGAGAACCACACAAATATGGCCAACTGGTTTAGACAAAGATCCAGAAACAATTCAGTGGCACAAATACCAATGAACAACAAATGGTGCTAGAAAACCTAAGTGTGCCATCTTATATAAAATTAACTAATAATGGATGATAAATTTATTTTTTAAGTTTATTTATTTATTTTGAGAGAAAGAGGGAAAGTGTGCGTTGTGAGGGGCAGAGGGGGGAGGGGGGGGGGAGAGAGAATCCCAAACAGGCTCCGGGTTGACAGTACAGAGCACCATTGGGGAGCTTGAACTCACAAACCATGAGATCATGAGCCGAAATCAAGTGTCAGATGCTTAACCAGCTGAGCCACCCAGGCTCCCCTGGATGATGAATTTAAATGTGAGACATGAAACTGTATTTTGAAAATATATACATAAGAAAATCTTTAGGATCTAGGGCTAGGTAGAGTTCTTAGATTTTATGCTAACAGCATGGTCCATAAAAGGAAGAGCTAATTAACTAGACAGAAACAAACATTTTACTTTTCCTCCCAGGGGATAAAAAGACAACCTAAGGAAATAAGGTCTGCAAACAACATATTCAGGCAGAGACTAGAACATATAAAGAATTCGTAAGACACAAAAATCAAACAAAACCAACCTCCCACAAAAAAATTCCATTACAAGATGGACAAAAGACACAGAGAGATATTTCACCAAAGACAATACACAGATGGCAAATAAGGTGATAGATAGTACCATTAGTTGTTAGGGAAATACAAAATAAAATCACAGGGAGATGTAACTATAGGTCAAAATGGCTAAGTTAGAAAATACTGACAATATTACATGCTGCCAAGTATTTAGAGATACTGGGTTCCTTGTTGATGGCAATGTTAAATGGTACAGCTACTATGAAAAAGAGTTGGGCAGCTTTGTAAACAGTCAACACATAAATGCCATACAACCCAGCAATTTCGATCCAGGGCATTAACTCCAGAGAAATGAAAATTATTTTTCACACCAAAACTTGTATATGAGTATTCAGAGTATTTGTAATATCCAGAAACTGGAAAATCAGATACCCTTCAAAAGGAGAGAGGCTCAGCCAAGTGTGGCACATCCATACCGTGCTATACTACTCCGAACTAAAAAGGAACACACTATTTAGACACACAGCCATCTGGAAAAGTCTCTAGATCATCTTCATGAGTAAATCAAGCCAATCCTAAAAGGTTACATACTATAGGAACCCACTTATATAACACGCTTGAAATAACGAAGTTATCCAAATGGGTATCACATTGCTGGTTGTGGGGGTTAAGGAGTAGGTGGGGGCAGGAAGGAAATAATGGGTCTGGACAAAGAAGGGTGACATAAAGGTTCCATGTGACGATGGAAATATTCCGTACCTTGATTGTACTAATTAATGTCAGTAAGCTGGCTGTGATATGGTATTATAGTTTTACAGTATGTTAATACAGGGAGGAACAAGGTAAAATGATACATAAGACCTCTCTGTATTTTTTATAATTCTATATGAAACTACAGTTATGTAAAAGATATATAGTTTAAGTAAATAAAAAAGATGGGGGCTTGAGTTTGGCCCATGGTCCTAAGTTTTCAGACTCCTCGTATGGGACACTGATATATATGCCCACAAAGCAAAGTAAGGATAAAACATACTGTAAAGTCTAATGAAGATTAGGTGACAGCAATAATATGTTTACAATTGTCTCTGCAATTGCTCCTCTTTGTTGTTGGTTTTTTTTTGAGAGAGAGAGAGTACATGTGCAAGTGAGGGAGAGAATGAGAATGAGTCTTAAGCAGGCTCCACGCTCAGCACAGAGCCCGATGTGTGGCTCGATCCCATCACTCTGGGATCATGACCTGAGCTGAAATGAAGAGTTGGATGCTCAACCAACCAGCCACCCCAGGTGCTCCTGCTTTTTGTTTTAAAAGCTACAGGGCCTAGGTTGTATAATAATAGCACAGTTCAAAGTTACAATATAGTAACAGAGTACAATGTTCAAGAAGACTTTAAATCTGCAAATAAGAATTCTGGGTATCTTTTAAAATAAATATGAGAGAGAGCCAAAGCATAAGCGACTCTTAAAAACTGAGAACTGAGGGTTGATGGGGGGTGGGAGGGAGGGGAGGGTGGGTGATGGGTATTGAGGAGGGCACCTTTTGGGATGAGCACTGGGTGTTGTATGGAAACCAATTTGACAATAAATTTCATATATTGAAAAAAAATAAAATAAAATAAAAATGAGAATCTTGAGAAAACGTGCTCCAAATGACACTTTGTCATTACTTAATATTCAAAAAGATTCCATAAATGTACTGAAAACCTAGACCAAGTTATTACTGTGCAAGAAAGAGTAACGGAAGTAATATAAATCTCTGTGGATGACATTTAAATTGCAGCTTCAGCAAAACTTGTAGGCTGAAATCAAAATCCTTTGCTAATTTCTTTGCGAAAAAAAGTTAAAACAAACTCTGCAATTGTTACACTATTTACTCTGTCCTTAATACCACAAGTTTCCATCTATACCAAAACCATAACATACGTGACAATTTTTTTGTAACAGCTGAGTGGGTCATTCTCACTCAGAATGAGTGTGAGAGTTATGAGAGCGATCTTCATCCAAATATACGGGGCCTAAAATTTGAGGACCTTCTTAGTTTTGGGTATTTTTTAAGCATGTGGCTATCTGGAGGCTTTAGCAGTGTCTTTGAAGAGTTCTGTGAAATGGAGGGGCCCTGACACTTAGGCTTCATTAGTCTCCTGACAAATCTTCTGGGGAGGCAAGATTAAAGAGGAATTGTGAACCAGGTGAACCTACACATGCTATTTTCTCTAATACGGTCCCAGAGCTGGGGGGGGGGGACTTCATTCAGATTGAGTCTCTAATTGAGTGGCATTCTACTTTGAAACTCTTAATACTTAAAAAAATGAAAATAACCTCTGAAATAATGACCATTTATAATTTGGTTCAAAAACTTTCCTGAGCCCCATAAGCAATATAGTTACTCACTGAAGCCTGAAAGTGGGAGCCTGTTACGGAAACCACAGAGAGTATTTTACTTGACTTTAAATGAGGTTTCAAAAATGGTCTGAATTTAGAGGAGGATTACAGAAAATAAGTCGATATAGGTTTATTTCATAAAGTTAGGTTTAATTTTTTTTCAAGTGTTCAAAAATTCATAAGTATCATGACTTGAATATAGCCTATAACCCATATTATATTAAATGCCATTGTTTACATTCCTATAATATGTTGGATTCAATTAACTTCTCAAAACAACCAAAGCTTTCATACTCCCTTCACCACTTTTTAAAAAAGTAAACATTTTATTGTGAAGTTTCAGTGTTAGCTTTATTTTTTAGCTTTATTTGGGATATTAAGAAGTCTGCTAAGTTACTAAACCTGGGTTTAATATGTATGTAGGTGCGTGTGTATGTGTGTGCACATATGCCTTTTTCATTATCATCTTTGTCTTCAAAGGTACCTGTTTCTTTCTTTTAAAGTTTATTTCTTAAATAATCTCTACACCCCATTTGGGGCTCAATTACATGACTCCGAGATCAAGGACTGCACGAAAGAGCCAGCCAGGTGCCCCTCAAGTTATGTTTCCTGTCACATTCATGAATGAAGTACTTTTTACGATTTCCCAATTCTGAGGTATACCTTCAGAAAACTGGAGAACAGAGTAAGATTAAAGATAGGTATAAGTCCCTCTTTGTAAAACAATAAAAAAAGGGGATGTGGGGGGGAAGGGCTACCTGAATAAATCCTCCATTTGAAGACAGGGAATTCTAATAATACAACTGGTTCTTGAAAAGGAGGTTTGTAGAAACATATTATTTGAAAAAATGTATTGAGACAAGGCTAGGAGTAGTAGTTAAATCCATTAGAAAAGAGAAACTGTATTAGGTTCTCACTTATACTTTATAGACCCCATTTTTTTCTATTTTCATTCAGTTATTAGGAAAAGAATAAAATGAAATAATTTATGGTTAAAAATAAGTGAACTTGAACTTGAACTAGCTAGGGGACAGTTCTGACATTGACTAAAGTAGGGAATTATGACATTTTCTCTCTGCTCCCCACTGCAATCAATTTTTCCCCATAGCTAGTGCAGCTACATTATATATAACAAAGTATTCCACTCTCCTCCTTGAAATTTATAACATTGCTGCCATTCATTTATCAGTAAGCTCTAATCACCCAATACATTATTGCTATTATGATTTTGGACAGATATCTATTACATTATTAGGAGTATGAAAATTAAAAGATTTTATTTTACTTTCATTTAGCCCTTCTCTAAGGTTTTTTTTTTCCTTTAAGTAGATCCAAGTTTCTGAGCTACATCATTTTCTTTCTCTCCGAAGTACTTCTGACATTTCTTGTAAGGCAAATCTACTGGCAACAAATCCTCTCAGTGTTGGTTTGTCTGATACAGTATTTATTTCTCCCTCACTTCTGAGAGATAATTTCAATGATACAGAATTCTAGGTTGGTGTTTTTTTTTCTTTCTATGCCTTGAATATTTTATTCTCCTGTCTTCTTCTGGTATGAACCCAACCACTTTTATGTCCTTCTTTGCTTTACTCTGTGCCTGCTCAAGGCTGATCCCCCATATGTTACATTTCATTAGATCCTTTGCTGACTATTCTTGGTTGATTTGGGCCAATGGGCAGCACACCCATTAGAAAAAAAGGCAGGCAAAGAGAAAGGCATTTCTTCCCCATTCCACTGCATCTTCTTTGGGCCTTATTTCTCACAGTGGCAGCTTACAGTCCTAAATGTCCTGTTAGGAATCCCCTCTTCCAATGCTCTCTTACTGAATTTAGAAAATGTTACCTCCTTTGCTTGATCCTTCACACCTGAGTAGGGGGACATTTAACAGTCTCCTACTGCTGGTAATATATATGAACTCCAAAAGCCCTTTTTGTTGTTGTTGTTTCCTTTAAACCTGCCCATAGCTCTGAAAGTAGTCCCATTACCGGGTTTCATTGAACCATCTGTGCTAGATTCCGTTTCTTGCCAGGGTCATGGCTGACACAGGGAGATCAGAAAAATCAACAGCTTCTCCCTTTGAAGTAATAAAGTAGAAGATGAAAATGAATGGGATTCATAACGAAGCATGTTTCTGTGTATACAACAATGTCTCCATTTTTCAAGGCTTTATCTGGTGGTTTGAGTATACAATATTTATTACAACTTGAAATAAAAACTTACCACCTCCATACTGATTTGTATATGAAGTTTTCACTCCAGAAGGGCTGAAAGCAATGGATTGTCTCAAGTTTAAAACAAGAGTCATATAGTGATTGACCTGTTGACAATGTACTTGAGTGAGTGATAAAAGACCTCCAGTTGCCCATGTGTCCACGTGTGTATGAATACATCACTCCACACATAAACACACTCCATTCTGCAACACCCTGACAAATGAAATACCTTATTACAGAGTTGCACATATATGTCAAGTATCAACTGCTTGATTCTAAATGGTTTTAATTTTTTTTCTGGCATTTATGCCCTTAAGCTAGCCAATAAAAGCTAACACATTTTCCCATGGCATTTAAATAAAAAGATGCTTTAAAATCAAAACTTAAAAAATATATGTCATCACAGGAGAACCATTTCAAGAGATACAGATAACTGTGGAGAAGGGAGGCAAAAATGGCCAATTTTTTTCCGCTTCTCTATAAAGTTGGGAACTTTATATAAATATCTTAGCTATCAACCCTGTGTTTTCCCCAGGTTATTACCTGTGAAGCTGTATTAATCTGAATGTTTTAAATTAAGCTAAATAATTCATTTAGTGGAGAAAATGACTCAGACCCTTCCCAATTTACGTAACACAATGCCTTTAGGGTTTTCAATTACTTAAAAGTTCATTTCTAATTCACTTTTAAATTTAGTACTGGGCTCTAATTACTTTGTTGTCTGTTTTAATATACAGGGATTATTCATAAATATTAGAATATAAGGACCAGTCTTCATTTTACAACATGAATCATAAAACTGTAGGCTAAAAAAGTGATTAAGAAACACCCTGATGCATGACTTTAACGTAATTAGAAAGATGTTTTGCATTCATGAAAAATTATAGGTCTCTATCAATCTGTCTATAAACAATTACAACCTTATCATTTAAAATTACTACAACATCATACACATATGGTATATTTTTAGATACAGTGACTTAAATTTTTAAAAATTGCTTCCCTTTGAAAACTCCAATTTTGGACCCTTTCCTATTTTCCCTTTCTTTTTCTAATCACATGCATAACAGACAATAACGCCATTATACGAATAGTAGAAACATGAAAACACAATCTAATCCCAATGTCAGGCACTGTTAGAAAGCAAAGCATCATGTAAGAAGTCAGATCTCCAAAGTGGAGAGATGCACCGTGTTAAGAGACTGGAAGATTCAACGTGGTGAAAATGTTGATTCTCTCTAGGTTGATGTGTAGTTTTAATGAAATTCCTATCAAAACACAAGCAAGGTCATTTTTGTAGACACAAACAAGCTTATTCTAAAATTTATATGGAATGACACAACCCTATAATAGCTAAAACAACCTTGACTAAGAAAAAGTGACAGGAATCACGTTGGTCAATATTAAGACTTATTACTCAATTCTAAGAAAGAGAGTTGGAAATGGTGGGGGGTAGAGTTTTACATCAATGCAATGGAAGAGAGAACCCAGAAATAAACTGGTACAAACATACCCACAAAGTTTTGTAAAAGTTGTAAAAGCAATTCAATGAAGGAATGATAGTCTTTTCAAGAAATGGCACCGGAGCAAGTAGACTTATGTTTAACCCTTTATGCAAAACTGACATGTTAAATATAAAATGATAAAAATTTTAGTAGTATACATATATATGAGATAATACTTGTGACTTAAGTGAAGACTTTTTATGCTTAACATATAAACCACAACCCATAAACAGAAACATTAATAAAATAAATTTCATCAAAATTTTAAAAGTCATGCTCTGGGAAGTAACCTGTTAAGAAGATGAAAGAAATGATACGAACTATAAGAAAATACCTGCTTATCACTTTTACTGACCTAGATAAGTAACTAGAATATGTAACTAAAAAGTCAAAAGTAAAAAAAATAAAATTCAATTAGAAAATGGGGTGGAGCTCCTGGATAGCTCAGTTGGTTGAGCATCCAAATCTTAATTTCAGCTCAGGTCATGATCCTAGGGTTGTGTGATTGAGCCCTGGGTCAGGGTCTGCCCTGAATGTGGAGCTTTCCTGGGATTCTCTTTCTCTCTCTCCCCCCACTCCCCCACCCCACTTACTCTCTCACTTGCCCTAAAACGGAAAAAAGAAAAAGAAAATAGGGAAAAAATACTGAAAAAATACATTCTTTTGAAGAATATATACAGATGATAAATATATAAAAAAGATATTTAGCATCACTAGGCATTAAGGAAATGCAAATTAAAACCACGGTGAGACAAAACTACAAACTGACCAGACTGGCTAAAATAAAAAATAGTGACAACACCAAATATTGACAAGGATGTTAAGAAACTAGACAACTTACATATTGCTGTTAAGACTGTAAAATGCTAGAGCCACCTCTGGAAAATAGTTGTGTGGCTTTTTAAAAACCAACCAACCAACCAACCAACCAACCAACCAACCAACCGGGGTGCCTGGGTGACTCAGTCAGTTGGGCGTCCGACTTCGGCTCAGGTCATGATCGCGTGGTTCCTGGGTTCGAGCCCCGCGTCAGACTCTGTGTTGACAGCTCAGAGCCTAGAGACTGCTTTGGATCCTGTATCTCCCTCTCTTTCTCTGCCCCTTTAATAAACGCCGGGATATCCATAATAAATGAATCAGCAATATATATTAGCAAATACCATATGCTTTCACTTACCTACGGAATGTAACAAAACAAATGAACCAACAAAATCATCAGACTCATGAATAAAGAGAGCCAACTAGTAGTTCCAAGGCTGAGGGTGGGGGAAGGGATGGGTGAAATATGTGAAGGATATTAATGAATACAATCTTCCAGTTATAAAATAAGTTAGAAACAAGGATGTAAAATACAGCACAGTCAAAAATGTTGTAATCATCTTGTATGATGATACATGGTACCTACACTTATTGTAGTAAAGACTGCATACTGCAGAGAATTGGTGATTCACCATGGTGTACACGTGAAACATTACACTGTATGTCAACTATACTTCAATTTTCTTAAACAAGAAAGAAGGAAACTATTTGCTACATGCAGTAACTTAGATGCATCTAAAGACAACTAGGCTGAGCTGCCAATTCCAAATCTATACTACTCTGCTTGTGTAATATTTTTGAAATAACACAATTATAGACATGAAATACAGACTGTTGCCATGGGTTAGGATAGGACAGGGTGGAAGGAGAAAAATGGGTGTTGGCATAAAAAGCCAGCAGGAAGGACCCCATGGTCATGCAAGTGATCTGAATTTTGACTATAGTGGTGGAGGCACTATCTCACATGTTTTAAAATTGCATTGGATTCTGGGGCACCTGGGTGGCTCAGTTGGTTAGGCATCTGACTTCGGCTTAGGTCATGATCTCACCGTTCATGGGTTTGAGCCCCGCATTGGGCTCGGTGTTGACAATTCAGGGACTGGAGCCTGCTTCGAATTCTGTGTCTCCCTCTCTCTGACCTTCCTCTGTTTGTGCTCTCTCAGAAATGAATGCTAATTTTTTTTTAAATGTCTTTGAATTCACCACAGACACACACACACAGGAATACAAGGAAAAATCTGGGAACTCTGATTAAGATGGATTCATTCTAAAATGTCATGATATTTTACTATTTATTTCCAAGATAAAAGCAGCAGAGGGTAAATGGGTAAATGTTATACAACATCTTTTTGTATTATACTTTACAACACTCTTTAATTCTACAATTAAGTCAGAATAAAATGTTTAATTAAAATAATCTTGCTCAAGCTCACTTTTTGCCACAGCTGAGACTCAGATGCACAGGAGAAGCCAACATCCATGCCCGCTGCCAATGACCTTGGGGGTCCTGGATACAGGTAGATAGACAAAAACAGGACTGTAGGCACAATGCAGTCACCATATTCATTTTCTAAACTTCAGGCTACCATAAGGTTGTAAAGTTATCACTGGCTTAGAAACTGTTTGGGGGAAGGAATGTCGATCCCATGGTCTTGTGAAATTGTTTAAGAATGTAATGGTTAGGACCATGCTGCCCATCTCTGCTACCTAATAGTTCTTGTCCATGTGGCCATATACGTGTGTGTGTTTGTGGACATTTGACACTTTGGAGAAGTAACCTTTCTATACTTCATTCTCCTCAACTGTTAAATGAGGGATAACAACTGCACCCAGCTCATAGACTTACCACTGAGTTAACACCAGTAATGCACTTGTAACAGTAAACTGTATGTATCTAGAATAGCACCTGGAACATAGTACATTCTATGTGTCAGCTAGAAGTATTAATACTGTCACTGTTGTTGTATATTCTGATATCAGAAATATAAAAATATACTTTTCAAAAGTGAGGCAATAGAGGAAAATCACTAACATGATTCAATGACCACTAGTAGTGTAGACTGTATATACTGTGAAAAAATTTCATCACTTATGCCAACTAACCATTAGCCACTTCTGCCATTCTAACAGTCACCTTTCTCTAAAATCCTGGAGGAAGAGGGGTGCCTGGGTGGCTCAGTCAGTTAACCATCTAACTTTAACTCAGGTCATGATCTTGCAGTTTGTGGGTTCCAACCCCATGCTGGGCTCTGGGCTGACAGCTCAGAGCCTGGAGTCTGCTTTAGATTCTGTGTCTCCCTCTCTCTCTGCTCCTCCTCTGCTCGAGGTCACTCGTGCTCTGGTGCTCAATCTCTCTCTCTCTCTCTCCAAAAATAAACACTTAAAAAAAAAGTGAAAAAATGGGGCGCTTGGGTGGCGCAGTCGGTTAAGCGTCCGACTTCAGCCAGGCCACGATCTCGCGGTCATGAGTTCGAGCCCCGCATCAGGCTCTCGGCTGATGGCTCAGAGCCTGGAGCCTGCTTCCGATTCTGTGTCTCCCTCTCTCTCTGCCCCTCCCCTGTTCATGCTCTGTCTGTCTCTGTCCCCAAAATAAATAAACATTGAAAAAAAAATTTAAAAAAAAAAGTGAAAAAGAAATAAAATCCTGGAGAAAGGTTTTGTTCCTCACATTTATTCCTAAATCACAAATCCCCTGGTAGTTACTTCTCTGGGTGTGGTTCCCTCCTTATCACTCTCAGAGACTCTTTCTTACAAAGCTGCTCAAGGCCGACCTTGACACCACATGGAGCTATTGGACAGTGCCATTCCTAGTGTGCATCAGCTGCACTGCCTGGGTCCCAGCTCCTGGTGAAATGCTCCCCCCTGTGGTCTCCACAAACTTCCACATGGAACTGGGTGGGAGCACAGGCCTTGCATGACTTGTACATGGGGATAATTAAAGAGAATTCGGAGGCGGGAGAGGAATGCAAAATGGTCCACTATAAAAGGGCTTTTACCTCTGTGTTTTGCAACAGAAGAGCTGGAAGGAATGAAACCCTACACAAGGGTCCTTTGTGAACACTGTCCAGTTTCGACGTTTGCTCTTCCATACTGAAGCCTGTTGTGAGTCATCCCTTTTAGAAGGCCTCCATTTTCTATGTGGGAAACATGATCTGCCCTGAGAGAAATTCTATCCCATGACAGCAAATTCTGAGCAATTACTATGTGTTAAGTACCTTATCAGTACTGTCTACTAGGTTTGATGGATTCTGAGATGACCTATTTCACATTTTATTATTTCTAAGATTGAGTATATATTTAAAAGCATTGGTGCATACAGTTTAGGGGTTACTTTATTTTTTCTTCTTTTGTAGTGGTACACAAAATGACGTCATATGACTGACAATTTCTTAGATTCAGGGAAATATGGAAATTTAATCGTCACAACAACTCCATAACGTAGGCGCTCATTTTTATCAGCATTTTACAGACGACATAATTGAAGCTCAGAGAAGCTACATAGGTGGAAATCTCAAGGTTGTTAAAGGACACAAAGCTAGTGAAAGGTAGATATGAACCTAGGCAGCCTGATGCAAGAGGCTGTATCCTTTGAAAATGATCTTTTTCTCCAGGATTCATACATCTCCTATAGTCCCCATTTATTATTATTATTATTATTATTATTATTATTATTTTCTTTAAAGAGAGAGAGTGAGCAGGGTTAAGGGAAGAAAGACAGAATCCCAAGCAGGCTCAGCATGGAACCCAATATGGAGCTTGATCGCACAACTCCGGGATCATGACCTTTACAATCTTTTTGTCTTAGAAGTAACTCCACGGATGGTGAGGATAGGAATAGTTTTTGTCCGCCAGTTACATATATTTGTAGTACTATTTGATGTGTCTTATTCATTAAATATGTATATTTTATCAACTCATCTCCCAACTATCTGTGATACAAACAAAAAGGAGTTTGATATAAGCAGGGATTAAATGTCCCTCAAGCTGTTCATGCATCAAGTCAACAAAAGACTAGAATACTTTAAAGTGATTATACATGGTATTAGTCCTATCACCAAAAATTTGAGGTAAACACTTGTATGAAATGAAACAATTTAGTAGTTGTAGAGCAGTCTAGTCTTTGCTACACAAACCTTTGTGAAATAGGATTTCCATGTCACTCAGCAGTAACAACCAAATATAGGAATAAGTGAAATACTTCACTGAACATGCGGATTACAGCACTCTGTTTTAGATATGAAGTGAGATGGGTATTAAAAAAAAACAGAATCTCACTGTTCTCATTTTTTAATATCTCATTTTTTAATATTATTTGTATAAAAGCATAAATGTTATTGCTTTATTTTAATATATTTTGTATTTTCGTAAGTTAAAATAACTTAATTCCTCTATTTAAAAATTCAGTGATGAAGCATATATCAGCATGTCAATCTCTCTCTCTCTCTCTCTCTCTCTCTCTCTCTCTCGTGTACACACACACACACACACACACACACACACACACACGGACACAAGCACAATCACAGCATGCCATCTATCATTAGCCTACAGAGTTTTCAAACTAAAAATAGTTAACAATAGGCATTCATAGTTCTTGAATTGATTTCAAATTAACCTGCCAGCCAGTTCTAAATGAATTTCCACTCCTATAATGTGAAAATTGTCCTGTGACAAAACTTCCAGCAGGAACAAATATATTCCTTCTTGAATCTATCATTTGCAAAGTACTATGGTATATCAATTGGAAGGGATCTAAATTAGAATTTTTCCCAAAACCCACAACCAGGTTACCAAATACTAAATTCAAAAGACTAAATTCAAAAGACTACCCATTAAATTGTATACATTATATATGTGCATTTTTTAATATATCAATAAGACCTCAATAAATGTTAAAATGTAAGACGGTGAAGAGTTCATTTGGAGGTCTGTACTCTCTTGAACTCATACATTTTATACCTTTGAAGACCACTGTCTCTTTGCTTTTTTCTAGCTCACATGCATGCTGTGTATATATTAACGTATGTATGTATCTACTATATCTACCTGTAACATATATACATACATACATACATACATAGACCGAGTTATATAAACAAACCATGGCGTTTGCAGAAGGAATCTCGTACTTTAAATTCCATGTTAGCTACTGTTCATTTTAGATGATTCTTGTGGCATATTAAAGCATCATCCCCATGTAACACAGGCAGGATCATTTGCATTTTGCTGATAAGAAAATCGAGATCCAGTGAATTGAGAAATTTGCCCAAAGTTGGAACTGAGGCTTTTTAATAATGTTATATCCAACTTGAAACCCTATGCCTTGTACTATCATAATCTTTATGAGGGTTTGAGATGTTTACAAAAATTTGCTAAAGTAAGAATGGGGTAGCAATTACAAGGTTATTAAGTGCTATCTAGGTTTAAGTGAAAAGTTTAATCAATACTGAATGTCACTGTCTACATATACCTTTGCTATTCATGACAAAACAGTATCACCTCATTAAAAATGCTGAAACTCAGGCACACCTCAAACCTACCATATCAGAATCTGAAATTGAACACAGACCTCAAGTCGTTTCGATTTAAAGTTTGACATACACAAGTGCTATTCTCCAATGGTAGGAAGACAGTAAAGTAATGAAGATTAACCAATCTCAACATTTCATAGGGGGGAAAAAGCATGGAAATCCCTTCATGTGTTCCATTATTACTTCTACTCAAGAGATTCTATAATGATTCAGAAACTTCTATCAGCCCTGATGAGATGCATACCAGAGTTTAAGTAAAAAGGAATTTCATAATAAAATCCATTTTTAAAAAAACTTCTTGCTTTTTTAAAATTGCCATTCCTTGGCTAACCACTAGTATGGAGAGTTGATTTTTGATTATGTAAAACGTAGATCACATTACGGAGTAAGCAAGTCAGCAAAATCAAAGTATTGCTACTTCCTGTATAATTGTAAATCATGTTGATAGCAATATGATCACCATAAAATCCAAAGTAAGTACTCACACGCAGATGTCAGCTTGCTCACAATTACATAAGCACAGAGTCAGGTTGGTTTGGTCAAACATAGTGAAACTTAGCAACAGCTCAACATAAAAATAAATATTATTTAGACTTTGAGTTCAGCTCTATTTATTCTCAGAGTTTACAAGTTGGTAATTTAAATTAAAATGATACTTTAGCTTGGTTTGTTTTCTCTCTGAATTGGTCAGTTGTGGAATAAATTGTTTGATTTGGTTAGTTTTGCAACAGAGTAGGCAGTGTGTCAGAATTTACTTCCCCTCAAGACTAATAAAGAATGAATTAGTATCCATCCTGTCTACAAAAACATAGTTTCTTGAACACAACTGAGCTTATCTAACACTGTAGGACTAAAATGAAATAAAAGGATATATCACATTTGGTTGTATTATAAAATGGCCTAACATAATCTAAATGAAGCTTTATTTTATAATGCACTACATAATTAAAGTATATTGGAAAGCTCTAGGTTCTTGAGGCCATGCAAAACTTGTTTTCAAAACAGATTATCAAGATGTTCTTATGTTTTAAATAACTTCCAAACATATCATGATGAATGGGGTAAATACAACGTTTTAGTCTATTCTTCTTGCCACCCTACACACAAAAAAGCGTATTATTTGTACATTCTGTTATCAGATATGTGACTTTTTTCCCATGCATAAATTTAATTCATAAATAAGAAAAACTAGCTTGCCTTTTTTAAGTTTATTTATTTTGAGAGACAGAGTGTGAGCAGGGTAGTGGCCGAGAAAGAGGGAGAGAGAGAATCCCAAGCAGGCTCCACACCCAGCACAGAGCCTGACACAGGGCTCAGTCCCATGAACCGTGTGACCTTGAGCTAAGCTGAAATGAATAGTCGGACACTTAACTACTCGAGCCACCCAGGCACCCCATTAACATTATTATAATGGAAATATTTCCCCTGGAATCCTAGAATGTGGCTTATAAATATACAACTTTTTGCTTCTTCATTATTGTTTAGAACTAATGTACTTCTATAATACTAGCTTATTATACACTGTACCAGTACTTCAGCTAAATGTGCGTGGCTAATTTTAGGGCTCAGTAAAGCGAGAAATAAGAAAATAAACAATGACTAGGGGCACCTGTGTGGCTCAGTCAACTTAACATCTGACTCTCAATTCTGGCTTAGGTCATGATCCCAGGGTCTTGGGATAGAACCCTGTGTCAGGCTGTGTGTTGGGCGTGGAGCCTGCTTGAGATTCTCTCTCTCTCCCTCTGCCCCTTTCCTCCACTGGTGCATACTCTCCTCCTCCCTCCCTCTCTCTGTCTCTCTCAACTAAAAAAAAAAAAAAATCAATGACCAAAAACCAGTTTCTGGGAAAAAGTGGGAAAAAGCAGGCAATGAATTAGAAAGTTAATGGAAACAACTTAGTTTGAATATTCAAGAACTTAAATAAAATGGCATTGGGGCGCCTGGGTGGCACAGTCGGTTAAGCGTCCGACTTCAGCCAGGTCACGATCTCGCGGTCCGTGAGTTCGAGCCCCGCGTCAGGCTCTGGGCTGATGGCTCAGAGCCTGGAGCCTGTTTCCGATTCTGTGTCTCCCTCTCTCTCTGCCCCTCCCCCGTTCATGCCCTGTCTCTCTCTCTGTCTCAAAAATAAATAAACATTAAAAAAAAATGGCATACATTGTGTTTATTTATCTTTCTTGTTGATAATAACTCACTAAAATTACCTTTTTTCTATTCATTAACCAAAAGATAAAAGGAGCATTTAGCAGGTAAATCAGACGTGTTCTCCATTGTCTTTTATTAGTTTTCAGTTTGTCCTCCTTATTTTTAATGTAACAAATGCTTTATGGTGAGGCCTAAGTGTGAACATAAGATTAGAGAGCTGAGCAGCCACAATAGCTAAGTACTGTATGCAAGTGCAAGAATTTCAGTTTCAATGAGTACTACTTTGTATCGTAACAGTAATGCTTTCATTTTTCAACTTTTTAATGACTTTTGGGTGACTCCAACTCTTCCAGGAAAATTCTACACATCTGGCATATTCTGTAATCCATGAAGAATAGAACAAAGATTGTGAATGTCTGGAAACGTAGTCTGTGTCAACAGTGTAGAGATCAAACCCCAAAACTAAGGATACTGTTTTTTTGTAATAAAAAAAGCCACTCAGAAAGATTACAAGTCTAGTTTCTACAACTGAAACACACTGCAACATTGATTTGGCCTTGTTCTAAATCCATCCGGGAATTCCTAATGGATAGAAGAGTAAAATGTCAGAGATTTATGGTTTCTAAGCTTGCTAAGGCCTGTGATTGCCTAAATTATACAGACTATTATTACTTCTGTATAATATTCCACAAGCAGTTTAACTCCATAATACAAATACATGTGTTTATGTACAGAAGACAAATATATAAATATACACAAAAATGTACTATTTTTATTCAATATAATCTGGAAACCAGAAAATAATGTTTTAACTATTCATTTATCAAGACAGTTGTTTCCCTCCAAATAGCAAGCGTGTCAAACAGTGAAGAAAAGCAAACTATTCATATCAAGAACATTTCAAACAAATGTAATCACAAAAACCCTATGACATGTTATGTGGAGGACGAAAGCATGTGAAAGACATATTTGGTTTACTAATGAACAATGGGAAAGATGAACATTTGCGTAACATGTAACAACAGAATTTTTTCAATCATTTTATTATTCTTATATGTTATCCTTCTCTATACTTAGGCATAACTTCATGGTGTAGAAAGGCTGTTACATTTAAAAGAGGCGGCCACTCCAGAATAGAGTATGAAGGTTCGTCAAAAACTTAAAAAGAGAACTATCCTGTGTTCCAACAGGAACATTAAAAACAAAAAAAGAAATAACACTAGCAAGGAGACTAAGGAGGAAGAATATATGTGTGGTTTTGATGCACCAGTAATTTCAAGACTTTAGGCAAGTCCCTTAACCTCTTGGTCCCGTCCCCCCCATCCCAACCATATACTTATCTGTCAACAGTCCGGATAATCTTTCAAATGAATTCCAACTCTAGAATTCTCATGTGCTGTGGCCTACCCAGAAGAATTCTTTAACTGAATTAAGTGTTTATTTCCTTGATTGTATGCAATGCTGCACTTAAGAAAAACAGAAAAATAAAATACCTTATCATCCATTAGTGATTTTTATTATCTGAACTATCATAAAAATGGCTGGACTTTTAGTTAGTCCATACACACATGCCTTCCTAGAAGGCCATGATGCAAATTTTTAGTGGCACAGACCTCAGTAAAATAGGATAGGTAGCAATGTAAACCTCTAGTACTCTCTTCCCCGTTTAGTCTATTCCCAGGACTTCTCATTCAGGAGACTTCCACGATTTCCTACTGGAAGACAGGGCATCACAGAATAATCCTCTCCTATCCTGTATTCCTCATTCCTTTAGGACTTATATATGAGCTTTAAAATTATCCTATGGCTCCTCACATTAAATGGATATTGGGTAAAGACTGATTTCTGGCTAATTATATGTACCAAGGAAGAAAAACTTTACAACTTAAGTAGGATTCTACATTTTCCTTTTACTACTGACAGTTTAATCATATGTTTGAGCTAGACTTTACATTTCATAGACATTTGGGTTTATTGATAGTCTCACAAGCTCAGTTATACTTCATAATATTTATAACGATAATCAAGGGGAAGTCTTTTTACACATTTATATACAAAAATATAAATGATCTCATATGCTCCCAATTGTCTAATTATTTCCCATCTGCAATGTGGTACATTATGGGGATATGGCAACAAATGTCTTTCCAGAAATTTTTGATCTAGTTTAAAAATATGAACAAATAGGTACAAATGAAAGACAAAACAGTGAGTAGTCATGATGTAATACAGTGTAATGGATAGTAAATGATATGTAAAACATAATTTTCAACAGCCACACAGAGCAAATTATGCTTGGGTTTGATGGTAACATGGGTCAGGCCTCGAGTAGACCTCTATTTCTTGGAAATATTTTTTCCTTGAAACATATGGCTTCTAACTTATGTGATTAATAAAAATCCTTCAAGATGATTTCATTCTGTGCTAGCCAAGAAGGGGTATAAAACATTTATATTTTAAACCAATCACAAACTACACATAAATTCTGATTTAAAATAGAAGCTGACTTTTTAACTGAGAGTGTCACATCTCTGAAGGACAAACTATATTCCTATATATTTTAGTTTCAGGTTTCAGATATCAATGTTTATGAAGTACTTTTTTTTTGTTTCATCTGAACATGTGGCTTAGAAAGATATTTGAGAAAATGATTAAGTATGCCTTACTCAAAATTATTTACTCGCTATTTTAATCATTAGATGGTAAACACAATGTTTTATTTACTCACAAGGGACACAGTATTAGGATACTGAGATCAAGCAGACCACTACTGATTCTTCCCATTCCTTCGTATAAACGAGTTTCTTCAGCATTAACCACGTTTTATCTAGATGTTTTAGCCCATTTATAAATACGTAGTTGAGTAATGCATTCCTAGTAATCATTTTATGATATATGCAAAAATTCTGAGATCTTAAATGTAACTTCCCTTTGATTTTCCTATTTTCAAAAAGGCCTAACTGCTCTTAGAGTGTGATCAAGGGTTTCCTGAAGACCAAGGTGGGAAAAGGTAGCCATTTGGGAGAAACACTCACTCTAGGAAGGAGGGTGCTGTCTGCATTTAATGTAAATACAACTTTCATTCTCTTTAATTAAAATAGAAAAGAAACAGAAAAATCTTCGGCACTCCAAACATTAAAAACAAAAAACAAAGTTTCTTCTCAGTATGGCAGTTGATTGCACAAAACCACTTTGTGTGTAGAGATGGTCCTTCCACCAATTATTTTGAGCATCATGCTATTTTCATTTAGAAAGGTCACAGGAGTTCTTTGCTCGAACCAATGTTATTTTCCTAATAAGCTCACCATGCTAAGTGATCCAACAGAATCGCTCAGTATGTTAATAAGGAAAGTAAATGGCATTACTTGACAGAAGTGTTCGATGGTGGTTCATTCCAAGAGATTAATTTCTCAGTACTTGTCTAGCGCCACATATACACTAGTAAATATCAAATGTAGCATCCTTCTCATCAAGTTCTGTGGTTTGCTCTTTTGTGTTAGTATTTGGAAACAAAATGTATCACTCCATCTGTTAGTAATCGTAATGATGAAATTATGTCCTACCATAACAGAAGCAAATCCAAGGTATTAGAGAGCCACGCTCTTTTCAAATGCTGCTATACGATGGTTATTTCCATATTCTATTCTGGAGTCATTATTCTTCCAAGCCTCCTGCTCTCTTTCATTGAGTTAGTGGTCAATTCATTACCTGAGGGATGCACTTTTTTTTTTTCTGGTGGGCACCGAGGATGAGTACAATAGATTCACCCTCTCCTTAAAGATGCCATAGCCTCAAATGCCCTGTTCACTCCAGCGGCATTTACAGAGATTCCCAGCAAAACAAAGGGTCACACTATGGTATCTACTTATCTAGCCAGAGCGCCTTTCAGACGGGACCATTCACGCAGCAGCTATTCTCGTTCCCACCTTCCAAAAGAGTCTGAGGCAAATTTTCCATTGTTTCCTACGGTTATTAAACCGTTGGCTCGTAATGACATTATGAATATAAAACTTGCTATTGTTTCGGCACAATGTTTTATGCATGATATTTTAAGGACTGTACAAAATACAACATGAAAATTCTCAAGTGAAAACTAATAGCATTATGGCTCATTACATTCTATATTGTCGTCGTCTGAACTGTGAGTAACTATGCTGCCATCCTGTCAACTCACTCTAAAAGATCTGCTGTAATGTTTTACACAATACCATTTATTTCACAGACAGAACGACATCAAAGTGTTCCAGCTTGGAAGCATATTGTAAATGTTTAAATATGTTATCACACAGCCACCTGAGAACTACCTGTACCAAAAACTTAATCCTCAACACCACAAGTTCTGCTATTAGTAATAGCTGTGATCAAACAAAACAACAACAACAACACACTGAGCATTTTGATACCATCTACCCACATTATTATTACCTTCCTTAATTTTCTTAGAGGCAGGATTTCAAAGATTCTCCAAAGAAATTGGGAGAAGATGATAGAAACCTTTATCTAAAAATCCTTATGTTTTTACAGTGAAAGGACTCACAAATAAATGAGAGCAGGTGGCCCCAGAGAGGACTTGGTCCACTTTAGCCTGGGGTGTCCTTAAAGCCATTATATAATCCTATCATACAATATTTCAAAGCCCTTTGCTGCCATCATTTTATCACCTTTACACCATCCCTCCCACCGAAGCTTTGTTGGTAACTGAAGGATCATCTGCCACTGATGGCTTGTTCTGAATTTAATTCTATTATGCAGTACATATTCAATTAAGACCCATGCTGGGGCAGGACTCTCTTGACTTTTCCAAGTGCTTATTAAATAGCCAAGATGTTGTATAAGGAACAAGTGGCAAATTAACAAACACGTATGAGGCTTTGACTAGCAGCCAGAATAATACCAGGTTGAATTGATTATCATATTAAATATATGCAAAAGGAGAAAATAAAGTACCTGCTATTATATGGACAAGTCTTATTTAAATATACATGTTTGAAGATAAGCAGTTTCAAAGGAATTATTGTACACTCCTGAGCATATGGTACTACACTGAGCATGTTTTAAAACTGTGCTTAAAACAACATGATTTGTGTTGGTAAACATTTTTTTTAAGTACACTTTATTTTCTACAGTTGTTTTAGGTTCACAGAAAAATTGAGAAGAACATACAGAGATTTTCCATATACTCCTTCTCCCCACATATTCACAGCCTACCCACCTATCAACATCCCATACTAGAGGTGTACATCTGTTACAGTGGATAAACCTACATGGTTACATGACCATCCACAGTCCACAGTTTACATTAGGGTTCATTCCTGGGGTTGTACAGTCTATGGATTTTTACAAGAGTATAATGAGATATATCCATCATTGCAATATCACAGATTAGTTTCACTGCCCTAAAAATCCTCTGTGCTCCACATATTCATCCCTCCCTTCAAACTGTGGCAACCAGTGATTCTTTATGGTTTGCACAGTTTTGCCTTGTTCAGAATGTCATATTGTTGGAACCATACACTATATAGCTTTTTCAGATTGGCTTCTTCCTCTTAGGAATATGCATTTAAGGTTCCTTCATGTCTTTTTATGGCCTAAAAGCTCATTTCTTTTTAGTGATGAGCAATATTCCCATGGTGTGGATGGACCACAGTTTATTGATCTATTAACCTACCAAAGGACAACATGGCTGCCTAAAGTTTTGGCGATTGTGAACAAAGCTGCTATAAACATTTGTGGGCGGTTTATCCTGAGGACAAGTGTTCAACTTATTTGGATAAACATCATGGAGCACAATTGCTGGCTGGAATGGTAAGATTTTTTTTTTAAATGAGTATGCTTTGTTTATTAAGAAACCAGCCAACTATCTTCCAAAGTAGCTGCACTGTTTTTTATGCCCACCGGTAAGGAAGAATTCCTACTGTTCCACATCCTTACCCGTACCCAATGTTATTACTTTGGGTTTGGCCATATTCTTATTAAAGGTTGTATTTAGCAAATAATTTTTTGAAAACATTCATTTAATCCAGGTTTACCTGTATTAACTCAAATTCCTGCAAAATTGTTAAATACTTTTAAATTTGGATACTAAACTTTTTGATAGAGAAGACAAAGACAAAACAGAAACCTTTATTGTTAATTTTAGTATGTCAGAACAATATGCATACACTGCCCCCTAAAACATAATGAACTGGTTTATCTCTTATGAATGTATTAGTAGTATATTTCTGTGGGTTTTAATTTTAATTTTGTGAAGTTAATGAATACCAGTTGATTAAATAGAAAGCATTGAAACTCCCTAATTGAGATGGCATGACGATTTATGCCTTAATGCATATTACCTGTTTAAAATATAGAGCACTGATAGAGAAAATATAAAAACAGGAAAAAAAACCCACATAGTAACACTGCAGGGCTTAGACACGAGCTTGGCACTGCCATGGATCAGATGCCGAAGCTGCCATCCTAAAAGGTGCTTTTCCCCCAACTGACAGTATGCCTACATTTAGGCTCCTTCACTAAGAGTCCACATTCGAGAGAAGAACCAGAATTAAGATCACTGCTTGAAGTCACAGGTTAAAGTACAGGTCTAGCCAGTAATCATTCTTGAAAGGACAAATTACTGAAAAATGTTGCTGACCTGCTGCCTGAGGTCCTATCTTTATAGGAAACTATTAAACTAGACGTAGAGGAAGAAAAAAAAAGACACACCACAATGCCAGAAAGAAACCCAAATAATCTGACTTGAGCACTGAATCCTCAAGAACTTTAATTATGATCACAAAGCAGACATCCCAATGTGCACAGTACAGTATGAACATCTGGACTGCTGTTCCAGGGAATACATGAGGACACCAGTAAAGTTAGGGAGGAATAAAGGGAGGAATAAAAAGGGGAAAAGAAACAATTAAAACAATGGCAAAAAAAAAGCCCATCTCTTAACTTGAAAGCCTCCAGAAAACTGAGACCAAATGCAAGCCTAGAAGAGGCAGAAATTCATACCAGCACCAGCACCATGAGTGAGCCATGGATTCAGGGGAGATAGCTATTCTGGCAGAGTGTCTGCAAAACAATTTAAAAAGATAGCTTGACAATTTTCAGTAGTAAAATTAAAAGAGAAAATCAAAAGAAAAGTAATCTAGAGTTATAAAATAAAAGCACAGGTGAAAGGGCACTACATAATTTGGTATCTGTGAGAAAAAACTGATATTGGAAATGACAAATGGAGTAAATGAATCCATTTTAAAACAATTAGACATCATAGAATAGCTAGATTACACAGAAGATAAAATTAGTGAATGAGAAGTATAATAATAAAGAACTCCTTGAGAACACAACCCAGGGAAGCAAATTAATTTAAAAACAGAGGATTCAGGGGTGCTTGGGTAGTTCAGTCAGTTCAGCGCCTTTCTCTTGATTTCTGCTCAGGTCATGATCTTGCAGTTCCCGAGATAGAGCCCCAGGCTGGGCTCTGTGTGACAGGACAGAGCCTGTTTTGGATTCTCTCTTCCCCTCTCTCTCTGCTCCTCCCCACCTCTGTAAATAAATACACAAACTTTAAAAAAAAAAAAAAGGAAATTCAAAGGACATGGAAGACAGACATTAATATCCAACACTAAGAACTCCTAAAGAAGGGACTCGTGTGGAACTACAGGAAAGCAAGATTTAAATATAATTCCTGGTAATTTTACATAACTGAAGACAGACAGGAATACTCAGTTCTAAGTGCAAATATGAATACCGAGGAGGAAAAAGATAAATTTACACCCAGATATATTGTAGCAAAACTACAGAACACCATGCTAAAGAAACGCAGCTGACGACTTACATTAGTAAAAAGCAGGTATTAGATCTTAAGGAAATGACTATCAGACTGCAGAAGATACAATCACCTGTGACTTTGTGGATGAAAATGAGAACAGAAAATAGTAAGCTCAAAAGAGTAACAAGAAAAAAATGTGCTGACCTACAATTTGCACCACAACTATTATTCACAACATTTTCAAAGACTAAGAAAATTATTACCTGCACATATTCTTTGAAGGAATTTCTGAAAGATATATTTCAGCAAGATGGATGCAAAGTGAACCCAGAGCTTTAATGCATTTTTATTAATGTTAAGAGCAAGCAATGTCATAAGGCAAAATCACAATTAAAAAAACAAATTTAAGGGGCCCTGGGTGGCTGAGTTGGTTGAACATCAGACTTCAGCTTAGAAGTAATGATCTTGCAGTTCATGAGTTTGAGCCCTGCTTTGGGCTCAGTGCTGTCAGTCTGTTAGTGCAGACCCCACTTTGGAACCCCGGTCCACCTATCTCTCTGCCCCTCTCATGTTTACGCTGTCTCTCAAAAAATAAATAAACCATTGAAACAAAGGTAACATACCACTTTTCTCAAATTAACTTAATACAATCCCAGGAAATATATCAACACTTTTTTAAATGGGGTTTTTATGTACTTTGCCTGTAATTCACATGCACTCAGATGACTAAAGTTATCTAAGAAAACTGTGAAAAACAAGGTAGGGTAGTCTGCCTTACCCCATGTCAAGGCTAGTTACACATCTACAGTGATAGAGGTGTCCACTGTTGACACAGGAAATGGTGAATGAAGAAAATAACAGAGAAAGATGCCCAGGATCTATTAAGCTTGATCTACAATACAGATAGTACTACAGATATGTAAATAGGGAAAAGAAGACCTTTTAAAATTATGTTAGGACAACTTTTTTCAATTAAAAAAAAAAGAACTATGGACAAAAAGTAATTAAGAGTGGAGCAACTGGGTGGCCCAGTCAAAAGTCCAACTTGGGCTCAGGTCATGATCTCATGGTTTGTGAGTTCCAGCCCTGCATCAGGCTCTGTGCTGACAGCTCAGAGCTTAGAGCATGCTTCAGATTCAGTGTCTCCCTCTCTCTCTGTCCCTCCTCTGCTCTCTCTCTCTTTCAAAAATAAACATTAAAAATATAAAAATAAAAATAAATTTAAAAAAATAAGAGTGATTTCCACATTAAGATATCTAAAAGTGGAAGAGTACAACTTTAATCTTTTAAAAGAATACATAGAAGGAAATAACTACAATTGAAACATTGGCAGAAAACAAAAACAGATTAATTCAAAGAAGAGCAAATACAAGGGCTGATGAATACAAAAGATCTAGTATCTTGTTTTCTACAGATTCTTTTTAATTTTGCTTTTTGAGAGAGATAGAGACACAGAAACAGAGACAGAGACAGAGTGCAAGTGAGGGAGGGGCAGAGAGAGAGAGGGAGACACAGAATCCGAAACAGGTTCCAGGCCCTGAGCTGTCAGCACAGAGCCCGATGCGGGGCTTGAACCCACCAACTGTGAGATCATGACCTGAACTGAAATCAGAGGCATAACCGACTGAGCCACCCAGGTGCCCTTATGGATTTATTGTTTTCCTTT
Organism: Prionailurus viverrinus; assembly: GCF_022837055.1. Lineage (NCBI taxonomy): Eukaryota > Metazoa > Chordata > Mammalia > Carnivora > Felidae > Prionailurus > Prionailurus viverrinus. The sequence goes on from NC_062579.1 coordinate 25,620,392, forward strand.
GTTCCTAATTAGATTTTAATTTATTTATCTTCTTTAGCCCTTTAAGCAAATGGTTAGACTTCAGGGCACCATTCATTGTACTATTAATCTGTAGTACTAATCAGACATTTATAAAGAGATGAATATAGGGGCGCCTGGGTGGCTCAGTCGGTTAAGCGTCTGACTTCAGCTCAGGTCATGATCTCATGGTCCATGTGTTTGAGCCCCGCGTCAGGCTCTGTGCTGACAGCCCAGAGCCTGGAGCCTGTTTCAGATTCTGTGTCTCCCTCTCTCTCTGCCCCTCCCCTGTTCATGCTCTGTCTCTCTTTGTCTCAAAAATAAATAAACGTTAAAAAAAATTAAAAAAAAATAAAGAGATGAATATAGTCCCATGTTCACGTGGCCTTGGGGCCAGACTCTGGGTCTCCTTGCAGCATCCGGGGCAGCTTCAGGGCAGAGCACTGACTGCAGGAGCAAGAGTCCTGGCAGGACAGGCATCTACAAAGTTTCTTCTCCTCTATCAGTTTTAGTTCAAAGTAGTGCAGCCAAAAATGTAACGAAAGGAGGCATTATGCTTCCAGAAAAATCTCAAGAAAAAGTACTAAGCAAGAGTAGTAGCTTGTGGACAGGCTCTACAGCAAAGGGTGGAGAGATTCAACCATCTAGTGTGGAAGCCAGAGATCAAGTTCCTCTCCCAGACTATGGAGGCACCAAACTAGTTCTAGATGACAAGGATTATTTCCTATTTAGAGATAGTGACATTCTCAGAAAGTATGCGGACTGAAATACATTATTCTGATATGGCATCGGGTGAAGCTGCCCATTCCAGTGAAACTCTGGAATCATTCATTATGTAAATAATTTCCATGTCTTTTTTTTTATGATAAGCTAATGGTATCCAAATGAATGATATCCAATGTCTCTAAAATTGAGCTTTAGCATACTGATATAATCATCACCAAAGAAAAACGTATACATGAAAAAAAGATGAATGTGAAACCAAGTGATAGAGTATCAGCACAGTAGTAATAATAGTAACATGATCTTATAAGAAGTTGTTGACAAAGTTAAATTTAATTTATACCCCCAAAGTACTAAGAATGGTATCAATATGTACCTCTGGTAAACAGAGATTTCCAAGAAATGGAAACTGACTTATCAAGTACTTACAACTTAAAACTATAGTAAAGTCCTAATTTTCTTTCATTTGACAACTTGGACAAACATTTGAGATGAAAAGTGTGTAAAGAAAATTTGATCCTGAAAATGTTCTCTCAAGTCTAATCTACCAAGTGAAAAACTTATACTAAAATATATTCGACTGTCTTCTACACAAGTACCTTGCCTCTAATGAGTCAAAGAACATCAGTATTTAGCAAATTTTTGAAGAAACCATGAACATTTTACAGTCCTTGGCTTGCATATATATAAATGTTGAACAAATTGCCAAACATACAGGTTTCCCTCCCCCAACCCCCCGGTAGAAATATACCATTCAGTCCATGGATAAGGTCCCACCCCTGACAGAGAAGTCTAAAAACAAGAACTACCAGAAGTTTGACAGGAAGTGAGGCTTATCCCTTTTAAGGGGCAGATGATGTATGTGATGCTAGAGTAACAGTCGCCTCAGGACAGCAGGTCATGAGTTAGGAAGGATGGCATTTTAAGACTTGCAGGGTAAGTGGTAGTTCATGAGCAAATTAATCCAGTTTGTTGTTATTTCCTTATTTACGTATTTTTCAATTTTTACTGCCTATGGTAAAGATGTACTTAAAAATTTTGAGCAGGACATAATTGTGATCACACACAATATTAAGGGACAAGGTAGGTCCTTGGTACTCTATCGTTAGAGTGTTCAACCCTCAAACAGTAAAATATACCTAAGAACAGGGGCACCTGGGTATCCAACTTCGGCTTTGGTCATGACCTCAGGGTTCGTGGTTCGAGTGCTGCGTTGGGCTGTGTGTTGGCAGTGCAGAACCTGGAGCCTGATTCACATTCTGTGTTTGTCTCTCTCTGCCCCTCCCCTACTCGTATGTGCACATGCTCTCTCTCAAAAATACATAAACATAAAAATATTTTAAAAAATAAAATATACCAAAGAACAAAGTAAAATCAGTGGAATCATATTCAAAGGTGAGGGTTCTATTCTGTTCTTCCAGGTAGAATATTTCCCTTCATTGTGAATGTTGAACATACACATTTTAGTAAAGATAAAGAAAATTTATTTATGTATCAGTTAAAGAACATCCTCAAAGTAATCAATTTTCAAATAAACTGGCACTAAAAGAAAGAAGGAGCAAACTATATATTTTTTATGGTCAGAGGTTGTAAGACAGGCAGCACACTGGCAGTATGGGTTTGGTTTTCTAGTACAGAAAATTAACGTTACTTTGAAAAAATATATAATGCACCCTATTAAAACTTATGCATACATTTTGTAAACACAGGAGCTTGTGGTCACAGACAACTAGAAAAGTAAGAAGGGCAACCATGAAATACCAACAAATTATGCAGAAAATAGAAGGGAAATGATGCTTGGTAAGGACAACACATTCTCAGTGTGACAACCACTATGGTATACCCAGTTCAGACTGTCTACTCATTTCATATATCAGTGGCCTCTGAGGCTTAGGAAGCCTGCAGGCTCCACCTAGAGATTTTCTATTTTCCCCATAGAATCTATCTTACACTGGGCAAGTCTACTTATATACCTACTGTTTTTCTGATTCTTGCCTAGATACTTACTGTCACAGGTACAGATGAATTCAATCCACCTTGGGGCTCACACTGGGAACCTGGAAGGATTTGTAAGCATGCTTCAAAAGACACCATTATAGAAAAATAAATTATAATACTCACCAGGGGCCAGCAAACTACTACTTTTTATTCTTTGCTATAACAGAAAATAAAACCAACACGTGTTGTTTCATAACCCACTTATGAATTTATCTCCATAAAGCTTCTGAGAATTTAAGTTAATTATTCTTCTTCATTTTGCTTTTTAGTTGAAATCCCAGGGCCCTTCAGCAAAAGAGGATCAAATAAGTGATCGTTAATTTAAAGAAAAATTCCACATCAACACAGCTACACTAAATTCTAATATCTCATTTGAAGCCTCAGTTTTGCCAAATGTAAATTCATGACATAAAATAACTTAAAATACCAACATAGGTCCAAAACAACAACTAAATCTCTCAATGTTTATATCAAACATTCTAGGATATCTAATGAAAACTCTTTTAAAGTCCTAAGATTCCATATTGATGGAATTCTTACTTAAAACTCCTGAACTTACTCTAAGCTTAACCAGCAAAATCGCTTTTAGTTAACATATAATAAAACTAAAAAATGGTATTGACAAGTCTTTCCAGTAGCAAATATTAGTGCTTTATAAGCAACTGAATTAGCCACTTTTTTTTCCCCCACAGATAGAAATACCCTTGACATTATACGTTTTTCCTTGAGAGCATTTTTCCTTGAGAGGAAACAGCACAAGAAGAAGGAGTAAGAAGAAACAAGTTGTCAAGCACAAAAAGTGTCCTACTACAGAGAACATGTGCCAGGCTAATATTATAGAACAACTATTATCATTATTCATGAAAAGATTTTTTTTCTTTTTATTTTTTTACTGAACTATAGTCCATGCACAACGTTACATTAGTTGCAAGTATACAGCATAGTAGCTCAACAACTATACTTTATACTGTGCTCTCCTCAAGTGGAGCTCCCATCTGTCACCATGCAACACTATGACAATACTATTGACTATATTTCTTAGGTTGTGCCTTTTATTCCCATGATTTACTCATTCCATAACTGGAAACCTGTACTTCTCACTTCCCTATACCCGTTTTGCCCACCCCAATCTCCAACCCCTCCCCTCTAGCAACCATCAGTTTGTTCTCCGTATTTATGGGTTTGTTTTCTGCTTTTTTTTTTTTTCAACGTTTTTAATTTATTTTTGGGACAGAGAGAGACAGAGCATGAACGGGGGAGGGGCAGAGAGAGAGGGAGACACAGAATCGGAAACAGGCTCCAGGCTCCGAGCCATCAGCCCAGAGCCTGACGCGGGGCTCGAACTCACAGACCGCGAGATCGTGACCTGGCTGAAGTCGGACGCTTAACCGACTGCGCCACCCAGGCGCCCCATGTTTTCTGCTTTTTTAAAAAAAATGTTTATTTATTTATTTTGAGAAATAGAGCATACAACCACACGAGAGCAGGGGAAGGACCAAGAGAGAACGCTAAGGTGGCTCCAAGCTATCCTGCGGAGGCTGACATGGGGCTTGATCCCACGAACCGGGAGATCATGAACTGAGCTGAAATCAAGAGTCCAACATTTCCCAGATGCCGGTTTCTGTGTCTTGTTCATTTATTTATTTATCTTAGATTCCAAACATAAGTGAAAGCATATGGTATTTGTCTTTCTCTTATTTGACTTAGCATCATATCCTTTAGCTCCATCCATGTTGTCGTCACAAGAAAGATCTCATCCTTTTTTACAGCTGAGCTGTCACAGTTTTGATTCAGGTGAGTTCATAGTTAGAAATTATATGGGGCTGATATAATAGAGTGTGTATGTGTTTAGTGGTGGACTTTATTTTAATACCTTTATAAATGACTTTAGTTTATACAATCATCAAGGGTGTGATAGGGGTCTTTAATTGTTTGGTTATACTTTACTGCATTTTATGAGTGGAATTACATGGTTTAGTGGTATTTGCAAACTTGGAGGTTCGCAAAGGTCTGAAGACATATACCTTGGGACTGCTGAGAGTTTGTTTTTCATACATGTATAAATGAGCTGCCTCCGAATGATTTTCTTTGTTAGAGTTTTATAATTATCACCAAAATGGATAGGAGCTACAGGTTATTTAAGGGATTATGCTTTTTCTATCATGCCCTGTTCAACATTGTATTTGGTGTGTATCTCTAGGGTGATAATGCTTATGTTTTTATCTTTTGCTTTTTTAATTCATGTTTTCTGGTTTTTGTTTTTTTTCAGACATCATTAGCAGGTGTTCAGAGGAAAAAAAAAGATTATTGTACAAGGTTTTCAAATAGCGAGCAACAGTCAATGGTCTACTTTTTTTTTTTAAGCCCAACCTGGCCTTTGAGGGACAAAGTGGTAGATCTGAGCAAATTAAGGCTCAGAGTTTATCCTTCAGCAAGACAACACGATACAAAATTGAGAAAGAATGACAACACCACACCACTCTACCAACAGACACAAGCAGAGGAGAATCACCAGGGCTGAGGAGGGGAAGTGCACACTGTATCCAAATTTTCTGCCCAACCTCATCTGAATTGCCCCAGTGGGTCCTCCTGCTTGGAAGCAATTACAATCAACTCCCTCCCAACAGAGGGAGAGTGCACAGACTCCGACACAGTGGTGAGGTTTAAAAAACAAAGCCTGAGCTTAGACACCCGGGAAGAAAGTGAACATCAGCAGAAGGCTGCTTGTACTCAACTAGAAAAATTTCTAACACATTCCAAGAGTATCTAATAATACGGTCGATAAGTGGTCTTCAGAAAAAGAGTAAATACAAGCAAAAAGTAAGGGAAAGATATATAAACAACAGTAATTCCAATGGGAGCAGCTGAATAAACTATTAGCTTGAACAGAAAGGATCAATATGACACCCCTGCACGCTCTTACTACATATATTAGAGCCACAAAAAATGCATGAATGGAATCTTGGCTGCATTTATTTTTTAACTAAAAAAAAACTTGTCGAATTTTTAACCCCTGGACTTAAAAAGCAAAGGACTTTTGCCACCCAAGTGGAGATTTATTTATTACTTTAATATTCCAAAGCATCTTAACAAGGTGTCACTTGTGACAATATTTCAATAATCTACTCTATTCTTAACAATCTAAAAAAGAAACCATAGCAATCACTGTCAGTGAACATTTAGTAAATATGAAGTAAATATATAACATTATAGTGAAGGCACTACCAGTATTGTTAAGTTATAATTCTAACTTTTTCATAGGGTAAAGATATTTTTTTTCTTGTTAATACCAGAAGTACCAAGGCCTTTTCAGAAAACGTAACCTTACTTTATTGCTATTTATTACTATTGGTTATTCAATATTTTACACACAAACACTATTGAAGGTTTAAAGAAGTAAGGGTTCCTATTTTTGCCTAACACTGAAAAAAAAAAAAAACCTCATGAAATACTGTGAGTAATCACCCATCTCTTTCTCTCTCTTTCTCCTATACCTCTCTTTCATAAAGGTGAAATAAGTCATCAACTTATTATTGGGAGTGTTCCAAGGTAGAATTTTTTCAAGAGTCAAGATTGAAACTACACACACTGTGGGGGAGACTGCAATTATTGCCCTATATTAGGATCTCCACTTAGGATAATAGCATTAAAGTGAGAAGCAACACAAGGAAATGATGCAAAATATAATTAGATGTGGAGCCATACATGATTTAGGTATTTGTCTCCACAGTGGTCTAGGGAAAAAGTGAGACCATAATGTGTCAAAAATCATGTCTATGAGTAAAGACAAAAGGAAGAATAGCAAGTGTATACAGTAAAAGATAATCAAAACAATTAGAAGTGATCTTTTTATGACACCATTTAAGGGTTTATCACAGATACTTTCACCAAATTAATTAGCACTAAAGCAAAATACAGTGTTGAGGACAACTCAGATTTATCTTACGTGGGAATGTGGGGGTAGTAATTAAAGTTGGTTTGAATTCTAAAGGGGTTAGGCTATGAGTGAGTGTAAAAGTTGGAATTCCTACAAAAGGTAGACAGTGGACTTTAGGAATGCACAAACAAGCAAGGAGAGAGATTGGTGACAAGTTTTGGATACTTGCAGTTTTAGTTCCTTTGAGTATGCCCTTGGAAAATGGGCAAATCCAGAAATAATTAAAAACCCATGGACTTTAATCATGATCAGAGTAAAAATTGCCCTGTTCACCAGTGTATCCCTAAACACAAAGCAAGGTATCTGACACTTTCTAAACATTTCTTTAATGATCAAATGATTGCACATTCTAATCTCCTACCTTTAAGCATTATCCAGAGACGGTAATAAGTAGTAAAAGCAACTGATTGCAATCATCCATTCAATACAGGCTTAACACACACCAGAGTTCTGAGCAACAATGAAACATCAAACAGTGACCCCATTCTGACATGTTTTCAACTTGTCTAAATTAAAGTTCAAATACGATACTTCTAACCTCGGTCAGAATCTCAGAATGATGCATTTTATAAATAGCAGTAGAAAATTTTTAACAAGAAGCATTTATCATGCAAGAAAAAGGACAACACTAATTCAAGAATAATAATCAGTCATTGGCACATTCTTAATGAGAGGATTTATATCCCATTGTTTCCAGTTTAAATGTCAATGTGCATACATATAAACATTTGGAAAAACAGGTTTCAGTAGATCATGTTATGTAAAGGTCATACAGACCTTGCAAATACTACTGCATCTCTAACTAATCTTATCCATTTCTTGAGTTCAAATATCAAATTATATCCCTTCCACAACCCCGAAATTTCAACTTCTGATAGTGGATCCGAAAAGTTTCACATTCCTCTTTTTTTGAGAGCCTGTATAAAGCCATATGCAATTAGCATATATTATACTGCGGTATGCTCTGTCAACATCAGCTCTCTGATCAACGACACACCCTCACTGTTGAATCATCAAAACGCTACAGCAGTATTTTACAACTTCAGTTATGCATAATGTGAAGTAATATGCCTGCCTGCCCTCTGTAAATATGAGAGGCAATTTGTTTAGCTCCACGTTTTATTTTGCTTTCAGGATTACACTACTCACTAACTCCAACAAAAGCAATATAATAAGAAATATTGCCTCATAATACCACAGCTCTGTCCATCAATAGCAAAAATTCTCAATCTTAACACCAGTGCCAGAAGATGAATCTCATTATGCTAATTCAGTGATTGTATATGGATTCACATATTCAAGCATATATGAGAGAATACAAAACAAGCACAAATTAGATAAGCAGTGCGATTACTGAAGTTTTTTTTCAATGATGTTCAAGAATGTGTGACAAATCATCCGAAGTAATCTCACCATTAATGAAAGCAATGGAAGCTCAGAATGTATATATATGATGAGCTCAAGGTCGCATAGGTAGTCGGTACATCCTAGAGAATTCTCTGCTCTTGTTTAAGTATTTTTACCATTGTACTTTATATTTATACTGACATTAACTACCAACAATTCAGCACTAAGTGTAACTTGACAACTTCAAAAGGATTTCGTTCAAAGTATTTTGAAAGCTTGTCTTGAGTGGTAACAGATGAGTTGGGATCCAAGGTGGCCTAAGGGGTCAGGGAGTCTGAACTAGATTATATGCATGTGAGATGTATGCTGGAGACTTATGAACAAAAGGAGAGGTGAGAAAAATAGATTTTTGGCAATGTTAATTTGCTGTTAATTTACAGGACAAGGTGGAGAAAACCTCATCTACAGTGAAGTGAAAATTAGAGAACTGGATGTATAGATTCAAGAGGCAAGAGACAGTTTTGTGATTTGAGGTGTTCAAAATAAATGACCCGTCAATAACTGTACAAACACTGAAATTTACCTTTACAATAATTTTTACGAGTAATCATCACAACTGAGGGCTCACTTAGTACAAATGGTTTCCAACACCATTTGGAATTCTATTCTATTAAGAATTCTATTCTATTAAGAATCTGCCGTAACTAAAGAGCCCATCATTGAGGTTCCAGATTGTCATGTGTTCTATCAGTACATCTATCCAGGATGATGAGAGGGCTTTGGAACTGTGTCCGAACTTTTATTACAAGGATTCTAAGACTGTTGCCTTAATAACAAAGAAACCAGCATTTCTGGGCAGCATGCTGGACCCTGCCACGGGAAATGAATTCATTACATGAACCCAGGTGACTGATTTTACATAGCCTTGACTCAGCACAGGTCTGTTCTCTCTTACACAATGGAATTGGAGACGAGCATTTGGTTTGTTTTTATTTTCAATGCAAAAGGCAGCCTCCCATCCTATCCTGAATATAAAATTGATGCTATATGGAGCTGTTTTGAGTATTGTGGTGTGAATGAAGCCTTGTAAATGCTGTTTTTATATGCATTCAAAAATAGACATTTATTATTCTTTCAAGTATAATTGATACACAGAATTATATTAGTGTTAGGTGTACAACATAGTGACTGGAAATATGTATACCTTGCAAAATTGTTACACACAGTAAGTCTAGTTACCATCTGTCGCCTTCTAAATTTGTTATAATATTAGCGTATATATCATTGACTATATTCCCTGTGCTGTACATTACATCCCCATGACTTATTTCTTTTACAGCTGGAAGTTCTTATTTGTTAATCACCTTCACCCACTGCCCCCTGTCCCTGTCCATACTAATGCCCCTTCCATTCTGGTAATCACTCTGGCAATCTGTTCTCTGTATCCGTGGGTATGGCATTTGTTTTATTTTGCTTGTAAGTTTGTTTTGTAAATTCCACATACAACTGTAATCATGTACTATTTGTCTTTCTCTTATTTCACTTACTGTAATCCTCAATGCCCATCCCCATTGCCACAAGTGGCAAAATTTTATTCTTTTTTTCTGGTTAAGTAATATTCTGTTGTGTGTGCGTGCATGCACACATGAACCTGCACCGTCCCCCTCCCCCTCGCCAAACTACATCTTTATCCATTCATTCACTCATGGATACTTAGGAAGTTTCCTTCTTTTGGCTACTGTGAATAATGCTGCAATAAACACGGTTGTGCACCTATCTCTTTGAGATACTCATTACATTTCTTTTAGATACATGCTTAAAGGTACCCTTGGAATACATGGTACCTCTATTTTTAATTTTTTGAGGCACTGCCATAATGTTTTCTACAGTGTCTGCACCAAGTTGAATTCCACTAACATTGCATGAGGGTTCCCTGTCCTCAATATCCTTGCCAACACTTGTCTCATGTTTTGGATAACAGGAATTCTGACAGGTATAAAGACATAGTTCATTGTGGTTTGAATGTGCATTTCCACAATGATTACTAATGTTGAACGTCTTTTCATGTACTTATGGGTCATCTGTAAGACTTCTTTGGAAAAATGTCTATTCAGATACTTTGCTCGGTTGTAATCAGATTTTTTTTTGTTATTGTTATGGAGTTGTATGGGTATTTACCCCTTTTCTGGGTATTAATCCCTTGTTTACTTGATCTACTTAATTATGCAGAAACTTTCAGTTTAATGTAATCTCACTTATTTTTGTTTTTGTTTCCCTTCCTTTTGGACTCAATTAAAAAAAAAAACATCAGTAAGACCACCGTAAAGGAGCTTGGCACCTATGTTTTTTCTAGTAGTTTTACAGCTTCGGATATTACATTTAAGCTATAATCCATTTGGGTTGATTTCTGTGTACACTGTAAAGTAATGGTCCACTTATCCCAACGTCATTTATTGAGGAGACTCTCCTTTGCCCATTGTCTAGTCTTGATTTCTCTGTTATAAATCAACTGTGTAGGTTTATTTCTAGACTATTCCGTTCCACTGATCTACAGGTCTTTTTTTAAGCTAATACCCAATGTTTTCATCACCATACCTTTAGTCTTTCTCAAGATTGTTTTGGCTATTCAGGGTCTTTTGAGGTTCCATACTATTTTTAAGATTATTTGTCACAGTTCTGTGAAAAATGTTGTTATTTTGATAGGGATTGCATTGAACCTATAGATTGTTTTGAATAGTATGGACATTTTGAGAATATAATGTAATCCATGTAATCCATGGGGATGAAGTATCTTTCAGTTGGTGTCATCTTCCACTTCTTTCAGCATTATTTTATAGTTTTCAGAGCACAAGTATTTCACTTCCTTGGTTAAATTTATTCCTAATGATGTTATTCTTTTGACAAAACTGTAAATGGGATTGTTTTATCCATTTCTCTGATAGTTTGTTACTACTGTATAGAAACACAAGGGATTTGCAAATATTAATTTTTTATCCAGAAACTTTAATGAATTCATTTATTAGTTCTAACAGTTTCTTGGTGGAAACTTTAGGGTTTTCTATATAGTACCAAGTCATCTGCTAGTAATGACAGTTGTACTTCTTCCTCTCCAATTTGGATTTTTTTTTTTTTGCCTAAGTGCTATGGCTAGAACATCCAATATCTTGTTGAATAAAAATGGGGACAGTGGGCATTCTTGCTTTGTTCCTGGCTGGTAACATGGGGGGCATCTCCCTACTAGTACCCTGTAGTTACCCCACTATCTCTATGCAGGAGAGGGCAGCCACAGCCCACAGGAACAAAGAAGCCTTTTACTGTGATGAAATCCCTTGTGCTGGTTTTAGGTGGGCACCCAAGAGTTTTCTGGAGTAGGGGATGTCTCAGGCCTGCAGTAACAATGGCATCCCGGATCAGGCTATGTGTTGTAGCATGTTTCCTTTAACTGGTGCCACCACCTGGGTCCATACCTCTCAGCAGAGGAGGGTAGTCGTAGGCCCAGGGAAGGAAGAAGCACTTTCCCCAGCTGCTTATTTTTCACAAGTCTCCTGTTCAATATGCTTTACTAGTTATACCTGGCTCATCTGGCATTGTCAGAAGAACTCCGATTCAATCCATGAAAGGAATGAGTGCACCTGGGCCACCCTCTGTTATTAGTTTGGGTATGGGATATGCCAGCTCTGGGTCACCTTCTTTTGTTAGATGAAGGTACCTAAGAGAACTTGCTACTGTTCATTTTCCTCCAGTCCTGGGATCTCAAATTACTTTGCTTTCTTTCTGACCACTTTTCATAGATCTCTTTTGATTCCTTCTTGATGTGGCTCTGTGGTTTACTATTGTATTTAGCTGGGAAAAGCGGGGACAAAATGAGTCTATGCCATCTAGTCTGAAGCAAAAGTCTCAATCTTATTTGATTATGTTTTAATATATAATTCGGAAAAAAGTGTTTTTTAAAATACACAGAACCCAAGGGGAAAAAGGACATTAAGACACCCAAAATTGAACTCAATTATTCTTGCTGCATGCAGGATAGCTGCTGATTAAATTACAAATAAATGACAGTTCTTCAAGTTAACAACTCAAAAGCGTCAACTATAGCATGTGATGACTAGAATTATAGTATTTGGTGTTTAAAAAAATTCGGACAAATGTTTCTCCATCCCTTCACTTTCAATCTGCAGGTATCTTCAGGCATATATATGGGTCAGAATTCAAGTTATATTGCAAAGCTGTAGTAATCAAAACAACTTGGTACTGGCAAAAAAAAGAGACATGAAGATCAATGGAATAGAATAGAAAACCCAGAAATGAACCCACAACTAGATGGTCAATTAATCTTTGACAAAGCAGTAAAGAATATCCGATGTACAAAAAAGTTTCTTCAAATGGTTATGGGAAAACCGGTCACCAATATGAAAGAAGAATGTGAAGAATATGAAGAAGAAAGAAGAATATGAAGAATGAAACTGTCCCACTTTCTGACACCATACAGAAAAATAAATTCAAAATTCATTAATAACTTAAATGTGAGACCTAAAACCACAAAAAAGTCCTAGAAGAGAACAGAAGCAGTAACTTCTTTCACATCGGCTGTAGCAACTTCTTTCTCATTTTATCTCCTGAGCCAAGGGAAACAAAAGCAAAAACAAACTACTGGGATTTGATCAAAGTAAAAAAGCTTCTGCACAGTGAAGGAAATCATCAACAAAACTAAAAGGCGACCTATGGAATGGGACAAGCTATTTGCAAATGATCTCATAAAGGGTTAGTATCCAAAATATATAAAGAACTTACAAAACTAAACACCTAAAAAGCAAATAATCCTGTTAAAAAAATGGGCAGAAAACATGAAGAAACATTCTTCCAAAGAAGACATACAGATGACTAACAGACAAATGAAAAGATGCTCAACATCACTGATCATGAGGTAAATGAAAATCAAAATTACACTGAGATATCACCTCACAGCCCCCGAATGGCTAAAATCAACAACACAAGAATCAACAGGTGTCGGCGAAGAGGCGGTGAAAGGGAAACCTTTTGAATAGTTGGTGGGAGGACAAATTGGTGGAGCCAGGGTAGAAAACACTATAGAGGCTCCTGAAAAGGTTAAAAATAAAACTATGCTAGGATCCAGCAAATGCATTTTTAGGTATTTACTAAAAGAATAGAAAAGTACTAGTTCAAAGGGATGTATCTACCCTGATGTTTATAGCAGCATTATTTGCAATAGGGGAATTATGATAGCAGCCCAAGTGTTCAGAGATTCATGAATGGATTAGAAAAAAGCTCTCTCTCTCTTTCTCTCTCTCTCTCTCTCTCTCTCTCTCTCTCTCTCTCTCTCTCTCTCACACACACACACACACACACACACACACACACACTGGAATATTACTCAGCCTTAAAAAAGAATGATTCTTTCCATTTGATACAATATGTATGGAGCTAGAGAGTGTAATAAGGGAAATACATCAGTCTGAGAAAGACAAATACCCTACAATTTCACTCATATGTACAATTTAAGAAACAAAACAAATGAGCAAAGGGGAAAAAAGACACAGAGTCAAACTAAGAAATAGACTCTTAACTGTAGAGAACAAACTGATGGTTACCCTAGGGGAGGTGGGGGGGTGGGTAAAATAGGTGATGTGGATTAAGGAGCGCACTTGCTGTGATGAGCACATGGTGTATCAAAATGTTGAATCACTCCATTGTAAACCTGTAACTAATATTACACTGTATGTTAACCGGAATTTTAAAACATCAAAACTTTACGTATTTAGCATTAATGCTAGCAACCTAAAATAATGTCAGCATAAAAATACCTCAGTTCACTAAAATATGTGAAACTTTAACATGTAGACTTATTTTCCTGTTTAATTTTATGAAAATTATGTCAAAACTATGCAAACAAAAAATCCTCATTTCTCTGAAATTGACCAGTATATTACCAGTATATAATATACATAGTGAACGGATATATGTATGTATGTGTGTGTGTATGTGTGAAAATATATATATATTCATTAATCATACACATGTCTAGTTTGAACAAGTTAGGGAGTACAATATACAGTAACCACATTGGCTAGTATTTTAAGTGCTTTAGTCAAGGTCAAGGCTGGCTCCTCTTGAGGAATCCAAATTAGTTTGAATATAAAAATACATTAAAACACTCTTTTTTCAAAAATTATAATGTCTTTCTAAAGGACATAACTTGCAGTAAGTAATTCATGAATTTTAGAAGGTGTTACCATTCAAAATTGGCCCACACTTAAATGTAGAACAAAACTAAAAACGTTTTAACACAGGGGCACTTCAGTGGCTCAATCAGTTAAGCATCTGACTCTGATTTCAGCTCAGGTCATGATCTCAAGGTCTTGAGATTGAGCCCCCATAAGGTTCTGCACTGACAGGGTGGAGCCTGCTTGGGATTCTCTCTCCCTCTCTCTGTCCCTCCCCCACTTGTACATGTTCTCACTCTTTCTCTCTCAAACATTTAAAAAAATGTTTTAACATAATTACAAACAAAGTAATTTCGTTGAACCACTTCTTTTTTATGTTAGGTATTTCCTTCTAAGCTTTTATTAAGGTTTACACAAACTTTCATAATCTTACTGCAACATTGTTATCTACTGTTAATAAGTTCAATTCAGACATTTTTTTTTAAAGCCATTCTCCTCTATCCCTCAAGTCATAGTCCCTTTTAGGTGTCTGTTACTTTGGATTTCTGTCTCATGTTATTGTGTAAGAAATCCAATTCAAAAGAAAAGATTCCCTTCCTTCCTTCCTCCCTTCCTTTTTTTGCCCTAATACTAACACAGGGTATAGCACGTACAAGCTGCCAATAGATTCTTGTTAAATGAACTCATATTTGACAAGAAAGAAAGTAAAAATAAAATTATGAGAGAGAAGCAATTCTTCCCTTTGAGAAAATCATAGTTTAAATTCAGTGAGGGGTATTAATGACACTGCATAAATGACTTCCTGTTTCACTGAAGTGTTTAATAAGGTCTTTAAATCAGTATTTCATCGCATCCTGCTCATCAAAGCAACATTTGGGACTCTTTTTTGTTCCTAATAAAAGATAAATAACAACAGAATTTGGGGTTTTCCTAAGCATCTAAAGGAGAGTTGGCTAAGCTATTCATACATGTCCCTTTATAACTGGGATAATATAGTTTTAGTTTATGATGTCTACAATTTACCCAGGTATATTGTCAATTGCCTTCTTAACTTATAAAGTATATTCTTTAAAAATAAAACCAAATATAAAACCTTAGATGATGTAACATAATAAACTAGTCATTTTTATTCACACTCCATTATTAAAATCACAGTTTACAAAGAGTATAAATTACTCCTTACTTTTTGTGTGTTGTAATGCTGGGGAAGGACGAACTTGATAGGTTTCATAACATTATATAGTGATGCATTGTTATTTCAAAGCTACATCTTTTTTTAAATTTTTTTTTAATGTTTTTATTTATTTTTGAGACAGAGAGCATGAGCAGGGGAGGGGCAGAGAGAGAGGGAGACACAGATTCTGAAACAGGCTTCAGGCTCTGAGCTGTCAGCATGGAGCCTGATGCGGGGCTTGAACTCATGAATCGCGAGATCATGACCTGAGCCAAAGTCAGACGCTTAACTGACTGAGCCATCCAGGCGCCCCCAAAGCTACATCTTAAGATGAAGAAAAATATACATGGGCCCTTTAAAATGTATTTTTGTGCATAGATTTTGCAAATTAGAGGATCAAATAACAAAACACAGAATTCTTTATACCAAAAGAGTGTTGGGCATGGAGCACACCAGGCAAGAGAGAGATGTGGGAAGGCCTGACCAGCCCACAATTGTCTCTCTTTTCTGAGAACTGCCACCTTTTCCTTCCAATAAACCCGTAAGCATAGTCCCTGGTGTCATGTTTGTACTGCACAATGATGCCTTCCAGCCACGGCTGGTAGGACCCAAATTATTGATACCTGACTCAAATTGGAACACACAGATGCTCCTCCTGGAGTGTTTTACCTGCATCATCAACTGGGTACGTGTACACTCAGTCATATTCAACAGGACACAATTAGGGGAAAGGCCCATGTTCCAATCATTCCTAGAACTTGATTATTCAATTTTCCTTGAATTCTACTACTACATAAACCACAAAACACACACACAGCTTGAGTACTGAATTCTAGTTTATTTGCCTATCTATCTCTTGCAAGGAAGATACATTATTAATATTCACAACATGGCTTGAAAAATCAGGTATATCTCAGAAAGAAAACATGATGCTACTTGGGAGACTGAATTAAAAAAGGAACAAGGGTAGTTTCAATGACATACAGTAAGTACTCCCCCCTTATCCATGGGGTATACATACCGAGACCCCCAGGGATGTTTGAAACCACGATACTACCAAACTCCATATACACTGTTTTTTTCTGTACATACAAACCTATCATAAAGGTATGTATGTAACTTATAAATCAGCGCAGTGAGGGGTGCCTGAGTGGCTCAGTGCATTATGGGTCTGACTCTTGATTTAGGCTCACGTCATGATCTCATGGTTCGTGGGGTTCAAGCCCCTGTTGGGCTCCATGCTGACAGGGCAGAGCCTGCTTTGGATTCTGTCTCTCCCTCTCTCTCCCTCCCCTGCATGTGGAAGTACACATGCTCTCTCTCAAAGTATGTATGTGGATATATATATATATACACATAAATATATAAAATATATATATGCAGACAGTAAGAAATTTACAAAAACTAATAATAAAATAGACAAATTCTGCTATTCTATATTAGGCTGTACTCACCCTTCTTGTTATGATGTGAGATGATAAAATGCCTGTGTGATAAAATGGGAGTGAAATAAATGACAAAGGTAGAGTGATACAGTGTGAGACCGCTACTGACCTTGTGATTATACATCAGAAAGAGGATCATTTGCTTCTGTAATGCTGTTGACTGTGGTAACTGAAACCACAGCAAGCAAAACCACAGATAAAGGGGAGACTACTGTATTATCATGTTGTACATATGATTTTTTTTGAGAATGGGGACATGTCAGTATTGTGTTTTGTATATAACCCTGAAAAGGGATGTATGGGAAGAAACGCTGTATAATGTTCCTACAAGTTATGCTTTTATATCAATAAGAGATTTTGTAAAAATTCTTCTATAGGACACTTTTTACATATGCCTTACAATATTATAGAAGTCATATCTAACTTTATCAATTTAAAAATAAATTACTTGATAAATTAAACAAGTTGGATTTACTCAATTTGTTCATTATTTCTTTTGAGAAAGGTAAAAATCAGAGAAGTCCAGAATCATACAAGTATATATGGACACATATCCAAGAAATCATAATCACTGTGTACTAATGAATTCGGTGTTAATAACTCAATCAAAAAAGAAAACACAGATGTGTTTGAATATAATCTTGCTGCCTCATCTCTAAGTCTGTTCTCCAGTTCTCCTCTTCATAAGTGGCCATCACATATGTATTTTATGCTCATCAATTCAGTTCATTTGTTCTATTTTCCACTCACATTTCTATATCCATAGACAATACATGGGATTGTGTGTCTGTGCGTGACCTTTACCAATTTTCTTAGGTGCTGGCTGCCCTTCACAGAGCTAAGCAGCTGTCCATAAGAACCCATGTCCCCCTACTCATATTGCTGTAGTATTGCTGAGAGAGATGCTGCTCAGCCTGTAACTACATTTTATAACCCTTTTCACATCCAAGCTGTGGTTATTTGGTTAGGTTTTCCCAGTGGAATATGAGTGGAAGTAATTTGTGTCAATTCTGTTTGTGATTTTAAAGAGCTAATGTGTCTTTTCCACTCTCTTCCCCAACCAGTGGCTGAATGCAGACGATTCTCAGATCAAAGAAATGGTGGATCAAAAAGATGGAAGAAGTCTGGATCCTCGCATCACCCAATGGAGGAAAACCACAGGGTGCTGCCATGGACTGTGACATGACCACACAATCCATGTCTGCTAAGTCACTGAAATTGTGAGTTTGGTTTGTTTTAGCAGCTAGTATTAAAATAATGTGTATACTAGCACACTTTCCTGTCATTGTAGAATTTTGCTCCTTTTCATTCAACATTGTGGATTTGGGACACATCATTATTATTACGTGTAGACATAATACAGAGTTTCTCAAAAGCAGCATTACTGACATTTTGGCCTGGATAAGCTTCTGGTGGGGGTCGGGGGAGGTGGGAAGAGCTGCCCTTTGCATTCTACAATGCTTAGCAACATCCGTGGCTTCACCCACTAGATGCCAGCAGAACACCCTCCTCTGCAGTCATTACGATTAAAAAAAAAAAAAAAAGTCTACAAACATTGCCAAATGGCCCTTAGGTGGCATTAGCAGGCTCATTTCAGAATGACTCATATGATACATCCCTTTTACTTACTCAATAGTATTCCATCACAATCATTAAGGATATTTATGGTATTTTCAGTATTAAAGCACCATTGCAATGAATATCGTTGCAACTGATTTTGAGCTAAACTGTGCTACTCATGTTATCTAAGAAGCAGCTCCTTTTCTTCAGTATCAAAAAAGGAAAGCACTAAACCAGATAGTTCTGAAAAGGGACAGATAAATGAGGAAAGTAAAATTTAGAGCACTAAGCTAGCACAAAATGAAGGTGAATTCTGCACTGGGGCATCTTCATTTCTTAGTTGTTAATTAACATGATAGATGCTTTTAAGTTAGGAATATCAACTAAATGGCCCCAGCATCTATTTATCTGATACTCCTCTATGAATCTTACTTTCTCCAAACCAATAGCTACCATCTAACTCATCTTCATATCCTGTCATCGCTCACTGCAAAATATACCTCATGTGAGGCTGTATTTTTTTTTCCATCATCACTTCCGAAAGACTTGCTCAAGCTACCCGCAAAAGTGAAAGGGGTTTCTAAAGACAAATGGCCTTTCTAGGTTTCTGGAAAGCTAGACTAAGAGCCGATTTTCATCTACTGATAACATGGCGTTGATGATTCTAACTTTAAGGACCAGAAAAGCCATACATTTACACAAATATTCCCTAAAATGGAAGCATATAAATTATTACTTCAAATTTTTCTGAAAGGACATTGTGGGATCCAAATTCAACAGGACGGGGTCATAAAAAGGAATGTACTTCCTAGAACTGGACACAACTTATGTTGAGTCTTTAGTGTCTTGTGTATCTAAGGCACTGTATATCTATTCCTGTTTATGTAGTCATCCAGCTTCTTCAAGTCCTTGGCTAACTAAACTGGAAACTTTATCTAAACTGATTACATAGGGAAGCACACTTTCTTCCAGCCCATCTGTACCTGACCCAAAACTCTGTACTGCTGACCTTCTGCCCAACGTCCTTTTCATGACAAACAGCTTCAGAGAGACCCCCTTAAGGGTATACATCTCTTCATTACATCCTCCCTGATCCTTTGGTGACTTCCTATTTACCTTAGAATGAAGTTAAAACTTTTTCTAGACTCTAGAGTCTCCTGTGAAACTCTCATCCTTCATTTCATGGAACTTATCTAAGGCTAACCCCTCAGCTCCACAGATACTAGCCTCTTGCAGTTTCCCAAGGTCACCAACTTATTTGAGCCTTAAGGCCTTTGTACATACTATTTCTCTGTAGTAAATATCCTCCTCCTTCTCCTCAATGTTCATAGTTTAGAACTTCTCAGCATAAATGCCAAGGTCATTAGATTACTGAGGATTGTAAGCTTTTCAATAGCTTATGGGTTTCACTGTTTTATCCTTGTGGTCTATACCAATTATCTCCTACCATGCTTGGAGCCCAAAAGGGCTACGTTACTGCAAACACAAGCAAACGTGACCTGAGCTGTAAACAAACTTGCACCCAAAGACTCGAGAGAACGACAGGACTGTGAGGTTTCTGAGTCTGTGTACTCAAGGTCAATCAAGGATGCCTTTAAGGTTCTCTCTACTTTGACCAATCAAGTTATTATTTTTATCGCACAACAACAAAACATATTTACAGCTCTATATTAAAAAGGCTTTGTTGTTGAAGATGCTTCAGGAAAAATAACTTTATATGTCAAATGTAAATAAAACTTTCTGGGCCCCAGACTCTCATCTTTTCCTTGAAAACAAGTGCTTTCATTTCATGGTTTTTAAAAATCATGTACAAATGTTCTTTCATAAAAGAGCCAGAAGTCAAGCTACAGTAAATGGGGATAATACGTGGACAGAATATGGGATTGGAGTAAATTTTTTTCAATCTAGGAGAAATTCAGAATAAGGTATTTTTGGAGATGTTTTTCCTTAGTTTCACACAAAAAGGCATTAATAACATATATTTTTAAATTGCGTACTGGGTCTACAACATCTTCAATACCAATGTACATGTTTAAAAAAAAACTGTATTCCAATTTGGTTGCCAATAAGGAAATTTCTGACATGGTTTCACAAGAAGGACCACACTTCTCAGGGCAGCAGGGTGGCTCAGTTGGTCAAATGCCCAACTCTTGGTTTCAGCTTAGGTCATCATCTTACAGCCATGAGATCGAGCCCGCACTGCATTCCATGCTGGGAGTAGAGTCTGCTTAGGCTTGTTTTCTCTTTCTGTCTCTCTCTCTGCCCTTCCCCTGCTCTTACCCTCTCTCTTTCCCTCGCAAAATAAATAAATAAACTTTAATAAAGAAGCGCACTTTTCAGTTTAAGACTAAGTTAAGAGGAATTCATAACATAAGACATTTTTATATCTGTCAACCAAGACTCATTGGGGAAAGAAGACCTCATTCAAGGTCTGCATCTCCCAATATAGCATGCCAGATAGCTTTCTATTTCACACCCGAAAGACTTTCTATGCTATTCTCTATCAGAGTTATTAACAAAACAATAGTTCACATTAGGCAATTGTTTGCTGGCAGGATAGATTTTTGGAAGTCATCATTTCAAGAATGATTTCTTGAAAAAACAAAAACAAATTGCAAACAAAACTGCTGACTTTGAGTCAGAGCCACTTTCCTATAGGATGAATAATGATTTAAGAGGAAGTGATTTTCAAATAAGCTTCATGTACTCCAGACAATATTGTCTACTACTTACTGAACATTCCACTTTAAATCTGCCTCTCCTCAGGTGTACCCTACCTTAAATGGAACTACCCTTTACTAAACCTCTCCTATCAGGTTCAAGTCATCTGGGATTTCTCTCCCTCCCATCATTTAATCAAGCCTCAACATAAACAGATTCTAGTACTCAAAAGTTTTTTTTTTAATATCTAATGCCCTTATTTTAGCCCAAGTCATAGTATTTTTATGACTAGACAACCATTACTACCCCTCACTGATCTCTCTGAATCATCACTCAGCCTGTTGACCCTCCAACTGCATAGAGGTACCCTCTGCTCCCACTAAAGTCCCTTTTCCACACGGGAGTTATAAAGACCTTCAAAAAGATAAAAAAAGATTAAGTCAAACTATTTGACTCAACTTCATCAGTGGTTCCCTATTTCTCTTGAAATCAAATCCAAAATGGTACACAATCTATACGATGCTGCATGAAGCAGTTTCTGTATATCCCTCAGATCCATGTCAATGCAATCTTTTCCACACTCTAGCCCTGCTTGCCTTTAGTTCCTCAAATAAACTTGCTCTTTACCTCTCAGGTCATTAATACATGCAAGTCTTCTAAAGCAGAATGCATCTTACCACCACCCCAAAGTAGTATCAACTAGGAAAGTGCATTGCATGTCCTTATTTCACAATCTATTTTTATCTTCAAGTGAATTCATGATTACCACAAACTTTGCCGTAAGTGAAAGGTTTTGTTTGCTTGGTTCACGTGATCACAAAATTATATTAAGTTGTCCAGAGAGTAAATTTTTCTGCCTCTCAGATTAAAAATATATTGAGGTCTCCCTCATCCTAAAAGAGAAAATGTATCTCCTTCAAACAAAAGTTACCTCCTTTCAATATGAACATCATTTTTCTCAAACAAGTACTGTATTTTCAATACATTATTTTCCCATGCATTTTCCCAGTAACCCCTATATATTACCTTCTAATCAAATTAATGCCTTTTGTGAGCTCACGGATTAGTTCTAAATATAAAAAAATTTATTATAAAATAGTAATTATTTCACTAGAAAAAGGGAAAAAATTACCCATAATTATATCAGAGAAACACTCAATTACTTCAAGAGCATAACCAAAAAATACTCAGCTGCTAAAGTCTGTCTCTGTGTCTTACATGCTATCTCTATTCTATATTCTTATTTAATAATATATCTTATCCTAAAAATCATACTACAAATACTACTTTGTAATCTTTTTTCAAAATTCTTCAATAGGTCATGGACATTTTTCTACTTTTATTTACAAAAATACTGTAAAGGTTGAATTGTAGGGTAGGGCTAACCTGTAGCCTTAAGAAATAACAGGTTTGTTTTAGCCTATCAATCAAGGGATGGATTAGTGTTTGATTGTATTGGGGCAAGGGCCTGTTTGAACTATTTCCACCTGGAAACTATTCCTTTATTCTGTTCCCAGGTGATAATAAGACGATGTGGTCGGCTATAAAAACTCTGTACACTGGCTGTTCGGGACCGCACTCTGGTCAAGAGTGTCAATCCCGATCGATCGATCGGTTTGCGTTGCCTCTCATTGCAATAAACTTTGTTGTGACTGTCACTGGTGCCCGTAGCATTCTGTTTCAGGAGTCGTGTGGATGCAACAATACTTCAATATTGTGATAGCTACACAACTTCCTATCCATCATTCTGCCATAACTTATTTATTGACTGTTTTTATTTATTTTGAGAGAGAGCAAGTGACGGACGGGCAGAGTAAGATGGAGAGATAAAATCCCAAGAATGTTCTGCACTATTAGTGCAGAGCCTGATGCGGGGATCAATCCTACCAACCATGAGACCGTGACCTGAGCTGAAATCACCCGGTGGACACTTAACCGACTGAGCCACCCAGGTGCCCCTCTACCATAACTTATTTAACAATACTTTTATCAGGGAATATTTAGGATGTAGCCCACGGATACATCCATGCAAGTTTAAGATACGTGTCCATTTTAAAATTTAATTCATATTGCCTATAAATGTAATCTCTGATACATTTATAAGAATTTACTTATTCTCCCACCAGCAGTGCATGGAAATTTCTATCCTTGCCAATACTGGAATAAGTGATCACTGTGGGTTTGTTCTCAGCTCCCTACCCAAACCTCTATAACAATCTTAGGGGTTTTTGTCAACTTGCTGTTCTTTTCTACTCACCCATCAAACAAGCGAATCAAGACTCCACTTTGAAATCCTTTCTCACAGGGCTCTATGTCAATGAAATTACATTAACTACCAACATAAGATGCAGATTCCTCTCAACTCTATCATCTGTTTGTTGGAACCTCAAAACTATTTTAAAATAGTAGTGTAGGTAAAATCTATGCTGAAATCAATCAAACATATTTATCCTGAAGAAAGTTACTCTTTGACATCTGTAATGCAAATTATTACTAGGGGAAAATCCTCTAGGCTAGCCCTTCAGCCACAATTAAATATATAAAATGTACACCTAACACAGTAAAATAAGAGTTTTGGGTTTTGGGTTGTGGAAATACTGGACCATACTGTCGAACGAAGAAAGAAAAGAGGAAGGAAAAGATAAAGGGAAAAGGGTGGGAAAAATAAAAGGGGGGAGTAGAGAAAGAAAAGATGCCACGACAAAATTCTTAAGTGTTTTTTGTTTTGCTTTCATCCATTGAGTATTGAACCCTGTTTGATCTGGCTCCCACACTACTGTCTAACATGATCTTCCACTGCTGCTTTTTCTGTTCTCTCTACTCTTAACCACACAAGCCGTATTTTTCTATTTCTTGAGCAAGTCAAGTTTGTTCTTCCTTGGTGCTTCCTGCTCTTCTGTCGGCAGCTCTTTGACCCAGATCATCATATATACTGATCTGCTTATTATTAGCTCAGGTATCAGCTCAAATATTACTGCATCATATAGACCATCCCTTCCCTTTTAATTATGAAGAATTACTAAAATTCAGATTCACACTCTATCAGTTTTATGATTATAATTCATAATCATATTCTTTAAAAAATGTATTTATTGTCTATCTTACTCCACTAGAATGTAAGTTCTGTGAAACAAAGCATTGTGTCTCTTTTTCACTCCAGACTTCCCAGTGACTAACAGAATACTTTTTAACCGCCCACAGCAGGTTACCAGTGATGCTTTCTGGTATTTAGTGGGATTAGAGTTTGGCCCCAAGTGACAGAAAAATGAAAATAATGGATGCTCAGAACAGTGGAAATTTTTTGTCTTTCAAATAAAAAGACACATTTGAGAGCGAGTACAGTGGCCCCCTGATCATCAAGGACACAGAAAATTTGTATTATTAATTTGTCTTCTTCAACATGTAAGTTCCTTTTGTAGTCCAAATGGCTGCATCAGCCATCCTATTTCCATTCCAAATAGCAGTGAAGAAGAATAAGAATGAGGAAGACCAACGAAAAAAGGTCATGATTTGTCTTCCCAGAACTTTCACACATTAATTCTTATTATGGCCCAATTGTCAGCACAAGGTCATACAATCATACCTAGCTACAACGGGGAGTAAGAAATACACGTTATCTTGGAAACTAAGGGCCCGACTAAAACTCAGTGGTTCTATTTCTGTATAACAGGACACATCTTGGGGGTGAAACTGGTGATCCTTGCTTCATTTACTCATGGTTGAATGGATAGACAATATTCTGTAACACTTTTCTTACAGTGAAGATGCCTCAGATGCCTACTGCCTGTAAGTTATAAATTAAAGCCCCTTCCATACTTCTGCCTTTGGGTTAAACATTTAATACGTTTCCCCTCTTCCATCCAAAACCAAGAATTCACAGCATAGCTGATATCAAGTATGTGTCCTGAAGATAGATATGTGCCAAAATTTTTCACATGAATGTGGAGACACTGATAAATCCATATGTTAGCAGGGAGATAAATGTATTATATAGCATGCACTTGGGAGACAGTTAACACACCACAAGACGTGAGGTGAAAATACCGAGACAGCACATAGGAGGAAGTTTTGGGGGGAAGCAAAACTTGGATCCCTTCCTGGGCTTGCTTGGGATTTTTCCCATGTCAGTTTTTCCAAGTTGTTATATTTTTAAAAATAGCTTTATGAAAAGCTAAGTCATAAACCACAAAATTCATCCACTTAAAGTGTATGTCAAGGTTTTTTGTTTTTTTTTTCCTTTCTGGCATATTCACACAGTTGTACAACTTTCACAGTTTTATTTAAAACATTTTTGTTATCCTCCAAAGAAATCCTATACCATTAGCAGTCACTCCCAATTTTTCCTCCACCCACATGCTCTCATCCATAGGCAACCACAAATCTATATTCTATCTTGACAGATTTGCCCATTGTCGACATTTCATAAATGGCATCATTTATTACATGGTCTTTTGTGACTGGCTTCTTTCAGTTAGCACATTTCCAAAGTTCACCCATGCTGTAGTATGTATTACCTGTTCTTTATATTGCTGAATAATACTCTATTTAATCAATATAGTACATTTTGTTTATCCACTCTTCACTTAACAGATATTTGAGTTTCTTCCTTCCGGCGATTATTTATGTCCAAGCATACAAGTTTTCATATTGTGGTATTATTTTCATTTCTCCTAGGCCTAACATAGGAGTAGAATCACTGGGTTATATGGTAACTTTGTGTTTACAATTTAGAGAAACTGCCCAACTGTTTTCAGAAGTAACAGAACCATTTCACACTGCCATAAGGGTGATGGGCACTAAGGAGGGCACTTGCTGGGATGAGCACTCGGTGTTATATATACATGAATCAACACACTATAATCCCAAAATATATTATATATGAACTAAATGGAATTTAAATAAAAACTTGAAACAAGCATACAAGGATTCAAATTTCTCCACATGTTTGCCAACGCCTGTTATTTTTTGTTACAGTTCTTAAAGCCATCTGAGGGAATGTGAAGGGGTATCTCATGGTGGTTTTGATTTGCGAACGTTCCCAAGTAGCAAATGACGTGGAACATCTTTGTATGTGTTTTCTCGACAACTAGAGATCTTCATAAAACTTCTTTAGGGACATAGGGACATGTCTATCCAAAACCTTTGCCCATTTAAGAACTCAGTTATGTAACTTTTACAATTGTGTTGCGACTGTTTATAAACACTCTGGATACTAATTCCTTATCATATGTGTGACCGCACATCTTTTTCTGATTTTGAAATACAGATTTTTTTTTTCGTTTGACATCTGTACTTTTGGTTCAGACTTAAATATTATTGACTATTCCAAGGTCAGAAAGCTTTACTCAAATCTCTTAATGTTTTTATAGTTTTAGTGCTTGTATTGAGTTCTATAGTCCCTTTTGAGTTAATTTTTTATATGGTGCAAAGTAGGGGTCCAACTTCATCTTGTGCATGTAGGCCAGTAGGCCATCATCATCTGTTAGATGATTCTTTTCCATTTTTATAATTGTGGCCTCTCTCCCTTCACTTATTAGAGGAAGGATCTGCATTAGGAGTGTTGGCTCAGGAGATACGGAAACAACCACATCTTTCTCTCTCTTTTTATAAAGTTTATTTTTTTGGCACGTGTGCTCTAAAGGGGGAAAGGCAGAGACCCAGGGAGAGAAAAAAATCTCACTAGGCTCTGTACTGCCAGAGCTGAGCCCAACATACGGCTCGATCCCACGAACTGTGAGATCATGACCTGAACCAAAATCAAGAGTCAAGCGCTTGGCTTACTGAGCCACCCAGGTGCCCCCAGAAACAGCCACATCTTTACAGCTGTAAGCAGTTGGTGATATAATACAGCAGCAGCTGGTATGGTAAAGGACCGAGAATCAAGTAGGAGAAAAGCCAAATTCCTAAATCACCTATCATGGCCACATCCATTCAGGGTAAAGCTTCTGTCACACTGAGCTAAGGAAAGAAGTGAGTGGATTGGGGCTCAAGTGTCAGACTCTCACTGCAACGATTACACTGTCTTGGAAAAAATGTTTCTCCATTTGCTGTATCCTGTTAAGACAATTTCTAGAGACTTCAAGTGTCTGTTTCATCATAATCTTCACCAGTTATCATTGTGTCACTGGAGAGAGGGACTTTACACCACACAACCTGATTCCAGGACTGCTTTGGTACAGTATATTCATGTTTATATTTTCCATGGATTCTTTATTCTGAAGGCTTGTAAAGTGTGAGGCTCCTCCCCTCAGTCTTCCCGACTGCAACAAGAGAGTCTATGATGACAGGCAGAAAGGAAGAAGTGGGGCTGGGGCATAGGTTTCTGTGCGAGGCGAATTTTTTTTTGTCAATTAACCTACATTTAATCAAGAAAACTTACGTTGTATAAGCACCATTGGTGGGTTAAAAAAAATTGGCATTTATACTTGGCACTTACAGGTGGTGTTTTATTATACTTATTTTGAAAAAGTATATATTTAATACTAAACAGTGAAATGTGTAATACCAGGAAAACTTTTGAAGATATATTTAAAAATTTCATTTCACAACTGATAGTCTTTTACATAACATACAGTTAATCTTTGGTGAACAGAATTATTTCACCTTCATTACAAGAAAAAAAAAAGAGGAATCAAACGGTACTCAAGTACTTTAGTGACTTGGAGATTACCTTTATGATCTTTGGCAATATACCATAGAAATCATTCAAGTAGTATGTACTATATCTGGTGCATAAGCTAAACGTCAATGCTTGAATTATATGTGAAGTTTCTACTTACAAACTTTCACTGTAGAAACTTACTAAACATCAAGGATTAAAAAGATATGAGCCTAGGGACGCCTGGGTGGCTCAGGTGGTTGAGTGTCCAACTTGGGCTCAGGTTATGATCTCACAGTTTGTAGGCTCAAGCTCCACTTCGGGCTCTGTGCTGACAGCTCAGAGCCTGGAGCCTGCTTCAGATTCTGTGTATCCGTGTCTCTGTGCCCCTGCCCCACTTGTGCTCTCTCTCCCAGAAATAAATATTAAAAAAAAAAAGTCAATTGCAGAGAGACATAGACTGCATAATTCCACTTATATGAGGCACCTAAGCTAGTCTAACTCATAGAAGCAGACAAGAGAATTGTGGTTGCCAGGGGCTGGGGGCAGGTGGAAATGGATGATGTTGTTCAACAGGTATTAGTTTTCAAATAAGTTCTACAGATCATTTGTACAGTATTGTGTTTATAGGTGACAATACTGTGCTGTACACTTAAAACACCGTTAAGAGGGCAGATCTCCTGTTTTCTGTTTGTGCCAAAAGAAAACTAATAGTAGTTACAAGCAATGTAACAATAATGTCTTGTTCTAAACAAGTTGAGAAACAAGCACAGAGAATAACCACAAGAGTTACAGTGACACACAATGGACAGATCCTCATCTACAGATGTCTACACAGGACTGTCACGAAGTCAGTTTTCTGGACTCACTTACTGAGTTACTGACTACTCCCCATCACTTTCTGTGCTAGTAAGAACAATGGGTGACAAAGTCACCACCAAAAAGGGGCTTAAATTACACAAATTGACATGGAATTTTATACACCATGCAACAAGAGACATCTACGACAGATGAACTAGAATTTATTGACAATCTACTGCTGGCCAAATATGATACTACAAAATTTATTTTCATCATCCCAAGTGAACTCTGTATGAATTCTCATATCCAAGTATCATTACCCCATTTTACATATCAGACCTAGAGAAATTAAATAACATCTCAATAACCACAAGAGATTATATGTCCATTCTGCCATTAACTTTTGTCCATGTCACTCATTCACTTTTATAACCTTACTGGCATCTCTCTTAGGAATGACTTCTGCTGTGAAAGGTGTTACATATAAGTTACATTAGAGCAAAGCTATTTTTTTTGGCTTAAACAGCACAAAATTATTATCTTACAGTTTCATAGATCAGAAGTGAGACATGCATCTCACTGGGCAAGGTTATTCTAAGTCAACCAAGAGTATTAGCCAGTGCATTAGACCTATCATTACAAAACAGGAAGGATCTTACAAATGAGAAAGGTAAAAGAAAAATCATGCGGAAACTCAGGTCTAACTTGGCTATTAACTAATATGCTGTGGTGAGTCCTGAGTCTTCCTACTTGAAATCACCGTCCAAATGAAGCAAATTGAGGAAAAAAAAAGGGGGGGGGGGAGCTTCTTACATTCAGAAGACAGAACAGAATGTATAAACTTTTTTGTCAAGTATCAGTTAAATGTCATAAAACCTCTTCAGGACTATTTACACCTTTGAATTTATGTCTTTCTAGGTTACACTGCAGAATATAGTTAATTAAAACAAAAACATAAAAAAAAAGCCTTTAAAACATACCATGAATTCCAGTTTTATTATCATAGGAGAATATAGAACATGGGAAGTTTAAAAGGTACTAGATGTTCTGTTCTGTCAGTTGTCACTACATTTTTTTCCTTTTTTTTTTTAAATTTAAATTCGAGTTAGTTAACATTCACTGCAGTACTGGTTTCAGGAATAGATCCCAGTGATTCATCACTTCCAAATACCACCCAGTTTAGATAACAGGAAATTTATATTTTTTTGCATGTCTTCGAGATTGAATACTCTGGCATATAATTTACATTATAAAGATACAATAGCTATATTATAAAGTTAGACCCAATGATGTTTTTCCAATACATAATAATTGAATATTCCCCATTAGCTGGTATAATATAACATATATGAACATACTCTATCCATCAAAAGAAGGTAAAGAAATACTTTTAAGATCCTATTTAAAAATTCTGGTAAAGGGGCGACCGGATGGGTCAGTTGGTGAAGCATTCAATACTTGGTTTCGGTTCAGGTCATGATCTTGCAATGCCTGAGTTCGGGCCCCGCATCGGGCTCTGTGCTGACAGCAGAGAGCCTGCTTGGGATTTTCATTTTCATTCTCTCTCTCTCTCTCTCTCCTCTCTCTCTCTGCCCCTTCCCCACTCATGCTGTCTCCGTCTCTCTCAAAATAAATGAAACTTAAAATGAATTTAAACAAAATTTGGTATAAAAATTAGTTTAATCATTGAGAAATATTGAACCTAAACTTACATAAGCTTATATTCACTTAAGCTTTCTTAACATTTAAAATACTGTTTTACCAATTTCATGCTGGAAAGGGTGGCTGAATAGTTTAATGGTTAGGAATAATAGCTCTGAAGTGACACTACCCGGGATCAGAACATTGTATATTTTGGGTGATATCTCTATGCTTCAGTTTTCATCTCTGCATATGGGTGGGATAAAGTAATAATGTTTACTTTATGAGCAGTTTGATGTGTTTTAAGAATTATTATGTGCACTATATAAATAAACCAAATTCACAATATATAACTAATTGTGAAATATACAGGGACATATTAGTTTACACCATTAATTTTGTTATCTTTTTTTCAAAAAATGCCATAAATAGGAGAACATTAACTTAAAAGGAATAGCCATTCTTCTTTTGGGTTAATTAGTCCTATTAATCCCTGTTCATGCTTTGAAATGAAAAGATTAAGTCTCATTATAGTTTTGAAAATATTACTTCAAATATTATAACATGTCATCACAGCAGCTACAAAAGGGCGAACTAATAATCAACAACAAACATCTGAAGATAAAATTGTTTTCATGCTTCTTCACTACTGTCAAGTTACCTTTCTATTACTGAAACCGGTAAATACTTCCCCTGTGATTTTATATTCCATTTTATCCTAAAAGCTGGAGATAGAATGAACCACAGAAATTATCTTTGTCTCACATACCTCAATTGTCACTGAAAATTTACTTGAATATCTTTACTCGTGGAAAACAAATGTTTCTCAGGAAGACAACCTTATTGCTAGACATTTTCAGTTTCAACAACCAGTAAGAAAATTCAAATTAATTTTTGTTTTCTCCACTTTTCTGGAAATTAAGTTTCACTCACACCCAAAGTGGGCTACAGGTACAATCTGAAATCCAGGAGAACATTTCCTAAACATGTTTAGTTTCAGTTGTGAAATTATCATTGATGTCAAGTTTATCAGTCACTTTATGCTACTATGTTGAAACAACAATTTCCTAAATCTCAGTATCTTAGTTTTTGGTTATGCTATGTGCCAACACACTATACAGGGGATGGCCACATATTATGACATTCAGGAGAAGAGAGGAGCCACCATCTTGACCACTGTTGGAAATTAGGCCTCAGAGAAAAGACAATACAAGAAAGCTTTCAATGCTTCATAGGTCATCTGTCCAGGAATGACATCAGTTGCTTCCACTCACATTCCATTGATCAAGAATGTCATAGAACATGACCTACTGTTGAGTGGGTGGGGTCATGTTTCCATCTATCAGGAAGGAAAGAGAGGTAGAATACCTGCCAAAAGCGCTAATGAACTCACCATCTAGTGCTTAGCATATCTTACTTATTAGATAGCTACAACTCAACACAATACATTTCTTACTAGGTACCGAGAATATGTCACTTCTATCAAACTTTTAATATAAATGTAAACTTCCAGGATGCCTAGGTGGCTCAATATGTTAAAGGTCTGACTTCAGCTCAGGTCATGATATCCCATTTCATGAGTTTGAACCCCAAGTCGGGGCTCAGAGCCTGCCTGGAGCCTGCTTTGGATTCTCTGTCTTCCTTTCTGTCTGTCCCTCCTCCACGTGTGCTTGCACACTCTCTCAAAAATAAATAAAACATTAAAAAATTTTTTTAAAAAGTAAAATTCCAAGATATTTTGTTTAAATCATAAATTAAATATTTATAAGCCAAATCTAGAAGTGTTGATTCTACAGGAAGTAGTCATTATGTTACTCTGTAAGTGAAACCAGAATGAAAGAAAAGAAAAATGGCAGACTCAGTGCAAAAGTTCTCAAGGTAAAATCCTTGGCTTTTTGCCTTGGTACCCACAGGACTTTGCAGAAGATGTCTATTTCATACTAATTCCAGCATAGTTAACATACCGTATTATATTAATTTCAGGTGTACAATTTGCAGAAGATTTTGGATCTGATCAGCTGTTTCCTGAGGAAGATGGGACAGATACCATCTACCTTAAATGGGTTGTAGCGATTAAATGAGCTACTATTTACATACATGCACAGCCTCTAACTAAGAAGGTGCTCTACATGATCTCCTACTCCTTCTTCCTTTAGCTTCTTCTTGAAAAACCAGTGGAAAAAACTTGGATCTGTTCAAAGGGAGCATGAATGTGACTCTGAGGAAAGATTAAAGGGTAAGATAAGAGGAGGTAGGCAGCTGTTCTAATTCTTCAAGTTATGCGCAAGAGCCGCAGAATGGAAGATCTAAGAAAGGTAAAGCCTGGGGGTGGACAGGTTAAGAACAGGGAGGGGTAACAGATGAGAAAGTTTACATGGGTAACTAGAACATGTTTTCAGAGCTATTTTGACAAGAAGATTATTTAACATTGTCTTTTTTCACAGAGACTTGCTATTTTCCACTTAATTTTTCCTCCATCTCCTTTCTATACTTAATATTTTGAATACATTTTTAAAATACCAAATGACATTTCTTGGCTTTGGTTTTATCCATTTTCCCATTTATTTTGATATTGTTGAAGCGTAGTTGCAGTAGCACCTAAGTAGAATGTTGCAAATCCTACAGGAGAAGACAGACTTCTTTTACTTATGCTCAATCCCCAAACTGTACCAACTGCAAAGAGTTCAAGAGAGACAGAGAACAGTAATCATGAGAACGAGAATGGCTTGGCTGTGGTCACAGGTTAACAAAACCTTCTCTGCCAAAAGAGATACCTGTTTTACATGCTATGTCTATATTCCCGATGGAAACAGCCATTTCATAATGACAATACAGCTAGATGAATCAAACTTCTACAATCTGTTTTTTTTTGGGGGGGTGAATAAACTAAATTTTAGTCCATCTAGTGTTTTATACTATTGTAAAGTACATGCAAATTAGCACATGCAACATTTGATTAAACACAACAGTGATGCCCAGAACCCTTTCCTACTTTGAAGCCATCATTTGCCAAAGTTGGATTTCTTTGTCTTTAATGAGAAAAATGTAACAAGGCACGAAATTCTCGAGCATCTATGCCAAGATGACCCAGTAAAAATGTCTGGTTCATCTGTGACTGAAGTTTTCCTGGTTTGCTGATAAGGGAAATTTGAAACAAGGCTAAGTGTGGACCGAGGATACTTAAAACTATCAAATGTCTAGGTTCAAGGACGATGTGGCAACAATTACTGTCTGTTTTACTTACTATTTAACACTGCAAACCTCTATAATATAGTCAAGGAAGGTGGGACATAATAGCTGCATAGCAGAAACTGTACAAAATCAAACATTTCCAAAATATAAGACTGGCTACATTATTTTCGTAGTTTCAGAGACAATGTCTTTCCTACAGTGAAGAGACCAGCTAAGAGGGTATAACAGAAGAGGATCTAAGTGCTCCTTCTCCTTATGGAATCTGTGTGAACCCGAAAGTAGAATCTGGTAGCAGGAGAAAAACACGAGGGTAAAATAAGCATTATTATCAAAACCCCAACATCAACTTGAGTAGATCTATCTGGTTTAGGGAGAGGGAGAATTTACCCTACAACTAGTATTACTTATTGAAATCAGGTAGTAAAATTCACTTTCTACCTAAGGCCCTATGAACCATACTTACTCATTATTCCATCTCAGGTTTGCAAGAGCCTCCTTGAAGTAGCATTTGGGAACCCTGACAACCTTCATCAGAAAGCAGTAGGTACTCCTCTAAATAGCACTGAACACGTCTATTTGTTGGTATCGTTTTTTTTTTTTTTTCTAAAGAGGATACACCAAGCACAATGCTACTATGATCTTGTGAAATCTTTTTTTTTTTTTTTACTGTAAATACAGCATCTTTCTTATCCCTTTTGGATATTAAAAAATTATTACTTAAGGGTTTTTTCTTATTATATGAAAACTTTCATAACTTATCAATATTATACCAAATCTTATCACATTGGAGATTAAGTGTTACTATTTTGGAAATCTAGCTTTCCCTCTTTTTCCCTTTCTTTTCTTTCCTTTTGTAATTTACATCCAAGTTTGCATATGGTGAAATAATGATTTCAGAAATAGAATCAAGTGATTCGTCCCCTATGTAGAACACCCCAAGCTCACCCCAACAAGTGTCTTCCTTAATGCCACTTACACATTTAGCCCATCCCCCCACCCACAACGCCTCCAGTAAGGCTCAATTTGTTTTCTATATTTAAGAGTCTCTTATGTTTTGTCGCCCTCCCTGTTTTTATATTATTTTTGCTTCCCTTCCCTTATGTTCATCTGTTTTGTATCCTAAATTCCACATATGAGTGAAGTCATATCATATTTGTCTTTCTCTAATTTTTCTTAGCATAATACCTTCTACTTCCATCCATGCTGTTGGTTTTCATGTTAATTTCTCTACAGATATTTTTGAAGAGTAAATATACTGGCTATACTGGAAATATTTTCAGACTGGTATTATATGATCAACATTATTCATCTTACTAAATATTCTTGAAAACACTTTAATTGCCTAATATTTGATGTATAAGAGTTATTTAAATGATGCCTTATTTGCGAGTAATTCAGTCACTGGTTGTTTCCCTTTTTTCCTATTAAAAATAACAGGCAAAGAACAACCTTGTCTGTATTATTTAATCATGTTCTTAGGGAAGAGCCTCAGAAGACAAATTGCTGGGTCAAAGGATCAAATATGCTCTTTATGCATATTGGCAAACTGCTTTCAAAAACCATTAGACTGATTTATAATCCCACCAACAAGAAAGGTCATGTCCACCTCACGGACTCCCCTGCTTTATTGACCATTTCGAATCTCAGAGGCAAAAAAAAAAAAAAAGAAAAGAAAAGAAAAGAAAAGAAAAGAAAAGAAAAGAAAAGAAAAGACCTACTTGCTGTAGTTCTACTAATTGTGTGAACATACGTTCATATTTATTAGGCACTTATGTTTCTTTTTTTTGGTGAGCTATTTGTTTTCTCCAATTGTTCTACAATGAATGTTTTTTTTTTTTTTACATTTTTACATTTACATTGTGTGGTAAATAAGCCAAAATTGCAATTTTTTTTTTTACATTTTTACATTTACATTGTGTGGTAAATAAGCCAAAATTGCAAGTCAGAATCATGGCTTTAACAACTTGCAAGATTAAAATGATAAAATAATGCCAACTGTCAAACAGACATCTGGATTAGCACTGTCTTCTGGGTAATCCAAATATGGGATAAGAAGAGTTACAAATGGATTATGTAGATAACTAATATGCTTTTGTAGTGTGTGAATATTTATCTTTTTAAATTGATTTGATGTCCTTTGTCCCCTGTCTTTTCAGTGCATTTTTCAAATTGTGTTAACCACGTTTCTGTTAAATCGGTGAATTCTTCTGTTATTATTTATTATAAATATTAATAATGCGTTTTTAACTTATACATAAATTTTAGTGTAACATAATCCAAAACTGATGCAAAATGTTACCAAAAAAATGTAATGTTTTATTTATTTTTGACAGAGAGAGAGAGAGAGAGAGAGAGCGAGCGCGCACGCGAGCATGAGCGGGGGAGGGGCAGAGAGAAGGGGAGATACAGAATCCGAACCAGGCTCCAGGCTCTGAGCTGTCAGCACAGAGCCCGACGCGGGGCTCGAACTCGCGGACCTCGAGATCGTGACCTGAGCAGAAGTCGGACGCTCAACCAACTGAGCCACCCCGGCACCCCGATATAAAATATTTTATATCAGATTTATAAAGGGCACTAAAGATGGAACAATCATCCCTCCATGGATTAAAAATCTATATGTCATATAAACTTTAAAAAACAAAAGGGGGGACAGCTGGGTGGCTCAGTCAGTTAAGCCTAAGCATCTGACTCTTGCTTTCAGATCAGTTTGTGATCTCCTGTTTTTAAGATCGAGCCCTGCTGTCAGGCTCTGCACTGAGAGCACAGATTCTGCTCGGGATTCTTTCTCTGTCCCTATCTGCCCCTCCTGTGCTCGTGTGCACCCTCTCTCTCTCAAAATAAATAAATAAACTTAAAAAAAGAAAAATCTATACATCACGTAGCAAAAAACATAAACAAAAACAAAACAATGTAAGATCAGAACTTCATTTGCATACTTTTCTAAGTTCCTACAAGTATGTGATCCAAAATTTTCTCTTTTCGTTGAATCCTATGCTATCGGCCTCCTAAGTGACATTTTGGAGCATCAGTTTGTCTCCTAGGGTGAAAATGATGAAATCTTAGCAATAATTTTAAAAAATACTGTATTCGCAATCTCTGGGGGATAAATATCTCCTGCTTGAATGTTTGTGCACAGAGGCAAATTGCAGAAGTCTGCACTGAAACATAGCTTCTGTGGACTTGAAAAATATAAAGGGCAGGTTAGTGAGGAAAAGAGAGAGAGAGTAGCTCTTTTTGGACTACAATACAAACACATTTTCTAAGAACAAGGCCCTGCGGATCATAATCAACTAGCCTGTGCTACGTATAATGGATAGGTACTTCTGACTGGCACTCTTTCGCTATGAAGCATGTCACAGAATTGGGATGAGAAAGCTAAATAAGGCCATAGACACAAATATCCAGCTTAACCTTTCTCCCCATGCAGAAATCTGTTTTACCATAGTTGTGATGAGTGGTCATTCAACTCCTGCTTGAATCCTTAACATGCTAAGAAACTTGCTTTACACTCCATGTGCTCCATTCATTTAGACAATTTTTTTCAGTGCATTTACTTACTGAGGTCTGAAGGTACACAAATGAAAAAGATATGCTTTTTGACCTCACAGGGCTTCTAGTTTCTAACGGGAGACAAATACAGAAATTATCTAATATGCTGTATGGTCACAATAGATCTGTCCATTTGAAGTTTCCCCTAAAATGGGGAGTAGCTAAATAGGCCGGCTATTTGCAGAAAGTTTTACAGAAGCAGCCATACTTGATTGAGAACTATGTTGGGGATACCCAAAGGGAGAATTCTGGAAGCAGGGCTGTCCCATGTTCAGGGGACATACAGGTGGGATGGAAAATAGCACAGACATTTGACATGTCCAGCAATGTTCAAGTGGAAAGTGAGAGACTCCGTGTACCTGGATCAAAGGCATATGAGTGTAATGTTGGAAAATGAGGCCAGAGAAGCAAGTAGGGGCAAATAATGACAAGTCTTGAGTAGCTCCGAAGCATGGGGATGCAGAGTCTGTCTCTATGATACTGAGGGTAGAAGCGGTAAAGAGTAGGCATTGAAAGCACAGACGACAGTCCCAGACTGCCTAAGTCTGAATGTGCCATTGAGTAGCTAGTTACTTTGGACAAGTTGCTTATCCTTTCCATGCCTGGGTTAACTGAAAAAATGGGATAATACTACTACTCAGTTCACTGGATTATTATGGAAATCATCTGATATAATTTTTGTGAAGTGCCTCAGACAGTATCTTTAAAATAACAGTATCTATTAAATAAATGTCAAGCGCAGATTGGATCACAGAGATCCCAGATGATGAATCCTTAAATGCAGCAGTGCCAAATATGATACAGGAGGACAGAACGCATGCTCGTTCCAACTGTAGAAGTGTTATATATTAGACAGTTCTTTCTTGTGGCCAAACTAAATCTCTTCCCCTTCACGCAAAGAATTCAAGTCCCATTTGTGGATCCTCGTTCTGCCTTTCACCTAATAGACACTTGCATGTAATAAAAATTCAGATGTTATAATGTCTTGTAGATTATATATTTTTTTTAATTTTGAGAAAAATGTTCTAAGATGAAAGAGTGTGACATGTAACTCACGGGTAGTCTTCAGCAAGAGAACAAGATGAGAAATGCTATTGAATACTTATGGTTCAAACAGACAGCAGGCAGCACAGAGAACAAAGCCTCTAGCAGCAGGGCAGAAAGAGTCAGAGGTAGAAATTCAAGAAAGACAAGAACAAAAATCTTTTACAGTTTAAGAATCTCATTTACTTCAAAGTTCTTTCCCCGACATCCTTTCTAAACTCTAGTAATCTGGACAACCGATTTTTAAGTATAATTGTAAAAATGCAGGACACAATTGAAACACAGGTCCAAATATTAGCCAGTACAAAATAACATTTGCCTACCGTCCTACTAGGCAAACAAATGGATAAACTGCAGGTTTAAATAGTCATGTCTCCGATTCCTCCACCAAACAACATTAGATGCATCCTGTAATTTACTGTGAATGTTCCATAAACTGTCAGCTACTTATGACATTTACTGAACCATTATTTCTGGAACATTATGCCAGACAGTATTCTAAAGGCTAACATTTCAACAGTCCCAGTAGCACAATGCTCCCCTACACTGCCTTCCCACCTGGCCCTTTGCCCTTCGCCCAACTCCTACCCTAGTTCTGGTGCCACCTTGGCATTTTCCACGCATCACAAGCATGTACATGTTTTAGTATTTGAAAATGTTTTGAGATTTTAAAAGACAAAATTCTTTTAGGAGTCAGTTATGAAGAGTTCTATTTTAAAGAAAATACCGGCTTTAAAGGAAAAACACCAATTAAACTCTAGTATTCTGAGGCAACAAGAGTCCCTGCTTCTAAAATCCTTTAAAAATTTTTCGACAAGGTGCTCCTTAAAGGTACGGTCTAGTATTTATTTCAGGAGAATTTACAACGATCTGTTTACAGAACTAGATATTCAAGGCTCTTACTAACTGTGCCTCTTCAACGGTTCCAATTTGGAAATCCTTTACTTGCTATTTTTTTCATTATTGCCTTTCTATAAATGGTGAGCAAGCATACTTACAGAAATTAGTCATAACTACTCCATGAAAAACTCTGTTGTTCCTCAGAACTGGGGGAAGGTTCATGTTATGTTCATTTTGGAAATTCTAATACTTGATTAGATGCTACAAAACTATTACATGTAGTTTAGTCTCACAGCGGGGGTATCGATACAGTGTGCGATTTGTGAGGAGGCCATCAGCCACTGCAGACTAGTATTGGCTTAAAAGACTTGAAGTATCTTTGATATAAACAAGCAAGTGAAATCACCCAGTCAGTCAACATTTTATAGACAAGAAGACAAATCTAATGACATTGATTTGGACTTCGGAGGTGATGCATTTGGGGCATTTTTCATTTTATAAAGGAGAACTGAATCCAAACATTGTTCATAAGGGAACACTAAAGCTCTATAAGTACATAAGAGAGCCAAGTCAGACTTTTTAATATTTATATGTTCTTTTAGGGAAATTGTTCTGGTTCTTGCAGATGATTAATAATACCTGCTGCATTTGCATAATTCATGTCTTTAAATAATTAACGGGATTATAATTATATTCATAATTCTTTATCAATTGAAGTTAATAACTTTGGTCTGCTGTAATGTGCTATGTTATTGAACTAAAATCTGTACTTCAAAACAATGATTCTAGTTAATATTAGCAACAGACATTACATATCTAAACCTTTCTTTATATACTTCAGCTAAAGATAAATGAGTATACAGTTTAAATCTCTCAGTATTCAATGAGAAGAATACAGGCATTTTAACATCTGGAAATTTGTCTATATTAAAGTAAAATATAAACATCAGTATCTATATAGATCTGTCTATAATAGACATGAAAATATATATATAAAATATGTACTCATTTTCTGGCAAAGAGATGATATAATTCTTTTTAGTAAATTTTTTAAATGTTTATTTATTTTTGAGAGTGAGAGAGAGAGAGCATGAGCAGGGGAGAGGCAGAAAGACAGGGAGACACATGTCTGAAGCAGGCTCTAGGCTCTGTCTGAGCTGTCAGCACAGAGCCCGACACGGGGCTGAAACTCACATACTGTGAGATCATGACCTGAGCTGAAGTCAGGTACTTAACTGACTGAGCCACCCAGGCGTCCCGATGATATAATTCTTATTTCAGGGTAAGTGATAGGTAAGAAACAGCCTATTTTTTTATTTAAAAATAATAAGGATGTACAAAATGCAACAGTTTGTATAAAATCTACCAGTAGATGGGTCACTCATTGACCTTGTATTAATGGGATATTTAAA
This sequence comes from Prionailurus viverrinus, assembly GCF_022837055.1. Lineage (NCBI taxonomy): Eukaryota > Metazoa > Chordata > Mammalia > Carnivora > Felidae > Prionailurus > Prionailurus viverrinus. Next base: position 25,660,493 of record NC_062579.1, read on the forward strand.
TTATTATACTAAAAATCCAAATAATATAGAAATAGATAGAAAGCCAGGGCAACTGGGTGGCTCAGTCAGTTAGGCATCCAACTTTGGCTCAGGTCATGATCTCACAGTTCCTGAGCTTGAGCCCTGCATTGGGCTCTGTGCTGACACCTCAGAGCCTGGAGCCTGCTTTAGTTTCTGCGTCTCCCTCTCTCTGTACCCCTCCCCAGCTTGCACTCTGTCTCTGTCTCTCTCTCAAAAGTAAATAAAACATTAATTTTTTTTAATTAAAAAAAAGAAATACAAAACCTTCAATTTCTATCACCCATTTCTCCTTCAACCAACAATAAAGTCTACAAGTATTTAGTGTGATGTTTTGTTTTATTCATTCCAGCTCTAATGGCCTTATCCATGACTGGAACTCAAAAGCAAAAAAATGTTTTAAGTTTAAAATATGTAGAGATGCCCTGCTGGCTCAGTCAGGAAATAGTGCAACTCTTGGGTCTTGGGACTGTGAGTTCGAGTCCCAAATTGGGTGTAGAGATTACCTAACAATAAAATCTTAAAACAAATTTAGAATAGGTAATGAAAACTAGTGTGTTCTCCCTGAGGAAACACAACTGAAACTAAGGTATCTTTTTGTAGCCAAAAATGTAGCAATTACAGTAACAACAAAAACCTTCCACATAATTCAGTCTCCTTTCAAATAGCTTATGATGTATCTTGGCATTTTCTTGAAAACAGTATTATTAGAAAGGTATTTTCACAAGAATAGTAATTTACTCTGTGTAAACTGTATTTAAAAATGCATGGAGCCTATTTTGGCTACCTAATGCTTTTATAATACTTTTGTTGAAGTGACTTTATAAATACACAAGTCTTAATTGCTTATTACAAAATACTAAACATTTTATATCAATGTATTAAATAAAAAAAATGTGACCTGCCGTAACCACAACAGTCCAGGAGATTGTAGATAATCTAATGCAAATTACCAGCCATTATTATGTTCTGAACACCGAATCAGTGATTAAATAAATATTTTCCTCCTTCCCAGAGAAGTTCACTACTTTAAAAATGGATTACAATACAGAGAGTATCATCTAAATTATTCATTTTAATTAAGTCATTTCCTGACTTTTCTCTTAGCAGACACAGTGATTTAAGAAATTATCCATATAAGTTTTGCATCCTAAGTATGCTCTAATTCTGTAAAAATAGATTATTCCATTCTCTGCATCCAAGCTGGTAAACCACATAAAGTCTAAAATGAAGATCATAAATCTAGGTTGTTTTAATTTAGTTGATATTTTCATTCAAAGGCTTCAAGATGTTCTAAAAACAGTCTAATGTATTTACTGCTGTAATATTGACAATAACTGGCATGGGGTTTGCAGAGACTGATGGCAAGGAGTGGGACTTCCAGTCAGCTTCATGTGTGGAAAAAATAAAGCAGAAGTGATTTTGAAGAATGACACACAGGGAATGAAAGGAACTTTGATGCTCAAAACGATTCAAAGGTCACAAAAGCTTTGTATTCTACCAATACAAACCTTTCTAATTTTACAAATATACAAATTTTTTACATACACACCTATCTACCACATAGATATACATACACTTAGTATTTTTATGTGCCTATATACACATATAAACACATACCTTCATACATATACATACTAGACACACACACACACACAGAGGGAGAAAGAAGTATTTGTGTGTGTGTGTGTGCATGTATTCACAATTTTCTGAATGGCACAGGGAATGTCTTCAAAGCAGTTTTTGGAAAGAGATAGAAGGTTCTGCAATTTATCAATGCCACTAGTTACTGGGCACCCACTCTTATACAGAGGGCTCTGTTTTAGACACGGGCATTGAAAAGACATAGATGTACAAAGATAAACACAGAACAAAGGACATTTTCGATGTACCAAGCCAAATGCTGCAGGGAGTCAGGGGTTAGGGATTTTATCATTTTTGGTGGCTAGCATTAATATAAAGAGAAGGAAGGTAGTAAGAATCAGATGCAAAACAGATGGCTAAGAAAAACCTTCAACAGGCAAAGTGAAGAAAAACATTAAGAAGAAAAACCACTTAAGAGGAGAAATAAGATGATGAGAAATTGAGATGACAAAGAACATGTTTTTCCATCAAAACAAAGGATTTATTCTTCATAGAACCTGTATGACATTCATTTAAGCAAGAGAATTGTCATTTCAGCTTCATGACATTCCCGACTCAAGTGGTACAATATTTAAATAATGGAATAAAAAAATAAAAGAATAAATAATCTACAGCTGGGGAGTTAACTAGAATGTAAACCCCAAAATAGCTAACTAACGCACCTGGGAAATTTGAATGTCACTGTGGATTTTCATCACTGTTCCAAGTGTAGACGCTACATGGTGCAAGTGGCTTGGGAGGAAGAATGACAACCAAATACAGTCATTCTTGTTTTTCGCAGTTGTTCTATAAAGGAAGTGCAGACCTCTAATTACCTGAAACTGGACTGAGTACCTATCCTAAGGGAAATAGAGCAGCAGGTTCCCACAAGCCTGTGGTCACGACATTTTTGTAACTCGATCAATACATAATCTTGTTTTATGTGTACTTCTATTTACAGACACCTTATTTAATAAATAGTTGATTCATTAACACCGAACGCACAGCCAAAAGCATAACCTCATGTCTGAACAAAGCTTGTCTAACACATGTATTTCCTCTATAAGCCACATCATAGCCTTGCCGCACTTAGGGACAAAAGATAGCAGTTCACCATCACGTGTGGAGGCCATTTTAACAGCAAAGTCAACGACAAAAAGCACAAAAATATGACAAAGACGGCACTGAACAGACTGTGGAAAGGACACATACGAGAGCTAAAACAAGAAGGGAGAGCGTCACTTTGACCGCAGAAGGCAGTGTACATGTCAGGCGACTCAAATGTTTTGATACCATGTTCCTATCTGTGAAAGATGGTCTACATGCCAAGAGTACTGATACAGAGTTTATAAAGAAAGTTTACCAAGTCACAAAACTCACAAATGTAGAGTCCGTGAATGATGAAATTACCTGCATAAGCATTCAGTCTACTGCTTGACGAGACCCTTCTTGTAAAACACTGTACTATCTTCAGTTGCAAATGGTTACTGCTTTTCATTCTTTTTTGTTATGTTATTTGTGCAGAAGACTAAATTATAGACTTAGGAATGTTGTTGGCTTTCTCTAATTACTCTGTTGCATGATCTGAGCAGAGATTAACTGCTGGGCCAAACTGTATACCAAGCCTTTAATATTTAGGCTTTATCAAGCACCATGTTTAAGAAATACTGTTAAGTTTTACAGAAACTTTAAGACAAGGATTTAAAAACTGTTCAATCTACCAAGTAACTAGAATACGAAAAACATACAAGATAATTTCAAGAGCTTTGTTACTGAATGAAGAACTAGATTATTAATTTAGTCACACACAGAACTACTTAAAACTTCAGCGTCTCCTTGTTAAGCAAAGTAGATATAAGAAAAATGCAAAATAATATAATAAATGCAGCAAATAGAAAGCTGAATTTCTAGAACGTGGAGATTGCAAATGGACTGTAGGTGCAATTTACTCTGAAGTAGGTATAAAATCCAAATTTTAATAGCAACTGTCACCCTGTATACTAAAACCTGTTCATCAATGAAATGAAAAACCTAGATATCCATCTGCCTTGATGATGTTTACCACAAATTTCATAATCCCAAGTCAAATCCAATGTATTCTATTCACAAATTTGTAAGCTGTCACTGGAGGAAAATAGATCTGAATGTGGTGCTTTTTATGTGTGTGTGTATGTAACTGGGTGCACTGGTGTGTTTCTGCGTGTGTTCCTTGGCTTGGGGGGAAGATGTGCAAGTAGTGGGGCTCCTGGGTGGCTAAACTGGTTAAGCGTCCAACTTCGGCTCAGATCATCATCTCACAGTTTGTGGGTTCAAGCCCCACATGGGGCCCTCCACTAACAGTGCAGAGCCTGCTTCAGATATTCTCTCTGCACACCCCCATCCCATGCGTTTGCTCTCTCAAAAATAAATTCAAAAAAGACATGCAATGTAAATATTTTCACATATATAATGTTTATATTCTATTGTATTATTTTCTAGTGACTCATGTAACAAATTATTTTGAAATTAGTGGCTTTCCTATATAGTTCTAGAGGTCAGAAATTGGACACTGGGCTAAAATCCAAGTGTCACTAAGGCTGTGTTCCATCTGGAGGCTATAGAAGGGAATTCATTTCCTTGGCTTTTTTATCTTCTAGAAGCTGCCTGCATTCCTTTGCTTGATGACTCGCTTCCTCAATCCTCAAAGCAACCAGCATAGCATCTTCTAATCTACATTTCACATCACCCTAATGCTCTGCTCTTCATTTTCCCATTTCCTCCTCTGAGTCTTTTAGGAATCTAGGTGATTTTACTGGGCCCATCCAAAAAGTCCCGGATAATCTCTCCATTTCAAGATCCTTAATTCAATCACATCTGCAAAGTCCCCTTTGCAACTCTGTAGTCAAACATTAACTCAGCATGTCTAGGTTATTCAAACTCTATGCATTCCAAGGAAAAGGTCTAGCTCTTAACTGGTTTCTGAGAGATAACCTCCAAGCCTTGGTAGTATCCTGTCTGACTCAAAGTGCCTTTGCTTACCTCAGGCCTTGGGCCACAATACAATTTATGCAAACAATATGATTTAAAGTGCGGCCCTTAGGCCACACTCTAGTACTGTGACTTCTGGAAAGGTTAGACACTTAGGAACTAAAGTTATCCCCATGAGTATTCCATGCCCACATTACCCTCCCCAACAAAATCCGGGAAAGCCAAGACATGGGTAGATTCTTGTCAGCAATACTTTCGAAGTGCTGTCACACATCACTGCTGGGAGAACTAAGCATTGTCCCTATAATTCCAATGGGAGAGGACAACTGGGAGCTGGCCTGGTCTCCCCTGGACACTGTTTCATGCACCTTTTACCTTTGATTTTAATCTTTACCCTTTTTCCTTAAAAAACCCATAATCATGAGTATAACTGCTTTTATGAACTCTGTGAGTCCTCCTAGTAAATCACTGAACCTGACAGTGGTCTTGAGGATACTCAATGAGAGCCGCATGAGATAACATATTCACAGGTTCCCAGGGTAAGGACACAGACCTAAGTGGCCATTATTAGGCCTACCACACTACATAACACATGACTTCCTCATTTTCCTGGAGTAGGAGTGTTTAGAAATGTTATCAAAAGAGTGTGAAAGAATATATTCCTTTATTGAGTCACGATTAAGTTTTCTCTAGAAATATTTACCAATTGCTTTATCCTACGCTAACTTTTACAAACTAGTCTTTCTTCTATATAGAATGAAAATAAAAAGCAAAAGAAAAGTCAAAAGAATAAACAACATCGGGGTCCCTGGGTGGCTCAGTCAGTTATGCGTCCAACTCTGGATTCTGGCTCATATCATGATCTCAGGGTCCTGACATAGAGCCCTGCATAGGGCTCTGCATTGAACATGGAGCCTGCTTAAGATTCTCTCTTTCTTTCTCTCTCTCTTCCCCTCCCCAACTCGCACTCATGCTCTCTTTCTCTGTCTCTCAAAATAAATACATAAAAACAAAACAAAATAAAAACCAATTTCATATTATTTTAATGTTAGTTATCAATGAAAGACTATGCAATCAACTTTTGCCTACCAATAGCCAATGAAAAAATCTACTCAGCTTTCATCTCTGAGGACAAGAGATAAGCGAGAATGAAAAGCCCTATTAACCACCAGAGACATCAAAACAGCTATTTGGAAAACGAAGTATCCCCAATATCAATATCTTTAGAGGCATGAAAAGTATTGATGTAAATTGTAACGAAAAAAGATGAAATGCCAAGATATGAGATGTATGTGTCTCCAAAAGGAACCTTTTGCATTTGTATAAATCAGATCAAACTTGAACATTATTTTTTAACTATCTAAAAAGAGAAAATATTACATAAGGTTTATTAAACTGTACTTGATTTCAGAAGCAAGGATTAATTCTAAAGGATGAAATGATTTATCAAATCTGTCCTACAGCTGTGATTTCATGCTTGAAGTTACCCCTGTTTGAAAGTTTCCAGTATTTCCAGGACAAACAGTAATCACTAGGCCATAATAACTGCAAATAGATGGCAAGGAAAGAAGGGAGGATAAGACAGCATTAACCAATAACCACCACTGATATCACTGACAAGTGAAAAGGGTACAGGAAAATATAACCTGTGTGAACTACATAGACCATAGAAAACCAATCCCAAATGGTGTACATCACTTCAGGATGCTAAGAAAACACACATGTTTTTCTCTCTGTAATAATTACTTGGGACCAAGAAACCAACATGGTATCAAGGGACACAATAACACGGTTTCCTAAGGCTGCCTTCACCTGACTGTATCTAATCGTGTCAATTTCAAACAAGAAATCAGAAGTGTACAAAGCAGGAAGATTTAACAAGATATTTAAGACATTTTTTAATGTTTATTTACTTTTGAGAGAGAGGGACAGAGAGAACAGGCAAGGGGCAGAGAGAGGGAGACTCAGAAGCCAAAGCAAGCTTCAGGCTCCAAGCTGTCAGCAAAGAGCGTGATGTAGGGTTCGAACCCACGAACCACACGAGATCATGACCTGAGCCAAAGTCAGACGCCCAACGGACTGAGCCACCCAGGCATCCCAAGATACGTGTATCTTTTTTCTCTGAGCTTCAACAGTAACATTAACTTTTAATTTGGTGGAGAGGCTCCAAGAAAGAAAATCATCTAACCAGATATTTCAGTCACTATCAAAATCAAAACTATACAGAGACTTTCGGCAAGATGGCGGCTTAGGAGGACGCTGGGCTCACCGCACGTCCTGCTGATCACTTAGATTCCATCTACACCTGCCTAAATAACCCAGAAAACAACAGAGGATTAGCAGAACGGAGTCGCCGGAGCCAAACGCAGACGAGAGGCCCGCGGAAGAGGGTAGGAAGGGCGGCGAGGCGGTGCGCGCTCCACGGACTGGCGGGAGGGAGCCGGGGCGGAGGGGCGGCTCGCCGGCCAAGCAGAGCCCCCGAGTCTGGCTGGCAAAAGCGGAGGGGCCGGGCGGACTGTGTTCCGACAGCAAGCACGACTTAGCGTCGGGGAGGTCATAAGTTAACAGCTCTGCTCGGAAAGCGGGAAGGCTGGAGGACAAAGGGAGGGAGAGCTGCTGAGCCCCCTGACAACAGAGCTCAGTTTGGTGGGGAACAAAGGCGCTCGCCAGCGCCATCTCCCCCGCCCATCCCCCAGCCGAAATCCCAAAGAGAACCGGTTCCTGCCAGGGAACTTGCTCGCTCCGCGCAAACACCCAACTCTGCGCTTCTGCGGAGCCAAACCTCCCGCAGCAGATCTGACTCCCTCCCGATGCCACAGGGCCCCTCCTGAAGTGGATCACCTAAGGAGAAGCGATCTAAGCCTGCCCCTCCTGCCCCCGTGCACCTTGCCTACCCACCCCAGCTAATACGCCAGATCCCCAGCATCACAAGCCTGGCAGGGTGCAAGTAGCCCAGACGAGCCACACCACCCCACAGTGAATCCTGCCCCTAGGAGAGGGGAAGACAAGGCACACACCAGCCTGACTGTGGCCCCAGCGGTGGGCTGGGGGCAGACATCAGGTCTGACTGCGGCCCCGCCCACCAACTCCAGTTATACACCACAGCACAGGGGAAGTGCCCTGCAGGTCCTCACCACGCCAGGGACTATCCAAAATGACCAAGCGGAAGAATTCCCCTCAGAAGAATCTCCAGGAAATAACAACAGCTAATGAGCTGATCAAAAAGGATTTAAATAATATAACAGAAAGTGAATTTAGAATAATAGTCATAAAATTAATCGCTGGGCTTGAAAACAGTATACAGGACAGCAGAGAATCTCTTGCTACAGAGATCAAGGGACTAAGGAACAGTCACGAGGAGCTGAAAAATGCTTTAAACGAAATGCATAACAAAATGGAAACCACCACAGCTCGGCTTGAAGAGGCAGAGGAGAGAATAGGTGAACTAGAAGATAAAGTTATGGAAAAAGAGGAAGCTGAGAAAAAGAGAGATAAAAAAATCCAGGAGTATGAGGGGAAAATTAGAGAACTAAGTGATGCACTAAAGAGAAATAATATACGCATAATTGGTATCCCAGAGGAGGAAGAGAGAGGGAAAGGTGCTGAAGGGGTACTTGAAGAAATAATAGCTGAGAACTTCCCTGAACTGGGGAAGGAAAAAGGCATTGAAATCCAAGAGGCACAGAGAACTCCCTTCAGACATAACTTGAATCGATCTTCTGCACGACATATCATAGTGAAACTGGCAAAATACAAGGATAAAGAGAAAATTCTGAAAGCAGCAAGGGGTAAACGTGCCCTCACATATAAAGGGAGACCTATAAGACTCGTGACTGATCTCTCTTTTGAAACTTGGCAGGCCAGAAAGAATTGGCACGAGATTTTCAGGGTGCTAGACAGAAAAAATATGCAGCCGAGAATCCTTTATCCAGCAAGTCTGTCATTTAGAATAGAAGGAGAGATAAAGGTCTTCCCGAACAAACAAAAACTGAAGGAATTTGTCACCACTAAACCAGCCCTACAAGAGATCCTAAGGGGGACCCTGTGAGACAAAGTCCCAGAGACATCACTACAAGCATAAAACATACAGACATCACAATGACTCTAAACCCGTATTTTTCTATAATAACACTGAATGTAAATGGATTAAATGCGCCAACCAAAAGACATAGGGTATCAGAATGGATAAAAAAACAAGACCCATCTATTTGCTGTCTACAAGAGACTCATTTTAGACCTGAGGACACCTTTAGATTGAGAGTGAGGGGATGGAGAACTATTTATCATGCTACTGGAAGCCAAAAAAAAGCTGGAGTAGCCATACTTATATCAGACAAACTAGACTTTAAATTAAAGGCTGTAACAAGAGATGAAGAAGGACATTATATAATAGTTACAGGGTCTATCCATCAGGAAGAGCTAACAATTATAAATGTCTATGCGCCGAACACCAGAGCCCCCAAATATATAAAACAATTACTCATAAACATAAGCAACCTTATTGATAAGAATGTGGTAATTGCAGGGGACTTTAACACCCCACTTACAGAAATGGATAGATCATCTAGACACACGGTCAATAAAGAAACAAGGGCCCTGAATGACACATTGGATCAGATGGACTTGACAGATATATTTAGAACTCTGCATCCCAAAGCAACAGAATATACTTTCTTCTCGAGTGCACATGGAACATTCTCCAAGATAGATCATATACTGGGTCACAAAACAGCCCTTCATCAGTTTACAAGAATTGAAATTATACCATGCTTACTTTCAGACCACAATGCTATGAAGCTTGAAATCAACCACAGAAAAAAGTCTGGAAAACCTCCAAAAGCATGGAGGTTAAAGAACACCCTACTAACGAATGAGTGGGTCAACCAGGCAATTAGAGAAGAAATTAAAAAATATATGGAAACAAACGAAAATGAAAATACAACAATCCAAACGCTTTGGGACGCAGCGAAGGCAGTCCTGAGAGGAAAATACATTGCCATCCAGTCCTATCTCAAGAAACAAGAAAAATCCCAAATACAAACTCTAACAGCACACCTAAAGGAACTAGAGGCAGAACAGCAAAGGCAGCCTAAACCTAGCAGAAGAAGAGAAATAATAAAGATCAGAGCAGAAATAAACAATATAGAAACTAAAAAAACTGTAGAGCAGATCAACGAAACCAAGAGTTGGTTTTTTGAAAAAATAAACAAAATTGACAAACCTCTAGCCAGGCTTCTCAAAAAGAAAAGGGAGATGACCCAAATAGATAAAATCATGAATGAAAATGGAATTATTACAACCAATCCCTCAGAGATACAAGCAATTATCAGGGAATACTATGAAAAATTATATGCCAACAAACTGGACAACCTGGAAGAAATGGACAAATTCCTGAACACCCACACGCTTCCAAAACTCAATCAGGAGGAAATAGAAAGCTTGAACAGACCCATAACCAGCGAAGAAATTGAATCGGTTATCAAAAATCTCCCAACAAATAAGAGTCCAGGACCAGATGGCTTCCCAGGGGAGTTCTACCAGACGTTTAAAGCAGAGATAATACCTATCCTTCTCAAGCTATTCCAAGAAATAGAAAGGGAAGGAAAACTTCCAGACTCATTCTATGAAGCCAGTATTACTTTGATTCCTAAACCAGACAGAGACCCAGTAAAAAAAGAGAACTATAGGCCAATATCCCTGATGAATATGGATGCAAAAATTCTCAATAAGATACTAGCAAATCGAATTCAACGGCATATAAAAAGAATTATTCACCATGATCAAGTGGGATTCATTCCTGGGATGCAGGGCTGGTTCAACATTCGCAAATCAATCAACGTGATACATCACATTAACAAAAAAAAAGAGAAGAACCATATGATCCTGTCAATCGATGCAGAAAAGGCCTTCGACAAAATCCAGCACCCTTTCTTAATAAAAACCCTTGAGAAAGTCGGGATAGAAGGAACATACTTAAAGATCATAAAAGCCATTTATGAAAAGCCCACAGCTAACATCATCCTCAACGGGGAAAAACTGAGAGCTTTTTCCCTGAGATCAGGAACACGACAAGGATGCCCACTCTCACCGCTGCTGTTTAACATAGTGCTGGAAGTTCTAGCATCAGCAATCAGACAACAAAAGGAAATCAAAAGCCTCAAAATTGGCAAAGATGAAGTCAAGCTTTCGCTTTTTGCAGATGACATGATATTATACATGGAAAATCCGATAGACTCCACCAAAAGTCTGCTAGAACTGATACAGGAATTCAGCAAAGTTGCAGGATACAAAATCAATGTACAGAAATCAATTGCATTCTTATACACTAACAATGAAGCAACAGAAAGACAAATAAAGAAACTGATCCCATTCACAATTGCACCAAGAAGCATAAAATACCTAGGAATAAATCTAACCAAAGATGTAAAGGATCTGTATGCTGAAAATTATAGAAAGCTTATGAAGGAAATTGAAGAAGATTTAAAGAAATGGAAAGACATTCCCTGCTCATGGATTGGAAAAATAAATATTGTCAAAATGTCAATACTACCCAAAGCTATCTACACATTCAATGCAATCCCAATCAAAATTGCACCAGCATTCTTCTCGAAACTAGAACAAGCAATCCTAAAATTCATATGGAACCACAAAAGGCCCCGAATAGCCAAAGGAATTTTGAAGAAGAAGACCAAAGCAGGAGGCATCACAATCCCAGACTTTAGCCTCTACTACAAAGCTGTCATCATCAAGACAGCATGGTATTGGCACCAGAACAGACACATAGACCAATGGAATAGAATAGAAACCCCAGAACTAGACCCACAAACGTATGGCCAACTCATCTTTGACAAAGCAGGAAAGAACATCCAATGGAAAAAAGACAGCCTCTTTAACAAATGGTGCTGGGAGAATTGGACAGCAACATGCAGAAGGTTGAAACTAGACCACTTTCTCACACCATTCACAAAAATAAACTCAAAATGGATAAAGGACCTGAATGTGAGACAGGAAACCATCAAAACCTTAGAGGAGAAAGCAGGAAAAGACCTCTCTGACCTCAGCCGTAGCAATCTCTTACTCGACACATCCCCAAAGGCAAGGAAATTAAAAGCAAAAGTGAATTACTGGGACCTTATGAAGATAAAAAGCTTCTGCACAGCAAAGGAAACAACCAACAAAACTAAAAGGCAACCAACGGAATGGGAAAAGATATTCGCAAATGACATATCGGACAAAGGGCTAGTATCCAAAATCTATAAAGAGCTCACCAAACTCCACACCCGAAAAACAAATAACCCAGTGAAGAAATGGGCAGAAAACATGAATAGACACTTCTCTAAAGAAGACATCCGGATGGCCAACAGGCACATGAAAAGATGTTCAGCGTCACTCCTTATCAGGGAAATACAAATCAAAACCACACTCAGGTATCACCTCACGCCAGTCAGAGTGGCCAAAATGAACAAATCAGGAAACTATAGATGCTGGAGAGGATGTGGAGAAACGGGAACCCTCTTGCACTGTTGGTGGGAATGCAAATTGGTGCAGCCACTCTGGAAAGCAGTGTGGAGGTTCCTCAGAAAATTAAAAATAGACCTACCCTATGACCCAGCAATAGCACTGCTAGGAATTTATCCAAGGGATACAGGAGTACTGATGCATAGGGCCACTTGTACCCCAATGTTCATAGCAGCACTCTCAACAATAGCCAAATTATGGAAAGAGCCTAAATGTCCATCAACTGATGAATGGATAAAGAAATTGTGGTTTATATACACAATGGAATATTACGTGGCAATGAGAAAAAATGAAATATGGCCTTTTGTAGCAACGTGGATGGAACTGGAGAGTGTGATGCTAAGTGAAATAAGCCATACAGAGAAAGACAGATACCATATGGTTTCACTCTTATGTGGATCCTGAGAAACTTACCAGGAACCCATGGGGGAGGGGAAGGAAAAAAAAAAAAAAAAAGAGGTTAGAGTGGGAGACAGCCAAAGCATAAGAGACTGTTAAAAACCGAGAACTGAGGGTTGATGGAGGGTGGGAGGGAGGGGAGGGTGGGTGATGGGTATTGAGGAGGGCACCTTTTGGGATGAGCACTGGGTGTTGTATGGAAACCAATTTGTCAATAAATTTCATAAAAAATAAAAAAAAAAAAAAAAAAAAAAAAAACAAAATCAAAACTATACAAATGTGGCCACACGCACACACTTAAACACATTCATGCACACATTATGCACATGGACTCATGTGCACACACACAAACACACCCCTACACAACCTTGTGGGGAAGGAAACTAAAATAAAACCAAACACTGCGCTCCTGAAACACTGGGCTACTTTCACAGAAGTAACTCTATGAAAGGCTAGTAAGACTCCATGGAAACCTCAACCTACATAATTTAAAAAATTCAACCAAATTCTATCTTGACTTGCAATCCAGTTTCCATTCATGGTTTTTCTCATTTATAGGTCCTCTGCCATCTTGCACATTCTCAAAAAAGTACATCTCTCACATTTAGAAACCCAGTCATGGTGCTGTAGTGATGCTTTTTCACAAGATTTCTTACAGGTGCCCGAGCTTCCGGCAATTCACTTTTACACAAATATTAGTGATGAGGAAAGAAAAATAGCAGCATCTTAAAATTGTATCTATGGCAAAGTCACCTATCCTTTTATTCCAATGAATACAAGTCATGTTGCTTTTTCATCCCAGTGAACATGACCTGGTTTTGACCTCCCATCTCCGTTGTCCAATGACTCTAATAGCAATTTCAAAAAATAGCATTGCTTTCCCATGTCTGGATAACTAATGTCTTTCATTTCTACGTCTAAGCCTGATACGTTCCGTGGGGGAATCAATTTAAGGATAAAGTTACCTGCAGAGGCATAATAATAGTCATATTATTGCAACTAGTACTCCAACTCAACACTGTATATTTACTTTCTCTCTCATTCTCTCTCCCTTTCCACATACTTCCCTCCCTCACTATTTTCATCACTGTTCAAACTTTGTGAGCTAACTGTAAACCGACATGAAATGCTAAGAAATAGTAGATAACAGTATACCCTCCATCCAGTTTCTCCCAACAGTAACATCTGTAGTACACTATCACAATAAACAACAGGGATGAAATCCATCAACCTTATTCAGATTTCACCAGTTTTAATCTGAACTCTTCTGTGTGTTTTTGTGTTCGTGTATTTATTTCTATGTGATTTTATAGCATTTATAGACCAGTATGACTACCACCACAATGAAGATACAGAATGTATCCAGCACAAGGAACCGTCTGCGATCCTTTTACAGCCACAGTCACCTCCTTCTCACCTGCCTTCCATAGCCTCTGGCAGCAACAAGTGTGTACTCTTTAGCCACAACTGTGTCACTTTAAGAATGCCATATAAATGGAGTAATATGCTATGTGACCTTTGGAGATTAACTTTTTGTGTTCATTTTAATTCTCTTGAGATCCACCCAAGTTATTACATATAGACTTTTTTCTCTACTCAGCAGGATTCCATGGGATGGATGTACCAGCTTGTTGAAGGATTCACTCATTGAACAAAATTTTGTTTCCAGTTCGGGGCTACTGTGCGTGAAGTTGCTATGCACATTCATGTACAGGTTTTCATGCGAGCACACATTTTCATTTCTCGGGGATAAATGCTCTAGAGTTTCATTTCGGGGTCATATGTTAAGCTCAGGTTTTCTGTAGAAAACTATTACATTCTTTTCCAGAGTGGCTGTAACTATTCAGTATTCCTACCAGCGATGCATGAGTTATCTAGTTTTTCTGCATTCTTGCCACCATTGCTATGATCACTATTTTTTAGACTTTATGATAGATGTGAGGTAATACCTCACCATTTTTATTTTAAAAACTGTATGTCCTTAATGGCAATGATGTTGAAACATTTGCTATGTGCTTATCTGCCATCTGTGTATCTTCTCCACTGCAATGTCTATTCATGTGTTTTGCCCGTTTTCTCATTGGAGTTTTTGCGTTATTTTTTAATCTGAATTTTGAGAGTTCTTATATTGTAGCTAAAAATATTTTTTGCAGATATGTGGTTTGTGTATGTGTTTTCACATTCTGTAGCCTTCTTTCTCGTCCTCTTAACGGAGATGAAAATAAGAACTTTTCTTCATTGAATGGCTTTTACATCTATGTTAAAGATCAGTTGGGTATATTTAGGTCCATTTCTAGATTCTCTATTCTGTTCCATCAATCTGTATTTATCACACCAACACTATCTTGATTACTGTGCCTACATAGTATGTCTTAATAGTGAGTAGAGGGACTCCTCCCACTTTGTTTTTCTGTGTCAAGTATTAAATCTCTAGATCAATTTTGGGATAATTGACACATCTTTACCATGCTGAGTTTCCTAAGTCACAAAAGTGGCAGGACTCTGAAATTATTTAGATCTTCACCTCTTTCAACAACATTTTGTGATTTTCAAGGGACAGATCCTATATGTATACTGTTAGATTTATACCTAGTTAATTTTCTTTGGAACAAATGTAAATGAAATTGTAATTCTAACTGTTTTAAAGTACTTTTAAGGTTACTTGAAATTTAAAATTTCAACTTCCTTTTAGCACTAACGAAAGAAGATAAATAATACACTGTGAAAGTACTTTTCTTTTTCTTACCAGTGGTGTCAAACCTCACAATCAGAAACAGATCTTGGTACGGATTTGAAGAGACTAAGAGCTCTAAGCGTTCTTAAAGTGTGAATACTGCTCTTTTACCAGAATCTATGCTATAAAACAAGACTGGCCAAAGGAAGTCTTTAGATTTTAGTCATTAAATGTATATTACCATATATAAAATCCTCTCATGTTGTAAACATTGTAATGTTTTTCCATAATATAAATTAAGAATTTTATATTTATTTTATTTCTATTCTTACATTTTAGAAAACAGCCATGTTTTAGGGTGACAACTTTCCCAGAAAGTAATACTTGCAGTAATATTTATTCACATTCTGATACACTCTAACAACTTACATCTATAATTTAATAAAATATGTGCTATTTCACTATACCAAACAAATGGGTGACTGAAAAAAAAGTTTTCACTCCTGAAATTAAGAGTTATGTTTCATATCAATCTTTCTTCCATTACTCTGTTCATTTAAATGCATACAAAGTGGCATTTGCAAAATTAATCATAATGTTGTCTAGGCAGACATAGCACTTAATAGAGTCCACCGTCTCAGTAGGAAAGGAGTCTGCCTGGTTTCAGCCAAACTTATTTGATTTAGAGTTAGGTAAATTTGATTAAATATAGACAAATTGATACTCATAGTTAACTCCTCAGTTGTCTATTTCTTTGCAGTCCATTCCACTACTAACAGTGTAAAGAACATGTGGAATTATTAAGATTGCTACAGAAGACAACTTTTTCAATTTTCTGACTTCAGTAGAGGAGCATACAGATTTTACATTACAAAATCATCAGTCTCTTTTCCTAAAATTTCATTATGTTTCACATATCTTGGCCTTGCTGTGTTAATTGAAGTGATAGGGTGCCAGGGCAAGCCCTGCTCACCCCCGACTTAATCAGCACACTAATAGTATAGCTATTGGTTAGCATCATAAGAAATTACCATTTTCTAGAAAGCCCAGAAATAAACCTCCAATTATGAGGTCAATTAATCTTCGACAAAGGACATAGAATATACACTGGGGAAAAGACCATCTCCTCAATAATTGGTGTTGAGAAAACTGGACAGCAACATGCAAAAGAAGGAAGTGGGAGACTATGTTTTTCACACCATACACAAAAATAAACTCAAAATGGATTAAAGACCTAACTGTGAGACCAGAAACCTTGAAAATCCTAGAAGAGAGGACTAGTAGCAATTTCTCTCTGACATCAGACATAGCAACATTTTTCTAGATATGCCTCCTGAGGCAAGGGAAACAACAAAATTAACTACTGGAACTACATCAAAACAAAAAGCTTCTGCACACAAAGGAAATTATCAACAAAACTAAAAGACAAACTATGAAACGAGGGAAGATATTTGCAAATGACATATCCCATAAAGGGTTAGTATCACAAATATATAAAGACTTCATACAACTCAACACCAAAAGCAACAAATAATCCATTTAAAATGGGCAGTAGACATGAACAGACATTTCTCCAAAGAAGACATGCAGATGGCCCACAAACACATGAAAAGATACTTAACATCACTGATCATCAGGGAGATGTAAATTAAAACTACAATGACGTATCACCTCCTATCTCTCAAAATGTCTAGTATCAAGAATACAAGAAACAAGTATTGGCAAGGATGTAGAGAATAAGGAACACTCATGCACTGTTGGTGGGAATGTAAATGGATACAGCCACTTGGTAAACAGTATGGAGGTTCTTAAAAAAATTAAAAACAGAACTACTCTGTAATCCAGTAATTATACCACTGGATATTTACCCAAAAAATATGAAAACACTGGGGTGCCTTGGTGTCTCAGTTGGTTAAGCGTCCGACTTTGGCTTGTGTCATGATATCACGGTTCATGGGTTCGAGCCCAGCAGTGGGCTCTCTACTGTGAGCATGGAGCCTGCTTCGGGGTCCTCTGTCTCCCTCACTCGCTCTCTGCCCTTCCCTGGCTCGTGTGAGGGTGCTCTCCTGCTCTCTCAAAAATAATGAAACATTAAAAAATGTAACAAAAACACTAATTCAAAAAGGATATATGGACCCTTATTTTATGGCAGCATTATTTTGGAACCAGCCCAAGTGTCCACTCATAGATGAACGGATAAAGAGGTGGGGTATATATACAATGGAGTATTATTCAGCCATAAATGGAATATTATTCAGCCATAAAAAACGAAATCTTTCCATTTGCAACAACATGGATGTAGCTAGAGAGTATAATGCTAAGCTAAATAAGCCAAAGAAAGACAAATACCATGTGGTCCCACTCACATGTGGAATTTAAGAAACAAAACAAATAAAGGGGAAAAAAAAGAGACATACCAAAAATCAGAGTCTTAACTATAGAGAACAAGCTGATGATTATTAGAGGGGAGGTGGGCAGATGAAATAGGTGAAGGGGATTAAGAGTATCTTGACAAGTGTTGAGTAACATATACAATCGTTGGATCTGTATATTGCACATCTGAAGTGAATGTAACACTCTACGTTAACTACAGAATTAAAATGTTTAAAAATGCTAAATTAATAATGGAGAAAAAAGAAGTTTCCATCTTCAGGTTAAGAACAATCAAATAACCGGGGTGCCTGGGGGGCTCAGTCGGTGAGCGTCCGACTTCGGCTCAGGTCACGATCTCACAGTTCGTGAGTTTGAGCCCCCGGTCCGGCTCTCTGCTGACAGCTCAGAGCCTGGAGCCTGCTTCGGATTCTGTGTCTCCCTCTCTCTCTGCCCCTAACCCACTTGCATTCTCTCTCTCTCTCAAAAATAAATAAACATTAAAAAACGTTTTTTCAAAAGAATGATCAAATAGCCATTTTACATGGCTCAACTTATACATGTATCTTAATTATATATATATGGAGAGATGGATGAATGAAATGATTAGTATACATGTGATTAGATGAATTAAGGAAACTTGCATACAGAGAAATGAGGTTGTCTGGACACAATTATTCTACTGAAACAAATACTTTATGTTGGTGTATGTATTTGATGAGATGATTTAAAACTTAGAGATTTTAAAAATAGTTTTAGGGGCTTAAAAGGTAGACTTTTACACATTTACTTCCTCAGTCTTGATCACTGTATTTCCTCAAGAATTAGAGAATTGGCCTCTTTTTCCAAACTAATGATTCTCATCTTAATACTCTGTTATCCATATAACACTTCTAATACATTATCCTAGTTTGACTTATGTTATACAACGGTGGTTTTTTCACAATGAATACTATCAAAAAGATTATCAATGCAGATATAAGCAGAAAAAGGAAGGGAAATGATAATGAATAGTCAGAAGCATAATGCATGTAGGAATATAGGACAAAATTCCATTGATCTGAGCTCTCTTCGTATGTGCCCATAGACAGACAGACAGAAAGACACCCCCCCCCCACACACACACATACATACACACAGTGGATGTGTCTAAAAATGGCTAGAGAGGCAGAAAAGAAAAATTCAGGGTCATACTCACCTTGCTCTGAACATGCGTGAGATTTACCTATCATTCTTTTTTTAGTATTTACCACCTTTCTATCTGCTATTATGGTTATCCATTATGAGGAAGCATCATCATTATCACCTTCATCATCATCTTTGCTAACATCAGAGAAAGAGCAGATGCAAATCATATGGAGGACAAGTATTATAAGAAAATAGGACCTGTACTCAGTTAAAAAAAAAAAAAAAAAAAACCTTCAACCTTTTCCCTCTATTAAAGTCTGACAAGCTGACCTAAATGGGTAGTATGTTCCTAACAGTTTCTTTCACCCTTTCAATCTCCCCAGCTAATTACACTGTAATACTTCCATTAAGGTGAGGATAGAGCATTGCTGAGGGTCAGTTATAGGCCCTCTGTCAACAATAAACTAGAAAGACAAATGTGTATTTCACCACTTTCCATGTGCAAACAGTCAATTACAATTTTTGATGGATGGGTGACAGTTCAAATACAGTATGGAATTAAAAACCATCTACTACTGTACATGGCAGCATCAGGAGCCTCTCTAGCACCTCACATGATATCGTAAAGACACAGGAAAAGAGCCACACAGAGGAGTAGTAGGAACTGTATTATTTGTTGCTTACAAAATGTCAGTAAAAGCTTTCCCTCAAGTTAGTCTTGAATAAAGAAAGATGTGACCGGATTCTTACAGCATGAGAGACACCATGTGCCAATGATACCACATAATTATTTCCTTTGTAAATTGTTTATCTTTTGTTTTACCATGATGTTAGTGGCCATGGCCATAAGAGGAGGAGTCAAAGGGTTAGAGGGTGAAGGGGTGGAAGGGAGATATATTGCAGTAGTCCTACGTTTTCTGAGTGTGACATTTCTCCTCTAATCACTGTTAGCTTCAAGGGCAGAAATCAGCTCTAATTAATCTTTCCAAAGCTCTCAATGCTCAGCCTAAGACATTCCATGTAGTATGTGCCCAACAAAAACATTAAATGAATGGTACTTGAGATAAAAGCAAGGAAATCTCTGTGCTTTATTAAGGAAACAGGAGGAATAAACGTAGATTTAGTGTATAAATTGATTTAAAGTAAATCGCTACTACCATGCTATATCTGTACAATATCTGTCCAGAGTTACTATGATGGCTGAATTTAAGAAATCTTTCAAGAGCAATATGGGGCTTGGTGCTGAGACTACAATCTCTAAGACAAGTTTAGCTTTTAGTACTATCCCACGTCAATTTTTTTTCCCCACTTTCGTCTCAAACATCCTATCTTTGTCAGCACTATCCAGCATCATTTGTGCTGTTGGATAAATTTCTGTACTCACTCTTGCTTGGTTTAGTCAAGTATTACCAGTTTAAAGCTACCTCTTAGCTGTTTCCAGGTTTAGTTAAATAGGTAAAGAAACTATTTTCTACCCTGATAGAGTTGGAAGAAGTCACAGATATTATCTAGTACAGTAGCTTGTTTCAAGTTCTAAGGGTAGGACCGCTATGCCTAGAAGGTGTTAGTGGAAGTAGGTGAGCACTGAGTCATTTCCCTTTTCACATTTCATCTAGAATGCCTATCTTTTAAACTCAATTTTTGGTTGGATTTCCACAGAAGAGTTCTTTTCGAGACTATGATCTGCCTATTAAAAAATATTAAGTCTTGGGGCGCCTGGGTCGCTCAGTCGGTTAAGCAGCCGACTTCGGTTAAGCAGCCGACTTCGGCTCAGGTCATGATCTCTCGGTCCATGAGTTCGAGCCCCGCCCACATCGGGCTCTGGGCTGACAACTCAGAGCCTGGAGCCTGTTTCAGATTCTGTGTCTCCCTCTCTCTGACCCTCCCCCGTTCACGCTTTGTCTCTGTCTCAAAAATAAACGTTAAAAAAATTTTTTTAAAAGAAAATATTAAGTCTCATCTAGTCTATTACAGAGGTGGTAAAACATGGAACATCTGCTTCCATTCCCATTGCATATATGCTGGTATACATGGCACTAAATAATGACATCTTTTCCTACGAAATTTGGACACTTTCTGAAAGTTTGCCACAGCACTCCTGGAAACTACTATTAAGCAACCATATGCGGCGTGTTAGTAGTTTTTTTATCCTTTCCATTAATTATTTCCTTTAACCACATATAATCGAATGCTTCCATTTTTGAGATGAAAAGACAAGGCCCAGAACAGTAATGACTACTTCCCAATGACAAGTGGCAAAACGTGTTACTTCTAAGGCTCCTTAACTCCCAAACCAATGCCTCTTTTGATAACTGCCCTTATTATTCTCCCAAATTCACTTATTTGATAAAAATGAATGAAAAATTCAATCAGAGGTCAAACTACTGATAATATGCTCTCTTGGTTTGGATGTTTCCAGAAGTGGACCCTAAGAAGAGGACTTGAATGCACATAAGTTATTTCAGAGGTGATCCCAGGAAGCACAGTAAAGAAGTGAGTGACAAGAAACTGAAGGCAGCACAGTGTAAGTTGACAAACTTGTTGCCACTGTGATCAACCAAGGCTGAATTTCACTTGGAGACAGAGTTGTCTAGAAAACAGAATTGTCTCACCTGACAGGTAAGAAAGGTGGAAAACTTGCCTCTCACCTGTTATGCACTATGGGCCATCCCAAATGATCTTACCTCCAGGAAACTTTTAGGTAGCTTCAAACCAAGTGGAAACCATGAGACAAAGAATCAGATTGTAATACGAGTTGGGAAGTCTATGGGGGAATGGTGGTTTCCCAGAATAGAGGGGAAGGCATCAAGGCCATCTGTTACAGGCATCTAGTAATTTTGGAAGCATTGTTAGAAGCATGTCACTTTAACTCCTTTCAAAATAATGAAATACAGTTTTAAACAGTTTGGGTGAAACGATACTGTACTTGAAATAAAAATTTTACAGACTTAATAATTATTATAATGCTAGTTTATTATTAATTACATTGCATTTGTATTAGGATGAGCCTTAATGCATACAAATTTTTCCCAACCTTCAGAGGAGGTTCCATTTTACTTTTTAAATGTTTCTGATAAAATGAGATACACCTTCAGTCAATTAAAAGTACCAGCAAAACCATCTAGTTGGAAAAGGTTTCTACCTGGATCCACTACTGACAGTTCCCATACTGGCTGACACTATCACACTGACACAGCGATGGAGGTCACTGGTCGTACACCATGACCAATCCTCTCATTTTCCCCACATATTTTAGACCAGCATTTATTCTCTAGCTTTGCCACATTAAAGGCTGTAAAGATTTTCCCTTGATTCATCTGGATACAAATGATTATCAAAAGGCAGTGTCTTTTCAAAAACGGAAAACAAGCTATCATCTATAACACATCTGTTTAATTTACAGAGGCTCTGAATGCATTCCCACGAGAGATTATGGTTATATCTTCCCTTACCTTTCCCCCAACTCACTGTTGTATACAAGGGCGATGTTTATTTGTCAACTATGCAACAAGTGTGATCACAGAGTGTTTTGTAAATGTAGTCACAGTATTTGATTTTCATGAACAGTACAGTAAAATGTACCATCTTCTTTGGTTACTGCAATTCTACAAAGTATTGTTTCATTCCCTAATACTGTAATGTGCACAACTGAATTCTGTCAGCCTCAATGTGTTTTTTAAACACAGTCCACTAAATTCCACCACAAACGAAAAGAACTGTACATAAATATCGATAAAGAGTGAAGACAACTTCTACGAGAAGCATCAAAATAAATAATTAAATATGCAAAGCTCCTGGCATGTGGCTTCCTGTCACAGAGAATTGTAAAGAATTGATACATTTTGGAACTGCTTTGCTATACAATCCACCCATCTCTGAGATTCTTCTCTCCACAGAGATGATTTCAGAGATCATAAAAAACTAAATGTGTCTACTTCGTTAATTCTTTACTATCACACAAGTGTGTATTAGAGGAAGGAGAGTGTGAACATCCCACATCACTGGACACATCCATGGAATTATTACTCTCTGTGCAGCTGCAGCCTGTCCAGATGTGGACCTGAGGTTTAGGCTATAAACCAATCACACATTAGTTCCTCTTTTCTACTGCTGTCATTGTATATCCCCTACTTTCCAAACTCAAATCCTCTTGAATGTGGTTCTCATTTTCTAAAGAAAATTCAGTGGGGAAATGCAATCAGATATATACTTTTAACGGCAGGAATGATTTACAACTATAGTGCTAGATGAGCCCAAGTGGGTCATTGGTAAATTCCACCATTTTCTATGAGTGGTGAACGGAGGAAATAAATGGAAATAAATTCACTGTGTTTTCCTTCATTAATATGCCCCAACTGGTTTACCTCAAACACTGCCATTTTCCTTGTGGGTGATTTTACTTGAACCTTTAATTACATTATTTTTATTGTTTTCTTAGTGGATAATTGGAATGAATGAAGACCTCAGGGGGAGGGAATGTGTAAATCACAAAGAAATAAAGCTTTAAAGTACTGTGCTCTATACATTTTCAATATGTAGGGTTACTAATATATTATCATAACTAAATATGCAAACTTCCACCAGCATGAAATACACCAAAACTGTAACTTGCCTCAACTTATTTCCATTTCCCAGAGAAATCTTGAAACTCTCTTAGGTACTATGGTTAGTACATAGGAGTGAAGAAGGATGACACAAACATGATGCTATCATAGATTCAAACAAATCTGGTTCCCTCTGGGTACATCATTCATTCCAGCTCTAAGTAAAATTTGAGGCACTGTATCCCCAGATGCCATGCCAATGATAAAGCATGAAAGGAGAAATCACAATCTTCAGGCATCAATCATCTATACAAATCAACAACCTGAAAAGTGTAACTGAGCTAAGTGTTGACTCAAGTATGAAGAGGATGCTACGTGAGTATACACAGGAGTACACGATTCATCCAAAGATGAACAAGAGGCACCATCTACACAATCTGGGAAAATTTAAGATGTGCAACAAATGAGTATGTGGGAGTCAGAACTGCTTTTGAGTGTCAAGTGGGGTCAACATACCCAAAGGCACGAGGAAGGGAAGTCTGTTCCGTTCAGAGAACTGTTCCTAAGGCTAGGGTAAGGCATTCAAATTGGTGGGTGAAAAATCAAACCTGAGAACAAGGCAGGGGAGAAGTTGTAAAGTCCCTTTTCTTCCTTACAAGTTATTTCAATTAATTCCTCAAAGTAATCAGGAGCCACCTGTGGATTTAAGCAAGGGAATGACATTATATTTGGCTTTGAGAAATATGAACCTACCAGCCTCTATGAAGAGTCAACTGGAGAGACCCATGACACACAGGTTAAGTTAGGAAGCTATCATGGTATTCTAAGTGAGCTACACAGATTTGAACTAAGGCAGTGACTGCGGGTGGCAGGGAAAACAGACAGCAAAACTAACACAAACTTAAGATACAAAGAGACCCGAATCTGAATAAAGAGAAAATAATACTTATTACTGTAGTTATCACATAGGGTTGTTATGTGAGTACGTGTTTTGTTAATTGTAAAGCTCTCTGCATTGAAGAAACTGCTACTACTGAATGCCCATGAATTACAGATCCTCAGTGTAAAGCCATGCCTACTTGTTCAGAAACAGCGAAGCAACTGTAACATTATTGTTTCAATGTGCTTCTCTCATACAAGAGAAAAATAACATGCTAGATACCTCATGCAGATTCTGATTTCTAGATGGAGGCACCAGAATGTGTGATTTCTCCATAAATAGGAACAAGAAATAGTTGGAATTAAAATCTAGGTGAGAAATAATAAGAACCCAGAATCAATTGCTCCAATGACCTGAAAATGAAGAGTCTTAATACAGGGATGGCCTCTTACTGCAAGAAAATTCAGCTAAAATATAGTCAGCGGATGTGAACTTACCTATCCATATTTAGGTTGTTTCGTTATCAAGAGTTCAGTTCAGTTACTAAAAGGATTAAACTCAACACTAAAAATGAGACTGCTCTGATTACCACTTTGAAAAAGAACACAAAAAAGAAAGTATTCAATGAGATTACAAGACTGGGAACATCCCTAAGACCTACTGCAGAAGCAGTCAAAGCAGATAGTGCCCCAAATCTTTCTTGTTCTATTCGTTTCCTTCCAAGCATGTACAGTGTAATCATTCAAAGAGCGTGATGTTCGAAATTTGATGAATTTGGTTCCATTTCCAGCTGTCTTACAAGTAGTTTCAAGTCACTAAGGCTCACTTTCTAGATCACTAATATGGTGATGATAAAACCTATGTCTGAGGTGTTCAACATACTATCTAATATAATGAATGACAAGTACCGAGTACTGCCTCTGGAATATAATTTTTTCCCATATACATTAGGTATTATTACCTTAGCAATGATGTTTTGCAGCCAACATTTGAAAGAATATTAGAAAATGTTCTTATTAATTCACCATGGAAAAATGGGACTTTGTTGAATTTGAAGCAAATGTGGAATGAGTAGACGGAAGTAACAACAATAAATATGAGAACAAGCTGAAAGCAATAATAAAGATATGAAAGAGGAAAAATAAAACCCGACACCAAAAAGAAATAGAGGTTTAAATTTTGCATGGCCATGCTATACAACAGTTGGTTACTTGGGGACATTTCTGTTTGGAAAATCAAAGAGATGAATCATACCTCACTGTACTTGCTGTTAAAATAACTCTATCATACATTGCTTGGCCTTTCTAGACAGACAAGGAGCTCAAGTCAGCATAGCAGAAGGAACTTAAAGGCTCTACATGGTTTAAAAGACAAAGTCACACTTCAGTGTTCCAAGACTTCTGTTTCTGGTCTTACTACAAACTAGAAGTTTTAAGCAACTGTCCGTAACTCTACAGGTCCCAGTTTCCTCATCTGTCAAATTAAGACACTGGACTAAGTATTCTTTTTTTTTTTTTTAATTTTATTTCATTGGACTAAGTATTCTTTAAGGGTCTCTGGGATTTAAATTCTAGGATTCTAAAAATTATACCTATCTAGATGTATGCAATAAATAAACACAATGTTCACCTTCAGTAAACAATAAAAAAACTACATCAATAAAAAATACAAGACACCTCATTAGAAAATTAAGGATGAGACGAGAACAGTCTCTATACTAAAGATAACATCCACATGACCAACAAACACTTCAAAGGACTCTTCCAATTCATTACTCATTAGAACAATAAATGACAATGAGGGCCACCTGGGTGGCCCAGTTAGTTAAGCATCAGACTCTTGATTTCGGCTCAGGTCATGCTCTCCTGGGATTTTCTCTCTCCCTCTCCCTCTCCTCAAAAATAAAATAAAATAAAATAAAATAAAACAAAATAAATATTTAAAATGACAAAAAGATACTGAAACTCCAAACCTTTCATATGCTGATGGCTAGTTAATAAAACTGTTTATCCATGTTTAAAAAAAACTACCTATGGGGCACCTGGGTAGCTCAGTCTTTTAAGCATCTGACTTAGGCTCAGGTCATGATCTCATGATCATGAGTTCGAGCCCTGATTTGTGCTCTCTGCTGTCAGCACAGAGGTCACCTCAGATCGTGTCGTCTCCCTCTTTCTCTGCTCCTCCTCCACCTGCTCACTCTCTCTCTCAAAAACAAATAAACATTTATTTAAAAGACTACATAGCATTATCAACTAAAGGCAGACACTTGGCTTTTCAGTGACCCAATTTCACTTCTGGATGTTCAGAGTAGCATTATTTTTAGAGGCCCCACATGCAATCAACCCACACGGCCACCAACAGTAAATGGAGCAAGCGAAATTTAGCATATTCATGTGATGCCATAGTACACAACCCTGAAAATGCACCACAACTGCAAGCAACATAAGAGATGGATCTCACAAACATAATGATGAGAAAAAGACGACACAATAGAGGACATACTACATATACCCAATAATATACATTTTAGAAATGGCCTATCTATGGTGTGTTAGAAGTCAGCATGATGTTTTTCAGTGGGCAAGCATTGAGTGGGAAGGGTTAAGATTGAGGTTTGAGGATGCTGGTAATAATTTTCTCACTGTGAGTAATCACTGGAATGTTCTCTGTGAAAAATTCATTAACCTGTACACTTACTGATTTGTGCACTTCTTTGTTGTATTTCAATGAAAAAGGTTGTAAAACCAAGCCACACAGAACTGCTTTCACCTATAAAGGAAAATTTGTTCAATAAAGAATGCTGGGAGGACATTGTTCTTATGGTTAGCCTATATACCAGAGAGTCAGAAACACATAGTGATGGGCACACATGCATGCATGCACACGTACACACACACGTATAAAGAGGGAAGAGGCATACAAGGAAAGAATCATGAAGAGGGAGGATGGAGAAAAGACTTTATAGACTATTCATTCAGAAAATATCCTTCTCTTTTATTCCAAATTCTAATGTAAACACGTATTTTTAAGTTTCTAGGAGTCAAGAATGAGGGTGAGTACCATTTAAACTGGATGCTGTTGAAGCTGGATGAAAGCGTCAAGATTTAACACTATCTCATGTTACAGGTCTACACAGTACTAGGCCTATCGTATATAAAACGTCATCCTGTGTAAAGGGCCTTTCTGTGCCATCTCTGAGATCTAATTCTGTGATTAATTTAAGCATAGGTGAAATATTTTCAGGTAGCTTCTGATTAAAGATGCATATACAGTGAGCTAAGACAATATGATTATTTCTCCAAAGGGAGCAAAGGAAAGAGTCTCCATGTACATGGCCTACTAACAGAAATAATTGGTTTTCTGTTGTAAACCTCCTGAGAGAAACTTTGCACGGCCACACTCACATACGTTTAAAAAGGCACAATCTCATCATCTGCAACACTGTAAAAGCTCTACCTTTTAGATCTGATTTCAGTGAAGATGGGCAATAGCTGGTAGGCATGCTCCTCCTTATTTTGAACGGAACTTTACGTTACTTCACCTTTTACTTTGAATTACTAACCATTCTTCACTGAATTTCTGCTCTTTCCCTTCAAGCTATCATTTTGGTCTTTGATGGACTTGCCAGTTCTCTATCACTCAGATGAGGAACCATGGAAGCCTCTAGAGCTCATTCCGAAGCTGGCTTTCCTGTGTGGAGTCCCAGCTGCTGCTGCCCTCTGGTAAACTGTCAGTACAGATATTTTTTTCTGTCCTCATCCACATAAAGCACATTCATCTCTAAACTCCTCAGGGACCATTTCCTAGACATCTTGCCATAGCACAGAACCTGACAGAATTTATTAATAATTATTTGTTGGATGAATGGAAATGGAAAGGAACAGATACATGTCACTTCAGTCAGTGGCCTCTAATCATGGAGAAATGGGCTCTGCTTCTCACCACCACAGTCCCCAGAGCCAGTCCATGAATGGGTCAGCAGGCAAAGGGATATGAACCTGAGATTCCTACTCACTGCAGTATCATTTCGATGATGGCCAGCCTTTGACTCAATCTATTTACTGTACTTGTTACAGAACATAAATGAAGTCCTAGTACTTGCCTAAAACCCATCAAATCCCCCATTAACAGTAACGTCACTTTCCATAACCCAGCTTAATTGGTGCTGTAATGCGTAATTCCACCCATAGTACATAGAACAGACATGTGTGCTAGTAAACTCAGAATATGATGGTCCTTCAGATGGTAGCTACACTCATTGTGGGGGAGCATTTTGTAATGTATTTCATTGTTGAATCACTATGCTGTACACCTGGAACTAATAGATGTCAACTATACTTCCATTAAACAAAAAGAGAATACTGATGATGTCCTTATGTTTTATCCTGGGAGCATGACCATCAATTGTTAACAATGCCATGAACAGAGCAGATTGAGGAGGGTAAGTTGATTTTACCTACTTTTTCTTCTTTGTTCTTTGTATTTGTCTCCAGATTGCCAGGAATGACAATATTATTTGGGAACTCTGATAGGCACCATTTGCCTTCTAGTGTATATGGATACTGATGCATCTTTGTGCACTATCCAACCTTGAAGTTCAGCCATTCCCCACTTCCTGTGGAAACCTTTGTCCAGAAGAGTATCTTTTTCTCTTTAGTTTCTACAGTCCTTTTGCCCACTCTTTTTACCCATTTGTGTATTCCCTGCAGTGTACTTTGGACTCTGTGAGCCCAAAATCCACCAAAATTAGTTTTCCGGAGGCCAGTCATGCCAGACATGCCCTGGGAATGTCTTAAATTTCAAATTAAAGCCACGGTTCCAAAAGCAGTGTATCTGTGTAATATTTCAAGTAGCCTGGCTTTATTTAGAAACTTCAATGTGTACTGCAATGACTGTTTATGGTTCCAACTGTATAGATTTTTAAACAAGGGTCTTTTTCAAAATATTTATTTTCCAAAATTATCAAAAAAGGTACTGCACCTTTATAGCTAACTTTATTTTTTTTTGAAAAATTTTTAATGTTTTTATTTATTTTTGAGACAGAGAGAGACTGACCATGAGCAGGGGAGGGGCAGAGAGAGGGGGAGACACACAGAATCTGAAGCAGGCTCCAGGTTCTGAGCGGTCAGGACAGAGCCCGACGCAGGGCTCCCACTCACGGAGTGTGAGATCATGACCTGAGCTGAAGTCGGACGCTTAACTGACTGAGCCACCCAGGCGCCCCTCTACTGTTTTTTTTCATTTAATTTTAAGACAGTGTGAACCAAGTCCTGAAAACATTTATCAGTATCTACAGAGTGAATTATACTTGTGAAAAGTTTTATCTGTGCAGATAATCTATAAATTTCTTACAAGTTAAAAAATAAAAAGACTTAAATCAATTAAAGCTTTAAGGCACTATGACCTAATAATATTCGTTAATTTATAAAATATAAGTCAAAGTATATTTATCTCCAACTCCCAAAATTTAAATTGTCCTTCAAGTTATGATTATTTGCTTCCTTGCTATTATTTTGTTAGTTTTTTCCTTTGACCCTAACATATATGAAGATTTTAGGATAAATGAAGCACCAACACCTGTGTTAATGTAGGAACTATGTGTAAGAGCTACACAGTCAGATAACCATCTCTGCCTTCAGTGACTTATGTTTTCCTGAAGGACCTCTAAGTTACACAAATATTTTAATTCTTTCTGTTATATAACAACATGAAATATACTTTAAATCAAAGAGAAAGAGTCAAATTTATCTCCTTTCTAAAACAACTAAAACACAGTGAGTTCTTATTTGCTAGACTAAAAGACAAGGAAAAAGTGAAATAAATGGAAAACCAATTACTTTTAAACCTGTGGGGTTTTTGTTTGCTTTTAATATTCTAACTTAAAACATAAGACACAAAATCTTACCAACACACTCTGCAAAATGCTCCATTTTCAAAACAAGATATGCTTGTTTTACCTATCACTGGTCTTTAGTAGAAAGAGACCTAAAAAGACTATCTTGGAAGGACCGTGTACTTGGCTAATTCCCGGAGAAGCTCAGTGTTTATGAGGAATGCCAGCCAGACCTCAATATTCTTACCCTTGGAATCAAGAAAAATATCAAAATCTTTGATAGCAATAACTAGAACTAAATTTGCCAGGGGTAGAAGTCCTCCTTTTATCAATGTCAGGCACGAAGCAATCTTTTCCCGTAAAGCGAAAAGCAAGCCAACTAAGAAAAAGATTTGTGTGACTACAATTACGTAAAATTGACTGGATGGATGGAAACAATACTTTTTAAGAATCTTTTCTTTTTTCACTTAACATGTTGGTTTCTATTTCCTTCTAAGATAAAGAGGAAATCAAATAGTTTTCACACACAAATCAGCTCCCTCGCGACAGTTTTTTCTCAACTGTCTCTTCTGCCTTCCCTGAGCTTTATCCTCTTCCTCGCTGAGCCGCCCTCATCGCTCCATATCCCTAAACCAATAGGAAGAATTTCCTTCAGACCCTTAAGCCTTGTATCTGTTACCATAGAGACAGGCATCACAAGATAGCTGCTCAGTAACATCCTCATGGAAATAAAATAAGAATCCTATGGGTTTCACAGGAATTTCCAGTGCTACCAGTGAGTAGAAGTGATACCCTGCCCCGGGGGGGGGGGGGGGTGTTGGGGAGAAATGCAGGGATTCTAGTTTCACAGTCATGGAGATACAGAGGTTGCCTTTAACGATGGTAAATCCTGAATCCCTTTAATTCTATGCTTAGCATCTCATGATGGTTTCTCGTATGATTTGGAAAAAAAAATCCCTTCTCTTTTATACACGTGTTCAGAGTAATCTAAATATCTCACTGCTAACTTTTAACTCTACCATACCTCATCAATCACTTTCTAACGGCCTCAACTGTTCTTGTATATTGCAGTGCTCAGACTTTTACTTTGCTCTTCTTTGATCCTCTCTTTTCCCTATTTGATCAAGAGAAATTTCATCTTTTTTAAAAGATGACAACCTGTCCAGAATTCTGTAAGGCAAAAGCTGCCTAGACAGTTTACAGACCTATGAAGAGGGAAAGGACACCTGCAGGAAGTGATTTCCACTCACTTTACCTTGTTTCCCATTGACTTGGGCACTTTCAGGAAGTCTACCGTAATCACATAATATCTGAAGAGCAACAATAAAAATAACTGAATCTGACTAAATAGATAAGCTCAGCAAATTCACCGGGCCCCGGCAAAGCAGATGTGAGTAACTGCAGAGACCTTCAATTTTCTCTGGCTGACATTAATAAACATTCCTCAGCAAAGCAAATCTCTCTATACGTCAATAGCCAAAACGATTCCATCGGTAACTTGTGAGCTGTGTATCTGAATCGCTTTTCAATGCCCGTAGTACTGTACTACTTCAGGTGGTTGCAATTCTGTTTGTGGTCTTCAGAGGATATTTAATTGTGAACCGGCTTGTTTCTACCACTCGACTTAATGAGCAAAAAGGGAAGTTCTCTTATCTTTGAGAGATGAGGCCAGCAAACTTTTGCTACCAAGGGCCAGGCAGTAAATATTTTTGGCTTTGTGGCCCATATGGGCTCTGTCATAACTACCTAACAGCTATGTTAACATGAAAACCACCTTAGACAATATGTCAACAAATAGGTTGTGGCTAACTCCCACTAAAACTTTATTAATAGATGCTTAAATTGAAATTTCACGCAATTTTCATACGTCACAAAATAGTATTCATCTTCTAAAAACTCGTTTAGAAATGTAAAAGCCATTCTTAGCTAGCTGGCCAAACAGGAGGAGGTATGGCACATGAGCCATCTTCTGCTGACCCTAGCCTGGAGGGTCCCAGGGGAGTAGGAGAGACACTGAAAGAAAGACAGGAAAAGGGGAATACAGTTTTCATGAAATGATCATAAACACAGATTCTTAAAATTAAGTATTCTATCAAACCTCTCCTGGGGCGCCTGGGTGGCGCAGTCGGTTAAGCGTCCGACTTCAGCCAGGTCACAATCTCGCGGTCCGTGAGTTCGAGCCCCGCGTCAGGCTCTGGGCTGATGGCTCAGAGCCTGGAGCCTGTTTCTGATTCTGTGTCTCCCTCTCTCTCTGCCCCTCCCCCGTTCATGCTCTGTCTCTCTCTGTCCCAAAAATAAATAAACGTTGAAAAAAAAAATTAAAAAAAAAAAACAAAAAAAAATCTCCTTCTTCAATTGCTCTTTAGTGAAGGAAATCAACTCCCAGCAATGAACACTTTCGAACCAGACGTACATAGCATACTTCACAGAGCAGTCATTTCTCTGCTTACACAATTAACTGGAAGAGCATTTTTTTGTTCTACCACAGAGGTACAAATGAGTCTAATCCTTCTTCCATATCACGGCCCATTTAATATTTGAAGAAAGTTTACCTTTTCTTTATTCTTGTTCATTCAATCATCTTTCACCTTTCTCCCTCTTCTAGTAACTTCAATGCCCCTCAAATGTCGTAGCTCCTAGAGCCTTTCACCAGCCAGACATTTTTCAAAGAACACGCTCCCAAATGTTTTAGTTCCTGAGACCATGATGTTCCTCCAAAAACAAAAACAAACAAACAAACAACAACAAAAACTTCCTACTAAAATGCGTTCCCTCTTGTTTCTTCCCTTCCCTAAAGGATACATACCCAACAACATCGCTGGATTTTTTGTTGTTGTTTTCCAATACTACAGGAGATTATGACTGACACTGAAATGAAGGCCAACCAAATCATTAAGTCTTAGTCAATGAATTATTGTTAAGCTTTAACTCTCTCACATACTGTACTTGGTTTGATTTTTGAACCTTAGTGCAGGATCTTATTCCTATTAAAATTCATCAATTTGGTCTCTGCATTTTCCAGGTGGTCATAATCCTTTGGTACCCTATTAATTCAATTTATTTGCTCTCCTCTCCAGCTAAACTCTTTTGATCTTCCTTCATGTTTTGAGTATTAAAATTTCAGAAACCAAGTAGGGCAAATATCAGAATTACAGAGCACACTGTGAGAAATTAGGTCCAAATCAGATAGAGCCAAATGAATAAAACTACATCATAGTCCTGTGAAAGGCTGCTTCCTGGTTTATAATCATTCAATTAATGCACCAAAGGCAGAATAATTTAGTAATTTAATTAATCTCTCTGAAATATCAAATGGAAAACATTTCTCCATCTTCACTAAATCATAAAAATCTTCAATAAATCCCACAGTATAATCAAGCTAACTAACCAAATCACATACTGTTTCCTAGAACCTTGGTGGAATTCCGGTCTATACTACCTTTCCCCTCATTCTAAACCAGCCCATCTACCTCAGGAATGCTTACTTACTCCCAGTGAGAGAAAATTACTGCTCTTATTTTTCCAAAAAAAATTTCCAGTGTGAAGAGGTATTTAATATCCCCACTCTAATTAAGGACTGTTTTCCTTCTTGCTCATTTTAGTCTGTTACCTCCAGGACCAATTTTCAATGCCGTCTTGGCACTCTCTTTTTTTTAAGAGTTTTGATTCTTTTCTCAAATACGTGTGTGTGTCTCTGGGTGTGTGCACACATGCTTATGTGGTTTGTTTTTATTTGCTTTTTCGTTCTTAAAACTTGGATGCCAGGAGGATTAGAGAATAAGAGGGAAAAGAAAGCTTCTGGGGAACAAGATTTTGAAGAGTATTTCTCTTTTTTCCACACGGTCACTTTTATGGATGCAGAAACAGCATTTCACTAATATTCAACACATTTTCATGGTAAGAGTTATTTGATCAACAAGGAATAGGAGGTGTATTAGTTAGCCAGAGCTGGCACAACAAGTGTCACAGATCGAGTGGCTGAGAGAACAGAAATGTATGTTCTGAGTTTTGGAATAGTTAACTGATAGCATCTCCCCTTGCACCTCTTTTGGGAAGAAGAGTGATACATTTCATCTGAAGGTGGGTAACTCAATCACAAGCGGGCATTTTCACTGGACAATTCAAACGGACACTTACCACCATTAAAAAAGAACCAAGGGACGTTACAGAATTAAAAAAAAATGATGTTCCATTAGATTATTTAACTAAATGATACAAGTAGTTGCTCCAGTTGTTTTTATAGTATGAACGCCTTGGAGAAAATAATCTAGGTGTGTAGATGATCAGGTAAAACCCACAGACATTTGTACAAGTAACGAATTCCATAGTAAAAAAAATATTTCAATGTTTACAATCAATTTCACCTGTCTCATCTCTTTTTCACACACTCTGATCTTACATGTTTCTTCCTCCTCTTCCGCCCAGTCCCCCCCACCCCCGCACCCCCAACAAACCTCTTCAGAAAACAGAGAATTAGGCAACTGGGATTTGCAGACCTCACGTGGTCTTGTCACTGTGCAGGCTAATCATCTCTGAGAGCTGGAGAGACTGGCCAGCCTTTCCAACTCTTACAAAGGCATCCGGCAGTAAGGGTATGCCTGCTCTTCAGGTGTGTGGCCCAAAGCCTTGAAGATTTCATTAATAATCAACAGCTGGTGCCACCTAGTGTCTGTCCTCTCCATTCATCAGTGGAATCGAATCCAGAGTACTTCCCAGTCACAAACGAAGCAACCTGAACTAACAACAAAAAAACCACAGTGTGCGGAGTCCAGTGGCTGATTTAAATTACACTATCTTCATTGAAAGGAAAAACTTCTTTTTTAAGTAACTATGGTAACAGGAGCGTGCGGCTAACAGGAAGCTTGGATTCTTCTCACAGGGAAACAATTCACAAAAGCAGAGTCCTACTAAAATATGTAATGTCAAAGAGTTTTTCCAGACTTGAATGGTCACTTAAAATGGTTACAAAGTTGGAAAATAAAATTGGCAGAAAAGAACTGTATTTTAGGCAAAAGTATAGACACAGGTTTTTGTCAACCAACTAAGAAATAACCCTCTGTCACCTGACGCAAAAATCTCTGCCAGTCTTTCAGCTTCCCAAAGATTAAACAAGTACTGAAACAGACTGTACAAAAGCACATACAGCACTCAGAAGTATTAACAGGAAATAATTACGTTGCCTGAACCACGTTATTTAAAACGTGTTTGCTGCTAAAGCTAGACATCTAGAAAACTATTTTCTTTCATGCTATAGGTATGTATTATGAATTATAGATTCAACAACAGTTAGGTATGCTTCAAGGTTAAAAAGCACTCTCTACATGTAGGACTATTTTTCAAAACCTAAGTTAGTAATTAATTTGGAGGAATCCAAGTGGTATATTTAGCCCATCAGTTTCTAATTGATTCACCAGTATGTAAATACATGTTGTTTTAAGTCACTCTTTCCAAGAGGAATACGTAATTGAAAAACATGGACTAACATTCAGGGGAAAAAGTTACATAACAGCCAGTAGTGTTCCTTGACCACACTGACTGAGGTATTACAATTACTAGAGAAAAGATACAGCATATATGAGCAATACCGTACACATCAAAACGTCATACTAGATCTTCATACATGATAGCCTATTAACTTGGATGATTTAGCTACTCAGGTTATTGGAGAGACTGTGCAAAGAGCTGAAAGATTCTGTATTATACAGATAATTAACAACCATGCTTTGCACACTCAGGAAAATCTATTTCTATATTATTTGCATGTGTTTTAAACAATCACTTGTTAAAAACAGCTTTGAATGTTTTATTTTCGTGTTACCCTAGTGGTGATAAAAATTATTTCAATATGTTCGGTCCGATATATAGTCAGTGACAAATCCCCATGACAGCGTCTGAAGATAGAATATGGAAACGATGCCTAGTTTCCACAAAAAGCTTAAATTGTTCCTCTTTTCCCAAAAACTTTATTTTTGGAGCCAGATACAGTCTAGGCTCATGCTTCATTTGTTTAAAAGTACTTACAAGTGTAATCCACTGACTGTATGAGAAAGAAATATTGCAAAACAGCACAAGGGTGCTAAAAATTGTACGCAGGCAAGGGAGAATATACGACAAAACTCATTAAGGTCTCAACATAATTAAATAAATAAATGCTCCAATTTTCACTCATTTATCATTTTCTGTCATTTTTCATTAACAGCTTTCAAAAAGCCCTATCTGAAACAAGCTGATACAGAGAAATTAAGAGCAGTAATCAAGCGAGAAATGATAGACCAGCTGGGTCGACATCAACTTGGCAAAACGTGAATACAGTTCAATAGCCGAAACAGATGCTGGAGTTGTTGAAAAACCCTGCAGGAGATATTGATGTATTTTCTTTATAGAATGCAGAATGACTGAATAAATGTCAAAAGCTAGAAACTGATGAGGAGAAAAGACTGACAGCCAAACTCCTTATAAAACAGGAACGAAGTGTAACAATTTTCAACCTATCCAAACATTCTATACATTCTCCTTTCTGTCAATATCTGAACATGCCAATAGATCAATCATTCCTTGTAACTAAATAGCAGATAACTGAGTCGGGGTAGATTTCCCCATAGATTCCCCCCAACCACCCCCACCCCCCCAGTCATCATCTACCTGGAGAAACCCAGACTCTTGAAAAACACTTTATTCTAAAATCTCCTAACACAGATTTCTATCCCAGAAGTGTTTTCTTGAGATTGGAGGCAAGCACACCCCCCCAAAATCTAACGCAGCACAAGGAAATGTTAAAATCCCTTCTGTAAAAGCAACACTGTTTGCAGAGTTTGAAGAGCTCGGCAACAAACCCCAGCTACCAACAGCTGCTTGTTCAAACATATGCTTTGTCATGGTCAGCTTCTAATTGTATTCATAATGATGTAATAGCTTTAATAATCCTACCTTCCATGCCAGCTGTTTTTCCTGTCACTCCATCATGCCAATAAGTTGGCTGCTGTAACAAATCAAGATAGTGCAAAACAGCATCTTTCTCCTGATTCTGTCATCTTCCTGAAAGCATTCTATTACTGCCGACTGCTGGGAACCAGAAAGTCTATTTGAATTCCAACAGCTCCCCTCTCGCATGATTCAAGTTAGGTTAGGTGGGCATGCCTAACATGATTCTCTCAGTCATTTATTATGCAGCTGCCACAACGTCGGTGTGGTAACCACTCTGACTATCTGATACGTCAGTCGAACAAAACCTACACCTCGGAGCAAACACATGAGCCAGAGCAGCGTTCTGCATTTAACGAGCATTCTTCCTGCCTAAAAAAACAGCGGATCTGCAAATCTCTTTCAGGATCTACTCGGTCCTCTGTACAGATGCAAAGCCTTTGGATTAAAATCTTTCCTTAACTATACCAAGAGGAGAGCTCCTCTGCCACACATCATATTATTCACAGAATTCCGGCTGATTTTCACTTATCTTCACAGCCTTTTAAGGGGAAAAACTCTCTTTTCTGATTGTACTTTTTGAAATGAGGATGCTGTGGGCTCAGCTCTATGTCTCTGCTTTATTACAAAATAGAGCATGCACTTTCTCAAATGGAATTTGCCCCTGTGATTCTATGGAAATTTGTCTAATAAGAGTTGTTTTTCAAGAAAACATTTATTTTGCATATTGTAGACATTTAAACTGCTTCTGTTTGTTTCTCCCAAGAGTGGACTTTACACTTGATATTCTGACTTACAAAAAAAGCTTTCTTTAGAAAGTAGGATATTAAATTAGCTGACGCTCACACATAACTTATTTGCCAAGTAAATAAGTGTCATTTCAGGAGAATGGAGTTTGCGTTTTCAAGATACCCATGCATGAATCAGTACTTTCTTTAATTAAAATTAATACTGTAGGGACGATGGCAATTGTATTTAAAAGTTGTCAGTATGCCTTTCTTGGTAAATTAATATTTATAGTTTCAAATGACAAAACAGAAAACACATTTAAGTTTTTTCCTGCTAAAAATAAAGGGGGGAATTGAGGAAATCTTCTTCCCCTTTCAGTCATCTAGCAGGCATTCAGCTCTGAACAAAAACCATCCCCCGGCCCCACAAAAAAGTCAAGAGCTTATTGGGAGCTACATGAAGAAAAGTATAAGCAATAGTTCATTTAGCATGTATGAGATATATGCCAAGGTCACTGTTCTGACCAAGTGGTTCCCTAAAGGGTGTCTGTCTGTGTGTATGTATGTATATATACATTTTAGCTATTCTAACTCCATTTTATTTTTATGTAACAAACACCAATCATCCCTACATATCAGGACATACATAATAACCGGTAGTTTAGGGTTTACAGATTTGCTTTATAAATGCCAGAGAAAAAACAGGAAAACTGAGCCCCTTTGAACCCACCAAAGTTTCTCGAAAATAATCTACACATCATTCCATAACAACTGTGAGAATGCTGGTTTGCAATCATAATTTTTAGAAAAAAATGACTTTTGCGGTTAGCGTATCTACCTTAGCGGTTATGACCAGCATAAACAAACATCAGGTGGTTTCATTTCTGCCCATAGCGTCTGATCACCTCTCCAGCTTCAACTCTTGCCTTCCCACTTTGTACCAGCCACAGCCAACTTCCTTTTGTTCCTCTAAACCACTGTGCTCCTTCTGTCTCAGATACTGCTTGTTTTGTTTCCCCTTTCCATAAGCTCCCCTCACTTGTGATTGCCTACCTTCCATCCAATCTTCACTTATCAGCTTGAAACGTAATTTGCTATGTGAGGTATGTTTCATCCCCTAGACAAAATTATGTTCCCCTGCTATGCAATTTCATAGCACCTTGTACTTCGTCTTCGTCATAATAATGGCAAAAGCTTATACAACAGAAGGTGGTAGGCTGTGTTCTCACATACACAAGAGAAAAAAATATATATATATACATACATATACCCACATATATATACATACATACATATATACACACATATACACACATGTATGTGTATCCATTTACATCTATCACTTACTATACAGATGCTCTCATTCAATCATCAAACTGAACCCATGAAGATGACAGTTTTATACACAATGATATGGGAGGCAACTGAGGCTGTGAACAGTTGAGTAACTTGACCAGAGTCACATGACTATTTCATTTTCTGTATTTCCTGGTATACTATTAGTTCTTGAGACAGGACAGCACATATGTGTCATTCATTGTTAAATGCTAATGCGCAGTGCACGCTTTGGAAACTGTATTCCATTCATCACTCATCCAGTAGAACCTGTTTCGGGCACTGCACCATACTAACCACTGGCCATATGGAGAATATAAAAACTGATATGGATCCTATTTTCATGGAGTTTTGCACAAGAGCAGTATGTCTAAACTTACGATCCAATGGTCTATGGATAAAATTCAAATGTCTGCTAAACTGGATGAGAGACATATTACATCTTCATTTTCATCAGCCTCTAACATAAGTGTAGCATCATTTTCATTTATGTCCATAGACTACAAACACAGTCGCATTAGCAATATCTATAATTTTGGGTCCCTAGTAAAGTCACTAATTTTCATATCATTTTAGAGATGCTGTATAAATCCTGCAATATTTTTTGGATTCATCCTCATCTTGAAATTATGAATATTATTAAGTCTACCACTATAGTGTTTTATTTAATGTGTGAATAAGGAAGTATGTGTAGTATTATTTAACTTTTAAAATATTTACAACACTTTCAATTCAAATGGTTTCTGTTATAATCTTAATTATGTTATTTTGTATATTGAAATATACTTCAGATAGGCTCTGCCACATGTCTAAGGCCTTAAGGTGTTAGGGCTTTAGGCTTCAGCAGGTATCAAAGGGGTCCATGCTACAAGCTCTGGTCAAGAGGATGGGAGAACACAGCCCACTAGTTAATGTCATTGTCTCCAAAGTCTGACAACCTGGGTTCAAAATGCTGATCCAGGACTTAACACTAAGGTTTTATAGGGCAAGGTACTTATCCTCAGTTTACTCTTCTGCCACATCAGAATAATTATCACTCTTCGGCTTTCCTGCTATGAGGTTTAAGTAAGAGAATGACCGTCAAACACTTTAGCACAATGCCTGACATCTTTTGAACGATTAATGGCTGAGAGATATTATTAGTGAGAGGGTCTGATATGAAATTATTATGACAAACAAAAACATGAGAGAGATACAAAGGATACACAAAGACTTGTAGAATAGGAATTGGAACTCTCACACATTACCAATGCAAATGTGAAACTGTAAAAACCCTTTTCATACGCAGTTTGGCAGTTTCTTGAAAAGGTAAATATACTTCAAGAGCCATCCTTTCCTTTCTGACAGAAATGAAAACAGATGACCATTAAAACAAAGTTATATCTATATTTTCAAAGGACCATATTTGCAATGGCCCCAACTTTCAACAACCCACATTTTCATCATGTGAAGAGGTGAAGAAATTGAAGTATAGCTATACCATCTAATCCTACTGTGTCATGGAAAGGACTGGTCTATTGTTAAGTGCAACAACATGAGTGAAGGGCAAAACAGTAAGGCTAATTAAAAGAAGCTCAACAAAAGCATCACACAGCCTGATTTCACTGATACAACTGTAGAAAATGCAATGAACCGATAGTGATGTGAGCAGATTAGTGGCTGCCTAGTGAAGGGAGGGATGAGGGACAGACTGGAGAGGATACAAAGAGTCGTGAAGAAATTTCTGAGATAATGGTTATGTCCACTATGTTGACTGTGTTGATGGTTTCATGGAGCTTAGAGATAACAACACTTAACAAGTTGTAGATTTTAAACATGTATGGTTTATTATATAACAATTATACTTCGATAACTGTTTAAAAACCTTAGTAGACCTTAGATCATTCATATTAAGTTAAAAAGTAAAAAGTTATATACTATCATTTCTTAACAATCTACAAACTCCATAATAAAATGTGTATTCTCTAATTCAGTCGACGGCATTTAATAATCCTGAGCAGCCCAGAAAAATAATGTTCCTTACCATCTACAATTTATAGCTCTTCATGCCATCATTGAACATCCTAGAAACTGACTTTTTTCCTGTAATAAAGAACAATTTTGTCCTATCCACATGCACAATTTTATTTACTGTGAGCATATAAGCTAGTAAAATAAACAAACTATTAGGCTGGTTACAAATCAGTAAGGTGCATAAAATCTAAGGTATGAATCAATATTACCTTGTTGCTATATAATTCCATCTTACGGAAAACCTCCAAATAAAGTTCCTTTGTTATGTAATGATTACATATCACAGGACTCTATTTTATAAGTTATCCACGTTTTATAACAAAGTGTATTATGTCAAATTCTGAGTATTCTGGGGTAAAGATAACTGAGGAAAACCCAATGGCATCCAGGCGACAGTAAGACTGAAAATAATAAAACATGTTCCCTCATTAAATTCTCTTATATGCTGTTCTATAAGTGTTGAGATGGTAAAAAAATTTACCCAGATCCCTGAACTTTTAAAATTTATTACATCAGTGAAGTTATACTTGGGTCAATGAAAAGAAGAAATCTTATTTTCCTATCTGAATCTAACACTGTCTCCCTCCCCAGTCTAGATGAGCCAAGGTATTAAGGTGTTTCTCACACACACACACACACACACACACACACACACACACACACACACACACACACACAGATGATCATGTCATAGTCTCACATCCAAATCTCTACAGTGGCTTCTCACGATCCTTGGAACAAAAGCCCTGACTACAGCCTGTAAGGCAGTGAGTAGTATGCCCCTCAAACTTCTTTCTCCTGTCTTCTCCCA
The DNA here is from genome assembly GCF_022837055.1 of Prionailurus viverrinus. Lineage (NCBI taxonomy): Eukaryota > Metazoa > Chordata > Mammalia > Carnivora > Felidae > Prionailurus > Prionailurus viverrinus. The sequence goes on from NC_062579.1 coordinate 25,702,255, forward strand.
TGCCACTTCATACACATTTGCTTCTTTTTCTCTCATCACACTGATTGACCTTTTTTGTCTTTAAACATTGCAAACTTATTCCCACCTTGGGATATTTTCATTAGCTGATCCTTCAGAGATATTCTAAGTCTCACTCGTCTTTAACCAGACCTTTGTTCAAGGTCACCTCAAAGGAAATCCCTCTCTAAACTTCTCTAAAATTACACTCCCTGATCTTAATTCTCCTCTTTGCCTTGCTTCACTTTAAAAAAATTACTTTAATGTTTATTTTTGCACAGGGGAGGGGCAGAGAGAGACTTAGACACAGAATCGGAAGCAGGCTCCAGGCTCTAAGCTGTCAGCACAGAGCCGGACAGAAGCTCGATCTCACGACTCGTGAGATCATACTGGAGCCAAAGTGGGTAGCTTAACCATCTGAGCCACCCTGGCTCCCCTGCCTTCCTTCATTTTTATGTATAGCACTTCGGTTAGTATTTGTTGTCAAATTATTGATTTCAGTAATTCATTCAAACATTAATTAAGCACCTACTTTATTGTAGACACTTTTTTCTTTCATTTTTTAAATGTTTACTTATATTGAGAGAGTGTGCGCCCTAGTGTATGAGCGGGAGAAAGGTAGAGAGAGAGAATACCAAACAGGTTCCACACTGTCAGTGCAGAGCCTGACATGGGGCTCAATACCAAGAACCATGAGATCATTACCTGAGCTGAAAGCAAGAGTCAGATGCTTAACCTACTGACCCACCTAGGTGCCCCTAGACATTTTTCCTGGTGCTGGGAATACTACTATCCTCATAATTTCTGTTTTTGTGGAAAAGATAGATACTAGACAAATAACCAAAAGTATAACTCAAAAAAAGTGGGGTGGGAGCTACAGGCATACATATAACATTTTATAGAAGCATACGATAGAGGAACACATTTTATCAAAGAAAATTCTCTTTGAACATGGAGCTAAAGGATTTGTGGCAATTACACGGGTCAAGGGATAAAGGTGAAGAGTATTATAGGAAGAGTCAGCAAGGCAGGAAATCATTCAAAAACTGAAAAAATTCCACAATGACAAGAGAATGGTGAATGCAAAAGAGACACAACTATGATGAACAGGATGAAGGTCTAATGATAGGCAGGGTCTAGATTATGAGCGATTCCTTGTCAGCAGTGTTAAAGATCCTGGAATTTATCCTAAAGACATTGGAAAACCAGTGAAAGGAATTAAGTAAATAAGTTACATTGATTTAATAATTATGAATTTACATTAGTAATCAGATTGTACATCAGATATACAAATGTGAAAGTACTGGGGAGAACAGATTAAAATAAGGTGGGGAATAATTCTAGAGTTACATACCTTGTTAAGAGGCAATTTCAGTACATCAGGCAAAATGATTTAACTAAAGAGCTAGCAGAAAACACAGAAGCAGTGAGATTCCGGAGATGTTTAAAACGGAGAACTGATAGAACAAGATGAGTGACTGAAAACTGAGCAGCATTCAGGGACATAAAGGAATAAACATTTACTCCCACATTGTCAACTTGATTAACTGAGTGAATGGTGGCAGTATTTTCTGCAAAAGCCAGGTTGATGATGGCTTAAACATGGTTTCCGTTGAGCCTGAGATTCTTAGGAGACATTCAAGCAAAGGCATAGAGGACACACCTAGATATTAGGGTCTGAATTTCAGAAAACATAAACATTTTAGATTTGCCAGCATTTTATTGTAACGAAAGTCATACATTAAAAAAAAAAAAAAACAAGTGGAGATGGAATGAGTCAGGAATAGAGACAAGAGCCTAGGATGGCACTCTGAAGAACTTAACAATTAATGACTGGATGAAAAAGAAAGACCACCAGGATATTTAGAAGGAATGTTGAGCGATAAAGGGAAAAACCCAACAATGAATAGAGTGTGGAATTCTAAAAGTTAAGAGGGTAGAGAGCTGAAAGCAAGAAGCAATTGTCACCTTTGTCAAATATGACTGAGAGATGAAGTAAGATGACAACTAAAAAGTTCTGGGTTTACTTCCATACCCCGAGTACTGTAAATAATGCTGCAGTGAACATAGGAGTGCATGTGTCTTTCTGAGATAGTGTTTTCGTTTTCTTTGGGTAAATACCCAGTAGAATTACTGGACTGTATGGTATTTCTATTTTTTGAGGAGCCTCCTTACTGCTTTCCTCAGTATTTTTTTTTTTTACCAATTTACATTTTCACCAACAGTACAGGAGGGTTCCCTTTTCTCCACAACCTCTCCAACATTTATTTCTTATCCTTTTGATACTAGCCCATTCTGAGTGTTGTGAGGTAATACCTCAGTGAGGTTTTGATTTGCATTTACCTGATGATTAGTGGTGCTAAGCATCTTTTCATGTGCCTGTTGTACCTGTGTAGGTCTTCTTTGGAAAAATGTCTATTCAAGTCCTCTGCCTACATTTTACTTGAAGTATTTTTTTTGGTGTTGAGGTGTTTAAGTACTTTCTCTATATAAATACATGTACACACACATACAAACGCAATGGAGTATTAGCCATAAAAAAAGGTAAGGCCTTGACATTTTTGACAGCAAGGACAGACGTAGAGGGTATTAGGCTAAATGAAATAAGTCAAACACAGAAAGGCAAATACCCTATGATTTCATTTATATATGGAATCTAAGAAACTAAATGAACACACACAGCAACAGTCCTCAGACACACACAGAATGAACTGAAGGTTGTCAGAGGGAAGGGGGAAGGAGATGGGCAAAATAGATGAAGGGAATTAAGAGACTCAAACTTCTAGTTATAAAATCATTAAGTCATGGAGATGTACAGTCCAGCAGAGAGAATACATTTAATAAGATTGGCATAATGCCGTATGGTGAATATACTTTTCACAGCGAGGGCTGAGAAATGTATAGAATTGTCAAATCACTGTACACCGGAAACCAACATGATTTCACAACTTTAGTTGCATTAAAAAATTTTTAAAAAAGAAGTTTTGAGCTTAACAACATAAAGAATACAGTGAGGTGAACGTGAAAATTTCTGGGGAGTAAAGGTAGAAGGCAAATTATAATAGGTTCAAGAGTAAGTGAGCCAATATAGGAAGATAGCTAAAGGAGACTGCACAGGCAAGATTTTTTTTTTTAACTGTAGAGTTTAATTTTTCCTTACAATATACAAAGCTTGTCACATTAAATATGGCTAATAGTCTAGACAATTTTCAAAACTGTAACCAGCCATATGTCTAAGAATGCTGACTATCAGCTAGAGAGAACAGATGTGGCATTTTCTTACTGGTTTATTACCCTTCCTCCCACATTCCTTTCCTTCCACACTCCTGGGAGCTGGTATATCCCAGCCTTGTTACCTGCATGTTCTACCAGTTACTCAAAGAGATATGTTAAAATATCCACTGTGATTCTTGATTTGCCTAGGTCTCCACATAGTTGTCAATTTTGCTTTACCTATTTTGAAGATCTAATATTAAGTGCATCCAAATTTTATATTCTTATATATTCCTATTGATTTCACCCACTTTACCATTATGAAATGTCCTTTATCTCTCAATATTTTTTTTGCCTGAAAGTCCCCAGTGTTTGATATTAGTATAGCCATATCAATATTCTTTTGGTTTGTGTTTTCATGCATCCTACAACCTATTTGTGTTGTCATAAGTAAGGTGATTTTCTTCTGATCACATGGCTATGTTCCCTCAGTATAAATTTTTGTCTTTTAACCAAAGTGTTTAACATGCACTCTAGCATCCTGTTATCTTCTCTTATTTTTTCCTTTATTTCTCTATTCCACCTTTGTTTTTTGCTATTGTTAATTCTTATACTTCTACACATGGCAGATTCCACACAATTCATAGCTACTTTAAACAAGCAGTTGTGTTTTTATTTACTCATTTAAAAAAACCATTATTAGAGAACTTTATTCATTCTTGCCTGCTTGGTTTTTCTATCCAGAATAAGTTTACTTCAGCCAGCAGAATGTCCCATAGAATCTACAATGGTAGAGAAGGTACTGGTAATTAATGATCTCAGCTTTTGAACGACTGAGACTATCTTTATTTTGCCATCCTTTTTTTTTTTACACCTTTCTATTTTGAATGATTGTTGAATCACATGCTCTTTCAAGAAATCTTACAAAAAAATGCTCTGTATTCTTCACCCAGTTTTCCCCAATTGAACCATCTTGCAGACCTACAGCACAGTATCACAAACAAGAAATTGTCAGTAAGACAATCTTACTCAGATTTCAGCAGTTTTACAGGCAGTTCTCCTCCCCCCCCCCCCCAGGTGTATTGTATTCAAAGACATGTTATCATGTGGGTATTTCATGTAACCACCACGGTGAAGACACAAAGCAATTCTATCACAAGAACTCTTCATGATACTCTTTTACTGTCACAGGCACCACTCTGCTAAATTTGTGGCTTCCAAAAACATTAGAGACAGAAAGAGAACATAAATCCAAAGGAAGAAAAAGGAAATAATAAAGGGCAAAAATAAATGATATTAATAAAACCAAAGAAATGGAGATAATCAACATAAAGTAATTCTTTGAAAAAAATTAAATGTATAAACTTCTAGCATTAGTGACAATAAAAAGAGAAGATACAAACCATCAATAACAGAAATGGAACAGGAGAGGACCACTGTAGATCCCACAGACTTTAAAAAGGAGACTGAGACAATACTAACAATGGTTTTATGCTCATAAATGCCACAACTTAAAAGAAATGAAACAATTCCTTAAAAACCAGTAGCTACTAAAATTCAACCAAGATGGGGGTGCCTGGGTGGCTCAGTCGGTTGGGCGTCCGACTTTAGCTCAGGTCATGATCTCACAGTCTGTCAGTTCGAGTCCCGCATCGGGCTCTGTGCTGACAGCTCAGAGTCTGGAGCCTGCTTCAGATTCTGTGTCTCCCTCTCTCTCTCTGGCCCTCCCCTGCTCACGCTCTGTCTCTCTCTGCCTCAAAAATAAATAAAAACATTTAAAAAAAACTTAAATTCAACCAAGATGAAAGAGACAATATGAATAGTCCTGTGGACCTTAAAAGAACTGAATGCCTAATCTAAAAGCCACAAAGTTTTCTTGAGGCCCAGATCATCTTACCGCAGAGATCTATGAAATATTTATAGCATTAACAGCAAAGTTACAGTCTTCAAGAAAACAAGATGAGAATCACTCCCCAACTCATTTTATTAGGCCAGTATTACCTTAACATGTAAAACTAGAAAAAGATAGGAAAAACAAGAAAACTACAGACTAACATCCCTCATGAATACAGATGCAAATTTCTTAACAAACATTAGCAAGTAGAATTCAGCACTATATAAAAACAATTATTTACCATTATCTTTGAAATAATTATAAATTCACAAGAAGTTACCAAAATAATTCAGGGAGGTTTCCTGTACCTATTACACAGTTTCCTCAAGTTACTTCTTAAATACAGTAACATTTCAAAGCCAGGACACAAACCTTGGTACAACATGTATGTGTAGACCTGTCATTTTAACCTGTGTGTGGTTGTGTCTAATACCACTGCAACCCAGACACAAAAAGTCCATTATCACAACTATCTTCCACCCACTCTTTCTTTGCAGTCACACCCATGCCCTCTCCACAAAATTTCTAACCTGTGGCAATCATTAAATTGTTTTCCATCCCTGTAAGTTAATAATTTCCAAAATGTACATTAATGGAATTAAGTGTGTAATTATGTGAGGCTGTATTCTCTCCCAACCCCCCTCAACTCAGTGTAATGTGCTAGATCAATCCAATATACGCTTATCAATAGATTATTTTTATTGCTTAGCAGTATTCCATGGTATGTATATACCCATTTTATTTAAACATTCATCTACTGTAGCACATTCTGATTGTTTCCATGATTTGACTACCACAAATAAAACTGCTATGGACAATCATACTCTTTCTGTGTCAATGTATAATTTTATTTCTCTGGGATCAATGCCCAAGGGTACAATTGCTAGATCTTAGAGCATTTGCCTTTTTTAAGAAACTGCCAAAGTATTTTCAAAATTTACATTCCTATCACTAATGGGTGACACATCCAGTTTCTCAGCATACTCTAGCATCTATAAGAAAAAATCATTTAGCTCTTCTGTTAAGCATGTAGTGATACCTCATTGAGGTCTTCATCCATTTCTGTGATGGCTAGTGATGCTGAACATACATATTTTCATGTACTTATTTACCACCTATATATCCTCTTTGATAAAGTGCTGCTATATGCTTTTCCCATTTTTAAGTGGATGATTTTTCTTACATGTTGAGAGTTCTTTATGTATTCTAATGGTTATTTCATGTAAGGTTTGTATTTTCATCTTCTATAGGCTAATTGACAAATCAATTTATTTTATATTGTGATGAAGTCAAATTTATCAATTTTTAACATTTTTATGAATTATGCTTTTCATGGCATGACTAAGAGCTCCTCAACAAGCTCGGGATCCCAAAGACCTTCTCTTCTGTTTTATTCCAAAAAACTTCCAGTTTTACCATTTACACTTAAGTATTGGATTCAATTTGAAGTAACTGTTTAATCAAGTATGAGATTTAATTCAAGTTTTATTCTTTTCTGGTCTATGATTATCCAGCTGCTCTAGGACCATTTGCTGACAAGATCATCCTATTCCAATGAATTGCTTTTACAACTCTGTCCAAAATCTGTTGCCTGTATTTGCATCAATTTTTTTTAATTCTTTATTCTACCCTTCCACAAACACCGAACAATCTTGATTAGCATCACTACATAATAAATCTTCAATCAGACACAGGCATTCCTCCCAAGGTATTCTTATTTGTTACAAAGGTTTTAGGAGCGTGAGTCTTCCATTGATATTGTCAAATTTAGGACTTTTGAGTTTTTCATAGTATTCCCTCATTTTCCTCCTGATGTTTTCACAATCTTTAGTGGCATTCCCGATATTGGTAATTTTTATCTTTATTCTTTGTCAGTAATGCTAGAGGTTTGTCAGTTTTATCATTTATTCACCTTTGAGTCATTTTTCTTCACTGAGTTCTTGTATTATTTTCACTTTCATTGTTTTTGCTCCTATATCCCATTTCTCCTGCTTGCTTTAAGTTTATAGTGCCATTCTCTTTTCTCATTTGCTGATGTCCAAGTTTAAACTATGGAGACTTCTCCTGTTTTCAAATGTATCCATTTAATACTATCATCTTCCCCTACAGCACACCTTTAGCTCAACTGTAAGATTTTTAATTTTATTATCATTTTCACTCAGTTCAATGTTTTGTTTTGTTTTTTTCTTAATTTGTATTCAGGGTCACCTGGGTGGCTCAGTCAGCTAAGCGTCTGACTTCGGCTCAAGTTATGATCTCACAGCGTGTTGGTTCAGGCCCCCCATTGGGCTCCGTGCTGACAGCTCAGAGCCTGGAGCCTGCTTCAGATTCTGTGTCTCCCTCTCTATGCCCCTGCCCCACTCACACTCTGTCTCTCAAAAATAAATAAATGTTAAAAAAAAAATTAAGATTTCTCTTCAGACTCCCTTTTAGACTCCTGAATTATCTTAAAGTGTCTTGTTAGTTTCAAAGTGTTTGGACATTTTCTTGTTATCTTCTGATAATGATATCTAGTTTGACCTAAGTACATACTGTGTTTTATTTCAATTTAAAAAAATGATTAGGTTTGTTTATGGTCAAGAATAGTGTCTACCTTACCATATGTTTCAGGATCAGTTAAACACATTGTGTATTCTGCACTCGTTCAGTGTTCTATAAATATTAAATGGATCCTGCTGGGTAACAGTGTTAAAAGTTCCATATCCCTGATGATCTTCTGATGATCTATGTGCAGTTGATCAGTTACTTTAAGAGGCATCTGAAGTCTCCAGCCATAATTGTGGATGTGTATACTGCTCCAACGAGTTCTAGCACCCATTTAGGAGTGATATCTCTTTTGCCATTAAGTAAAATTTGTCTCTGTTTCTGTAATTTTCTTTGTTCTGAAGTCTACCATATCTGGTATTAGTTTAGCCACTCCTGCTTTAATACATACCAGCAGATCTTTTTCTAACTTTTACTTCCACCTGTATCATCGTAGTTGATTGAAGTGAGTTCATCTAGATAGCATACTGGTGGATCATCTTTCCTTCACCCACTCTGCCAATAACTGTAATTATCTTATGAGGACCACATATTTTTAGGGTAATTATTAACATGTTAGGGCTCAGGTTTGCCATTTTATTACTCTTGCTTTTTATCTCTGGTTCTGTTCCTCTGTTTCTTATTTCCTACCTTCCTTTGGGTTATGTGAAAAATTTTTAATGTTGTATTTACTGTAGTATTTTTAAGTGTCTCTCTCTGTATAGTGTAATTAATGGTTGCTCCAGGTAGTAAAATGTACATATATAACTTCACAATCTATAGGTTTTGCTTTCTTACTACTTCAAATGAAATACACGTATTTTTCTTCCATTTAGGTCACATCCACACTGTGAAAATAAAATTATCTTTACTATTTCTTTTACATCCATTAAGTACCACATCAGGTGATGGTGCAACTTTTGATTCAACCATAAAGTATCATTTAAGAAACTAATGAGAAGGCTAGTCCATTATTATTATTTATTTTTACCTATTTCAGTTTTCTTCATTCCATTCTGACACTCCAAGCCTTGTTCTGTCATTTTTTTTCTGTTTAGACAACTTCCTTCAGTTCACTCTTTAAGTGTAGAATTGCTAACAAATATCTTAGTTCTCCTTCATTTGAAAATGTTTTTATGTCCCCTTACTTCCTAAAGAAGTTTCTTCTTTGTCACAGCAATACAGTCCACAGTGTCTTCTGTTTGAATCCTTATGTTTGGGATCCTATTAGTAATTATTTGTTCTTGTCATATAGAGTTAAAACAGTGTTAGCTGTATGAATTCATGCTTTCACTCTACTCATATAATCACTGCCTTAATCAAGGCCCTTATAATGTTTCTTCTGTATAAATTTTTTCTCCTTGGTTTGTCAAAGTAAATACAAGAATATCTATTCCTCAATTCTCCTTTAAATTGGTATTTATGCACTAATAAAATAAGTATCTGTTGAGCACTTATGATATGCTTTGGCACTTAGAAGATGCATTCTGAAGTTAAAAAAAAAACTCAGGCGTTTTACGTTATTACACTGCAGTCAAGGAAATGTAAAGAAACACACAAAATCTTATTAATAATGGATAGCAGCATACACCTAACATATACTTAAGTTCCAAAATCACAGGTAATCCCCTTCCTCTCTTTAAAGGCCTTTTAAATAGAAATCTATTTTAAATTTCCACCTGGGTGTCCTATGGGCACTATTACAATGAGAATACTGTTTACTTGGCGGAGGCTATCTTACCTAATTTCAATGTTCCTTCTCATCATGATTTTCTAAAATCAAGGAGATGAGATATATGTTCTTTTGAGTCCCAAGGTTCTCTTAAGACCTAAAATATAATGCGTAAATACCACAACTAATCAATGAAAGTGACAAACCACAAAGCCCACAAATCCTGGCTCCCAATGTTTTGTTCCTTCTATAAAATCATGTATCATCCTATTTCTCTGCCAATCTCCCTTACTCCTCTAATCACAGTAAGAAGTAAAATTTATAAACCATTACTCTAGGTTTGTGGAGAACATTGTCTAATTCTACAGAATTTAATGACTGACCGTAGAGTACAATTATCCTTAACTTGTGTCCAGAGATAATTTTTCCCTATCACTTTCTCCCTTTATTTTTTTTTTCAATTTTAAGTAATCTCTGTACCCAACATGGGCTTGAACTTAAAACCCCAATATCAAGAGTCACATGCTCTACCATCTGAGCCAGCCAGATGTCCCTCTTTCTAATTAATTGGAAGACGAGGCAACACTTGCTTCCCATCTGCAGTTCCAACACTCTCCATCCTACCAATGACCTGCCATTTGGTATATCGCTTTCTGTCCTAATTTACTGGAGCACCAATAGTAACATCCTCCTTGTTTTACGTGGTCAGTATACTGTCAACTTCTATTCTGCATGAAATGGTACGTCACGGTCCTGGAGGCAAGACTTTTTTCCCTGCATGCATTCACCCTGTCTTCTACCTTTTCATTTTCAAAAGACCAACATACAGGGTTTCCTCTTCCTGGCTCTATGACTAAGCACCTTCAGACTAGTATCAATCTTTCTATTTCTTGAAACTGGTCCAGTGCCAATTAGTTTTTTGACAGTTCAGGGCTAAGAACCCTTAAAACTAACTCCAAACTTAACTGACCTTATTCTTTCACTTAGTTCTGGTCTCTGTGCCCTCAAATCTAATAAGTAAGCCAAGTAATTATTTCTACCCACAGTGGGGAAAAATTCTTGAGCCACAGATAACATCCCTCTCAGGTAATAACAGCCAAAGTATTCGTAGGTATTCTTCTGGAGATGAAATCATCACCCTTCTTTTATGAAACCTAAGAAATGATTTGACAATGTTGGCAATTCACATTCTGCACAAATGAGTAGTAATGCCATTACAGGTTGGGTACTTGTGGCAAACAGGGCTTTCAAGTACCTCTCACATCACACAATGCATGTAACACCAACTCTGCCAATATTTCACAAAGTCCTGTCAGAAATGGTGCTTCATTTTGATTAACAATCCTTTTTTAAGCTTGAAACCCCTTTAAAAACTCATCAAGAATTCCCTGGTAAATACTCAATTGCTTCATGTCTCCGGTGGTGGTTTGTTCATTAAATCTGAATAAAAACACCTTATCAAAGGTGTTTATTCTTTGCAAATGCTTAACAAAAAGTTCACTAACAACCACACTGTCTTTAATACACAATGACAGATTAATCTATCCTAGGTTCAAAATAAGCACTGTTTTCTTTCTTGAGTTGAGCCTGTATGTTCATGTATCATCTGTGAACAAATAGCTGGGAATCAAAATTATGTATATTGCTTAGATGAAAACAATTCACTTTTTTCTAATCTCTCAATATTTCAAAGAAGCTCAAAATACTTATCTGAAAGACATGTATATATCGTGTTAAAAGAGAACTTTCAGTTGTTTTTTTTCAAAATTTCTTGGAATTGTCAAGAGCCCTTTTGTGACAAAGAGTGGCAATTCTGGTCAAAGAAATGATCGTACCCTCAAAGAAAGGAGCAAATTTACCACTAGCCATGAGTACTGCACACCCAACACTTACCACACCTTTCATTTCATAGATATAATTTATAAATGACAAAAATTGCCCTGATCTTCAGATTGCTGATAAAAAATTATAGTCATTATAAACACAGCACATAATTTTGACCAAGAGGGAATTCCTCTTCTGTTTATTTTTAGTGGCTGTAGCAACTCGAAATCCCATTACTTCTATTTGGGGTGCTAAATGAGAGTAGCAGACACCCAAAATCTTTTCCGGAACCGATCGCCATTCGTTTAACAGAGTTTAAAATTATGCACTGGGTCATTTACCTGCAGACAATTTACTTTTAGGGGCTACTGCTCTTTCTTTCTGTCCCTTTCCTGTTTCCTTTTACGTGAATTGCTATTGTTTAGTTAAAGGCAGAGAAATAAAAATTCACAGGGAAATAAGTTAACATAGTAACTTTTTAATTTTGTTCCAAATGCTCAAATGAGAGCCTGTAGAGGGTTTCTGAAATCTAAAGCAGCATCTCACCAATGAAAGACAGTTTTTAATCCCTCTTCATAAATGATGGATTTTTTTTGCCTCCCTCTTTTTCTTTTTAAAGATAACACATTTTGGAGATTAAGCTAAGAGAGAGTGGCTAAATCTAAAGCAAAACGTATGGAAAAATGTTTGCATAAATCCTGTCCTTCGGTTAAGATCAAAACTAATTCAAAAGATCACCTTCCATTTTACCTTCTAAATATGTTAAGCATTTGAATTAATGGGATTCCTCATCAGTGTAATACTGTGGACGTTATTCCCTATCAAAAGTGAAAGTGTTACTTCTATGAAGCAGCCAATTTGTTTTGCCTGTGATGTATGTGACAAATGAGACATTTTCCATTTTAAAAGTCAGAGTCTAGATATTCAGCTTTCAATGGCTTTGGTGTAGGGACCACAAATATATACTTACTGTATATACTTCTTACTGTATCATACAGTGACACCCCAGTAAGGCCACGCATGACTCAGCTACCCACTAGTGGAGACAGATCCATCTAGTCGATGGGTAATAGACCCCTCTGTGCCAAGAATTCACTCTTTAAACACAGAATCAAAGGACGTCACAAAAAATGAGGACTAAGCTTTTAGATCATTTTGCTACATAAAGATAGAATCAGAGGATATTAGAAAAAGAAGGAACCGACCTTCAGATCATCTCTTCCAACTCTTTCTATTTATGGATGAGAAAACTAAGGCTTCAAAAGAACAGGACAGCCCACAAAAGAGTTAGTAACTGTATGGAGACCAAAAGTCTGAAAGCCAGACTGATGATCTTTGCTCTTTAGGAGCTTCTAAAGGCCATGATCCTTTAAGGAGTAGGGTTGTTAGCAACTCTACAGGCTCCACGTTGCTGTACTACTGCACTGCAGACCTTTTGAACGAGCCCCTGTGTAAATAAACTTTGCTCAAACTGTCCTATTTTCAGCAGAAATCTGTTTTCTATTATGACCCTAAGGATGTATTAGCTTTTAGTCATAGCACAAACTCTGTGAGCTTCAATTTTTTAACTATAAAAGAGAAATGATATGAATAGAAACCTCACAGAGATGAAATGAAGTGAAGGAGATAAAGTATGCAAATGACTTAACAAAGTGCTTGACACATAGTAAACGCTCAATTCGTGTTAATTACCACTAGTGTGTGTACTCTGTCTTATTCTTCTCCAGAAGTAAAAGTATAGAGGGAATTCGGGTATCTAGAATGTTAATGACATATAATGTTGTCTTCAAACTGTATTAATACTTAATAATGTAATCTTAATAGCTACTTGAGAAAAATTTCCCATTTACCAAATTTAGTTAATAGATATAGAAACTCTCTCCCCATCTACTACAAACATCCCCTTAAATACAAGCAAGTAATTTAGAATCTAAAAATCTCAGAACATTACCATTTTCCATCTTGTACTTTAAATGAGGTCCTGGCTTCGGGCACGTGGGTGGCTCAGTCAGTGAAGTGTCCAACTTCGACTCAGGTCATAATCTCATGGTCTGTGAGTTCGAGCCCCGTGTCGGGCTCTGTGCTGACAGCTTGGAGCTTGGGGCCTCCCTCGGATTCTGTGTCTCCCTCTCTCTCTGACTCTCCCCCATTCATGCTCTGCCTCTGTCTCAAAAATAAATAAACATTAAAAAAAAATAAAAAAAAAATAAATGAGGTCCTGGCTTAAGATCCGTATCTCACCATTAATAAATATTTTCAGAAAGAAAAGAGTTTCTTAGGTGACACAGTATTCTCAATCTAAGCATTCATTGTCACCGTCATCACTTGATAAATATATTGTGTAATTGATATATATAGGGTGATTAAAATATTTCCATTAGAATGTCAAATGAACATTCTTTCACACTATTTAGAGACCTAATGTGGACTGTGTAAGTATCTACTATATCTTGTCTTTTCAGGAAATTCAGACATCCATTTATCAGTGCTCTGTTCTTTCAAAGGTTGACGTGAATTTAGCAGAACTGATTTACATTTCATTCAACCTGAAACTTTTTAATTTAAATTTTAAAACCTGAAACTGATTTTTTTAAGTTTATTTATTCTGGAGAGAAAGACAGAGTGTGCGTGCATGAGCAAGACAGGGACAGAGAGAATCCCAAGCAGGCTCTGCACTGTCAGCCCAGAGCCCAAAGAGGGACTGGATCTCACAAACTGGGAAATCATGACCTGAGCCGAAATCAAGAGTCAGACACTTAACCGACTGAGCCACCCAGGTGCCCCAAAAACGTGAAACTTTTTTTAAATTTTATTTATTTATTTTGAGAGACAGAGACAGTGTGAGGAGCGGAGGGCAGAGAGAGAGGGAGAGAGAGAGAAAATCCCAAGTAGGCTCCGCACTGCTGGTGCACAGCCTGATGCGGTGCACAAACACACCTAAACCGCAAGATCATGACCTGAACCGAAACCAAGAGTCAGATGCTTAACCGAATGAGCCACCCAGGTGCCTCTAGAACCTGAAACTTTTAATGCTGATTTAAAACATGTAAATTTGTTCCCCATTTGTTAAGTGAAATCAGAAAGAAATCCAGGTTCAAAAGAGCACTACATTTCCCTTAGGTGAACCAAGGGCTAAAATAAGCTTGAAATAACTCCAAGTTAGGGGAGCCCGGCATGAAAATAATTATGATTGAATTAGTTTAGCTTCTCTCAGTATCTCTGGCACACTCTGCTTACGGGATGCGCAGGGATGAAATAATATGGGAGTCCGGTGGTCATATGCTGGAGTCTTGGCAGGCTGTCATACCAGTGCCTATGCCGACTTCAAGAGTACACAGTATTTACTCCCTTCCTCATCTTCTTAAGCCCTAGGTTTTTTAATTTTTTTTCCCTCTGTGCCCAATTAGGAGATAACTGTTTAAAAAGGAAACATTTTCTCAACTTATTTTTCACATATTTCAATCCTTGCCAAGGCCCTACTTAGTAGTTGTAAAAATGTAACTACTTAATTTTAATTCCTTATTTTTATGGTAAAAGAGCAAACAATTTTGAGCAAATATTCTCATTAAGAATCGAGGAGAAAATCTACTCTGAAAATTCAAATAAATGTCAAAAACACAAATACTGAGACTCCAAGGAAGATTAATTTTACTTTAAAGAGGAGACATGAATAATGTTTTAGAAAATTGTCAGGACAAAGCTAGCTAGACAAGTTCAGAGTTAAGCAAGCCAAGTCCCAAGGTCAAAGGTAATGCTCAGAGTTTCTATTAACGATGTTGTTAACCTCTACTTGTAAAAACTACCTTTTATCCTTGCTGGGTAGGATTTTATCATCCAAAGGTTTAAATGTTTTTTAGGGGGAAATCTGGGTGAGAAAAATGAGACAGATATAGCATTTACCATATGGCTCTAGGTAGCAAGATATTTTGGAACATGTCAGACAAATATGAGCTCAGCTGGGCTCTTACAAGGATATTAGTACGGATTAAGTACTTAAGGTTTCCAAACTCAGTTCCCTTATCTCTATCACAGGACACAAACCCACGTGAAGGGTTGTGGTGAGTATCCATTTAATTGTTATTTATGCATCCACTTAAAATAATTCTTGTTGCTTATATGGTAAACCTGTGCTCTAGATATTATGGATTGTGCAGTAGAAAACCACAGTCTCAAACTTTCAGAGCTTATAATCTGTGGGAAATAGACACATGTACCCACATCAAAATAATGTCTGATGAGTATTTGTAAAAGAGGAATATATAAGCTATGTTCATTATACTAAGACTTAGCCAGAAACCAGCCATTGTATTATGTCGAAGACATGTATAGGAAGTTGCCTGGTAAACACGTCAAAACAGTTAAAATAGAAACAGCAACATTAGCAAAGGCATGTATGTTTGGAAATCTTTAAAATGTTTGAGTAAGTCTTGGGATAAGATGAGATTAGAAATGAAACTGGCAAAGTATCTTTTAATGTGATAAATGCCAGACTAATGACTTCGGACTTCAATCTACAAGCCCCATTTAGGGTATACCAAGAACACTAAAAAATCATAGGACAGAGAATATGGCATCTTCCCCTAAGGCATTCATTTTACTAGAAGGGATACAAAAATTGGCAACAGATTATAACATGATATTCACATGAATTAAAAAGGAAAAAATGAGGCAGATAAATATTTGACTGCTGGTACCAGCTTCAGTGTCCAAATTTATTCACCTTTATAATTAGGGGATTTAAAGAATGGTTATTTGCTCATTTACTGGCAGAGAATCATGGACATTTTTAATCAAGCAATGCCATGCTCGTGGTACCTAGCAAGACTGCAAATGATGACCATAAACAGGCTAATTCCCTAGCAACTTTTCTTAGGAAACATTTAGGTTTCTTAAGTGCTGACTTTCTAATGAAAAAATGACTTGCTGTGGTCTCACTCCACCTTTGTATCAAGTTATCTCAGAAAAGTGACACACAAAAGAGAAATCTGTATTCTCGCAGTAGTACCTGGTCCAACGTTTGCCACTCACTCATATGCGTGCCAGGGAATAATGTGCCTGGGTAACAGTTAATGGTTACATTCCCAGACAGGAAATCTGCATCCTTGGCTTTGAAGGAGAAGATACCGTGTTACCTAATAAGAAATGCTGAAGTTAACTCCAAGGCAGAGATAGATAGCAAAACCAAGAGAATTGATTATAATTTTTAAATAGAAGTTTTTCAGAAAGATTCAGTTCCTTCAACTTGTCAGAACTGAAAGCATAGTTTAACCAAAAATAACAGGGACTTCTTGAGTGGTAAATTTAATAATACATGCAGGTGGACTTTTCTCCCCTAAGTTTAATTCCAGGGTAGTTAACATACAATGTTATATTAGTTTCAGGTGTCCAAGAGGGACTGAACAGTTCCATACATCACCTGGTGCTCGTCACAACAAGAACACTCCTTTTAAACGGTGAGACTTCCTTAAGCATCTGATGACAAGGAGGAGGTATAAATTCAATCTGCGATTACAAACCTCTCTAGATATCTAGGTAATGTCAAGAAATCCAGTAGTCTTTCAGCCTGCTCTACTAGAATTCAAAATGCCATATAGGCATTCAAGGGCTCCATGCAGCTTGCCTTCAAAAGACAGTGAGCTGGAAACAACTTGGACAGTACCTCCTTGAAGGGTTTCCAAGTGTATTCACTTACAGATTTGTTGTAATCATTGTGGTACTGACACATACTTCATCATTTTGTTATAAATTTAAAATAAGTATGTACCAAATTTAAATTAAATGGACTTTTTCCAATCAAAATCAACAGGTGTCAAGGTAAGGCAATAAATAAAATGAATATATTTTAATAATTTCCATGTTGACTTTAAGAAGTATATTTTTTATTGGCATTTCATGGAGATAACTTTAAATGAAATAAAGATTTATTTGTAGTTATAAAAAAGTGGTCTATATTTGCAGCAAAACAGATTTCACTATGAACTTGAATAGCATATATGCACATTCATGGCACAGGATATTTTGCCAATAGCCAATTGGTTTTGTTCCTCACTTCTGTTTACTTGTTTCACACAAGTGTTTCCTCTACTCAGTACACTAGTGTCACTTATCAAATCAAATTTGGCCTCTGAGTTACACTAGTCTTTTGAAACCCGTTGGCAGAGAAGATCTTGAGAATCAAGCCATTTTGTTTTCCAGAGTCATGTATGTTGAACACAGAAGGCTAATCCAGGACAGAAATTGGGCAGAAAACGTGTACACAAAATGATAGACCTAAAATAGATAAGAGATTCAAACTAACCTATTTTCGTGGATTACAATAAGGTTGTGAGAGCTGAACAAATGTTTCATAAAAGGAAACGTCATCTCATTCATCTCATTCCAGAATGAGGAAAACCCCAGACAGGTCTGGGGTGATCTGATGGTAAAGGACTGTGATTCACACTCTGAGTGAAGTCCAAAAAAGAAGTTTCACAGTTAATTTGTCATTCCTACATGACAGGGTATTTGTGGAGTTTAAGGATGGTAGAGCACATATAAAGCAACAGTGCCATGGGGCACCAGGGTGGCTCAGTTGGTTAAGTGTCTGACTTTTGATTTTGGCTCAGGTCATGTCATCATGGTTGGTGAGTTTGAGCCCCACATAGGGCTCTGTGCTAACATCTCAAAGCCTGGAGCCTGTGTTTGATTCTGTGCCTCTCTATCCCTCCTCCACTGGCGCTCTTGGCCTCTCTCTCTCTCTCAAAATAAACAAATACCAAAAAAAAAAAAAAAAAAAAAAAAAGGACTGATAGTAAAGAGCATCCACAGCCACAGGGAATATCGCTCAACTTCCTCTGCCATCCAAAAGGGGGCAGAAATGTCTTAGAGGGGAAGATACACTTTCCCCATCAACAAAGTTAGCCTTACAGTAAGGTCGCCACCATTCCCCTTTGGTCTTACAACTGATCACCTGCCTCCTATAACCCAAGTCCAACCCTGGGGAGAAGGGACAAAGTAAAAATCACCGAAAGGGCCAAATCAAAACCTGACAAGTGTGAGGTATACCAAAACAAAACAAAACAAGAATTGTCACAATTTACCTGGAAATGACTAGATTAAATTATCTGTCAGATGGAACGAAATGATCTAGAAATAGAGATTGTTACACTACAGAAACATTTTTCAGCATAACTGAGCTTGTTGCTCCAGGCAATCTTGCAACATACAGATACAGACTTGAAGAAATACAATTGCCTATGCTATGCCTCTTGATAAAAATTCTCTAACGACTTGCTTGACCCTATCAAAACTCCCATTCACCTCTGCTCAGAAGCATCTACTGTCAAGTGACTATAATAATATGATGAAAGTGATTCACACCAATTTCTGATAAGGCCTAGTCTGAAGTAACAGGTAAAAAGAATGAGAGATTTTAGAGAAGCGGTTCCACCTATTTGGGATATCCAAGTGGAAATACATGCAGCCAATATTGTGGTTTATGGTCTTTCATTTCCTGTGCTCACCCTCATACTCAAAGAGCTGAAGGCAGAATCATGCTACATTCAACTTTGTAAACTGCCCTCTTCTCATGCGCAACAAAGAATAATCATTTGGTAAATCTGAAATAGAATCATGTATATTGATTATGTATAACATTATACTAGAACACATCAAATACATGATTATTGTCCTAAATTAAAAAAATACAACTACTATTTTACAATAATATTCTACATATAGATGGGTGATT
This sequence comes from Prionailurus viverrinus, assembly GCF_022837055.1. NCBI lineage: Eukaryota > Metazoa > Chordata > Mammalia > Carnivora > Felidae > Prionailurus > Prionailurus viverrinus. Next base: position 25,721,107 of record NC_062579.1, read on the forward strand.
TGAATATATAAATACTGAAGATGTAATCTCATCTATAAATAAAGACTAACAAGAATAATACCTGCTTAGATTCTTTGGAAAATTAAATGTAGAAAAATCATCTCAAAAAGCTTGATGCTCTACCGAAGACTTGGCTTTTTCATGCTCAGAAATAAATCTATTTACATTGTTAATAGAACTATATATATAAATAGGATGAAGTAGGAGAATTAAGGGCTGTACAGTGCAGATAGATGGTGAGCTGTGATACCTATGATTTTGATGATGTAAACTATCATGTGAGAAGAGGTAGACTGTTAAAACGTAGCCAAGAAAACAAATTTAAGAAAATATTAAGTATATTCAAAGGATCTAAAGAATAAGAAGAAATAGCTAAAGACAGTTTTTTGACTTGCAGGGTGTGTAATTACATTGATTCTTCTCCCATAGGGACAAAATATCATCATAGTTCTGGACTCATTACAGATTAGACATCAGTCCCTGTCTTGGTTTTGTCAAGCACTGTGGAACTAACCTGGTCTTTTTCTACCCATCTGAGGACCAGGGTCTTAAGGATGGTGAGCCATCACTACCTCATTCCACAATTTTTAGACGTCAAAGAATGGTTACACGAAGTAATTATCAGTAAAAGCTGAGAACATGTGGCTATTTCAAGAAGAAACATAACGTTCAATCCATGAGTTACTCTCTCTTCTCTCACACGCTCAGATATGGGGGATACTTAAACATTTTAAACATTGTGGAGTAGTGGAATGAAACATGCAAGTAGAAGTGTAAGTTCTGGCTCCAGTATTTGGTACCTATAAGATCTTGGCCAGTTACTTCTTCCACTCGTACTGTGAATTTCCTCAAGGGTAAAATGGGAAAACTAAAACTTGGTATGTGTGTTGTGAAAATAAGAGCCTTCAATGTAGTACCAGGCACAGAATGAATGATCTGGGGTTTTTTTTTTAATTTTTTTGTTTTTAACGTTTATTTATTTTTGGGACAGAGAGAGACAGAGCATGAATGGGGGAGGGTCAGAGAGAGGGAGACACAGAATCTGAAGCAGGCTCCAGGCTCTGAGCTGTCAGCACAGAGCCCGACGCGGGGCTCGAACTCACAGACCGCGAGATCATGACCTGAGCCGAAGTCGGTCGCCCAACCGACTGAGCCACCCAGGCGCCCCGTTCTGGTTTTTTTTTTTTAAATGAACGTGTTGAAAGAATAAATTATATTAACTGAATTTTACTTGCTGTTTACCACATAATAGGACTCAATAAATGTTAAAAAAAAAAAAAATGAACAAATGAGTAACAACAACAACAGCAACAAAACCTGGACGAAGGTTTCTAATACAATGTCATGGAGAATTCTCTCTTTGGCCAATTCTCTTCTCACTTTAATTGCTTATAAAGGACAAGCTGTGCTCAGACTACACACTTTTCTATCTTCTTGGGAACATTCTATGTGGCTTTTAAGCTGAAGTCTAATAAGCACATCTTAGATTCTTTGGATCAGCACAGTTTTGATGATCCTTTCAACTGATGTTCTAAAATATTTCACAGAATTTTGTTTACTTTATGTGTTCCTTAAATATGAGACTGTGTACTATTAAAATTAAGGAAAAGTCCCAGCAGAAATCACTACTTTACTGAAGTTTTACAAGTTTTACTATTTCTATAAGTTTATTCAAGGTTTACAATTACTCTATATAATTAACTCTTGTCTCATATACAAGACAAAAAGGGTATTTTTATTAAAAATATAAAGGTGTGCATAGAAAGGTGACACTCAACTCCTAAAATCAATTTTAAGGCAAGTCTTAGTGCCTTACTATGTACATGACATTTGCTATTGTGAAATGTACATAATATTGAAGAATGCTGCATCTGTGGAGAGTATTTTTATACAGCTATCATATGTAGAAGAAAAGATACTAAACACAATAAGCATTGAGTTCGTTACAAAAAAATCCCAGTTTCCTGAATTAAAATTTACCTCAAGTGTGTATATCTCCTTTTGAAAGTACCTTCCATAATAAATCAGCGACCACTTCCACATTACATCTGTTGTCAATGCCATACCTGAGGCAGCTGCCAGAAGTCACAGAGAGGTAACAGCTGTCACAGAAAGCTAAGGACTTAAGAAGCCCACAGGACCAGGGATCCTACCTTTTAGATGGAATGCCAAGTCAGACCAGCGCAAAGGAGTTCAACATCGGTGGGTCAGGGAGGAATGTCTGTGTGAGCTCGAGTGTATGTGTGTATGTGTGTGAGAATGCATGTGTGCACATGTACATTTTGCTGCTCAGAAATCATCTGACAGTTATTACCACAATTAGCTACGCACCTTTGGATATATACTTAAATTGAAAACTGTTTCCAATGTCTCAATGTATAAAGTCCTGGAGAACTACTCCTACAGCTCAAGTTGGGACTAAGAAGGCTATCACAAGTCCCATTTCTTGATCATAGAATGACCTGTTTTTCAATTTAGAAAATAATCTCATTATGTTGGGAAACTAACACGATGTTCTTAAAGCACAGATGCAGATACCAAGAATCTAGTTAGCAAGTTGACAAACTGCATCACAAACCTTTCATAAATTAAGTTTTCCATTATTTTAAATACCAACTTGATCAAACTTGAAAATTTCATCTTTTGTTAATTTTTTAATGTTTATTTATGTTTTGAGAGAAAGGGAGAGCACGAGTGGGGAGGGGCAGAGGGAGAGATGGAGACAGAGGATCTGAAGCGGGCTCTGCACTGACAGTAGAGAGCTTGATGTAGGGCTCGAACCCCACGGACCGTGAGATCATGACCTGAGCCAAAGGCAGACGCTTAACCAACTAGGCCACCCAGGCACCTCCCAAATTTCATCATCTTAACTCTTATATCCATAGCATTTAGATCACCAAGTAACTTTGGTGATTATCCCCAGTATCAACTACATCCTTTTCCTGCCCTCATTCATCCATTTTTCAGAAAAACAGAGAAATTATTCTCTTTCCTAAAATTAATGGGAATAATTCAAGATTTGGTAGCTTATAAAAGGGTCCTGATAATTTTATTTCTTCCCTAAAGCCTATCAAAATAACAACAATACTTTCTTCACAGTCAAGTTTACAAACTTCAATTCTTCAATTGAGGTATAAATCACACTTCATAGAGCTGTGATCTATAAAATGATACAGTAACTGGTATGCAACAAACTGCAAAAACTTGATACTTATTCTTGTTCACTACAGTTATTACTTAAAATATCTTCTTTTACATATAAAAATGGAATAGAGAGAAGTTCAATCACCTATTCGCAGTAATGACATTAAATACGCAAAGTGAAAACCAGAATTAAAACATTCTGGCTCACGGCGCCTGGGTGGCTCAGTCGGTTGAGCGGCTGCCTTCCGCTCAGGTCACGATCTCGTGGTTTCTGAGTTCAAGGCCCGCATCGGGCTCTGTGCTGACAACTCAGAGCCTGGAGCCTGCTTCAGATTCTGTGTCTTCCTCTCTCTGCCCCTCCCCTGCTTGCTCTCTGTCTCTCTCTCAAAAATAATAAACATTAAAAAAAAGAGAGAGACATTTAAAAAAAAAAATATTCTGGCTCCCAATCAGTGTTCCTTCCAAAAACCCAGTAACTTCTAACACACTCTAAGGAATAAGAATATTTAACCCTAAATAAACAACAACAAAAACAGTTACTGAAGTCATGTCATTTAAGAAATTTATCATATATAAATTTAAATATAATTTATTTCATATAAGACATTAAATTTAAATGGTTAACGTCTATGTATAATAATACATATGACTTGCCATTAACAAACATCAGAATTTCAAAGTGACCTTCCTAAATGGACACAGAAAAAGCAGATAATTTGGTTTTTCAAGCAGGGGAGTACACCTATCAGTGGTCTCCATTTTCCTCCAAAAGTAATGATGATATTCTCTCCTCAAATGCCTTAAGTCAGAAATCCACCCCCACCCACAATCAGTGTCCGGTCTGCATGGTTGTCTAATAATTAATTGACTGGAGGAAGGAAAACCATGGAAAAATATGGAAGGAAAGAGAAATGGCCATGTCAGAATAATTATGACAGTTAGTGGTCCTAAACAGATGATTAGATCATCCCAACTACTAAAATAAAATAAAATAAAAAATAAAACTACTAAAACACAAACGCTTTACCCTCCCTATTCTATCACAAAGAGTTCCTCTATAACCAGAAAGCTTTTAATCACCAGTCATCCACAAGATATGAGAGATCTGTGTATTATATATACAGTAAGACAAAAATGTGTGAAAATACAGAGGAACTCCAGGTGGTATTTTGAGGCTATGTCCCCAGGTAGGTTTGGTAGTTCCCAAAGTATTCTTCAGCTGCCTCCTCCATCTCTCATCTGTACACCACCTCGATTATCTGGGAAGTGGATATCAAACTAGTACTATCAGCACTAGAGATCAACCTATATTAGGGCTATACAGCCTTTTGTGGGTAACCCAGGAGCTTAACTGCCTTAAGTTTCAAACAACTGATTCAGACTTGGAAGCTGCATGTATGTCAGCTCAAGAAGGAACCCCCACATGGAAACATGAGACAGGAAAACATGACTTCCAGGCCTGCCCTGTCAGCCAGATGGGCATGAGCCATCAATGGGGGAGCACATGTCGCATCGAGAGTGTCTCCACAACTTTCCTTCAAATAAGAGTATACAAAAGTCAGTCAGTGGAATCTTGAGAAAAGCAGGAAAATAAGAACCTACAAGGTTATCTCTGCCCTACATTACAGTCGTGTGCACTGCAATAATGTCACAAACAGAAGCAGCACCATTACAAAGTCAGGTAGTAACAGAGCCAAATGGCACAGATTTATTTGAAGCACAGATCTTTTGGCAAATACTCAAATATGGACACCATGTATGATACTGCCCTACAATAGGCATAACCAAGTTCTTTTGCCAAGACAATGAGAGCAATCAAGAATAAGCATGCCCAGTGAGGAGGACACTTGTTGGAATGAGCACTGGGTGTTGTATGGAAACCAGTTTGACATTAAATTATATTAGAAAACATTTTAAAAAGTAAAAAAAGAATAAGCATGACCAAGCATAAGAATTCTTCACAAACTCCTATTTTAGCTTCTATATTTGGATCATTTATGACAGACAGATATTACAATGGCTCCTGTCCAAATATTCATGCATTTTGAGCCAACAGTTATTGTTAATCTACCTCAGAAAAACATATAGGCTTTTATTATAACCCCAAATTTATGATAGGTTTTTTTTTTACATATTTATAACATTAGGCTAGGCCTCTGAATTTGAGGGTCTCCTTCTCACCATGTACACAGTAACAAGGCTGTTAGGAGCTTTAGTCGTAGTCTGGGGAATCCTACCATTTTTGTCCTGGGCAATTCCTGAAGAAGTTGTGCCAAGATCACAGTTGTTTTGGATGAAACATTTACAACTGGATAAAGATCAAAGTCAACACCTTGAATGGAGCCCAGAACCTGATTGGTAACTGAGCTGGATATAATTCACAGGTGTTACATGCTCCATGCTTTTTGGACCTTCCATCTGTTCTGCATCATCTTGATTGTCAATAGTTAGCACTTCAGTCAGTTCATGCTAATCCAATATACCAAATTGGACACTGGGATCATAGGACCAAACTATCTAGCCTAAATAAATAAGACTGACATGTCTAGGAAATATGAGAAGTGGTTATCTGTGTATAGCAACAAGCAGAAATTATCTTAGCTTTTTATTATTTTTCAATGAAAAAATTATGGACTTGATATATGCAACATTGATTTTCAATCGTGGTGTCTCACAGCCTTGCAGTGGGATATAATCTATGTTTACCAAATGGTAATTGACGCTGTGTTTGAACCCAGGCCTAATTCCAGAGCTTCAACAACATCGTGTTCCAGGAAATAAAGGTTAAAAAAAAAAAAGATAACCTAACTGTTCCTAAGTGATTGCGGTATAGTATAAGAAGGTGGATCCTTTGGGTAAATACCTAATAGTGCAATTGCTAGATCATAGGGCAGTTCTATTTCTAGTTTTGCGAGGAACCTCCATACTGCAGCATTATCAACAATAGCCAAACTATGAAGAGAGCCCAAAAGTCCAGTGACTCATGAATGGATAAAAAGTGGTGTGTGTGTGTGTGTTTGTGTACATATATGTATATACATATATGTATACATACATATGTTTATGTATACACACACACAATGCAGCATTACTCAGGCATCAGCAAGAATAAAATCTTGCCATTTGCAACGACATGAATGCAGCTAAAATGCAATGAGGTAGGCAAAATAAGTCCATCAGAGAAAGACAAATACCATATGATTTCACTTGTGTCGAAGTGAAGAAACAAAAGAGATGAAAATATGGGAAGATAGGGGAAGAGAAGGAAGGGAAACAAACGATGACAGACTTTTAATGACAGAGAACCAACAGGGCTGATCAAGGGAGGTGGGTGAGAGATGGACTAGATGGGTGATGGGCATTGAGGGCACTTGTGATGAGCACTGGGTGTTGTATATAGTGATGAATCACTGAATTCCACTCCTGAAACCAATATTGCACTGTATGTTAACTAAAATTTAAGTTAAAAAAAAAGAATATGGAAAAAGAGTATGTATATTCATACCTATGTATGCAAGGTAAGAATGGAAGTTTGGGGAAGGTGAGATGAAGACATATTTCATTAAAGAGTGTACATTTAGCACAGTCTTAAACCAGGGATGATAATTTTAAAAGGTGATAATTTTTTAGAAGACAGAACTTTGAAAATGACAATCTACTTGAAGGCAAGAACACAATTACACCAACACTGAATTATTATCCTATTATACTGCACTGGAGGGGTATGGACATTGTTCATTTCAAGCAAAAGAGAAGAAGTGTCAGGAAGAGATCAGAGGCATAAAGATGGAACCTCGTTTTGATGTCAAGGCACTAAATACCCAAGAAAGAAAATTTTACTTACATATTAGAGACATTGGGGTATCAATGAAGGTTGCTGAGCAAAAGGTTGACACTATTAGATCTACTCTTCAGAAAGACAGCTTCAATACTAGCGAATGTAATTAAAAACAATCAGATATTATACAGGAAATTATCTATGTGACTATGTACAAGATTTTGCACGATTTTGAGGATGCAGTACAGGTTGACAGCATTGGTTATGGCAAGAAGCCAACAGCGGGACACCTGTCTGTTTCAGTCAGAAGAGAACACAACTCTAGATCTCAGGATCATGAGCGTGAGCCCCATGTTGAGTGTAGAGATGACTAAAAAAAGTAAAACTTTAAGGAAAAAAAAAGAAGACAATATTAAGTCAGATTCTAAGGACTTTGGCAAATGAACTGGAGCCTAAAAGCAGAGGCTCAGGCAAATTAAGATACAACAGGGCGCATGAGCCTCCGTCTCTAGTCCTGACACAAGGGTGAATACTGAGAGTGACTTCTTCAGGCTACAGTCATGATTATTACTGTCATACATCTCCCAAGGATGCTGAACTAAATGAAACCCTTGTGAGAAACATAGGAGGGAAAAGAGAGATCCTTCCCATCTCCCTCAAAGTCCCCTGCCACCCAACACACCCAATGCCTTCCAGGCTGTTGGAGAGACTGGAAAACACATGCTGAGAAACTACCAAGTAACAAAAAAATGAAAAACATATGGATAGGACACAATTTTCAAGTAGTTACAATGTCTAGAAAAGAAGTCACAACCAAAAATGTCTGGAAAAATAAAAGGAGATCACGTCATTTATATTCCCATAATATGACATTACGCACATGTCAACGTGAATAAAAATGTTAGATAAAGATGGATTAACTGAATTACCATATTATCAGTTATACCAAAATGTTTTCCTTTTTGACATTTATGAAAATTGTAAGACTTTGATGATGCTACAGGAACTACATAAACAATCTATGTGTCAAAAGTTATACATCCTGCTCAAATTCTCTTTAATGTGTCCTAACACTTCCATGTACAAGTATCTCTTTATCTCTCTAATGCTATGTTTATGGGTGACAGATTAAGTGTGTCCTTAACAGAAACAAGATCATGAGTATAAGTTTATTTTGGTCAAAGACAACAAAACCAGTTTCGGCTACAGTTTGATAAACCACTTGGGCATTCTAGGGGCAAGAAACGCTAGGAAATATGAGGCCTGAGTTGTGACAAATGTCAAAGTCAGATATTTAAATTAATCTACAGAGAAAAGTGGATGAAATCACTATTTAAGACAAGAGTGTGAAGGAAAAATAATTCACAGGCCAGAATATTCAGATGAAAAGATTTAACTCTCAACATCTGGCTGACAGTAAAAGCTCTTGGAAATCAAAAGGAAATCATTTTTAATCTTAATTCTGTAATTCTTGATCTTGATTACATAATTCTTGTTATCAAATGTGCCTGGTTTTGCCTTATGAAATTTGGTTGCAAAAATAAAATGCCACGTAGCTTCCAATGGACATGCCACAATATGGCCCAGCTGTTTAGAAAATACTACTTGATGTAAGCAGTGATCAGCAGGAAATCATGCGAGAGAGGCCATATTTTGACTGAACAGTTACAAGATAACATTTACTGGCATTTTTCAGGCTTTGGAACCTAATTATTTTCATACAAAAAGACCAAACCTCAGTCTGGCAATTAATGTTCTATGTATACCAGCAGTTCACAGCTAGCAGTCTAATGAGCAGACTATCATGATGCAATACTACAGTACTTAAAATGTGCAAGCCACAAAAAGACAGGGATACATAATTTAAGAATTAGCAGTCTTCAAATGAAAGTCAAAGATTCTCAATTGTGTGTACGTGTGTAGACTTTTTCTTTAACTGTGAATGATTTAATGTAACTTAAGGGAATAGGGTTGGAGGTAAAGTGCCTGTGGAAAAACTGATTGAGAGAACCTCCTCATCAGCACACAATACTGGAGGACACGGTGGCAAGAGAAACACAACTTGCCAGTAAAAGAATTGTCCAGATTACAAGGAAGAGGAGGCAGTGAAAGGAACATTCCTCCGTCCATTCATTTCTTTATCCATCCAATACTTATTTATTCAGTATCTCTTAAGTGCCAGACACTGTGTTAGCACCTGGTTACAGCGGTGAACAAACCCAATCTCCTGCTCCCAAAAAGCTTCCTTTTGGGGACAGGAAGCCATATTACAAACAAAAGTCTAAGGGCCAAGTAGAGAGTGCTACGTTAGATAGGGTGGTCAAGAAGACACTGTGTAGGGAGTGATCTAAGTGAAATGAGGAAGGATGCCATACCAACATCTGTGGGGGAAGAAAGGTACTAACCCAATATAGAAGAAAAATTTGACACCAAAGGCCTCAGGTGTGAATATGCTTGGCACAGTTGGTCAAGAAAAATAAAAAAAGTCCAGTGAACGTGGAGAGCGAGTCGGGGAAGGTGGGGGGGGGGTGGCGGGAAGGTGGGACTTCAGGTGGAACAAGGAGCCAAAGGCCAGACAAGGTAAACTTCACAGGCCAAATTTAAGAATTTGAATTTTGTTTTAAGGCTGGCAAGAAGCCATTATAGACATAATCGGGTATCTTTTCAAAGAACCTCTTTGGGTGGTGTGTTAATAGGCTGAAGAGGGATAAAAACAGAGACAGAACAACAAGTTAGGAGGCTACTTCAGTAATCCAAGTGAGAGCAATGGAGGATTGAAATAGGATGATACAACGACTCAGATGTCTTAGAAGAATGGTTCTCCAAGTGTGGTCCGGGCACCAGCAGCACCCAGAAACTGATTACAGGTGTAAAATTTGGAGTCCTGCTCAACTTACTGACTCAGAGACCCTGGGAGTGTGACCGAGAAATGTGTGTATAAACAAGTCCAGCAAGGGAATCAAATGTATGTTCAAATTTGAGGATTACTGCCTCAGTAGTAAAGGCTCATATAGTTCGGGTAAGAGTTCTGAATACATTCAGCACTTTTGAGTCACTGAGTAAATTAAATATATGTATTTGTGCAATGTCATCAGGGATGTAGAAAACAGTGATTTGTTTTTTTAGTGAGCATATTGAGAATGTGAAATAGGAAAAAAAATCAAATATGGGGTGTGTCAACCCAAGTATACATTGCCACAGTACCTCAAGACTGAATTTCTGGTTCTAAATTCAGGACATATTCTGATTTATTTCTAATACAGTATCAGGCTATTTAGTATAAGCTCTAAATTGCCAACACTCTTTCAGGCAAAAACAAAACAAAAAAAACCCCACAAAGCTGAATTTAATGATCTCATTATCAGTGATAAACAATTACTTTGCAGATTTTTAGACAATCCATGTCTCCAATTTTTAAAAGACACTTGTTTTACCAGTGATAGGCATCTGTATTAACAAAAACTAAAAACCCCAAATCAACACTAGTTGTAGATAATGAATGGGTGCCATAGTCTACATTGTAAAATTGAGAAGTGCCTAAAAACCTGAATATTTTGAGTTGCTATTTTGGGCTGAAAGCACAATCAGTCACAACGGAGACTTGAAAAGCAAGAAGATTCTAGAAAGCTAACTACCAAAAATAAACCCACTGGGGAAAGCCTCTCAGATTTGATGGTCTGCATTTCTACTTGTGATTACACTTAAAATATATTTCAGAGAATCACTTTCCTGGAAGCAAAAAAGTTCAAGAAATTTAACTAAAAATGACTCATCTTAAACTTTTTCAATTTTAATGACTTTTTAAAGTTTATTTTGAGAGAGACAGACAGACAGAATATGAATCAATTCCAAACAGACTCTGCACTGTCAGCCAGAGCACGATGCGGGGCTTGATCTGACAAACTGAGAGATAATCTAATGACCTAAGCCGAAATTAAGAATTAGATGCCTAAGCGAGTGAGCCACCCAGGCACCCCCTGAAATACTTATTTTAAAACATACACACATACATATGCATTTGTGTATGTATATATGCATTTTACACACATTAAAAATGACAACAGATACATAGGAGATATGAACTCTCTAACTTTCAAGCCTAATTGTCAAGGAAATTTTTTTTAATGTGGAAAAAGAGAACATCATTTGATGACTAAAGAGTATTCTAAAGTTTATCAAACATATTGAGGATTCAATCTGGGTATTTTAGATTTCCACTGAAGATAGAATAAAATGGGCTGATGTCATTGGAGGCATGCTTTTAAAACCATGAGGTATCCAAGATAATGATGATTTCCATAAAAACTGCAGTAAACATTTTAGGCAAGAATGTCTGATCATGTGGCATGTTCACAGCTGAGAAATACACGCCAAAGGGCGTAAGCTGTAGGGTGCTTTTGCTCTGCAGTTACATCATATGAAAGACAATACTGTAATTTTTTGGAGATCCAGTGTACAGCCGAGTTAAGCATAGTCAATAATGCTGCACTGTATACTTGAAATTTGCTACCATAGATCTTGAGTGCTCATACACTACACACACACACACACACAATGGACTATGTAAGGTGATGTTTTAATTAGCTTGTTTGTGGTTATCTTTTCACAATGTATTTGTATATCAAAATATCATTTTGAATACCTGCTATATATATATATATATATTTATTTATATATATTTATATATATATAATATATATAATTTTATATATTATATTATATATATATAGCTTTTATTTGTCAATTAAACCTCAATCAAGCTGGAAGTAATAAACATCTCTACCACCCCCTAAAAATACAGTACTCTTCACTGGAGTTCACCAAACACATTGGGATTCAATTACAACCCAAACGGCTGGGGGATATACTGCTGTGCATCCCATTAGCTTTACTGTGGGATAATTGGCCACCCGACAGGACAAGCAGGTCACAGGAATGGGGAAGCTGCTTTTACGTGAGAACTCTCTGGCAGAAAAGTGTTCAAGTGTAGGATTGCCTCTCTTATATGGTAACGCATATTCAAGTAGGCCTCGCAAGACAGGGAAATGCATTCAATGGCAGAGAAGTTTCTGTTCACACATCTAATTTGATTTTCCCAAGAAAGAACTAAAAGTCAGACACAACACAACTGATATATAAATTCCACAGCTCAATATTCCTTTTTAGTCTCATTGTGTATTACTTCTTTTTGCTGTTACTATCCACTACTTTCTGACTGTATTTTACGAGTCTCCTGTATTATCAGATTGCAAACGTGGTATCAAGACATGTTGTTTAAACGCTGGAGGGTCCAAGGGTATGAGACAAAGAGCTGGCACCAGAAGCTATGCTTACCCTATCTGTGGCCAACAGCAAGTGACTGTAAAAATGCGAGATTCCCCCATGGCATACACACTTCTGATCTTGTTATTCAGCAGAAAAAATAATGTTGGAGAACCACCAAGAGCCAAATTGTCAACCATCTTCAGATTTTTGTACACATTACCATACTTTCTCATGATTTTGTATTGTTTTTCTGAAAGAACTTGAAAAATTGTGTAAAATATAACGAATTAAATATAAACCATCTGCTCTGGAATGTTACATTCTACATTTGTTTCAGCTTATACGGAAATGCTGTATGTGGGAATATATTCATATTGATATTTAGATCTTTATTTCTGCTCAAACTTAATCTAATCACCACTCACTGAATATACCCACAGCTCTGTACCTCCCCTGTCTCTCCACTCAAGTTTCTCATGCGATTAATAATTGGCATTATCAATATATTTTGTGAAAAGCCTGTGCTCAATATTTAAAGGAACTAAAAGGCAAGGAAAGAACATTACCTGAATAAATGATAAGTATCACATGGGCCTGATAAAAATGGTGTTAAAAAGGATTAAAATATTCATTTTTGAGATTTAAAAAGGTTCCTAGCCAATACGTAATTACTTGTCAATGGTCATACAAATAGAAAGTATTAGCATCAAGATGCAGCGTTAGGTCTGAGACTGAAGCCTGTCTATATATAATGTTCTTGCTCTTCTCCATGCAACCTACCGTATTTATTTCAAACAGGATACAGTTATAATCGACAAGTCTCAAGAGAAGTGACCGCCCCCTGCTTCTCATCTATGTATCTACCTAGCACAATACATACGACATAACATAAACTCACGTGTTTACTGTAATTTAACTCAAGGTAAAATCTGTTTACGGAAATCAGTGTCTTGAGGAGCACATTTAGTAGGTGAGTAATAACATTAAACAGCACAGGTCAAGTACCAAGGAAAACACAAACAACATTAAATCAAAGGAGAAGACTGAAATTTTTTATGACCTAGGGAGTAGGTCAGACAGCTAGGGCCACTGATGCCACAATTCAGATGGCCTTTTACCAGCTCTGTGCACCCATGCTCCAGTTTCTACATACAATGCTGAAGTGTCCCTTCTGTGACGTTCTGAGAATTCTATTTAGGCATTACAGAGCTAAAGGTACATGACAGTTTTACATCCTGAACCCACCCCTAGAGGGTGCTAGCCAATGAGAAAATACACTTCCAGTCCCTTTACTTTGAGAAGAGACAGACTCTCTAGTGGAACTAATTTGCATTCCCTGGGCTAAGCCTGGTACTTCATTTGAAATTACACTATTTCTGGGTTTCTCCTTTTTTCTATCCTGGTTTCCTGGCTTTGTTACTGAAGGCAGACAGAAGGGCAAGTGAACTAAAATACAGATTTGGTAAGATTTTAGGTAAGAAAGCCGTAGTTGAATGTATAGGTTGCCTAAGAGTCGTGGTAAGGTCAGCAAGCAACAAAGTTAGAAAGACAGTGCACCAATGCAGAGGCATTTTCAAACGGGTCATTAAGGTCCTTATTAAATAAAGGGAAGCCACTCAAGGTTACCACTACCCGCCCCCCCTGCCCCCACCGTGCCCCCCGCAAATGACTCAAGAGCAGTTCTCTGTATTTCTACCTCTCTACTTTTGGTCTGGCAATATTCTATTTGCTCTTCCAAATCAAATGCCTCGTTTCTTTTTTTTTAATTTTTTAATTTTTATTTATTCATTTTTTTTAACGTTTATTTATTTTTGAGACAGAGAGAGACAGAGCATGAACGGGGGAGGGTCAGAGAGAGGGAGACACAGAATCTGAAGCAGGCTCCAGGCTGTGAGCTGTGAGCACAGAGCCTGACGCGGGGCTCGAACTCACAAACCCCGAGATCATGACCTGAGCCGAAGTCGACTGCTTAACCGACTGAGCCACCCAGGCGCCCCTCAAATGCCTCGTTTCTATGTCATATTCTATATGTATCCTGATTCCACACACTGGAAGGCATTCTCCTTTCTCTACTCAGCCATTTGTGTGCATTCTTTCCATATGGAGAACTTTGCCTTTTCTTCAGATTCCTGACATCCCTCTGCCCTTTCTCAGTGTAGATGTCAGAGTCTTCAATAAAGGGCCAATATTCAATGACTGTATCCCTGAAAGGTTTGCCAGTGCCTCCTCCATCGAATATTCAGAATTTCAATTAAAATGGAAACTGAAGATTAAATCCTAGATCTTACCACAGGTTACTTTTTCCCCCCTCAGCTCTGGCTTTGACAGGAGAGGAGAGTAGGTGCTCAGAATCATTCACTCTTCACATTCTTAAACCCATACAGGCATCTATTTTGACATTCTTTGGAATGACAAAGTCACCCAATCAATGGTTATCTGAATAGCCTCTAAAATCTACAATCATCTGGGGGCAGAGGACAGAAAGAAGCAGGGAGATAGTAAAGATTATTTCACTGTTCTTTCCACTGTTGTAAAAATAATCTAATTCGGTGTCTCTAGTTAAAGCACTGATTAAAAAAGAAGAATAAATCAAATATGAATACTTTTTAATTACTCTGTACTACATTAAAAGCAGTCTTATTATTTGCAAAGTCTACAAAAATTGGTCAGTAAATTAGATGGTAAGTTCTGGGAAAAATCCCATCTAAGTGTATTGAGATGATGAGTTAACTCAATGTTGCAGTGACTACTTATGGGTGTTGGTAGCAACTCTTTCCTTAAATTATGCCCCCAATAAACTATATTCCACTATGTTTCCTTTGCATAGGAAAGAGCTCTTCATAGTCACCTTGGTAGTGACCATTTTAAGAAATATGTGGCAGTTTTAAATGACACTTGAAATAAATTTAGTATTTTTTCTTTTTCTGATTCCTCTTCTGTCTCGCTATTATTTTTATGCTAGGAAACTTAAATGTCACCTATAAAATTTTAACAGGACACAGTTTGGTAACAAGTATATCCATCTCTATCACAAGGCACATAATATATCAATTTAAAATCATTAGGAATTTTGCTCTTGTGACAAAGTTCAATGAAATATATAACATTGATTATTGACCCTAAAGGCCCTTAATATTTTCTTTTTATCTGATTTCACATGAAAATATAGCTGGGAATTTTTTTTTGTTTTTAATACAACCATCTCCTTCATGAAGCCTTCTTTGGAAGAGATGTTTGGTATGTGTCTTTGCACATTTCCCAGATTTCCTGCAGTTATATTGGGGTCAGGTGACTAGCTGTGCCCAAGGGTCTGTAAAGAGTTGTGATACTTGTCATTCCCAGGCTTAGGCTATTAAAAGCTGATGGACCTCTTTTCCTGCGACAATCTGGGACGGAGTTTACCAAGTTAACCAGAAGATGGAGGAGAGCAACCCACAGTGCAATCAGACAAATCATACTTGATTGCAGTAACACACTGAATTTCAAGACTATGTCTTTCTTGGCAGTTAGCATTATTTATCTTAAATAATACCCAATTCCTGACAACTTTCTTTAGAATGAAGCTCCTCACTTTCCTTATCATCTTATTCCTCTTTCCTGTTTGATTTTCTCTAGAGGATTTATCACCATCTAACCTGCCATAAATATCAGTTACTTTATTTTAAATAACCCTCCAATAGATACAAATGTCAAAAAGCAGGAGTGTACTTTTACTTCACTTTAGCATAGTGATGCAACCCTAGTGACTTGAACTGCACAGAGCAGATACTCCACAATATAGTAACTTGAAGAAGTTACATAATTTCTCAAACCTCAATTATACTTCTTATCCAGCTTTGTGAAAATGAGGACATATGTAAAACTTCTAGTCTGGGGCGCCTGGGTGGCGCAGTCGGTTGGGCGTCCGACTTCAGCCAGGTCACGATCTCGCGGTCTGTGAGTTCGAGCCCCGCGTCAGGCTCTGGGCTGATGGCTCAGAGCCTGGAGCCTGTTTCCGATTCTGTGTCTCCCTCTCTCTCTGCCCCTCCCCCGTTCATGCTCTGTCTCTGTCCCAAAAATAAATAAACGTTGAAAAAAAAAAAAAGTTTAAAAAAAAAAAAAAAAAAAAACTTCTAGTCTCACAGTTACTATGCATTCAATAAGAGTTAATGAACTGCAGTCTTTACCAACACTTCAATGGAATTTTTTTTAGAGAAATTTGTAAAAAAAACAATCTGAATTTTTTTTATGCAACTATAATTTTTTATTTCTTGAATAGCGAAAGGAATCCTCAGACAGAAAAGCAAAGCCAGATGCATCTCACTACTTGATTTCATATTACACTACAAAGCTATAGTCACCAAGAGTATGGTACTGGCAGAAAATAGATAAAGAGACCCGTGGAATAGAAGAATTGAGAGCCCCAAAACAACCCTACTCCTATGCCATCCACTACTATGTGATAAGGGAGTCAAGAATACTAAGGAAAAGACATTCTCTTCAATAAATAGTGTTAAGAAAACTGGGTATCTGCATGCAAAAGAATGAAAAAAACTGGATATTCACATGCAAAATAATCAAATTGGACCCCTATCTTAAACTACTCACACAAGTGAACACAAAATGGATTCAACACTTAAATGTAAGACTGGAAACCATAAAATTCCTAAAGGAAAACAAAAGGTAAAGCTCCTTGGCACTGGCCTTAGCAACGTTTTGTTTTTCTTTTCCAGTATGACATGAAAAACACAAGCAAAGAAAGCAAAAATCAAGTGGGACTACATCAAACTAAAACACCTCTGCACAGAAAAAAAGCAATAGAAGGAAAAGGCAGCTGATATAATGTCAGAAAATATTTGCAAGTATTCTCTGCACCTATGTGATAAGTAGTTAATACCATTAAAAACAGGTAAGTAACCACAAGAGACATTTTTCCACAAAAAAAAAAGATACAGCAATGGCCAACAGGTACATGAAAAGGTGCTCAATATCACTCATCATCAGGCAAATGTAAATCAACACCACAATGAGATATTGCCTCGTATCTGTTACAATGACTTAATAGTTTTGGTAATTCAAAAACACAAGAGTTAACAAGGGTTGGTTAAGGATGTAGAGAAAAGGAAATGCTTGTTTGGTGCAGCCACCATGAGAAACAGTATGGAGATTCCTCAAAATATTAAAGATGGAACTGCCATATGATCCAGCAATTCCACTACCTGTCCCCTCCGTGTTCTTTGTAGCATGATTCACAATAGCCAAGACATGGAAACAACCAAGAGTCGATCAAGAGATGAATGGATACAGAGAATCTCTCCCTCTCTTGGACACACACACTCCAATATATATCCATCATTACATGTATACACACACACACATATCTATATCTGTATCTATATTTACATATATATATATATATATATATACACACACGCACACCTATGCTAGAATATTTAGCCATAAAAAAGAAGGAAACGTGGTCATTTGTAAGAACATGAACTTTGAGGGAATTATACTGACAAAGCCAGAGAAAGACAAAAACTGTGTAATTTCTTTAATATGTGGAATCTGAACACACTGAACTCAGAAAAACAGAGATTAGACCTGTGGTAGTTAGGGTTTAGGAGGTGAAGAAGGGGGAAAAGCAAGAAGGTTCTCCAAGCATACAAATCGCTAGTTAGAAGATGAATGAGTTCTAGGGAATTAATGTACAGCACGGTGAATGTAGTTAACAATACTGTATTGCATATGTGAAAGGCACTTCAAAGTTCTCACCACACACACACACACACACACACACACACACGAAACTCTATGTGAAGTTATGGATATGACAATTAACCTTACTGTGGTGATCATTTTGCAATATAAACACGTATCAAATCATCACAGTGTTGTGATGTTCACAGTGTTATAGGTCAATTTTATGTCAATACAATGGGGGGAAAACGATAAAGAATCCCCTCTTTCAGCAAACTTCACAACCTAGCTATCAAGCAAGTTATATCATGAATTTTCTCAAGATTATCTTAGAAGAAATTTTGATCTATACATCGTGACGACTTAAGTCTATCCAATAAAGAGCATTCATCAGTTTCCAATTATACCATTGTCCTTTATAATTTTTCAACATACATATGCGCGCACACATATGCACGTATAAATACAAACACGTATATATGCATATATGCATATGTATATGCATATATATATCATACATAAACACACATAAAATCTAAAAAATAAAAAAGAAAACTTCCTAGTTTTTATCTAATGAGCCTGGAGTTTCAATTCCCAATGTTATGGAACGGCAAAGAAATGTAAATGCATGTCAAATAAATATACGCCTTTCTCAGTTTAGGATAAAGGTGTGTGGAGTGGGAAATAGGTACGGAAAAATTTAATATTAAGACAGGTGCTGTTCTCAGTGCAATTCATATACTCTAGAGTTATCTCTGTCCATTTGGTATATCAAATGCAAGCAGCATTTTGCCACTTTTCTAGATGTCACTGCCTATCAAAAGATTTTTCTTGAAGAATGACTCAACCTAAAAAGAAAATCAAAGTAATTCAACATTATCTGCAGTGACACCTAAAATCCATTCCTTTATGCTAAAATGATCTCTGAGAATATTTTTCCACCCCAGAAAGTTCCTTCCAGACTAATCACTAATATCAATAACATGTTTCAACAAAAATTAGTTCATAATAAGGGGCAAGTACGAACAAAACAAAATCATTAAGCATCATGGTTCTTGAAGAGGATCTGAACTCCCAGAACAGAAATAAACAGTGTAAATTTACTCAAAGCAAAAACAAGTACACAGATACATAATTATTTTTTTATTTTTGACTTTTTACATATTTTATAAGGTTGAAGACAGAACTCTACAGAGAACAAAAATAAACTAAACATTTATGAGTCATACACTTGATTTTATGAAATGCCTTAAACTTTGCATTGTTGTTTACAGTTTATTTTAGAAGATATGAAGATAATGCTTTTTCATTTACATTTTAGCCATGGATGAAGGAGGTGGGCATGCAAAAACAATGGGTATAAATAAATAGTATCTAAGTGAAGAGACTGGTGGACTATCAGTAAAGAAACACAAGTCGAAAGTAATCTACCTTAACCAGTTAGCAATCACTTGCTTATAAGAGCACAGACACAAGAAGTTAAGGATCAGATATATGTAAGTAGTATTTTTCACAATTAATTAAATCTTTCCATAATACATTTATGGCCTCACTGTTGCCCACAATGAAGGGTTTAAGAGACTTTACTATTCTTTTACTTAAAGAATTCCAAGTAACTTTCCTAAACCATTCCTTTACCATAAAGACAGGAGGGAAACTGAGAACCAAAAAGCTTCATAGGAGTGTTATTTTTGGAAATATAATGGACGTGTAACATTATGTCACGTTCATGTGTAAAATATAATGATTACATATTTGTATAACATAGGACTGCTTTTTCTAAGGTTTTGCCTATTTTTTTAATCTACCAAGTGTTTTCAAAGACAACGTAACACCAGAAATCGAGCACCTAGCCAGACAAAAGCATTCACACGCCCTTGATTTTCTGTGAAGTAAGTGTAGTGCCTCATTCCTGGTTTAGACATTATTCCCTTTCTTGGCATAAATGTTAAAAACAAAACCACAAAATACCAAAATACACAGATAAAATTTTGTCCTAAGAAAAATAAGGATGGGAAACAAATCCTTAAAGGAGACTTATGTAAAACCTTATTTTTGGTGTGTGCTTTTCAAAATAAAACACATCAAGTCAGCCTGCTGAATAAATACAAATGACATTTTGTTGTGCCCTTTTCAACACTTGCTTGCATGGCAATTTTATTCTTGTTTACTGTATGCACTAAGGATGCCCAAGAGCTTTTCTACCTTCATGTTTAGCATGGTTACAAAAACGTACTACTATTTCTTCTAAATATATTCTCCTTGTCAAGTTGGTCGTGTTTTACCTGATTTCACCTTCAAATTTTACACACATGGAGTGGACCAACCCACTTCAGTATTAGCAATTCTTGCAGGTTTATATTCATTAAAGTCATTATGGATCAATAAATGATACAAAACACTAGTGCTGGGACATAGGACTAAGCTTTAAATGTCATTGTGTTTCACCTTTTCAGTAACTGCAGGTAACTTATTGCTATTTCATAGATGAAGCTTCTGAGATGCATGGAGCTTTAGCAGCATGTCAAAGGTCAGACTTGTCAATGAGCAATGGAGTTGGGTCTGACTTTAAGATCACTGCTTTGTTTACAGTCAGTCTACAATAGTTGACTAGATACACAATGGTATATACAGTGATTATGCATCATCTTTGGAATTGTGTCAATGCTTCCTAGCACTCTGTATCCCTATTACTATTTGTAATATAAAATACATTCTGTTATGTTGAAAACAGAATATAGGAGGGCTGCTAAAACACGAGTCCCAGATTGACTCATTTGTGATTTAACAGGTATTTCCACACGAAGAACAAAATACAGAACGCCTTTTTTAAATCTGTTCATGATTGTGTACACTTCAAAGAACCTACACATACATTTTGCTCTTCTATATTACCAATTCAGCAAAAACTACTCAAAACGACTCAAAAAATGAGGTTACATGGTACTTTCATTAAACAGAACATGAATTAAAACAGAGTAAAATTAATTTCCATCTTCCTAGAAGGTACTGTAAATGGTGTGCTTCACTGACACCGAAGATGTCTGATGAGGAGACAGTAGTGACGCCCCCATTACCTCCAGCTTTCCTCCTTGCAGGACCACAGAAGACAGAACCTTCCCACTCAAGTGAAGTTAGGTAAGATAGCACAATTTGCTTTGACCCACAAAATAAGCTGAATTAACTTAATTCATTCTCCACCTTACCCTGCCTGTGCTATGGTGTTCATGGAAGTACATTTGATTCTGAGGTATACCCTTCAGCCTTCACTTGGATGTCAGTGCCCTTTACTGTTGCCAAGACCTCCAGGGAATTGATGTGAGGGGGGGAAAAACTTGTCTTGAGGTCATTTTTATATAACAGAAGCACCTGACATAACAGGATCTCATATCAACACTGAGAAATGTATTCCACTGTTATGTATCAAGTGAAAACTTTCATGAAAATATTTGGTGATTACAAAAACAGGCATGTACAATCCTGGTTCCATATATTCAGTGATCGCGTTTTGTTTTGTTTTCCTCAAGTCATATTCTAAATTACAGTGAAAATACTGGGAATATATTAAATATTATATCTAACAATAATCATATTGTTAGATATAACCATAATAACCATAATAATGTGGTTTCCTAGTTCTCCCCACATCCTTCAAACATTTAATATTTAGTTTTGCAATTTTAAATTTGTTACAACTTTCTCTCAGCTATGTCATAAAGATTTGAAATCAACAGGAAGAGGACTTTCTGAGAAATAATATAAATATACATGTGTATATATTCAAGTGTGTAGGTACACACATACACATGTTGTTTAGTGACCAAAGAAAACTCTGATAATGGATTTAATACATTCATTACAGTAAAAAATAACAAAGATCAAATATTTATTCAGCCAAGATAAACTGTTAACCACTAATTATATGTGCAGAATTATCACCTCACCTGACAAAGACTCAATTAAAAAAAAAAAAAACTAGTCAAACAAGGCACAGTACATTTGGGATTCTGAACACTTAGAATCTTGAATATTCAAAAGCCATTCTATGATAGCAAATTACTTACTGATGTTTTCACTTACAAGGATCACTTATCAACATACTGAACTCTTTTTAAAAATCTTTTTGGATCAATACTCAAACTACAAGTAGCTTTCAATCCTAACTCATCTAAATATGGACAGGAAAAAAATATTCATGGTAAAACAAAGCTAGTACCTGCGAGGTAACTCTGTAATGGGTTCCTGGCAATTATTTTCCTCGTATTAATGATTCCATGACCTCTCTGTATACATTCTACAAAATATCATTTGCTATAGAAAGAATCACTGACTTCCTTCAACTGCCACCAGGTAAGAATTAACTACATTACGATGGTCCTATCATGTACACCAAAGGAAACAATCCCTTTCTTGCCACATAGTTGACTTCACTGCTTGAGA
Source organism: Prionailurus viverrinus (assembly GCF_022837055.1). Taxonomy (NCBI): domain Eukaryota; kingdom Metazoa; phylum Chordata; class Mammalia; order Carnivora; family Felidae; genus Prionailurus; species Prionailurus viverrinus. The sequence goes on from NC_062579.1 coordinate 25,743,413, forward strand.
AAACTTCAATCAAATAATTATCTCAGCCTTCAAGACTCCTTCATGACTGCATTACCAAATGAAAGTATTTCATTTGAAATGTCAAAATACATTCTAATATGCAACATTCAATTTTTTTTACATTAATAACTTTCCACCAATTTAGAAGTTAATTAAGAATGAATGAAATCTCTTTATTAAAAATACCACTGAACAAAGTGAACAGATTTTACCTCACCTTTCTTAAATGTTACATGATATTGGGTTGATTTTTATATATGGTAGCAAAGAATAATGGTTTTTGCTCACTTCTTATATTCATTTCTTTTTTGAGCCCAGTTTATTTGGCAAATAGATGAGACCAAGTTTATCATAAAGCATTATGAAACCTTAAGACAAGCTCATTTATTTTTTGCCACATTACTCATTCTTTAATAACTTGACCTAAAAATAGCTACTAGGAATTACTGTGAGGCTGGAGAATTATTTCTCTATTTTTCCCTTTCCACTCCTAGAAAACAGGCTCTTTACATGGCCAAGGATTCCTTGGGCTGCTACCCTTTCTCCCCACCCCCCATTTGGTCTATTTTCTAAATGAGAGGCATTTAGTTACCATGGTAACAAGCTTTACATAAATAGGTCTACAGAGCACCTAGCTTATTCTAGCATTTGCTAATAAACATCGAATGAATAACAAAAGCAATACTCAGGCACTCATATTCAAGAAAAGAAAATATATATATTCCAAAACACATTCTACAAAGCCACACAAACGCAGGGTGTAATTCAAGAGCAAATCAACATGAAGTATTCAACTGAACATTAATTCTAAGTAAATCAGAGCCTTGTTATTTTTTCTGCCATTATTTTTAGGTCTCCATAAATAAAAAAGAATGAGACTATACATCGTTGGAGGACACACGGGGGATAGATTTAAAATCATGTATGTCAATATTTGTGTATATGACTAAATCAATGAAGATATTAAAAGAAAATAAAGCAGTACTTTAGAGCTAGAGCTATGTTTTATTATAAACGGAGGAAAACTTTATTGCTTAATTGCAAAATCTAAGAACAATGGTTTGCAAAATATCTTCGAAAACAACCAAACCAGAACTACTTCCACTGAGCCTCTATTTTGGTGGGTCAAGTTTGCCAAGTACCACTTTTTTGACGAATGCAATGAGATCCTTCTTCGATAAAGGCCCTTCTGCCCCAGCTTTCATCTATCATTCACTTCATGGAATGCCTCTACTGTAAAGACGCCCATTTTTCAAGGTTACACCCTTCCTGGTGAAGCCCAAATCCAGAGACTAATGGAGGCGTGAGTGTCAAGTACTGTCCTTTTAGGTCCAATGTGCCTTCATCCTGATTCTCCAGACCTCCCTCATGAAGAGAGCTGAGGCCCAATTATACACACCATTGGACTTCCCCTGTTTTCTTCTCTTTCCTTCCACAGAGTTTGACCCCAACACCATTCCTTAATAACTATTCTGAAAACTAACCTCTGCATTAAAGTTAGCTTCTGGAAGAACTAAGGAATTAGGAGAAGCATAATAATGAAGTTGCAAGAACAATACCATTATTGTCTATGACTATTTAAAGAGGCAAAATAAGGGCACCTGGGCGGCTCAGTCCATTAAGTGTCCAAACTCTTGATTTCAGCTGAGTTCATTATCTCACGGTTTGGGAGACGGAGCCCTGCAAAGACAGAGCCCTCAGCCTGCTTGGGATTCTCTCCCTGCCTGCGCACATGTTGTCTCAAAATAATAAATTTTTTTTTAAAAAAAGCAAAATAGAAAATCCGAATCCTTTAATAGCTAACAATGCTAATATTAGCTTATAGCCATAAAGAAAAACCTTACCCACTCAATCACACTGGTGTAGAAGGCTTATCTAAACTTGAAAGCTTAAAAATGTTAACAAAACCACCACAGCAGACAGCTCATGAGATTGGAGGTTAGGGGGATAGGTAAAGGTGGCTGGGCCCCGAGAATCCCACTTCTGTGTCTGGAAGGCCTAAGCTATTCTGGCTCAAGAGGCAGGGTGCATCCTGATTCTACTGGCATGCTTCTTACTCTGCCAAGCCCCAACACCTGGACTACTGATTTTCTGGCCTATTCTCTGAGTTCCAAACGTAGGCAGATATACCAGAGATGTTGGCAGGTGGTAGAGGTACAGGTAAAAGCTGCCTGGGCCTCCTGAGCCACCCATCATGGCCCAGGGCATCCCTGACTGGTATTTGGAGGCATCAACAGCCCCTTCTGTCGTTGGCAGAACTGAGGCCTGGGACATCATCACTGTTCATGATGAGAAACAGCCACTGGGCAGCTTGCACAATGGGCAGTTTCTCAGGCTACCTCCTTGAGGAAATATCATACAAATGTAGAGATGAAAATGTGACCCTGAACCCACCATCCAATGTCTAACAATAGCAGCTGTTGTGGTAAAGACAATGCTTCTGATGCTAGTACAGTGATTTCTTTTGAAAACAGATATACATTGACCCTCAATGTCATAAGGAATATAGTACCTTACAACATCTGTTAAGTTTTGTCTATAGTCTGTCAGAAAGAACAATTTCCCCTAGCGTAACTGCAAAAGGAATCAAGACTGCAGGATCCATACCTGACATCAAGGCAGATACACATGAAAAAATAGACATGTCAGAGACAACCAGGTACACATGCATAATGTAATGATACAAACTCCCTGAAGTAACTATCGAAGAGTCCCTTTCAATTAACTTCAACGAAGAAACACTCTGTAGGCAAGAAGAGACTTTCCCAACAACACCTTCCAGGCCAAAGCCTACTAGAGTTCCCCAGAAAGTCCCCGTTTTTAAATATACAACTTGTAGCACACATCGAACTTAAGCGAGGACTCATCATCACCCATGAGAAAACCTATAGGATGAATTTGACATGAGCATTCAAAATCAACCCAAATGAGACTGCTAGTAATTCTCATTCAGTGACACAATAACTTATATACAGAAAATGTCACTCTTCTTTTTACTTCGGAATGGATCCAAGTTCTAGTCTGTTTTTCCTGTAAGGAATCCAGTGAAGTACAACTGTATGTGACACTAGAGACACCATTTTTAAAGCTTGCAATGACCCACTGGGAGTGTTTCAAGGCCACCAGTGGAAATTCTCATAACTGTAATCCTGAAGAAAATATTCAAATTACAAATGCTTCTTCCATCAATGTATTTAAAGTCTGGATGGATCCAAGTTGAAGCTTGAAGGTGGCAAGTTCAATCTCTGGAACAATGTCAATCAGATGAAAATAACCTGCTGAGTCCCATGGCCAATGGGGTCACCCTTTCAGGATGGGTCCTTATTGTTTTAGTTACTTTGTCACTGACAAGAACATAACTCATGCTGGGCATCACACAATTTAGCATTTGAAAGTACTCTTCGTGATAACAGCAAGAGGTTATGTTCATTCTCCCTGAATTTGAACTAGTACTGAAATGGAAGCATACTTTCCTTTAAAGTTTCTTTTTCAAATCTGCCTTATCAAATGTGAAGTTCACCTTTTAAGATTTACAACACACAGAAGGGTAACTATTCAAAGAGTGGTTTGGGTATCACTAAGCGGTTAAATATTACTCTTTACCAAAGTAGAACTCTAAGATAAGGCTCAGAGGGCTAACTTGGCGCTGACTTCTGTATCACTTCATTTTTATAGGTGCTGGCATTTGGCTTCTTCCTTCTTTTTCATATTTAAGCCTTCTAAAGGGAAGGTTTTGGGTTCTAGCACAAAGCTGATGAAAGACAGCTAAGTGTTATACTGACATGTTTAAGACATTCAAAATAAGGGGAACAAAAAATCTGGAACACAAGTACTCTAAAAGATGAAAATCTGAAATGCTTAAATTAAGTTTTACCAATCAGTACAAGCCTGGTCTATAGAGGGATGAACAGTGCAAAGTTCAAACACTGCAAAATCAAGACAGCTTACACTTTCACATTTCATGTTCTACCCCTCTTTGAATCTGGCACTTCAAGAAATATTTAAAATGAGTGCTATTTTCATTTACTATTTTATAAAGTTGATCTTTGGTCTTCTGTTTCATGTTCAGGGTGTTGGTGCTTCTGTACTTACGTACAATACCAATTATCTTGTGCTGATTTATCCACTTAAAGGTAAGTTGGGAGTGTACACTTAAAGGATAAGTTCATATGCCATGCGCTGTTCCTAACAGTGCTGACAACATGTTTCTGTTTGTCTAGAAACCACAACAATAAACGTAAATTATCACTGATCTATAGATTAGGCATTGTACAATGACTTTTACATCACTTTGGGTTATTTCCTTGTGCTCTCAATATGCTTTTTGCCATTGTACAGATTAAGAAAAAGGAGCATACATAGTTATATGGCCAAGGAGTAGGACTGCCAGAGTTTGAATCCTCATCCTATCTAGGTTTTTGCCACTTTGCATACTGCCTCTTTTGGCATCAGGAAATGGTTTTCAAAAAGTATTTTCTATTGTTTCAAAATATATACCTAATGGTTCCTGGGTTAATATAGCTCCTATTCTTTTCGACTAAAACAGGACTGTTTTCTCAGAGCATACAAAGCCCGGCTAACACCAATTCCATGACAGACACCTCTTACCGCTCCTTTATCTTCTAGGGAACGGTTTCTACCTACCTACAAAATTGCTCCAGTTTGCCTTATGCCGCAGGCCCAATAATGATCACATTCCCCTTCAGGAGCATTTTCCTATGCCTTCTGAGATTCCTATGTCTTACTGTCCTCCTGACATGTCTGGATTGTTTCCTATTTTTCACCCCCATATCCTCCCCCAATTATTATGTGTAGTGGAAATAGAAAGGAAATGAGTGCCAAGAGACCCCAACAAGCACCCCAAAACTATAGAATCTTCTGTGTGACAGTCTATAAGTAATGGCAGGAAATGTTTCCTTTTGTTAAAAAGAGGCATTTTGGGATGCGCAGATCGCTCAGACGTTAAGTGCTAGATTCTTGATTTCGGCTTAGGTCAGTATCTCATGGTTCCTGAGGGCAAGCCCCACACGGGGCTCCGCGCTGACAGTGCAAAGCCTGTTTGGCATTCTCTCTCTCACTGTGCCCATACCCCACTCACACGTGAGCTCTCTCCTCCTCTCTCTCAAAATGAATAAATATAAAAAAGAGACATTTAATAAGAAAAAATGCAGGTGCTTGGGTGGCTCAGTCGTTTTAATGACTGATTCTTGATTTTAGCTCAGGTCATAATTCCAGGGTCATGGGATAGAGCCACTGTGTCAGGCTCCGTGATGAGCATGGAGGTCAATTTTATTTTTACTTATTTATTTACAGATTTTTTTTTATTTACCTAGGTCCATTTTTTGGACTGTGTAGCCTAAAGAACTATGCAGTTTATGATTATTTACTAATGTATGGTGAAGACAATGCTAATCAATAATATAAGTGCCTATTTTCAGCCAGCCTGCCTATCAATCTATATATCATCTGTTTCTTTTGTTTCTTCCATTAATACTTCAGTGGGAAGAGTAATGGTGGCAGAGAGAGTTGAGATATCAGAGTAGCATCTGTAGCCATAATTGCTTTTGTCATTGAAGGACGGCTTACTCCATGCCTAAAATTTACAACTACACAATTGAGGTATTTCTAAAGGTGACTCAAAAGTTTCCAAGAGATAAAGAACAAGAAATCACTTGCAAGAAAGGATGAATATTTTTCATCTTGCAGTGTTTTAAAAAATAGATCCTAGAAACATACATGAAGATAAGCCTGTCTTTTCAACCAACCATGCTGGGAAAATGGTATCCACATGCAAGAGTCAAGTTGGACACTTACCATATGTGATACACAAAAATTAACTCAAAATGGAATAAATAAATGTAACAGCTAGAACTCTAAACTGCAAAGCTCTTAGAAAACATACCAGGAAAGTTTCATGACATTGGATTTGGCAATGATTTGTGGAAATGACATCAAATTCACAAGCAACAAAAAAAGATAGATTGGACTAAATCAAAATAAAAAGTTTTATGCATCAAAGGACACTATAAATAGAGTGAAAAGGTAATCCACACAGTAGTAGAAAATATGTGTAAGTCATACATCAAATAAGGGGTTAATTTGCAGAATAAATAAAGAACTCCAATGGTCAACAAAAAACCCAACCACACCACTTGAAAATATGCAAAGGGCTTCAATAGGTATTTGGTAAAAAAAAAATATACAAATAGCCAGTACACACATAAAATGATTTCACTATCATTAATTACTTAGGAAAGTGAGAATGAAAACCACAATGAGATACTACCTGACATCGTTGAGGATGGTTATTCAGTGATCAAATATTTTAATAAAAGTAAAAACAGAAAATAACAAGTATTCACAAGGATGTAGAGAAAATGGAACCCTTGTATAGTGCTGTTGAGAATGTAAAATCAGTGTGAAACAATCAGGTACAATCAGTATGAAAATCAGTATGGTGGTTTCTCAAAAAATGAAACAATTAATTTATGTCTCACAGCAATTTCATGTCTAGATATATCCCCCAAAAACTTAAAGCAAAACTTTCAACAGATTTCTGTAAACCCTATTAATAGCAGCATTTTTCACAACAGCCAATATATGGAAGCAACCTATGTGTCCATTGATGACTGAGTGAAGAAACAAAACATAATAAATACACACCACAAAATAGGATTCATCTTTAAAAGAAACCTCAAAAGTGCTATGCTTAATTAAAAAGGCCAATCACAAGAAGCCAAATATCGTATGATTTCACTCATGTGAAATACCTACTCAAATTTAGAGAGACAGAAAGTAGAATGGTGGTTGCAAGGGTCTAAGAGGAAAAGATGAGGGAAAATTATTGTTTAATGGGTAGAGTTTGAGTTGGAAAGATGAAAAAGTTCTGGAGATGGATATTGATGGCTGCCCAATAATGTGCATGTTTTTTTTTAACCACTTATTTTCAAGAGACACAGTGAGAGGGGGGAGGTGCAGAGAGGGGGACAGCATCTGAAGGAGGCTCCAGGCTGTCAGTGGAGAACCCGATGCGGGGCTTGAACCCACCAACAGTTGAGATCATGACCTGAGCAGAAGTCAGACGCTTAACCGACTGAGCCACCCAGGCGCCCGTAATGTGCATGGTTTCAATGTCACTGATTATGTGCTCAAACATAAATTAAAATGATACATTGATAAATTTTATATTATGTATTTTTACCACAAGAAAAAGCCTAAGACTTACATTTAAATATTGAAAAATTCTGTTCTATGATTATGTAATTAAATATTTGACCCATATGTGAAAAACTGAAATGTTGGAATCCAAAATGCTTTGAGTAATTTTAAAAACAAGATTAGCGTAAGTCTGACACTGAAAGTAAGTTATGGTTTAAGTACATTCAGAATTGTGTCAAGATATAAATAACTAATAGTAAACATAATCTTTCAGGAATGAGTCAAGAGCTTTCTTTAGAGTGCTAAGGAAATTTGTGATGGGGGTCAGTCTCATCTTCCTGCTCAGATTCACAGAGGGAAATTAAAGAACTTAGTTTCTGAAATCAGAAAGATTAGTATATGCTAATAGAAGTAGGGAGTTAGCACAACATATAAGAGAAGAAAGGAGAAGAGTTGGAAATAATTAGGGAAAAGCCGGGGGGGGGGGGCGGGGGAGAGGGAGAGAGAGAGGGGGGGGGGAGAGAGAGGGAGAGAGAGGGAGAGAGGGGGGGAGAGAGAGGGAGAGAGGGGGGGAGAGAGAGGGAGAGAGAGGGAGAGAGGGGGGGAGAGAGAGGGAGAGAGAGAGAGAGGGAGAGAGAGAGAGAGGGAGAGGGAGAGAGGGAGAGGGAGAGGGAGGGAGAGAGAGAGAGGGAGAGAGAGAGAGAGAGAGAGAGAAATGGACTAGGGCATCATAGTTTCAAGCTACTGTCATATGTATTTTTGATTTGCTGGAGGGCAAAATTATTTTATTTCCTGTTGTAGTTTCATCAATCTAAAATTGCAATGGTGCTCACAAATCAATTCTGATGATATCAATGTTTTGTGACACTTTAATTTAATCAGATTGCCGTAATTAATTTTTCCAAGTCATTAAATCACCTTTTACCAAGCATATTACTTTTATTTCAATTATTAATTCAATTTAATGAACAGTTCAAGAGCTCCTTCCTCTATCTTTCCCTAAGCTATCTATAAGCCTTCTTACACCCCACCAGTTCTTTTTAATTTCCAAAGAGCAATAGATTCAGGATATAAATGCAATAAACAAATAAGTGAAGTTTAGCCTATCTTGAAACTTGCCCCAGAACAATGAACACACTAATGGAACAGATCTCAAGAAACTACTTCTTAACACTAGACTGTGTGTAGACATGTAATGGTAAAGATAAAGAAACTAAGTGTTATTTCTAGTGTTGTACATTTTCACTGACCATGAAGCTAGTAATTTGATACTGTAAATTTCAAATGTCAAAAGAAGAAAACAAAGACAGAAGAGGCAGAAACAGGAGGAACTCTTGCCACCACTATCCTAACATTTACTAGAAGAAATGATAGGAGTTCTTTCAAAAGAAAGTCACAGAATGAGAAAGATACCAAGTCCAGAAACCATAAAAGAAGGTGGATATATTCAGATACATAAACAAGTTACTATTTGGCAGCATACCATTCACAGTAAGCAACATCAAAAGAACTAGAAAAAACTGTATTTTTCACTCACTTGTGGCAAATCGATAGTTCTCCCCCAGAGCCAGTGTGCCCCTGTTCTACTGCATTTGTTTCTGTGTCCACAAGATGGCCAACCTAAAGGCTGTCTTTCTCCTACTCCTGAGCTTCTGGTTAGGGCCTGAATCAAAGTTCTGGCCAATACAGTTTGAAAGACAGTCAAGGATACTGCCTTTCACTCTTGCCCTTAAAAAAAAAAATTCTGGGTGCACTCCTTTGGACCTGTCCATTCTTCTTGAGCTCTGGGAATATTAAGAATTAGTGCTGTCAACTTAGGCCCATAAATGGAAGCCACATGTTGATTCAGAGACTGTGTCTCTAGTACAATCATGACAGAAACCAAAAATACTTTCAGTTCATTTAAATCACTTTATTTTGGGGTTATACTTGAAAGAACAGTAAAAGCTGTGTCCTAAAAACACATTTTTTTACAGACTGATCATTTCCCTATTATATAAAAATCTCTTAAAATAAAAAAACAAACTTAAGATTAACTATGCAATAGAAACATTAGCAAATAGTTCCCAGAAAAGAAAAATAAAAATAAATCTTAAACAGATAAAGAGTTCCTCAATATCTCATTAAAGTAAGGAATGAAAATTAAGATTCTATTGAAAGGGCATTTTCAACTACCAGACTGGCAAAGATCTAAGAGCATGCTGACATGCTATGTGCCTGAGTATAAGGGGAAAAAGAAGGCACTCTAATGTATTAGTGATTGAAGCATAAAATGCATACAAATTGTTTGACCTAGGAAATGCACTCCTAGGAATTCATCATACAGACATAAATGTACACATGTGAAATGCCCTAAATGAAAAGTAATTTGTTTCAGCATTGTTTCTATTTGTAAAACATTAAAAGTGATCTAAAAATCCATTTGGGAGAGATGGGTTAAATAAATTATGGTATATCCAGATAATGAAATACTATCCTGTCATAAACACAGGTTAAAGGAGTCCCTTATGCACTGATATGGAATGACATCCAAGATATATTTAAGTGAAAAAAAATAGTGAACGGTATGTATAATATAGTCTATAATTCATACAAAATTAGAAAAATATATATTTAGATTTGGGTGTATAGTCAGAAAACTTATAATACATTTGTAAAAGGATAGTGAAGAAACTGGTAACCTTATTTAACACTGGAAAAGGAGAGTAGGCGATTGGTTGATAGGAGTTGAAGGGGCCACATCACCTACTTCTAACTTTTCAATTTTAAATCGTATGACTGTATCATTTATTTGCAACCAAAATTAAAATTAAGGTAGTATAATTACAGTTAAATAATTTTTTGCATTATTAACAAAATCAAAACTTTACACTATGGAACAGATCCTATCTATATTCCAAATACTATAGATAAAACACACTAATAAATAAGTCAGCCAAAATGTTGATCCTTTTCCTTTGTAAAGCTAATTAATGATGCTAAATGCAACAAAAATAAAGCAGTAAGAATGAATATTCTTAACACACTGATTTAAACACATTAATATGAGAAAGAGATCAAGTTTCAAGAAACAAAGGACTTTTACAAGTGGGAGAAAAATGAAACTAAATATATGAGGATACATGTCATCTGTCGTCTTAACTTTTTTTTTAAGTTTGTTCATTTTGAGAGAGGGAGAGAGCACATGTGCGTAAGTGTGGGAGGGGCAGAGAGATGGTGGAAGAGAGAAACCTAAGCAGGCTCTATGCCCTCAGCTCAGAGTGTGAGGCAGGGCTCCATCTCACTATGACATCACGACCTGAGCAGAGATGAAGTGTCAAACACTTTAGCCGACTGAGCCACCCAGGTGCCCGTGTTCTCTTAACTGTGTCTTCCTTAGGTTACAATGTTGGCATGTAGTCTTGTTTTCAGGATTTAGAACAAAATAGCAATCAGGTGCCTGGGTGACTCAGTCGGTTGAGCGGCGATTTTGACTCAGGTCACGATCTCACAATTTTCAAGTTCGAGCCCTGCATCGGACTCTGTGCTGACAGCTCAGAGGCTGCAGCCTGCTTCAGATTCTACATTTCCTCTCTCTCTCTCTCTGCCCCTCCCCTGCTCACTCTGTCAAAACTGAATAAACGTTAAAACATTTTTTAAAAAAGAACTTAGTGTCTACTTATACAAATATTCATCGTGAATATTATGTGTTAAAGATTAGACTCATCCTATCATATTTATAAAGAATAAGCAAAGCTTCCTGAAGAATATTTAGAATTTTAAATATCCATATCATAAGCCACATAACTTTAGGCAACTTAGAAACATCTCCTAATTATACATATGGATTTTCAATATGTGATGCTTGGAAAATATACAACAGAACTATTCTTTATCTCAATGAGGGGACAGGATGGAATAAGTATGTCCCAAAACATTATAAGGCAAAGTTATTACATCTTCTGATCTTTCTCCAACTTAAATGTCTCCAGTGGCAAATGTCAATAAAGACATCCTCCACAAATAATGCATATTCTCAGGTCCCACTCATGACCTACTGAATCAGAAACTGTCCCAGTACTATGGAGAAATGTGTTTTTAAACAACACTCCCTGTGACTATGGTTTTACAACTACTGTTTTGCCTCCTTCTCTGTTTGAAACTATTTTTTTCCTATTCCCTTCCCCCAGAGTCCTCTGTTAAGTTTCTCAAGTTCCACATATGAGTGAAAACATCTATGTGTTTTTCTCAGAATTATTTTACTGAGCATAAGACCCTCCAGTTTCATCCATGTTGTTGCAAATGGCAGGATTTTATTCTTTCTCGTTGCCAAGTAGTATTCCATTGTATATACAAACCACATCTTCTTTATCCATTCATCAGTTGATGGACATTTGGACTCTTTCCAGAATTTGGCTATTGTTGATACTGCTGCTATAAATATTGGGGTACATGTGCCCCTATGAGCACTCCTGTATCCTTTGGATAAATTCCTAGTAGTGCTATTGCTGGGTAATAATAATTCTAGTTTTAATTTTTTGAGGAACTTCCACACCGGATTGGCTGTACCAATTTGCATTCCCACCAACGTCCAAGAGGGTTACATTTCTCCACAACCTGGCCAACATCTCTGGTTTCCTGAGCTGTTGATTTTAGCCACTGTGACCAGTGTGAGGTGGTATCTCAGTGTGGTTTTGATTTTTATTTCCCTGATGATGAGTGATGTGGAGCATCTTTTCTTGTGTCTGTTGGCCACCTGGATGTCTTCTTCCGAAAAGTGTCTATTCATGTCTTCTGCCCATTTCTTCACTGGATTATTTATCAGGTGTGGAGTCTGGTAAGTTCTTTAGAGACTTTGGAAACTAACCCCTTATGTTATAGGTCGTTGGCAAATATCTTCTCCCACTCTGTTGGTTGCCTTTTAGTTTTCCTGACTGATTCCTTTGCAGTGCAGAACCTTTCTATCTTGCTGAGGTCCTAGTAGTTCATTTTTGCTTTTATTTCCCTTGCCTTTGGAGACATGTCAAGTAACTACTTGCTGCAGCAGAGGTCAAAGATGTTGTTGCCTGTTTTCTACTCTATGGTTTTGATGGTTTCCTGTCTCACATTTAGGTCTTTGATCTGTTTTGAGTTTACTTTTGTGTATGGTTTAAGAGAGTGGTCCAATTCCATTCTTATGCATGTTTCTGTCCAATTCACCCAGCACTGTAAGAGACTCTTAAATACAGAGAACAAACTGAGGGTTGATGGAGTGGAGAGGGGAAAATGGGTGATGGGCATTGAGGAGGGCACTTGGGACTAGCAATGGGTTTTTTTCTTTTTTAAGTGATGAACTGTGGGAATCTACTCCCAAAGCCAGATCACTCCATATACACGGTATGTTAGATAACTTGACAATAAATTATGTATTTTTTAAACAAATACAAAAAAATAGAGCAAAGATAATGCAGAGTTCCCAGTATAATGCTAAGAACCAGCAAGGAGTACTTATCAAATATACATTATACCACCGTTTTAACTTAATAGTAGGAATAGGAATTAATAGTAAAAATCACCATGTCAATATTGTCGGATTCAGACCAAAAAATTTACATAAAACAGTATTACCAAAGTTTTAAATATGACATTAATTTAAAATTTTATTATATTTTATTGTATTTTGAGATAGAGAGGGAGAGAGCATGACCAAGAGGAGCAGAGGCAGAAAAAGAGGGAGAGAGAATCTTACCAGGATCCATGCTCAGTGCAGAGCCTGATGTGGGACTCGATCCCACAATACTGGGATCTTGACCTGAGCAGAAAACAAGAGTTGGACACTCAACTGCATGAGCCACCCAGGTGTCTCATGATGTATGAATTTAGATTATGTATCTGTATCTATTGAACAGAGTAATCATATATAACTTAAAATATTTTTGTTTTATGTAATTTTAGACTAAATTCTTTTATCAAATCACTCTAATAGCAAGTATTAAAGAAGACACATTGACCTCTCATGAAAAATATCCAGCAAGCATGTATGCACTTATAATGACATTTGTGCTACATCATTTTTATGAGGAAAACACACTCCACTTAAGTTACCCTATTTTGCATACTTGTTCCAATGCTTATGAAGAGTAATCACCGTGGAGGTGGCAAGGAGGCATTTGGGGCCACTGAAACTTTGAAAAACTACCTCAGTGTTTGAACCTCACATAGTTATAGCCCACATCCATCTTTTCAACCATAATAATTTGAATATAGAATCTCTTCTGTTCAAAAGAGACAATTTATCTTTAACATACTTTTCACACACACACACACACACACACACACACACACACACACACACAAATGTTAAGTAATTTTTTAAGCTTAAATCATGGGGAATAATCAACACCCAGACATCATAACGTGGTATTTAAAATGGGCATCGGCATTTCAAAAACAGGTATTTATCAGATTCCCCCTTTTGATACTAAAATATGACTACAGTGTTCTCTCATTTCTATGCCTGTATTTTCCATTCTAACTACCTGTGCCTTTCTTTTATTCTTCTTTCGTCTTCTTGCATTTTACACAGAAAGTTGCTCTTCTAACTATGAGAAATTCCTGATCCCTATTGTCAACCCACTCCTAGATTATTCTAAATCATTTTCAATGACTTCCTTAGTCACCAGTTTGGTCTTCTTATTCCTGAATTTTTAATGACTTTACAGTTATTTACTGAGTAAAGGTAATAATAATACATTTAAATCTGCAATGGAATTCAAAGTTTTGCTTTGTTTTGTTTTTTTAGATCAGTCTGCCTTTTTACATAAAACTGACACCCAGCTAGTTTACAAAACCCATGAGGGCAATTCAACACACTAGTGTTGAGAACCAGTGTCCTAGGGCTTAGTCCACTACTGTCACCAAATATCATCATAAATATGAATTCAAGAAATTTACTTAATTTCTTCAACAAAGGTGCCAAGAATATACAATGGGAAAAAATACTTTTTCCAGCAATGGTACTAGAAAAGCTAGATAGTCAAATGCAGAAGAACGAAATTGGATCCTTACCTTACCTCATATACATAAATCAACTCAAAATGAAATAAAGACATAAAGTTAAGATCTCAACCTACTGAACTCCTTCAAGCAACTTAGGGAAAAATCTTCATGATATCGAGCATGGCAAGTATTTCTTGGATATGGCACCAAACGCACCAATAGCAAAAACAAACATGTAACAGGGACTACATCCAATTAAAAATAATCCACAAAGCTGGGGTGCCTGGGTGGCTCATTTGGTTAAGCATCCGACTTCAGCCCAGGTCATGATCTCACAGTTCGTGGGTTTGAGCCCCGCATCAGGCTCTGTGCTGACAGCTCAGAGCCTGGAGCCTGCTTCAGATTGTGTGTCTCCATCTCTCTGTGCCCCTCCCCGGCTCACACACTCTCTCTCAAAATTAAATAAACATAATTTTTTTTAAATAATCACAAAGCAAAGTAAATCAACAGAGTGAAAAGATAACCTACGCAATGGGAAAAATATTTACAAACCATTTATGGGGTTTAATTTCCATAATACTAAAAAAACTCTTATAAAAGAACAGCAAAAAAATAATAACCTAGTTTAAAAAATAGGTGTAGGACTTGAACAGAAATTTCTCCAAAAACATGCCAGTGATCAACAAGTACATGAAAAAGTTTCTTGACATCACTCATGATCAGGGAAATGCCAATGAAAACCACAATGAGTTACTACCTCACTTAAGGTATGATGGCCACTATCAAAAAAAAAAAAAAGAAAGAAACAAAAGAGATGCTGGTAATGATGAGAAAAAAAGGAACACTTGGACACGGCTGGTGTGAATGTAAACTGGTGCAACCACCTTGGAAAATTGTAGAGAGAGGTTCCTTAATAAAGTGAAAACTAGAACTACCATATAATCCAGCAATCCTACTTGTAGGTATTTATCCTGAATTAGTAAAATCAGGGTCTCGAAGAGATACCTGCGTTCTCATGTTCCCTGTAATATTATTCACAATAGCCAAGAGGTAGAAAAACTAAAAATATCCATTAACACATGGATGGGTAAAAAAAAAAAAAAGTGGTATCCACATACAGTGGAATATTACTCAGTCATAAAAAGGAAACCCTGTTAGACAGTACAACATAAACCTTGAAGACACTACGCTAAGTGAAATAAACCAATCAAGGAGGACAAATACTACATGATGCCACATATTTAAGGTATCTGGTCAAATTCATCACCACAGAAAGCAAAATGGTGACTGCCAGGGTTGGGAGAAGGGGAAAAAGGGAATTGCTGTTCAATGGATATCAAGTTTCAGCCAAAGAAGATGAAAAAGTTGTATGTATCTGCTATAAAATCAGTGTGATTACAGTGAAGAATACTGTACTCTAAAAAATTTATTGAGTATGGATCTCATGTTACATGTTTTTTTCTGTAATAAGTAAATCTAAAAGAAATTGCAGAAACTAGAACCTAGTAATAGCCTTACTACTAAAAATAATGCGTACAGGCTATACCTCCTGCCATACCATTTGGTTTAGTACAATTGCAGCCTCTACAGTAATAGCTCTTATACCCAAAAGGGATTTAAGCCATTTTCTCACAAATCCCTAACATATATTCTCTCTAGTTCACGGACACTTCAGTAAAGATGGCAAATAGCACTTTAAGAAAGCAGACAAGCACCGCGTTGGGGGGGGGGGGGAGTAGTGACACAATTTAAAGTGGTGTGTATAAATACCATTAAGTAGCACAATTTCACCTTAAAACCAAGTATGTGTAAATGCAAACATAGCACAAGTTTAATTTAAGCGCTGATACTTCTTTCTCTTCGTGGACTCTTCAACTTACGGCAAGATCATTGGCTACGTTCTTTTTTTTTTCCTATCTCAAATAACTAGCAAGATCAGATGTTCAATGTAGAAGAGAGCTCATTTTCAATGTAAAACTGAAATTGAAATATCACCATTCCTTTCAACAGAATCCTATGTAACATAAATAATTTGGTTAGTAAAACTAGTACAACATTGATAAATATCGGGAGACCGTAAATACTAGTTTACTTTAACCTTCCTATTCTTCCCTCTCATTGTACTATCATATTTTGTATAACTGGTATAGAAGATCCAATAAAATTCAAAAACAAAATGTACACAAATTGATTTGAAATATAAAAGAAAAAAATGGTGAAAAAGCAAGAAAGACAAAGCCATATAGTAGCAGGAAACGAACACTTCTCTTTGAAGGTGTATGCATTTTCAAGTGTTTTCCTCAGCATGTGCTTAGCCTCACGTGAGGGACAACACGGTGCAGAAAAGGAACGTACGCTGCAAAATCATGCCACTTGCTACCTGTGAGGCCTTAGAGGATTCAAGCTAATCTTTATACCTTCAGTTTCTGTAGCCACGAAATAGGGACATTACCAAAGAACTTAGCAACTTATGCTAAAGATTAGAGATTCTATATGTTGGCACATCTGGTGATAACTCCTTGTCGGAGATGTGCTGCATTGGAAATGTATAATTTTTTACTCAATAATAACTAATAGTATGGTCCTATTATCCTGATTGTTTGTATGAATAATGTTTGCCCATTGACATTCTTTCTTGACTTCCTATTTTAAAGAAAAAATATCTTATTCCCTTGGCTCTCCTATCACCTAACCTTCTCAAACCTTGGTTTGTAGACATACATGGTGCATTTAACTAATTATACTTGATTCTAATATTCTCCACCATGTCCTCCCTTCTCAACTCCCACGAACTAAATAATGTTTTGTGGGGCTTCAAGTTTATACAATTTCAGTGGTCTTTTTAAATAAGCATATATAAAATTTTGCATGCAAAAATAATGTTTGCTTATGTGAAAGGAAATCACAGCAAACTTCAAAAAGCTGACATGCATCACAAAAAAAAAATTCAGAAAAAACATTTTTACTGCTTCACTGCTTGCAACATTTCTCTAGCACTTTTTCTTACATTTTTTTCTGCAAATTGTGATCCTCTTTTAATATGACAATGACTTTTGTATCCTTTTGCACATATGACAACATGAATATTGAGAGTTCATATAACTCATGAATACTGAGTACTTCTGGGATATGGCATGTTTTTGTATTGTATAAAATGTATTTTTCAATGTTATGACTCACACTGATAATATTTAAAATGAGAATGTTGTCATATTTGAGAAACCACTCTTAAATGGACTCTACAATTTCAGTGCTTTTCAAATTTGCTTGTTCCGTACGTGATTCTAAATATTTTCAATTGGTGACACTTATTAACCTATGTGCTGGAAATACCTCACTGTGGTGGCCTAACTCCTATGTTACCTTTGTTGGTATCAGCATTTTTCTCTCTAATCGGCAAAGAATCTAATTATATTTCAATACAATTCATGTAACTCACTCCCTTTTCATTAATTGGATCATCAGACAAATATGAGAGCTTGCTCATTACTTCTAATAAAAATTGATCTCTTCCTATTATTTTTATTCCTTTTTTGTTATACAGTGTTTTTTACAACAAAATTATTTCTATTGAGCTCATGGATCTTCATTACTTCCATTTCATCTTTCAATTGACATCTACTTGAATCCTATTTCTTTAATAGAAACGTTAACATGCAAAGGAAGAGACACTTCATGTACTCCAAATCAAAAACCTGTTCTCTACCCTTATTTTATCTAAATCCATCTTTTCAAATTACAGGTGAAAGGACATAGTCCCAGCTCTACTCATCTTCAGCCACATCTCCAACATATGCATTATTGTCCAACATGAACAGAAATGTGTATGTGCACAAGAGGATTCGTAATGAAAACAGTCATGTTAATAACGTATTATATTTTACATCTGCATTGTTGACAAACACATATAAGCAAAGAAACATTTAGCTAAGTGCACCTTCCAGCCCTCAGTGCTCAAGCTTCAGTATAAATTTGTGATTATTTCCTTCATCTTCATGACTTTGAACGTGGACACATATTTTTTTTTGTCTCAATGAGTGTTACGTTTATTTTTAATTTTGCTTATTCATATTTAAAATTCAATTGTGATTAACATTAGTTCCAGGTGTATAATATAGTGATTCAACTACTGTATATGTTACTCAGTATACTCCCTAAGTGTATTGTTAATCATCTTCACCTCTTTCACTCATGCTATTACCTACCTCCCCTCTGGTAACTATCAGTTTCTTGTCTGTATTTAAGACTCTTGTTTTTTGGGTGTTTTTTGGTATTGTTGTTCATTTGTTTCTTAAATTGCATACATGAGTGAAATCACCTATTTGTGTTACTCAGACTTAAGGATTTCATCTAGTATTATACCCTATAGATATAGCCATGTTGCTGCAATCTTCAAGGTTCCATTTTTTTTTTTTTTAGGGATGAGTGATATTCCATTGTATGTAAGTATACCACATCTTCTTTATCCTTTGATACTGATGGACACTTGGGTTACTGCCATAGGTTGGCTATTATAAATAATGCTACAATCAACATAGGGGCGCATGTATCTTTTTGAATTAGCGTTTTCATTTTCTTTGGGTAAATGCCCAGTCGTGGAATTCCTGGTAATTGTATTTGTAGTTTTGTGAGGAACCTCCAAATTGTTTTCCACAGTGGCTGCACCAATTTGCATTACCACCAACAGTGCATAAGGGCTCCTTTTCTCCACATCCTGGCCATCACTTGTTATCTCTTGTGTTTTTGATTTTAACCATTCTGACAGTCATGAGGTGTTATTATAGTTTTGATTTGTATTTCCCTGATGCTGAGACATGTTGAGCATCTTTTCATGGCTGTTGGTTATCTGTAGGTCTCTTTTGGAGAAATATCTGTTTATGTCTCCTGTCCATTTTTAGTTGAATTTTTTTTGGTGTCAAAGTTTTTGATATATTTTGAGTATTAATCCTCTATTGTGTATGTAATTTCCAAGTATCTTCTCCCATTTAGCAGGTTGCCTTTTTATTTTGTTCATGGTTTCCTTCACTATGCAAAAGCTTTTTACTGTAGTTTAGTTCCAATAGTTTAATTTCACTTTTCTTTCCCTTGCCTCAGGGGACCTATCTAGGAAAATGCTGCTATATAAACTTAGCCATCTATCTTATAACCCAGGATAAATGCTCTGTTTTGCAAGTTTAGGTCTTCTCTCAGTCTTTTCCTTCAGAGCCATACTTTGTGAACAATAGTCCTCTCAGCCAATTACAATATGCATTCTCATCCTGATGCTATATATATTAAACTAAATCCTGAGTTTAACAAAGATTTCCTACTTAGAAAATACAGTCATACTTTCCTTCTCAAACACATGACAACACTATAGCGTTTTACCCTTTAATTGGTTATTCTCAAAAGTCTATCTTCCTTCTTTCCTTACTCTTCTGGTGTCTAATTTATCACCCTCCTGGTTATTTTTACTTGGTTCCCTTTACTAGCTTTTCCTCCTCTTCTTTAGATAGAAATCTCTCTCATGACTCTTTGTCTTTGACCATCTCCTTTCCTCACTCATAATTTTCTCCCTAGACTTTATCCACTCATTTTAACTACCACCAATTTTCTGAGAAATCCTCAAATCATACTTTTAGCCAAAACTATTTGCTCTAGCCCATAGGGCCACAGGTTATTAAAAATTCAGAGTTTCCCCAGATGAACTAACCTCTTCTAAATTGCCTCTTCCTTGTATATTTTGTATCTCAGTGAACATCACTCAAGTAGCCATGTTCCAATATGGAAACCATTTTGCTTATCCTTTTACTTCAGCCATCTTTATTTTGGGGGATTCCATATAGGGTTTTCTATTCAGAAGCATAATTATCCTTTTCTCCTACTCAGGTGCAAAGGGATTATGTTTGAGAATTTATAGTGGGACCCATTACCATTTATTCCTTCTTATTTGTGTGAATTAACTTTCACTTTTATGTGTTGGGTGAAATTTAAAGTTTCAACCAAACCAGAATGGTATCTTTAAGCAAAAAATACTGTTTGTTCCTAAAACAACAAACAACTTTCTTTCATGTACATCCAGCTCTGAGCTGTTAGTCATAGGCTACTCCCAAATGCTTTCTGATCCATTATTGCTGACATCCTCTTAGGTCTTGCATGGAATTTCTGAGATGAGCCAGGAAATGGATCAAAGGTCAGCACCCTACTGGTAGCAATCAGAGATCAAGTCAAACTTGATTGTTGATTTACCCAATTTCTTACTGGCCATCAGGGATCTTGGGGTGGGGGCCCATATAGGGAGGCAAGCACCTTTAATACCAAAACTGATGACAAGCTGTCTCTGTCAAATGATTACTAACTAGAGTTTAGGTAATGTGCAAGTTTGGGTTGGTTGCAGATCGAGCTATCTTAGCATTTGACAGAAAGTAACCTTACTGAGAAATGTAGGTTTTGGATGTGTGTGTGTGTGTGTGTGTGTGTGTGTGTGTGTGTGTGTCTGTGTATGTACGTGTTTGTGTGTCAGAGTGTACATGTGTGTGTTTAAGAGTATATGTGTATGGGACGGGGGAAGTGGGACAGGGATAAAAGGAGGGAGACATAGAAAGACAAAGTAAAATAGTAATAAACGAAATGAAAAAGAGAAAAAATATTTCGGACTGCTATTCTGGTACCACCGTTATCATTAAACACTGTAACCATCTGCAACTCTTCCAAATCTCTCTCTAACCCTTTTTCTTTTCGACACCATCTGCCAATGGCCTTGAGGCTTCCACCACTATTTCGCCTTGATTGTTAGAAAAATCTATTACCAAATATCCTTCTTCTGAGTTCTCTTTATCATTGAAATCAATCTATAACTCTTCCATACTTGACTTGTTAAAACACATTTATTTACATATTCCCTCCCCCATTTTGAAATTATTCAGGGTAATCCTACCAACTTAAAATCAAAAAACCAAAAACTTTGATGTCTTAGCCATTACAGAGGCTTCAATTAACGAAGACCATATAAGGTGGGTGGGTAAACATACAATAGGGATTTGTGAGTGTGATAAAATACTTCTATTACTTAGGTACACATATAAAGCAGAATGATAAAATTGTTAGAATAAGAGAAATATGTTTGGGTAGTTTCTTAATACTTCAGACAAGAATCAGAACAATAAAATTAAGTTATGTAAGCTTTCACTGGCAAAAGATATTTTATCTGCACGGTTTAAGGCAGGAAAAGAGCGAAAATTAAACAAGAAATATAATATGTGAAAAAATTAATAAGGGGCAGAAATAAATCATATTTAACAGTATGAAAAGTGACAATTCATTTTATATGGTTAGTATACAAATGTGCTTCTACAATATTTTATAGATGTTTAAAAAATATAGCCTTACTTCACATAAACATACAAATCCTATCTTACCCAAACAAATCCAGTAATAATATTTAAAACACATTATTTCAAGTACAGTTTTTTTTAATTTTTTTTTCAACATTTTTAATTTATTTTTGGGACAGAGAGAGACAGAGCATGAACGGGGGAGGGGCAGAGAGAGAGGGAGACACAGAATTGGAAACAGGCTCCAGGCTCTGAGCCATCAGCCCAGAGCCCGACGCGGGGCTCGAACTCCCGGACCGCGAGATCATGACCTGGCTGAAGTCGGACGCTTAACCGACTGCGCCACCCAGGCGCCCCTCAAGTACAGTTTTTAAGAAAGCATTGTAAAAATCTATAGATTCAACATTAGCAAATCTATGAATGTAATTTTCCATTCCAAATTTTATTTTATTTTATTTTTTCAATATATGAAATTTATTGTCAAATTGGTTTCCATACAACACCCAGTGCTCATCCCAAAAGGTGCCCTCCTCAATACCCAACACCCACCCTCCCCTCCCTCCCACCCCCCATCAACCTCCATTCTAAATTTTAAAGAAGAAATACAGGGGCACATGGGTTGCTCAGTAAGCTGAGCATCCAACTCTTGATTTTGACTCAGGTGATGATCCCTGGGTCATGGGATTGGAGCCCCACATCAGGATCTGCGCTGAGTGTGGAGCGAGATTAAGATTCTCACTATCCCTCTGCCCTCTCCCTGGTGTACGCGCACACATAAACACACACAGACACACACACACTCTCTCTCTCAAGTAAAAAAAAAAAGGAGAAATATAACTATCTCAATAGAATTATCCTAATAATTTGCATCAAGGAGAACTTACTGAATTTGACAATTATACACCTCCAGTCTAGAATAAGAATCATTCTTCTTGGACAAACTTGAGATACATTCTCTTTAAAATCACAGGCCAAGGATGGCACTTGCCATAATTTTTTAACACAGTACTTTTGCCCCTGACCATTGATAGAAAAAAACAAAGCTGAGGATTAGAATCTAAGAATCCAAGTTCTTTATATGTTATACTAATCTACACGGAACCTAACAAGCACAGACAAGCCACTTCATAAGCTTACTGGTCCCAAATCATTCTACCCAACAAGAGGTGTAGGTGGGAAACTGGAGGTCACATACTCACCGCCAGCCACATGATATTAAACTTTCAACAGCACAGCAAAACAAAAATGTGGTCTGCTAATGTTTGGTGGCTACCATAATCACTCCAAATAGCTCTTTCATCCCAGGATGCTAAGGGAGATTAGAACTGCCACTTGGCCACTGCACCTACTGCAAGAGCAATTCTGCAAGGCAGAGCTGTGGAGATATAATTGCAGTCAGTAACTCACATGCCAGGGACTCCTACTCTTCCTACTTTGTTTCCATAGATTTTGTTTAATAAATTCTCAATTTGTTGTTATACTCTGGATCAATCTCCAGAAATTTTATGTGACTGAGTTTGCTGTTACCAGCTTAAAAGTTGTCTGTCCAAGGGCAGCTGGGGGGGGGGGGGGGTTAGTCAGTTAAATGTCTAACTCTTGATTTTGGTTCATGTCATGATCTCCTGGTTCTTGAGTTCGAGCCCTACTTTAGGCTCTGTGCTGACAGCGTAGAGACTGCTTGGGATTATCTCTCTCTCTCTCTGCCCCTCTCCTGCTAGCTTGCTCGCTCTTTCTCGCTCTCTAAGTAAACAAACCAACAAGCAAACTTAAAAAAAGATGATTGTCCAAGGGAGAATGTTCTGTTAACTCCTCCTGTCGAACTTTTCCAAAGTCCTAACAAGCCAATGAGTGTGAATGCAAAAGCTACCCCAAGTAGAGCCATCTGGGTAAGCTTAGTTACCCCATGGATTAGAGATAATAATATACTGCTGTTTTAATTTTTTTTTAACGTTTATTTATTTTTGGGACAGAGAGAGACAGAGCATGAACGGGGGAGGGGCAGAGAGAGAGGGAGACACAGAATCGGAAACAGGCTCCAGGCTCCGAGCCATCAGCCCGGAGCCTGACGCGGGGCTCAAACTCACGGACCGCGAGATCGTGACCTGGCTGAAGTCGGACGCTTAACCGACTGCGCCACCCAGGCGCCCCAATATACTGCTGTTTTAAGCAAATAATTTTGGGGTAGTTCATTTTTTAAAGGTATAATAGTCAAATAGCATTATACTAGTTTCAGGTGTCCAAGGCAATCATTTGTTGATTATTACACTTTGAAATAATCACAATAAATCAGTCACCACCCACCATGCCAACTGCCTTTCCCTGTCTTTTCATCAAGATTCATTCTCTTGACAATTTTTATCTACTACAGTACTATTGACTGTAATCACCATACCCTATGTTACCTTATTTTATAAATGGAAATTTATATCTCTTGACACCCTTTCCCCATTACTTCCATCCCCAACCACCCTCCCCTCTGGCAACCAGCATCCTGTTTTCTGTATCCATGAGTTTTATTTGTTCATTTGATTTATTTTTTAGATACCACATAAGTGAAACCATGGTATTGGTCTTTGTCCTTATTTTGCTTAGCATAATACCTTCAAGGTCCATCTATATTGTCACAAATGGAAGGTTTCCTTTTTATTTATGGTTGTATAGTATTCCATTTTTTTGGTATACACACACACACACACACACACACACACACACACACACACACACACACCACACCTTCTTTACCATTCATCCAATGATGGACACTTACCATGTTTCCTTATCTTGGCCATTGGGAAAAAAAAACTGCAATGAACATAGAGGCGTATATATTATTTCCATTTAGTGTTTTCATTTTCTTTGCCTAAGTACCTAGTAGTGTACCTACAGTGTCCTAGTAGTGAAATTGCTGGTTCATATGGTAGCTCTAGTTTTAAAATTTGAGGAACTTCCATACTGTTTTCCATAGTGGCTGCACTAATCTACATTCCTACCAACACAGCACAAGTGTTTCCTTTCTTCCACATCCTAACGCTTGTTAACTCTCATCTTTTTGATAGCAGTAATTCTAACAGCTGTGAGGTGCTACCTCACTGTAGTTTTTCTTTGCATTTCCCTGAGGATTAGTCATGTTTATCATCTTTTCGTGTGATTGTTAGCCATCTATAGATCTTCTTTGAAAGAACATCTATTCAGCTCCTCTGCTCTTCTTTACATTAGATCATTCGGGGGTTTTGCTATTGAGTTGTAGGAATTCTTTACATATTCCAGGTATCAACCCCTTATTGGATATATATCCAAATATATATCTATATTTGACTTGCAATTATTTTCTCCCATTCAATAGGTTCCTTTTCCACTTTGTTAATGCTTTCCTTTGCTGTGTAGAGGCTTTTTACTTTAAATGTAATCTTTTCATTTTTCTTTAATTTCCTTTTCTTTTGGAGTCCGAAACATCAGCACCAAGACTGATGTCTAAGAGCTTGTGTCACTGCTTATGTTTTATTCTAAGAGTTTTATGGTTTCAGGTCTACCCTTCAACTCTTTAACTCACTTTGAGATAATTTTTGTGTATGATCTAATAGTCTAGTTTTATTCTTTTGCTCATTGCTGTCCAGTTTTTCCAAAAAAATATTTTATTGAAGAGCCTGCCCTATTCTCACTGTATATTCTTGCCTCTTTTAAGTTAATTGGTAATAGAGGTGTGAGTTTATTAAGGGCTTCTCTGTTCCATTCATATCTATGTCTATCTTTACGCCAACACCATACTATGTTCATCATTATAGTTTTGCAACATAGTTCGCATTCAGGGGATCTGATCCCTTGAACTTGGTTCTTTCTCAAGATTCCTTTGGCTATTTGGGTTTTTTGTGGTTACAGACAAATTTTAGGATCATTTTTTCTTACCCTGTGAAAAATGCCATTAAAATTTTGATAGAGACCATGGAGTCTCTATTTGCAGAATGCTTTGGATATGATAAACATTTCAACAATTTTTTTAATTTATGAGCACAGACTAAATTTCTTTACTTTGGTCTTAGTTTTTTCATCAGTGTCCTAGAGTTTGCAGAGAATGATCTTTCACCCTGTTGGTTAAATTTATTTCTAAGTATTTTATTCTTTTGACACAGTTGTAAATGGAAGGGTTTTCTCGCTTTTTACGCTGACAGTTCATCAGTGATGTCTATAAAGGCAACAAATTTTTGTATATTTTTGTACCCTGAGCCTTTACTCAATTTGTTAGTACTAACAGTTCTTTGATGGAGTCTTTAAGATTTTCTATATAAAATCGTATCACCTGCAAATAGTGATAGTTTGACTTTTTCCTTTCCAACTTGGATGCTTTTTTATTGCCTTTTCTTGCCTAACTGCTCTGGCTAAAACTTCCAATACTAAGATTAATAAAAGTGATGACGGGGAATCCTTGTCTTGTTCCTGATCTTACAGGTCAAGTTTTCAGCTTGTTACCACGGAGTATGATAATAGCCGTAGACTTGTTACATATGGCCTTTAATATGCTGAGGTACATTTTCTGTCTACTTTTGTTGGCAGTTTTTTGTCATAAACACATTAAATATTTTCAAATGCTTTTCATTCATCTACTTAGATAATAATCCTGTAATTTGTCTCATTTGGTTAATGTGATATATCACATTGATTGACTTGAGGTTGAACTTTCCTTGCATCCCTGGAATAAATCCCACGTGATTATGGTATATAATCCTTTTAATATATTGTTATACTTGGTTGACTAGAATTTTGTTGAGAATTTTTGTATTTATGTTCATCAGCGATACTGGCCTATAATTTTCTTTTTTGTGTGCGATGTTACTGTCTGCTTTTGGTATCAAGGTAATGCTGGCCTCATAAAATGGGTTTGGAAGCATTCTTCCCTTTCAGTTTTTTGGATGAGCTTGAGAACCTTAGGTATCATCTTTGAGTATTTGCTAGAATTCACCAATGAAATCATCTGGCCCTGATTTTTTGTTTGTTTGGAGATTTTTTGTTACTGATTCAATCTCCTTAGTAATGACTATTAAGATTTTTTATTTCTTCATGATCCACTTTGGGGAGACTGTATGATCCAAGGAATTTACCCATTTCTTCTCAGTTTTCCAGTTTATTGGCATATAACTGTGCAGAGTAGTCTCTTATGATCTTTTGCATTTCTGTGGTATCAACTGTAACTTTTCTTTCATTTCTGATTTTATTTGGGAACTCTTAGCAAGTTTAGCTACAAATATGTCCCTTTTGTTTATCCTTTCAAAGAACCAGCTCTTATTTGCAACGATCTTTTACCTTTTTTTGTCTCTATTTCATTTTTTTGCCCTCTGATCTTTGTTATTTCCCTCATTCTACTAACTCTGGGCTTTGCTGGTTCTTCTACTAGTTACTTTAGATGTCAAGTTAGAGTGTGCGAGATTTTTGTTGTTGTTGTTGTTGTTATTTCTTGAGGTATGCTTGAATTGCTATGATTTCCTCTCTTAAAACTGCTTTTGCTGCATCCCATACATTTTGGTGTGTTGTTTTTCCGTTTTCACTTATCTCAAGTTATTTTTTTTTTAATTTCTACTTTGATTGCTTAACTGACCCACTCGTTGTTGGGTAGCAAGTTGTTTAATCTCTACTCATTTGTGACTTTTCCAGTTTTCTTCTTGTGATTGATTTCTAGTTACATACCACTGTAGTTTGAAAAGATTCTTGCCATGCTTCACATCTTCAACTTATTGATATTTGTTTTGTGGCCTAACATATGATCTATACTAGAGAATGTTCCACGTATATTTGGGAAGAATGTGTGTTGTTCTGCTTTTGGATGGAATGTTCTTTATCTATTATGTCCACCCAGTCTGTGTTGTTTAAAGCCAAAGTTTTGTTATTGATTTTCTAACTGAATGATCTCTCCATTGATGTAGGTGGGGTATTAAAATACCCTACTATTATTGTACTGCTGTCAATTTCTCCCTTTAGATCTGTTAATATTTGCTTTATACAGGGGCTATTATGTTGAGTGCATAAATATTTACACATGTAATACCATCTTGTTGGATAGACCCCTTTAGAATTATATAATGGCCTTCTTTGTAGTTTATTACATTCTTTAAAGTCTATTTTGTCTGATATAAGTACAGCTACCCCTGCTATACCAACAAGATAATCATTTTGCATGTATAAATGTGTTTTTAAAAATAGCTATGTTGACATATCTTTGAAAATTACATAACTAAAATTTTGCCCATCCTCTTAGGATAAAGAATATCAAGCAAAAATATATGTGTATTTTGTTTTAAACAATAAATGCTGGATTGCCTATGGAATCAATCATATGAAGTGCCAGGATGCTTCTGGATAGGAATCATTCTTTATTCTATCTTGTTTCATCCGTTAAAACAAAGGGCACAGCAAGAGTACTTCTTCCTCCGGGGGGGCGGGGGGAGAAGTCCTTCTTGACATTAATCTCATGTATTTCTTCTCCCTTATTCTGTAGTTTTCAAGGCTTGTAAACAGAATTTCGGACATGTACCTGCCCACCACTTTAAGGGGGTACATAGAGACTTTAACTGCCTAGTAAACGTGAATGAACTCCACCTTGGCAGAACGTACTACTGTGTTCAATTTTAATAAGATACTCTTCCAACACTCATATTCCTGCAGATCTCAATTTAAATCGGGGAGTTCAGAATCAAAATACTCTTTGTAAATTCTTAAACTAACAATACTTTTTGAAAATATTTAAAATTCTATGCATACAAGGAATTTCTGATGTGTAGAGTTTATTTTTTTTTTCCTGACATTACATTTCTCCTTTGAAGTAAATCAAGAGCTGGCAGCTGTGCTGTTAGCGAGTTTGCTAGCAAGTCAGAGAGTGAGATATCTACTGTTCTTAAGTGTAGAGATTTTAGATCATTACTTGGAGTACACTTTCCAGTTTACTCTATCTTGTTTCTTTGGCTATATAGCTTTACTAATGAGGAAAAAAAAGTGTCCTGATGTATCTTTGGCAATTTAGCTGTATCTACACATGGGTAAACCGTGAAAGTAACTTTGAAGTATGGATAAACAAAATCCAACCATGTAACTCAAGGGATGCCAAAATATAATTATGAATGACCTCAGAACACAATAATTTCCAAAATTCTCACAGAATAGCACTATGAAAGACCTATTCAAAGTGAGAAAGAAAAGCATAGTTCAGTGGCTCTCAACATAAACACTGGGCAGTGAAAGAAAATCTGATGTACATACTAATAGCAATCTTTATCTTCCTTATTTTCCAGTTTGGTACTTTTTCATACTCAGTTTCTATAACTTTAAGTATGACTGTGTGCTTAAAAATCTATGTTAAACCTGAAAAGAAAGTGCAATACTATAAAAGATGCCCCTCCTAAGATAACCTACTGTAGTTTTTTAATGTCAACGTCGATTGAAGGAAGTAAGTCAACGGGGTTTAGTAAAAATTCTCAACTTTTCTGCACAGTATCTGCCAGGTTGTGGTTTGTAAAACTCATACTTCAGGCCTAAAAACACATTAGAAATCCTACCAAATCTGTGAAGTGGGCCTACGACACAAATCATTCAAGAAACCCACTAAAAAGAGGGTCAAGACCCTTAGAATATTTTCTTAAAACATACGACTAAATATACATTTTATTAATATTTCTGTAACACCAGAGTATCGGTAATTCCTTCAAAGTAGATATAAAATTCAAAGAAAGCACTTATCTTTAAACTAAACGATGTTAAAAAAGACACCACATGGCACAAAAACAGACACATAGACCAATGGAATAGAATAGAAACCCCAGAACTAGACCCACAAACGTATGGCCAACTCATCTTTGACAAAGCAGGAAAGAACATCCAATGGAAAAACGACAGTCTGTTTAACAAATGGTGCTGGGAGAACTGGACAGCAACATGCAGAAGGTTGAAACTAGACCACTTTCTCACACCATTCACAAAAATAAACTCAAAATGGATAAAGGACCTGAATGTGAGACAGGAAACCATCCAAATCCTAGAGGAGAAAGCAGGAAAAGACCTCTCTGACCTCAGCCGCAGCAATTTCTTACTCGACACATCCCCAAAGGCAAGGGAATTAAAAGCAAAAATGAACTACTGGGACGTTATGAAGATAAAAAGCTTCTGCACAGCAAAGGGACAACCAACAAAACTAAAAGGCAACCAACGGAATGGGAAAAGATATTTGCAAATGACATATCGGACAAAGGGCTAGTATCCAAAACCTATAAAGAGCTCAAAACTCCACACCCGAAAAACAAATAACCCAGTGAAGAAATGGGCAGAAAACATGAATAGACACTTCTCTAAAGAAGACATCCGGATGGCCAACAGGCACATGAAAAGATGCTCAACTTCGCTCCTCATCAGGGAAATACAAATCAAAACCACAGTCAGATATCACCTCACGCCAGTCAGAGTGGCCAAAATGAACAAATCAGGAGACTATAGATGCTGGAGAGGATGTGGAGAAACAGGAACCCTCTTGCACTGTTGGTGGGAATGCAAATTGGTGCAGCCACTCTGGAAAACAGTGTGGAGGTTCCTCAGAAAATTAAAAATAGACCTCCCCTATGACCCAGCAGTAGCACTGCTAGGAATTGACCCAAGGGATACAGGAGCACTGATGCATAGGGGCACTTGTACCCCGATGTTTATAGCAGCACTCTCAACAATAGCCAAATTATGGAAAGAGCCTAAATGTCCATCAACGGATGAATGGATAAAGAAATTGTGGTTTATATACACAATGGAGTACTATGTGGCAATGAGAAAGAATGAAATATGGCCCCTTGTAGCAACGTGGATGGAACTGGAGAATGTGGTGCTAAGTGAACTAAGCCATACAGAGAAAGACAGATACCATATGGTTTCACTCTTATGTGGATCCTGAGAAAGTTAACAGAAACCCATGGGGGAGGGGAAGGAAAAAAAAAGAGGTTAGAGTGGGAGAGAGCCAAAGCATAAGAGACTCTTAAAAACTGAGAACAAACTGAGGGTTGATGGGGGGTGGGAGGGAGGGGAGGGTGGGTGATGGGTATTGAGGAGGGCACCTTTTGGGATGAGCACTGGGTGTTGTATGGAGACCAATTTGACAATAAATTTCATATATTGAAAAAAAATAAAAATAAAAATAAAAATAAATTAAATTAAAAAAAAGACACCACAATGCTGACCTATACAATGACATGATACTTTGTAAAAGTCACAATAAAAAATCCCTAGGAACTAAACAACTTATTAGAATATACACACTCTCTCCCCCTTCCCACATACGAATTCGTCACTTTGGAAGTTAATATCCTAAAATCCAAACTATGCTCAGGAAGGAATACACAGCTACCTGCAAGGAAACATGTGAATTCACAAGAAAATGTTTTTTTCTCCCTATCAGGGATCCAAAAAGAGAGCAGTTTCTCAATACATGTATTAAGAAAATGATATTCAATTATTTGATACTTTAATATCTGAAGTATTAAAAACCTGATATGCAAAAAGTTGATCATGGTTTCTTGCCCACTTGTTATACACAGTAAACAGGAAAATAGACTACTAGCCTATAGACTACATTACTGAAAAATGTAAAAAATAGTAAAGTAATACGTGAAAGGGTAATTTCAACCACTGTGATGTATGACCACATATGTACCATGTTGATGTATAATAAACTACAACATGTGTGATTTTTAAACATAAAAAACCCAACAGAGGGCAAGTAGGTGGGGGGATGGGTAAAATAGGTGATGAGCACAAGTGATTGATGATGCATGGAAGTGCTGAATCACTATACTATACACCTGAAATTAATATTACACTGTATGTTAACATTTAAACAAAACTTAAAAGCTTCAACAGAATTAATGTTTCTGTGCCTACACTGTGATAGGTCTTTGAAGTACCAAAGGGAGTATGCCTGAGCTGGGGGAACAACAACAAAAAAAGATACAGCATTGACAAATTTCAACTGTTTTCATCTAAAATATTTTTTTTTAATTTTTTTTCAACGTTTATTTGTTTTTGGGACAGAGAGAGACAGAGCATGAACGGGGGAGGGGCAGAGAGAGGGGGAGACACAGAATCAGAAACAGGCTCCAGGCTCTGAGCCATCAGCCCAGAGCCCGACACGGGGCTCGAACTCACGGACCGCAAGATCGTGACCTGAGCTGAAGTCGGACGCTTAACCGACTGTGCCACCCAGGCGCCCCTCATCTAAAATATTTTTTAACAATAATTTCTCTTTGATATTTGCTTTCTCAATGCTAATGGCATCAAACTTGCACCCATTAAGGGTAGATTTGAATTGGAAAAGACAAAAATCAATCAAAGATTACTGAAGAACATGAATGATTAATTCATGAATGATACAGTCAGTGTAATTTATACTTAAGTGCTTGTTTCTCCTAGGTGGATCAAAATTATACCAAAAATAGTTTCAGTAATGGAATTCCAAAAATATTGAATAATTGTCACATAAGTGAAAGAAATGCTTAACATTTTAAGACACATATTTTGAAAAACAGTGTTTCCAACACCTTAGCTGGACTGGCTTAGTAAATGGTCAATGATTTATTACTTTAATTTGAAATGTATAATGGTAACAATGAAAACTAGTAAAAGTGCTGTTATTATTACTGACAATGCAAGGCATATTTGTATACTCTGTAAAAGTACCGGCAATCTCCAGGTTTCTGAGAAACCTTATGTTTCACTCATGTCATAAAAAGCGAACCTGTTGCTATGTTCCCATCTGTTTCTAAATGTCACCCCTAGCAGCTCCAGGGGCCGCGTCTTCTTAGTAGTCCACTGCAGTCCATTGTGGATACATCTCTTCTTCCCTCACGCTAATATGCTACCAAATGTCAAGTATATTATACATTTTCATATTCATTTTTAATATGTCAGGGTAATTTGCAAAGAAAATAAAACATCGGATACTATAAAGTCATTTCTGCTTCAGTAATTCCATACTTAGTGTCTCCGGGTAAGTAAGTCAATTACATGACAGCACACCTACTTCCTCTCTACTTGTAGTTTTCTTTGATCTCATGCTCTCTAGCTTACCAACACAGATGTACATTTGGGGTCAGCCTTTATACATGGAAAAGCCCATCCCAGCTCAGTAAGTTATCATCCTCACCAGAAAATTTATTGTACCATCCACACCAAAATATTAGCTTAGGGTTATATCTTTTTCTCTTGTTCAGTTTGAAATATATGAACTAACTAATGCATTTATTTACTCATATTGCCTTCTTTGGTTTAAACAATTTTATAGATTTGAGCAACATAAAGATTCTTATATTTTAATTCAAATGTTCTTGTCAGTGAAAATACAGTTTCAGTAAAAGAGATACAGTAACACAACTGGTTAAAAGTGCTATTAGAAAAATCAAAAGTGCCAATTCCATCCTACAATATAGAACATTATTTTCTAGGAAACCGACTTCCACTCATGGCCAAGATGGAATAAGAGGAACTAAAGTGATTCTCTAATCTGAAAGGACTATAATTGGAAAATACACAAAATAATGGTAAAAAGGCATTAGACATCAGACAACAAAATCAGTGACTCGTAAGAATAGGAAAATTAACAAAGTAAGCCCTAACAATTTGCCCCAGCTGAGTGCCTAGAGTATTTCCAGGATGTGGTACAAGATTGGAGACTTCTCACAGAACATGGCAACCTTGCAAACATGAGACAATGGAGCTAGGATTCCGGAAAGGCCAACCTGACTAGAATTGGCAGCGCACAGACTGGAAAGGAGAGTGTGTGCACAGAGAGAAAGCTCTGCAGAAGTGCACAGTTATCTTACAACGTTGAGTACTGACCAGTATACACAATTAAGAGAAAATAATGAAGACATGGCAAAGAACAACCCAAAAGGTTTTGAGGAAATGATAACCAAAACTGACACAGCGCTAGTAATAGTTCATGCTCTTGCCAGGCCTAATAGGAAACCTCTCAAGTCATGGGGGATCACAGTACTCAGTAGCATTTTCCATTACTAGTGGAACCAAATTAGCATTTGACAAAAGCCTGGTCTACTGTTACACAACAAAGATGAGATGTAACTTAACCATATTCTGGAACAAAGTTCAAGAATATTGTTAAGAATATATGAATTTATTTGAGTATTTACATGAATATATATCTATCACACAACAAAGTCAAAATCCTCCTATTTGGGAAACAATCACAAAATTGTCAGGCAGTGCAAGAAGCAGGAAACACATAACAAGGACTAAAGCTAATCCAAAGTGTACCCAAAATGACACAGGTGATAAAGTGAGAAGTCAATGTGTTTAAGAAGCTAAATACAGATAATACTAACTAGACATTAAAAATTTCTAACAATATCTAAATAATATTTTATTGATGAAAATGAATGAGATGGAAAATATACTGAGGTTAAAGGCAGGATAGAGCAGAAGCAAAAATTAATGAACATGAAGACCTCCCAAGAGAGACTATCTAAAAGGAAACACAGCTAAAATCAATCCATCAATGCTGCCGCTCTGGAAAGCACTGTGGAGGTTCCTCAGAAAATTAAAAATAGACCTACCCTATGACCCAGCAATAGCACTGCTAGGAATTTACCCAAGGGATACAGGAGTACTGATGCATAGGGGCACTTGTACCCCAATGTTTATAGCAGCACTTTCAACAATAGCCAAATTATGGAAAGAGCCTAAATGTCCATCAATGGATGAATGGATAAAGAAATTGTGGTTTATATACACAATGGAATATTACGTGGCAATGAGAAAGAATGAAATATGGCCTTTTGTAGCAACGTGGATGGAACTGGAGAGTGTGATGCTAAGTGAAATAAGCCATACAGAGAAAGACAGATACCATATGGTTTCACTCTTATGTGGATCTTGAGAAACTTAACAGAAACCCATGGGGGAGGGGAAGGAAAAAAAAAAGAGGTTAGAGTGGGAGAGAGCCAAAGCATAAGAGACTCTTCAAAACTGAGAACAAACTGGGGGTTGATGGGGGGTGGGAAGGAGGGGAGGGTGGGTGATGGGTACTGAGGAGGGCACCTTTTGGGATGAGCACTGGGTGTTGTATGGAAACCAATTTGACAATAAATTTCATATATTGAAAAAGTAAAATAAAATCAATCCATCAACAAAAATAAAAATAAAAATAAAAATAAAAATAAAAATAAAAATAAAAATAAAAATAAAAATAAAATGAGGGGTGCCTGGATGGCTCAGTCATTGGGCATCTGAATTTAGCTGGGGTCATGATCTCACACTTAAGGAGTACAAACCCCAAGTCGGGCTCTGTGCTGACAGCTCAGAGCCTGGAGCCTGCTTCAGATTCTTTGTCTTCCTCCCTCTCTGCCCCTCCCCTGCTCATGCTCTGTTTCTGCCTCTCAAAAATAAACCTTAAAAAAATTACAAAATTAAATGAAACACAGAAATCTGAAAGACAAAAAAAAAAAAAAACTAAACTAAAAAAAAAGAGCATGTACCAGTAAGCATTGGTACAATTTGAAACAAATTAAGATATATATATTTGAAATTCCTAAAGGAGACAAACGGTGAAAGAAACACAAATATTTGAAAAAATAACCAATTTTTTAAATGATGAAGGGTATAAACCCAACACTTGAAGAAAAGCCAACATAAGAAAGTTGGAAACAGCCAAAGGAAGGAATATCCTAATAATGTCAAACATTTTAAAACAACCAGAAAATCAAAGACATGTTACAAGTAAAGGAATTAAGAATGACAGCAAATTTTTTTGTCCTAAACAACGCTAATGAGAAGGTAATAGAGCAGTACCTTAAAAGCTCAAAGAAAATAATGTTATCCTGTAATTCTCTAACCAGTGAAAGTATTTTTTTCAAAGGAAAGGGTGAAAACAAAGGTATGTGAGACATATAAAAACTTTTGACAACCAGAAGACCTGCATTAGAAGAGATCTTAAAAAAGTACTTAAGGCCAAAGCTAAGTATTACCAGATGAAAATCATGATATATGCCAAGAAAAGAATATTAGAAATTGTCACTGAGTAAATCTGTAAGTATTTCTCATTATTTAATTATCTTTGAAACATAGTTTGTTAGGGGCGCCTGGGTGGCGCAGTCGGTTAAGCGTCCGACTTCAGCCAGGTCACGATCTCGCGGTCCATGAGTTCGAGCCCCGCGTCGGGCTCTGGGCTGACGGCTCAGAGCCTGGAGCCTGTTTCCGATTCTGTGTCTCCCTCTCTCTCTGCCCCTCCCCCGTTCATGCTCTGTCTCTCTCTGTCCCAAAAATAAAATAAAAACGTTGAAAAAAACTTTTTTAAAAAAGACACATAGTTTGTTAAAGCAAAAAAAACAATTTGTGGGGTTTGTAACATACGTAAAATGTATGCCAATGACCGCACAAACAACTGGTCGGAGACAAATGCAAGGGTAACATTCTAAACTTCTTTTCTTTCCCCTAAGTTTCTTTTTAATTTTTTTAAATGCTTTATTTTTGAGCGAGAGAGAGAGAGAGAGAGAGAGAGCGAGCGAGCACTAACAGGGAAGAGGGAGACACAGAATCTGAGGCAGGCTCCAGGCACTGAACTGTTTGCACAGAACCCAACACAGGGATCGAACTCACTGACCACTAGGATCATGACCCGAGCCGAAGTCAAAAGCTCAACCGAGCCAACCAGACGCCCCCCACCCCCATCCCCCGCTAAATTTCCTACAGTATACATGAAGGATACCTATAATAACCCTTGAAGGTAACGATTCTAATTTACAGATGTGTACTATAACCCATCAAGATGTCAACTATAAACCATATATCATAAACCCAAAACCATAAAGTAACACAAGAAATAATTCCAGTTCAAGAAAACAAAATTAATGATAAAAACGATCAAAAAATCAAAATTAAAGGAAGTGGAAAAATATGAAGAGAGTAAGTCCAACAGGATAAATTTATCACAATCTTATTAAATATAAATGATGTAAACAACTCAATAAAGAGACTATCAAATTGGATAAAATACAAAACCTAATTATGTCCTCCCAAAAAGAAATCCACTTCAAATATAACAACACAAATAGGTTAAAAGTAAAAGGATATCAATGATTCAACATAACACTTGTCATAAGAACGTTGGAGCACTTACGTTAATACTAGACAGACTAAATTTCATAGTAAATAATGTTACTGAAGATAAAAAGAGCCATTTGTGAATGATACATGCACCAATTCAGCAAGAAGACATAATAATCCTTAACATATATGCAATTATGACGGAATCCAAATAAGTGATACAGAATGTATATGAATTGCAAGGACAAACAGACAAATCCACAACTATAAATAGACATTTCAACATTTGTCTCTGTTTACATTATTAAAGAGAAAATCAGAAATGATATAAAGTCTTAATGGTATTTTATTCTTTTTAGTCCAATTGTCAATGATGATTTTTAACTTTCTCTTTCTGTGACTTGTTAGCCTACAAAAATGCCCCGATGCGGGGCTTGAACTCACAAACCTTGAGATCATGACATGCGCTGAAGTCAGACGCCTAACAGACTGTGACACCCAGGTGCCCCAGACCTCCAGTTATGGCCCGAGTACATCACAGGAATAAAAATTAGAGAATAAGGAACACAGTCAATGACACTGTAATAACAATGTTATTGTTAATTGTAAATATATGGTAATTACACTTGTGGTGAACATAGTTTAATGTATAAACCTTTCAAATCACTAAATTATACACCTGAAACTAATGTGATATTGTATGCCAACTATCCTCAAAAAATAAAGTCTTGATGAACACTATAACCACATTGATCTAAATGACATTTGTATAACATTCTATCTCATGACAAAATAATATAAACTGTTTTCAAGTGAACACAGGAAACAAACTGAAATAGAACCTATTCTAAGACATCAAAGCTGTCAACAAATAAGCAAGGATTAAAAACATATCCAGTCTGATTTCTAACCAAAATTAAATTCCATTAGAAGCCAATTATAGAAAGCTATCTTGAAAATCCCCAAGTATTACATTTTTTGATAACCTATGCATCAAATAAGATATCAGAAAGAGGGTTAAGTTCATATTGAACCGTATGAAAATGAAAACTAAACATCAGGATATGTGGGATGCAGCCAAGGAAATGATTGCAGGACATTTGTTTTATCATATAATGTCTGTATTAACAAGGAAGTAATGTACCAAACAATATTCTCAGTTTTTACCTTACAAACCAAACAATAGAGTAAATTAAATCCAAAGTCTGCCCAAGAATGGAAACAGTACGATTAAGAGTGGAAATCAATGACATACACAATAGAAGAACACCAAAAATCCATTTAATAAAAAATTTGTATTTGAAGACACAGACAAATGGATGGCAAATTAGCACATGCAAAGATGGTCTACAATGCAAATTTATAACATAATGAGATACCATGATATACTTTTACAATAGCTAAAACACAAACAAAATAAAACCACCCGTATTAAGTACTGCAAAGGATATGGCATCATTGGAACTCTTATCTACTACTAGTGTCAATTCAAAATGGTACAATTATTTTCAGACAAAGTTCAAAGCACATACATCTAC
The DNA here is from genome assembly GCF_022837055.1 of Prionailurus viverrinus. Taxonomy (NCBI): domain Eukaryota; kingdom Metazoa; phylum Chordata; class Mammalia; order Carnivora; family Felidae; genus Prionailurus; species Prionailurus viverrinus. The sequence goes on from NC_062579.1 coordinate 25,781,448, forward strand.
CATATGATCACCCATTCTGCTACTATTTACCCAAAAGTAGTAAACTCTTAGGTGTACACAGACTTGAATACAAATATTAACAGCAGCTTTATCTTCAAGAGCAAACAAATGAAAAAATAAACTCAACAACAACTCAAAATCCCAATGTGTCTATCAACAGGAGAATGGATAAGGTAATTTTGGTATATGTATATAATGAAGTTGCTGTGAAAAGCAATGATTATTTATATAGGCAACAACAATGATGGATCTCAACGTAATTATGCTGAGTGAAATAAGTCAAATAATAAAAAGGGCTCACACTGTTATGATTCCATTTATATAAAATTATAGAAAATGCAAATGCAGAGTGACAAAGAACAGATCAGTTGCTGCCTAGGGATGGGGATGAAATGAAGTAGTTGGAAGGAATAAAAACATATTACAAAGTATTAAGAGTTTTTATATATATTTTTTAAGAGAGGGAGAGAAAGGGAGAGGGGGAGGGAGAGAGAAGGAGACCAAGAATCCTAAGTAGGCTTCAGACTGTCAGCACAGAGGCTGATGGGGGGGGGGGGGTGCTCAAAACCACGAATGGAACCGTGAGATCATGACCTAAGCCAAAATCAACAGTCTGAGGCTTAACTGACTGACCCATCCAGGCACCCCCAGTTTTTATCATCTTGATGATGCTGGTTTCACAGATACACACACACACACACACACACACAGTTGAAACTTACCAATTATAATATTGAAATATGTACAATTCACCCTATACCACTCGTACCTCAATAAATCTGTTAAAATTCTAGGACTGTTAGTCACACAACTTAATCTTTATATGCATAAAATCTATAAATGCTACAAAATGTAATGGAGTGGGGTATAACGGGAACATATGTTGTGGGCACAGGGGAGAAATGGAAGAACTGATTGGTTTTTAAATTATATATAATACCCACCACGTCTAGGTAACTGAATAATTTAAGTGAATGTACAATGTCAAAGAATGCAAAACACCTGCATTGTAGTCACTTGCTCTCAAGTAACTAGTAAGTAAGCTTAGGTAGTTCATTTGTTTTCTCCATACATTTGTAAATACAGGGCTTTCCTTAACTAACTTTGAAGTTCCTCTGGATTCACCAATTTCCTTTCTAAAACTAGGCAAAGAAATCAATTTCTGGTTTAACTAACCTTCAGCTGATGTGTGACCATGTCAGTAACTTCCCATAGATTAGAAATAATGATACCCTTCATAAGTGTTAAATTTTCCAAGGTGTCAAAATATCCAGTGTGAGATTAATAAAATGAATAAGAATATTTAACAAAATAGCCTATTTCCTATAAGGCAACACTCTTTCTAGGCATCTTCACATTTCTCTGTCCTCCCTCAAATAGGGTTGTTTTTTTTTTCCCTGGTCTCAGGGTATGGGCTCTTCGGGATTTCCCCCAATACTTGCCATTTTAAATGTTAGTTATGATAGGATTAGGATTCAAGTTAGAGAAGTCTGCAATGATCAGAGATGAAATCACAAACTGTTACCATGAAGTTTGATGACCTGAGTATCTCATGATCAAAAGTTCAAAATTTGAACATAACCAAAAACCCTTTGATATAGATATTATTTCATCAACTGTGCAGATGAAGAAGCTGAAAAAATAATCACAATGTTCTATTTCCTACATGATACCCTCTCCAGCACTCACTTTTTCTTTAGATTGCAATCAATTCTCTCCCTGCACACAACTTTCTTTTCTCTTATAATCGTATATCATAAACTATAATAAGATAAAAGCTTATAGATTTTGATTCCTAGCCTTCACCTTCCTATCACCATTATGTACAAAAGAAAAATTGATTCTGACCTTGAAGTCAGAGTGTTAAAAATAAATCTCTGCTGCACTGATGTTCCTTTTCTGTTTCTGAAATAACTGTTTAAACTCACTCAGGGGATTACTTTAATGATCCACTAGCTTTTTATAAGTACTAAAAATAAGTAAAAGAGATGTTTGTGCAGGGAAGTGTTTATCAGTTCCTAGCACATTTCAAGGAAAAATATATGTGTGTTTAAATGATGCTGAGCCTCCCAACACAGATATTTCAAGATAATATCTACCATTGAGAGAACTTACCCTAAAATGTATGCAATTCAGAGTGCTATAAATATTTATTTAAAATATCTACCTAAAAGTAAACATGATTTTCAGTTCATAGGATAAAGTGAAGATATGACAAATCAAGCCTAAAGGAACAAATTCCATGTTTTACATTTTTCTAATTATAACCCTTATTTAAGCCTCGATGTAAATTTCAATTAATAGTCTCACAGTATCCACATAATTCATCTTTGTAATACATATTCACCATGATATATGTAAGTTTTAAATTTTTAAAGTTTAAGTTCTATAAATATCTTTATTACATAAGAGAATTTGCAAAAAAAAATCAGGAGAGGAGAAAATACAAAACACATTCTTGTAATTTATTAATAATTGGCAAATTCTACCTAAGAAGTCAATTGAAATTACAAGGTGAATAGAAAGTCAGAAAAAAATATTGCAGAAACATAATCCTTGAAACTACTCTTTCAATTACAAACTTATTGACACTTCAGGATGTCATTAAGTAATGACAGTCTAAGACCTTACCAGAAGAGCTCTCCTGCATAAAACAACAACAATAAAAACTGGACCTTACACCAAAAATACACACATATAGGCATCAGAAAGTGAACACAAACTGTTAAGAATTTAGCGGTGAGTACATACTCACAGGAGAGGAATGTATGAGATGAAAGTCCATTCTTCTGAATTTTAGCCTGGAGTCAGGTGCACTCATTCAAGGGATGAAGTAACAAGGTATTAGAAAAACTGCCACATTTCTGGTGAACCAGAAAAGGGAAGATGGGCAAACTGTTGCTGAAGAATAGTGTAAAGGAATCTAGAAAGGGAAAGCCCTAAACTCTCTTTGCCCATATTTCTACCTAACCCTTGACATATACATGCACATAAAAGACCGAAAACAGCTTACATAAATATAAAAGACCTGAAGGAAGGCAAAAAGCTGCCACACAAGAACCAATTTGCAATTTAAATTCAACTAAGATAATTATGTTTTACAAGAACCATCACATTTGAGAAAAGTCTAAGAATCCAAAATCCTTAACAGTTAGTATCTGTATGTCCAAGATACAATGCAAAATTGAGCAGCAGAAAACTAGGGACTGGAACAAAGAGAAATCAAATTAAACAAAGACCAATTCTGCAATGACCCAGATTTTGGAAATAGAAAAAAAAAAAAAAAAGATTTGGAAGTGGCTATTTTAACAATCATCAATTAGGGGCGCCTGGGTGGCGCAGTCGGTTAAGCGTCCGACTTGAGCCAGGTCACGATCTCGCGGTCTGTGAGTTCGAGCCCCGCGTCAGGCTCTGGGCTGATGGCTCAGAGCCTGGAGTCTGTTTCCGATTCTGTGTCTCCCTCTCTCTCTGCCCCTCGCCCGTTCATGCTCTGTCTCTCTCTGTCCCAAAAATAAATAAACATTGAAAAAAAAAACAATCATCAATTAAAAAAAGCAAAATATACTCACAATGAATGAAAAGATGGCAAAAGCCATTAGAAAGATAGAAACAATACAATAAACTAAAATAGACTTGCAGGAATAAAAATGGAATAAAAATTAAATACTCAATGGATTTGCTAGCCAAATAGAAATGACAAGACAATGTGAACTTGAAGAAATATCAATACAAATTATCCAAATGTGCAGAAAGATATAATAAGATAGACAATAAATGAGTAAAGCATCAAAGACCTGTAATATAAAAGTCTGTCCTATATGTAACTGTAATGAATTCAGTAAAGTGGCAGGATACAAAATCAGAGTATGGAAATTTGTTCCATTTCTACACGTCAATAATGAAGCACCAGAAAGAGAAATTAAGGAATCAATCCTATTTACAAATGCACCAAAACCAGTAAGATATTTAGGAATAAACCTAACCCAAGAGATAAAAGACTTGTACTCCGAAAACTGTAAAACAGTGATAAATGAAACTGAAGAGGACATAAAGACATGGAAAGACATTCCATGCTGATGGATTGGAAGAACAAATGCTGTTAAAATGTCTATACTACCCAAAGCAACTTAAACATTTAATGCAATCCCTACCAAGATGCGAACACCACAGTTGACACAGCATGAACAAATAAACCTAAAATTTCCATGGAACCACACAAGATCCCAAATAGCCAAAGCAACCTTGAAAAAGAAAAACAAAGCTCGAAGCCTCACAATTCTGGACTTTAAGTTAGTTATATTACAAATCTGTAGTGATTAAAACAGTATGGTACTGACACAAAAAGGGACTAAAGGATCCATGGAACAGAATACAAAACCCAGAAATGAACCCACAGCGATTTAGTCAGTTAATCTCGGACCAAGCAGTAAAGAACATCCAACGGGAAAAAGTCTCTTCAACAAATGCTGTTGGGACAACTGAACAGTAACAGGCAACATAATGGAACTGGACCACCATATACAAAAATAAATTCAAAATGGATTAAAAATCCTAAATGTGAGGCATGAAACCACAACAATCCTACAGAAGAATACAGGCAGTAACTTCTTTGACATCAGCTATAGCAAATTCTTTCTATATATTTCTCCTGAGGCAAGGGAAACAAAAGCAAAAATGAACTATTGGGACTTCATTCCAATAAAAAGTTGTGCATAGGGGCACCTGGTTGGCTCATTCATTTAAGTGTGACTCTTGATTTCAGCTCAGGGAGTGATCTCCTGGTCCTGAGATGAAGCCCTGAGTCAGGTTCCACAATGGAGCTTGGGATTCTCTCTCTCCCTCTTCCTCTGCCCCTCCCTGGCTCATGCTCGCTCGCTTGCGTGCTCTCTCTCTCTCACTCTCTTGCTCAAAAAAGAAAACAGCTTCTGCATAGTTAAGGAAACAATCAACAAAACTAAAAGGCAACCTACAGACTGGGAGAAGTTATTTGCAAGGGACATATTCAATAAAGAGTTACTATCCAAAATACACAAAGAACTTACGAAACTCAACACCCTAAAAAATACTCAAATGAAAAAAACAAGTAGAAGATATAAACAGATGTTTTTCCAAACAAGACATCCAGATGGCCAGCAGAAACATCAAAAGATACTCAACATCCCTCATCATCAGGGAAACTGAAATCAAAACTACAATGAAATATGACCTCACACCCGTTAGTATGGCTAAAATCAACACCACAAAAAGCAACAGGTGTTGGCGAGGATGTGAAGAAAAGGGAACACTCTTGCAGTTTGGGTGGGAATGCAAAGTGGTGTAGCCACTTCGGAAAACAGTATGAAGGGTCCTCAGAAACTTAAAAAAATATTAACTATGCCATGATCCAGCAATTGCACTACTAGGTATTTACCCAAAGAATACAAAAATACTAGGGGTGCCTGGGTGTCTCAGCCAGTTAAGGGTCTGTCTTGATTTCTGCTCAAGTCAAGATCTCACAGTTTGTGAGTTTGAGCCCTGTGTTGGGCTCTGTGTTGATGTGCAGAGCCTGCCTGGCATTCTCTCTCTCCCTCTCTCTTCCCATCCTCTACTTGCACACTCCTTCTCTCTCAAAATAAATAAGAACCGGAAAAAAAAAAGAATACAAAAATACTAATTCAAAAGGATACATGTGCAATGATATTTGTATTTACAACAGCCAGATTATGGAAATAGCCCAGTGTCCAAGGGCTGATGAATGTATAAAGAAGCTATGATGTATATATACAATGGAATATTATGCAGCCATAAACGAGAATGAAATCCTGTCATGTGCAACATGGATGGAGCAAAACAGTATCATGCTAAGCAAAGAAAAGTCAGAGAAAGAAAGCAGAGAAAGTCAGAGAAAGTCAGTTTATTTACAAAACAAAGAAAGTCAGAGAAAAATATGAATTCACTTATATATGCAATTTAAGAAAACAAACAAATGAAGGGGAAAATGAAGGGGGGAAAAAGAGACATAAACCAAGAAAGAGACTCATAACTATAGAAAACAAACAGATGGTTATCAGAGGGGAGGTGGGTGGGGGGATGGGTTAACTAGGTGGTAAAGATCAAATCATGCACTTGCAACATGTACTGGGTGATGTATGGAAATGCTCTATCACTATACTGTACACCTGAAACTATTATTACTCCATAGGCTTACTAATTGGAATTTAAATGAAAAATTGAAAAAGAAAAAATACAGCTTATCAGAAGAAGAGGAATGAAAAAGTAATGCAGAAAAATTAAAAAAAAAAACATAATGTCCAAAAATTTCCCAAATTTGCTTAAAGGTAAAAAAATATATATATATAAACAGAGCATGTAAAAGAACACAAGTCCAACTGTTGAAAGGTAGAGAAAGAGCAAATATTGAATACAAGAAGAGAAAACTTATTATCTACAGGGCAACAATAATTCAACTGACAACTTACTTTTTCAACAGAAATTACAGTGAGTGGAAGAGAGGTAAACAGTACCATTCAAAGGCTAAAACAAATAAAACTGTTCACCCAAAATTCTATAGGCAGGATATCCCATAAAATAATCTTGACCAGACATAGCAAAATCAAGACACTGACAGATTAAGCAAATAGGAAATAAAAATGAAAATCTGTTCTCAACAGACACATATTATAAGGAATGCTAAATAAAAGTTCCACAGAATGGAGTAATACCAGATGGAAACTCAGATGCTTTGAAAGGAATAAAAAATACATTTGTAATCATAAATATCCGGGGCTATTCAAATGAACATTTGCATAATTTTCCCTCTCAATATAAAAATTATTCACGTAACTGATTAAGGCAAACATTATGGTATCATTTTAAGGGGTTTCAGTGAATAGAAATATGACACATATAACAACCATGAAACGTCAGATAATAATTATGTCAGGTTTTGTAGGCCATAAGGGCTCTGTTGCACCTTCTCAACTCTGCCATTGTAGCAGAAAAACAGCCAAAGATAATATGTAAGTGGACAGTTATGGCTGTGTCCTACTAACAGTTTATTTACAAAACAAGAAGTTGAAGTATTGGTGATTATCAACAGTGGCATAAAAAGTAACGGATATATAGATGTGTAGGGTTTCAAAGACCCTAAAATTTATGTGAAGTAATAAACTATTTACTGTTACTGGACAGTAAAAAGTAAAATTTATTTTATTCTCAAAATAACTATTTAAAAATGCCAAGACATATAGCTTAAAAATCCAGTAGGGATATTAAAATAAAATTCTAAAAATATTTCAAATAATCTTTAAAAAGGAGGGGGAAGGAAAGGGGTAATGAAAAGCAGACAAAGATAACAGGAATACAGAGAAAATAAATAAAATGGTAGACACAAAACCATATAAATAATCGTATTTAACGTTAACAGGCTAAAATAAAATGGAGATTTTAAGAAATGATTTAAAAACAGATCTGACTTGCTGTCTACAACATATGTGTTTTAAATAAAGTCACAGACAGGTATTAAATAAGTGAATGGAAAATGATGTACCATAAAAACACTAAGTTTTAAAAGGCTTAAGCAGCTATATTAATAAAAAATATAAAGATACAAAGCACCACCAGAAATAATCAATACTTCTTAACGATAGTGCCAATTATAAAGAAAACATAATTGTAATCATGAATTCATGAAGCAAAAATTGATACAATTAAAGGAATGAATTGATAAAGTCTTCAGTTATGATTGTGAAATTAACATCCCTCAATTGGCGGCTGATACAACTATGCTAGGTGCAATAAATCAGACACAGAAAGACAAATATCTTATGATTTCACATGTGGGCTCTAAAGAGTGTACGTATAAAACTCATAATAATAGAATAGTGGTCATCAGAGGCTGGACAATGGGGGAAAAGGGGAGACACTGACACAAAGATAAAAAATTGCGTTATAAGATGGACATTCTAGAATCTTAAGGTATAGCATAGTGACTGTAGATATTAATAACATCCTGCAAACTTAAGATATGTTTATAAAATAGATCTCAAGTGTCTTATACAAAACATGAACAGGTCACTTTGGTAGATGATGGCCATGTTTATTAGTATGTGGTAATCATTTTATAATGAACACATATAGGAAGACACCATGATGCACACCTTAAATATACACATTTTTCTCAAAACTAAATTGACATTTCTAAAATTTTCAAAAGAACTATGCAAAACTTCAACAGTCACAGAAAACTAAAAAAGAAGTTGCTAACTTAATTTGATTGGTACTTAAAGAACTTAAAAACAATGTTAGAATATAATTTATTTATACATGCATACTATCTTACCATGACAGACAGTACAGTGAATCATAAATCAAGTTCCAATATATGATTATATTTTACAGAATGAAATCGTGCAGAGTATGCTCTCTGACCGCAACATAACTAAAGATCAGTATGAATAAGGGTAACTAGAAAATTCCCCCCAAGTATTTGGCAATCAAAAAATGTATTTCTAAATAGACGAGTCAGAGAAAAAAAATCAATAGAAATTAATAAAACACAGAAAATTTAGAAGATACAGTTTAAGCAATGCTTAGAGGGAAATTTACACCATTAAATATTCACGTTAGAAAAGAAGGGAAATCAAAATCAATTACCAGAGTTTCCACCTAAAGAAATCAGGAAAAGCAAAGCAAACTAAACTGTAAGTAGATGGAAAGTTTTAATAAAGCTAAAGCAGAAAGCAATACATTCAAAAAAGAAACAGAACATAAATAAAACCAAAGCTGGTTCTTTAAAAAGATAAATAGTGTTTATAAGCTTACACTAAGAACAAAGAACAATACAACAGAAAATACCAACATCAGTAACTAACTCCAGATCTCACATAAATTAAATGGGTAATGAGAGAACATAATGAATAACATTTCACCCACAATTTGATAACCTGAATGAAATGAACAGTTTTTTGAAATATATAACGACGAAATGATCCAAAAATAAATAGAAAATGTAATTATCCTTATGCAGCATAGTGACAGAATAATTAAAAATGTTCCTATGGGAGCGTCTAGGTGGCTCAGTTGGTTAAGGGTCTGACTCATAACTTCAGCTCAGGTCATATTCTCACGGTTCTGAAATCGAGCCCTCTCCCTCTGTCCCTTCTCTGCTTGCACATGTGCTCTCTCGCTCCAAAAAAAAAAAACCCAAAAAACAAACGAACAAACAAACAAAACAAAACTCACATAAAGTCCAACCAACCTACCACAAAAAACACTTTTGGAACATGTGACAGGTGATCTCCAGGAGACATTAAAGGAGACAAAACAATACCCATCTTTCTGGTACAGAAGGAGAAAGAAAAATGCCCCCATAGCCAATATTTCCGGGTAACAAACACATCCCATGAAAAAATATAAATAGCCCTAATGAACCAAGATGCAAAGTATCTTTTAACAACTTAATCAAATTAAATCCGACAAAATGTAAAGATAAAACACCATTCCCAAACATGGTTTATCGAAGTAATGGCACGTTGTTGTTCAACTCAGTAAGATGACAAACAAGATCACTTTAAAAGTGGGCAAATGTTTTAAACACTTAACCACAAAAGTATGCAAATGGACAATAAGCACATGGAAAAACACCCAAAATCTCTGGCCATCGTGGAAGTAAACACTGTCACTGATATGTTAACACCACACATTTACAATAGTATAGATAAAGGTAGAACTGATAACAAGTGGTATGGAGGGTGCGGAGCAAGTGGAAATCTCTCACATGATGGTTGAGAACGCAAAACAGTCAAGCACTGAGGCAGTGGTGTGTCAAGTAAATGACACACCAGAGACCAGAAATTCTGTAGAGAGGTATCGTAATAAGAGAAATAAAAATGTACGTCCCTACAGTATTCATCTCTTATTCAAACAGCCCAAAACTGAAAACAACCCAAATCTCCACCATGTTGTGAATAGGACTGTGGTACATCCACACTATGGAATACGATACCATGACAGAAAGCAATGACCCAAGGGCCCCTGGGTGGCTCAGTTGGTTAAGCACTGACTTTGGCAGGTCATGATCTCACAGTCTGGGAGTTCTAGCCCCACATTGGGCTCTGTGCTGACAGCTCAGAGCCTGGAGCCTGCTTCGGATTCTGTGTCTCCCTCTGTCTCTGCCCCTCCCCCACTCACGCTCTGTCTCTCTCTCTCAAAAATAAACATTAAAAAAATTTTAAAAAAGAAAAGAAGAAAGCAATGACCCAGTAAGACACGCAAGTACTTGATGATGATGTAGTGATGGAAATCAAACACAAAACACTACATGACATCATTCAAAGGAATTTCTAGAAAATCTACAGTGACATGAAAAGGATAAATGGTGGGGCGCCTGGGTGGCTCAGTTGGTTAACCAGCTGACTTCGGCTCAGGTCCTGATCCTGCAGTTCCTAAGTTCAAGCCCCGTATAGGGCCCTGTGCTGACAGCTCATAGCCTGGAGCCTACTTCCATTCTATGTCTCCCTCTCTCTCTGTTCCTCCCCTGCTTACACCCTGTCTCTCTCTAAAATAAACATTAGGCCAGTGGCTGGTGGACAGAAACAGAGGACATAAGGAAACTTATAAGTGTGATGAAAATATTCTACATTTGAATTGTGTTAGTGGTCTTATAACTATGTACAATTACTAAAATTCATCAAACTGAACACTTAAAATGGGTAAATTCTTAAGTCAGCCAGAGAAAGACAAATACCCTAAGATTTCACTCATACGTAGAATTTAGGAAATAAAACCAACAAGAGAAAAATTAAGACCAAGAGACAAGTCAGGGCATAGATTCTCAACTATAGAGAACTGATGGTTGCCAGAGGGGAGGTGGGATGGGGGATGGGTGAAATAAGTGATGGGGATTAAGAAGTACACTTGTTATAATGAGAACTGGGTGATGTACACAAGTGGAGACTCACTATATTGTACATCTGAAACTAACATAACACTGTTAACTAACTGGAATTAAAATAAAAACTTAAAAGGTAAAAAACAAAATGGGCAAATTCGCTTGTATATAAACCAAACTTCAGTAAAACCGGCATGTATCTTAAAGTCTTCAAGGGCTTTTGTTTGTTGTCCCTAGATTCTCTATATCCTATTCTGAGGATTGCGGATACTTTTGTCTTTTCAATTCCAAGTCTCTCCCCTTCCCATCTTGGTAACATCATCAATTCTAGGGCTTCAACTATTAAAGCTGTCATGTCTAGGCCACAGGACTCATATAGAGACCTTAGCTTCTATATATCTCTTGGGTCTTTCAAACTCAGCATTTAAAAAATTGATCTCCTCACATGATGTTAGTATGGTCTTTCCAAAGAGCTCCTCTCATCATTTAATTCCCCTTGTTATAAGCATCAGTAGCTCCCTGAAGCTTTCAGGATACAATATCAATTTCTCTAATCATAAAGAGTGGTCCCTTTATTATTTTGACCTTGGCTTTTCTCTTTATCATCTACTTCAGCTATTCCCTGTAGGATCCCTTTCATCACGGGTCAACAACTAAAATGCTTCAGGGTGTGTGTAGAGAAGACAGCATCGAAGAAAAACAATAGCACAAGTGCATTTTATCAGAGTCCCCAGTGTCAGGAGACCCCAGGTGTGCTAGTGAAATGGGGAGTGAAGACCTCATCTAAGGACCTTGTGCAGCTGTCCCAACTGCTCCAACCAACAGCTGCCATCTGGGTACAGGTTTAATAGTTCTATCAAGATCTGATTTTTATGTGAAATATGATAAATGTTTGTAAGATCTCATTTACAAACTAAAGACACTGAGCAAATCAAGTAACTTTTCGGCAGTCTGGATTCTAGTTCACGAGACGTGCAGAACATTAGCATTTCTTCACCCACAAAGTTCCTACACAGTCTTTAGTGTTTAAATTTACTTGTCATCAACTCTAAGGGAGCCTTTTCTAATTCCCTCTCAACCAAAAAAAAAAAAAGGTGATTTGGATGACCTATATTTATACCTCCAAGTTAACTACCTAATAATTATTATTTACTGTCTGCCTAACACTATTCTCAGCACTCTACAGATATTAACTCATTTAATTTCTTCTACACAATAAGGAAGGTGCTTTAATTATTCCTACTTTACAGATGATGCCAACGGGGCACTTAGAGGTTGAAATAGCATTCCAGATATATAGCCACTAAATAATCAAGTAGAGATTCAAATCTATATAATATTACAACATAGCCCACATTATTAACCACTATAGTATAATGATTCTCAGATTTTATGACACAGCAATGAATTATTCGTATGTCTGTGCTTTGCTCTCTGGACTGTTAAATAGGTGAACAGCAATGATGCTTTTTTTCCTTTTATTCAAAGACCAAGAACTCATTAAGCACCCAATAGGTATTAGGTGAATGAAGGAACAAATGAATGAAATCATGAGTTAATAAACACTTTCAATATTGTTATTATGATTTAAGTTTACTTACATATTTTGAGAAAGAAAGAGAGAGAGGGAAAGAGAGAGAGAGAAAGAATATCCAAAGCAGGCTCCGCACTGTCAGTACAGAGCCCAACGCAAGGCCTGATCTTCAAAACCACGACATCGTGACATGAATGGAAATCAAGAGTCAGATGCTCAACTGACTGAGCCACCCAGGCACCAGTTACTATGACTTTTATTTCAGAAAATTTACACTCACATTAAAATTTCAAACAGTACAGTGCAAAGTATAAATTATAAAAAGTTTCTCCATCCTTTTATTCTCTCTTGCTCCTCTTGTCTCTAAGTTCCTGGGATAAACACTGTTAACAGTGTCATGATTCATTATTCTTTAAGTAATTTTGTCATAATCCCTATAATTTGAAAAACAGACTATGGGACCAACATAGTGAAAATGAGGCTTGATTTTAAGGAAAATACTCAAATGTATAACTCTCAGAAGTGACTAGAATAAAACGCCAATAGTTAAGATCAACTTTCTCCCAAACTAGTAAGAAGTCATATTATAGCTCATCCGGAATATTACATGTAATGAAACTAAACTGTAATAGTTATTTAAATATTATCAGTGGTATCAAATTTAAACTAAATTTGAACTAATGAAAGGGAAATGAAGTAGTTTCAAAAGTGATCTGAACCACTCAGAAAATCTTATCTCATGTGTGTGCTGCAATATGGAAGGAAAAATAAGAGGGATCTCGCTTCAGAATGGTTGCTGGACAAATTGCAACTGCACGTTAGAGGGGAAGGGAAGGACACTGATAGACTCATGTATAGAAACACATAAGGCAGGTTACCAGGAGAATATATGTATGATCAAGATTCCACATGGTTTCATGCGAAAAGTGAACTGATAAACACACAGGGACAAGGCTGATACATGCCCTAATGCTAAAGAACGAATGGATCCACCCAAAATTCATATAATGAAACATAATCCTCAGAGTTACCATGTTTCAAAATAGGGCCTTTGGGAGGTAATGGGATCATGACAGTCGAGCTCTCATGAATGGGATTAATGCCTTCGTCAAAGAAAATCCAAGAGTTTAGCATACCACTTCCCCCATATGAGGACACAAGGAGATGATGGCCTCTCTAGGAACCAGGAGGCAGTCCTTACCAGACACCGAATGTGATGGCACTCTGATCTTATACTTCCTAGCCTACAGAACTCTGAGAAATAAATTTGGTGTTTTTAAGTCCCGAGCCTATGGTATTTGTTACAGCAGCCTCCACGCACTACAACACTTTACATAAAAATCAGATGGAGAAAAACTTCTTACTACATGATTCAGAAAGGAGTTGCACCGAGCAGAAGGAAGTGTTATTGCTAAAACAAACCTCCAACAGCAAATATATCCTATGTCTTCAGAATGCCTAGGTCTGAAAGCACCCAGACCATATTGAGCAGTGCCTAAGGCCTGGTTCTGGTTGTCCATCTATCCAGTAATTGCCTCCCCCAAGGATCCCCTACAATTCACCTCCACAAGCTAGTAGAGCACCTGCATCTCTGAGCAAAAATACGTGTCAGGTATCTTAGATCACACACAGAATGCCCGTTCAGCCACTTTCATGCCTAGGACCTAAAGCACATTGGTATCTTTTTAGTTAACAATACGGATCATCAGCACTTTGGGCTCCTGTCAGGGATGTCAACAATAAACTGACCGAATCCAGGGCTTGCCAAAAATCCTGGTGGCTCCAAGTGGTATTTGTGGGAGTCATTTAACTATGGATTAAGTGCCATTTAGGTACCCGGCCACATGCTATGACAAAGCCTTAGGTAATATCCAAAATATGAAAAGTCTGGGAAGAAGCAAATGCCAAACTCACACTGTTTGGAGAAAGGGCTAAGAGAACGACAAAGGTGTGACTTAGGGGAAAAATGCCCATTAGAGTCCTATTAATAATTTATAATTGTTAAGAAGATCATTCAAGATGATAATTTATTACATCATTTTACTAGCAAAATTATAAGATGTCCACAGGTGTGTAACACTTTCTACAATGATTTCAATTCATGTATAAAGTGTCTTGTGGATATGACCTATTCATACTACTATTCCAATTTGCTCTACATATCATGTGAAGCACTTGTGAAAACAAAACCACTATTTCCTTAATAATAGACCTCAATTATAACACCCTAAAAATAATCGTTCAACAAATGTTTATTGATTAAGCCTTATGTTCCAAGCAGTCTGTTATACAGTAGGTGAGATGGCATTTAATAATAATCCTGTTTTCATGCAACATATAAATTAGCAATGGAGTTATAATGCACAATGGGGGTACAAGAAATGTGACATCAAGAATTACAAAATTCTACAATAAGTAATAACTGTGATTGAGATGTGTTTGTTGTAAGTGAAATTCTCAGGAGTTTGCCATTTAAAAGGAATCATGGGTGGCAAAGCATTAGTGAACTTAAAAGGTTAGACAATTTTATAACTAAGATATTTTTTTTAATTTTTTTTAACATTTATTTATTTTTGAGACAGAGAGAGACAGAGCATGAACGGGGGAGGGGCAGAGAGAGAGGGAGACACAGAATGGGAAACAGGCTCCAGGCTCTGAGCCATCAGCCCAGAGCCCGACGCGGGGCTCGAACTCCCGGACCGCAAGATCTCGACCTGAGCTGAAGTCGGACGCTTAACCAACTGAGCCACCCAGGCGCCCCACTAAGATACTTTCTAAGAAAAAGTTTTCAGAGTAAATGAGATCTCGTGTACAGGCTTCACATCTGAAAAAAAGCAGAGTAAACTTAGGAAGCACAAGAATGGAGACAAAAAGATGCCTTCAAGAGCCACCTTTCTTACCACTCAGGGTATGTCATTTTTAAGAATCAGTGTTGTCAAAAGACACTAGGATTTGCTACCACTGGATACATCTTTCCAGTAATACAGGTAGCATTCAAGAATGGTTAAGCCAAGGATTTTAGAAATCAAGTGTTAAATCTGTCATCTGCTGCCATGTTTAAAGGGAGGACAAGCTGAAACTAGGAAAATCAGTGATTCCTCCTTCTGAAATTTGGTTTCTTTTTAACACTTGGCTTGATATAGTGCCTATGCCCAATGTGCTGGCACTCTTCATACTCCTCTCTGTGGGGTAGCTGTGTGTATAAAAATACTCTCTTTTCCAAGAGAATGGAAACTTGATACAAGTAGGGCTTGGGTGTCCAATCCTTATGAGAAACAGCAGTGACTGACAGAAGACTATTATTACTTGGATTCTAGCTACCTCCGAAGAAACCTGGTTAGGTGAAGAATGATTTCTAAAGAAAACATAACTTATCAAAAATATTTTTCTTGTCACAAAATGAAAACTTTAGCCTGGAAACAGAAAAATCTACCTCTACCTTTCATCAATAATGCTAAAAATTCACTAGATCTGTTTCAAGGTAAGGGAAATTGGGCTCTTTCCCTTTTATTTGCTTTTCTGTTACCATTTCCAGCCAATATAAAATTTACAGCTGGTCTCTTAGGCTGTCAGAGCAATTTAGGTTTTCTCTGTGGATCTGACAAGAGGGAATATTCCTGTCTTGATTGCCATTAATAGCAATGTTACACATGTACATCAACTATGAATGAATCCCAAATGTTTTCAATAGGTCTATGTAAAGAGATGCTTGAAACAAAGGATGAAAAGAGAGTGCTACCAAGGGGATGGTAGGTACATTTTTATGCTATTAAGTTCTTAAACATCAATTGATATTCAAGTTCTTCATGACTTAGAAAACTCAAACACTCATCCTCGGTATGAACTATTAAATGTCAATCACCTTAAGACTCGGTATCTTTTCTTCTAAAGTAAGGATGCTAAAGACACTAAGAATAAAAACTTGCACTTCCTTCGATTAGGAGAAGTCCAGTCTCTTCCATCAATTTTATTATTCATAATAAACACATCAATATTTATCTAACATGGTACTTCCTACAATACCATGCCAAACTGACCAAGATTTACTTCTAATGTATCAATATATGCTACACATTCCAATTCTATACCTATTACAGAGTGATATTTATCTTTTTTATTAAACAGCAGTACAGCAGAACCTTTGGAAAAAACATGCTTGCACTTGACTGACATTAACACTTGAAATGTTTTTCTCATCAAGGATGTAAAACTGTGTTGGAGCATATGTCTAGGTTAGGCAGTATTTGGTCACTCTTTCAAGGTGAAAAATCATCTTAGTATTGGCATCAAGTGGAGCACATAAATACATTCCTAGTCTAGGTAATTTAGACAAGTTCAGTGTATGTTAGATTTCATCTACTGGCTTCCAGAAAGCCAAGTACTTATTTAAAACACTCATACTCATGTGTCAGGCCCTATACATCCCTGATTACTTCAATTAGCTTTTCCAGTTCCATCTGTGGTTCTCTAGTTGTGTTTGTCTTAAAGGTTTGTTTTTTATAGGTATTATTTAAAAGCAGTATGTCCTAGCAGTCAATAGCACATACAAGTTCGTACCTTATCTGTAACTCTTGCTAGCTATGTTAACTTGATTACTTAATCTACCATTCAATTTCCTAATTCATAAACTCAGAAAATAGCAGTAACTTCCCTCAAGAGGTGGCTTTGAAGGTCAAGGAAGGCAACAAAGACCAAGTGTTCAGTGTAGGGAATAACTGCAAATGTTGTATTAAATTACCTATCAACTTTACTGTTACTACTCTTAAGTGAAAAGTTGAATGTCAAATAAATGGAAACTATATTCAGGATGAGTGAAGAATGTATAGTTATGTACATGTGTACCATTTCTACATACTAGGGGAATAGTTTGGAAAAAAAAGATTTTCAGTAATTTGTTTTTGGATACTTTATTAAATTTACCATTAGAACCATTTTTATTTAAGATGTTCATTTCTTACAAGAGGTATGTTGTTTTGCACTTATCCTCATTTTCCACATATTAACTACACTTAGGAAAAATACAGTTTATTTTTTAAGAAGTAGAAAATGTGATCAATTCTCCATTTTCCCAAAAAGCAGTCAGGTTTCCTTTCATCTATTTGCATAACATTTAAGTTGTTTTTTTTTTAATCATAAATGTTTGGGGATACATTAAGGTAACAAAGGTTAAAGAAAAATTTAAGAAAAATTATAGTTTTCTCTTAAACACATATTTGTATTTATTTTCCAAAGCATGGATTGGCGTTAGGACTATCTAAATCAGGCACTACTTTTCTGATATTAGAAAAAAAATATTTGTTTTTATTTGAGGGGAGCAATAAATATTTGTAAAGATAAAGTATCTTCTACATAGTGTTAAATTTGTGAAATTCCTAAAAACGATTAAATTTATTCCAAGTATATGTTTATCATACAAAATATATAATAACGATGCAAAACACAGCTCTTAATTTAAGTGACTATTTTAATACCTCTATTTTAAGCAGTTTTTATACTTTGTTATTAACTGTTACAGAAAATGATTTTCTATTTCTCAGTGATAATGTCATGTCACATGAAAGACACAAGTAATGTGACTTCATAAGGGTTGCCCAGAAATTCACAAATTATCCCATTTAGTGCTCTAAATGGGAAAATATCAATACAACCAAAATATGTAGAAATGGTGTATGAACCAAGGACTGTGAATTTCTAGGAGTTCAAGAGTTTAACAACTAATGTCTTATAAGCCATGGTCCTTTGTCACCAATAGGTAGAAGAAGGCTTTAGAACTCCCAGTAAAGGGGCGCCTGGGTGGCGCAGTCGGTTAAGCGTCCGACTTCAGCCAGGTCACGATCTTGCGGTCCGGGAGTTCGAGCCCCGCGTCGGGCTCTGGGCTAATGGCTCAGAGCCTGGAGCCTGTTTCCGATTCTGTGTCTCCCTCTCTCTCTGCCCCTCCCCCGTTCATGCTCTGTCTCTCTCTGTCCCAAAAATAAATTAAAAACGTTGAAAAAAAAAATTAAAAAAAAAATTTAAAAATGAAAAAAAAAAAGAACTCCCAGTAAAGAAGATATTCAGATGGTACAGAACATTCTTGGCTATGCTTACTGACCTCTTCAAGGGCAAAACAGTAAGAGGTGCATGCTGCATATTTTTTTTCAACACCTGGGGGGCTCTGGGACATTTCCTTAGACTCTCCACTCTGCTCAAGTACCTTTCAAGGCACCAAAAAAAAAAAAAAAAAAAAAGGTCACTCCCAGCTAGTCCAGCCACTTAGCAGTCCTAAGGGCTGAAGGGATCAACATATTGTATCATTCCCATCACCCGTTCAAAGTGTTCTGTGCCATAACACACTGCTTGAAAATATTTGGTCTAATTTACAATAATGAATAAATATCCTTTACCTACCAGTGATGTTGATTAGTATTAATAATCCAAAGAAACTGCTGTATTCTATCAATTTCAGGATGTCTCCTGCATTTCTATAGTTCTTTCTTCCCTACAACATAACCTATTATGATTGTACATGCTTGTATCTTTCAATGTTTTTTTAAGTTTATTTTGAGAGACACAGAGCACAAGTTGGGGAGAGGCAGAGAGAATCCCAAGCAGGCTCCATACTGTCAGCGCAGAGTCCAACAAAGGCCTCGAACTCATGAAACCATGAGATCATGACCTGAGCCAAAACCAATTGATGGATGCTCAACCGACTTAACCACCCAAGCGCTCGACCAGCTTCTGTCTTTTTACAGTTTTTTTTTAAATGTTTATTTTGAATGAGAGAGAACACTCATGAATTGGAGAAGGGGCAGAAAGACAGGGGAAGAGAGAGAATCCTAAGCAGGCTCCATACTGTCAGCACAGAGTCCAACGTGGAGCTGGATCTCACTAACTGTGAGATCATGACCTGAGCTGAAATCAAGATTCAGATGCTTAACAGACTGAGCCACCCAGGTGCCACATGGAATATACTACAATTCCTTAAGTGCCAGACCTTGGCCCTCTAAATTTCTTTAGTAACCCCAACATCTCTGTGGATTGCTGGCCCCAACAGGTCCAATAATCCTGCTTGATGATTGTTCCTCCCGTCTCTATAAAATGTGCCATCATTCATACCCAAGATGATGTTAATGCTTTGGGATTTTTTTCATTAATAGTGGAAATGAATGTATTTTTGTGTGTGTCTTCTCCTTGACTCATTTTGAAACAACAGCTCCCATTTTTAAGGTACCAGAAAAGATGTGGAATGCACCATCTTAGAACACAGTAAAGCCCACCCACCTAAAAAATTCCCTTTCTCAACCTGTCTGTATTAGTAACTACTGTGAGTGTCTCACCATGGTTTTATAAGGGTAGTAAGAGAGAAGATACACTGTTCAGAATCTACATCTTATTTGAGAGCTCTGTAATACTTCAGACAAACACATTACCCACAGTGTACCATAATGCATGTGCAGATGCCGTATAATGCAATGTAAACATGTCAGCTTGGAGTGATGTCAGTCAGTATGCACCTACTTATATTTTTATGAGACTCTATGGTCAAAGATTATAGTTCTGCCTTACAGATAAGGTCCTATTTGCTTGAACCCTTTTTTATATGGTAGCTTAACCATATTAGGTTGGAACTCTGTGTTGTAAGTCAAAAGTTATGTCCCGTTTTTAGGTGAAACAAATGACTTGATGTCCCAGAACTGAAAATCACAACAATGTTCCATCATTCCTTTTTTTTTGTAAGAATTTTCATTGTTACCTTTAAAAGATTATTTTCTAAGCTTTAATAAGTGTGCACATTTAATGCATACATCTTGATGAAACTGGACATATGTATACACTTGTGACACCATTAGTTCAATCAAGATATTAAACGTATCCAACAGCTCCAAAAATTTCCTTGTGTTGTGTGTGTGTATGTGTGTGTGTGTGTGTGTCTGTCTGTCTGTCTGTGTCGGTGTTTTCTGGTAAGGACACAAGATAAGATTGTGTTTCAAAGTATATGATAGTAAACGGTACATATGAAGCTGTATGTTACATATGCTGCTATATGTAAACTATACTATACTCTCTGTAGCTATATGTTACTATATACTATATGTAAACTATAGGTACTATGTAGTACAGCAAGTCTGTAACATGTGTTCATTTTGCTTAAGTGAAACTTTACAGTCATTGAGCAACAATTCCCTATTTCCCCCTCTTCCCAGGCCCTGGTAACCACCACTCCATTTTCTCCTTCTGTAATTTTAACTATTTTAGATATCTCATGTAAGTGGACTCCTGCATTGTTTGTCCTTCTATGACTGACTTACTGCACTTATATCATGGCCTCTAATTCATCTAGGTTGTCACAAATGGCATGGTTTCCTAGTTTTAAGGCTGAATAATATTCCATCAGACGTTAATATACCACATTTTCTTTACCCATTTATATTACAATGGACATTTGGGTTATTTGCCTATCTTGGCCAAAGCAGAGAATACTGTAATAAACACGGGGGTTCAGTTATCTCTTTGAGGCCTTCATTTTAATTCTTTTGGATATATACCTATAAATAAGACTGCTGAATCATGTAGTAGCTCTAGATTTAATGTGAAGAACCTCCATACTCTATTCCAATGTACCCATGTATAGTGTTAATGGGAATATACATTGGTGCAGCCAATTTAGGACCAACAGTATGGAGATTCCTCAAAAAACTAGTAACAGAATTTCCATATGGTCCAGCAATTCCACATCTGGGTATTTATCCAAAATAAAACTGAACTCAAAATCTCAAAATAGCATGTTGAATTAGGGGAATGCCAAGGATAAAGACAAAATTTTTAACACTGTAAAGACACGAAATCTACGGTACTACAGATTCCTAACAAAGTAATACCGACTAGAGGATATTCACACTCATAACTAGCATTATTGCATGGTTGCTTTCAAAGCTCTTGTGTCAATGACTGAAACTAGATTTGACATACATAGAATTTGCCTATCAAAAATGAGGACAAAGAGCATTTGCATAAATTCCAAAACTGAACTTATGTATCAGACGTCCCCTCCAAAGTTGTTGCCTGTGGCTACACCAAGAAATTGGAGGATGAAAACCAAAGAACAGGAAGAAGACAGGATTCAATAAATGGTGGGATTCACTCAGTAGTCAAATGGTAAAAGAAATTCCAAGGTTACATCTCTATAATAGATTTATAGCGTTATTAACAGAAAAAAAATATTGCATTGTCATAAACAGATAAATGGAATCAAGAAAGCCACAGACTTGCTGATTTATAGATAAAAGTCATAATATCCCATTAAGAGTATGACATTGTTTATAATGTGAAGGGATTACTTTCTTTATTCAAAAATTTTTGCCACTTATCTTGCGACATAGAATCACTAATTAAACCTCTACAAGGACTTTTTTCTTATCACAGCACCTGAACCTGAGTTCACTTCTAGACTGAGCCATACAATTTGACCAAAGAGCAATGTGAACCTAGCTGCTCCACAATGTTGGTGGTTTATGCCATTTTAACTATGTATCAGAAAAAACTCTCTCTCTTTTCCTTTAAGTACCCCATCTATCCCAATCCAAAATTACCTTAATAATGCTCACACAACGCTATTTTCCTCATCTTTTGGTTGTTGTTTTATCTCTAAGCTTGCTATTTTCAGAGAGTGACCCGTACAATAAACTTCATGATCCCCTTATCAGAAGTGGTAACTATGAATTAAATTTACAGTCAAACGTCTCCAAGAGTAGATTATTCAAGGAAACAACTGATAAGGATTCCACAATGAACACAGTGTGAATAACAATATTTAAGTTATGAAGGATACTATCAAACAGGCTATTTTCTCCTCATCTTAAAGCATGAAAAGAAAATGAATTCAGGGGTGGAGAGCGGGGTGGTGAACACGTCAGTCAAAAACCTATAATGGCAACACAAATATAATGGCTCAGAAAAGCAACTAACAATATTTGAAAATTGATCATTTTTGTAAATTATAAAGAAACAGCATAACAAGTATTTCTCCATCATCGCGTATACATGAGAAATGAAAACTCAAAGGCTATTTAACATTCTTAACCACATTAAGTTCTACCAAGGGAAAAAAAGCATCTGTGTTAGACAGCCAAATAGTTCATTATAACCAGACATGTAGGCAATTGTCCTGACACTATGAAATACACTACCCTTGAATACCAGGGCATATGTATCATAATACATACACACACACCTCTCCCTCCTTTCTGGATTCTTGGTTCTATTTATTTATTTGTGTATGCCAGCACAAATACCATGTTTTTACTTGAGTAGTTCCATAGACTATTTATAATCTGGTAGGAAGCTAAATTATCACAACCACCCCATTTCTTTAGTCTCAGCATTCATTAATGCTATTCTTGTGCACTTCTTTTCCTGATTAACTTTAGACATGATATGTCAATTTCAATTAAATGCCTGTTCGGTTTTTGGGTTTGTGGTTGTTGTTTTTAGTAATCATCCAATTTTTTCTCTATGTTTATTGAAATATAAGTGACAAATAAAGTTGCATATATTTACAGGGTATGACTTGATGTTTTGGTATACATAAACATTGTGAAATAATCTCCACAATGAAGCTAATTAACACATCCATCACCTCACATACTTACTATTTATTTATTTATTTATTTATTTATTTATTTATTTTTTGTGATAACACTTAGGACTTACCTCTTAGTAAATTTCAAGTATATAATATTAACTAAAGTCACATTGCTGTGGATTAGACCTCCAGAACTTACTCATTTTGTTTAACTGAAATTTTACATACTGTGACCAACATTTCTCACTATCCTCTTCCCTCTAGTCCCCTGGCAACCACCATTCTACGCTCTACCTCTGTAATTGACCATTTTAGACTCAACACATAAATAACATCACGTAGTATTTCTCTTTCTACCACTTAGAATATCCTCCACTGTCAATGATGTGAAAATGGCAAGATTACCTTATTTTTTTAAGACTTGATAATATTGTGTTGTATATACATACCATATTTTCTTTCCCCATATATCTACTAATATACATTCAGGTGTTGGGTGTAAATAAATTTAAAACTGTTCTATCTTCCTGTTGAAATGACCCTTGTATCATTATACGATGACCTTCTTCGTCTCTAGAAACAGTTTGTGACTGAAAGTTACTTTGTCTCACATAAGTATAACCAGTACTGCTTTTCTTTTGGTTACTATTTGCAAAGGCTAGCTTTTTTCATCCTTTCACACTATGCCTATAAATGTCTTTTTAAAGTGAAACTCTTGCAGACAATACAGGATTTTGTTGTTTTTAATTCATGCAGCCACTATATGCCTTTTTACTGTGTTTAATCTGTTTATATTTAAAATAGTTATTGTTCCGTGAAGACTTACCACTGCCATTTTCTTCTTTGTTTTCTGTATGTTTTACAGTTACTATGCCCCTTTCTTAGGCTCTTTCTCTCTTCATTTGAATATTTGCAGTGATTTACTTTCTTTTCTCTTTATCTTTTATGTATTACAGATTTTTTTCTTTGTGGTTAGCTCAAGGCTTCCATAAAATATCTTAAAGTTACAACCATCTATTTTGTGTTGATTATATCCTACCTTGAATGGGACATGACACTGTAAACTTTTACACCTTCCCACACATGCTTTGTGTTCTCATACTCGGTTTGCTTCTTTTTATGCTGTGTATTTATTAACAATTTTTATTATTTAACATTTAAATTACAATTAAATATTATTTGTGCACCTACATTATTTTGTTCTTGTCTATTTATTTTTACCAGTGAGATTTAAGCTTTCTTAAACTTGCATTTTGCTATATAGGATGTTTTTGTCTCCATTTGAAGAACTCCCCTAACCATTTCTTGTAAGACAGGTCCACAGTAGTTATGACCTCTCTGGTTTTTCTGTTTTTTTTTTTGTTGTTGTTGTGTTTTGGTCTGGCAAGTACTTTTTCTCTCCAATTTTTTTACATAAATGTTTATTCATTTTTTTGGGGGGGGTGATAAAGAGGTACAAAGGATCCAAAATGGGCTTGCACTTATGGCAGTGAGCCTGACGCAGGACTTGAATTCATAAACCATGAAATCATGACCTGCGCTGAAGTCAGACACTCAACTAGCTGAGCCACCCAGGCGCCCCTATCCTTCATTTTTAATGAATAATTTTGCTGCAAATATTATTCTTTATTGGCATTTTTTTTTAATTCTGTACTTTGAATCTATCCTCCTGGCCTACAAGGTTTCTACTGAGAAATTCATTTATTATCTTATGGAGGTGTTCTATAATAAGTATTTTTTCTTCTGATTTCAAAATGCTTTGTTTGACCTTGACTTTTGATAATTTCATATATCATTGTCTCCATATAGTGTTTTTGGGTTCATCCTGTTTACGATTTTTTTTTTTTTGGTTTCAGGAGAATTTAGTGACTTATCACTTTATATATAATACCCAGTGCTCATCTCAACATGTGCCCTATTTAATGCCCATCATCCATTTAGCCCATCCCCTCACCCACCTCCCATCCAGGAACGCTAGGTTTGTTCTTTGCAATTAAGCATCTCTTATGGTTTCTCTCTCTCTCTCTCTCTCTCTCTCTCTCTCTCTCTCTCGGATTTTATCTTTTTTTACTTTTCCTTCCCTTCCATTATGTTCATCTGTTTTCTTTCTTAAATTCTACATATGAGTGAAATCATATGATATTTGTCTTTCTCTGATTGGCTTATTTCACTTAGGAAAATGCATTCTACTTCTATCTACCATGTTGCAAATGGCAACTTTTCATTCTTTTCATCAATTATTGTTAAAATATTGTCTACACTACCCAAAGCAATCTACATATTCAGTGCAAAACCTACCAAAGTAACATCAGCATTCCTCACAGATCAAGTAATTCTAAACTTTGTATGGAACCAGAAAAGACGCCAAATAACCAAGTAATGTTGAAAAAGAAAACCAAAGCTGGAGGCATCACAATTTTTACTTCAAGCTCTATTACAAAGCTGTCATCATCAAGACAGTAGGATACTTGCACAAAAACACTCAGATCAAGAAAACATATTAGAGAACCTGGATATGGACCCACAAATGTATGGCCAACTGGTCTTTGACAAAGTAGGAAAGAATATCCAACAAAAAAAAGTCCTTTCAACAAATGTTGGGAAAACTTGACAGCAACATTAAGAAAAATTAAACTGGACCACTTCCTCATGCCATATACAAAAATAAACTCAAAATGGATGAAAGACCTATCTAAGGAAACTTCTGGGGATATATTTTGAGCTTTTTATATCCGAATGTCCATTTATGTCCCAAGATTTTCCCTTTGGGGGAAAGTTACCAAGAAGGGGATCCGTCTTAGAACTGGGCAGTGGTGCATGCACAACAGTGCCACGAGTGTATACGGTGGCTCTTTCCATCTGCAAGCGGTTTCAGTGATGTTGATTTCAGAAAGCTCTACAAGTGGAGTCAATGTCAAGGCAGACTACAGCAAACACAGCAGCAAATCTGTGGGCGTCCAAGGTTGTTTGTTGAATACTATGGAGGTCTTCTTGCTCTCCTTTTTCCCTGCTGGGTGAGCATCAGCTGAGGCCGCTGGGGCTCCAGGATTCATCTCCAAAATGTTATTTTTTTTAATAATGCTTGGTGGCTCAGTGCACTTTGTTCTGTTTGTCTGTCTCTGTCTCTATAGCATATGATCCTCCAGTTAGCTCTACAGGTCGGTAATTATTACAGCATGTTAGTCTCACGGTAGACATACTTCTTATGTAGTGAATAAAATCCAAGTATGAAGAATTCAAAATAGAGGCCTGCCAGCTTCTAGTATCTTAAAGCCTGGGCCAGGAAACTACCCCATCATCATTTTCACCATACTCTGTTGCTAAAAGCAGGGAAAGTGCTCTCTGTACTTCAAGGGGATGCTAGACCTCACATGTTAATTGGATAAGTTTTAAATAATTTGTTCAATCTTTGATCTACCACAATTTCCTAATGTTTCCAAGATAAAACTTAATCTCCATACACACCATTTATCACCGAACCCCTGCCTAGTTTCCAGCCTCCATTCATGAAATATCCACTCACCAAATCTGTTCCTTCTCCCTTCCCACACTGACTCCCCTAATGGTCTCTCCACTGTACCGTGCTCTCAAATCCATTCCTATACATATCGACACTTCCCTCTTCCTCTGAAGGCAACAATTAGCTGACAATCACCCCATCACCAGAATCAGTATTTTTGCCCAGTGAGTTATGTTCAATACTTGGGGCTATATTAAAAAAAAAAAAAAACAAAAGCAAACAAAAACAAAAAACCTTCTCCATCTATGTAAAAGCACATTAATTTTTTTAAGTTCATTTATTTTGATAGAGCACATTAGTATGGGAGGAGCAGAGAGAGAAGGGGAGAAAGAGAATCTCAAGCAGGCTCCACAGTGTTAGTATAGAACCTGATACAGGGCTTGATCTCATGAATCCTGAGAACGTAACCTGAGCTGAAATCAAGAGTGGATGCCTAATGGACTGAGCCACCCAGTCCCCCTGTACAAGCATTTTTCTATCAGTAAAGTTCAAGCTGTTAATATCAGCATCCAAAACAACAAATTAGGGGTGCCTGGGTAGCTCAGTTGGTTAAGCGTCTGACTTCAGCACAGGTCATGATCTAACAGTCTGTGAGTTCGAGCCCCACGTCAGGCTCTTTGCTGACAGCTCAGAGCCTGGAGCCTGCTTCCGATTCTGTGTCTCCCTCTCCCTCTGCTCCTCCCCTACTCATGCTCTCTTTCAATAATAAAGAAACAT
Organism: Prionailurus viverrinus; assembly: GCF_022837055.1. Taxonomy (NCBI): domain Eukaryota; kingdom Metazoa; phylum Chordata; class Mammalia; order Carnivora; family Felidae; genus Prionailurus; species Prionailurus viverrinus. The sequence goes on from NC_062579.1 coordinate 25,808,650, forward strand.
TAAAAAAATTAAAACAAATCAGTAATTCTGGAGTACAGTTTTAGCGATTTCAAAATAGGAGATGGAGTTTGAAAAACATTTAACCTTATAAATGGCTATGATGGGTCTTTATGGATTCATTTTTACCATTAATGTGCACATGTGCATCCTGTAAATACACATGTGTGGAGTGCCAGAGCAAGTCACCTTGAAATATCACCAAGAAGCAGGGAGAGGAGGATACCCTTGACTTTAATATATGCAACTCATGAGCTGTGAGTATGATGTTAAGTTTGTACAATACTGTATGATTTGTTACTACATAAAACTTAGGGATCCTCAACATGGAAATCCACATGGAGTCCTCAATCCTGCATATGTTAACGTGAGCCCATGCCCGGCACCTTAGGGAACACTCAACTTCCTTTCTCCTTTGCCTTTATCACAATCTATGTGTAAAGACAAAAGGATCCTATATAACTCCAAAATGTACAAGAATAATTCAGTGATAGTATAAAAAGTTCCTAGACACTGTAAAACTTACGCAGTAGATTTATGATTTTATATGAATGCTCATACACTCCTAAGGGAAGTTAACCAGAACAACAAAACCCTCTCTGGTTATATGATTTCATGTTACATAAATTTTCCCTTGAAGAGTTTCTGCTGTGAAGATAGCCATATAGCTACACATAAACAGCTGAATAGCAATTACCCATATATGAATTAAGCAAGTAAATCCTAACTCTTATCTGCCCCCAAAGTGTCCCCAATTCTCTTGTGAGGGTACCTGGCTGCAATGAAATAGCAATGTAGCTTAAATTTACATTTTCAGAAGTATTATTTTCAATTATCTGCACAAATTCAAACACAATATATTTGACTGAAAAAGTATGATGTTCACAAAGTCACAGTTTCCAGAATTTTTAGCCCCACTTCAAACACACATCATTACCTTTGCAAAGTTTACTGGATTCTCTCAACAACCCAAAAGAAAGGAAGAGCATGCTGTTTCTCTTTTAATATGCTCCTGAGAAAGCTTATTAAAAAGAAAGCAACCAAGTTGGAGGACTGCACCTCCTATAAATTATCAGGCCCCAGAATCAGACTCAACAAGTTCAAAGTCAACTTTTTCTCCTACTGGCTATGAGAAATCAGGCAAATTATTTTAGTTCTCCATACCATCATCTCTCAAATCTAAAATGTGTATCACATTATCTCTATTATTGTATTAAATATGTTACTAAACAGGAATTACCATTTTTATGTTTGCAATTATATTTTCTCAGTCTCTTAAGTCTAAAATCTGACTTTTCTCAGCAGAAACATTATATATTTTTAAAAACTGTAGCTTTACTATACAAGCAATTCAAGGACATTCTTTTCTAATATCTTAATTTTTGGTAGATATGACAGAAACAGTATTCATCCACTCTTATTTACCATGTACTATAGGCAAGGTACTGAAGATAATTTAATGTGTGGTACAAATGTCCCTGATCATCATAAACTAATAGCTAACATGTACAAATTGATTTTCCAGAGCCGACTGCTTTGGATCCTCACTTCCAACAGGACTTAACATTATTATCATGATTACTTTATAGAAGAGATGATGGCCTCATACATGTGGAGACTTATACACAATCTCACAGCTAGTAAGTATCAGAAACAATTTATGCAATTCTAGCCAATGGTTAGAATTCTTACCCCCTAATGGTTGGGTGGGGCCATGTGTCTTCTTGTGCCTGGTTAAATTTTAGTGAAACCATGTGTATCCCTCTTGAACAGAAGGGAGCTGGAACCTTTCCACACTTTCTCTTTAGCAGCAGCCTTGGGGGCCATGTTAAAGAAGGCACCATTATGAGCTCCAAAAGTAAAAATTCCTTAACAAATTGCACAAAATCAGGAGTAATAATTTTGTCACTCCTTGATTCTAGTAAAAACTGTACTTTTTTTAATGTCCCTAGTGCCAAAGGTATATAGTTTGGCATGGGTCAGAAAACCAAGAAATTTCAAGCAAAGATGATAAGCAGTATCATGAAGATGAACACATTGAGAGCACAGCTCAAAATAAACTTTGTGGATTTAGAAAAGTCTCTAAAAGAAAAACCTATAATAATGAATAGGTTTTGTCCACTAGAGAAAGCAAACAAATACTCAATGCAATAGCATTCGAACAGACTACCAAGCTCAAAGTAACATTATTTGAACATGGTTATGTTGATCTATTGATATGTAACAAACCACACCAATATCTAGATGCTTTAACCTACAATCATTAATTAACTCATGATGCTACAATTTAAGCAGAGCTTGAGTAAGAATGACAGTATCTGCTTTATGTGGAATTAGCTGAGGGTCAAGTGGCTGATGGGTGGGAGAACAAAGGAGCCACTGCAGAACGGCTCAATCCCCTGCCATCAAGTTTGTGTTGGCTACTAACTGGTGCTCAGCTAGGTTAAAACCATGTTCATGTCTTCTTTATCCCGGCCTCTCCATATATTCCATAATTCCTTACAGCATGTTGACTGAGTTCTAAGACCAAGAGTACCTGAATAGAAAGACTGTGGCCGTCTCTGTTTTCTTGCAGGATCAAGCCTGGAAAGTCATACAGTGTCACTTCTGCCACAGTCTCGTAGTTGAGATAGTCACAAAGGTCCATACAAATTCAAGGAAAAAGGACTTAAATGCCATCTCTTGGTGGAGGAGTCACAAGGTAGTAAAAAAATATAAAAGGCTATGAAAACACCAAGAGCAAAATATTTATATATACATATATATGTATATATATAGATGTGTATATATAAATATAATTGTGGTTGCTGGTTCTCAGCTTCCAAGAGGACAAAATAAACATCATCATTTAACAACTAAATCCTCTTGACTTAGAGAACTTACAGAAGGCAGCAGCTATAAGGCTCCTGAATACCTTACTAAAACAGGATGATTTCCAAATACCCTATAAGAAAATCTAAAAATTTTGTTGAATTGTTTCAAATGTTATCTTAACTAGAATCCAAGAGTAGATGCAATGGCTTTGATCTTCTCAGAATTACATCTTTTACTTCTTAATTAGCTACATTTTATGGTCCATGCTCTACATTCTACTCAGGCAACAATATGTAAGACCTAGCCACTCCCCCAACTCTAGGCTTTATAGGTTAGGATGGAAAAGAAACTAAATCATTCAAGGCGAATGGGATGAACACTATGGCAATGAATGGTATTAAAGGGGACAGAAAAAAAACGTGGTTAACTCTGAAGGTTTACAAAAGGCTCTAAAGAGAAAAAGACATTTCGGCTGACCCTCAAAGAATGAACAGTATTTGCCAAGTAGAGAAAGGAAATGAATACTTTTTGGAGAACAGCAAACACAAGACACGCGCAATGTGCTGCACTGAATTTGTGTGATAACCAGCTAAACACATTACACGAAGCAATTTTATTAACATGAATATTTTTCTTCAACTGGTAAAAAGGAACCCTTTGCCGTGAGATTCTGGAACACTGACAGCTCTCCCACTCAGAGGTCCTGTTTGATCGGAGTCTTCTCTGTGGTCTTGGACATGAAAATAGGTACACTGTGCTGAGATACCAATAATGACTAGGAGTACATGCAGGTTCACAACTTTAAGCAATCTGGACTGTGGAAATAAAATCACATGAAGCAGCTGAAGAAAAAAAGCACTGCCTTGAAAAGAGATACACCCTTCAGCCCCTAAAAAGACCTACTGTGTTATCACGAAGAAACATGTTGCCTATCATGTTGTCACAAGCACATCTTCTAGACAAAAGAACATGCAGATACATAAATGTGTACTGATACCCGTGATAGACACATAGATTCACATACACAAATGGCAACTGGTTAAAACATTTTCTGTTTGCTCTTTAAAAAGGGGAAACAGGGGCGCCTGGGTGGCGCAGTTGGTTAAGCGTCCGACTTCAGCCAGGTCACGATCTCGCGGTCCGTGAGTTCGAGCCCCGCGTCGGGCTCTGGGCTGATGGCTCGGAGCCTGGAGCTTGTTTCCGATTCTGTGTCTCTCTCTCTCTCTGCCCCTCCCCCGTCCATGCTCTGTCTCTCTCTGCCCCAAAAATAAACGTTGAAAAAAAAATTAAAAAAAAAAAATAAAATAAAAAAAAAATAAAAAGGGGAAACAAATGACCTGATGAGGCTGTAGTTACAGAATTAATATTGTATAATGTAGGGCATAAGACAACCGTTTCTCCAATTTGATAATGTTATCTGAATCGCCTGAAGGGCTTGTTAAAACACAGACTTCTGGGACTCACCCTGAGTATCTTTTTTTTTTTTTTAAACCAGGTCTTGGGTAGAGTCCAACAAAATGCATTTTTTACAAATTCCCAAGAAATTCTGATGTTGTTTGTATTTTAATCCTGACTTACAATTCTGATTCTACCTCCGGGAAAATTAATTTTTCAGTGCCTCAATTTCCTCATTTGTAATGTGAAGCCATAGCACAGCTTAAGGCTGCATCCATATCCCCTCTTAATTCACCATCCTAGTTCACCCTGGAAACTTGTTGCAAAAACCTGCCACGGTCTACCTAAGGATCTATGTTAAGGGCATCCCTGTTGCAGGCCTGAAACGCTATCACGTTAATGCCCAAGGAGCAGCCCTCGGGCAATAATGGATAAAAACTGGAAAATAATATCCTCAGATGAGATGACGCTTACCATGTTCTTACCAGTTCTCAAAGTTTGGTACTCCAACCAGGTACAGCACCATAACCTGGTAACTTGTCAGAAAAATCGTAAATTCTCAGATACAATCCCTGAGAAACCACATCAGACCTTCTGAGGATGAGCCCCAGGAGTACAGTTTAAAAAACCCTCCAGGGGATGCTGATGCCTACACCATCTTCCAAAGACCACCAAGAGAATGGAGTCTGAGACGCCCTCAACAACATCTTTCTTATTAAAGGACTCATTAAAATATCACTTTGTGTGTTAACTCTGTATTACAGGTGCTTTCCAGAATCACTACAAACACACACACACACACACACACTCAAACATATATTCTAAATCCTGTTTCACTATCTGCTTCTGTGTTCACTTATTAAAACAAAGATTCATAACGCCTATGTTTCATAGGGCTCCTATGAAAACTAAATGGATCAATACATAAAAAGGATTTACAACAGTGCCAGGCACATGTTGAGATGCTAAGGAAAAGTAAGCTACAATTCTGATTTCATTACTAATTGAAATATATTAATCTTTAATATTTCAACTTTTTTTGCAGATTTTATTTTAAAGCCATCTGCACACCAAACATGGGGCTCAAACTTATAACCCCGAGATCAAGAGTCTACCAAATGAGCCAGCCAGGTGCCACAATATTTGCATGTGTTAAATGAAAAAAAAAAATCAAGTAAGAATTGTCTTTTATTTGCAAGTTAGGAAGCACCAGAATTTAATCCCAGGATCTTATTAGGTTCTTATGCCATAATTTTCATCTTTCTGATGTATAAAATCTGTTGTCATTTGAAGAACTCTACATAACCTTTTGCCATGGCAGGCACTCTAATAATTATGGCCACTGTCATAGGGGTGATGGTCCCTATGAAAGGGATGAATATATTTCCACCTATGTAAGTTTGTATACATGTGCTCATTACTATGTATTTAAAACTCTACTTGAGTTAGGAAATTTTCTTTTCAGTTACTGAGGTATTACTAAGGATTAAAGCCCAGGGCAATGTGACTGGGGCTTCCTAAATACAACTGACATTTGAGTAATTCGACATGAAAATAAATAGTAATTGCTTTGTAATGTGACTTTGTAGTCACATATCCTTTTTTGACAGAATCAAGTTTTCTTGTCAGTTCTGGCTTCAAGTCCCACATAGACATTTGCCAGAATAACGATTCACCACTAGGAATAGTCTCCAGTAGGGGTTTAGCATCTAGTTCATCAGCACAGATGATTCAAAGAATAGGCACTGAATCTACAAAATGAACAAATCTTCCAAATTCAGAAATGAATTTCTTAATTTAGCAGCTTGATAGCCAATATACTGAAAATTAAGAATTTTATATGGAGATGTAAAAATAGTATGAAGAACTCCTGTTCCTCTCCCAACTAGCTGCACTAATTATGATTTTGCCAAATTTGCATCTTCTACCTCTCCTTATTAAAAACACACACAGAAGCGCACACACACGCACACACAAGACGCAAAGATATATGGACTATTTACCTATACGCTCTTGAAAATTTACTTCCTAAGAACAGGACATTCCTCTCTCCCCTTTTAAAATACCTTTTTTGTAATGATCTTGCTTTATAATGAAATTTATGAATAAAATATCTGACTAGACATAAAATTAGGGAAACCAGCATATAAAATCGCAATTGCACTATTATAGAAAAATGTAAGGAGAGTACATACCAGGGAAAAATTAAATAATCATCTAGAGTAGATATCCAAATGAAAACATCATATTGGTGATTCTCATATTATAACCTATGTTACCACCAGGGTCAGTTTCAAAATCCTGATTTTCTTGTATGCTTCTGAACAAAATAAAGTACAAACTTCTCTGAGCATAAAAAAGAAATCACTGAATTATTAGAAAATACAGCAAATATTACAAGAGTGACAAAGTGCTTTGTGTTGCTATAGAAAACAAAGTGTCTCTGTGTGGACACGTATGAACAGGCTTCCCAGGTGCATACACACCTGGATGTAGGGCTTTATGACATTCTGTGGAATGGACAGGTCGTTCTCTGCTGTGCAGAATGAAGCTGCACATTACAGGATGTCTGGCATTCCTGCCTTGCCCACTCACTCACTCTACCATTTCCCAGCCACCTCTTAGGGAACTACAACTCTCAATGAGAATAAGTGACTTAAGGAAAGCAGAAAAGCACGATTATTTGAAGGTATATGGCTTCTGCAAAATGTTTCATTTATATACTTTTTATTCAACAACTAATTAATAAAACCAAAACTGCATTAATTTGACCAAAAAATTTAAGGCCTGAGAACCTACTTTTTCATGACCCCAGTAATACAGGTAGCTACTATCAGAAATTTTTCTAAGATTATGAGTTCCAGTGATCAGCCTCCAGATGGAGCATTAATACAGAAGATTTAAGAAACCTAGTAGAGTCTTCAAGTAACCTTGATTTAGTTGCTAAGATGATGCTACCCATTTTGCCTTGCCGGCAAAAATTTCTTTAGAGAGTATTAATATAAAACTTAAAAGGAAATACTTCTATTTCTCCTTAGGTACCTTCAACATCAAAATAATAACCATCATACAAATATGAGCTATTTTATATCAAATATATCTGGTCATTTATCACTAGGGCATTAAGTGAAGAGTACACTGAGCTTAAAATATTAGCTATACATTGTCTTAAATTTTAACTATATTCTCAGCAATCATGAGTAACAGTTCAATGTACTGGTTTAAAGGCAATGTTACCTGAAATTAACTTTATTTGAATCATAATGATTTTATGTAAGGTTTCCTCTGCAAAATGCATCTTAGACTTCTGGGAAAATGGCAGAGAAGGAGTATCCGGAGCTCCTTCATTCCAGAGACACACGAAGATACCAGTCCCATCCCAGATAATAGTCACATCAGTGTAACAAATTCACAATATGACCCAAAGACAGGCAGAAGAGACTTTCCACAGTTAATGGTAGAGAAAAGGCCACATTGAAAATGGTAGGGGGCCAAAAACTAAGTTTGGAAGCACACCCCTAGCGAGAAACCACAAATGGGAAGGACACCACGGGCACTGAGAAGGGAGAGAAGCAGAGCCCACACCAAGCACCCAAGGCATGGGGGAGCTGTACTGAAAAGACAAGTCCCCATAACATTTGGTTTGAAAATCAATGGTGCTTAATTTTTCAAGTTTTTACCATCAGTGAGGCGTAGCTCTGGGCACATTAAAAATCAGAGAGTTTAGCTGCATGGGAGCCAGAGAGCAACAGGAAATGGAGTCTCTGCCCTTAAATATATAGCAAAACAAAAAGCCCAGGCAAGATATAGCACAGAAGCAGCAGTTGGAAAAGCACCTGCGGTACACATGCATATTTATTTACTAATCTCAGAATTTATGCTGCAGGGGCAAGGATGTTTAGAAGACTTGTCCGAAAACAGAAGTGCTGGTAGGTACCGTTTCATCCACATCCCTACCCTAGACAGTCTGATATTCCAGGGAAGCAAGATGAATTTGTAGTCTACAACAACCTTATTAGTAACTGTGTTCACTGTCTGCATGTTCCCCTGAGGGAACCCAACACACCTCACTCAGTAGATGCCCATCCAAAGCAGCTCCTAACCCCACACACACTGCAAGCCACCCTGGCAGGGACCACAGCCACTCCAATGTGACTGCTGCCCTAGGGGTAGGGGGAGATAACCACATACACCAGTGTGCCCACAGTCCCAGCAGCCAAGCTTTATAGGTGGCAGCACAGAGCAAGTGTTCTGCCTATCAGTGCAATTGCAGCCACAGCAGAAGGTCTTGGGGCAGGCATCTGACCTGACTGCTGGCCCAGCTCAGCAACAAAAACTTCTCAGGGGGCTGCACACAGCGAGAGTCCTGCAGCTTGGTATGACTACAGCCTGAGCAGAGGGACTGAAGGTAGGCCCTGGGTCTGACTCCTAGTCTCACCCACCAATGAAAACCTCCCAGAGAACAAGGCAGGGAAGACATCCTGCAGGTTGGTACAACGGCAGCTTCAGTAGATAGGCTGAGGGCTGGCGGGTGGTCTGACTGCTGACACTGTCCAACAACAAACCCAAGGCGGCCCAGACAACCCCTTCATAGCACAAGGACTGACACTGTCCGAAAGAGCCAAAGTGGGCCAATGCAGCCAACTGGACTAAAGGCAAACATGGCTCAGCCTCAACAGTAGGGCACACACAACCCACACAGTAGATCCCTTTGAGGCATCTGGGTCTGGTGGTCAAAGGCAACACGCTATAGGAAACCACTGGACCTCTTCTTCTTGAAGACACAACCTGCAAGATGAGAAGACATAAGTGACTTTGCTGATGAAATGAAATGCACACACAGTTAGATAAAATGATGAGACAGAGGAATATATCCAAGATGAAAAATAGGACGGAATCATAGCAGAGGACCTAAATGAAATGGAGGCAGGTAATAGGTCTCATAAAGAATCCAAAGTAATGGTTATAATGATAGTTACTGGACTTAAGAATGTAGGATCTCAGTAAGACCCTCGACAAAGAAACAGAAAATATAAAAACAGAACCAGAGTTGAAGAACTACATAATTGAAATTAAAAATACACTTGAGGCCACCAATATCAGATTAGAGCAGGCAGAAGAAAGGATCAGTACCCGGGAAGACAGAGTAAAGGAAAGCAGCCAAGCTTAATAGCAAAAATAAGGAATAAAAAATGAGAATAGATTAAGGGAACTCAGTGACATCATCAAGCATATTAGCAATGTATTATAGAGATCTCAGAAAGAAAATAGAAAGAGAAGGGAGCAGAAAATTTTCTCAAGAAATAATAACTTCAAATGTCCCTAATCTGGATCAGGAAACTGAAATCCAGATCCAGGAGGCCAAGGGAGCCTCCAACAAAAATCAACCCAAAAAGGTCCACACCAAGACATTTAACAGTTAAAATGGAAAAGAGTACTGATAAAGAGAGAATTTTAAAAGCAGCTAAAGAAATGAGAAATCTCCTAAAGCTATGAGAGTTTTTTCACCAGAAGCCTTACAATCCAGAAGGGAGTGTGGCACAACACATTCAAAGTGCTGAAAGGGGGAAAAAAACTGCAACCAAGAATACACTATTCAGCAAGGCTGTCATTCACAACAGAAGGAGAGATAAAGAATTTCCTGTACAAACTAAAGTTAAAGGAGATCATCAACACTAAACTGGCCTTACAAAAAACATTAAATTCTTTGATGACAAGGCCATAATCAGGAGTAAGAAAATTATTAAAACAAAAATTGTCACAGGTAAAGGCACACATAATAAAACTAGTAGGTTAATCACTTAGAAATCAAGTATCATGGTTAAAGCACAAAAGCAGTAAAATCAATTTTATCTGTAAACATTAGTCAAGGGATTCACTAAGTATATAAAGTATGACACTCTATACCTTAAATGTGTGCGGGGGTATTAAAATCTTAGTACTTTCAGAATGGGTTTAAATGTAAGTGACCATCAACTTAAAAGAGACTGCTATATGCCTAAGTTGTTATATATGAACCTAATGGTAACCACAAATCAAAAACCTGCAACAGATACACAAAAAATAAAGAAAAAGGTATCCAAACATGTCATAAAGAAAGCCATCAAACCACAAGGGAAGAGAGAGAACTATGGAATTACCTTAAAACAAGTGAAAAAATGACAGTAAGAATCAGAGAGCATCTCCAGAAACAACAAAACAAGTGATAAAATGGCACTAAGTAAATATCTAAAATTACTTTGAATGTAATTGGACTCAAGGTACCAAACAAAAGACATAGTGAATGATGGATTTAAAAAAAAAAAAAAAAGGACCCATCTATGCGCTACCCACAAGAGACTCATTTAAGACCTAAAGACATATACAGATTGAAAGTGAAGGAATGAAAAAATATTTGCCATAAAAATGAAAATGAAATAAAGCTGGGGTAGCAGTTTTTTTATCAGACAAAAGAGACCTTAATAGGAAGTCTTGAACAAGAGACAAAGGAGAACACTATATAATGATAAAGGGAACAATTCAAGAAGAGGATTCAACAATTGGAAATATTTATGCACCCAATACTGGAGTACATTAATTCATAAAGCCCCTATTAAAGAACGTAAAGGAGAATTTGACAGTAATACATTAATAGTAGGGGACTTTAAAACGCCACTTACAATAACAGATGGATCATCCAGACATAAAATTAGCAAGGAAACAGTGGCTTTTAATGACACACTGGACCAAATGCACCTAACGGATATATTCAGAACATTTCACCCACCAACAGCAGAATACACATTCTTTTCAAGGGCACGTAGAACACTTTCCAGAATAGATCCTGTTAGGCTACAAAACAAATATCAATAAACTAACAAAGACTGAAATTGTATCATGCATCTTTGCTGCTCACAATGGTATGTATGAAACCTCAAATCAGTTACCAAAAAAATATGAAAACAGCACTAATACATGGAGGGTAAATACACAAATGGGTAATGAGGAAATCAAAGAGGAAATCAAAAAATACAGAGACAAATGAAAATGAGAACCAGAGTTCAAAATCTTTGGGATGAACAAGAACTGTTCTAAGAGGAAAGATATAGCAATAGGAAAGATTATACCTCAAGAAACCAGAAAATCTCAAATAACCTAATCTTACACCTAAAGAGCAAGAAAAAGAAGAACAAAGCCAAAAAGCCATTAGAAGGAAGGAAATCATAATGACTGAAGCAAGGGAAAGAAAGAAAGAAAGAAAGAAAGAAAGAAAGAAAGAAAGAAAGAAAGAAAGAAAGAAAGAAAGAAAGAAGAAAGAAAGAGAATAAAAAGAAAGTTATCACTGAAACCAGGATCTCGTTCTTTATAAACAGTAACAAAATTTGTTAGCCTTAAGCCAGACTCCTGAAAAAGGAAAAAAGAGAGAGAATTCAAAATCAGGAATATTAGAGGATAAATAACAACCATCACCACAGAAATATAAAGGGTTATAAGAGGATATTATGAAAAACTTTATGCCAAGAAATTGGACAACCTAGAAGAAATGTATAAATTCCTAAAACCACATAACCTTCCAAAAGTAAATTAGGAAGAAAATTTGAACAGACCAATTATCATCAATGAAATTGAATCAATTATCAGAAAGCTCCCAACAAATAAAAGTTAAATATTAGATGGATTTCACAGGTGAATTCTACCAAGCATCCAAAGAACAGTTAATACTGATTCTTTTCAAACTATTCCAGATGTAGAAGAGGAAGAAAAGCTTCCAAATTCATTCTATGTGGCCAGCATTACTCTGCCAACAGAACCAGGTGAAGATGCCACAAAAAAAAAAAAAAACTTCATTATCTGATGAACACAAATGGAAAACAAAAATCGTCAACAAGAAAAAGACTAAGAACCATATGATCATTTCAATAGATGCAAAAAAAAAAAGCATTTGACAAAGTACAACACCCTTTCATGATAAAAACTCACAAAAGTAGGTTTAGAGAGAACATACCTCAACATAATAAGGCCCTATACAAAAAACCTAGAGCTAATATCATATTGAATGAGGGAAAACAGAGCTTTTCCTCTAACATCAGCAAGAAGACAGATGCCCAGTCTCATCAGTTCTATTGCACATAGTTCTGGAAGTCCTCACCACAGACAGGAATCGGACAAGAAGGAAAAAGCATCCATATTGCTAAGAAAGTAACAAAATTTCCAGTATTTGTATATGACCTAATACTACGTGTGGAAAAAATCTAACGATTCCACCAAAAACTACAACTGATAAATGAATTCAATCAAGTTGCAGAATATAAAACTAATATGCAGAAATCTGTTGCATTTCTGTCCTCTAATAATGAACTAGCAGAAAAAGCAATGAAAGGAACAATCTCATTTACAATGGCACCAAAAGAGTAAAATACCTAAGAATAAATTTAACCCAGGAAAAGATCTGCACTTCAAAACAATAAAATAAAACACTGATGAAACAAACGGAAGATGACACACGTGCAAAGATAGTTCATGTTCTTGCATTTGAAGAACAATATTGTTAAAATATCCATACTACCCAAAGCAATCTATAGATTTAATGCCATCCCTATCAAAATACCAACATTTTTCACAATACTAGAATAATCCTAAGATTTGTTTGCAATCACAAAAGGTTTCCAAATAACCAATACAATCTTGAGAAAGAAGAAAAAAGCTGGATATATCACAATTCTAGATTGAAGACAGACTACGAAGCTGTAGTAATCAAAACAGGAGCGCCTGGTTGGGTCAGTCAGTTAAGCATCTGACTTCAGCTCAGGTCATGATCTCACAGTTTGTGGGTTCAAGCCCTGCATCGGGGTCTGTGCTGACGGCTCAGAGCCAGGAGCCTGCTTTGGATTCTGTGTCTCCCTCTCTCTCTCTGCCCCTCCCCTGCTCATGCTTTTGCTTTCTCTCTCAAAAGAAAAATGTTAAAAAATTAAAATAATACAGTATGGTACTCGCACAAACACAGACACATAGACCAACCGGACAGAATAGAGAGCCCGGAAATAAAGCCATACTTTTATGGTCTATATGTCTAGGACAAGGAGGCCAAAATATAAAATGTCTCTTCAATAAATGGTTCTGGGAAAGCTAGACAGCTACATGCACAAGAATGAAACTGGACTACTTTCTTATACCATACACAAAACCTCAAAATGGACTAAAGATCTAAATGGGAGACCAGAAAACATAAAACTCCTAGAGGAGAACATAGGCAGTAATTTCTTTGACATAAGCTGTAGAAACCTTTTTCTAAATCTGTCTCCTCTGACAAGGGAAATGAAAGCAAAATTTAACTGTTGGGACCACAACCCAATAAAAAACTTTTGCAGAGCAAAGGAAATCCTCAACAAGACAAAAAGACAAGTTACTGAATGGGAGAAGATATTTGCCAATGATATATCTCTTAAGGGGTTAATATCCAAAATACAGAAAAAATTACACAACTCAAAGCTAAAAAAAGAAAAAAATCACCAAGTAATCTGATTAGAAATGGACAGAAGGTCTGAATAGATATTTTTCCAAAGAAGACATACAAATGGCCAACAGACACATGAAAAGATGACCAACATCACTCATTATAAGGGAACTGCACATCAAAACAAGATATCACTTCATACCTGTCAGAATGGCTAAAATTAACAACGAGTAACAAGTGTTCAAGGGGATGTTAAGGAAAGGGACCCTTGTATGGTGTTGGTGGGAATGCAAATTGGTACCATGACTGTGGTAAATAGTATGGAGGTTCTTCAAAATTTTTAAAATGGAATTACTGTATGATCCAATAATTCTACTACTGGATATTTACCTAAAGAATATAAAGACACTAAAATATACTAAAACAATATATAAAGTCTATGTTCACTGCAACATTATTTAGAAAAGCCACATTTTGGAAGCAACCCCAATGTCCATCAACAGATAAATGGATCAAGATGATTTTATACATATAAAAAATAACACATACATATGCACAATGACAAATTAGTCATAATACATAATGAGATCATTGCATTTTCAAGCACACAGGTGGACATAGAGGGTATGATGCTAGATCAAGTCAGGCAGTCAGATAAATACCGTATGACTTCACTCACATGTGGAATTTAAGAAACAACAGAAGAAAAAAGGTACCAAACAAGTCATATTCTTAAGTATGAAGAACAAAGTGGTGGTTGCCAGAGGGGAGGTAGGTGACAGGATCGGTAAAAAAGGTAAAAGGGTTAAGAGTACACTTACTGTGGCAGGCAGTGAGTAATGTAAAGAATTGTTGAATCATTTTATTGTAAACCTGAAACTAACAAAACACTGCATATTAATTATACTTCAATTTTTAAAGTACATTTTAAAAAGCTAGTTTGGAATGCAAAGTTGGTCTACAGTAACCTTTTTAAATGAAAAACAGTAAAAAAAATATGTACAATGTGTGCAGTAGGTAATATCTCAGTAATATGGTCTTATCTAAAAATATCAAAGGGGTAAATTAAGAAAGACAATATTCCAAATGTCTACCTCCAAATTTAGCAGCCCTTATCACAGGTACCTAATAAAATTAAAACAGGAATCTTAATTACAAAAGGGTAAAAGTTATCTCCCTGACCTAATTTAAGTGCAACTGGATAGTACAAATCATTCTCTGTAACTTACATATTATGTAAAAAAAAAAAATCGCAAAACTGAAAAAATGATTCAAATGTTTTTTCAAAATGTTCTCAAGTGGAAAAAAGGTCTGTGGCATATTTAGCCAGTGACCTCTATTCTTTCCTAGTTATGATCAAGAAAAGGATGAAATCATAAATGCAATGCATTTCCTTTTGCATGAAGGTTAATATTTTGGATAAAAAAGTAAAGCAAAGAAGCCTTTGTTTTACGCCCAGTAGTACAAGTGCCATTGCCAATACTTGAGACATTATATTTTAAAGCAACATAAAATTAAAATATATGCTCTAGAGATAAATTCTGCAATAGGAAGAGATGAGATTTACCCAATCCCTGCTTCAATTTTGACACAGGTATTTTTAAAAATTCATTTGGCTTCAAAATGTGTTAACAATTCTACCCAAACATGAAATTCACTCACATATCCTGTATCAAGGAGTCCTTGTTCTATTTCTTCCAGTACAGATAAGTGACCTAAGTATACACTTTCAATGTAAGTATGTATACATCACTAAATTTTACTGAATGACACCCTTGGGAAAACCACACTGTTCAGAAAACATCACCTTTAACTACTTGTATACATGTTGGTGTACATGTACGTACATATATATGTCTTTGTGTATATACAGCACATATGTCCTTATGCATTATATCTAGTGAGAGAGAGAAAGAAAATAGAAAAAGCACATAGTAACTCAGTCTCTCATCCACTGGACAGAGTGGCTTCCTTCATCAGTGTCAAATGTGGTTACATTTTGTGTCATGTTAGACACTGGAAAGTAGATTGAGTGCACCAGTATTTAGAGTGCAGGTTTGGATACAGCAGTCAAATACCAACAAGAGTCACACTTGAGTTTACAACCTAGAAATGAAAGGCCTTTTCAACCCTTTGAACTAAACATGGGAAGCAGAAGGTTTAGAATGCATTTTGACTTTTGAGAGTTGATGCATTTACTAATCTGTTCTGAGAAGAAAATAGACATGAATAAATACATTCCATAACGTGACTAAAACAATTTCTCTTAGGAATCAATTGTTGTCAGGATGTCATTCATCACAAAAACTCTGAAGATCCTGAGGTTAAAACTACCCACAAAGAACAATTTTTAAATTTTTTTTTAAAAAGTGGGGGTATTATTTAAAAAATATCAAGATTTGTAAGCACTCAGACAATTATTTACAACTACAGTATTTCCTTTTAATTAGAAATGTAAAAAATATTTTAAAATAACATGCAAGATCAGGTATTTAAATATGAAGAGAATATTTAACATATAGAAAACCCGAAACATCAATATAGTTTCCATATGGTGGTGAAATTATAGCTAATCTTTATTTTCTTTCCCATGCTTATCTGCATTTTGCAAATTTTATATGGCAAGCCCCTATTACTTTCATAAGAACAAAAAAAGCAAAATGTGTAATTATGTTGTGAAAATTTATTCCCCATCTCTGGATACGGAAACTTGTAAGGATATCTCTAGGTGGTAATAAATCGACCAAAAATTGTCAGGCGAAAGAAGAGCACAACAAGAATTAGACATGTTTCTTGTTTTGTGTCTGTATTACAGTAAAAAGTAACTTGCTTCTGCATTCTGAAAACACTTTGGAAAATAATTTTAAGTTGAAAAGAAAAGAACTTCTTCCTAGACCTGATTTTTTAATGTCTGTTTCCTCTATGTCCACTTTAACTTACCCCCACTCCTAAAAGAAAATTAGACCACTTTCTCAAGTTTGGATCTCTTGTTAGTAAACTGTTGTCTTCACTTGGACCAGCGAGTAAGCTTTCTCACACTTCAAGAGAAACATAAGCAATGTTTAAAAACCAGAAGAAAAAGTGAATTTATACTATAGAGAGGCCTCTTTTAGCGCCTGAAGTGGGAATTTCAGCAGTTTCCCAAAAATGGCCTCAGTATTTACCACTGGATTTTGCAAAGATTGTGGCAAAACCCTATCTACAATTGAATTAAATAATGCAAAGCAGCTCCAACAGAACTTGGTGCGATGATAGAAATGTTCTAGAGCTGCCCTGTCCAGTGAGATAGTCATTAGACACATGTGGCTCTTGAGGAACCATTATGTAACCAGTACATTTTAAATTGTACATAATTTTAATTAGTTTAAATTTAGATGGCTACGTGTCACTAGCATATCCAAGATATTCAACTTAATGCGTAACTTTATGTCCTTGATCCCAAGGAGGGAAATTAGTTTTAGAGTAAATAAAATGCCAGAATATATTTTGAAAGCTTTACTGAGATATACTTTGCATACCGTAAAACCTATCCTCTGTAATTGTATAATTCAGTGTTTTTTTAATATATTCAGAGACATGTGCGATCATTATCACAATCTCAGAACATTTCAGCATCCTAAACAGAAACTCTCTACACATTAACAGTCACTCCCTCCCCCAATTTCGAGCACTAGGCAATTAATTACTCCTCTACTTTGTGTCTCCATACATTTGTTATTCTGGACATTTCATATGGAATCATGGAAAATGTGGTCTTTTCTGACTGGCTCCTTGTACTTGATATAGTGTTTTTAAAGTTTGCTCATGCGTGCATCAGTAATTCATTCTTTTTGCTGCCAATATTCTATTGTACGAATACAGCACATTCAATTTATCCATTTGCCAAGTGCTGAACAAATGATTTATTTTCTGTCTTTGGCTACCATGAAAAATGGTAACGTGAAGATCCCTGCACGTTTCAGGTTAGTGCGTGTTTTCATTTCTCTTGGGAATATAGTTAGGAGTGAGAATGCTAAGTCATACAGTAGCTACTCAAGATTTAGCATTTAGAGGACTACACAAGTAGTAGTATTTTCCCGCATTGTCATCTCACGCACTTTGTCTACTTTACAGCTGTTCTACCACATGTGAAGCTGTATTCCAGAGTGATTCTGATTTGAAATTTCCTAATAGCAATAATGCTGAGCATTTTTTCATGTACTACTTAGAACTTATTTTTGAAGAAATTTCAATTCAAATCATGTACATTTTTGATTGGGCTATTTTTCTATTAATTTTTGAGTTCTTTACATACTTAAGATACAAGCCCCTTATCAAATATATATTTTACAAATACACCCCCCCCCCATTCTGTGGGTTGTCTTTCATTTTCTTGACGGCATCACTTGCAGTATACAAGTCTTCCATTCTGTTGAAGCCCAATTCATCTCATTCTCATTTCGTCAGTCAGATTTATGTTATTGTATCTAAGAACCATCACCTAACCAATGTCAGGTACATGTACTCTTATGTTGTCTTCAATGGTTTTTATAATTTTAGTTCTTATATTTAGGTCTAGTACCCACTCTGAGTTACGTATCAAGTGAGATAGAGTTCTTATGTCATTCTCTTTCACAGGGAGATCTTGTTTGGCCCATTTGTTGAAAATGTTTTTCTTTGCCTCAGTGAATTATGTGGTCACCCTTGTTGAACATCAAGTCATCATAAATGTATCTGTTTACTTCTCAACTGCCAATTCAATCTCATCATTTTATATGTTTGTCATTAGGCAGCATCACACTCCATCATTCCTGTGACATTCTGGTAAGTTTTGAATTCAGGAAACCTGAGTCCTCCCAACCCCATTTTACTCTTCTCTTGCAAGTTTGTCTTGGCTATTCTTTATCCCTTGTTTTCCACATGAATTTCAGGATCAATCTGTGAATGTCTTTGGAAAAAAAAAACAAAAACAACTGGGATTTTCGTAGAAAATGCACTCAATCTGAAGATTAATATGGGGACTGGTGTCATATCCACATTAAGTTTTATGATTTATAAATACAGGTGACTATTTATTTTGGTATTTCACTTAGCAATGGTTTCCGTTTTCACGGTCCAACTATTAAATTTCATTAAATTTATTCCAAAGTATTTTTACTCATCTTGGTGGTATTGTAAATGGACTTCATTTCTTAGTTTCATTTTACTGTCATCTCTGCCACTGTACAAGAGAATTAAATTTGGCGTACTAATAGTGTGTTCTGCAACTTTGCCAAACTTATTTATTAACTGTGACATATTTTTGTATGGATTCCTTACCGTTTTCTATGTACAAAATCAAGGCATCTACAAATGGAGGGAGTTTTACTTTATCTTTTTTATGGGGATGCCCCTTTTTCCCTTTTCTTGTGTAACGGCAGTGCTAACAGGACCAATACAATGTTGAAGACAAGCATCAAGGGGAGACATTCCGTCTTATTCCAAATCTTTGGAGAAAAGAGTCAAGTCTTCCACCATCAAGTGTAATTTTAGCTCTCAGCATTTTCGTAGATGTTTCTTTATCAAGCTCAGGAAGGTCCCTTGTATTCCTCATTTGTTCAATTTACTTCTTTATCAACAATGTGTATTCTTTTCTTTTAAATGTTCTTCATTAGTAACATTAGGTTGTCTGACTCCTTTATTTTAATAAGATAGATTTCACTGGTTGGTTTTTGGATGTGAAACCAACCTTGCATTCCTAGGTAAATATCACTCAGTTGGTATATAAAATCCTTGATGGATTTGTTTCACTAATATTTTATTGAGAATTTCCACCTCTGTACCCATGCGATGGATCAGTCTGCTGTTTCCTGTCCTATCTTTGTCTGGGTTTTATTAGGTAACAATGCCCTTCCAGAATGATGTGGGAAGTGTTTATTTCTTGTGTTTGTTTTTAGAAGACTCTATAAAAATTATTAAGTAATTTTGAAAATTTAGCTTCCCCAGCAAAGTTATTATCCAATTCAACTAAATTATCCCCTTGAAATCGAAATTGAGTTTTACATTACTGCTAGTAAATTGCTGACCTCTCCCAGCAATGTTTTTATTTTGAAGTCAGGTTACAACAAAAAAATAAATTATACAGAATTAATCTACTCATCTTGTGGCCAGTCACAAAGTCCTTTCTCACTTTTCCCAAGCCTGGCACTCGAACCTGGGGAAGACTGTGGCAATAATAGATACCAGAACAGAACCAGATTCATTCTCCAACTGATGTTGATCTTTTTTTAAAATCTTTTACAAACCATCCTGAGAGATCTGATGGATCTTGAAATAGTTAATACTTAAGAGTTATAAAAGAAGGTAAACTTAGCAAACATTTTCATTTGCTAGCTGTTTAAGAAACTCCATTTGAAATCATTCAAGTAATAGATTTTCTCATACACTCACTCTCAGATCGGGTAAGAAAGAAGAAAACAGACTTTTCAACCTGATTTAAGCTGACTTTAGAATGATCCATACAGGGGCGCCTGGGTGGCGCAGTGGGTTAAGCGTCCGACTTCAGCCAGGTCACGATCTCTCGGTCCGTGAGTTCGAGCCCCGCGTCGGGCTCTGGGCTGATGGCTCGGAGCCTGGAGCCTGTTTCCGATTCTGTGTCTCCCTCTCTCTCTGCCCCTCCCCCGTTCATGCTCTGTCTCTCTCTGTCCCAAAAATAAATAAACGTTGAAAAAAAAATTAAAAAAAAAAAAAGAATGATCCATACAAAGTCCTCTGCATGTGTTTGACAAAGAAAGATTAGAACACAGAATCTTAGTATGGCACAAGAAACAAGTAACTGGTAACATACTTGTCCCATCACTGAAAACAACGATATAACAAAACATGAGAAAACTTTCTAGGATCTGGTCAGTAACAGGCATAGGACTTTGATACTTCAGAAAAGGTAAACACAAAGTAAGCACAGCATCTCCCTGTATTTCTGTCTAGAAGCACATTCTAGCTATAGGGCAAGATAATGCACCCCTAGAAGTGGTGGGTGTGGTTGGCCAGAGCAGACAGAGATCTTCATTCTAAGCTAATGAAGATGCTGGAATCTGTACAGCAGGGTTAACAGAGAAGAGCCAAGTATGCAGACAGGGTCCCAGAAATCTTCATGGGGATTCATCATCTTTCCACTGCCAAGAGTATAGTCCTACTGTGTGAAAATCTGGGAAACTTAGTAGGAAACACCCGCTGTTTTGCTGAACGCTGAGCAACAAGCAGCGATATCAGAGGCTACATCATGCTAGGAGCACTGGCATTCTTGCTTAGAGAGCAGAGACCTCCCTCAACACCTTGGAATGAACAGCTTCCTTGATACCCCCAGGAAGGCCTTACCTTAGCAATATACTCTATGACCTAGAAAAAGGTCCATGGTCTAGAACTAAGACTAAATTAGTGTCAAGTTAATAAAGAATAAAACCATATCTAATGCACTCTAAAGTAACCACCAACAATTTAAATGCCTGGGCAAACTCAATGTCCTTTAAAGGCAAACAGTTCTCCATAAGGTGTCACTCACAGTGTCCACCATAGGAAAAAGTTCAAGGCATGAAAAGGAGTAGGAAAAAGTGTCCCACAAGGAAGATCTGGCTGAGTATTAGCAACTCACTAATTTTCTATTATTTTATCCAAAAATGTGATCCCTTGGTCCCTATTTGTCAAGTCCATGAGCATGTAACATCTTTATTTTCTAAGCCTCAATTATCTCTAAACTCTTTATGCAAAGGAACGTTTACTACATCTAGGTCTTTAAAGTCTGTAGGTAGAACTCCAGCCATCAGAGGGCATACCTGAAAGATTTTTTTTAAATCAACTATTCCCCTTATTTTGATTCTGTTGTTCCTGTAGGTGTATGAAGTAATATTGTACTTATTTTCTCTAGTATATACCTCTCTTTTTGTTTTATCAAAGAGAACGTCAGGTAAGTTCCAATTTCCTTATACTTGGAGGTGCATGTTTCTAAAATCTTAAATAAACCACATTTTCAAATTTCAGCCACTTCCCAAATGCTCTATGGCACCAGAGTAACACCTACTTTATTACCATGCTCACCTCTGAACCCATGCTTATTTCACATCAGTGCACTGTACTTTTCTAAAAATTTCAATGGTCAAGTCAAATCTCAACCTCTTCCTGAAATCCTTCCCTTCTAACATGTAACTCTTCCCATTTTCTCTCCATTCAAACTGCAATCAACTGTGTATTCTTTCCTGCTCTCCCCACTAAATTGATACTTATGTACATCAAACGTAAACAAAATTCATTATGTAAAATCCATCAAGAACTTGATATAAAGAACACGAGAACATGGTTTTCCTATTTCCTTATATTCCCCGTAACAAAATACACTGCACCTCATGTCTCCTCCTACCGCGCGCACACACACACACACACACACACACATCCTGGTAAGAATATTAGATGAAGTCACTGAAAAAGCAAAATAAATATTCAGGAACATTTCAATTGATCTCAAACATGTTAAAATTATTTCCTCAAAAACGAATAAGAAACTAAACCTTTTCTAAATATTTGGTTCCCTATCTTCAATATCCACTAAAAAGAACGTTTCCACCTTTTCACAATGTAAGATTTTTATCCATTTTATCCTTTCCTTACCTCTAATTAGGTTCAGTTATCCTCACCTTTTTCTAACCAAAGGCAAATTTAAAAGTTCAAAACTATAATGAGATGGTTAAAGGACACCATAATTTGTTTCAATAAATTATCTAAGTAAAATAGTGGTGTAACTCCGGTGATTTGCTCTTTTTCTGCACAGAAGCTGAAAGCTAGCTTTACAGCAGGAAAATTCATAGTACTTGTACATACTGATAAAACAGAAAGCTTTGTGTTCATTCTCTGTTCAATTGTTTCTCATGAGACAAAATAGTTTTTTGTTTTGTTTTTTGTTTTTACTTTAATCCCTGATCTGTGGCCTCTCAGTAGTCTGTCCAGGTTTCAAATGCTCTGCAATGAGCATCATTTTTATTCAGGATTCAGGATTCTCTTATATACCAACCACTTAAAACTAACTTATTTAGTTGCAATTTTTCTCAAAGATGCTTACCAATAAAGGGGAGAATATAGTTTGTTTTTTTTTCCCCAGTTTCCTACCAGGAAGATAAAACTCCGTAATCTCTTTGCATAGCAGAGATAGAAGCAGACAAATGTAGTCAAGATAGAACAATACACAGGAGAATTCAATTTGATGTCCCATGAGGGCCATGGAAAGTAGATGCATGCGCTCTGTCTGCTCCACAATTTAGATCCAATCGAGACAAACTGTACATTTACATGAAAAGACATGCAAGATAAAACAGGCTATTTACTTGTACTTTTCATATGCTCCTGATGCAGGGATAATGAGAGTATTAGTCACAATATACTTCAAAATATAATCCATTTAACAAACCCTTACCGTAGCACACTGAGGCCTCTCAGAAAGGAAATTTCCCAGGTTTTGAAAAACGAAATTGAATCACGCCTTTCATGTAACTCCCATGTTTTTTTCAAGTGCACAGTCCATCACTGGCATTCAATATTAAATAACCAGGAGTGTTACTGACCATGTAACAATATCCTTTCTCCATCAACCCTGACCCACCCACCTGTTAACCTATAGAGGAAACATTAACTCAACTGGAGAAAAACAAAACTCTTGTGTTTCTTTTATTCCACTTGGGTTAAGATCTGAAAAATATCCATCTCTTCTGCAAGCTTTCTTCAAGGGCTCCTTTAAAGTAAATTACCATAAAAGCCAAACCTGCATGAATCAATAGACTTTGCCCAACATATTAAAAGTGCTGAAATGGAGACAAATAAAAAAGCATCACAAGTCATCCATAATAAATTAGTTTGTCTGCAGTAGTGACATCAGGCCAATGTGAGAAAGAACTTACTTCTGAGCTATTTAGCCACTCTAGCAGAAGATTCCAGTGATGCAAGACATAATTTAAAGGCCAATAAAACATTTTCATCCACCCACTAAAATTACTTTCCTCTTCCTTTCACCTTGTCAATTAAAACACATCTTTAAGTTGTTTCTTCCACTTGACTTTTTGTTTTCAGCACTTTTGACAAAATCAGCAAGACCACATATGACAGAAGGATCGTGACACAGTTTCCTACATGAATTTCATCCAAGATTCTGCGAACCACAGAACAAATACTCAATCCAGGGGGAGATTTGGAATTTCAAAAGGAAGTAATGACTTTAGGAAATGGTGAGTGGAGGGGTGATTGCAAAGTGAGCCAACAAGTTGGAGGAATTCATGAGTCAGATCAGGAATTGAAGTTATTACTTTGAGCCAATGCTAATTATAATGGTCCCTCTGCTGCTAGTCACCCTTTTACCCTTGTCAGAGATTTTCATCAATGTCCTATGTAATGCTCTAATCACAAGCAGAAAGACAGCCGGCATAGCTAGGCCTCTGACACATGGCATGCATGGACACAGAATCAAGTTCATTAAGTTCCTTTCAGATCCAACATTTTCACACACTTCACATCCATGTAACTGCTTCAACCACAAACAAATACAAGTCTTTCAGGTCTCCTTACTAATCAATGCTACTGTCTCCACAAATTTTCATCAGCTTTGCCTTCTGTAACCTATCTCCAGTCATTGAATACCTATTTCACAGCAAAAAAAAAAAAAAAAAAAAAAAAACAAAAAAAAAAAAACAAAAAAACCTACCTGCATACTATTATTTCCAGAAAGCTCCTTCATGCATTGCTTTAATGGACTCTACTGTTCCCAGAAGACACAACTTTTCCAAGGGTCCCTCCAAAGTAGAGGCTGCCTTTCCTACACCTCTCCCCCATATGGTTGTGGTTATGCTACTGCTAGCCTATGTAAAGGTCTATTTTATACTCTTTCTCATTTACCACCATATAAAAACCTTTAAGAACTTGATCTCAGCATGTAACAATACTGTTCATCCTCATTCTCCCTATTTTTATCTTTGGGACTTCTTGTTGGGGCACCTGGGTGGATCAGTTGGTTAAGATACCTATTCTTGCTTTCGGCTCAGGTCACTATGTCACGATTGTTGAGTTTGAGTCTGCCATTAGGTTCTGTGCTGACAGCACCGAGCCTGCTTGTGATTTTCCCTCTCTCTCCCTCTCTCTCTGTTCCTCCCTTGCTTGTGCTTTCTCTTTCCACCTCTGTCAAAATAAATAAATTAACTTTTTTTAAAAAAGAACTTCCATTTTTACCTAGGACCAACATCCCTGAACTGCAGCCTTTCCTCCAGCTCCAAATCCTCCATTTGAAACAGAATTTCAATGTATATTGTATTGACTGTATTCATATTCTCAACGCTCATGGAGTCCTGACTCAATTCAATCCGTTATAATCTGGTACTTCACAAACACGGTCCTTGCTGAAGTCACCAATTCCAAGCCAATCACTTACTCTGATATCTATGGTTTAGTTACGGTCTTATTTAACTTTCCTCCAGTATTGATGCTGCAGACAACGCCTAGCTCTTTCAAAGTCTCCCATGTGAGATGCACAGACTTCTTCCTCCTTATTTCTCTCCTTTCCCTCTGAACCCATCCTTCTCTTTTTCACTTGTTGATTTTGCTCCTTATAAATCATAATGCCCTGACATTTCCATCATGTCTCCTCTTTCTCAACTTATGCACTCTATTTTTTGGTTGTAACTCATACCCAAGGCCTCAGCAATTCCCTTTATACTTATCGTTCCTAACATAGAGGTAAAATAGTCTTTACCTTTTTCTGAGCCTCCAACATAGGTACACCCCACCCACCTGTCAAAAGTTGGCATTAGGCCACTTGGCTTGTACAAAAGACCTACATTAGTACCTGTTTTTGACAGCCAGAAGACATCTGAAGGGGACTTTTATTTTTATGAGAAAAGGCCAAAAGTGAGAATAGCATTCAGCATCTGTTTTTGCAGAGGGCCCTTCTAGAGTCAGTGAGGGCCCCAAGCAGGGACAGTGGCACTGGCACGTTCCTTTGCATACTTAAGGAACCACAATCAGCTTCGCAGTATCAAGCCACCATAGCTCTGAACTGCGTCTGTGAGCATCTGTGCTTGATTTTGATTTATTTTCTGCATCCATTTCCAAGATGTGTCCTAAGGGATGAGAAAAGCCTGAGAGAGGATATTTTTAGGGTCTGGGAATGCTCAAAATTTTTACATTATAAATTAATTATAATTGCTTCTTCACTTTACACCATTGTGGCTTACAAAAGGAATGCTCTCCTTTCTGAGAGTGGGTGAAACCTCTAACTTTTCAGGAAACCATCTCTACTTGAAGGTATCATGGGAATATAGAAATCAGCACATCCAAAACTGAATTCATCACCCTTACTATTTGGATGTAATTACTCTGGGAGCGTTAAGCTCACTGAACTACAACATCTTCAGGTCATGAAATAATATAACAAGTTTTGGCAAAACATTGTAGAAATTAGATTTAACCAGTGTAATGTCTACCTCATTTTTCTTTTTTTTATGTTTTTTTATTTGGAGAGACAGAGAGAGAGAGAGAAAGAGAGAGAAGGAAAGAGGAAGGGAACGAGGGAGGAAACATGCCTAAGTGTGAAAGGAGCAGAGAGGGAGAGGGAGAGGGGGAGAGGGGGAGAGAGGGAGGGAGAGAGGGAGGGAGAGAGGGAGGGAGAGAGGGAGGGAGAGAGGGAAGGAGAGAGGGAAGGAGAGAGGGAAGGAGGGAGGGAGGGAGAGAGGGAAGGAGAGAGGGAGAGAGGGAGAGAGGGGGAGGGAGAGGGAGAGGGAGAGGAGTCCTTATAAGAAAAAGTAGTTAAATGTTGGTCCTTATCAGTAAAACCATTATAGATCCTGACTAATAAAGCCGTAATTCATTTGAGTATCAGAAATATAATGGCTAAATGACAACAAACTGCAGTCTTCTCATTCCCAGAACCAATCATCCTGTATCTAGAAAAGTACCTTGAGACTGGTTTTGACTGCCATTTTCAAAGTGTGGATAGAGTGATGAATAGTCTAGCATGTAAGCAGTTGATGGGTGGGTATTAAAATAGAAACATCTCCAACATTCGAAGGGTAGCTTTATTTTGCTTCTGAATGAAGAAAGGGGATTATAAGGACAACTCTAAGGGTAGGAGAGGATTAAAGAAATATTTTCTCAGAAATGATTCTTCAAAACAGAGTATTGCCTTCTGTAATGCCATGATCTGCCTCATCTCCTAAATTCTCTCTCTCTGAGGTTGTTCAAACAGATGCTAGTTATCATGTGCAAACCTCACTGTGCAAGAATTTACCTTTCTCTCTATGATTCTGACTAAATGGCTTTAATGCCATCTCATAACCAGAGATTATGTTTCAACTTTGGACCTGAATCAATACCATTTTACTACCCTTCTTCCTACCAACTTTAAACAAAATAGGCTTAACTATTTTCCAGAGTTTTTTAAAAAAGCTTTAAGATTAGAAAATAATTTATTTTGAAGTAAAAATTAGCTACAATTCATGCTATTTATATTTTCTTTCCCTACCTTCTCCAACTTCCCTTACCAATTCTTTTAAACAGCAAACAGTACGTAAATCAGGATTTGGTAATTCCATCACTTTATTGGGAAAGGTAGAAAAACAGTAGCTTCTACAACAGGAAAAAGTACCTTTGCCACTATTCATTCACTTTATCAGCAATTCCAACATTTTCTCAGTACCTATGAACAAAACACAATGCTCAGAGAAAGCTAACCCTTTAATTTGCTCCCTCTGTGCTAAGGCAGAAATGGCTTACTGAGCAGACTCAGGAGAAAGATAAAGCCCCACTTTACCAAACCGTTAACCATTTAGTGGCTTTCCTTGACTTTAATCCTGAACCATGTGCTTAAGTACAGTACTTCCTGTGCTGTGTATTGGACAGAAAGTTCTCGTTTTGTCTTTTACATTATTTTTCTTGGCTGATTCAGTGTACCTTGCATTTCAATGTCTCTGGTAAAAACAACAACACATCTTAAAAAGAGGGCTGAAGTCTTTGCTTACATACACTTTCACCAAATGCAAAGCTTCCCTGCCCCCTTCTTTGGGTTAAAACTACAGTTTCACTGCCTTTATACGTCAGTTTTAAAAGTCCTTCTTTTGTCATGTGCAAGTTCAACAAACATGGATATTGCCACCATTATTCTTACTGCTGATTCAGGTAACTGATAGCTGTATTAGCTGCCAAAACATTTTAGTTTCCTGTCATCAACTCTGTACTCCTGTAATTTCACTCTAATGAGCCAGAGTCATATTTTCAAACCTGTGGATCTAATCAAGCCCCACCTTAAGATGTTTCTGTAGCTTTGTGTTCCTCAAAGGATCCACACAACAGTGATTTTACTTACCCCACCAGTCTTCCCTCACAGCAACCTTTGGACTCCTGCCATATTGGTATGAATTCCTATTTTACTCCATTATCCCTTCTGTTTTGAACCCTCCTCACAAGATGCCCTCACCCCATCATATACATATGAACACTTTAGCTTGAGATAAATTTCAGGTAACTTTCTCAAAGAGGGCTTACACGGACTCCAGTTTAGGTCAAATTTCTTTGCTATGTGTTCTCATAAAACCATGCCTCCTTTCTTTCAAAGTACTCATCTTGGATGGTATTCATGCATTCAACAGTGGAACTGTTTAATCGATGCCATTTTATACACTATCGAAGTTTCTCAACTGTGACATCATCGGCATTTTGTGCTAGTAATCCGTTGTTGTGGGTGGCCATTCTGTGCAACATAGGTACAATGTTTAGCACCATCTGTGTTGTCTATACATTCAATTCTAATAGCACACTACACGCCCCCCCAAACTGTCTGAGTTCTGACAATCATAATGATTCCAGACACACTAATATATATTGAATTAAGGCAGAGCTACCAAACCATTAACTCCATGAAAATACTGACATACGTTTTTGATCACCATTTTGTCTCTACGCCAAGCATATAGATAGTTCTGGGTTTCAGTGGGTACTTAATATTTTGAAACGATAAATGTTAGGCCACGAACTTATTTTTCCAGCGGAATCTGAAGAAAAACATTTTACCAGAAGATCAGAGTCATGAAAAATGCCCCTATTAGTTTACTTTGAAAGCTTTTAAATACTAAGGTAAATACACATTGAACACACAAAAAGAAGCTAATTTAACTCTGCTTTCAGTATTTCAAGAGGCTAAGCATTTTAAAATTGACATGTAAGATGTAAAACAAAACAGAACCAAAAAAAAACCTACAGTTTAACATTGTTTCCCCTTTCAAATTCCTCTACCTCTATCTGAAAAAGAACTTAAAAGAGCCCATTGATAAAGGTAATCTATTATATTTAATTCCTGCATATTCCCTGGCTCAATCTGATTTTAAGGTAATAAGCTAAAACTTATTTTCTACATGAGTGGATACAGAGATTAAGTTTGGGCTACTAAACTTAGTAGCTGGTTTTGCCAGTGTTTAATGATTTTCAACACCTAACCACTAAACAAAAGATTGATATTATAGTTCAAGAGAATTATGACTTTATGTATCTCTGTGCTTTAAATTCAAAATAGAAAATGAGCTAATGTCCAAAAAAATTCATAAAAATTCAGATGGCTTAGTCCAAAAGACTGCATTATGATAAGAACAAATTTAGCAGTGCATCTTTAATTTATCACCTAGGACTTAGTTTTCTGGAGTTGTGTTCCTGGATACGTTAAAATTAAGTTAATCCTGGATATAATCATTGTTGTTATTTTGAATGCATCCACTCAAATTATTCTCCCAAATCCTGTATACCTCTAAGAAATTCAGTTGTTCTTACACTAGTTTGGTATTCAGGATTATCACTTCGAATGACCTAAGATACAGTTTGGTTTTGTTTTTCTAAATCCTATCCAAGTTAGCATATAGTGCTATAATAATTTCACAAGCAGATTCCAGGGATTCATCCCCTATGTTTAACACCCAGTGCTCATTCCAACAAGTACAAGACACAGTTTTTCTAAAGGTTACATGAAGCGTTCTGGGATACAACACAGAAACCACTTATTTTAGTTCATATACTTACATGTGCCCTTAAAAGGAAGATTTCCTGAAATTAAGGGACTTGATATTTTCTGGTTTTCAGAGGTAGGTAGGGTAGTAAAGACAATAAAACCAAGAAATTATTTTTTTCCCTATTCTGCCAGACTTCAGTGCTTTTAACGTTTCTCTCCTAAACCCTACTTTTCAGTTAAAATATACTAACTACCAAAAAATGATCTCTGGTGTAACTCAACAAGTGGATAATGCCATTCAGAAAGCAAAATATAAACTAATTTGTTCTAAAGAAAGCAAGCTGATTATGAAACATACTTTAGCCACAATCCCTTATCATGCTAAGTCTATGACAAAATATGTATACTACTTTGCTATAGTTAACTTTAGTACAAAAATGCAGCTCCATCTTATAAGAGCTATGTTCAGATACTCAAAGAGAAAATACACATCCTAAAAGTTACCATTCAAGGGGCGCCTGGGTCGGTGCATCAGTTAAGCATTTGACTCTTGATTTCGACTCAAGTCATGATCTCACAGCTCATGGGTTGGAGCCCCACATCAAACTCTGCACTGACAGTACAGAGCCTGCTTGGGATTCTCTCCCTCCCTCCCTCCCTCTCTCTCTGCTCCTCCCCTGCTTACTCTCTCTCACACACTCTCTTCCTTCTCTGTCAAACATTTAAAAATTACCATTAAAAATTCCTTAGGGACATACCACATTGGGAATCCACACCGCTCAATTACAGCATTTTACTGGAGCCGATCTTTCTTTCATGATAGGTATAGATAGCCAGTCAGTAGCGTACCAGAAGAAATAGTCACTAGGTTTGGTCTTGGTCTTGGGGGCCACCCTGCATATGCCTCACACTCAGGTAAGTTAAGTACCTCCATTCTGAGATGCACGTGGAAATTCACAGTTCTGAGCAAAGAAATTCACATCTCTCACCTCAGCTTCTTGTAGGGTATGTGCTCAAAAATGAGACATAGATACAAGGCCCATAATAATAGTTTATCTCTGGTTTTGTTCTACAGAAACTATTTATTAAATTCATACTTAGCCTGATTCCAGAGTCACAGAAAACAGTTTATCATTTTTATCTTTCCATCTAAACCTAAATTGGCCAACTATGTACACTGACACATAATTTACCAATGTAAAAGTTTGATGTAAGTTTTACGATTTTAGCCGTAATTTTTTTTCATAAAGTAGACCAGTCTATTAATATTATAAAATACGAAGACCACAAATATATAGGGCCGATTACAAATTTTTTTCTCCCTGACTTCCATTCTTCGTTCCCTGTAAATCTTACTCCAACCACCTCTGTTATTCAGTAACATTTTTTAAATATTTATTTTTGAGAGACACAGAGAGTGAGCAAGCGAGCAGGTACATGCAGGAGTGCTGGAGGAGGATGAGACAGAGAATTACAAGCAGGCTTGATGCTGGATGATTGGAACTCATGAATTGTGAGATCATGGCCTGAACTGAAATAAAGACTCGGGCTCTCAACTGACTAAGCCACCCAGGTGCCCCTATTATTCAATAGCTTTTCAAAAAATATTTTTTAACTTTTTTTTTTTTTAAGTTTAGTTTTATTTGGAGAAAGACAGAGGACACGAGTGGGGGTAGGACAGAGAGAGGAGGAGAGAGAGAATGCCAATCAGGCTCCCCACTGTCAGTGGAGAGCCCGATGTGGGCCTCCAACCCATGAACTATGAGATCATGACCTGACACAAAGTCAAGAGCCAGACGCTTAAGTTAATGAACCACCCAAGCGCCCCTATTCAGTAGCTTTCACATGCTCTCTACTACCCATGGCTTCACTTATGAACTAATAAGCCTTCTGGGTTTTTGCCTTCCACAGTAGGATCCTAGTTTACTTTTAACCATATATACCACTGCTTTTTATATGTATTACTTCAGCTTTTCCTGTTTACAAAAAAATGTCATTCCATTTCCCATCTAGCCCTTACCTACTCTAAGTAAGGATCATATGTTCTCTAATTGTTCTCTTTTCTTAGCTCGTATGATGACAACTATAATGGCCTTTCCCGTTATTAAAAATCTGTATTCCAATTAGAGCCAGATATGCTTTATATATGCTTTCATTTGTATATGATTTTATTTATATATTACTATTTTATTATTAAAGCAGTGAAACATAAACATGATACTTCTTATGCTAATGCATGCAAGTTTAGGCCAAAAATGTATATATTTCCATATATAACAGGAGGTCTCGCCCCCAACCTGTGCCTTCTCTTGTGATTTATTCAATTTGCTTTGTTATTATTTTATGTGGGCAATCTCTCATCACCTACATTTTGATCCACCAAAGGAATTTTCTAACATTTTCAGTCATGGTTCCAAGAGCATGGAAAGTGTTTTTAAAAATAACCATCAAGTTTTATTTTTTTTAATTTTTTAATTAATGTTTTTATTTATTTTTGAAGGAGAGAGAGAGAGAGCACAAGCAGGGAAGGAACAGAGAGAGAGGGAGACACAGAATTCGAAGCAGGCTCCAGGCTCTAAGCTGTCAGCACAGAGCCCGATGCGGGGCTCAAACCCACGAACTGGGAGATCATGACCGGGGCTGAAGTGAGACGCTTAACCCAATGAGCCACCCAGGCACTTGTAACTATCAATTTTTAAAAAGATCATACTGAGTGGCTAAGTCTTTTCTGCTTATTTCTCTGATGCCACCAGTAACAAAGTGTAGCAATTCATCAAGAAAAAAAAAAAAACAGAAGGAAAAATTTATTTAGAAATGGTTTTCAACGGTAGCATGATAGAGGTTCATTTTTTTTTTTTTTTCCTCTTCAGGCCTGAGGTTCCTTATTGGTAAAACGAGCTTAACTCTGAAATCATTTCTACTTTCAACATTCTGAGCCAACCTCTCAGGATTACTGGGCAGTTCAAATCAAGTAAATATAAACAGACTTTGATAGAAAATATTAGAAGATACAATGAATAATTCTGATGTAATTCCAATAAATAAATAAATAAATAAAAGTTCATTTGTAATATGTGCTTATGAGAAACTGGCTCGATTTATTTAGTGGCTCTCTCAAAATGTGCCAGAAATTTCAAATATTCACAAGTATTTTTACATTGAAATGCCCTGAAAATTTATCTCAATCAGATTAAAAGCCAAGCACTTATTAATATACTGTTATCTTTATTTTAAAACTTAAAAAACACAGTATACTAAGTATAATAGTTACTTTTTGCATTATATTAATTATATATGCACCATTTGGCACACTGACAGCTTATTGGCTTTTAAAATTTCCAAACTAAGTTTCCATACTTAGTTTTGGTTTCTGTGTTGTACTCCTTTCATAATAATTTCCTAGGGGGGAAAATGTCCCAAGTCTTCTTTGAGAGCTCGACTTTCCTCTTTGATTTCTGTATTTCGTTTATGAGAAAAACAACTACTTATAGAAATGCGGTATTTCATATTTCAGTAATCAATCAAAAACAATAAATACTGCAAAACCAGCATCTTAAGAATGCACTTAGGTATCTTATTGATCCCCACAACATTAAACCTCTTACCAGCATTAAGACTCTACCCTGCTCATAGATGCATATGCCATTCCCAGTGAGTGACTTGATTTTACAAAGAACTGTGTTCATACAGGCAAGGGCAAAACAGCACCTGAAAATGAACTCTGTAAACACATTTTAGCAGTTTTTCATTTTATTCACTTCATAGGACACAGCATACTTAATCTGTGTTTCACTTAAAGAAGCTTAGTACTTAAAAAATGGAATAAATCTGCAATTCAATATACACATTTACTTCTTTTACTCTCTTTGGAAGTTGCCAAATTGGATTAATACGAATTATCTGTAAGCAAAATAAAACACAAAAGTCTATACAGATTCTGCAGATATTTAAAATATTATGTATTAAATTTATGTTATTTAAATTTGATACAAGCTTACACACAGTATTCTTCTAGGAATCTAAACAGAAGTAAAGCATACTCAGTGAATTGTATTTGAAATACCTCAATATTCAGAAGGGAAAAAGCGACTTGCAGTCAGTTCTACTCGAACACTTGTTCTGAGAATATGAATTTGTTTCAATGCAATTGTTATGTTAGGGAACAATATAAGCATAACACAAATTATGTGCTGCATTTGTGCCATTTTTTTTTTTTCCATGACAACTACTGGGTAAACTCAGAAAGTTGCATCTCACTGAATGGAACAATGCAGGAGCATACAAAACACATGCACACACTTCAAACATATGCCAGTTACCTTAATTCACCACCATCCACATCTCATATTCCAACTCTACTTCTGATTTCACATACCTCACCTTCTATCATCTCACAATAACAAATACAAACACTTCCCGCCTCCACACGCAAATGTTAGGTCTTTTACAAGGTAAAGTACCTTATTTACTGTAGTATTTATGTATGTATATTAACCACGTAACATATAAAACTATGGTATAATTCCCTAATTAGGTCTCTATGTATGTTATGTCACGATGACAAGTATTTGTTAAATGCTTTTCCTGTAACCCCATTTTCTGTAAGCCCTCTCTGGCTTTTATTCTATTTTGCACAGTGCAATGATTTTTAGGAACACAGGTTGTACAACAGAATTAAGTGTACTCTGTAACTATGTAAAAATAACTTTTAATGGCATGTAGTGATTTGATAAAGAAAACTACAATTTCCTGGGGCACCTGGGTGGTTCAGTAGGTTAAGCATCTAACCCTGGATGCCGGCTCAAGTAAAGGTTTCATGGTTTGTGAGATTCCAGCCCCACATCAGGCTCTCTGCTGTCAGCAAAAATGCCTGCTTCAGATCCTGTATCCCTCTTTCTCTGCTCCCCTCTCACTCATCGTCTCAAGAAATAAATAATATTTAAAAAATCAAACAAAATTTTTTTTAATTTCACAAAAGCATTATATGTATATAGTATTAATTGTTATATACTGATTATTGTGTAGTCTAAGTTTATGCATGGAAATCCACTGATATTCTGGGTTTGGGGAAAGCATAGTTATAAAAATAAATGACCAACAAATACTAATAAATAATACTAAAAAAAACAAATAGAAACATTGAGTGTATTGGTTACTTTAAAACTCGATTTTATTGATGTAAAAATGCTTAACATGAGATCTACTTTCTTACTAAACCTTAAGGATACATTGATTAAAGGTATAACAGGGGCGCCTGGGTGGCGCTGTCGGTTAAGCGTCCGACTTCAGCCAGGTCACGATCTCGGGGTCCGTGAGTTCGAGCCCCGCGTCAGGCTCTGGGCTGATGGCTCGGAGCCTGGAGCCTGTTTCTGATTCTGTGTCTCCCTCTCTCTCTGACCCTCCCCCGTTCATGCTCTGTCTCTCTCTGTCCCAAAAATAAATAAACGCTGAAAAAAAAATTAAAAAAAAAAAAAAGGTACAACATAAGTAGATCTCCAGAGCTTGTTCATCTTGCTTAACTGAATTTTTATGCCTGTTTATTAGTAACTTCCCATTCCCCCCTCCCCCAGCCCTGGCAACCACTATTCCACTCT
This sequence comes from Prionailurus viverrinus, assembly GCF_022837055.1. NCBI lineage: Eukaryota > Metazoa > Chordata > Mammalia > Carnivora > Felidae > Prionailurus > Prionailurus viverrinus. Next base: position 25,843,856 of record NC_062579.1, read on the forward strand.
TTGATTCTAGGAATTTGATGATTAAATATACATCATGTAAGCAGAACCATGTAGTGTTTATCTTTCTGTGACTAGCTTGTTTCACTTAGCATAAAGTCCTTGAGGTTCATCCATGTTGTCACTTATGGCAGAATTTTTCAAGGCTGAAACGTACTCCCCTGTTAGATATACTAAATCCTTCATCCCCTCATGTGTCCTTGGGCATCTAAGTTGTTTCCACACCTTGGCAATTGTGCCTAGTGTTGCGATGAACACAGGAGCTCTAAAAGCTGTTTGAAATCCTGATTGATTTTTTTTTTTAACATTTATTTATTTTTGGGACAGAGAGAGACAGAGCATGAACAGGGGAGGGGCAGAGAGAGAGGGAGACACAGAATCGGAAACAGGCTCCAGGCTCTGAGCCATCAGCCCAGAGGCTGACGCGGGGCTCGAGCTCACAGACCGCGAGATCGTGACCTGGCTGAAGTCGGGCGCTTAACCGACTGCGCCACCCAGGCGCCCTATGATTTTGATTCTTCTGTATAAATACCAAGAGGGACTACCAAATCACGTGCCAATTTCTGTTTTAACTTTTTGCAGAATCTGTGTTGCTTTCCACACACCTATACCATTTCGCAAAGCCACCAATCAAAGTGCAACAGTTCCAATGTCTCCACATCCTCACCAACACATGCTGTCTTTTGACATATACAGGATCGGTTCTAAACCTTGATGGGATCAAAGTTAATTTTTTCCCCTCTGTCATGGGGAAACATGACAGGGGGCAAACATCTGTTTCCATGCTATTTTGCTCCACCAGTCTACTGGTCTACCCTTGTGCATACAACACACGGTCTTGTTTACCACAGTTTTATATGCCATGTTATATTCTAGACGCTCTGTTTGTTTTACTTCAAGAATATCTTTGCTTTCTGAAGCCATTTACACCTTGCTATAAATTTCATAATTGGCTAGCTGAATTGCAAAGCAAAACACAGTAAAACCCAACACCTGTTGTCATTCTTATTCTGATTGTTTTACAGTCAGTTTTCAGGGAATTTTCACCTTTTTAATACTGAACATTCCAATTCCCTAACAAGGGAGGCTTGCCCTTTAAAATCTTTCATCTCTCTCTGAAGTCTGACTAGTCCCTCTGTGATGGCTGTATACATATTTTGTTAGATTCTCTTCTAGGTACTTGATTGTGATGCTCTTGTAAATGGCACCTTTCTTATACATTTCACTTTCTAAATATTATTAATACATATTTTTATCGAACTTTCATTGACATACCATTAAGTTTACCCCTTTAAATTATAATGATTTTTAGTATATTCACAAAGCTGTGCAACTGTCATCAGTATTTAACTCCACAACATTTTGATCACTTCAAAAAGAAACCACATACCCTTTGACTTCCACTTCCCACTGCCTACTCACAAGCCCTGGAAACCCTTTATCTACTTTCTGCCTCTATCAATGTATCCGTCGTGGATCATTGATAATTAAACTTCTATGTACACTTGGGTTGGGTTCTTTTACTTAACATATTTTAAAGACTCACCTATATCATGACATGTACCAGTACTTTTTTGATTATGACTGAATACTCCACTGTATGGACATACCATTTTGTGTATCCATTTACCAACTGATGGAAATGTGGACTGTTTCCAGTTTTAGGCAATTAAGAACAACACTGCCATGAACATTCATCTACAATTAGTTTGTTCTTTCGGTTCTTTTCAGTACCTGGGATTCAAATTGCTGAGCTATATTGTAACACTACAGTCAACTTTTTGAGGAACCACTGAATTGCTTTCTCGAAGAGCTGAAACCATTTTAAATTTCCACCAGCAATTAATGAGGGGGTCAAATTTGTCCACATCCATGGCAAATTTACAAAAGTGCCTATTTTTATTCTACCCAGTAGAGCGGGTATGAAGTGGTCTTTTTTATTTTGATTTGCATTTTCCTAATATTTAATGATGCTGAAGATCTTTCCATGTGTTTATTGGCTCTTTTTATAACTTAATTGTAAAAGTAATTACTTAAACCATATTCCCATTTTTTATTTTGGTTAATTACCTTTGTACCATTATGTTCTAAGACTTGTTTATGTATTCTAAATCCTAGATTCTCAAATAAACCATTTGCTATTATTATATCCCATTCTGCCATTTGTAGGTTTTTCTTGACAATTTACTTTGAGTCAATTTTTTTTCTGTTTCAAGGTAGTTAATTTATCTATTTTTTCCTTGGCGCTTTGTTTCAGGGGTCACATTTAAGTAACCATTGCCTAATCCAATGTAAATAATAGTTGGGTCTTTGTTTTCTCCTAACAATATTATCATTTCAGTTCTTATACTCAAATTTTCAATCCATTTTGAGTCAGTTTTTAAAAATGGCAAGACATAAGATGTCAATTTCACATATAGTTGTCTTTCCACCAAATTTGTCAGAAAGATTAATTACTTTCACTCCCACCATGAAATTATGGAAATCTGATCAAAAATCAATTTTTAATTTATGGGTTTACTTCTGGACTCTCAATTCTATTCCATTGTCTCTCCTCATGACAGTATAATAGTTTTCATTACTGGAACTCTGTGGTAACTTTTGATATTGCAAAATCCTCCAACTTTGCTTCTCTTTTTCAACATTGTCTTGCTTACACTGCATCACTTGAATTTCCATATGAAATTTAGGATCAGCTTGTCAAGTTTTTCAACAACAAAAAAGAAAGGGTTTTTATAGAGAACATGTTCAATCAGTAGATCCATTTTGGGGTTATTACCATCTTAAAAAGATTAAGTCTTCCAATTCGTGATTATGGAGTATCTTTCCAATTACTTAGGTCTGGAAAGTGGATTCTCCCCTAGAACGTCCAGAAAGGAATGTAACTTAACCTTAATTTTATTCCAGTGAGGCCCATTTTGGACTTCTACACTACAAAACTGTCAAGTATGAAAAAAAAATTGTCTTGTATAAACCACTGATATAATGATAATTTGTTCCAGCATCTATAGAAAGGTAATATACTTTTTATTCCCAGTGGTTAAGCATTTTCTCTTTCATAAAAAGTTGGATTTTGTCAAATGCTTTTTTGGCAGTTGTTTTGACATGTGGCTTTGGATCCTTTATTCTTTTAGTGAAGTGAAATAGATCATTGGTTCTCACTTTGAACAAACTTTGCATTCCTGGAATAAATTCCACTTGGTCATGGTTTATACTTCCTTTTTATATGTTGCTGTGTTCACTTTTCTAGTATTTTGTCTAAGATTTTTTCAAAAATTATTATCCTGCCATTTGTATTTACCTATTTAGGTACATCAACCAGCTCTACTTCCTTCATTCTTGCAGGTTATGATCTAGTTTCCCTTTCAATTCATCCTGGAGGACTTCCTGTATTTTGTAGGACTTATCTACGTAAATTTTCTGGGCACTTATCTAAGTATTAATTTCTATGGGGCGCCTGGGTGGCGCAGTCGGTTAAGCATCCGACTTCAGCCAGGTCACGATCTCGCGGTCCGGGAGTTCGAGCCCCGCGTCGGGCTCTGGGCTGATGGCTCGGAGCCTGGAGCCTGTTTCCGATTCTGTGTCTCCCTCTCTCTCTGCCCCTCCCTCGTTCATGGTCTGTCTCTCTCTGTCCCAAAAATAAATAAACGTTGAAAAAAAAATTAAGTATTAATTTCTCCCACTTTTTTTTAGTTTTGTTGGATAGAGAATTCTTGGTTGCTTTTTTTCTTTTCTATCACCAGTTGAACATGTTATCCCATTGTCTCCTGACCATCATGGTTTTTGATGAGTAAACAGCTATTAATCAGATTGACAACTCTTTGTATGTGAGAGATACCTTCTCTCTTGCTGCTCTCAAAATGTGTCCATGTTGGGGCGCCTGGGTGGCGCAGTCGGTTAAGCATCCGACTTCAGCCAGGTCACGATCTCACGGTCCGTGAGTTCGAGCCCCGCGTCGGGCTCTGGGCTGATGGCTCAGAGCCTGGAGCCTGTTTCCGATTCTGTGTCTCCCTCTCTCTCTGACCCTCCCCCGTTCATGCTCTGTCTCTGTCTCAAAAATAAATAAACGTTAAAAAAAAAAATTTAAAAAAATGTGTCCGTGTATGCATCTCTTTTGTTTATCTTACTTTGAATTTTTTAGGCTTTGTCAGTGTGTAGTGTTTTCATCCAATTTGAAAATATCTCAACCATTATCTTTTCCAGTATCTTTTTTGTCCTTTTCTTTCTTCTTTTCGAATGTCCATTATGCATATCTTAATACAGTTGATAGTGTCTCATAGATTTCTTTTTTATTTAAGACATCATGTGCATTTTCCTGCAATTAGTGGGGGACAGGCACAGAAAGAGGGAGAAAGAATCCCAAGCGGGGTCTGCACAGTCAGCTCAGAGCCCGATGTGCGGCTTGAACACACAAACCGTGAGATCAAGACCTGAGGCAAAATCAAGAGTCAGAGGCTCAACCCACTGAGCCACCCAGGTGCCCACATGATGTCTCACAGGTTTCTGAGGCTCATTTCAATTTTCTTCATTTTTTTCTTTCTGTTGTTCACACTGGATTATATCAATTGTTCTAGCTTCAAGTTGGCAATAATTTCTTCTAACAAATAACCTGTTCATCGTCTACAGTATTTTTAAGCCGTTTTTAAAATCAGTTTTAGGTTCACAGGAAAATTGAGTGGAATGTACAGATATTTGTAATGTACTTCCTTGCCCCTAAACATGTGAAGACTCTCCCATTACCAAGTGCCCCACCAGAGTGGTACAGTCGTTACAAGTAATGAACGTACACTGCCACATCGTTATCACCCAGAGCCCATAGTTTACCTTAATATTCACTGTTGCTCTTGTACATTCTATGGGTTTTGACAAAAACATAACGATATGCATCCATTTTTATAGTATCATACAGAGTCTATTCACTGCCCAAAAAATCCTCTCTGTTCTGCATCTTCATTCACTATCCCCACCCCAATCCCTGGCAACCACTGAAGTTAGTACTGTCTCCATAGTTTTGCCATTTCCTGAATGTCATATAGGTTAAATTATATAGTATGCAGCCTTCCTTATGTACAGCAGGATGGCTCTTGGGGGCTGGAGTATTCACCTTCTGCCATATGCAAGCCTAGAACTGACTGGACTGGGTATTTCTCTTCCCTCAGGTCACTTAGGCTCTGGGTAGCTTCTTCTCAGGGCAGACATTATCAAAAAGAACAACATGTCTCTGGCATAAATCAACAGGGTTACTTTTCCATTTCCCTGAAAAAAGTAGGAAGAGAAGTATGAGTGATGTTTACTGTGGGAAACTGGTAGAGCTCCTGGAGATAAATCCCACAAAATTTGGGGGAGGGAAGGAGACACAGCGAGCCTCCAAATTTCACCAACTACAGGTCAAGATTTCATACCCCTGTACTAGTTCCTGTGATAGTTTTCCCTCCTACGTCTCTACTCTGGTGAGTTTTGACTCCTTGTTTTTGCCTATTTTTCTCCAATAGTGGGAATCGTGGTTTTCCCTGTGTCCTTACCTCTTTTATGGATCCTAGAACAATTATTTTTCAACCTGTTCTTTTTTTTTTTTTCCCTTAGGTGTTAGGACAAAATCGTGTCTTCCAGACTCCTTACATGCAGAATCCAGTATTTAAGATTTTCATATTATTTTTTGACTCCAGAAACTCTCAAGTTTATTCTTTTTCATGTGATTTCTAGCTCTTTTTTAATCTTCTCTTTTGGTGAGACATGTTTCCATAGTTTTCTTTTAAAGAGGAAGTTCCCCTCCCCCAGTCCTTTGAACACAGGTGAAATAGCTGATGTACATTTTTTTCTATTAATCCCAACACCTGGGCTTTAGAGGTAATTGTTGGCTTTTATTTTTAATTCCTGGAGCATGGACTTTTTTTTTTTTTTTGCCCTCATCTAGTATTGGTTTTTTTTGAACACTTAATTCGATGATCATCCTTGCTCAGGGGCCATGCTAATCTTCTTTGTATCGTTCCAGTTTTAGTACATATGCTATGGAAGCAAGTCCTAGTTTTCTTTTTAAACTGGATATTTAATATAATGTGGCAACTCCAGAAATTAGATTGTATTCTTTCCCCAAAGTTGGTTTTTATGTCTATTTGTTATTTTGTTTTTAATGACTTTCTGAATTAATTCAAGACAGCTAATATTCTTTGTTACTTGTAGCCACTGAAGTCTGTCCTCAGCTTCTTACTGGCCAGCTAATAATTGGACAGGCATTTCCTTAAATTCCTGGAACCAACATATCTTCCAGTCTTTCCTAAGAGGCTTTGTGTGTATGTTGGTGATACCGAAACTAATCAAGATACTACTGTTTAACTCTTATCTTTACTTCCTGCGTTGGCAAAACCTTAAATTCAGCGTTAGGTTAGAGATTCCAATATTTTCCGGGTTCTCCTGTGCTGTGTACAGTTCTCAGCATATACAAAGTTCTATGCACGTGCATGGCCATTTGGACCCTGAGAAAAAGATACTGGAGATTTTCAAAGCATCACACGTACACCTTGTTTCCTGGATTTTACTTTCAAGCTTTGAAATTAGCCTATTGTTTTAACTTTTATCCTCTACTATAGGCAAGTGCAATGTCAAAAAAGTGCATTTTATTGTTTCCAATATCTGGACCTCAAAGAAGGCTGTTAAGATGGGGCACCTGGGTGGGCAGTCAGCTAAATGTCGAACTCTTGATTTCAGCTCAGGTCATGGATCTTGTGGTTGGTGAGATGGAGCCCCAAGTCGGGCTCTGGGCTGACACTGTGGAGCTTGTTTGGGATTCTCTCTCTCTCCCTTTCTCTCTGCCCCTCCCTTGCTCACACTCTCTCCAAATAAATAAATAAAACTTTCTTGAAAAGGCTATTAACACTGTTAATTTTCAATGAGATCAAATAAAGAAAGCATTAAGAGCAAGGTCTTCCATGGGCAAACCAGACGGGGGAAAAAGTAACAATTCTCTGGGAAGGTGGCTCTTAAGGAGCTCCACACTTATTCCTGCCCCCAGGTTGCTGGTTTTAAGAGTTACATCAGAAAAAGGAGTGGAGATTCACTGTTCTTACCAAGATTCCGTTATTTTTTAATAAACACTACCTGTATTGCTGAAAGCCTGTACTTCATTTGCAGAGTTTGGACAAAATTTGACTCTGACAATGTTTTCCATGTTCTCATTACTTTCATGGAGCAGAGGAATTATGGTAGTGGCTCACCTGCAATTTTTGTTCAAGTCACCACCTAATTTTACTATATTGTTTTTTTTTTTAAGTCCAGAAACCTTGCTAAGCTTTTTAAACTCAAGTTCTTTTCAGAAGATTATATGGAACACACCAATAAAGACAGTTATGTTATTCCCTTTCCAATTCTATTTTTTTTTTTCAGCCTGATTGCACAGGTTAGTACTTCCAGTGTCATGACACAGAGGTAGTGAAACTACTCTTCCTCCCTGTATTTCACATCTCAGTAAGAAAGCTCTCAGTTTTGCCATAATCATTCAGCAAAATACTCCTCTTGTCATCCCAGTTTACTCTAAATGTTTATCGTCAATTATTTTTCTTAAATTTTGTTACTGTATCTTTTGAGATGATCATATGGTTTCCTTCAATTATTGCGATTTTAAATTACCTAGTACTGAAACTGTACCAAAAACCATAGATGCATGGTTTTGACAGCCAGCTATAGCCAATGGCAAGTCAGCAGGCAGGGATAATGATGCTTTAGGGTTTTCAAATAATGATGTCTTAGGGTGTTCAAAGAATGTTTTAGTGTATCTGGATACACTCACTTCCTACAACGTGCTTGAATAACACTGACAACATTGATTCAATGTAATAAAGCACTCTACTATCAACTCATTAGGTGAATAGAAGTGAATAATTACAAGTGATTTCTGTCAAGTTTTAACTTTGTCCTAGCTTTTAAAACCTGTGGTGAATCAAAGTAAAGTTGTCAACATTAAAATGCTCAAATAAGCTCCAGTAACTTGTCTATCCCAGGGTTAAAGAGTATATACACTGTTGACAGAATGTCTCAGTGTGAATTCCACATCTGTCACTTAGTGGATGTCACTCTGGTCATAGCTTTTCTTTGTTATATACTTCAAGTTTCATCCTGTACTAAAATACCAAGAGTATCCTGAAAGAACTCTTTAAGGATTATGTATGTTAAGTGTATCAAATGCTTAGAAATGACCATGTTAATAGGAAATGTTAAAGAAGTGTTATTTAATATTACATATTTTCTGTCTACTTTAAGTGTACTGCCTAAAACGTGGATGGGTTTTATCAGCGATTATTACTGTCCATTTCTACAACCACTATAAACCTGCAGTCTTATCTAATTAACAGTTAAGATACTGCTATTTATGTTACTAGTATATAATGTCCATCCTAAGAAATCAGAATTATAATTGGGAATTAGTTCCTCAAATCTTCCATCTGTGTCCACCTTTGACTACAAGGTCTCAAATCCTGTAATAATGAAAACTTTAGGTGATTATAGATACATGTTACAGAATTTTCTATCTTATTAAAACCTTAAAGATGCATATTTTACTAATATTTAGAATTTCATTCAAAAGTAAATACAGAACAGCTTTAAAAACAGTAGTATTTCGGGGCGCCTGGGTGGCGCAGTCGGTTCAGCATCCGACTTCAGCCAGGTCACGATCTTGCGGTCCATGAGTTCGAGCCCCGCGTCGGGCTCTGGGCTGATGGCTCAGAGCCTGGAGCCTGTTTCCGATTCTGTGTCTCCCTCTCTCTCTGCCCTTCCCCTGTTCATGCTCTGTCTCTCTGTCCCAAAAATAAATAAACGTTGAAAAAAAAATTAAAAAAAAAAACAGTAGTATTTCATGTTTTGTTCTTACAATGTTATTTTCCTCTGTCTTAGTAACAACTCCCAGGTTACAAAGTAACTTCTTACCAAACGACTACTATAAATTATCCTCAAGAGCCATCCCTTCATAATCGTTAACACGTTTCATGCCTGTATATAAAAAGCAGAATATGGAGGTAAACAGTCCATTGCATTCATGATGCAGAAATCATACATGACATTTTGAATCATGCCAAGATGTCAAACGACATAAATGACAATAAAGATGATGAGGGTTTTCTCGAGGTGAGAGAGCTTCAGAGAGAACATCAATGACTAGGTTCCATTCAAGGTTCACACACACACAAAAAAGAGATTGGTCAAAGTAAGTAACCCCAAGGTAGCACTTGAAATAGTGTTGGTAAATACACCACGTTTACTCATTCCTTTCATCATTTTTTCTTTCATTCAGGAAACACTGGTAAGCTCTGGTTATCCAGGTGGTGTCAAAGATCTAAAAGAAAACAAGTGATGTAGCATCTTTCCACACGGAGACGAGGTAGGTAGTAAATAAGTAACAAGTACACAAAACTTTATTTAGTTATTTTGGAGACAAGAACAGACAGACAGAGACAGAGAGCGCACCTGTCTGTGTGCAAGCCAGGGAGAGCAGAGAGAGAGGGACAGAGACAATCACAAGCAGGGTCCTCGCTGTCAGTGGAGAGCCTGATATGTGGGGCTATTTCATGAACCCTGAAATCACAATCTGAGCCAAAACCAAGAATCAGATGCTTAACTGACTGAGCCACCCAGGTGACCTGACAAAAAATTTTTAATCTATTTAGTAATTTTAGTAAATGTTAAGAAAAATACAATCCAAGTCTTAATGATCAAGAAGAAAGCTAAAGGCAGGCATATTTTAAGTTCCTACCAGAAGCCCTCTCTGAGGTACTCACAATGCAAGCATGTGGAATGAAATTTCAAGTATAAAAAGTCTGCCACAAGCACAACTAGTACATATTTGCTGGCACTCAGGTCCTGCATGCCGAGAGCTTGCACCACTGGGGAATCATGACATGTTTAGGAAACACTAAATAAAAACTCACTATCTTTCACAACTTGCTGTTTCCAAATCCTTCCCACATTCCTGTTAGCATGTCAGATCAAAATTATTTGTATTCTGGGTCTCAATCTCTTACAGCAATAATTTTTTTTTCACAATACCTAATTGTATCTGCTCTTCATTTTCTTGCCAGAAAATTCCTCTCCAGGCATATTTTCTCTTATGATGTTTTTGATCAAAGTGTTGTCTTTGCACATAGGAACTGCCATCGTTCATCTGGGTACTAATGAGTTCATCCATCGAAGTCAGATTCTTAGCATTATCATTTTCACATGGTAATGCTAATTTTCTTATCAGTCTATCACCAGTATCCTGCACTTGAACTTGACAAGGAACACAACCTCAAACTAGTTGCTCGGCCCAGTTGATAGCTGTACTTTTTAAGTATTGTACATTCATTCCTCTATTGGAAATGTTTATAGAATTTAAAAATCAAACTCTCATTCTGGGGACAAAACACTTAACCCTGCTGGCTCTACTGCCCCTTCCAACCCTGGTAGTAGCCCGAAGTCCCTCCAGAAGATCTTAGTTTTTGTGAAGACAGCTGGAAGCCACAGCTCCTTGTACAAATACCTATTAGCCAAGAAAAGACGGGAAAGTAACTTTACCCTCCATTAGGGGACCATATTTTTATACAATTTCACTCTTCTAGGGGTGCCTGGGTAGCTCAGTCGGTTAAGCGTCCGACTTTTGATTTTGGCTCAGGTGGTGATCCCATGGTTTCTGAGATCAAGATCTACATCAGGCTCTGGGCTGACGGTGTGGAGCCTGCTTGGGATTCTCTCTATCCACCTCTACCCTGTTTTTGCCCTCTCTCAAAATAAACTTAATTTGTTTGACTTTCACTCTTTTAAACAATTGGACTTAACAAGCTATGTTTAGGGGTTAGGTCCTCCCATTGGTTTTGAAAAAAATATTTCCTTAGGAAATAGCTTATTGGATTTGCCAGATGGGTACCATTAAGGTCTTACTTGTCTACATTACTCCTACTTGAAGCCTCAGCTATAAGGTTTAGAAGAAATGTTTGTTTCCTGTGCCCTTTGGGACTAGAATGTTCTAACATTTTTAATAATTAAGACACATCTGACTACATATTCCTTTGTTTTTCTTGTGATAAACTTTACGTATGCATTTAATAGGCCTGCATTATACCTTCTATTTCTGCTTTTATTTGCTTACTGATCTATCTTTACTAAATGGGGGAAAAAGTTAATTCAACACTTACTATGTACCAGAGATTGTGGTGTTTACAACTTAAACCCATGTTTTACAGGGCATATTTAGATTTCAGAAGCAACTTGGGTAACTGTCAAAGAGGGTGACTGGTCTCATGCAATTCAACAACTCTCCAGGGCTAGGATGCGATCTAAATCTCACAGTTATTTGTGTTACTCCTCTGTCCAGCCCTCTCCTAACTTTGCCCTTACACCTGTATCTGTTACTTCAATGTTGGTTCCTTCTTAGTAAAGAAAATATTATACTCTGAATTCTGACTTACAAAATATGTGTGATTACAATGCTATAATTTTTATTTAGCAACCCAATGGTTTTGCCAACTTATCAGCTTTGTCAAAAGCCAAATTATTTCATAAAATGTATCCTCCAGTCTCTCCACTGTGGACACATCACAATATCAACAACATGTACAAAACTCAAAACCTAAAAATAAAGATTATCACAGATAATTTCCACTGGATTTGCTCAATGGTGTGCCTGTCAGATGCAGTGTCCAATTTTTTTTTTTTTAGAAATCATGTCAGTAAAGGTTTTTGTTTTGTTCTGGGTACTACTTCCCTACAAATGGGTTCATTTTTATTGTTATTGTTCCCAGTTTCTATGTCAGTGATTTCCCTGCTTCTCATGTTGTCCGCCTTCACAAAGACTTTACACTGCACCCAATTGATATAACATTTCATTATAAAAGAACTAGTGACCTCACACGTAATTTGAGTTGTCTACTTGGTAAGAAAAACTTCTGTGCTAGTAAGTGCATGTAATAAATCCTTTCTGTCTATGGTTATATTTTGAATAGCCAAACAGTATTTTTGTCTCATAGGACATCCTGTCTTTAGTGTTTAAAGCAAAAATTCCCCCTTATGTACAGCTTAATACAGTAGAAAGCAAATAAATGTTGGTCTTTAACCCGGATGTTACATATTCTTCTAGGATATAAATGAAAGAGCCATTAACTACCTGGGTATCCATATCCATCATGACCCTGACCATATACAGATGGCACAGCACGCAGTGGGCTAAGTGAAGTGAGGTAGGAAGGGTTAAATTAACCAATACAGACTGTCAAACACACTGGGTCTAAGACTACCACCAAGTCCTTATCACCCACCCAGACCTGAAGGGATAACGGAAGAAATGTTAACACTGGACTCAGGGACAGCTCTGCTGTGGAAGAGGGAGTGTATAATTGTACTTATGACTATGGATAGAAAATTCAGCCACTGTTACGCTGTAACAGAAAGGAGGGAGCCAGAGCATTCAATACCTCTTTCTCCTCCATTCGTCTCCTCCCTTGTCAGTGATTTCCGTGGAGTCAACACATCCAGAAACTAGAGCACAGAGACACTTACTGACAGAGCCTACAGAGATGACTCTCTCCAGTATTAAGCAAAGTGGAGAAAGCAAAGTATAAAATTGAACAAGTCCCCCCCAACAAAAAAAAGGTGCTTAATAAATTAATTCCATTGTTTATAAATAATTTAATTCCTTAAGTTTCTTGGCTTTAAAAGGAAAATTTAATACTAAAATGATATACTTGAAAAAGTAATTTATAAACTCTAAAGCATTTCACAATAATTAACTGTCAAAAAAAAAAAAAAAACTCCCTGTTTAGGAATTCAGAAATGACTACTCAAATGTAATTAGTTTAACTTTATATATCTAATACAGAGCTTAAGAAACATTGAGACATTTTAAAACTGTAGTTCTAAAAACATTACCCTATTTGAACTGTTCCTAATTTTCACTTCTGTTAATGAATCAATGATGAACATCTTGGTGTCTACCTTGTTTTTGTGATTTGAATTACTGGATATTTGACATCAATTATTCAAGTTTTCCTGTAAAGGTGGCACCTATTCACAGTATTTTATAAGAGAAAATGGCTGATTGCTTTATTATACACTGATTTCTCACTGATTACACATTTGTGTAAATATGTATAGTACTTTGTGCCCTCAATAGTTTAACAAAATATTGTCACTTTGTGACTTTTGAAATCATTTTCCTGGAATAAATTGCTTTTTATCTGCTACAGTTCTTATATATACTTTCCTCTCAGTTTTACTAAATAAAAATCATCTTGTTTCTTTTATTAATCACCTTGAAATTTATTTTGGTATGAAAAAGGTCTAATAGAAAAGGTGTAATATTTTACTAGGTAGCTACACAAATTTCTCACTGTCACTACTGCATAATATTTGACTGATTCATGAGCTTATTATAAACCCGATTGTGTTATTTTTATATTACAAATAAAGGAAGGACACTGTGATTTTAAATTGCCTTGTAATCAACTACAATTCACTGTGATTTTTCTGGACTGATTCTATAGTTAGTGACTCAACAAGTATCTGAAAACATTTATAACCTTTACACAAATAGGTAACAAAACTATCAATTTTATGGTGGTTTACCAATTAAACTTTACACACTGCTTCAATGTTTTCTGGTGTTACTGCTATGCCAAAGTGTAACACTTAACGATTTTTGTCTTAAAATACACATCTATTGTTGGTTTATGCTTTTGTTCATTAGACGTTTGCAGAAAAATTTTTTAAATACTAGGACAAGTCCTCAAAACATTACGGAACAGTGTTTGGTTTTTTTGCTTTTGTTTGTTGGTTTGTCTCCCGCCGCCCCGCCCCAGCTCAATTTAGTTTTCCTTTCCATTGGTTGTGTCTGGCCAGCACGACTGTATGGCAAAACATTCTTTTCTCCACCCCCACAACCACATTACTTTCAGGTTTATATTCCCTTTTTGTCTGCATTACAAAGGGATTCATTCCTCAATTCTGTCCTCTACAGATCCTATTTTCTCTAGTGTTATTTGTTATAAACACTCAACATAGTTCTTAATTTCACTATTATATTGTTAGCTTCCTTTCAGTCTTACCCAATTTTATTGAAGTTTCTTTTACTCTCCCCTTATATTTTGCATGATCATGTTTTCAACATAGGACTTCTATACAATATTTTTAAATTTATTCAAGGAACCCAGGTTTAAATATCATTTGAAAAGACTAATCTTATTACAAGTTTTATTTCTGAAGACTTAAGACATACTAGTTTTCTAAACCTTTGATATTTTTCATGGACAGTAGACTGTTTTCCTTTGCTCTACCCACCCTTCCCTACAGTACAGTCGAAGACATCCAGACATACTGTTTGCTACTTTTAGGAATGTCCTTGGTGCCACTCACTCTCCCACAGAATTTTGATAAAATCCTATCTTTAATTCAGAGATGAAATGTAGGTGATGTACACAACTTCTAGACCAATTTGGGTCTCAGAGGTTTATCAACATGATTTTGTGAACCTGAGGTAAAACTGTCCAAAAGTTCTAAGACTAGGGTCAATGTTCTTCTACACTGTCAATCTCTAGGAGTTCTGAGAGATGCTTTGGGCCATTCCAAGGAACAAGCAGGGGCCTTGATTAGTATGGTGCTGGTAATCCTGCCTCCATGCAAATTATAGAAGTGGAACCTCTCTGGATTAAGCATTTGATTTACGTGTAGGATTTGGTGAAAATGTTCTGCTACTAAACAACAGTATCCAACAGAGCAGTGCTGCCCCAAATTTCAATCAGTCACCTCGTTACTTCTTTTAAATTCAGGTTGTGATCTGTACCTCAGACTCAGGTTAGAAATCTACATTTCTAACAAGCTCCTAGGTGACCATGATGCTACATTTCTGTAGATCGTAGTTTAAATCAATGAGTGCTTAGAGTGTTTGAGTCATTTCAGCTCTGCTTTACCTTGTTACATATCAAACACTCTGCATGCCAGGATATACTCTTCCCAGACATCTTTGTGTCTCTTAACAGTATTTTCTGTGACGAACCGTGTGTTTTGAAAATGCATGCATTGCAAACCCAGCTACTATCTTCGCTTTTTAAATGTGTCCTTTTGTGGAGATTTGTCAGAATAGTAGCTGTCCATGATCACTTAAGCCTCCTGAGTTGAGGGACTTCACACATGAATCCCATCCCCTCAAGGTTGAAGCAAAATACTTCTCAGGTTCCTCCGAAGCTAGAGCATGAATGGCCATATGTTATAACAACCCCATTGAGATGCACTGTACCAAGAGCCTCATTCTTAACAGAGTACGGTGAGGGAATGGATGCCACTTCCTGGAGAGGACACTACTTTCAGAAGGAGACATGGCAGATGTCTAAGTAGGAGGCAACATGTATGCATTATCAAGTGTATGTGTGCGTGTGTGGGGGGGGGGAACCTAGTTTTTATTCTGAAGGTAGAAAGTTTTCTAGTGAAACAAAAAAAGCATCATAATCTGATTATTCCATACTACACATCCTCAAAGCCTATCTTGTTTCTCTCAACTTCAACAATTCCACCCAAAAATAACGTAGGAAATATCTGTTTTCATTAATTTCTCATCAATTTTAACTAGCTACTATGGTTTCTGTTGTGGAAACTAACAGTCCTGACCAAAAGGATCTTCCCCAGGAGAAGTATTTCATTTTTAAAACAAAAACTGTTTTTGCTCTATTATACAATAACACAAATCTACTATAATATAAAACACTGTATTTTTATATTAGAAGGCATACTGATTTCAGGAGCAAGAGAGGGACACTGTCAACAGTTGAAGTAGTGTGTCCCCATGCTTAGTTTCCAACAGTCTGTCAAAGAGGATCAGAAAAAAAAAACATGAGAAGAAAGTCCTTCTAATTACTTATGGTATAAACTAAAAAGGAAAACTATTCCCTTGTATAAAATTCATGAGAGGAGTTGAGTCAACGTGCCACTCTATAATGCGTTTTTTTTTCTGAAAAGGGGCATTCTTCATTGTTAAGGGCACTAAGTCCAGGAAACATAATAACTTTGTTTTGCAATAATATTCACGGGTTCTTGACTTCCAGTTTTAGTCTTTCTTACATTGGCAAAAAAATAAAATAGAATTTTAGATTGCTTAAAAATCAGCAGACTCCAAATCTATCTACAACGTTTCTCTAACAACTCCATTTGTAATGATTTTATGTATAAAATGCATACCATAGTAATTTTGCAAAGGCAATCATAAGCACTTCTTTTTGTGCTTTGAAAAATAACGAAGTAGCTTTAGGGGGAAAAAAAGCAAAAAAAAAAAATATTAGGAGGTTTTTTTTGTTTTTTTTTTAGAAATTTTTTCCTCAACATCTCTCTCATATTTACTGGCATTTTTCCCTCCCACTAAAGTAGGGAGGGCATTTTGTACGCCTTGGGATTTTAGTGAAATTCTGTTACTTCTAGCAAGAAATCAAAGGAATGGAAAATACAGTAGAAATATTTCTGAGGTAATGAACACTGATTTCCTATAATGAAAATAAAGGACAGAAGATACTTAAGATTTTACTCAGCTCACGCCTACCTTCACTTTTCCTGAAGTCATGTGTGAGAGACAAGGTAGAAAGAAATTATATTGAGGTATCTACTCTTGCTTTTAAAAGGTAGTAATCACTAACATCTTACACAAATTCTTGTAGCTCTTTTGAACACCTAAATAACATATTTAGGGAAAAATTTGTATTAAAGAAGTCATCTGTATATAAGAGAATCAGGTTCTATTTGAAATACAGTTTAATATTTCTCAAATTCTAATAAAGAAATTACAGGAAAAAATATTTAACCATCTATGTATGCCTATTACGGCTTTTTTTCTCAAAGTGACCTGATATTTTACAATTAGGCAGAAGCCTCCCTTTTCATGTTATATTATTTTCCATTATTTTTGAGGTATACAACCTGTAATGATTCCAGAACAGTTTTGCCATTTTTCAATGTATCAAGGAACATTAAAAATTTGAAGTTTCATAAGCAATCAAGATACACATTATGCTTCCTATTCTGATACCTGGCCATTTTTGAGAAACATTTCATTTATAATGCCTCTACAGTGGTACTCTATGAAATACATGCTAACACCACTTCCTCTAGGGATTCCATCCATAGATAACTCGATTTAAGGAAAGCTTATACCTACTGGACTATGTTACATCACTCATTCATCTTAAGGTCTCTCTTAAGTATGTATTCCATGCAGAACACACACATACAATTCCATCTTCCGATTAAAGACCAACGTTTCCTCCTAGAAAAAATCTCACCAAATCTAAGAAACTTTATTGGGGTGCAATGAGGAATTTGTCTCTATTAATGTCACACCTCAGTCTTCAAATACTTAGAAATAGGAGAGAAAAATCACACATAAGAAAGAGACATTCACAGGGACAGCTCAGAGTGACATATTACTTTGTTTTGTGGACATTTTAATGGGGGGTTTTATCGTAACTCCTTCAACTAAAGCACTTACACTTAAAAGAATGTGAACATATTTCCCATTTCTTTGATATTTGATTTCAAATACAATGCTGAGTATCAAAAGGAGTCCCAATAAATGCCCACTAAATGGGCAGGAAAAGCTTTATAGTTTCATGAAACCGTAAAACACAGGTTTCTGGATCACAGAAGGGCAAAGAGACACAGGTCAAACATGTAAACATGCTTTTTTCCCCATTAAGAAATCTCTGTGTCAAAATTCTAAGTAATGACCCACCGACTGTAAGTACTCTTTTAATTTCTTGCTAATATTACTAATAGGTAATAACTATGAAATAGATCTAAAGGTTATTTTATGTAAGTTTATCTTGAGACAAAGAGACAGAGTGAGAGCACGTGTACATCCAAGTGGGGGGGGGGGCGAGAGGGAGAGACAATGAATCGCAAGGGAGGGACAATGAATCGCAATGCAGGCTCAGTCCCACAAATGGTAGAACACGACCTCAGCCAAAACCAAGAGCCAGCTGCTTAACTGAATGAGCCACCCAGATGCCCCTAAACATTATTTTCTAAGAAAATTCAGTAGGGAAGTTCCGTTAAGAGTTAGAAAGGTTTATTGAATTCACTTTTTCAAGATGTATAAGCAAAATATGTCAAGCCAAAGAATGAAGTTGTTGTGTTTGAATATATTAGTATTCTAAAGATGGGTATCATTTTTATTTCATCCAACTTCTGATACTGTAACTACAAATAAACTCAAATATCATTTTCTCCAGAGCCTTGTTTCCAATTAGGCACGACTTCTCTTCTTCCTCCAATTTTACGTTGTAACTGTAATGATACATCATATTCTCTCCTACAGTATTTATATTGTTATGTTCCTATTCAGCAATCAGCTCCCTGAAGGCATGTGACAGATCTGGTTGTTTAGTGCATTTCTCTATCATCTGGTTATACTAGATTCCACCAATAGCCAAGATCCATTTCCCCTTCCTTGTACCTACACAGTTGGTTATGTAACTTTGAATTTCCCTGCAGTCTTGAGCAGGAAAACATGCCCTGTCAGTTAATATTGCACTCATTTAGGAGACTTGCTTTAACGAACCATATTAACCAAACATGCTATAAGGAGAGGCTTAAAACAAACTTGCACATGGGGCTCACTCTCTCTTCTGTCTCTACCATTGACTCAAAAACATGTCCATGCCCACTTGTTGGAAGATTAGAGGCATGTAGAGCAGAACTAGGTCATCCCAATCTTCAAGGCCAGCCTAGTTAAAATGATAGCCAAATAACCTTCAGACGTACACAGTCCACTTAAAGGAGCAGAGATGCACAAATGATCCCGATTTAGAAGTGCTAAACCCTGCAGGCAAATAATAAAAGGGTTCCTTCAAGTTTTACCATGGTTTGTTCCAAAGCCATAGGTAACAAATACTGCAGATGTTGTAAATACTCTGTGCTAAGAGAAAAATACTTTTTATTTAAATATATGTCTTAGAAAACAACAGGGACGCACCAACTAAACTGAGCCACCAAACCTAACCAAAAATTTACCTTTGATTGTGATTTGAATCACTTGCCAGTGCTGTATAATACAGGATGGCTCAGGCACATTCAACTACACGGATATCCAAATAAGCCATTCTGACCAGGGTACTCAACACCTTGGATACACTCATTGATTTCTGTGTGGGGAAGTAACTAACTTAATAAGGGTCAGGGTTTCTTTGGGAGTTACTTTGTTTGAAAGTTCCAGAAAATGCCAATTATACAGATGTTAAAAGTAATTTTTGCCACCTCAAGGAAGATACACCAGTAAATTGGAGATACCAAATCTGCCCTCAGAGAGCTAGTCAGTGAATAGTATTAGTAGAAATATGACCAAAGTCCAAGAAGGAATACTATATATTATAGAGTTCTAGAATATAATGGGAGGCAACAGAAGAAATGACAACGTACAAAGATCATCACTGGGAGTAAAGATGAGAAACCCACACAAAACTTTTCATGTTATTTCAGGCACTGTATCTGGCGGCCTTGACTGAACTGTTTTCAGTTTTGTGAATACATCCTCTTCTCTTCATGATCAACTTCGTAAGTGATGAATATCACTGAACAGATGGGTCATTTTCAGAAATTGGAGTCCTATTCTGTATTCTCTACACCACTGACACGTCCCCAGTGTATCATGTGCCAGGCTAAGTTCAAAGGACTAGTCCCTTGCCAAAGTTTCAATTTCAACCCCTTAGATCTGTTATTAGAAAAGTTAAGTACAGAAAAGATAAATTTTGATTTAAAAGAATTTGAGAAAGGTAAAAACAGAGTTCATCCCCAGAATCATAAAACATAACTGACTGATGCAGGGCCCAGGAAGGCGTATTTGAAATATTTCAACAGAATGATTTTATAATCTAGTTGCACAGAAAAACGGTATAAATCCATCAAATAATGAAAGAATAATGCAAGGTTACATACTTTCAAGGATTTATTCTTGTATAAGAGAATATGAAAATTGTACGCCTTCAGTCTAATGGGAGAAAAAAAGTAAATAGAATTTGATGTGGGCTATAGAATAGCAACTTAGATACAATATTCGGTCCCAGTACCCAGAACTTGATTTGTAATACCATTCTCCAATGAAGGGAACAAGGTTCTGTTGGAGCAATGGCTTAGTCTAAGTATGATTGGGATGGGAATATTTAAGATGAGCTTTGAAACAAGAAGTAAAGTAGTGTTGCCCCCCCCCCCCACACACACACACACAAACACACACACACACACAGATGTGGGCATGTCAAAGGCAAACAGAAACCAAGTAAAAGAGCTTCCATAACAGCCAAGAATTTAATGATTTGGGCAATAATGTATTAGGGGCAGCTGTGTGGCTCAGTTAAGCATCCTACTTTTGATTTTGGCTCAGATCATCATCTCACTGTCAGTGGGTTCAAGCCCTGCATTGGACTTGGCACTGACAGTGTGGAACCTGCTTGGGATTCATTCTCTCTCTCTCTCTCTCTCTCTCTCTCTCTCTCTCTCTCTCTCTCTGTCTCCCTCTCCCTGTCCCTCCTGTGCTCTCTCTCCCACAGTAAATAAACTTAAAATACCTATCAGATTATAGTTGACCCTTGAATAATGACTCCCCCCACAGTAGAAAGTCCACATGTAACTTTTGAGTCTCCTAAAACTTAACTACTAAACAGCCTTTTCTTGATAGTAAGCCTGAACAATATAAACAGTTAAATACTTTATTATATGTATTATAAACATAAAGTAGATAAAATATTAAGAATATTTTAAAATAATAAAATAGATAAATAAAGTAGATAAAATATTAAGAAAATTCCAAAGAAAAGAAAATACACTTACAAAACTGTAGAGTATTTATATAAAATGTCCACATGCAGTAGACTCAAGCAGTTCAAACTTATGTTGTTCAAGGGTCAACTGTATAAACAAATTTTTAGCATCTATCCATGACTCCAAAATCATAGAAATAAATGGCTGAATAAATGAGGGAGAATGGAGTGACATCCCATGCAGAATGAAAAAAAACTGATGTGCATTATTTCATCTTTAAGGAGGTGGAACAGAATTCTGCATGCCATTAGTGTGGGATGCCCTCAGTGACTTCTTGTCAAAGAGGACAGGATGGCAAAGGGCAAAAAGAGTAACTGTGCAGTGGAGAAACTAGACAAGCACTACCTCAGCAGGGTGATCAAGGGCAACACTAACAGTGAAAAGTCCTGATGACAGAACGTACCCTTGATAAAGGATGAAAATGGCACTTTACGTCTGTGATACACCCTCCCCTCCAAAACCCACGATCCTAGTCTAACTGTGAGAAAAACATCAGAAAAATCCCCATTTAGGAAAAATCTCCCAACCCCCATCTGACCATTGCTTTGCAAAGTTGCCAAGATAATAAAACATAAGCAAAGTCTTAGAAATTGCCACAGCCAAGAGAAGTCTACGGAGATCTAAGAATTTTATGTACTGTGATACCTTGTACAGTATCCTCAAGCAACATCAACAAAAGTCAACTGGCCACAAGTGAGGAAACCTGAATAGTGTCTTATTATTTGTGACAAAACTACCCCACTAACTTAAGAACACGGGAAACTGAACATAAGGTATAAAGTAACTCTCTGTACTAGGTTTCCAAGTTTTCTATACATCTAAAATTACTCTCCAACTAAAAGTGTATCTAAAAATACAATACCATGGAATCTCAGAACAGAGTTTGACTATCTGCCTGGGAGGGATCAGTTAAAGGAAAAGCTTTTTCTAATACCCCAGCAAAGTTTTCAGAGGTGGTAAAGTTTGAGTTTGGTTTCCAACGATGAAGTGGACCTTCCCACAGAAAGAAGGGAGGAACCCCAGGCACGAATAAGAGCAAGAACAGATGTTTAGAGGCAAGTGAGAACAGGGGTTGTTTAGATGAGGAGGACATACAACCACCAGATTTGTTAAGGCTGCTGTAAAATAAGGTGAGGAAAAAGTGTGACTAGAATATGCAGACAAAAAAACCAAACAAAACAAAAAAACTTTGTATGCCATGATAAGGACTTGACATTTTATCCTGCTAACAGTAGGCTACAGACAGAGATTGAAGCAGAGGTGGAAACTTTGTCTCTTTTAGGAGAGTAATCCTCATGGCACTGGTGAAGATGATGTGAGAACAATCTGTAGACTACAATCCAATCAGCAAGTTTGTACTGTTTTGTGAGGAAGAGTGACAGAGATGTAGTACCACTGGGCTAGATTTGGGAGTCATTTCATTAATGGCATTAAGATCTGTTTGCAATCTGAATGGCAAAGGTGAGTGAAAAGTAAGCTTAAGAGGATTCTCAATTTCCCAGTTTGGATTACCAGGTAGACAGTACTACAGTTATTTGAGGGCAAGAAAAGGGATGATAATAGTTTAAGTTGAAAACAATAGAAGTAGTCATTGCTAAGTCTTGGAATGAGAGCCACAAGGTTTGTATATTTTTTTGATTTGTTTTCCACTCATTTTGTGCCTCCATGTTGGATAGCATTCACTTTTATTCATTATCTTTCTAAAATTAATTTTAACAAATAGTTTTTGAATTAACTACAGGTCAAGAAAAATCCTCATCTGGCCCAACAAAGTTTGGCCTTCTGTGGAGGTCAAGAACTTCAGAATCTGTATGGTAGGACTGGTGTAAATGTCCCTCAATGAGGAGCATATTCCAATCCAACACACAAACCACTTTCCCTAAACTGGCAGTGGAGGGTCTCATTCAAATACTACGCTAGACCGCCTGGGTTGCTAATATATCCTTAGTATGTTGTAATTGAGGGATAGTTTATCTCTCAGTGTCCCATTTTTCTTATTTTATAAATAGATCAGCTTATACTGGCTATTGAGGTCATTACAACATTGTGAGGAACACACTAATTGCTCAGATAGTAGGCATTTATTACTACTTGTATTCTTCTTTCAAAGTTTCTTCATTTGGCAGAAAGTAGACTTACAGCAGTAAAAGAAGGCTTAAAAACAAACTTCTTTCCTAAAAGTCCTACTCGAAATATAAGATCGGTTGTATTTTCTCCAATTTGTACGTATAGAAATTGAAGCTCAGAGTACTTAAGATACAATTCCAAGGTTACAAAGGCAGGAAGTTTTGAAGCCAGACAGAGACCCTGTACCTTCTGGGTCTCGTTCTACCCAGCAGTCTCTCCAGGTTACAAGGTTTTGCCTCTCCAGGTTTTGCCTGTTTTAATAGTAAGTACAGTAGAGTACATCCTTGGTATTTGTTTAGGCAGATATGGGTTTCGATTCTAGCTTTGCCCTTTATTATCTGGATGACTTTGGAGGAGTTACTTCTTAAATTTCTATTATTTCATCTGAAAAATGGAATAGTATTTGCTTTAAAAGTATTTAGGCACTGACGAAGGCTATGCAGATCAAACATGAGGCAAGTCGCTTATGTGAGTCTTCTAAAAGAAATCTTATCACTAAGGAAGGATGCTAACTGATTTGCTGAAAAATCAGAGTTCCTCAGTCCTCAAAGTATTGTAACCCATATTCTTCATCAGGTTAATGTGGTCTTAAGTGGCTAGCCAGGTATTCTGTTTTAGTTATGATAAACCCTACCTGTTATTATCACTTTTATTGCTATTATTACATACAAGAAGAATTACAGCTTATTATAGCTTATATACAGGAAAATCACCACAAATATTAAAATCACAAGCTGTATAGTACACGGCCTCCAACTTTCTACTTCAAGCAAACAGCAAAAAAGCCACTTTGGTTCATTAGCTTCCCAGTTTGAATTATCTTACTGTGAAGAGATGCCAGCTTCAAGGTGGCATTCTCTGTATTATAGTTACACTTATTTCAGGATAATATCTACTGCTTTTTTCCCCAAAACAAATGATTCACAAAAGTGGGATTAATCTCATTCTTTTGGCAACCGTTGGTAAGGAATCCAGTTTAAAATCTTAAAAAAAATAATAAAAAATAAAAACAGTCCATCAGCACACAGTATCTCCTCCCCCCTCCTTTATCAAAGATACATGGTGAGCTCCTTTTATATTCTGGGGATTAGGCTACATATTGTTTCAAAGTTGTCTAGGACATGTTACCAGTACCGATAGAGGTCACCATCTAGGTGGGAAGATGGGGCAGGGGCGCAGGGGGGTGGGGGGGTGGGGGTGGAGTGCAGAGTCAGTGTGACAAGAGCTAATAAAAATCAAATTGGTTTACATAGGAAAAGATTTCTCTGAGCCATGTTAACAGATGTGCATGTATTTGTTTTTGTTTGGTTGTGTTATGTTTTAAAGGCAGGACAGGTCTTACTTGAATTTCAATGACTACCACAGGTGATACAATTCATCACCGTAAACAGAACATGTAGTCATTTTTGTGAGAGCGCATAATGACGGCTATAATATTTGAGAACTTATGACGTACCAGGTACTATTCTTAGTCAATCACTGTCTCACTGGATTCTTACATCAGCCCTATGAAGTATGCATTGCCAGCATGTTCATGTTACATATGAGCAAATGAAGGATTAGATGATCAAATAACTTTCTCAAAGTCTCACAACTAGGAGTTTAAGGAGCCAGGATTAAAAATTATAGAACACAATTCCAGCACTAACAGATGAATATCCTAGTCAAGAGACCACCTTTTCCAAAATGAGTGAATATAAATGTAAAAAATTAAGCAGATCCTACCAGCTATGCTTTCTGAACTCACAGCTCATTACACAGGAGACCCAGACTTCCCTGGCTGTCCCTGCTTGTTCACCGACAGAGGGAAGGGCTATGGCCTTTCCCATTTCTCTTCCCTTCATCTCCACAGATTTTATTTTTACATTTGTTCATTTATTTTGACCGAGACAGCACAAGTGGAGGAGAGCAGAGAGACAAAGAGGCAAAGAGAGCACCTCAAGCAGGCTCTGGCGCTGTCAACGCTGAGCCCAACGCAAGGCTCGATCTCAGCAACTCCAAGATCATGATCTGAGCCAAAATCAAGAGTCAGACACGGAAGTGAATGAGCCACCCAGGTGCCCCTCTTTTAACAGAAACAGAAGTAACATTCGGGCTCATCATCTAGACCAGCATGTACTATGGGTCTTTCACAGGTTACTACTCCCATAGGATATTTATTGGTATATGTAAAAAATGGAGCTGTGTTGTAAGACCGCCTTGGGAAATAATGAGAAATCATCAGTTTAACATGCTTCCTCCCAGCACTATTTCTCAGAATCTTTAATATACTTTGTGAACTTTCAGGAGAGGGGGTATATACGCAATACATTTCAAACTTAGTTAACCAAAGAACGTCTATTTATTCCTTTAATAGACCGAGTGTTCTATGGCATCCATTTTGAGGGACCCCACTCTGGAAAGTTCCACATAATTTCAGAGTATCATCAATATCAGAGCATGCATTCATTTTTCTCTCTCCTGAGTCAATCAGGTGTCTTTCTATAGGCCTGTTGCTTAGCTACAAAGTAACCAGAAGAGCTTAATGAATCATCTGAAAATCAAATTATCAATAAAGTACATTATCACATTCTATTATCGGGATAGTCATGTAGCTTTTTTTCATATTAGCAAGAAAGAGTCATATTTAAAACCTACAAGGTAACACAAGCTGCCTGATAACTTGATTAAATAAGCATTAGAGCACACTTTGGGATTGCTTTATTGTAAATAACAGAATTGACAACCGTATTATAGGATCTACATGAACCATTCCTGTAAAAATAACTCCCTAGAGGACCTCAAGTAGATACTTACCCAAATACCGAGTAACACACAATTTCTGAAAGGGGAGAAAACCTGTAAGAAGCTTGTATCTTGCAACTAAAATATAAATTATTTGTTTCCATTAATTTTTTTAACTTGTCAGCAGTGTTTCCATTTTAAAAAATTTCTGATGTTTCTATACAAAGCATTCAGATTTGGTTTTGCTAGTTTGATAAGTTCCCTGCATTCTATATTGCAACGTAATTTCTAAGCCTGGTCTCTGACACAGAGTAGGTACCTAATAATTTTTTTTTTAACAATGTATTGACTTGTACTTTTCCAAGCACAGAAGCAAACCTTCACCAACAACTATTAACCAAGCTCATTCTTCTCTCCTATTCACAGTGCCCTCTCCTCAATTTTAATACCTCCTTAATGCTTCTCAAAGTGCTTCCTCCTCATATACGTTTAGTAGCATCATTAATGAATGTTTTCAGTTTCCACCAGTAGTCTCCAACACAGCCAAATCTGTGTAAATACTATTAACAGCACCATTCTTCCTAACAACCAAGAAACTGAACCGACCACTGACTGAATGCAGTAAGCAAACTGAAGTGTATCCATATGGTGAGATCCTGTCCAGCACAAAAACAATCAAGTACAGGAACATACTGCACCATTAACAGACAAGAAAACATTGTACTAAGTGAAAAAAGCCAGCCACTCAAGACCACTTATCTTATGACTCCACTTATATGACATGTTGAAAAAATGGGGCATCTGTAGAGATAGTTATATACATTAGTGACTGCCTAGCACTTAGGGTGGAAACGGGGATTAACTACAAATTGGCATTAGGAATCTTAATGTGGAGATGGAAGTGTATTATTGATTTCCTTTTTGAAAGTTTTTATTTAAATTCCAGTTAGGTAACATATGGTGTAATAATACTGATGAGAGTATTTCATCATTTTATTGTAGTCATGGTTGTATCACTTCATCAATTCCTTAAAAAAAAAAAAAAAAAAAACACACATCACTGAATTAAACACATGTGGACCAAGTGTTATGGCATGTAAATCATACCTTAATAAAAGTATTAAAAAATAGTAATGACTACCACCATTCTATTTGCTCAAAATTAAGATTCTGCCCATCATCATCAGCTCATGAGCTAACATATTTGTTTTATATAAAACATTATTTTTATATAGAGACATTCAGTTTGCAGTTCTTTGACATTATTCTACTATTTTAGAAGCACTCATTCAGTGAATAGGCTCTTACCATCATGAGATAGACATTTCATTTTCAGCATAGCTGACTGTATTACCCTGGACTAATACCTTTGTGTTCTAGGATTTATCTTAAAAAGAAACCCACAGGTAACATCATCCTCATTGGGGAAAAACTGAGAGTCTTTCCATTAAGGTCATGAACAAGACCAGGATGTCCATTCTCACCACTTTTGTTCAACATGCTACTCCAAGTCCTAGCCACAGGAATCAGACAACAAAAAGGAAGAAAAGGTGGGGCCCCTGGGTGGCTCAGTCAGTTAAGCATCTGACTTAAGCCCAGGTCATGATCTCACAGCTTGTGGGTTCAAGCCCTGCATCGGGCTCTGTGTGGACAGCTCAGAGCCTGGAGCCTGTTTTGGATTCTGTGTCTCCCTCTCTCTCTGACCCTCCCCTACTTGCATTCTCTCTCTCAAAAATAAACAAACATTAAAAAATTAAAAAAAAAGAATTAAAAGGCATCCAAATCAGTAAGGAAGAAGGAAAACTTTCGTGATTTTTAGGTGACATGATGTGTATATGGAAACTCAAAGGGCTCCACCAAAAAAAAAAAAACTGTCAGAGCTAATAAATGAATTCAGTAAAGTTACAGGACAGAAAATCTACGTACAGAAAAATATTGTATTTCTATATGCCAATAATGAAGCAGCAGAAAAAGAAATAAAGCAATCAATACCATTTAGAAACACACGAAGAGCATTGAGGTATGCAGGAATAAACCTAACCAAAGAGGTAAAAGACCTGTACTCTGAACACAGTAAAACACTGATGAAAGAAATTGCAAGATGACACTAGCAAATGGAAAGACACTCCACGCTCATGGATTGGAAGGACAAATATTGTCAAAATATTGCCCCAAGACACGTACACATCTAATGCAGTCCATATCCAACTACCAACATTTTTCACAGAGCTGGAACAAACCATCGTCAACTTTGTATGGAACCACAAAAGACCCCCAAATAACCAAAGCTGTCTTGAAAAAGATAAGCAAAGCTGGAAGCATCATTATTCCAAACTTCAAGTTATATTACAACTCTGTGGTGATCCAAACAGTATGGTACTAATAGAAAAAAAAAAAAAAAGATACACAGATCTATGGAACAGAAGAGAAAACCCAGAAATGAACCCAAAACTATATGGTCAATTAATGTTCGACAAAACCAGAAAGAATATCCAATGGGAAAAAGACCATGTCTTCAACAAATGATGTTGGTAAACATGGATAGTTATGTGCAAAAGAACGAAATTGGACCACTTTCTTATACCATACAGAAAAATAAATTCAAAATGGATTAAGACCTAAGTGTGAACGTTGAAACCTTGAAAATCCTGGAGAACACAGGCAGTAACCTCTTTGACATCAGAGTTAACTTCTTTCTAGACATGACTCTTGAGGCAAGAGAAAAAAAAAAGCCAAAATAAATTATTGGGACCCCATAAAGATAAAAAGCTTCTGCACAGTGAAGCAAACAATCAACAAAACTAAAAGGCAACATCTGGAATAGGACAAATGCAAATGATGTGTGATAAAGGATTAGTACCCGAAACCTATCAAGAACTTATAAAACTCAACACCTCAAAAATGAATAATCCAATTTAAAAATGGGCAGAAGACACGAATAGGGATTTTTCCAAAGAAGACATCCAGATGGCTAATAGACACATGAAAAGATGCTCAACATCACACATCATCAGGGAAATAGGAATTAAAACTACAATAAGGGACCCCTGGGAGGCTCAGTGGGTTAAGCGTTTGACTCTTCCTTTTACCTCAGGTCACAATCCCAGGATTCATGACTTTCAGCCCCACATCACGGTCTGCACCGGTGACAAGTACCCTGGTTGGGATTCTCTCTCCCTCTCTACCTCTCCCCCAACTCACTAGCATGTGC
Organism: Prionailurus viverrinus; assembly: GCF_022837055.1. Lineage (NCBI taxonomy): Eukaryota > Metazoa > Chordata > Mammalia > Carnivora > Felidae > Prionailurus > Prionailurus viverrinus. Next base: position 25,872,723 of record NC_062579.1, read on the forward strand.
TCTCTCTCTCAATCAACTTTAAAAAAAAAAAAAAACCTACAGCTAGTTATCACCTCACAGACCTGTTAGAATGGCTAAACTCAACAACACAAGAAACAACAAGTGTTGGTGAAGATGTAGAGAAAAGAGAACCCTCTTGCAGTGTTGGTGGAATGCAAACTGGGGCAGCTACTCTGACAAAAAAAAACACGGAGGTTCCTCAAAAAGTCAAAAATCTAAGTACCCTATGATGCAGCAATTGCACTACTAGGTATTCACCTAAGGAATACAAAACTACTAACTCAAATGTATACATGCATCCTGTTGTTTATAGCAGCATTATCTACATTAATCAAATTATGTAAATAGCCCAAGTGTTCATCGACTCATCAATAAAGATGTGGTATACAGATACCATCAAGTATTACTCAACCATAATAAAAGAATGAAATCTTGCCATTTGCGAAGACATGAATGGAGCAAGGGAGTATTATGCTAAGCAAAGTCAGTCAGAGAAACACAAATAGCATCTGATTTCACTCATATGTGGAATTTAAGAAACGAAGCCAATGAAAAAAGGGATGAAAGAGAGAGGGACAAAGACAAACCAATAAACAGACTCTTAACTGAAATGATCAGTACCAGAGGGGAGGCTGGGGAGAGGGATGGGGGAAATAAGTGATGAGGATAAAGGAGTGCACCTGCTGTAGTGAGCACAAGGTGTCGTATGGAAGTATTGAATCATACTTTACATCTGAAATTAGTAATTACACTGTATGTTAACTGACATTTAAATAAGAACTTAAAAAAACTACCACAAATAAAAAGATGCTGTCTCCTCTTTATCAAGTATTGCAATATTTGAATTCAAAGTGAATATCTTCTAAATACAGAGTACCTTCAATTAAGTTATTTAAATAATCGCCTGACATGATTATTGCTCTCAAGAAGTTTGGAAAAATTTAGTTTCATTTGATTTTATTGAAAAGCACTGGAAACTGAAAGCTACACTTCCCCAGTATACATGTATCAAATTGTATGGTTTTTAAAGAAAGAAATATATCAAAATATATTACAAAACTAGGAAAACCAATACCATTTTGTAATACTAGATCCATTCATGTTTAGTCACAAATATTTACCATGAAAAATATTGTGAGGAAGTTAACACTTGAAACTTAAATATTCTTTTCCTAAATACACAAAAACATGAAAAAATGTGACTTATGTATGCACTAAAATTATTCACACATATTCAAAGAGCTAATCTGAAACCAGATTTTTTAATTCAATAATCAGGTGACAGCATACAATATTTTTAAGTTAATGTAGTAAAACCACAAGCTTTTTTTGCAGGTTGATTTTTTTTTTTTTTAGAGCCTAAAAGTGAAATGTATAGATTTTTCACCATTCCTTTGATTTGATTTTTCTTATCAGGAAGAGCTGAATGCAGTTGTCTTTCAGCGCATGTTATTTTTCTACCTAAGAATGTGACTTGTCACCTATTATGAAATGTTTTCCCATCTTACTTTTCAAATTTTTGTATTAACCCAAGTATTACTAATAATTGCAACTATCTGAAGGTTTTTTCTGACAGTCACTGAATACTTCTAAGAAGAAAATTTCAAATTCACGGTCTTAGAGAATGAATATCAAGAGACTTTCATCTTTAAAAGAGTAATTACATACAGTTTCGCAATTTTTAGATTAACCAAGCTACATTTTACAAGGGAGTCACTGAGCTCTTGGTAAGGAACTTCCAGTATTCGCCATCTCATTATCCCAACTTCTCCCTCTTCCCCACTCAAAGGCCTAATCCATATAATTTGGCTCCAATGACTTTTACATGTAGTAGGCAACATTAAAGGACAATATTTACAGGGCACGTGTGTGGCTCAGTCAGTTCAGCGTCCCACTCCTGATTTTGGCTCAGGTCATTATCCCAGGGTTATGGGATCGATCAAGTCACAAGTCGGGCTCCACATGGAGAACGGAGCGGGATTAAGATTCCGTGTCCTTCTTCCTCTGCCCTTCCCCCACTCGCACTCCCTAATAAATAAATGACAATATTTTATCCAAAACCATGTTCACCTTATCTGGTAATTTAGGAATAAGAAATCACATGCTTCATAAAATGTATGATTGGAAATATTCAGAAATCTTCAAAAGCCACAATTTCATAGTTACTGTTCATTTCCCTATCAGTTCAACACCTAATATAACATTTCAAAAGAATCCAAAGTCACTACCAGGGACTAAATACCATGATGAAGTATTATTGCACGTGCCTTCCCCAGCCACTCATTTTATGGAATGATCAACAATTTATGTGAATGATATGCCCCACAACCATTAAGAAATGAGAACCTGCACATTCTTAATTTATGATCGGTTATTATAATGTAAGTAGGATGTACACATTTGCAGTTAACACTTCATGCCATGTGACAGATGCATGGATGTAAGGGGTCCATTCCAATAGCAGGCCACTTACAGTAAGTCTATTTGCTCAAAGTGATACACTGACCCAGAAAAATCTTCCACTGTTGTAAAGGTCACTTTAGGATTGTTAAGGTGATTTATACACCCTTGACTGCTAAATATGAAAGAAAAGTTTGCACTTTCTACATAAAATGACTATAATTTTGGTTTAATTGTCAAACTAAGTATGTATTGAAAGCTCAGGTGACCAAATTTTCTAAGAGTCTTATAGGAAAGGAAATGGACTCTAATTCACAAATCCTATCCTTTAGACCAGTGTCTCTCAATCCGCAGTGTTCATAAAAATCACCTGGTTATCTTATCAAATTTTATATTCTGATTCCGTAGATTTGTAACAAAGCCTGATACTCTGCACTTCTAATAAACTCCCTGGTAGTGTCAAGGGTACGGGTCAGGAAACCACACTGTGAGCAGCAAGGGTTTAAGGTTGCCATCTTCTTAACAAGGCAAAGCCTAAAATTTACTAAAAAAAAAAAAAAAACAAAAAAAAAAAAAAAAAACAGTGAGTCCATTATGACATAAATCCTAAATTCTGTGGGGCAAGTAAAAGAAAAACAAGTGAACTCCATGACAGGAAAGAACATCATATGGCAGAGTGCCTAGAAAACCATTAGTGCTTCATCATCACCCTGCAGGTAAACTCCAGATTGTTTTCTCTCTGCCCAACTGCAACCTAACCTTAAATCCACTACGTAAACTCTACATCAAGCCAGATACGAAGAGAGGGATCTGTGAACTTAGATGGGAATAAAATTTACACCTGTATATGAACTTTCAACATTTCCTTCAATTATGCTTTTGTAGTAGCAGTAACTGCAGTTTTAAAATTAGAGACATCATATATATAACACATATTATAGACTACTTCAAAATTATTAAGTTATTCAATAGATAAGTAGGACACAATTATATAACACAATAAAAACACATATACCGCTCTGTTAGGATTTAATATTCTATGACTGTATACTTTAACAGCCTTTTTTTTTTAAGTTTTATGTACTTAAATGTATTTTTCGTAGAGATCCTGAGGTATTACCGTACTACCAAGGGGATTCACATCACAATCTTGTCAGCCACAATAAGCCTATCTCCTCTTTATCCCTTCTGTCTCTGATTAGATTATACTTCTCCCAGGAATAATCTGATGCTCCACCACTCCTTCTCAGGTCAGCCTAGGTTTCTGCCCTTGATATTCCAATGGACCACTCTGCATATGGTCATCCTTGTGTTTCTAACTTTTGCAAGTTTGTGTCCTTCCAAGTACTTCTACCACATTCCAAAAGCACTAAGAGGGAAGGAAACATGACCTCTGTGTATCTTTCACATCTGGCACATAATAAGTGTTTTATACATTACTGCTGAATTCTCTAAGAAACAAAATGATGGGTAACTCCAAGTAAGCCTAGGGATTCCATTTGATGCAAGGGAAGACTTCTGGTAAGAAAGAAAATAACCTGGTTGGCCTTTGCAACATTTAAGTCTATAAAATCAACACACACTATTACTTAAACTCACACAAAGCATGATGTTACAGGCCAACAATATCTCAATAAAGCCAGGAAAAAAAAAAAAGAAGTTACAGAGAACAGTGCTGAGACAGGTCTCCTTGAGACATCAATAGCATATTCAGAAAAGTAGCGAAGTGGAGGTGAGCTATTGGGTCCCACTCAAAGTGAGAGGTCTTGATTGGGTGGTGAATGCTTTCCGGTCCTAAAAATTCTTTCATCTTCATGGATTCCTAAGCAGAAAGTCCAACACATAAGGGAACTCTGTATGAGTTCACTAGTCAATCTACTCCAGGAAAAAATAGGAATTCTTGTTGAACCATTTGTCAAAGGTGGCTATAGCTTTATACCTTTTCCAGGTAACTGTTTAGTTTGAAAGTTTTCAGGTGTACTGAAAATACACGTTTACTATGACTGAATTTATTATGATGATTCCTGTGATTGGAAGAGCTACAGGATTCTAAACGACTCATAATGTATTAATGAATGAAGAAAATCAGCAAAAAGCCACCCAATACCAAACTGATGTTTTAAATCATGGGCATTGATTTCCACAGGAAAAGCTGCATTCAGCCACTACTAACTATTCACATACTAGAAAAACTTATCTCAACTCTGAAAAAATTCCCCCAGCTCCGTTATTACTACCTTCCTCTAAGTTACCATCAACGATTGTCTAGTTTCTACAACAGCTATGTAACTGGCCTTCCAGATTCTCCCTTGTCCATTTTTATCTTTTCTTAGCACAGGATCTAGGGTTATTATTGAAAAACCAAAGTTGATCATGTCACTCCTCAAACTGTCTAATGATAACCCATTGAATTCGAATACAGGTCAAATTATCTACTATGTCCACCCAAATCTCTAAACTACCTGGCCTATAAACTCCTGACACCATCTCTTCCCCCTGCCTCATTATACAAGTACAATGATCTTTTTGGTGCTCCTTGGACATGGCAAGTTTGCTCCTCCATCAGATTCTTTCACTTGCTCTTCTCTGTAAATACAAAGCTCTTCAATCTGATTTCTGCATAATTCTGTACCTCACCATCAACAGATATTTGCTTAAATCAGTATCTGAAGAAATCCTCCCTGAAATGGAGCTTTCCAAAAACGTATAGGACCCTCATCACCCTGGAACCTGTCTTCACCACACATGCTCTATTTTTCCCTGTAGTACTTATCAATACTTGAGATATCACCTCTATTATTTGGCAAATGTCTTGTTTACTCCGTATGAATGCAAGCTTCCCAACACATGGATTTTTGTCTTTTTGTTGTTGTTCTTTACTAATGATCTCACAAATCTAAAACAGTGCCATGTCTCTACAATAGACTAAGTATAGACTTTTTTTCACAGAAATGAAGGAATGTAACAAGAAAGCGAGCAAGGAGGAAGGGTTTCATGTATGAAGCACTGATGTATACATATAAAATGTATTACTGGTCTTGTTTCTCTAAAGAATCCTAACGTATTTGCCAATACATACAAAACAGACTTTGGAAAAAAAACTGAATGGCTTCCTTTTAGTTTCCAGAAAAACCCTTAGCAAAATTATTCACTATCCCTCCCCTACCTCATCTACTGTAACTCTACTCTGTACACTCTACAGAGACATTGCTCCAGATATATGCATAGGTTATTTGTAGCTCCATGAGTAAAGACTGATATTTCAAACAGCCATGTCTCCATATATGCCATTCCTTCCTGCCCCTCCATTCAAAAATTTCTATTTGTATGGTTCATCAGTACTCTTGGTAAGTCTTTAGAACTCTTTAAGCACGGCCATCAAGAGGACATCCTCTTATCTCTATCATGGTATTCATGCTCTTCTTAACTCATTTGTCTAACACACTAGATAGTAGTATGCTACTTTTTAATCACATGCTTCCTTTTCTTTCAAATTCCCTAGTCCAACTACAATTCCTGCCATACAGAAATCAGTTTATAATGTTTGCCAAATGAATAAAAAATTAATTAAAAGGTTTCAGGTTAGCAAGATACATACATTCAGGATAACAAGATGTAGTTAGTCCATGAAAAATATGGCATTTCCCACCAGTGGGAAACATAGTCGTTTTTTAATAGATGTTACTCATTTAGGGGACGAACAGCCCTAGATAAACCAGTTGTGGAGATAAAGTATGTATTAAGAATTTTAACGTAAGTATTAAATACATGAAAATATGGCAGTCAAGTTTGAATGAGAATTTCTTGTAAATCTTAACAGTAGGCAACTAATTCATGATAATGACACCCAAAGGAAATTCCATAAAACAAGCCATGAATAGATTTATGTACATAAAACTTGCATACATCAAACAACAAAAGTATCATTTACTTTAAAAATACAAATTTATGTACACATTAAATTAAAAAAAATCTTATTATACAAAGATCTCATACCAATCAAGGTAAAAAAAGAAATAACTCAGTAGAAAATAAAATGAACAGAGAATTTTAAGTATTAATGGTAACATATAAAAAGTATGTTAACCCTTAATACTTACCAGGAACATGCAGATATAATCAGAGATCTTTTCTTGCCTATCAAACTTGCTCACATATAAAAGAATTCTATCTGATGCTGGGTATAATATGGAGGAAGAATGTATAAAAATTGGTAGATGGTTCTCGGAATACAATTTGATAGTATTTATGAAGTCTTTTTTTAAATTTTTTTTTTCAACGTTTATTTATTTTTGGGACAGAGAGAGACAAAGCATGAACCGGGGAGGGGCAGAGAGAGAGGGAGACACAGAATCGGAAACAGGCTCCGGGCTCTGAGCCATCAGCCCAGAGCCCGACGCGGGGCTCGAACTTGCGGACCGCGAGATGGTGACCTGGCTGAAGTCGGACGCTTAACCGACTGCGCCACCCAGGCGCCCCAATGAAGTCTTAAAAGTATGTATTTTCTGTGAATCCCAAACAGAAATTTATCTTATTTTAGGCATGAGCTCTTAGATCTGATCGTTCTAAAAAGGAAAATTTTAAATAACTGATTTGTCCAATATTACTGTATTCATTAAATAGTTTATGATATATATTCACCCCATGGAGTATTAATAAAGATGGTCCAACACTGTGGTCAAGACTCCAACAGACTTGGGTCTGATTCCCAACCATACTACATAGGAGCTATAGGTCTTTATATACTTCTCTTAACTTCTCAGCTTTAACACTCCCATCTAGGAAATGGAAGTAATACTAGAACTTGATGCTTGTTATATGCTTGTTAATTATTGTAGAAACTACACAGCACCATGTTTGATGCATAATTAACACTACTGAACATTATTACATTAACAGTGAAAAATATTCTTTGACCTACAAAGATATTTACACTTTAATATGGAAGAAAAGCATTATGAAACACATATACACATTTCCTTTAAAAATTTGGAGAAACAACCTAAATGTCCACTGATGGATGAATAAAGAAAATTTGTGGGTATATATGTATGTATATACGTGTGTATTCAATTATGATTCACCCATAAAAAAGAATGAAATCTTGCTGTTTGCAACAACATGGATGCGTGGAGGGACCTTGAGGGCATTATGCTACATGCAATTTAGACAAAGATAAATACTTCATTATTTCACTTATGTGTGCAAGGGAAGGAGGAGGAGAAGAAGAAGAAAAAACAACCAAGAAACAAAAAATGAGCTAATGGATATAGAGAAGAGACTGGTGATTGTGTGAAGTGGGGGTTAGGGGAGGCCAAATGGATACAGGGTACCAAAAGCTAGAAGCCTGCAGTTATAAATAAGTGATGGAAATATAATATGCAGCATGGTAACTACAGTTAATAATACTCTACTGCATACTTCAAAGTAGGGAGAGTAGCTCTTAAAAGTTCTAACAAGAAAAAAATTTGTAAACTATGTATGATGATGGCTATTAACTCGAATTTCTGGGGTGATCATTTTGTCATACATACACATAATGAGTCCTTACATTGTATAACAAGCTATTTCAATTACACCTCCATAAATGAAGGAATGATACATAGATTTTAAAACCTCTAAGACTGGTTTTCTTAATCATCTAAAATGTTATTTTTTTCAACAATATTTTCATAAGGAAAATAGTAAGAATTCCTATTTCCTTTAGGTTTTCAACAAGGGAAAATTCATCCTTAATAAGCTACTTCTTCAAAATAATAATTTACCTTTATTGAACTATAGTAAAAGTTAAATTTTTGCTTCTACTTGTGTAATTCTTTCTATAGTTTGAGTAACATTTGGAATAAAAATATTAAGTGAAACTAAGGTATCAAAATACAGCATGTTTTCTACAAGTCTATTTTTTAACATTAAAATAGCAATTTAAGTACACTGAGAGCAACTAATGTTCTCTGCAACAAGGCTAATTTTTGCTCAGCCCACAAAAAATCATAGTGCAAACCTCAAAGAGAAACAAATTTAATGTATGATATGCATACTTTCAAGGTACTTTTGATGGGTTCATCTCTGAGAAATTACCACCAGCTAGTATTTTATATTCCTGTTGAAAAACCCAGAAGATCTCCAGGAGTATTTTCTATGTCCAAATTCTACATTAGGTTTTTCCCACTTCTTCAAAACAACCCGAGAACTTTCTGTTTATGGTTGGCCCAATCTCAAATATAAAGAAGAAAATGAAAGCTGAGCAAACACTAAAATATTGTATTCTATATGCAATTACACAGGACATTAAAGCTAGAAAATGTGCAGGAAGAGTGGGTTGCATGCTCAAATAATTATGAGAGCCGTATTCTGTTAATACTCTAGTATGTATTATATACTATCTCTAAACCCAGGGGTCAGATACCCCTCCCTTTTTTTTTTTTTTTTTGACAAGAGCCAGCATTCAAGTCCATAGAGCCTCTGTCACAACTCTGTCATAAGCTCTATCATTGTAACATGACAGCAGCCACAGATAATATATAAACAAATAGGTATTGCTGTGTTCAACTAAGCATTTATAAAAACAGACGATTGGCTGGATTTGGCCCATTCTGGCCAGGGGTTGCCAATTCCTGATATAGCCTACTAAAGGAGCAGTAAGTTATGGAGGGAAACCCTCAGTTTTTAAATACATAATATTTCCAAACATATTTGAACATGGATCAACTTTTCTGTTACACCTAGAAATACACATCAGGACACAGTATTTAAAGTATTTAATAATTATGTTCCTATATGTGTATGAGTGGGCCTATGCGTAGTGGTAGGAATGACAGATTGTATGAAGACTAAATAGAAAGGGTGACTCTTTGCTATTTCCATATGCCTACTCAGTTCATAAATTTAAGAACACCAAAACAGTTTGATATCTCATCTACATGTGACACAGAAAATATTTGTTTATTTTCTTCGTTCTAAAATCAGGGTCCTATTTTTAAAAAGTGGTATGTAGGACAGATTGTAGGAGTACAGATCTCCATCCTATTCCTCTCTCACCAGACTTGTCAATACCCACTGATTGTCTCAAGATCTAATTGGTGAATCCTAGCAAATGACTCCTTCCTCATTTCAGGGGGTCTCCCACCAATATTTGTCTCTCATGAAGTCTCTTGATATTTATAGCTCATCTATCTCTGACCTAATTTCATTCAAGTAAGGTAAATTGCCCTTAAGGTGCCTGAGTGGCTCAGTTGGTTGTGTGACTCTTGATTTTGGGTCAGGCCCCTAATCGGACCTAAGGCATGGGGCCTTCTTGGGATTCTCTACCTCTGCCCCTCCCTGACACTCACTCTCGCTAAAAGTTAAAAAAAAAAAAAAAAAAAAAAAAAAAAAAAAAAAGATCATTTAAAGAAATATTCATACTCTTTGTCCTCAGTGAAATTAAAATTTACATGGCATCATTTTTCAGCCTTAACATTGTATGTATTTTTCAGTTGTTCTGTTCATTACAAACCATAGACACACACAGGCCAGTTGCTCCCAGGAATGTGTTACAGTGCCTCCACAAATACTTGTCCCTGACAGGGAATGTCTACCTGGATTATTTCTGATAAATAAAGCATTTTATCTGGCTACTAACCGTTTTGACTAAAACAACATCAAAACTCAAGTTTAGGGGCGCCTGGGTGGCGCAGTCGGTTAAGCGTCCGACTTCAGCCAGGTCATGATCTCACGGCCCGTGAGTTCGAGCCCCGCGTCGGGCTCTGGGCTGATGGCTCAGAACCTGGAGCCTGTTTCCGATTCTGTGTCTCCCTCTCTCTCTGCCCCTTCCCTGTTCATGCTCTCTCTCTGTCCCAAAAATAAAAAATAAAAAATAAAAAAAAAGTTGAAAAAAAAAAAAACTCAAGTTTAGGGAATGGTGTAATCCAGATATCGGAATCCACATTTCTAAATTCCTAACAATCTGAATTTATGTGGAAATTCGTCTCAGAATTAATACTTTCTTCTGTTTTCCTTCCTTCTCCCCAGAATCTATCAGCATGCCCTTTTATACAGCTTGCTTCTTTCTCATCTGTATCTTTTGAGCATCAAGCTTCCTTTTCCTCAAGCACTATGGCTCTTAAATAAAATACACAAGAAAATGTTTCAGGTGCATCAGATTTAATCAATGAGGACTTTTTAACCAAGTACCTGTTATATACAAATTGTTTCTAGGGCCAGAAAGGGGAAAAAGGAACAAGAGACAGTGCTATGATGAATGTTGGTCTATACATACCGCAATTGTAGTTGATACTAACTCAGAAGAATATGGTGGTAACAGGATATGAATGATAAGTTCTATCTTAATTTAGGCAAACCTAAAATAATAATGTGTGTATGTAGTTATCTGAAAAATACAGGGAACACCAGTGGGGCAGGGGATACATAAAAAGGAAGCTACTAAGTATGTGACAATAAGCAAGGTATCACAGTAGTTTAATGGAAATTAATCCTGTGTGCAATTCTTCAAGAGGTTTAAAACTTGCCTCTCTGAATGTTTGAACCACAAGTGTTAGGGAACTTGCAGGAACCACAGGTTGAGGTTGCTCAGAGTTTCACTTTCCCTGCTGTCCGGCTTCCCACGTGTATGAACAGAGCAACCTTCTTGTGTTCCCAGGAGCAGCCAATTCAGAGATGGAGAATCTGGCCTCTGAGTATGGACTGACTCTGGAGCCTGACAGGGAGGGGCAGCGTCATCGAGGAGGTATAGAGTTTTCTGTTAAAGGATCAGTGAGAGGTTAACTACGTGAACAAGAGGAGCAATCAATATACGAGTTAAAAAAAAAAAAAAAACAGGAAACATGTCATGCCGTGGACACTCCTGAGTTTCAGAGTAACTATAGGTGATATGTTACGTGAGAATACTCAACACTTGAGGACCACAGATCTGGTCTTTGCTCCTCTAAGTTGGTCTTCTCTTGAAGGCTATGTAAGTTGAATCATATGGTATATACCCTTTTGTACCTATGTTCTTTCACTTAAAATGCTTATCAGATTCATCTATGTTATTGTAATAAGGATCATCATGCATTAGTTTGTTCCTTTTCATTGCTGATAGGTAAACGCTCTAAAAATTTCATTGAAGTAAACAAAATTGCACAAATGTGTACAGCTCTATGATTTATAAAGCAGGGTTGACAGGTCTATATTTGTATCACTTAGGGCAAAAGAAGTAGTTACCAAGACAGCATAAACCCCGGTGGTAACCAGGAGGCTGATATTTAAGTCCCTATTTGCCTTGAAGAGTGACATCAGTAGAATGGTATACAAGAAAGCTCCAAGCTCTCATGCCTCCACAGAAACAAAGTTGGAGGATTTATCCTACCATACCCCAAATTTTTAATTTATGTATATATACACACAAGGAAATGTTATTCAACCATGAAAATAATTGAGTTCTACTAACAGGCCACGACATGGAAGAAACTTGAAAACATTATGCTAAGTGAAATAAGCCAGACACAAAAGGTCAAATATTGTACGATTCCACTTATATGAGGTCCCTAAAATGGGTGGATTCATACACGAAAAGCAGAAGCGACTTTACTAGGGGCTGCGTAAAGGGACAGGGGGATTTACCGTTTCAGGAGTACAGAGCTTCACTTTATTTAGAACAGTAAAAATTTCTATCAACGGACAGTGGGGATTACGGCACAACACTATGAATTCACTTACTGGTACTGAAATGCACACTTCAAAATAGTTAGATGGGTCAGTTTTAGGTTATGCATATTTTACCACAATACCATAGCTGCCTTGTTCAAAATGTATGCAAATGTAATCATGAAGCATCTAGTTTGTGGTAGCTGGATTACTTTAGTTAGGATTGTTTGTACAGCTCAGCCATGTCAGTACATGGAGTTGGAGTTATCCTCCATTGACTCTTATTGCTGTATAATATTCCACCCTGGATACACAACTCCTTACACTGCTATTCTATGCTAACAGAGTTGGCTGTTTCCAGGGCTGGACTTTGAATGATGCTGTGCAGCAGTATTTCACCTTCCAAAGGAGAAAAAAAATTAACTTGCTTTTGTCACCACCAGTTATTGATAAACAGGACAAAAATCCCGTAATTAAGGCTGTGTGAGAAATCTTAAAGTACCTTACATATAGTCTTTTTATAACATAGTTCAATTTAAATATTCCCAACCTTCAACCTGCACGTGCCTTTAATTTTTCAGTTTTGTTCATACCCGATTGGTTTAAATGTGCTAGAAAATGTAGATATCTTCCCTAGGTACTTGTTTTTCCCCCAAATACCACATACAGTGTCCTGAAAGTTAGGTTCAAATTTCATCAGAGTAAGGATATTTCACTGAGAGAGTTAAGTCAAATTCATCTGGTTTCAAAATTCAGACATGCCCTGTACTTCTAGGAGATATTTATCTAAGTGTTACAGTAACAGAGATTTACATATATATATATGTGTATATACACAGAGGCTTACGGTTTATTAAGCCAAATATGTTAAATAGGTCTTTTTAAGTAGAAAATTTCTTTGTAACAGATTGCAATTTTCAGAATTCTTCTTAACTTTCATTTCAGGATTGCATTTTATAAGAGATTGTCAATGCAATCTTGTCAAATAGATATATAATGACAAATTCCTTTTCATTTCTTCCAGGTTGTCATGAAATTACCTAAAAGTGAGAAAGTACCAACTTCTTAGAAAGCCTGTCAGATTAGCTTTTGAAGCTGTTTCATCCACTTTAGGTTAAAGCTGCTAAGTTAACACTGCCATGTCTTTGCAAACACTTCAACGATGACAGTTTGGCTAAAGTGTTGACTTTCAATTCCAAAGTTACTCACCTTGGAATCCCTGATCTGCCTGGTATCCATAGATACTGTAGGGTGGCCAAGGCATCTTCCATCAAGTAAATACACATGGAGATAACTACATTAATTACTAATACAGTAAAGTTTAACGAGAATGAGCAAAGAGGAAGTTAATTCTAGAAAGTATTTTAAGATGAAGCTGGTAACTAATGTAATGTTAGAAGTTTATACATTACATCATAGAGTACTCAATATATGAAGCAGTGAATTCAGGGGATGACTAATTTTTTTTTGCCTCAATATTAGTACAAGGGGGTAAAAACGATTAAAGGTAAATGGCCAGAACATGAGCTGTAATGACTCAAAGGAAAATAATATACTGCTTTAACCTTTTCAATTGGAATGAAATTTAATTTCAACACAGTAACTACCTAGTACCGTTGTATAAAACAAAAAAGTGTCTTACAGGGAAGAAATTTGAATTGTCCACATATGGTATCTCTACCTTTCCATGGTTCTGAGATTAGTTATAATTTTTGTTACCATATCATCTAATGTTATTCCTAGCTTTGCAATACTTAAGATGGAAATAAAAATCAATTGATTATCTCTTGAGCATTTTCTTAACCTGAATTTTAAGTAACTATAGAAATGGCAATAAAGAAATTTTTCAGTCTTAGAATGAAGTGGTTATTATCTTTTCCAATAATCTGATTTCAAACACTCAACCTATTGTTAAGTGTATTTTGTTGAAAACTGTATGATTTAGCAGATAACAGGATTTGTTAGTTTTTATATAAAATAATGCTGACACACGAAGAAAAAAAATGTAAATAATAATTTCTATTACTATACATCTTGAAACCTGTTGAGTTTCCTTTAAGTTTTTCTCAATGACACAGCATCATTGCCAGTGTGATGTGCAAGGATCCAACAATGATGCTTTCAGGGCAAATAGGATTTTTAATTACTCTGGTAAATCGCCCAGGAATCACCTTTCTTTAACTGTGTTTAGAGAAATGATACTTGTTACTCTTCCTATTAATATGAGCTGTCTGATAACCACTTTTTAAATGCAGCTAACTCTAACTCTTTGACATTAACAGAACTTAATAGTCTCTCAGTGGTCCACAGTATGTCTTTTTATTTAACCCACATCTTCTCAAACTTATTTGACCTTAGATTCCCTTTTAACCAAATAGCTATTACCCTTTTGTAAAACATTAGAGAGCTCTAATCTACGCAGTGTTTGTGTTTCAATTACTGTCATGTTAACATTATTAACTATCAATTACTAACTTTAAATTACAAAAACATACAAGTAGACCTCAGTGTTTACTGGTATAAAGTAATCATGACACATAGATTAGCTAGGCTTGTGCTGACCTTATTCAAGTTCAGATACATCAGCTATGCTCCATGTGCCTCTCATCCTTTCTAGACTAACAGGTTAGCAAAGGCAAGTTCACTTCATGAGGATAGAAAAAGCAAAAGAGAATACCAAGGCATATTAAAGCCTAGGTTTGCAACTGGCACACTTTTACAACTACTTCATCCTTTTTCTAATGTAAGTCATGTGGCTAAGTACAAAGTCAAGCAGACAGGGAAATATAAAGTGCCTTCAGGGAGGAACTATAAAGTCCCATGCAAATGGTATGGAAATAACAAAGGGTGAAACATTAGGACGAATAATTCACATATTTTCTTCATTTCAGGCTGTCAGCTGTCAAGTCAAATTGGTGTCATTGTTATTTCTCCTAATGTAATAAAATTTAAGCTAGGAAAATAAATCATAAAAACATATGTGAAGTAACAACAGACAGGTTCTAAGCCGAGACTATCTTGTTTTCTTATGAATACCACTCACCATGTGCAGTGAATAAACTTGGTGGAATCTATTTTGGGCTGCCTAGGATAACTATTTGTGTATTGCCTGGTTGCTATCACCTGGAAAATAGATGCTGTGTGAAGCAAAGGTCCATATAAGTGCAATGCTTTTACTATCGATGTTTCCTTCTTTTAAACTGATTATTTTTTCTATTATTTTCTCTGCATTATTATTATAATTGCTACTGCTAACACTACTTAGATGAGGATCAACACAAAGCAATGCATGCCCAATTTTCAGAACCATCTCAATAAGTAGATATTAATAAAACAATTCTGGAAACCCCAAAGATTTAGTATGAATTTTTTTTCACATGTGTTTATTTTTGAGAGACAGAGCGAGACAGAGCATGAGTAGAGGAGGTGCAGAGAATCCTAAGCAGGCTTCAGGCTCTGAGCAAGCATTCAGAACAAAGCCCAACGCAGGGCTCAAACCCACCAACATTGAGATCATGATCTGAGCCAAAGTCAGACACTTAACCAACTGAGCCACTTAGGCACCCCAGTATTATTATTATTTTATGTATGTATTTATTTTTTATTTTAGTATTTTGTATTACTTTTTTTTTTTTTTTTTTTTTTTTTGGTATTTACTTGCTCCTTCCATGTATGAGTAGTTCTAATTTTTCACTTTCCAGACTTTGGCCTGGTTTTGGCCAAAGATGTTTACTTTGGCCGAGGAATGGTGAGCAAACACAATGCTTTGAAACATTCACACAAAAATGCTTAGAGGCATTACAAATTTCCACCCGTCTTCTTCCTAACAGTCCTCTGGATAGAATTTTTTTATTCTGAATTAGAGGTCACCTGTCAGTCGGGAACCTGGAATTTCAAGACTTATGAAGCCAAGCTGATCCTAACCTACAGTCTAAAGTAATCACTCATTTGAAAAGACATATGCACCCCTATGTTTATTGCAGCATTATTTACAATAGCCAAGATATGGAAGCAACACAATGTCCATTAGTAGGTGAACAGATACATAAGATGCGATACACGTGCGCGCGCGCACACACACACACACACACAGTGAAATGGTACTCAGCCATAAACTAGAATGACATCTTGCCATTTCCAACAACATGGATGGATCTACAAAGTATTATGCTAAGCAAAATAAGTCAGATAAAGACAAATACCATATGATTTCACTCATATGTAGAATTTAATAGAACAAATGAATGAAGAAAAATAGAGACAAAAAAACCCCAGACTTTTAATTATACAGAATAAACTGGTAGTTGCCACAGGGGAGATGGGAGAGAGGGCCAGTCAAACAAGTAAAGGGGACTAAGTACACTTATCTTGATGAGTACTCAGTATTGTATAGAATTGTTTAATCACTATATAGCACACCTGAAATGAATATGAAGCTGTATGTTAATTATATCGGAATTTTAAAAAATAGAGTGTAGAAACAGGTATGTAACCAGAAAGGAAAATAACTGTCTGCTGTTACAAGCTATTGAGATATGATTACATATTATGAGCTGCCAAACAGACCAATACATAAAAATCTGAGGGCATGGGAGTACTTAATTAGATAGCATCTGAGTGCTAAATGAGCAAAGAACAAGCCAACACAAAAATCTTACAAGACAAAGACAACATATATCTCCTTCTTAACCACTTAGATGGTTTTGTGTCCTACTTAGGTTTTGCTATTAGAAACATTTTGCTCACAACTGAAATATGGGCCAAATAGACCATATATCAGATTATCTGGGAAGTATCTTTTTAAAAATACTTTTGTCTCATTATACCAACAGAATGCCAATATAGGCTAAGAATTTCAGTGTTTTGGCTTTATACTCCATGCTTCAGGCTTCTTTCTCACAATTAGAAGAAGGCAAAGTGACTGTTAGACTTGATTTTTCACATAATGCTTCCACAATTTGGTATCTACATGAACCATAGCTTAGGCACAAACAATCTCATTACACATTTGTTATCTCTTACATCTAATATAACCGTCTGGCCTCTGTGTTCCCTAATCTTAAGAAACCAACATAACATAAAATGGTAAACAACCTTTCATTTACTCTGTACATATACTATCTCAAGGGAAAACTCTAGTATAGTTAGTTTTCAATTTGGGGCTCATGTAACCCAATCTATTTTTCTGCAACATAAACTTTTATGAGGATTACTAAGAAAAAGTTAAAGCATATCATTCATTAATTTATGCACATTTATGAATTTTAACGACTAATATATGCAGAGCTTAATATATTTTGCATTGCCTATTATCGTTATTGGTGAATAGATGGTTTGAATAGTCTTATAAATCAACAGTACTTAACCTTTGGGGATTTGCCTCTTTTTTAAAAATACAGTAATGTATCTATTCCCCAGGCATGGACTAGGAGGAAAACAAAAGTGATGTGGGAGTAAATACAGTGTGGGGAAACTCTACCATCTTAAATTAGAGTTCAGTATACACATTGCTGGCTACTTTAAGGTCAAGTGAATACTGTCTACCCCTTATTAGACGACCCCAACTGTTTAAGCTACCATATGCCCTTATAAAAAGGCACGTTCTTTTAACTACTGGAATACTCTCATAATGTGTAAAAGAACACTTGAACTGAAAAATACACAGATCCATCACCCATTTCTCTAAAACTCACTGTTACGGTGCATAGAAAATTACCAAGTTACCATTCATTCCCAGCTTTGGAGACCAGGCACCAAGTCCATGCCCTAATGCAATGTGTCCCTAAAATGAGTGTCATTAGCTGCATACATTATTTTGAACTGAATTAAAGGAAATTATACTCTATTTTTGCTCACATAGCTTGAAAAGCATTGTCTGATTCATGATAATTCACCATACATAAGGAAATAATTATTTTAGACAGATTTCTTGGGAGTGTAAGGCATTATTTAAAAAATAACATTTATAGTCTAACAGGGCAAACATTTGTTAATATTCTCTAAGCATAGGCCCTTGAAATAAATTATACAGTAATTTATTCTTTACAAACTAAAGTCTCAGTCAGAATTAAGCAGAATGCTGCCTACAAATTCACAGAATTTACCTTCAAGTATCACTTTACAAGTAGACAGAAATACATTTTAATTTTATGAAGTCAACATAATTTATGTTAATAAATAAATCTGTGTCCAAAGTTCCCCAGCACAATCCTGAATAAAAAATTATAAACTCGTAATGCTTACCAGAATGTAAATAGAAGCCTGCATGAGAGTACCATGTACCCGCGCCCCCCCCCAACTTAGAGGCATACAAGAAGACACATGTGGTCTCACTTAAAGCACTTAACTAGAATATGGGGCTAGAGCAGAAAATGTCCTTTGAAATTAAAGGAAAATTTCTCATCCTAAAAGGCAGGAGATGCATCATCTACAGGCTATGTAGATTTGCTTATAAATGAGTTGTGGAAAGACTTGTCATGTTAAATCATGCCACATGGTAAACAATGTTTCACAAAGCGGAATGGCTGTAGGGTTAGAGAAACAGAAAAATCTAAATTACAACATCACTTTTCAGACTGACTAGCTTTCAGACATTGGGTTATTCAATACCTGTGGGCCTATTTATCTAAAAAGTCAAGCAACAGGCACCTGGGTGGCTAAATCAGTTAAGTGTCCAACTCTTGATTTCGGTTCAGGTCATGATCCCAGGGTCATGAGATGGAGCCATGAGTCAGGTTCCATGTTGAGCGTGGAGCCTACTTATGATTCTCTCTCTGTCCCACCCCCCAGTCATGCTCTCTAAAATTAAAAAAAAAAAGTAAAAATTAAATCATAACACTTAAGAAAATACAAAGGGAAAATAATGACTTGTTTGAGAACTCTTGGGAATATAACATGTGTCTCATCACAACATGGTAGACACCCAAAACCATGTCACAGATATCACGTGTTAAAATATCAGATCTGATCCAATGTATGGTAGGGGAATGGGTAGCACTGGTTCAAGAAATTTAAGACTTGGCCTTTCATTTTGATTCCTGTCATATAGCACTCAGCTCACTCCCCCAAGGTGTAATAAATGTGCCTGATACTCTGGTTCATACAAACCCGTGGTCCTGTCTTGGAACTTCTCAAATGGGAAAGTTAGTTCCAGGACTGAGATGGGGGTCCTGACATCAATCACTAACAGATTCCTCAATTCCCCATTAACATCTTTACCTAGCTCAAAGGCTCTCTGAGGTACCTTCTACTCTTTTGTGAAGATCAAATTTTGATTCTCCTCCTACCATTTATTACTCTCCATTCTGCACTGTTCAGCTGTCCATGTAGATTCCTGGCATTTACTGTAGAATGTGCTTCATTCCCAAAAATCAGTGGGGATTTCCAATCACAGAATCATGCCTGAGTATTGTTACATTCAAAGATAGCATGATTCATGCTTGTTTGCCTACTCATACATGATTTTAGAAAATGGAGTTGTTCATTATTTTACATTGGTTAAATACCACGAACTTGTTTATTCATGTTGCAACCTAAGTATCTAAAGGTCAACATATTAAATGTTAAAGCATTATACTAAATTCAAAATCTTATAACCTGTTACCCTATTCTGACATACCTCAGTGCCCAGGAAGGCTGGTTAAATTAGGTCAAGACCATGTCTGACCATTACTAGGTCTACCAAGTTATAATCCAGGAACTAAAAAAATAAATCTTCATTTCCATACCATCTCTGCTAGTAAGTCATTTAAAGTACAAATAATTGTGAGGTTTAACTGGTATTACTGAGACAAAAGAGAGTAATATAGTGAGGTCGTCATACAAGCAAAGATGTGGTCTAGATCTTGAGTTACTTAAAATCCTCCTCTTTTATCTGTAAAGTATTAACTGGATAGTAGTGTACGAAGTTAAGTGCTCAATGATAAGCTACAGCATCAATGAGGTAACACTCAGGAAATTACTCTTTTGAGATAAACCTACATACTAAGAGTTTAAATATATGCTATAAATAGAGGAAAGCACAAATGATAAACATGACTTTACAACAGAGTAAGACGTGGTACTAAAACCAAGAAATAGAGTATTTTCATTGTCGTTCCTTAAATCCAAATGACATCTAGCACACAATCTCAAAGTAAGAATAGTTAACACTTGAAGACAACTTATAAATAATTAAAACAAATTAAAATAATGTAGGAATAGCCGGTGTATCAAGAAAATAACATCTATTAGGTTAGAGGCCTAAGGAAAACATGAAATTTAACATAATATTCATACATTAATTACCATTTCATTTCCAAGATCTGGATCCAAAGTTTTTGGCGAAATAAAATTTACACAAACATTTCATTTATTTATATGTATATCCAACTACTGGAAACTATGTATTAACTGTGTTATTATAGTCCTCTGAACTTTTTTTTTTTTTTTTTTTACCATTGATCAATTTTAATCTTTTTGGGGGGGAAAAAAAAGACTGTGTGGAACTATTCCAAAAAGGAAAACTAAAATGTACGCCTAAGTACAATCAAAGACTGAAGGATATGTTCCCAAACTTCCATATTTTTCTTTTGTGTGTGTGTGTGTACAACCTACATGATTTGTTTTTATTTTCATTTTTTTCAATATATGAAGTTTGTTGTCAAATTAGTTTCCATACAACACCCAGTGCTCATCCCAAAAGGTGCCCTCCTCAACACCCATCACCCACCCTCCCCTCCACCCCCCATCAACCCTCAGTTTGTTCTCAGTTTTGAAGAGTCTCTTATGCTTTGGCTCTCTCCCATTCTAACCTCTTTTTTTTCCTTCCCCTCCCCCATGGGTTTCTGTTAAGTTTCTCAGGATCCACATAAGAGTGAAACCATATGGTATCTGTCTTTCTCTGTATGGCTTATTTCAGTTAGCATCACACTCTCCAGTTCCATCCACGTTGCTACAAAGGGCCATATTTTGTTCTTTCTCATTGCCACGTAGTACTCCATTGTGTATATAAACCACAATTTCTTTATCCATTCATCCGTTGATGGACAATTAGGCTCTTTCCATAATTTGGCTATTGTTGAGAGTGCTGCTATAAACATTGGGGTACAAGTGCCCCTATGCATCAGCACTCCTGTATCCCCTGGGTAAATTCCTAGCAGTGCTCTTGCTGGGTCATAGGGTAGGTCTGTTTTTAATTTTCTGAGGAACCTCCACACTGCTTTCCAGAGCGGCTGCACCAATTTGCATTCCCACCAACAGTGCAAGAGGGTTCCCGTTTCTCCACGTCCTCGCCAGCATCTATACTCTCCTGATGTGTTCATTTTGGCCACTCTGACTGGCGTGAGGTGACATCTGACTGCGGTTTTCATTTGTATTTCCCTGATGAGGAGCGACGTTGAGCAACTTTTCATGTGTCTGTTGGCCATCCGGATGTCTTCTTTAGAGAAGTGTCTATTCATGTTTTCTGCCCATTTCTTCACTGGGTTATTTGTTTTCCGGGTGTGGAGTTTGGTGAGCTCTTTATAGATTTTGGATACTAGCCCTTTGTCTAATATGTCATTTGCAAATACCTTTTCCCATTTCGTTGGTTGCCTTTTAGTTTTGTTGGCTGTTTCCTTTGCTGTGCAGAAGCTTTTTATCTTCATGAGGTCCCAGTAATTCATTTTTGCTTTTAATTCCCTTGCCTTTGGGGATGTGTCGAGTAAGAGATTGCTACGGCTGAGGTCAGAGAGGTCTTATCCTGCTTTCTCCTCCAGGGTTTGGATGGTTTCCTGTCTCACATTCAGGTACTTTATCCATTTTGAGTTTATTTTTGTGAATGGTGTGAGAAAGTGGTCTAGTTTCAACCTTCTGCATGTTGCTGTCCAGTTCTCCCAGCACCATTTGTTAAAGAGACTGTCGTTTTTCCATTGGATGTTCTTTCCTGCTTTGTCAAAGATGAGTTGGCCATACGTTTGTGGGTCTAGTTCTGGGGTTTCTATTCTATTCCATTGGTCTATGTGTCTGTTTTTGTGCCAACACCATGCTGTCTTGATAATGACAGCTTTGTAGTAGAGGCTAAAGTCTGGGATTGTGATGCCTCCTGCTTTGGTCGTCTTCTTCAAAATTATGTTGGCTATTCGGGGCCTTTTGTGGTTCCATATGAATTTTAGGATGGCTTGTTCTAGTTTCGAGAAGAATGCTGGTGCAATTTTGATTGGGATTGCATTGAATGTGTAGATACCTTTAGGTAGTATTGACATTTTGGCAATATTTATTCTTCCATTCCATGAGCAGGGAATGTCTTTCCCTTTCTTTAAATCTTCTTCAATTAGCTTCATAAGCTTTCTATAGTTTTCAGCATACCAATCTTTTACATCTTTGGTTAGATTTATTCCTAGGTATTTTATGCTTCTTGGTGCAATTATGAATGGGATCAGTTTCTTTGTCTTTCTGTGGCTTCTTTGTTAGTGTATAAGAATGCAACTGATTTCTGTACATTGATTTTGTATCCTGCAACTTTGCTGAATTCATGTATCAGTTCTAGCAGACTTTTGGTGGAGTCTATCGGATTTTCCATGTATAGTATCATGTCATCTGCAAAAAGCAAAGCTTGACTTCATCTTTGCCAATTTTGATGCCTTTGATTTCCTTTTGTTGTCTGATTGCTGATGCTAGCACTTCCAACTGTATGTTAAACAACAGCGGTGAGTGGGCATCCCTGTCGTGTTCCTGATCTCAGGGAAAAAGCTCTCAGTTTTTCCCCACTGAGGATGATGTTAGCTGTGGGATTTTCATAAATGGCTTTTATGATGTTTAAGTAAGTTCCTTCTATCCCGACTTTCTCAAGGGTTTTTATAAGAAAGGGTGCTGGATTTTGTCAAAGGCCTTTTCTGCATCGATTGACAGGATCATATGGTTCTTTTATTAATGTGATGTATCACATAGATTGATATGCAAATGTTGAACCAGCCCTGCATCCCAGGAATGAGTCCCACTTGATCATGGTGAATAATTCTTTTTATATGCCGTTGAATTCGATTTGCTAGTATCTTATTGAGAATTTTTGCATCCATATTCATCAGGGATATTGGCCTGTAGTTCTCTTTTTTTACTGGGTCTCTGTCTGGTTTAGGAATCAAAGTAATACTGGCTTCATAGAATGAGTCTGAAAGTTTTCCTTCCCTTTCTATTTCTTGGAATAGCTTGAGAAGGATAGGTATTAACTCTGCTTTAAACGTCTGGTAGAACTCCCCTTGGAAGCCATCTGGTCCTGGACTCTTATTTGTTGGGAGATTTTTGATAACCGATTCAATTTCTTCGCTGGTTATGGGTCTGTTGAACGTTTCTATTTCCTCCTGATTGAGTTTTGGAAGCGTGTGGGTGTTTAGGAATTTGTCCATTTCTTCCAGGTTGTCCAATTTGTTGGCATATAATTTTTCATAGTATTCCCTGATAATTGTTTGTATCTCTGAGGGATTGGTTGTAATCATTCCATTTTCATTCATGATTTTATCTATTTGGGTCAGCTCCCTTTTCTTTTTGAGAAGCCTGGCTAGAGGTTTGTCAATTTTTTTTTTTTTTTTTTGGAAAAAAATAACTCTTGGTTTCGTTGATCTGTTCTGCAGTTTTTTTAGATGCTATATTGTTTATTTCTGCTCTGATCTTTATTATTTCTCTTCTTCTGCTGGGTTTAGGCTGCCTTTGCTGTTCTGCTTCTATTTCCTTTAGGTGTGCTGTTAGATTTTGTATTTGCGATTTTTCTTGTTTCTTGAAATAGGCCTGATGGCAATGTATTTTCCTCTCAGGACTGCCTTTGCTGCGTCCCAAAGCATTTGGATTGTTATATTTTCTTTTTCGTTTGTTTGCATATATTTTTTAATTTCTTCTCTAATTGCCTGGTTGACCCATTTGTTCTTTAGTAGGGTGTTCTTTAACCTCCATGCTTTTGGAGGTTTTCCAGACTTTTTCCTATGGTTGATTTCAAGCTTCATAGCATTGTGGTCTGAAAGTATGCACGGTATAATTTCAATTCTTGTATACTTATGAAGGGCTGTTTTGTGACCAAGTATATGATCTATCTTGGAGAATGTTCCACGTGCACTTGAGAAGAAATTATATTCTGTTGCTTTGGGATGCAGAGTTCTAAATATATCTGTCAAGTCCATCTGATCCAATGTCTCATTCAGGGCCCTTGTTTCTTTATTGACCGTGTGTCTAGATGATCTATCCCTTTCTGTAAGTGGAGTGTTAAGGTCCCCTGCAATGACCACCTTCTTATCAATAAGGTTGCTTATGTTTATGAGTAATTGTTTTATATATTTGGGGGCTCCGGTATTCGGCACATAAACATTTATAATTGTTAGCTCTTCCTGATGGATAGACCCTGTAATTATTATATAATGCCCTTCTTCATCTCTTGTGACAGCCTTTAATTTAAAGTCTAGTTTGTCTGATATAAGTATGGCTACTCCAGCTTTCTTTTGGCTTCCAGTCGCATGATAAATAGTTCTCCATCCTCTCACTCTCAATCTAAAGGTGTCCTCAGACCTAAATGAGTCTCTTGTAGCCAGCAAATAGATGGGTCTTGTTTTTTTTATCCATTCTGATACCCTATGTCTTTTGGTTGGAGCATTTAATCCATTTACATTCAGTGTTATTATAGAAAGATACGGGTTTAGAGTCATTGTGATGTCTGTATGTTTTATGCTTGTAGCAATGCCTCTGGTACTTTGTCTCACAGGGTCCCCCTTAGGATCTCTTGTAGGGCTGGTTTAGTGGTGACAGATTCCTTCAGTTTTTGTTTGGGAAGACCTTTATCTCTCTTTCTATTCTAAATGACAGACTTGCTGGATAAAGGATTCTCAGCTGCCTATTTTTCCTGTTGAACACATTGAAGACCTCGTGCCAATTCTTTCTGGCCTGCCAAGTTTCAAAAGAGAGTTCAGTCACGAGTCTTATAGGTCTCCCTTTATATGTGAGGGCACGTTTATCCCTTGCTGCTTTCAGAATTTTCTCTTTATCCTTTTATTTTGCCAGTTTCACTATGATATGTTGTGCAGAAGATCGATTCAAGTTACGTCTGAAGGGAGTTCTCTGTGCCTCTTGGATTTCAATGCCTTTTTCCTTCCCCAGTGCAGGGAACTTCTCAGCTATGATTTCTTCAAGTACACCTTCAGCACCTTTCCCTCTCTCTTCCTCCTCTGGGATACCAATTATGCATATATTATTTCTTTTTAGTGTATCACATAGTTCTCTAATTTTGCCCTCATACTCCTGGATTTTTTTATCTTTTTCTCAGCTTCCTTTTTCCATAACTTTATCTTCTAGTTCACCTATTCTCTCCTCTGCCTCTTCAAGCCGAGCTGTGGTGGTTTCCATTTTGTTATGCATTTCGCTTAAAGCGTTTTTCAGCTCCTCCTGACTGTTCCTTGGTCCCTTGATCTTTGTAGCAAGAGATTCTCTGCTGTCCTCTATACTGTTTCCAAGCCCAGTGATTAATTTTATGACTATTATTCTAAATTCACTTTCTGTTATATTATTTAAATCCTTTTTGATCAGTTCATTAGCTGTTGTTATTTCCTGGAGATTCTTTTGAGGGGAATTCTTCTGTTTGGTCATTTTGGATAGTCCCTGGAGTGGTGAGGACCTGCAGGGCACTTCCCCTGTGCTGTGGTATATAACTGGAGTTGGTGGGCGGCCCACAGTCCGACCTGGTATCTGCCCCCAGCCCACCGCTGGGGTCACAGTCAGACTGGTGTGTGCCTTCTCTTCCCCTCTCCTAGGGGCAGGATTCACTGTGGGGTGGTGTGGTCAGTCTGGGCTACTTGCACACTGCCAGGCTTGTGGTGCTGGGAATCTGGCGTATTAGCTGGGGTGGGTAGGCAAGGTGCACAGGGGCAGGAAGGGCAGGCTTAGCTCGCTTCTCCTTAGGTGATCCACTTCAGGAGGGGCCCTGTGGCAGCGGGAGGGAGTCAGATCTGCTGCCGGAGGTTTGGTTCCGCAGAAGCACAGAGTTGGGTGTTTGGGCGGAGCAAGCAAGTTCCTGGCAGGAACTGGTTCCCTTTGGGATTTTGGCTGGGGGATGGGCGGGGGAGATGGCGCTAGCGAGCGCCTCTGTTCCCCGCCAAACAGCTCTGTCGTCCTGGGGCTCAGCTGCTCTCCCTCCCTTTGTCCTCCAGCCTTCCTGCTTTCTCAGCAAAGCTGTTGATTTATGACCTCCCAGATGCTAAGTCGCACTTTCTGTCGGAACACACTCCATCTGGCCCCTCTGCTTTTGCAAGCCAGACCTGGGGCTCTGCTTGGCCGGCGGGATGCCCCTCCGCCCCGGCTCCCTCCCGCCAGTCCGTGGAGCTCGCACCGCCTCTCTGCCCTTCCTACCCTCTTCCGTGGGCCTCTCGTCTGCACTTGGCTCCAGAGACTGCGTTCGGCTAGTTTCTGGTCGTTTTCTGGGTTAGGCAGGTGTAGGTGGAATCAAAGTGATCAGCAGGATGTGCGGTGAGCCCAGCGTCCTCCTACGCCCCTATTTTTCTTAATATAAGTTAGTAACAATCATTTTAATCCTGAAAGGCCTAAAGGAATATACTGTTACCTTGAGTTTAAGTAGATTTACTTCAAAGAGTTTGAAGTTCAGACTCATTTGCCTATTTGGCTTTAAGTTTGTACAAAGGGTTTTAAACTACTGCTAATTAGTAAATCATATCAAATTTGTTTAAAAATCCATGCCATTATCTATGGATATAATCTGCAAATACTACAAGTTACAAGGTTATCCTATTTCATTTTTAATGATCCACTTTAATCTTCTGGTACAGATAACTAAATCCCTCAAGAAAATGTCTTTTTTATTGATTACGAATCAATTATAAAATCACTGCACTAAATTTTCTTTGTTTTTATCTACAGACTTCTGGTTCTTTTTTTTTTTTTTTTTATCTTAAATTTCTTTACTCCTTTATTTCACTCATCCCCCTTAGCCACCTCTCCACCTCTATAGGCTTCTTTCCAAGAGGAGACTAAATATTTCTAATACAATCTTTCTAAACATATCCTGTATCAAAGGGGACTAATGCTGATATCCACTGAAAAGACCACAGATTTTTGTATTAAAATGATATAGGTTAATATAAAAATGCAGATATATCAATATTCATGTATACAAAAGCCTTCTTACCTATGTGTATATATCAAAATACTTCAAAATGCTTCCTTAGTTATGTTTTCCTTATAATCAAATTAACACAAAACAAGCATTCCAACATGTCATAGACCTTTATTATAGCTCCAAATTTCAGGAAAAAGTATTTTTTTTGAAATGAAACAGGTCTGGTACCTTTCTATGGCAACTCATGGACACAACTGTAGCTTGTGTCTGTTAATAAGTACTCTACCACAAAATTAAAATTCTCAAAGTCACATGGAAATGTATTAAGTTTGAGTATTAGAAAATTGCCAGTATTACAGCCTTTTTGACTCAAGATGGCAATATGGCATAACCGTATGAAATTTTTAAACATGCAGACCTACTATTTCATGAGATGATAATATCCACAATATATAAAGAACTACAACTCAACAACAACAAACAATCTGATTAAAACATGGGCAGAGAATCTCAACAGACATTGTTTAAAGATGACATACAAATGACCAAGAGGTACATGACAAGATGCTCAACATCACTAATCATCAAGGAAATCAAATCAAAACCACAATGAGATATGGTATCATAACTCTTAACATTGCTATTATCAAAAGGACAAGAAGAAACAAGGGTTGGCAAGTTTGTGAAGAAAAGGGAACCCTCATATATTATCGGGAATGTAAATTGATACAGCCATTATGGCAAACAGTATGGAGGTTCCTCAAAAAAATAAAAACATAACTACCATGTGATCCAGCAATCCTACTTGTAGGCATTTATCCAAAGAAAATGAAAACACTAACTGAAAAAGGTATCTGTACCACCATGTTCACTGCAGCATCATTTGCAGTAACAAAGATGTGGAAACAACTCAAGTGACCACTGATAAAGACAATGTGTTATGTGTGTGTACATATATACTACAGAATATTATTCAGACATAAAAACAAGAATGCTATCTTGCCATTTGTGGTAACATGGATAGACCATGAGGGCCCTGTGCTAAGTCAATTAAGTCCCACAGAGAAAAATATTGTATGATTGATTCCACATATACATGCAATCTAAAAATAGCAACTAGGGAACCTGGGTGGCTCAGTCGATTAAGCATCCAACTCTTGATTTCAGCTCAGGTTGTGATCTCACAGTTTCTGAGATCAGGCCCTATGTCAGGCTGTTCACTGAGAGCATGGAGCCAGGTTGGGCTTCTTGCTCTTGCTCCCTCTCTCTCTGCCCCTAACCCACTTGCTCACATACTCTTTAAGTAAATTTCAAAATACTTTTCTAAAAAAATAAAAAATAAAAATAAGAACAACGAAAGTCATAGAGTACAGACTGGTTGTTGCCCGAAGTTGGGGGGGGGGGGGTAT
The DNA here is from genome assembly GCF_022837055.1 of Prionailurus viverrinus. NCBI lineage: Eukaryota > Metazoa > Chordata > Mammalia > Carnivora > Felidae > Prionailurus > Prionailurus viverrinus. The sequence goes on from NC_062579.1 coordinate 25,901,220, forward strand.
AAAATGGACAAAGGGGATCAAAAAGTGTAATATTGCAGTTACAAGTCACAGAAATGTAATGCACAACATGGTGACTACAAGTAATAATACTGTATTGTCTATGTGCAATTTCCTAAGACACTAAGTCTTAAAAGTTCTAGTCACAAGAGAAAATTTAACTATGTGTGGTGATCGATGTTAACAAGATTATTGTGATCACTTTGCAATATATACATGTATTCAATCATTATGCTATATACCTAAAACTAATATAAGGTCCTATCAATTTTACCTCAAATTAAAAAAAATATATAGTCATAAAGCACCATTAAGTTCTAGTCCATTTCCCTAATTTCTTATACTAGTATATTATCTAGGGCCGAACTTCATATTTTCACAAGCACAGTAAGCATTCAGAGCAGGTCTCTGAAGACCAAGGTAAGTAAGAGGGAATTGTCATTGTTTAGTGATGAATCCCACAGTGAAGAATATCACCAATTCTGTTCAAATTGTTTTAACTAGTTCCTTTGCTTCTTTATGTATCTATTCACTCACTTTAAAAAAGTAAGTAGATCCTCCTCCAAACAAGCTTTGTCCCTGACTACTTCATCTCCAGGGCTCAAAATACCAAGGCCTTTGCTGACAGTGGTTTTATGGTACCTTCTGTGTATCCTGCAGCAAATTCTAGCTTTCTTGCCTCAACTAGAGCATATTCACCATGACTATGTCATGATTTATCTCTAGTTTAGAAAAAGATCATTCTACACCTCTTCTCTGGTCACACCACTTCTCTGAAAACGAGTTTTAATATTTCACTTCAACACTACAAAAACTCATACAGGAGGACTAATACATTTAAATTCACAGTTAAGTAGGGTGAATTTTTTAGGAAATAATCATTCATCTCTCACCTTCTACGGGTGAAGTCTATTTCCTTGTGTCTTTGATATCAGGCTTGGCCATGTGATATGTTTCCAATAATATAAACACCAAGTTTAAATGTCCTGTATGGTTTGGTTATGGTCCTTATAATTTTCTCTTCTGCTTTGGTAAAAGCATTGCCCAAATACCTCCTATTCACAGAAAGAGAAGTCCTATGGAACAGAAATGAATACACTCAGCCTGAGAAAGCTCTGTTATTAACGGTGGGGAATAAGTTTAGGAATTCCTTGAGCTTACACAGATGAGGTTAACAAGGCATAAAGAATTCGAAGGCCATAGGTCGAACACACCCAAGTTAGGTAAATGAGGGGGGAGGAGTCCGGGCGGGGGGGCCCTGCAAAGGCCCTGCAATACAGGTATAGCAGAGCAAAGGCCCTAGTAAACAACCAAGGAATAGGAAGAATGGGTAATCTCAGTAGGAAGACATCCCAAATGAGATAAACAGGATTAGGTATTCAGGGCAGAAAGGCCGTCCAACACAGTAAAATAGCAGAAAGCTGCTTTCAAAGGAAGGAAGGACCAAATTAGATAAACAGGTAAATAGGGCTATAGACTATAGCAGGGCTAAGTTGCCCAGAGAGAGCTAATTAGCCAAACAAAGGTGCCTTGCTGACCTTGAGGTAGCATGCTCTTTCTTGTTCCCTAGACCAGTTTAGGCAAACAACCTTCTGCCCACCACCAGGATTTTGTTTGGTATTAACCCAAACCCCTAGCATCACCTATCTTCAAATCCCCCTTTCCCTCAGTCCCTGAGTTAATATTCACGATTTCATCGTCTCTTTGTGCATGCCCATCACCATGTATCTAAGCCTTCTCATCCTAATAAAAACAGATCAAGGACCCTTACTCAGAGCTCTGGTCTCCACACAGACATCAGCCTCTCTCACATTTTTAATCTTGTGTCCAGCTTTCTTGCTAGACAAAAGAGAACTCCAGACCCAATTAATGACAGAGATTACTGGTTACTGTCATGCAGCATTATTGCAGCAAGAGCCGATTAACACGTGAAGAAAACTCAAGACCACAGAAGACCATTTAAGATTACATAGATGGAACAGAGAACAAGCTGGAATATATACCCAGAGAAACTTTCTATCTACAGCCCTGTCCTTAATCTCTATTCTGTATCATCGTATATTCATGGAAATATCCTTAGCATAGAGCGGACTCTCAATAACTATTATAACAACAAGAACAGGAAAGAGTTTAATTACCATCACCTACAAAAGAAATACCCTTTGTTTTCCAATACCATCAACTCTCAATGTTCTATGAAAAAACTACTTAATTTTTAAAAAATATTTGTATAGGTTTATTTTTGTGTATACACAAGATACTTTCTCTAGCATTTGTCTCACTCAACATTATACTAAAAAGAACTTGCTTTCTGCAAACACAGCCAAGTGTTAGGTGGACTATGGCAATGCTATGGTAGGAAGAACTCAAGTCAACTTATGGATGATGTACTTGCTGTAATCCACACATTCACGATGGTGTTGATTTTGCCAAGGGGATTTCTTCAATTCCTCACATACTACTTCAGTCTCCACCTGCAGATGTATATTGCTTTATTTGTTTCTTGTCTCTTAATGAATTACTTGTAAGAAGGAAAAAATGTTTCAGTTACATCTTTTCCTCCCAGTAACTATCATTTTTTTCCTGGATCTTAGGGTAGATAGGTGTAATTTTTTAAGATGTAAGATAATTAAAAATTTAGAAAGGTTTTTAGCACAGTGCATTAATTCACTGTTAGGTTTTAATGTTTTGTTGAAATTTTAATTTTGAAAAAACTCAACTATCACAGATGGAAAATGCAGGTTATTAGCACAATTATTTAACTATCAACAAACTCAGCTGGTAATACTTAACAATTCAAAGATCATGGAAACCACAGGAAAAGAGACCATTATTTTCTCAGCTCTGTGAGAAGCTCCTCAATTTTGTGGAAATAAAGTGTCTGAAGGTGCCTCCAGTACAAGGAGAGGTTATACACACACGTGTTGAGTAAACGTCAAGAGCTGTGTTTTCATACAAGTAATCAGTGTAATGTAGAGGATTCTATTTTGGGGTTCCGTGTATTAGCCTTAAATTCCACAGTTATGTCACTTAGTCCTTGAGAAAAATTTATGTTTACAGACTCAAGAATACCTCACTTACCTAACCCAATTGCAGATGCACCTATAGGGCCATCACAGACCACCTCTTTCACACAGTACTCTGTATGTTCTTCCTCTTAGAACAAGCCCCATTAGAGTGCGAACTTCTACTCTGGTTCAATAATGTATACACTGTGCCCATAAAAGTCAAAGTATCCTAACACTATACAAGTACAGAATATGGAATCATCAAAATGTAGTACTGGAGAGAAGGAAACTGAGGCAGAGACAGATGAAGATATTAGTTTGCCAACAGAATTAGGGTTACATTCAGGATGGAAATTGAGTTATCTTCCGTATCAATTCTAGTCTTCCTTACACAACACCAAAAAGATGTAAAATGGGAATACTAGCAGATGCAACATGGTTTAAAAATTATGTCAAAGGCTTTACTGGGCCACACAAAAATAATTTTCATAATGGTGAGTATAACACAATAGCAATGGTTTTGAATCGAGTAAGCAAGGTAAATACTTCAGATACATGTGATGCCATAAAGTTTTTAACTTGAAGTACAATTTCAGTGGAAATTTATAACGCGATAAAGTGCTACATTTGGATAATGTCAACAGTCAAAGTAACATACAAATGTGCAAGTTTAACAAAAAAGCTTTAGAAATATTAAGTATCCTGTATCAACACAGGATAAATAATCAGCAACATTATGAATAGCTACTAATAGGGAATTTTAAGGCAGAGAACTATGAAAATACCACTAAAAAAAGAAAAATATTTTTCTATGTTCTAACAACTTGGAAAAATTACTGAATTACTTTCTTCATTCAAGTTTACTGAGGAAATGAGCTAGGTGCTAGCCCTCCTTATTCTAAGCAATATAATCTTGTAAAAATGATGAATGAATAAATGGATGACTAGAGACAAGACTGATGAGGTCAGAGCTATTTCCAGAGTGGTATATGAAAAGTGGAAGGGGCCCTCTAACCCCGACATGGAGTAATGGGTATTTGCCAAGTTTTCTTCAAGGGTACAAAAGCTGAACGAAGCCTGAAAGTGTAAGTAATCATTCTCTGAGAGTAAAAAATGTGAAGGGCAACTGAAAAAGTTAGAGAGAATAGGTGTTCATGGATACTGATGTGGACATGAAAGAAGATGGTTATATTCAGGAGACTTCAAACAGCATGGTAGGAAGAACATGTGATTTGAGTTGGATAATGCTGAAACCTGAGACTGAAGCAGGATGCTGGCGTTAGACCAGATCATGAGCTATGCTAACGAGTGTGGACATTACCTACCCAACAATGGGAAGCTAAAAAAAAAACATCAACAAACAGCTTTAAGTCAACTTCCAGAAAAGATAACAGAGTAGGAAGGACAGACCCTAAGCTCACCGCATCCCACACAGTCAAAATAAGGATACAGAGGAACATGTCCCAAATCAAAGAACAGGATAAAATCATAGCAAGAGAGCTAAATGAAACAGAGAGGAATCATATGTGTGATAGAGAATTTAAAAATAATGGCTGTAAAGATACTCACGGGACTAGAGAGAAAGGTGGAACACTTAAATGAGACCATTAAAGAGACAGAAAACAAACAGAGATGTAGAACTCAAAAACTCAAAAAGACAGTAGATGGAAGAAATAGCAAAGGATGCAGAAGAACAGGATCAGTGACCTGGAGGACTAATGGCAAGCAATCAAGCTTAACAGGAGATAGAAAAAAAATAATAGTAATAAATGAAAATAGACATAGGGAACTCAGCAAAACTATCAAGCTTAAAAACGTTCACATTATAAGCATCCTAGAAACAGAAGAGAGAAAAAAGGGGTCAGAAACTTTATTTAAAGTACTCATTGCTGAAATTTTCCCAAATATGTTAAAGAAAACAGAAATCCAGATCTAGGAGGCACAGAGATCCCCACAAAAAAATCCAAGTAGGTCCATACCGATGCAACAGTAATTGAAACAGCAGTAAGTAGTGATTAAGAGAGTACTTTAAAAGCAGGAAGAGAAAAAGCAAACAGTTGCTTACAAGGGAAAACCCATACATCTATCAACTCAATTTTTTGGCAGACACTTTGCAGTCCAGAAGGTAGTGGCACCATATATTCTAAGTGCTGGGGGCAAAAACAAAAAAAACAAAAAAACAAAAAAACAAAAAACAAAAAAAAACCATGCAGCCAAAAACTCTATCCAGCAAGGCTATCATTAAGGATAAAAAGAGAGGGGCACCTGGATATCTCAGTTGGTGAATGTCTGACTCTGGGTTTCAGGTGAGGTCATGGGATTGAGCACAGCATGGGGCTTTGCACTAACAGCATGAAGCACAATTGGGGTTCTCTTTCCCTCTTTGTTTCTACCTCTGTCTCAAATAAGTAAGCTTAAAAGAAAGGAGAGGGGTGCCTGGGTGACTCAGTTGTTTAAGCGGCTGACTTCGGCTCAGGTCATGATCTCAGAATTTCTGAGTTCGAGGCCCAAGTCAGGCTCTGTCCTGACAGCTCAGAGCCTGGATCCTGCTTTAGATTCTGTGTCTCCCTCTCTCTCTGCTCTTCCCCCACTCACAATGTCTGTCTCTCTCTGTCTCTCAAAAAGAAGCTTTAAAGTTTTTTTTTCCAAAAAAAGGGAGAAATATGGGGCGCCTGGGTGGCGCAGTCGGTTAAGCGTCCGACTTCAGCCAGGTCACGATCTCGCGGTCCGTGAGTTCGAGCCCCGCGTCGGGCTCTGGGCTGATGGCTCAGAGCCTGGAGCCTGCTTCCGATTCTGTGTCTCCCTCTCTCTCTGCCCCTCCCCCGTTCATGCTCTGTCTCTCTCTGTCCCAAAATAAATAAACATTGAAAAAAAAAAAAATTTAAAAAATAAAAAAAAAAAGGGAGAAATAAAGACCTACCAAACGTTAAAGGAATGTGAGACCACTAAATCAGCCCTACAAGAAATGTTAAACGGGAGTCTGAATGCAAAGACTGTAAGTAGAAAAAAACTAGGAAACACGAAAGCAGTAAAATTAAGTCTGTCTACAAAAATCAATCGAGGGACTCACAAAATTGAAGGATTTAATTATGAAAACATATGCCTCAATCGTGTGTTTGCAGGGGGGTAAAGAATAAGTTCAAATTTAAGCAACTATCAACTTAATGTAGACTGCTTTGTGCAGAAGATGTTCTATACAAACCAAATAGTAACCAGAAATCAAAAACAAGTAAAATACATAAAAAAATCAAGAGAAAGGAGTACAAGTCTATCACTAAAGACTGCAAACCAATGGTAAGAGAAAAAAGAAAGTAATGGAGAACCACCATAAAATAAGTAGTAAAATGGTAGTAAGTGCATACCTCTCAGTATTTACTTTGAAAGTAAAAAGACTAAATGCTCCAATCAAAAAACATAGGGTGATGAAATGGATAAAAAAGTCTCCTCTATAGGCTGCCTACAAGAGACTCATTTCAGACCTAAAGACACATGCAGATTTAAAGTGAAGCGATGGAGAAGCACTCATCCTGCAAATGGAAAGCCGAGATAGCAATACTCCTATCAGACAAAATGGACTTCAAAGAGAGCACCAAGAGACAAAGAAGGACACCATTTAAACATAAAGGGAACAATCACACAACAAGAACAATTGCCACTATTTTATGCACCCAACATAGAAGCACCCAAATACATAAAGCAGCCAAAAACAGACACAAAGGAACTCAGCAACAGTAATACTATAATTGTAGGGGACATTAACACCCCGAAAGATCATCCAAACAGAAAATCAAGAAGGAAATTGTGGCTTTTAATGACACACTGGACCACGTGGATACAACATACAATCAGAATCTTCCATCCTCAAACAGAATATACACTCTTCTCAAGAGCACATGGAATATTCTCCAGAGTAAGTCACGTATTAGGCCACAAAACAAGTCTCAACATATTCAATAAGATCAACATCATACCATGCATCTTTTCTGACTACAATGCTGTGAAACTAGGTATCAACCACTAGAAAAAATGTGGCAAGACCACAAATACATGGAGGTTAAATAATATGCTACTCAACAATGAATGGGTCAACCAAAAAAATCAAAAAGGAAATCCAAAAATACATGGAGACAAACGAAAATAAAAATACAGTTGTCCAGAATCTTTGGGATACAGCAAAAGCAGTTCTCAGACAAGTTCATGGCAATATAGGGCTTCCTCAAAAAGAAAAATCTCAAATACACAACTAACCTTACACTTAAAGGAGCTTGCAAAATCAGAACAAAACTCCCATCAGAAGGAAGGAAATATAAAGCAGAAATAAATGAAATAGAAACTAAAAAAAAACAGATCAATGAAACCAGAAGCTAGTTATTACTCTGAAAGTAAACAAAATCAGAGATAAAAGAAGAGAAATAACCAACAGCACAAATATAAAGGATTATAAAAAAACATTTTGAAAAAATTGTATGGCAACAATTAAGAAAACCTAGAAAAAAATGGATACAATCCCGGAAACATGTAACATCCCAAAACCGAATCAGGAAGAAATAGAAATTCAAACAGACGAATTACCAGCAATAAAATTGAATCACTAATTAAACTCCCAAAAAGCAGAGGCTTCATAGGAGAATTCTACCAAACATTTAAAGAGGAATTAATATGTATTGTTCTCAAACTATTCCAAAATACTGAAGAGGAAGGAAAGCTTCCAAATTCATTCTATACACACACCATTACCCTAGTATCAAAACACGATGAAGACACTAGAGAGGTAGAGAGAGGGAGGGAGAGAACACACTATAAGCCATTATCTCTGATCAACATAGAAGTTCTCAACAAAATGTTAGCAAACCAAATCCAACAATATATTTAAAAAAATCATTCACCATGATCAAGTGGGATTTATTTCTGGGATACAAGGCTGTTTCACTATTTGCAAATCAAAGTGATGTATCCCATCAATACAATAAAGGATAAAAACCTTATGATCATTTCAACAGATTCAGAAAAAGCGTTTGACAAAGTACAACATTCATTCATGATAAAAAGTCCTCAACAAAGTAGGCTTAAGGTGAAGATACTTAAACATAATAAAGTCCACCTCTGAAAAACCCACAGCTAACATCATACTGAATGGTGCAACACCGAACCCATTTCCCCTAGTATCAGCAACATAAGAATGTCCACGTTCACTAATTTAACATACTACTCCAAGTCCTAGCCACAGCAATCAGGAAACAAAATGAAGTAAAAAGCATCCAAACAGATAAGAACTCAAACTTTTGCATATATATATATATATATATATATATATACTCACACACACACACACATATATACACACACACATATATATGTGTATATATATGTATATATATGTATGTATATGTATATAATATGACATTATATACATAGAAAACCCTAAGAACTCTACCAGAAAAATCACTAAAACTACTACAAATGACAAATCAATAAGGTTACAGGATACAAAACCAATGTACATAAATCTGTTACATTTGTGTTCACTAATAATAAAGTAGTGGGAAGAGAAATTAAGGAAACATTCCCTTTTACAATTGAACCAAATAGAATAAAGTACCTAGGAATAAACTTGGCCAAAGAGGGGAAAGACCTGTACTGTGGAAAACTATGAAACACTGATGAAAGAAATATAAGATGGCACAAAGGGAAATATATTCCATTCTCAAGCATTGGCACAACAAACACTGTTATGATGCCTGTACTACCCAAAGCAATCTACAGATTTGAGGCAATCCTTATCAAAATACCAACAGTATTTGTAACAGATCTGTAACAGAACCAACATTCCTAAAATTTATATGGAAACACAGAAGACCCCAAATTACCAAAGCAATCCTTAACAGAACAAAACGGCAGGTATCACAATCCCAGATTTCAAGTTATACTACAAAACTCTAGTCATCAAAATAGTATCAAAAAAGACATATCAAGAAAGCAGAATACAAGACCCAGATATAAACGCACAATTATAAGCTCCATTAATCTTTCACAATGTAGCAAAGAATATGCAATGGGAAAAAGACGGTCTCTTCAACAAATGGTGCTAGGAAAACTGGACAGCAATAAACCAAAGAATGAAAGTAGACCACTTTTCTCACACCAGACACAAAAATAAATTCAAATGGGATGAAAGACCTAAATGTGAGACCTGAAACCATAAAAACCCTGCATCAGAGCACAGGCAGTAAGGGCTCTGACATCAGCCGTAGCAACATTTTTTCTAACTGTGTCTGCTGAGGCAAAGGTAACAAAAGCAACAATAAACTATTGAGACTACCTCAAAATAAAAACCTTCTGCACAATGAAGCAATCAACACAACTGAAAGACACCCTTCAGAATGGGAAAAGCTATTTTCAAATGACATACCTGATGAAGGTCTATTATCCAAAATTTAAGAAGGATTTCTGTAATGTAACCCTAAAAAAAAATAATGATCCTGTTAAAAATGAACAGAAGGGGCACCTGGGTGGCTCAGTCGGTTGAGTGTCTGACTTCGGCTCACATCACTATCTCGTGGGGAGTTTGAGCCCCACATCAGGCTCTGTGCTGACAGCTCAGAGCCTGGAGCCTGCTTTGGATTTTGTGACTCCCTCTCTCTCTGCCCCTCCCCTGATCATGCTCTGTCAAAAATAAATAAAACATTAAAAATAAATGAACAGAAGACAGACATTTCTCCAAAGCAGACACAGAGATGACTAACAGACATGAAAAGATGCCCAATATCACTCACCATCAAGGAAATGGAAAATCAAAACCACACCTGTCAGAATGGCTACAGTAACTAGTGTTGGCAATGATGCAGAGAAAAAGGAACATTTGTGCACTATTGGGGGGAATGCAAATGGGAGCAGCCACTGTGGAAGACAGTATAGATGATCGTCTAAAAATCACAAATAGAACTATCATATGATGCTCTGATTTCAGTACTACCTCTTTACCCAAATACCAAAACACTAATTCAACAAGATACATGCACCCCTGTTTATTGCAGCATTATCTGCAGTAGCCTAGATGATCTAAGGAGTGTATTTATAAGTGAAATAAGTCATTCAAAGAAAGACAAGTATCATATGATTTCATTCATGTATAGAATTTAAGAAACAAATGAACAAAGAGACAAGAACAAACTCTTAAGTATAGACAAGTGATTACCAGAGAGGAGGTGGGTGAGGATTAAGTGGAATATGTGAAGGGAATCAAGAGTACACTTATGATGAACTCTGAGTAATGTACAGAATGGATGATTCACTGTATTCTACACCTGAAACTAATTTAACACTTTATGTTAACTATCCTGGAATTAAAATTTTTTAAAACGGAAGTGACACAGCCATTTATGTGTTTTAGAAAGAAAAACTTAGTTGAAGTATGAATGAAGAGTACAAGAACAGAAAAACAGCATTCACTGAAGACTTTAAATACAGTGGATTTTTTTTAAAGTAGGGGAGGGGAAGACATCCAAGAAATACCAGGAAAAAATAAGCTAAAAGTCTTTAATAAGTTCCTCAGAATTCCAACAGTACAAGACAGGATTCCTTGGTGTCTTGAACAGAAATCTAATGCAAATAACATTACTGTTTTTGCAAACTATAGAAAACATGAAGGCATGTTTCTACAAGAGGCTGAGTAGGTAAGTACTATGTATAAAGTGTAGAGGTTTTGATGTAGGAGATCATGAAATTAGAAATATTCAGTGGGAGGGGCACCAAGGTGGCTCAGCTGGTTAAGAGTCCAGCTCTTGATTTCAGCTCAGGTCATGATCTCACAGTTTTGAGATTGAGCCCCACGTTGGGCTTTACGATGGGTGTTGAGCCTGCTTAAGATTCTTTCTCTCGGGGCGCCTGGGTGGCACAGTCGGTTGAGCGTCCGACTTCAGCCAGGTCATGATCTCGCAGTCCGTGAGTTCGAGCCCCGCGTCGGGCTCTGGGCTGATGGCTCAGAGCCTGGAGCCTGTTTCCGATTCTGTGTCTCCCTCTCTCTCTGCCCCTCTCCCGTTCATGCTCTGTCTCTTTCTGTCCAAAAAATAAATAAAAACGTTGGAAAAAAAAATTTAAAAAAAAGATTCTTTCTCTCTCTCCTTCTTCCCCTACCCACTCTGGCATGTGTGCTTTTTCTCAAAAAAAAAAAAAAAAAAAAAAAAAAAATATATATATATATATATATATATATATATATATATATGCATGCAGTGGGTTCTCACAGTTCTGGAGCTTGTGAGACAAGAAATATATAAGAATGATTTTACAGAATTGAAGATCATCAACATAGAATTGGTAACTTAAATGCAAATGAATTATAAAAACTGTGGTAAGAAAGGTGACTCAAAGCCTTGAAAAAGACCAGTGTTTAAAGTTAAGACAAAGGAATTAAGATCTATGGTAAAGCGAGAACCACCAAAGGTGGATGAAAACCAAGATAAAGTGGTATTTCATTAGGAATCTAGAGATGAAACATTTTCAAAAAGTGTTGTGTAGGTAACATGGGGATTTTCACCACCCAGCATGCATACTTCGCTTCTTCTGGAAAAGAGCACACAATTTCTTCTGGCTACATACATACCTCTAGCTTCTGGGTATGCACCTGATTTGCTCAGGACTATTTGAGACATCCAGCCCTCCTATCAAAGTTATTGATTCATGAATCATCATGTGACACAGTCAAAGCCAATGATAATATTCTAAGTCTTTATGTGAGAACTCTTCAACATAGGGAATTGCTGTGATTTTGTAACCATAAACATAAACCATGACATCTCTGGATCCATCAGATGGAGCCTAAAAAGGAAGGAAGCAGGGCAAATAGACAGTAATACCCTCCTCTGATGATACTGCTGATTTTCTTATAGAGATGTCAATGAGTTGATGTTCTTTTTCTTTTTGGTCACATTAAAACAGTGTTCTACAGTATACAAAGGGCTGTTAAAAAGTGTCACTTTCAGGGGCGCCTGGGTGGCGCAGTCGGTTCAGCGTCCGACTTCAGCCAGGTCACGATCTCTCGGTCCGTGAGTTCGAGCCGCGCGTCAGGCTCTGGGCTGATGGCTCAGAGCCTGGAGCCTGTTTCCGATTCTGTGTCTCCCTCTCTCTCTGCCCCTCCCCCGTTCATGCTCTGTCTCTCTCTGTCCCAAAAATAAATAAACGTTGAAAAAAAATTTAAAAAAAAAAGTGTCACTTTCAAAGGAAGGGTTTTCAAGTATACAAAAAACTGCACAATAGGGTCAAATACAAAAAGAGATACAGAAATATTTAGTAATAAACGCAACTGCACATTTGGGCAGAGATTTTTTTCATTGATGCTTATGAATCAAAGAGAAGTGAATTCCATTATGCCAAAATATATTGTTCTACCAAAAAAGCTATGAAATGGAACAAGTTTTACGAAGATGTTGGATGAGGATGTAGTACTTAACTATAAACTTGAGTATTAGGTATTGGTGTAAATATGATCATTCCTATCTTGGGTTCCCAAGATCTTTTCTACAACTGGAAATATTTTTAAACACTCCTAATACTTTAAGTTTTCCTATTATTTTCAGTTGTTTACATATAATTTTTATTTTTTATTTTAAATAGCGAAATTTTAGCCCAGTTGTATAAATGATGAGATGTATGTCATAAGTACAATATACATCACAGATTCTTCTTTGACACTGTCAATGAGGAATTGAATTATATTCTCTCAGATGTCCTCAATAATTAACAGGTTATTATGTCATTCACGTGAAACTAACATACCATCATGTATCAACATACTTCAATTAAAACATAATTAGGGACATCTAGGTGGCTCAGTTGGTTAAGTGGCCAACTTGAGTCAGGTCATGATCTAGCTGAGTGAGGGTTCCAGCCCCATGTCAGGTTCTATGCTGACAGCTCAGAGCCTGGAGCTTGCTTCAGATTCTGTGTCTCCGTCTCTCTCTGTCCCTCCCCCTGCTCATGCTCTGTTCCTAGCTCTCTCTCAAAAATAAGTAAACATTAAAAAATAAACATAATTAATAGGTTGTCATTAGATAAAAATTACATAAAAAATCATAAAGTAATAACCAATGTTGCTATCTCTTAAAATGTATGTACAAAATGTGCCTATGTTTCTCCTGTGGCAATAAAAGGTTTATTCATTCAAATTTAAATACTGTTGTACTTTATTAAGGGTGAAGTGTTCAACAATCTCATTTGTGGTCACATTGAATAAGCTCTTACTATAATAGTTTAAGTACCTCATGTGTCCTTCTTATTTCAGGTAAATGCAATCTTGTGTCCAAACTGAAAGGCTTTGAAAGAAGGCATACAAGGGTCTAAGAATCCCAACAAATTAATGCATTCCATAACATTTTATTATGAGCTTCAGCGAAATGTTAGCAGAGTTTTAAGATACTGTAAAGTTATTGTAGTCCAAACAGTATGTTACCAACAAAAAGACAAATATAGACCAATACAAAATAGATCCCAGATATAAAGTTGCACGTATATGGTCAACCTATCTTTGATAAGGGTGCCAAGAACACACAACAGGAAAGAGATGGTCTCTTCAACAAATGGCCTTGAGCAACTGGATAACCACAAAGTAGTTAATTTGGATCAGTATCTTCAACCATACACAATCACCTCCAAGTGGGTTAAAGACTTAAAAGTACGAGCTGATACTGTGAAAGTCTTAAAACCAAGTATTACATTTATACACTATTAGTGCTGACAATAGTTTCATTGCTAGGACACTAAAAGCACTAAGTAACAAGACCAAAAATAACCAAGTGGGACTACATCAAGTTAAACACTTGGGCAAAGCAAAGGAAGCAGTCCACAAAATTAAAACGCAATCTATGGGATGGGAGAAATTATTTGCAAACCATGGGTCTTAAAAAGAATTAATTTCCAAGATATTTAAGGAACTCCTACATCTCAACAGTGGAGGGAAAAAAATCTAGGTGTCTGATTTTAAAATGGTCCAAGGAGTTAGTCATTTATCCAAAGGAGACACCCAATGGCCTGTAAGTCAATGAATAAATGCTCAATGTCCCTAGTCATCATGAAATGCAAATCAAAACCACAATGAGATATCACCTCACCCTACTCAGGTTAGAACCCATAAAATATAGCCAAGTTTCTAATTCTATTCATGTGCCTTTATTTTGAGTAAAGTACTTAAAAAGTTCTTATACCTTGTCTTCCAGATAATGAGTCCTCCTGAAATATCCATTTAATCTTCAACTAATGAGTTCTTATTTTGAGTATCATATTTCTATACAAATCAACAGTTATTTTACATTCTATTTGGTCAACTAAATATGTTTATCTAGCACAAGATGCTGCTTTTTTGTCTTTTACAATGCTTGTACTCCTTGTACTCCTCATGTATCTTGTTTTCCTCAATAGTCCTTCTGGCTCAGCTTATGGAGTAGGTAGAAAAGTGTATCTCAAAATGACATACCTCTGAACGTTTAATCTGGGCTCCATCAATCCCTTTTCACCAGTGATACTGTTTGTTTTTTGTTTGTTTGTCTTGGTAGGAAATCTGCCTCTGACCTTTCCTCTATAGGGCCTTATTTGCACTGGTCTGTGAGAAGACAGAGAGATGTCTGGGGACCTGGCTAGCATGCTTTCTTTTATTATCTGCTCCTAGTATAAACAAAATCAAGAGCTACTCTGAACCTATGAACAGTACTAGACTATTTCTATTCTTTCTCTGCCCAAGTTGATTTTTAACATTTGTAATTAACTATGTTTTAAAGCACTCCACTTCAACCCAAGACAAATTTAGAGAAGGCTCAAATTTTATTAAAGACGTGAGTAAACTTGAAAGGATTTTTTTTACCAGCTCAAGTATTCCTGAAATTCACTCTAATTTATTGTTCATACACTGAAGGAAAAAAAGTGTCTGATAAAATATTTACCTTTACATCAATAAATGAACAACCTAAAATTAAACATACAGCCTAAAACTCAATTCTACAACTATCACAGCTGGCAAAGTCATTAAGAGGCAGCTGGTGGCTGAATTTCTGCCAACCTGAATCTATCATTCCTCAGTGTTTGTAGTTATTGTGAAAATTTAGTTCATAGCATAGAGAGATTCTCTAATCCCACTCAATTTCTTCCTACTTCTTGACCTTTAACAAACTAGAAACCTATTGTCCTTTTAAGTCACTTGAGGACTGTGATGATCTTTGGCAAGTCATTATTAAGGTCTCAGACTCAGACTCTTGACTGCAAAACCCTATAGCCAATAAAACTGAATAAGTAACACATACAGTCAGGTTGCTAATTAAGTAATACATTTACTTAATAATTGTTTAGTACGTTTTTTTTTCCTTTTCCAGATATACTATTATATAATATATACCAGTAGAGTCCAGAACTGTTGAGAAACTCATAGCCTTTATAACAAGTTATTAAAATTAATTGCATCCAAAGCAATACTGCTTTATTACTAAAGCTAGTAATTCATTTATATACAAATAAATGCCATAACTTAAGCTGTTTGTAGTCATGCAAGAAATACATTAAACATGGCACATGTGGACTTATTCTGAGACATTGTTATAATACAATGTTGATTTAAGTTTCCTAATACTCATTATATCTACAGATATAAGTAATAATTTACCATTACCAAAGCACTTAGTATTTTATCTCTAAAAAAATTAACTTGCCTTTTCTTTCAAGGAAAATAGGAAAAAAAAAAAACAAACAAAAACCACCAGTATATACCAACAATGACATATTTTCTTTTATATACAATACCATTTTTAGGGTGTAACGTACATCATTAATGCATGAACAAAACCGGCAATAAATTTCAATATTTGTCTTTTTTCTCCTTTTTAACAGTTTTATTGAGATGTAACGGATATACAAAAAACCTGGACATGATTAATCTATACTGAGTATGGAGCTATGTACTCATGCCTGAAACCAGCACCACAATCAAGGTAACAGACATATTCATCATCTCTAAAAGTTTCCTCCTGCCTGTTTGGCTTTGTTTCATTTTTGTGTTAAGAACATTTAATACGCCTTCACAAATTTTTAGGTGTACAATAGTTAACTGTTAAGGCACTATGTCACACAGTACACCTTCACAATTTGTTCATCTAGAATACCTGAAACTTTATACCCATTCAACAGCAATACCCCACACCTTCCTTCCCCTACCCCAGCCCCTGGCAACCACCCTTTTCCTCACTTCTTTGAGTTTCACTATTTTATATTCTTCGTATAAGTGGAATCATTATTTATCCACCTCCAGCCAGTTTATTTCACTCAGTATAATGTCTGCCACGTTGTCACAAATGGCAGGATTTTCTTTTTTATGGGTGAATAGTATTTCACTCTATACACATTTTCTTCATTTACTCATCCACTGATAGACACAAGGTTTTTTCCACGTCTTTGGTATTGTGAATAGTGCTGCAATAAGCATGGGAAGGCAGATATTGCTTTCAGATCTTGACTTCAATTCCTCTGGATATATTGCAGTAAGTGTGATTGCTGGAGTACGTGGCAGTTCTATTAGTAAAGTTTTGAGGGACCTCCATACTGTTTTCCATAGTGGCTACACCATTTTACATTCCCACCTACAGCGTAAAAGGGTTCCAATTTCTTCACATCCTCATCAACATTGGGGAGGGGTATAAAAGCCAACCTAACACATGTGAGGGGCTACCTCACTGCGCTTTTCCAATTCTCTTTTCCCTTCATGATTAGTAATGTGGAACATCTTTTCATGTGCTTGTCAGACATTTTTAGATCTTCTTTGAAACCAATGCTATCTATGTCAAAATCACAATGGCATTTTGTCCAATTTAAATTCAAGTTTGTTAACATACCGTGTAGTACTGGGTTTCAGGAGTATCAGTTACATGTAATATCCAGTGCTTATCCCAACCAGCATCCAATGGTGTTTTCAACAGAAATAAAAACAAGTCTAAAATTCATATGGAATCACTCAATAGTATTAAGAGCCAAGGCAGTCTTGTAAAAGAACAAAAGCAACTCACTTCTCCAGTTCATAATGTATTACAATGCTACGATATCAAAAAAAAAAAAAAATTAACTATGATACTGGAATAAGAATAAACATACAGACCAACAGAACAAAACAAACAGCCCCCAAATAAATCCAAGCATATACATTCAATTGATCTTCAGCAAGAGTGCCAAGAACACACAATGGGAAAAGCGTCTGTCTTTAACTAACTGTCCTGGGCAAAATGGACGTCCTCATGAAAAACAACCAATTTGAATCCCTATCTTACACAATACACAAAAATTAACTGAAAATGAATTATAGAGTTAAATGTAAAATCTGCAACTCTCAAAGTCTAGAAGAAAATGTGGGGAAAAAACTGGACATCTGTTTTGGTTGTGATTTCTTCAATATAACAAAGAAGCACAGACAGGCAGGACTACATGTAACTAGAAAGCTGAGCAAAAAATTAACAGCCAACAGAATGAAAAGGCACCTAAAGAATGGGAGAAAACATTTGCTAACCATGAACCAGAAAATGGGAGGGTTAATGCACAAAATATATAAGCAACTCCTACAACTCAATTACCAAAAATAAAAAGTAAGCCAATTAAATTAAGTTTACAAATGGCTCTGTAGTTACTTCTACAAAACATTTGTTTTAAAAAATTGGTATTGTCACATTGGTTACAAAAACAGCATTAACTCCTCACAAATAGATTTATCAAATTTTCTGCTCCCTGAACCGAAAAAAAAAATCCCTGAAAACTAAAAAAAAAAAATTATGTGTAAAACATTTTTTTCATTTTAACAAGCTATTTACTCTGCAAAATATTCACTGTAGCTTCCCAATACACTAGGTTCCATTTTTCAGCTTTCCAAATTTTAAGCTTTCTTAAAGCAAATCATACACATAGGACACTATTTAGAACTTGTTAGGTGTTCTAAGAGTAACTTTTTGTCTTCTAATGGTAACTATCTCTGGTACCTGATGCTCTTTTATTAGTGAAATCACCTTGAAAATTTTATGTTTTAGATTCATAAACTTATGAACTCAACATTTGATACCTTCCATGTTAGGTCTCTTCAAGCTGTTCTTTGGTCCAGCATCATTCACAGATTTTAAGGATTCATTTGGAAACATAAGCCTGGTTTCTTTTTAAAAAATTTAGTATGTATTTATTTTTTGAGAGAGAGAGAGAGAGCGAGAGAGAGAGCGAGAGCGTGCGAGCGAGCAGGCACGAGCAGGGAGAATGCAAGCACAGGAGGAGAAGAGACAGAAACGCAGAATCCAAAGCAGGCTCCAGGCTGTCAGCACAGAGCCTAACATGGGGCTTGAACTCACATATCAAGACCTGAGCTCAAGTCAGATGCTTAATAGACTGAGCCATCCAGATGCCCCAAGCCTGGTTTCTTAACTTATCTATTAACACTTTCACTGATGGGTGTTTTGTACAAACAAAACAAGTATCAAGACCCTAAATTATGACAAACTAGCCCACAGTACTGGTACAGTTTTCCCTACTTCTCCTAATCCCCTCCACCAGGAATGGTCATCTAGGTAGGATAGGTAATTCCACAGAGGCTCTCCAGTTTACTCCTGCCAAACGGTCCACAGAGCAGATGTTTTAAGACCTACTCATAAAAAGGTGGGGGGGGGGGGAGGTTAAGTCAAAATGCTGGTTTTGCAAATTCCTTAGTCAATGAAAGCATTTTAGGGTATGTATTTGTTTCCATGGGTCCTGACCCCAGTCATGCTGAAGTATTTTTATGAGGTGTCCTATTTAAAGAGTAAAGAAAACTGGACAGATGGATTAACTAAAATGTTTACTAGAATATTTCAAAGGAAATTATATCATCTCATAGTTTCATCTGTATAATGTATCTAATATGAGGACAAAGGAGGACAATATAGGGCAGTAATTAAATGTGCAGGCTCTGGACAGAAACTGGGTGGGTCAGTAGCCGTGGTCTACCACTTATAAATGGTATGCCCTTGAGAAAGTCAATTGCTACCATGTGACTCATTTTCTTTTACTGAGAAAAGGATATAGAGTGCCTTGAATATTAAGCAAGTTAAAACATAGGAAATATTTACAATCTTATCAAACTGACAGTAAACAATCTTGTCAATTATCATCAATTCATTATTGAGTCAAGGTGAATTTTGTATGTTTAAGTATAATCATGAAAAGCACTCTATAAATGTTCAACACACGTATATCCCATATAATGTTTTAATAGGTCCTTTAGGTCACATGATTGAATCAGTAAGTTTGCATGTAAGAAACTTCTACTTGCAAAATAATCGAGATATTATATGATATGGCATGTATTTATTTGCTTAGTCATTTTAAAAATTAAATGCACCAGTAAGGAACCCATGTATTCATTTCCAAATCCACAATGGAAAAGGGAGATGTAACACTTCAAATTTCCACTTTTCCCTCCTTTTTAGCTTACCAAGCTATTAAAAAAATTACCAAAACTGAAAGCATTTCAACTGAAAGCCCCAATGAAAATATCATTAACACCAATAGCAATCCAATGTATTAACACACCTATTTTCTCCCCCAGTACTAAATGCCTGGTTTTAATTTTTAAGAAACTAGTAGCATTACAAAAATGTCATTCCCTTTGCAAATGAGGGGCCTTTATCTCAGGGTAAAGTGCAGACTATTACCATCGGGACTTCACAGGCAAGCCTGTCGAGCAAAGACAACTTAGCGTAATACTCAAATGGGGCTAGTGTAGTCCAAAAATTCTATTTTCCCATTAAAAACGTTTCAGGAATAAAAGTGAAAACTCCTATCTCAATGAAGTTGCTACCTTATCTGAGTTACTAGATTGCAGTTGTTATTCCAAAAATTTTAACCTACCCAACTCAAATCCTTCAATATTAGCAAGGTTCAACAGGGTAATGGACAGATCCTCCAGAGCAGACAGCCAGAGACCTGGAGTGTGAGACCTTGTTCCAGAACTGATTGCGCAATCGTGAGAAAATCATGTCAGGTCTCAGGGCTTCCTGATTAACTCTCAGAAGAGTTTAAGATAAAGGAGCATAATTCATCAATGGATGAGAGATCAGGGTCATATAAACCTGCAGATGCTCACCCCAACATTAAGGAATTATAACGTCAATTTAAAATTAAAAACAAACCAGGTTTTAATTTTTGTATTTAAGAACACCAGTATGAATTTCATTATAACAGCCACAAATAATATGAATAAGGATTATAAGGTAGTATTGAATGTTTGAGAAAATAGATGTAACGTACTTTTACATGGTTCCAAAATACGTCACTAAACAACGTAGGGGAAAAACGTATGATTTTAGAAATATCATAATAGGTTTAGCAAAATCTTCCTAGGTGATATTGTCAGAAACCCATCAATTCAGGATCAACTTTTAAACTCAAAACAATGAGCTCTCCAAAATTTTCTCAATATTCAGCTTCAGTTATAGGGAACAAACTATTCAATGTTACATTTTTTCCCTCAAATAGATTTAAAGATAAAAAAGCTGATGACATTTATTAACATTTACCATCTTGCAATTAAAGCTGAATCTGAGTAAAATACAATGATTAAAATTTCAACAATATACTTTATGAAAAATCACAACAGAAAATGCTAACCATGAACTTCCAATTATTGCAATGAATGAAGCAAAGAGAAAAACCTTAAATGGAACTCTTAACATCCGGATATTCATAAACCTAATATTTTGTTAAACCTATTGGCTTTCTTGCAACAAAGTTCTCCAGTCAAGGAATATTACCCATGGGAGACTTTCACTTGATCTAAGAAGCTAGACTTACTGCTCCCCTCTTACACTTGGGGCTTATATACAGTTCTACAATTCTTATCAACAGGGTACGTTTTGCTAATCCAGGGTATATTTACTAATCCCAATACCTTTAAAAGCCTGTATCATCTATCGGGAGAAAAGAGAACCAGTGCTAAGGCAGCTTTCATGAGGGGTTCTTCCTCTAGCTTTCTAGCATTCTGATAGACATTTTCAAGAAATGCCCCAGTAATTAATATTTTACAGAACATGCTTTGAAAACTGCTGCTATATTTTGAAGTTGAGCCTTGCATCATGACAACATTGGGGAGGGGTGCGTGTGCACCTCACACACTAGACTTTGCCTCCTTAGACAACTGGTTTCATTGTATTTAACTCATGAACTCCCAGTAAGAAACAGCCAAGTGTAATATATAGTACTGTGATTATCAGAGTTGTTGTTGAGGAATATTCACCAACACACAGTAACGCCTTAGTCTCAGTACATACAAAAGTTATCACCCACATGAAAAATTGCTTTTAATCTCTTGGGTATCGTGAAGCTCTGAAATAAATGCATTTGTTTCTTTTCTTTGGCTGCTAGGGAACCCACAGCCTAATTTATAGCTAACACCTAAATACTATATTGACTCATATGCTGAAGTTATTTTCAGATTTATCCATTTCCATCATTTTATTTTCTCATTCTACCAATTGTGTATTTTATATGCCACCTCCAAATACCGCTGAAATGATGTAGGGTGTTCTTTAGTAAGCAAATATTTGTATTTTAGATATATCCCTGTCAATTATTAATTCTATGCATTTATAATATGTATGTGTTCATGGAACAATGAACATAAATGAATTTCAGTCCAAAGGAAATAAATAGGGTTTAAAGCTAACAGCGACTTAATAGGATTCAATAAATATAACATAAAGGCACACTTTTATTCAACGAAAGCCAACATGAAAAGCATGCTTGATTTTGATTCTCAAGACCTTGATTTGAAATCACGTGTTGTGTCACCTATATCACTTTGGAAAAATAAATTCAGTAACATATAACAACGTTTTGAAATTAAAACACTATATAAACTTAAGTAATTATCAGTATCAAACCCAAAGGAAGGTATGAGGTTCTCATAGGTATGAGAAACACCAGTGAGAAATCAACTGCTGGAGGCAGTTTAGAGTGTAGCCAAGCTTCCTTCTATAGTTCACTTATGGAATTAAATGGAAGTTAAGTAAAGGTCTTCCACAGCCTTCTAGGTTGTACCCTTTTTTCTTTCAGTTTTACTGAGATATAATTGACATACATACAGCCTAACAAAGTCTATGCACAACATAATAAACTGACTTATACGCAATGTGAAATGATTACCGTAGTGTATTATTTAACACCCGTCACCCCCGATAGGTATAAAAAGATTTTTTTCCCTTGCAATTAAGACTTTTAGGATTTACTCCCCCAACAGATTGTGGTGCATCTTTATCTAATAAAATCCTTTTAGGAAGATATACCTGGCCTGTCTAGATTTTGTATTATAGATAAATCTGCGATTTATGTATTTAAGAGGCACTGTTGTGCAGGAGAATCCATGTTAGTCATGTAGTCATTCTTAGAGGTCTAAACGGGAGAAACTTCAAAAGGAAGGGAATTACCTGGGCTTGCTTACACCACACAGATTTAATTCTCACTAAACTGTGCGGGAAGAGGCATCTTACGAACTCCATCTGATTTGGGGCCTCCCATATCCTGGATTGGTAGGTGATGATGCTGTCATATCCTTCCCTAAATCCTTAGCAAATGTTGGTACATGGGTCATCTACCCCCTCCCCCAATCCCACCCCCATTCTTCTACTCCTTCCACAAAAAACAATTAAGATATAGAAAACTTTATGATCTACACAGCAAAGGAAACCATCAACAAAATGCAAACACGTTTGCAAATCACGTATCTTATAGGATATTAATATCCAAAATATATTCATACAACTCACCAGCAAAAAACGAACAATTCAACTCAAAAATGGGCAGAGAATCTGAATAGACCTTTTTCCAAAGAAGACACACATGCAAAGGTGTTCAACATCATTCATCATCAGGGAAATACAAATCAAAACCACATTATCACCTCTTATGTCTTAGAATGGCAATTAACAAAAAGAGAAGAAATAAGCATTGGTGAGGATGTGGAGAAAAGGCAACACTTGAGCGCTTTCAGTGTGAATGTAAATGGATGCAGCCATCATGAAGAACACTATGGACGTTCCTCCAAGAATTAAAAATAGAACTACCCTATGATCCAGTAATTCCACTTGTGGCTATTTAACGAAAGGAAAGGTAAACAGTAACTAAAAACATATCTGTACCCCCATGTTCACTGCATTAGTACTTACAATAGCTAAGGCATGGAAGCAACTTAAGTGTTCACTGATGGATAAATGCATAAAGAAGATCTAGTGTGTGTCTACACACACACACACACACACACACACACACACACACACACCCTGCAATATTATGGAGTCATAAAAAAGGAAATCCTGCCATTTACAACAACATGGACGGATCTGGAGGACATTATGGTAAGTGAAATAACTCTAAGATAAAAATCATATAATCTCACTTTTATGTGAGAATATGTTAACAAAACAAACTCATAAATACAGAAAACTGATGGCTGCCAGAGGTGGGGGATGGGTGAAGGGAGCCAAAAGGTATAAACTTCCAGTTATCAAATAGTTGTTATGGGGCTATAAGGTACAGTATAGTGACCATTAATATGTTCATTACTATAGTTAATATACAACATAGTACATTTTAAAGTTGCTAAGAGAATAGATCTTACCAATTCTCATCACAAGAAAAAATTTTTTAACTATTTGTGGTGATGGATGTTAACTGGACTTGTGTTCATTTCAAAATATATACAAATATCAAATCATGTTCATACCTGCAACTAATATAGGTCAATTATATATCAAAGGAAAAACATTTGAAATATAGGAAAATGAAGAAAAAATAAGATACATGACTGAGAATACAAGAGAAAGAAATTAATATGCAGCCCAGTAACTATGGGCTCAAATCAAAGTGTATCAAATTGGGGGAAGTTTTACAAAGTTTGAGCTCCAGTATGAACACTTATTAAGAAATCATAACAAGGCCACAGTATTGCCATAAAAGTTACATGATAGATAGATGGAATACCTAGCACAAAGCACAAAATGAACAAATGAAAATATAGTCACAGCACATAGAAAATCAATGTACAGAGTTTCTAATAAAAAATTAGAACAGACATAAGACTGGATAGGATACATGTGACAAAATTTGGCATTAGCCTCTGTTATCAGCCCAGCATTTGCTTTATGTCTGTCCATGGCTTCTGGCTGTGGAAATGCCTACTTGAAGTCATTTCTAAATTCTAGGAACTGGCGAGTCCTCAATGATATGGTCAAGTAGGTCACTATCTCGCTCTTCAGCTTAACAATGTCTATAACATGAACAAAATGATGACATTGGACGTATACTTGCTATCTGTACAAACACTTTGAATTATAGTGAAAATTCTGGACCCAACTTTTTCTCATACCAACTCAAGCATATGGCATGAGTAGTGTAATTGTGTTTTGACAACTAATGTATTTGTAAAATTTAGTACCCCTTATGTTTTTTTTCAATTTTTTAATGTTTTCTTGAGAGAGAGAGACAGAGACAGAGACAGAGACAGAGAAGGAGGAAGGGAGGGAGGGAGGGAGGGAGGGGCAGAGAGAGAGGGAGACACAGAATCCAAAGCAGGCTCCAGGCTCCAAGCTGTCAGCATAGAGCTCGATGTGAAGCTCGAACCAAGGAACCATGGTATCATGACATTAGCTGAAATTGGTCTCATAACCAACTGAGCCACCCAGGTGCTCTGACAATTATAGTTTTGAAGCTGTTGATTTGGTGTACAAAATATGTGTATTAACTCAGATTCTAAGAATTCATTAAGAGAACGTGTTTGCTAGATCACTTTGGGTAGCTGAAAAATATGTATAAACATTTAATACGAGGAAGAGAATGGAAATATTATAACCTAACTACTTTTGCAGATTTTTGTAGACTTGTTTTGTGTGCTTTCATAATGTTAAAATAGAAATTTTCAAGACTATAATTAGTTATTTTACTGCATTTAAGCCATTATGGTCAAGAAAAAGTCCTATTTAAGAGGGTTTTTTTTTTAAGATAAATTAAAGCACAACATCAAATTTGTCACCTCAAACCAAAGAATAAAGATCTCCAAAATCATGGACAATGTCCTGAAAAATTGCCTTTCATCCAGACGTAAAAAACAATACAGAGAAATGGGTTATCCCCAAACGCCTTCCTCCATTACCTGGGTTGAAAATCAATACATTGGTTTAACAAATGTGCATTGTTAGGACTATAGGAGCAACATAGGAGCTGACAATATTGGGAACCATGATGCCAAACTTAAAAAGGACTCCTAAAGTGTTTAATTGTAAAATTAATTTTAGACAAGTGCATGAAAAGCACATTCTAAGAGAAGGATGTGATTTTGACTTTTAGTTCAATGGAATATTGATTTCAACTCAACATTCAATAAAATGTATATTGGGTCATCTTTAAGAAAATGTATATTGGGTATATCTCCATATAGGTACATTTACATAGAATGGAAACCTCAGTATGCTAAGATAAGAGCATTTGATCAAGTCTTGCTTCTTTGTGCTACAATTCCAACTTAGAAGTTGAGGGTCTCAGAGAAAACATTTACTTTCAACCTAATTTAAATTCCAAGCAAACCTGATGGACAGCACTAAAGCTACAGCAAAGTTGTCAAACTTCATGTGTTCATCAGAAGGAAATGTTAGAAACACATTCAGGACAAAGTCAGATAACAGGCATGTTTAAAAGCAGGTGTATGGAGTGTTTTATCATTATATGGACTCTGAACTACTATACATATTCATACATAACTCCTACAAAGTATAAATTTCTATGAGTGTTATTTTCTAGTGGACTATTTAGGTAAGACCCTATAGAGAGAAAAAACAAACATCTGTAGAAAATATAGCTGTTCTTACATTTCGTATTAGCTAACATTTAGTGACACACCAAAAAGGAAGTAGGGGAATTGACCCAAAATAAATCTAATAAAGAATAGGTCAAGTATACTACAAAAATAGACACGAAGAAATGTAAAGTACACGATGTGACTGGACAACCTAGAGCAACACAACGAAAGGCAAAGAAACTTATGGATAAAGCAAGGAAATCAAACAAGTCCTAGATTAAAGGTCCAAAAAGACTGTTGAATTCTGCCTAATGACACAAGTGTTCAAATCTTCTTTGACTTACCTATTGTCACCCAGGGAGAGCAATCATCAAATTCTACAGCCTAGAACAAATTTACCTAAGGATAGCTAATGACTTATTGAAAGAAGATGAGAGCTCCTTTAATAAGTCCAGAGGTCCAGGTCTTCATGAATTCAATTTCAGGGCAGCACAGAACTACCAAACAGTACTATAAAGTTATTATTGCTCGTCTTTACGAAATCATGCAGCTTTCATGCATCGTTATCGAGATGAAAAACTTTTCCAAC
The DNA here is from genome assembly GCF_022837055.1 of Prionailurus viverrinus. Lineage (NCBI taxonomy): Eukaryota > Metazoa > Chordata > Mammalia > Carnivora > Felidae > Prionailurus > Prionailurus viverrinus. The sequence goes on from NC_062579.1 coordinate 25,927,633, forward strand.
TTTGAAAGTAGAAAAAGATATAGAAGAATGGAGTTCAACATGCAGCAGTTATTGGAACAAATGCTTTGAGGGAAATTAGAAGACAACCTATCAATTCAGTAAGAACGAATCAAAGGAAAATGGCCTACTGGGGTTTCTTTCGTATGGATAGAGACAAATGAATCAAAGGTAATCCATTACATATTTTCTCATGACTTCGAAAAAAACATCATTTTTTTTTATTACAACAAGGTCCATTTTAAAGTATTTTCATCACCATCTTCAACATTTATGCAGTATATAGGTTTTATCCATTTATTCATTATCCTGTATGGCAGTGGTCAAAAGCATATGCTCTCACATCAGACAGCCCAGGCTCCAGTCCTATTTCATGCTTCTTAGCTGTGTGAACTTGCAAGATTTATTTGACCTTTCCTAGCTGTCCAGGATAATGTGCAATGACCCAAGGCAAGAAGTCCTTGTTCAAATACCAACTTTCATTATGGCTTTATTTAATATTCATTTAATCTTCACAAACACACTATGAAACACATCACGGTCCCATTTAAAAGGAAGAAAAATGAGGTTTAAACAAGTCTGAAATACCATCTAGGCTACTTAGAAATAGCTGACCCCGTTTTAGGATATCTCCAATGATCTGACAGCTTGTTACTTCTGCAACAGTTAGCAAATTTGAAATTTGAGTTAAGTCTAGTTATCCTAAATCCTCATATGTATATCACCATCTTTGTGTTCCAGTAATTAGTATCCTTTTTCCAAAAATGCTAATTGAAAAAAGTAAATTTTTCATCAATGTTAAGTAAAAAACAACTGAAAATTTATACTGGCTTAGATTCTTAAAACCATTAAAATACAGCTATTCATTTACACGTCACATTTAAACACTTTGTATTCCCCCTTAATAAAGATAAACTTCTCTTGGGTTGGTTTTTTGGTCATTGCTCTTGTTCTGCACTGTTAATGGAAATCCTACTGCTCTCGTGAAATATGAAGCATTTCAATTTCCCTTTCATTAAAAATTTAAGTCAATGTTTATGAGAAGCATTTAGTATCAAGTCATGGGTATCCCCGGCAATCGTTAATTTGCTCTTATCCCACGCTTCAGTATTTTCCACAGAGGTAGCTCTATGTTTGTCTCTGGTTGGGGGAGAGTGCTGAGTTGTAGAAATACAGCTATCTTCTTGGCCCTTCAAATAAACTCAGAGTTAGCTCAGAGAAAATTCAAGTAAATAACCTCTCTCTTGACAAAATGTACATGTGATATACTTGGTACAAGATCTATAGAATTACCAACTGGCAATCTCAGTATTGACAACTCTGGTGGTTTCTAGACCACACCTGTGTTCAGGTTCCAGCATCCACCTGGCAAAGAATCAAGAGGTACTTCCCTAAAGGGAAACAATTATGAGCTTTGAAGTCAGACACAGATCTGTGTTTGAAACCATTTCTTTCACCACAAGTTTGGTGTTTCAATTTGCTAAGGTCAGCTGGGATTCTATTTACTTGTATAAGGAAGCAAAGGCAGGATGTTTACTTCAGAAAGCTGGAGAATACCCGATAGTGAAATAGTACCTGACATACAATTTTAAGAGCTGAGTTTGGGCTACTGTTCTCCTCTTTCCTTTCCCTCCTACCAGTAACCTCAAGGTCTATCTCCTCTTCTGATGAAATTTCAAGTAGAGTATAAGGAAATCACATAGAACATACATCCAGAAGTGCAAACGTTGAAATATTGCCAAGAACCACAGTGTCTGGGTGGCTCAGTCAGTTAAGCAGCCAACTCTTGATTTCAGTTCAGGTCATGATCTCAGCATTTCTGATATAGACCCTCACATCAGGTTCTGCACTGACAGTGCATAGCCTGCTTGGAATTCTTTCTCTCCTCCTCGCTCTGCCCCTCCCCTGATCTCTAGCTCTCAAATTAACTTTTTTTAAAACTTTATTTAAAAAAAATATTGGCCTGAATTCATCATATTGGTAAGCATAAGTATTATTTACTTAAAATGTACTATGAGTTAGGCAGTGTGCTAAGTGTATTGTCTCACTTCTTTCAAAACCCCTAACATCATGGTTAATTTTATTTATAAACTTGACAGAGTGATAGGGTTCCTAGCCATTTGGCCAAATATTCTTCTATGAAGGTATTTGTAGAGGAAATTAACATTTTGTTGTTGCTGTTTCATTTATTCTTTTGTTTGTGACCTTTCAATCAGTAGACTGTATAGAGTAGATTTCTGTCCCCAATGTGGGCGGTCCTCATCCAATCAATTCAAGAGCTGAATACAACAAAACAGCCTAGTGAGAGGCAACTCCTCCTGCCTGATTCAGCAGACATTGGTATATTCTAGTTTTCAGACTGGAACTAAACAGAAGTTATTCTTGGGTCTTGAGCCTATTAGCTGTCAGACTGAAATTTATACAGTAAGCTCTCTTGGTTCTTCAGTCTTGGGACTTAAACGAGATCAACACCATTGCCTCTCCTGGGCCTGCACTTGCCAACTGCATACTTTGGGACTTCTCAGACTCCATTATCTTAGGATCACTGTCTTTATAATAAACCTTTCTCATCACTCTCTCTCCCTCTCCCTAGACGGACAGACACACACACACACACTCACTCTATTGGAAATCCTGAATATTATAGTTAACCACTGTTACAAACTCCATGTTTAGATATAGCCTTAAAGAGATTATGGATTGCAGTGCCTTTAACTTCCAGAGCTGCAAGTTAACACTAAATCCCATCTATCTACATCCAAAGCTCCTGTTGTCAACAGTATATACTTCTCTATCATTACAGATACAGTGAGTTGCATGTGGGCTATTTCTCACAGTCCAGAGATTAGAGCCTATAGAGATCAGAAAGTGAGGGGGGCAAAAAAAGATTCCAACAGCTTGAATGCAATACCAACAGTAGCTCAGATGCAAGAGCAAATCATGAAAGACATTCTGCCTTAGCATGGGGAGACCATAGGGAATGGTATGGACTATGGAGAACTGACCTACCTCTACCCCAGTGGGAAGAAAGCTAGAGGTAGATAGCTCTCATCAAGTCCAGCAATGTGAGAAGGTACGTCTAACATTGCCAGCTCTTTCAACTATTTGAGAGGGGCTAGAAATCTGGGTCTTACAAAAACATACTTGCTAAATGTTGGCAAAGAACAATTTATGTTGAGTTAGCAAACTATGTCTGTAGCCTAACTGGAGGTGGAGACTAAGCCAACATGAAGACAAAACAAAAAAACAATCTCTATCCATCCATCTACACACCCATCCCTCCATTCATGTATCCAGCCAGCCAACTGTCCCCTGTAGCTTCCGTTTCTCTTCCTTCAGGAATATCTACTGCTGCCCTGCTCCTACTCTGACTTCTTAATCCTTGTGTCCTAGATCTCACTTCTGAGAGGCAACATCTACCCCTCTAATTATATATGCTGCCATATAGGAAGAGTTGAAATATACATCACGTAACACTGAAAATTTTCAGCAACAAATGTATATGCTATGGACCAGTAGTTTCCAGTGTAAAATACCAGGACTTATTTTTTAATATCCAAGCATTTCAAAACCTGTAACATCAGTCATACTTAGCCATTTATTATAAGGCATATGCACATGATTATAAAAGCTGACATTAGTTCAGGGAAGTTTTACATTAATTTACATTTCTTATTAATAGTGCTTTCTAAACACTTTGCAAATAGCATGTGTGGGAAAAAAATTGTGTGAATACATTTGTATACACACACTTTATTCAAATATATATAATACAGTATGTGTTATACCTACACATTTCCTGATATATACATTAACACTATAAACATGCACATAGTATAAGTACACACATTATAAATTTATGTGCACACTTTATTATGCCAGGTATAATTTAATCAGGTAATGTTTTGGTATGCATAGATTCTCTCCATTTCTTTGATTTTTCTAGGAAATGTCGGACTTGTTGTCAAGAACTCATTAGGCTATCCATTCATGATACATGTTATGTGAGGCCAGTAGGTGTAGTCCTATCCATTTCATATTTCACTTAAATACTTTCCAAAGCAATGTGCTAGGCACAGTGGACACACACAAGCATATTGTTCCCAGGAAACTATAATATAATACATGCCGAAGTAAATGTATCCACAATATATATAAAAGATGTGCATGTGCCAACAAGAGGGTGAGGAAAAAGAATGAGCATCACAGAACTTGAATGGATGCCCATTCCAAGAACAACTTATTACAGGAGACTTGACTTTTTAAACACGAGGTCATTTAAGCTCATAGATGAGTAAAATAGACAAGGTTATTTTTCTGTCCCTGCACGACCAAGCTATTGACAGTCAAATATTCTGTCTACAAGACAGACAGCTCCATTTGATTCTAGTTATTACAGAAAGAGCTGAGAAGTATACTTAAGCCAAAATTTGGTGGCTAGTTCAAAATTTCCTCAGCATGTTTCTCTTATTTTCTAGAAAATAAGTAACTATAAAACAGATTTAACTATTTCCATAAAACCTTACATGAAATGCCTATTTCATTTCTAAAGTACCGCTACAACTACCCTGGTAAGAAATGACCTAGGGAATGGCATATTCAAAGGTAACATTTGTAATGGAAGCTCAACTCAGAAGCAAAGGCTTTTGGGTAAGAGGAATCAATATTTCAAACAGCATTCAGGCTTTTAAGATTCATTTCCTGATGCCAATGCTATCAATAGTTTTTTCTCAAACGTGGTCTAAGTAACATATGTGTTCTAGTATCTTCAAGGGTGGCTGTAAAACATGCATTCCTAGGCCAATCTCTTAGAGCTCCTTTACATTTTTATTTATTTTTGAGAGAACAAAACAAGCACAAGCAGGGGAGGGGCATAGAGAGAAGGACACGAAGAATCCCAAGGAGGCTCCACACTGTGAACAAAGAGCCCAACATGGGGCTCGAACCCACCATGAGATCATAACCAAGAGTTGGTCACTTAACAGACTGAGCCATCCAGGCGCCTCCCACCTCTTAGAGCTTCTTTAAGCCCAGTCCAGGAAATGCCACCTTAATGAGGAATTGTCTCCATCTCTACACATTCTAGTATTACTGTCAGTGATTTAAGAAATAAAGTCTTTTCTCCATTACTGACACAGAGGGCAGTCATATGCAAAAGCTATTTCACAAAGTATACTCTAAGATCCTGAATTTTAAAGCACTAATTATGAGAATTGTGCTTTCTGTGAATAACCTCCTGCAGTAAAGATGATGTAAACAAGAATTTAACATCACAGCCGCTCTCCTATTTATAGGCCAAACTCCCAACTCTCAGCAACCAAAGCAATCTTTGGCTTTTTAGCCAAGGCATATACAGTTTGGGACTAGATTCAACTGCCATATCTGTAGTTTTCAATAAGTTACAACAGTATGGCAGGCATTTTTGGCAGGGTACCCAGAAACTACATCCACCCCTAAACACATTTTGTTCAAGTATCAACTTCTTCTGGAGGACAATCTAGGCCTTAACAACAGGTATCAATCTTTCTAGCTCCCTCTGATTAAGGTAATAGTATTCCCTTTATCAGATACTCCTTGAGAAAAGCACATGTGATTCCTAACAAATGAAATAAAAAATTATCTGCTCTGAGAGCTCGGAGAATGGTCTCCTTTTCATTCTGGCCTCTATGCTCTTGTGTGAGAATATGGTGCTTGGACCTGGGGCAACCATTTTGACAGAGGGGACAGAGGGGACAGAGGGGACAGAGGGGACAGAGGGGACAGAGGGGACAGAGGGGACAGAGGGGACAGAGGGGACAGAGGGGACAGAGGGGACAGAGGGGACAGAGGGGACAGAGGGGACGGGAGAAGTGGTTGAAAGAGGCAAGAATGGGGGAAGGGAGAGGAACTAGAGATAATGAAAAATCTGGGCTCTTTATGGTATCTGTGACTTCCTGAATTAACTGTTAAAAAACCTACCACATGGTTTTACAGGCCCCATTGGGGAGGGGTGGGGGGGCGGAGAAGAATAAAAACTGCTGGACTGATGCCCATTTACTCCCTTTTCTGAGGGTTTGAGATGAAGAAAGCAAGCAGGTGACATGGTCTATTTTCCTTGTAAATATGTTGACAATTAGGCCTATTTGTAAATAGCCAAATGACATGTGCTATGATCAAGAGCCCTACCATCTAGAATTCTCTTACCTAGATATTCCCAAATAATTATTTACAGTAAATATATCCATAATCCCCAGATTTATGAGGCATGGATTCTTCAAAAATATTACTTAATGCAGGGTCTGAAGTGGAGATAGTTCATAGTCCAAAAACTCCTTGCTTCTAAAATAATCTATGAACCTTCTTTTACTGTGCATGCCCCATGCAGGAAGCAAAGACCTGGGGAGCCACATATGATGTCCCAGACTTCTACCTCAGTTGTCTGCTCCTACTTGTTTTTCTCCTATGTTCTTGAAATTATTAGTAATGCTGACACTAGGTAAGACTCTTGATTCAGATTTACTAGTAGTATCCATGGTGTTGGCTCACCAATCCTATTACTAGGTTAAACAATAAATCTCACTTTTCGAGACATTCTGAATTGGGTCTTCTGCCTATTAATTAGGGTGCTGCCTAAAAAAAGCAGAATTGCAACGGCTAGTGAGAAAAGCAAAAGCATTAATGAAAAAACACATGCTAAAAAAGGAGAAAAGCAGCATGGAGAAACCTGGAACAGAAAGGCTCTAGCCAAGGATTTAATCAACAGTGGGATACCTGGGTGGTTCAGTCCTTTGAGCAACCAACTCTGGATTTCTGCTCAGGTTACCATCTCATGGTTTTGAGTTCAACCCCCCATCAGGCTCTGTGCTGTTAGCTTGGGATTCTCTCTCTCTCCTTCTCTCTGCCCCTCCCCTGCTCATGTGCTCTCTCAAAATAAACTTTAAAATAATTTAAATATTAAAGGAACTTAGTAACTAGTAAGAAGGTATTGTTAATTAGCACAATAACCATGCCAATGTCCAGCCAAAAAGCACAGTTTTTCTCTAGTTCACACAGATGGGTACCTACTGCCTTATCCAGAGATCATCAGACAACATCTGGATACTTGACAAAAGGCAGGTCCATCAGATACTCCTTGTGAAACTTTAAATGAGGCTAAGTCTGCAACCAGTCTGTGCATTGCTGGCCATGTGCCATGCCAATACAGGAACTATAGGAAGGACACTATTTTCCGCTTAGGGGACTTAGCCAAGAATATGGATATACTGAAATTAAAACCAAGTATGCCATGAGAAGGAGAAATCAGAGATGGACAGACAGATCAAGAAGCTTTGGGTTGGTTTTCATTTCATACATTTCCACGTTTCTAATACAACTATACATATTTATGCACAACAAAAAGATAGTTAGATGTGACCGAGTTAGTTCAGTCTACTTTCAATTCTCCTCAACCAGCCTTTTAGTTTTCCCTATTAAGCACTCATTTTAAAAAGTCATTTCAACCATGACATTGGAGGCTTGACATCTGAGGTCATTTTCCTGGGAATGGAAATTAGTCGACCAGGCAATTTCTTCTTACAGCTACGGCTAATTCCTGTTTGCATGAGCTAGTCCATGCAGAATATTCTGATTCAGAAATCAAATACATATAGAGAAATAAACTAGGGCCAGGTTGTAAATACATCTTTAACCATATTTGCACAGTATCACAAATGCAAATACGGGTTTCCAATATTAGAAAAATGAAGAAACGACAAGTTTTCTATGTAAGAATATTCTGACCGTGTGTGTGTGTGTGTGTGTGTGTGTGTGTGTGTGTGTGTGAGAGAGAGAGAGAGAGAGAGAGAGAGAGAAATTGAGATTTAAGTAGCTCTTTAAGTGGGAAGAGTAATGCTAGAAGCTGCAAATAAAGACAGAAGAAGCATCAAGATGATAGAGTAGTTGCTTCTAAGATCAAATACTGTGGTTTTGCAAACTCGTTTTATTGCATTAAAATAGACTTTAGCTTTACTCGATATCGGGGAAGTAACACAATGTCCTCTATCAGCCCTTCATTTATCTCATTGCTAGAGAAAATTACTTATGAGACTCTTTGGGTTCTATTTTGCATAAATTTCCAACGTTAGAGAAATACACTGGAGCTCCAGGTCCATGCCTGATCTACAAGTTAATGCTAGTTCCTTAAAGGACGGACATAGTAAGAAGGCCAACTAGTCAAGTATTTTAATTATGACCTAAAATAAAGGGTAAAGCCACAAAATTCCCAGAAAAATGTATTTTAAATAAATAGAGTGATAGAAAAGAGACAAGAGGCCCAAAATGGAGTCACTTGTGCTAAGCTCCTAGGAGCTAACCAAGATTTAACACTTAACCAGGTTGGGAATACATCTAATTGCAGTTTCAGTCTCTCCCAGGAATGTAACCCAGAAACTGTCAATCTGGAATTACTTGTTCAGCACTAGTGAGGTAAGTCTACAAAACAGACACCTTCCATCCCCCACAGGAAGCTGACCTTGACTGAAGCAATCTGCTCTTTACTAGAAACTTCCTTTTCCTTCCTCCTTCTGCCTAAAAAAAGCTTTTTATTTTATAAAGCTCTTCAAAGCTCCTTTTATCTGCTGCTCCATTCATGAATCGTTGAATAAAGCCAGTAATGTCTTTACAATTTATTCAGTGTTAATTTTTTTTAAAAAAGTAAAATCGAAAAATAGAAAACCTCATCAAGTGAATGCAGAAAGTAAGTAATATATACAGAAACTAATGTGTTGGATGTTGACCCTTTGGTTTTGAGTAATGCAACTGAAGTAGTCACTAGGTTGTATTTATATTTTAGTGCAACATGACAAAAGCGATCCAGCCTATACATTGTTTTAGAAAAATACGAATACTCATTATTTGATGTTATTATCTACAGAACAGCTCAAACACAGCTAATGACAGTCTACTCTTTCGTTCTGTTAGCTCCCAATATTACTGGACAATGACAGAAGTATAGAGTGGAATTAACCAGTGAGAGTGACATTAGACACCCATCACGTCTGATTTAACAGTATACATTTTAGTTCAACAAAATGTATGACAGTTACACATGAAATGCTTGAAATCATTAACTCTAATTTTAAGCTACATTTATTTGGGCAAATACACTGAATAATTTATCAAACAACCTTTTAAAAGACGACCTGGATGAGGGCTCCATGTTTGTAACTTATATCCCAAGATCAACATACAAGCATAAGTTTAATAGTTATTCTTTAACAGGGTGGCCTGAACATGCAAGGACCTCACCCCCAGTTTTATTCTGCCCCTTTTCTAAATTTTACCTTAACCTTTCTCTGGTTCTGAACCGTTATCCAATGTTCATCCATATGTTCTGAAATTTGATTTTAAGAGGCTTACATTTTTTATACAGACTACTAGTACCAGAACCGTTTTAATGTTTTAACGGTGTCATTTAGGGATCCCCATAAAAATTTCAAGACAGATTTAGCTTGTAAGAACTTTGGTTATTTTGTAGACTTCATATCAATCAGCCACAAATAAAAGGTACAACCTAGTTGAAATAATTTCCTAAAACATGCAAAGTTCAAAACCATTAAGTAAACTACAATGAAAAAATCCTTCTCCCTAGAGCATTTCAAAATTCCATTCCAATTTCCACTTCTTCCCACCACAGTAATTAGCCATCCATGTATCAGGACACAGAAAGTAGGAAGAGAACACATACCAGGGGACATAGTGCAGTAGCCCACACTATAGAAACCTTTGGTCTTTGTCTTGGGGAAGTTCCTTCTATCTACTGATGACCTCTAGCAATCTTCAGACACTTGGTCCATGAGGTCTTAAACATCCCGTCTTTGACCCACATCTTTGGATTGGATTTCTTGTCCATCAGTAAGTCAGCTGAAACATACTCACCTAAGATCTGCTAAGACAGGGAGAGAAAAATATACCTAAGTAGTTGTAGGGGCCCAGGGCAGGCAGCCCCAAGATGGCAACTTTGACATCAAGATTATTCTGAGCTGAAGGTAATCGAGACCCTAGGGGCCCAAGAGAAACTTTTGCCCCTCCCTTAACCACAATAAACCATCTAAGTTGGGGATCTTTCCAAGAAGGGTATTAGCAGAGATAAATTTTATCTGAGGGGCCCATCTGTCTGGCAGGGCCAACACCTAATTACCAAACATCTGCTCTTCTCATCACATCGTGAGGTACATTCCTTTTCTCTGAAATCCCAGGCCCCTACCCCCTTTCTCCTTAGCTCAGGATGACATATACAACCTCATGTTGCCAGTCCTTGGATTTTCTATGTTTGTGTGGACTCCCTGTATCTATGCTATTAAATTCTATTTTCTCCGGCTAATCTGTTTTCAGTCAATGTGATTCTTAGTCTAGTTATACGGACACTTGAAGGGGTAATTCTCACTGCCTAACATAGTTAGAAGCACAGGCTTTCACTGCCTGACTTTGAATCCAGGCTCTGTACCCTAACAGGTATGAGACCTTAGACAAATGATTTATTTGCTCTGTGCCTCAATTATTTCCTTGCATATCAAGAAGAAAATAGTATTTCCATCCTATGTGACTAATTACTTAAGATAATATTGGTCAAGTACTGTGAAAAGTACCTGACAAGTTATTATAACAATATGAAAGCTATTTATATGAAGGGAATGAAGATCATCAAGTGGTAGGTGTATTGGTACACATCAGGGACAGAGTGTCATTTAAAGAGCTTTCTGCTATGCATTACTATTCATTTAATGATGAAATACAGATACCAAAATCTGTCTTTGGAGAGATGCTTTCCTTGTGCTGGGAGGTAATGCCTTGATACCTGTTGGCCAATCACATGTTCAAATTAAATACCTATATACCAACAAAAGAAAGCCACCAGTTATTGGCCTAATAATCTAATACGGACTACTTCTGACTGAGGTATTAAGTACATTGGTAAAAAGAAATTGTGAACTCAATCATCGGTTTCCATCGGTTATTTTTGTTTGTTTGCATAAAGCCAAGAAGTCATCCAAATATGAAATGGGAGAACAGGCCTGAGCCACAGGTACTGCCCTGAAGGCTAAGAGGAGAGCCCTTGGTGATGGGGTATGGCCAAATGACTTTAGCAGGACAACTCAGGTCCCTCACACTAACATGTTCTTATCCCATGCCGTTATTACTTTCGGTTGTTCTCCAATCTGCAGCCAACAATACAGCCTGGTGTTAGCTTTAACAGGAGGTAAACAAAGAGAGCCTATTTCCATGCTCAGAGCAAAGCATTTTGGGGGGAAAAATACAGCAATCTAGAGATACAGTTACAAGAAGCAAAAATATGGCTGACAGTGAAGCTTGGAGAGCAGCAGACTGGAAAAAGTTATGACAAGTAACAAGCAAGATACTCCCTTAGTAAGGGAGAGTAAAGTAATCAGAGACAGGAAGTAGACTTCCTGCAATCCTATGGCTAGGGAACAGACGGTAGGGTCCTTTCTTTTGAGTACTGAATGTAAGATGTCCCCCAAGGGTAGAGGAATTGAGGACACTTCTCCATGTTTGTTAGTTTGGTTTTTTTTTAATGAAAATGAAATTAAGAACAAATTTGCTTGAAGAATGAAGTAAGATGTGTCAAGATGTTATCTCACCTTTTTTAGTATTCATTTTAGAATTTATTTTTGAAGGGGGAGGGCCAGAGAGAGAGAGAGAGACATAGAATATGAAACAGGCTCCAAGCTCTGAGCTGTCACCACAGAGCCTATGTGAAGCTCACACTCATCAGCTGTGAGATTATGACCGAAGCTAAAGTAGGACACTTAACCGAGTGAGGCACCCAGGTGCCCTGTCATCTTCAAAGAACTCAGTAGGCTCAGATGCTGAGAAGCCCCACTGGGGACTTAAACACACAGAAAGAAGCACCATCTATCAAGGGAACATTTACACTATCAATACCAAGTCTGTGAGGACTATCTGAGGGTGTTTAGTCTGGGTGTGGGGACTCTGCTGACCTAAGGAGCTCTCCCAATACTTTGGGGCAGTTAGTTCCCATCATGGTTAAAATTGTTCTTTCAGCTACAGTGGTGAAAGCCAAGTTTTGCCCCAGAAGATGATCATCTCGCCCATCAACACCACTGCCACCACCCCCCAGCAACACTTCCAGGAAAAAGAAGGCTTTTACTTTTGCACTGGTAGCTGGACATCAGCTCTCAAGTGGCTAAGCCATCTCTTCCAAGTAGCAACTTGTATAACGGTACACCAAAAAATTTAGACTCCATTCCTTCCATGCCCACCCTCACCTGCAATAATAGTGTAATTAATCTATCATTGATTTGGAGGATGTTATTTCTTTATTGGCTTATTCAGAGACATCATCCTGTGTGTTGTCTGGCTTGTGAAATTCTCACAGTGAACTTGTGTTAAATAAACTGCCAGCAAAGACAAATTCAGTGTCTGAACATAATTTTGCCTCCCCAAAACACACATGAAAAAAGGACAAATGCATAATGGAAAGCTACTATAACGTTTTTGTGAATTTTCACACCTCACAAACCCACAACACATGGCAAATGCGACATAACCAAATCACAGTTAAAGATGAATTGTATTCACATCACTCATAATCTGAGTTTTTCTGTATCACTACATTTTAGAGAACAAATTAATGTAAAGAGTAAAAAATAAATTACAAGAATGAAGAAACATTTAGAAAATCATCCAAATGGAGTATCCTTGTACAGATATGCAGCATGAGAAAATAAGAAGTTTGTATTTCCCCATTACATCATCTTCCAAAGGAATTACAAAATAAGAAAATCAACATCTGAGTATCAAAGGATAAAAATACTATGAACTCAGTTTTAATTTTAAAAACATCTGATTGGGGGCACCTGGGTGGCTCAGTTGATTAGGTGACAGACTCTACATTCTGGGTCCAGTCTTGATCTCACAGTTCATGAGTTCGAGCCCCAAGTCAGGCTCTGCACTGACAGGGTGGAGCCTGCTTGGGATTCTCCCACTCACTCTCTCGCTCCGTCAAAAATAAACAAACCAACTTCTAAAAAATAAAAATGTGATTAAACGTACATGTTTAACATCCTTCCTCAAATGCAATTAGACCGGTGGTAAAAGAAAAAAAAAAAAAACATGCCAAATACTACAAAGGACATGAAGCCAAATAATAGAAAATAGAAAATATAATAAGATACCCACAAAATCTGAGAGCCAAAAACAACTGTTTAATAGAATTACCAAGGGAAAACAGAAAAGTAACAAGTGATTCTCTGACTGGGAGGCAGCATGAGTAACTAAAATGACACCAAGAATCAAACTAATTTATACCAAAGAAGTCTCCGGAATTTGAGGATAGTTGAACACTGAAACTATGGACATGAATGGATGAGGTTGAAAGATGATGGTTTCTTTGTGTGCATTAGGATCACCTCAGTCTCAGATCCCTTTTCCAACTTCATACTCATCAAGACAAGACAGGAGGTTACTTCTCTGGTAATGTTGACCTACAGAGCATCTAGGGGCAGGAAACTGACCACACTATTGAAGAACATACAAGTAATGAACTGAAAACAGGACAAGGATATAAATTATAACTCAAAGGCCGAACCACCAGTCTCCTCTCCCAGTTGTAGCCACAACTCTAGCAGCAAGAATTCTATCCATACCCTTGATCCTGTAGCAGGAAACCAAAAGGTTTCCCTCTGGGTCAGCGCATGTCCACCAAGAGAAGACCTCAACGTACAGACATTTGGGGACCTTCTGGAGAAATAGCTACACCCCATCACTCTACAGTACAGCAGACCTGTTGAGGATACCCGTGTATATATATGGAGATACTCATTAATAGCTAGGTCTTCTTGTCTTAAACTTAAGTAGGCTGTCAAAGAAAAACAAATTTGAGGAGTCTCAACTTGAAACAATGATCAAATCGCTCGTCAAAATAAGTTAAATATACTTGTAGTAGCAAAGGCCATGCAAATGTGAAGGATGCCTTAAAATTGTTTCTAATACAAGTAGAGAGATCCAAGAAAATATTAGGTAACAGGGAAAGAGCCTAAGAGTATAAAATGCTATGCTGAGAAAGCTAAAATACTTCTTGGGCATTACAAATATGATAGCAAAAATAAGAACAAAACCAACAGAAAACTGAAGAGGTAAATAGGAGGATGCTGCTTGGGTTGTAGTATCAGAAGATGGATGGAAAATAGCAGGTAGTCAGTAATGCAATTTCCAAATGTAAAGGTGGAAATGTGGAGCAAGTAATTTGCTAAGAATATAGGTGAATTGCCATGAGCTTACCAAGAGCCTATGTTTGTAGAAGCAAAGTGGCCAAAAGGGTCTGGTGCCATCAACAGAGGAGAATCACTTCAAGGCAGAAAAGCATGACATTTCAGGACACTGGGAATAAAAGTTACAACCATAAGGAGATAATCATAAATCCAATCCGTTTCTTCTCAAGTTATGGCTTCTATCTCACTTCTGTGCTTCCTTACAAAATGCAAGAGTAAGCATCAAATTTTTTTTTTAATTTTTTTTTTCAACGTTTATTTATTTTTGGGACAGAGAGAGACAGAGCATGAACGGGCAAGGGGCAGAGAAAGAAGGAGACACAGAATCGGAAACAGGCTCCAGGCTCTGAGCCATCAGCCCAGAGCCTGACGCGGGGCTCGAACTCACAGACCTGCAAGATCGTGACCTGGCTGAAGTCGGACGCTTAGCCGACTGTGCCACCCAGGCGCCCCAGCATCAAATTTTTAAGAAGTGGTCTTGTTAAAATATTTCCAGAAGATTAAGATAAACCTAACATCTCCAATTTTATGATTCCATAGAACTGCTACAACCTAATTCAGAATTTTATAGTTAATCCTACCTAAAACAAAATACCTCTTAACAGCCTATGTCCAAGGCAGTATTTTTACCACAGTCCTTTTCCTCTACTTCTTAGTCTGTGACAAAGCAGATACCAAAGACACCTAAAATTACATTTTCTCTAGTGGGAAAATGCAGCCTGTTCTGTTTTGCATTTTTACTTCACTATTTTGAAATCTAGGTATGTACAGGTTTTCTCCTAATAACACTACCAAATTTTCATCCCTTAATTGCTTTGAGTTCGTAAACTTAATTTTGCTTCCATCAGTTTAAGAAAAGTTTGCCTTTTTCCTCAAGTTCAAACATACTTTTTTTTGCAATATATCCCTCGAACAGATGACCACCACTATCAGTTCCATGTGAGAAGCTTCCCCAACTATAGAAAGCTTATACTTTTCCTCAAGTAACAAGCACATGAAAAATGTAATTAAACATGTATACTCATACTTAACTGTACCGAAATACAAGTGGCAAGCTTCCAGATAAGTCAAAGACCTGGCTTTATCAAAATAAAGCTTAAATGGAATGGTTCCGCTACAAGAAACCTATTTTCCAAACCCTACATCTAGATGCATGGTGTGACAGTAGGAATGACCATTTAAGATGGGATTTATCCCAGGGAACATTTAGGAAGTGTCATTACCCAATCTGTAGCTAGGATGCAGGCTCACAGATAGGTTCCCAAAGAAGTCATTTTTAATAGTGAAGACTTTCAGCAGTCTAAGAAGTGTTAAGGGATCCAGGAAAAAAATAAAGACAGAACTCCTGGGTTCAAGGAGTTTTCTTATCATAAGCTCCAGATGTCTCCATTCTCAGGCCCGGGACTTGGTCATCTCTTTGTGCGATCGCATCAGGATGAAGACAGGAACAAGTTTATAGAGAAAAGAAGTGCCAGGGTAATGGCTCTGCAGCCAGATAATGCAATGATATCAAGTCATGTTCGCAGTGCACAAGGAGACACGTCTTCTCAAATAGGGATTCTAATCCCACTGGGCTTTGCTGGGTGTGAATTTAACCTTTAGAATTACAAGTGTTGAACCCCTGGAAATGAACTAATGCTTTGTGTAAACTACAGACAACAGATGGGAGTGTGTTCCAGGCAGCGCATTTAAATATAAAGACCATTTTGTACCTGCGAAAGCCGCTCTGCTGCCTCCGAGGATAAATCTGAATTGAACAAATCCAATGAAGTTCCCCCACTACACGGCTCCAGTTCAGAAGAGACAAGTACTTCTGTGGTTTCCAAACATTCACATTATCACTGAAACGAGCAGCGTGCACTTGGTCCGCCATCAAGGATAGCTATTTTCTATTCTACACGTGTTCAACTGGGTTTTTATGGAGCTGCAAAGAACTTGTACATTGTTTCATCACCCAATTACAGATTTGTGCGGTTTTCATACTGATGATTAGCAATAGACAGTTCAAAAAGCCTTCATGTCAGTAATTTTTGTTCACCTTTGTATTTAAAAGGCTAATTTTTAGATAGGTGAGAAAATAATGCTTTCCTAGGTATAATCATAATTTTTAAACTTTTTATTGTAGTAAAATATACCTAAGATTTATCATCTTAACCATTTTTAACTGTACAGTTCACTATTCAGTACATTCATATTGTGCAACCATCACCATCATCCATCTCAATGGCTCTTGTCATTTGGCAAAACTGAAACTATATACCCATTAAATACTTTTCCATTCCTTCTCCTCAACCCTGGCAGTCAGCATTCTACTTTTTGTCTGGAGGATTCTGACTACTCAGTGTTCATCACTTAAGTAGAATAGTGTTTTTTATTGGCTTATTTCACTTCACAAGGTCCCCTCAGTCAATCCATGTTGTACCATGTGTCAGAATTTCCTTCCTTTTTTAAGGCTGAGTAATTCCACCACAAAGCCAACTACGCACTTGCCCTATTCAATGGCCAAGTGGTTTGCTGCCATGTTTTAGCTATTATGAGTAATGTTATGAACATGAACAATAGCCAAATTATGGAAAGAGCCTAAATGTCTGTCAACAGATGAATGGATAAAGAAATTGTGGTTTATATACACAATGGAATACTACTTGGCAATAAGAATGAAATACAGCCTTTGTAGCAACATGGATCAAACTGGAGAGTGTTATGCTAAGTGAAGTAAGTCATACAGAGAAAGACAGATACCGTGTGTTTTCACTCCTATGTGGATCCTGAGAAACTTAACAGAAGACCGTGGGGGAGCGGAAGGGGAAAAAAAAAAAATAGAGAGAGAGAGAGAGAGAGCGCGCACGCGCCAAACCATAAGAGACTCTTAAAAACTGAGCACAAACTGAGGGTTGATGGGGAGTGGGAGGGAGGGGAGGGTGGGTGAGGGGTATGGAGGAGGGCCCTGTTGGGAGGAGCACTGGGTGTTGTATGGAAACCAATTTGACAATAAATTTAACATTAAAAAAATACTTAAATGGGTGCTTAAGGTAACTTATTTCTTAAAGAGATGTAGGTACATGTTTAGACCAAGTTAGCAGCCATCTATAGGATACACCATAACAACTGTCAAATTTCTCTTAACCATTGGACATAGCTATTGTGATAATCTCAATTATACTTAGAATTTTTGGGCATACACCAGCAGCATTAAAAGGGATGTGATTCCAAATAAATAGAGTTGAAATTGATGGGTTTTATTTCTTGCATAAAGAGAAAATTCAATGAAGGAGGCAAACTGAACCAAAGTTAATCACCACACTGTGTGGATTCCCAAAATACATACAGAACACTAAAACCTATGCTAACAATAAAGAAGACAGACATAGGAAATAGGTTATGTTAGGTGGTGGATACAAGATAATTTTGTCTGCACAATAAACCCTCAATTTTACACTGTGATTAATTATATTTCCTTTTTCTTGATGACACAGGCCACATACTGAACTAGAACAGTACTAGGAGGTGACATTTTACAGCTACACGTGCCCCATTCTGGTGTATGAATTGTCAAAAGTATGTATTTCTAATGTACAAATTCTCTCAACCTTAAAAGGAAATTTAAGATGGTAGGGAGACAAACTTCATTTTCCAAGTATTTAACCCCAAGGCTTTACTTCATGTTAGAAAATTCTCCATTTCACTGCCACAGAGTTACACACTCCAACAATTAGCCTTTTGCTAGGTTTATCAAACCATTTTAGGCCATTGTGCAAGTATTTTTTGCTCCTAAGAATTTCAATTCATTATCTGTTCTCCCCAGTACTCATTTTAACCTCCCATGTTATTAAAAAAAAAAAAAAAAAAAAAAACCTTAAGCATCAGGGGTTAATGTAAAGGGCATATTGGGTTTTTGACTCAACACCTGACAATTGCTACTGTACCATAATTCAGCCTACACACAAAAGATCTCTAAGTCCACAAGTTTAACACTCAGAGTACAGTAAATACCACAACTCATGCATCAAGTTCAATCTCTTAAAATTAATGGTTTAATGGAACAGTTTTATGTACCAAAGGCAAACAGAATTTACTCAAAATCTAAGTCATAGGCTATCTGGTGTATGTGTAAAAGGGTATCACAGGGTCTGGCAATGACAACCTTGCTATCTCTATCCACCACACTATTTGTCTGAGTTGCTGCTTGTGGAAAACTTCACAGTACACATTAATCTTTTAGATCTGAGGATAAGTAAGATTTCCCTACAAGGGTCATAAACTCCTAAAAACATAAATTACTCCTAACCTATACTTACAGTGCTCTACATTTTCTTTATATAGTAGGGATTTATACAACATGATTAATAAAAATATTAACTTTAAAAAGAAATGTAGCCGATAGTGAATACTCAAACATTGGGAAATGCCCGTGAACAAAGTGTAGTAGTATTTGAATATCTAACATTCCAACTTCCTAGCAAGGGTAACATTAACATTACTACACAGCATCAGGTGTTGAAACTGCCAATTTGAGTATTTACTGGTTCCCAAACTCATTGCTTGTAACATGAATCCCAGGATTTCGATCAATTAGACTATGCATATTACTTATTCTATTTTCAAGAGCGACTCGTAAGCAGACACACACACACACACTCCATGCCAAAAGCTCAAAGACCCCTTAGATTTCAACCACATGTCTATGCATGTTCTGAACCCGACTCCTGGAAAGGTGTCCATTTGTTTAAACATCTTGCTTATGTGTGATGTTTTTAGTTCATTTTTAAGCTTGCTTCCTCTCAAGTGGCTTGTAATACATTTTTCTTTTATTCCAGATCTCCTGTTTGTCCTGATTTAAGGCTCAGGGAAACAAATTTCTGGGCAAAGCCTGGGGGGAAAAAACCCCTATCCTCACATGGAACCACTACTGAGAATCCTTGTGGCTTATTAGAGAATGTGTGGGTACATTCTTTACATCATTAGAGTCTAAGGACAGACCTAAAGGTAGGGCTTCCACTGATAGGGTTCAGCTCTTGACATGGCTTTACCTCAATCACAAAGCACATGTCTTCAGAAGGAAGAAATTTTTAAAAATGCTTGCAACTTAATGGTACAGAGATATTCCCTATTTCTTTGAAAATTGAAACTACAGATAGACCAGAGCAAAGAGTGAAGCACTCACAACCTCCCTATCCACACACTGTCCCCCATTGCTTCCAGACAATCTCTCCCACATACACACTTGATATTGTGTTGTCTCCATACACCCATCACATGTTGATTCCTCATCAGGTTTGTCAATAAATTTAGAAATGCATCACTTGTTTTTATAAGCTTATTCTATTTTATTGCATAAACAGAAGTTGAATTACTCCTATTTACAGCTTATTAAAGAATCTGAAGAAAACCTTTTAACTGCAGTCTTTTGTAGTTTGCACCTGACTTTTCAATGTTTGCTGGCCATGCAATCAAATACAATTTATCTAACTTTTTCATCGAACAAACCCAGTAATTCTTTTGATTTTTATTCCTGCTCTCATTATGACTTTTTGTTTATCATATTCATCTTTTTTTTGTGGTGGGATTCTGTCTTTGACAATTTGTGTTTAAATAATGAAAACATATTTCACTTGGTAAAGAGCTGAATTTTACCTTTTAATGTCAATTCACTTAATATCATTTAAGAACTATGTTAATGTCTTAGGTCGTATTTTGCAATTACGATTAACCTTTAAAGATGGGGCCTTTTTTTTTTTTTTAACAGTGATATTTCTAGTTCTGAGTACTTTCTTCATCCTGTCTCCTTAATATTCATTATTGTAAAATTACATGGCAGCCAAGAGGAACTTTACTTTTAGAAAAAAGGCAGAGGGCCATATTTGTATGAAACAACACAAACCATAAATTA
This sequence comes from Prionailurus viverrinus, assembly GCF_022837055.1. Classification (NCBI taxonomy): domain Eukaryota; kingdom Metazoa; phylum Chordata; class Mammalia; order Carnivora; family Felidae; genus Prionailurus; species Prionailurus viverrinus. Next base: position 25,947,787 of record NC_062579.1, read on the forward strand.
CCATATTTATTTAGGCAAGCAGGACCAATGAAAGTTATTTATAACTATATATTAATCAGTAATAACATTTTTAAGATGTCTGAGCATATGCTTACTATCTCAGGTCTGGGCTGTCATGAAACTTTTATTTTCTATAAGAAATGCTAGTTTTCCAGGATGTAAACTTTTGCTTCCTAGAGAGCAGAGCACATTTTGAACATGTTTTCAATAGGACTTCATTTTCTGATAATGGCAATAATACAGATGTGCAGTCCCACTCTTTCTGCCCTAGGCCAGACACCTTTGGATATTACAGATGTTTCATTCTCAAGGATTTTTCAACTGATTTTAAAAGTAGATTATACCTAATTAAAATTCAGATCTGCTATTTGAAAATTTTTAAAGATAGTGGTACCTAATCAAACAAATGAATGCTCTGAGAGGTAGGATGGGAAAGAATTGACAAGGAGGCCGTTAATAAGCTCCTATAGAGAGCTATGAGGATTCTATATACAGGGCGGGCCTCTTGAGGACAAAAATCCTTCCAACCCAGGAAACATTCAGTAAGAAAATATGTTCGGGAGGCAAGGGTCAATCTTGAGTCAATGAGGAGACACAAACGGTGATAACCATGTACATTCCATTATTATACCATCCACTTTATCATTATATCTTGGTCCTAATAGTGATGCATCTGATGGCAAAGCATACAATGGGCTGGGCTGGTACCAAACAGAGGATTCAAAGGTCTAAGTCTACTCTTTTTTCCTCTCTCTCAGGCCTAACGTTATTTTTGAATAGACAACTGATTTACTGACTTAGTACTACAGATGGGGTCACTAGAAATCCCACTCTGAAAGGGAGTTTAGGTTGTTTGGTAAGGAGGGCTCTTGGTTTCAACACCTACAGAGCGAAGAGGAAAGATGCAGAAATGCTCGGAAACAAACTCACTACACAATCAGCCGCCACAGCAGCTTTGCCAACCCACCAGGAAGCCCTCAAGCTAGAATGGCCATACTGAGTAGTCTCACATAGGTCTGTGATGAGAAGGCTTTTAAGTTCCCACACAGATCAGTCCTCCAAGGAGGTCAACCCTAGGGAGTAGCAGGAGCTGAGGCAATCCCCAGAGCGGACACCTGAGGGCCCTCTATCAACAGCAATTTCCTCCATTTGGGTAAAACCTCCTATAAAAGGGTGAGCCTGGCAAAAGATCACACCATCAATCGCACGGAGATTATGCACAAAACACAACGAATTTCCCCGAGTCCCTTCACAGTTACCATTTTTCCTCTCAAAATGAAAATATAAAAAAATTGATGGGTGAAATACATTCCTAACTTTCTGGCTGGACTCTAGAGGGCAACTCCAAGTTTCATCTTTTATTTGCCTTTAAATTGTACTGCTTCTAAGGACTTTGAAAATCACGTTAGGAGTCATTTAAAAATTTTTCTCTTTAAATATGCACTCTTCAGAGTCAAAGATTTTGAGTCCACTATTCAAAAATATTACATTAAATATGTATTAATTTATACATGTGCACACATGTATATTACAAACCTTATTAAGCTGTTAAAAAGATGGTTTCTGAATAGACACAATTACAAAGTCCCCAAAAGTGTCTTTCTCTTAAAAGCACAAATGTCTTTCATAAATACCAATCTGGATTCCTGCTTTGTTTCCAAAAAGCAAGTCCTTTAAACCACCTCAAGACAACCTTATTTCATCCTTTCCTGAACTTCAAAAAAACAAAAAAACAAAACAAAAATCCAAACCCTTCAGAAATTGATCTGCATCCTACTTCACTGTTACCTAATTCTATAGGCTGTGCTCTTAGCCTGCTGGCCCCACCCATTTCCTTTGGATAAAGGCACACATGACTATTTGGCTTTCTTTTCCCATTTCTTTTGCCCACACCTATCACAGCCAGGCTCCCTAAGATTATCTTTCATTTTCGGGCAAGGCGTGGCTCTGATACTGGCTAATAGTTATTTCAACTATAGAATCAAATTACAACACAGACCTGCCAGATCTCCCTATTCCTAGTTTGGAGTTACTTACCCAATATCATATTGGGTACATGCTCATCTCAGTTTGGTAAGAGGCATACTGGGAGTGTTCAATAGGTATGTTGATTATTGAGGTTATGAAGCCATACGTAAGCAAACTTTACAAACTGTCACTTTGGCTTTAATGCCATGCCATTCTGCTCCTTGGTATATGACCTCCGAACTCAAAATTCTACTAAGAAAAAAAGAAGACTAGCCTAGTACTTTAGAGTGGGTTTGAAAGAGTAAAAAATCTATGAAAGGACTAAGACAGGGAAAAGCATGGAGAAGCAGGAATATGAAAATAACATTTCAGAACCAATCACAAGATAGTTTTGTTTTGTTTTTTTTAAAGGGATATAGAGGAAATATTTCTTTGTGTCAAGTTGGTGGGAATGAGAAGAGAGACTTCAAAGTTCCCTACTTAACTGGTATCACTGGGGTTTCATCAGCCTACTCAGCACATCAGCTCTCACCAGAAGATGGAGGTCAACACCATGTAACAGTATGAACATGTGATTTAAGTCAGCCCACAACTTTTTGTAGACCCTCTACATCTTAGTAACAAACCACAGGACAGTCTTCATCTTCAAAAAAAACAAAAAACAAAAAACAAAAACAAAAAACAAATACAAAACACTACCTTGATGAAAGAAAAAAATCCCCAAGTGCATTAAGTTGCCAAAAATAAAAATTCATTGAATTGATAACAATATCGTTTAAGCGAATATTTCAAAGGACTCTTACATGTTTATTTCATTCTATATTCCATAAACACTGGCAAAATTATAGCTGTCAGTACTTAAGATTTTCACAGGGAAATCACAAGAGAGTGAATTAGAGACACTGATTTATTTTGCCTAAAAAATAATTACTACAACTAAATGGCAGTTTAAGCTTTGGCCTTTACGAACATGAAAACACAAAATAAAACCATGATTTATCCTATGAATTAACATACCTTGCCTTATCCTTCTGTATAATTAAAGCACATCCAAGATGCAGATTCTTAATTACCTTTTAACTTGATTTGTTCAAATGTCCACCAATATTTTTAAGAAGATACTGGCAATGGGGCACCTGGGTGGCGCAGCTGGTTAAGCGTCCGACTTCGGCCAGGTCACGATCTCGAGGTCCATGAGTTCGAGCCCCGCGTCAGGCTCTGGGCTGATGGCTCGGAGCCTGGAGCCTTTTTCCGATTCTGTGTCTCCCTCTCTCTCTGCCCCTCCCCCGTTCATGGTTCATGCTCTGTCTCTCTCTGTCCCAAAAATAAATAAAAACGTGGAAAAAAAATTTTTTTTTAAAAATAAAAAAAAAGATACTGGCAATGGTTTTATTATTCTTTTAATGTTTATTTTTGTGAAAGGGAGACACACACACACACACACACACACACACACACACACACACACACACACACACACAGAGTGTGAGTGGAGGAGGGACAGAGAGAGAGGGAAACACAGAATCCGAAGCAGGCTCTAGGCTCTGAGCTGGCAGCATAGAGCCTGACACGGGGCTTGAAGCCACAAACAGCAAGATCATGATGTGATCTGAAGTCAGACGCTTTACCTACTGAGCCACCCAGGGGCCCCTGCGTTGTTTTGATTTAATGAATTATTTTATACATAGAATTTTAACCCAAATCTTTAAGTATCTGTAACATGACCATCATTCTGAACCCAACTGTAATTGACAAAGTGTTGGAGAACAGCTACTCTGTTATAAAACATGTAGTTCTAGGAAATGAATTTCTCACATTGGACTAGCTACAATTAATAGTGTATTTTCTCATGGGGTTCATTTTGAAAATGTTCTTCATAAGAGAATTCCATTGTGATTGAAAACCAGCCTATTCCCAAACCTATAGTTAGTTCTATGACTTCAGTAACTTTCCATAAAGTTAAGAAAAAGCATTTAGAGATCTTACAGTGATTCACATAGGTTAACTAATAATGTATTTTACCTTATGTATAACTTAGGTCATAGCAAACACTATCAAGTCTGCCTCTCAATTTTAAAATCTCTCATGTCATAAATAGGAGAATAGATTTCATACCATTATTTTATCAGGACCAAGAAACCTATTAGAGTTACAGAATTCATTGTTTACATTTGCAGATAAATTCTCAAATTCATATTGCTTTCTTAAAAAAAATGTACATAATGCTCAAAATACCCTCCAGTTCGGGGGCACCTGTGTGGCCCAGGTGTCTGAGCATCCGACTTCGGCTCAGATCATGATCTTGCCGTTTCTGAGTTCAAGCCATGTGTCAGGCTCTCTGCTGACAGTGAGAAGCCTGGTGGGGATTCTCTGTCCCCATCTCTGTTCCTCCCCTGCTTGTACGATCTTAAAAAGAAAAAAAAATTAAACATTAAAAAAAATACCCTCCAGTTCAAGTCACTCAGCAGCCTTACATACTGGTTCATCTGCACCCTCAAAACTGGTTCCAGTCGCACACCTTTATTTATCATACTACCGAGTTCAGACATTTTCTACCTTCTGTCTTTCTGATACCACAACCATTATACGTATTCCTTCTCAGGTTTCATTTTATGTTTTCTTAATCTAAGTATTTCTTTCTCTATGTAGTTCTGACTGATCAGGAATCAATGTAGTCCCTGTCGGTCCTTTAAAAACAGAAGCAAACTTTTAACAAAATTTAAATCATGTCACATAATTATGTAACCAATTCAGGGTACAAACCACATTTATGAGGCCTATTTTACGAAAAACATCTTTTCATGAGTGTATGTGAGATCTCACCTCCAACTCTCCCCACAGTCTACTACACAGTAGCTTCCAAGACTCTGGGGACATGGGCAGCCAGCCTTTTTTGAATCCCACCTGGAGGTTTCTAACATACCAACTACATCTGACTGAAACAAGTATCATTAAAGAAAATATAATGTGGTGATAGGTTTATATTACACTGATGTACAAAATCATCACACAGTAGTATGTACATTAGGTTTATACTCCCATGTCTTTATCACCACACTTATGGATCACATAGCATCTATGAATACGAAACACTTTTACCCTGTTTATACAGAACACATATTGGTACTATTATACCTTGTGTCAAAGCACTTATGTATCAATATATACATGGATGCACCAATGTCTATGTTAGCAGTTTAGATAAGGTTTACTTATGTGATTTTTATTTCGGCTATATTCCGTCAAATTTTTAGAACATTCTCTACAAATCATTACAGAAATTGTTTGCTATTTTTAAAAAATCAGAATGTCATAACCAGGATGATTGTCATCAGGGACTAGGACCTTATAGCCCATCAGAGGAAACATCTAGCAGTGTAGAAGGCAAGGGTTTTTCCAACCAGATAGACAAGTTAGCTGGAATCAATCAATCGATCACTGGGTTGATATACTGTAATTCATACATACTTACACTCTCCACTTTCTATTTCCCAGATTAAGCTCTATGAAGCAATCCACAAAAAGCTTCTCAAAAAATAAGTAAACGATAAATAATTTTGCACACTTTCAGTCTCCTCTTGAATTTCCTACTATGCACATAAGCCTAAGATTTCAGCAATTTGGCATTAAGAAACTTGCTAACTTTGTTTAATCCATGTATCCCAACTTTACTTGATCAACGTGTATTCAAAAGATGGAATAAATGTTCCAAGAAACACAAATTTACTAATATTCTAATTCAACAGAGGACAATTTAATCGACACTTTTAAAAATGGACATATTCTGGCTGGCTCAGTCAGTTAAACACCCGACTCTTGATTTCAGCTCAGGTCATAATCTCAAAGTTCATGGGATCAAGCTCCAGGCACTGACAGCATGGAGCTTACTTGGGATTCGCTCTCTCCCCTCTCACTGCCCCTTATCCCACTCACAGGCTAGCTCTCTCAAACCAACTTTAAAAAATTTTTTCTTAAATGAGCATATTGTGGTAGACAGCAGAATATTAGAGTAATTTTGGCTGGCGAGCTTGCTTTTTAGGAATTTAGGGTTTGTCAAAAAATTGTAACAAAAATGCATTTGTTAAATAAACATTCTATATTGAATCTACTTTTAGTGGCTAAGTGTATGCTTGAGGGATTTGGGGGCAGGAGGAGGCTCCACTACACCCCTGGCAATGCAGAATAGCCAGGGCAAACACTTGATTTGGGCAAACACCATAACCAAGAACTTGAGCCATCTGTATCACCTGTTCATCTGTGATATCAAATACACACATACACATAATATTGGCTATACTGGATTGAAATATTAATTTAAAAGGAGAAGACATATGGAGGAGACAGAATTTATGATCAAGCTCCAGTTAACAAATACTCATGTCTATAGAGGTCTTCAGTCAATTCAACTGCCTTGGCCCTCTCCTTTCAATGTACAGATGGGGGGTTAAACCAATAGGATTTAAGGACCACTCCTATTTGTGTCACAGGGACATAGACTACAGGAGCAACTCCATCTGCAATGGTTCTGAAGAGTCCTGTAGCATCATTTCCTATGACAAAGAACTTCTCACTCCTACATGGTTTTAACTAACCAGCGATTGCTCATCAATTCCTTCCTACCTTTGGTCATAGAGCAGTGGTGGTAGTAGCCTGGTCCTTATATCAACAGCCCTTGGGGAACTTGCGAGAAATGCCAGTTCTCACAGTTCACTCTGCAAGTACTGGGTGAGAAACTGAAGGCGAGGCACATCGATCTGCATTTTAAGCCCTCCAGAGCATTCTGGTACACACTTAAGTTTGAGAGCCAGTGCAGTAGATAAAGAAGACAGAGATCTGTCCTGGATATTTCTAAGAACTCTAGCAGAGAGTCCTTTTATCAGCTCACAAAACTCATTTCAAATGAGCCAAAAAATTTTAAACGTAGAAGTTAGGTTGTAAAATCAACTGCAAGCAGTCCAAAATTTACACAAGATTTAACCGAAAATTGCACTCAAAGTTGGCATAATGAAACTTGGAACATATTTCCCCATGGGCCTAAAGCTACAGAATTGTGGCAAAGGAATGAAGCCATTCCAAAGGAGTCTATTTGTACCATAATTAAGTTGAACTACAGTATTCAGAGCACTAACTTTATTTCTGAGAGGAGTGACAACAAGGTTTAAGAAGGAAACAACCAGGTTAAAAGAGGAAGGAAATAGATGAACTAGGAGGAGAAATAGTTACTCCCCTCTCTTCTTGGTATATTCATAATTATAGGGACAATGCAGAAAAAAAAATCGTCAATTTTCTTTCACTACATTCAAACTACCTACATAGATTACAATCCTAACTTTTATCCAAGTCTCCTTTACCACAGAGCTTCAATCTCTCCCCCAATTTCCAGGGTCTTAAGGTACAGTATGTATATTCTGCTTCTAAGCTTTCAAACTGGTGAAAAAAATGCCTCATGGGTTCAAGTAGGAAATAAAATATAGGCAATACAGTAAGGAGTAGTGTTAAATATTGCTCCGATATTAGAGTACTGAGGCTCTAATGAATTAGAGGTGCATGTTCTAAGGAATCTCGTCTCCTTTTTTGACAGTACATGTCAAACAAAACACATCCTTAGGCTTAATTTACCAAGTTACCTGCCAGTTTGTGACCTCTAGGTCTAAGAACACTTCAACCTAATCCCACCCCCAATTCTAATTTGGGCAATGAAGGATCAATGTGAGAAAGAAAGCTATTGAGGGGCACCTGATTGGCCCAGTCGGTTAAGCTTCCAATTCTTGGTTTCGGCTCAGGTCATGATTGCACAGTTCATGGGTTGGAGCCCCACATCAGGCTTCGCACTGATGGTGTGGAGCCTGCTTGGGATGCTCTCTGCCTCTCCCCCACTTGCTCTCTCTCAACATGATAACTTTAAAAATATTTAACAAAAAAAAAAAAAAAAAAAAGGAAACTACTGAAGTTAATTATTTCACATTTAGGTGAGAATGACTGTTCAGGCTACTAACAGTCTTCTACATTCAGGTAGCTACTCATAATTTTCAGATTAATCTCTATTCTAATTCATGAGTCCTCTTAGCTCTTATTTTTATCACAACTGTGAAAATAAAGACAAACTTCACTCCAATAGACCACGATGACCTAAGGGGGAGCTGTCCCACTCAAGGCCAATTACAGGAAAAATGATCAATTATAGGGCCCAACATTATTAGAATCCTCAGCAGGAAATAATCATCAAGGACAGGCCCCAATAGGACAAAGATGTACATGCCATCTATCACAAGACACCAACTACCCTGGAACAGCTCTTGCTTTTCTACAGTGGACTTTTGTTCAAAACAATCCTTCTCAACTTCCTACCCTTTTGTCCATAAAACATTCTCTCCTTTGTCTACTGGACTTGCCTATGATTGTACCTTAGTATAAACATCCCGAGTTAAAAATATGCTATTGCCAAATAAACCCATTTTTGCTGGTAAAAAAACTGACAGTTATATTTTTAAGGTTAACACAGATTTAACAGAATTTGAATGGTATTTTCACAGTATCTTGAAGAGGGGTATAGAATGACCTTTGCAGGCATAAATCATTGAGAACTATACTATAATAATAGAATTATACTATGTGCAGTATATATTGTATTATATATATATACTGTATATACTATATATTTATATATATATATATATACACACACTATATTATACTATAATCATAGGAAACAAAAAAAAAAAAAACAGCAGTCTTCAACAGTTGCTACAGAGCCAACAACCTGGCAAGGTTCCTGTGATCATCCAAAAACAAAAGGCAAGTTGAAAAACAAAAACACAGGGGTTTGGAACAGCAAGATGGCATCACATGCATTGTTGTGCCCCTTCTCCAAGCTGCTGGCTCCAGCCAGTCTCCCAAGCAGCAATTCAGCATGGTCAAAGTTCTATGTTCAGGAGTCATCACATGACAGACCTGACTGGCTGAAGGTTGGATAGACCTTAGACAAGTGTCTTCTTGCAGATTTAGCTCAAACAACACAGTAAAGATGCTTTAGGGTATAAAAGATGGGTTGGAATAAAATATTCAAACAGTAATACAGTATGCTCCATATAGTGATTATACCAGTTCCTTTGGATTCACCAGTATGTGGAGTTGTAAATGTGGGAGAAAAAGTTCTGTGTATATATGTCAAATCACCATATGGGTTTTGTGTCATTAAACGGAAAAAAAAAAAAAAAAAGCACACCAAAAAATACAAGCATAAGCTTTTCCAAACTTCTGAAAACAGGAATTCTCCTTAGAATTCCTGGAAAAGGCACACACCTGGAAAAGGCAGGTCCACATCTCCTCAACAAAACAGAGTTTCTGTAAGAAGCACCTAGACATTTATACTTCAAAATTTTTTCTAGATAGTTACATTGCTCACTACAGAGAATTAGAGCCAGGAGCACCATAGCTACGTCTGCCTCTAAATTTATGCACGTGTAATTGTAATTCCCACTTGTGTTTTTTTAAGAGCCTAATATTCTTTAATTTACAAGAACATGTAACTAGGGGGGCATGGGTGGCTCAGTCGGTTGAGCATCGGACTTTGGCTCAGGTCATGATCTCACAGCTCCTGATTTCAAGACCTGGGTCAGGCTCTAGGCTGACAGCTCAGAACCTGGAGCCTGCTTCATATTCTGTGCTCCCTCGCTCTCTGCCCCTCCCCCACTCGCCCGGTTTCTCTCAAAAATAAAAAAAAAAAGGAACATCTAACTGTAGCTATCTAGTGACTTGCCCACCAGATCACACTACCACCTTTTTGCTCTTTAAAATTCAGTTCCCCCCACTTTATTTTTTTAAAGTTTATTTATTTTGAGAGAGACAAACACAGCATGAGCAGGGGAGGGGCAGAGAGACAGGGTGAGAGAAAAAAATCCCAAGCAGGCTCTGCACTGCAGCACAGAGCCTGATGTGGGACTCGAACTCATGAAACCATACCAGGACCTGAGCCAAAAGTTAGTCAGAGGCTTAACCTGAGCTACCCAGATGCCCAGAAATTCAGTTCCCCTTTAATCTTTAGCAAACTCATACCACCTATTTAATCCTTATTACTATTTGCTTTGAGTAAGAAGTCCTTTAACTTAAGTACATTCATGTAGAATTACTCTATTTTAAATATATTGAAGCCACAATATCTTTTTCCCATTTTCTACTCATTTTTGTGATGGTTTGACCATCCCTCAGTGTAAGTGATGATAATGGAACTCTCCTACCCTAAATAATACAAAATCAGAATTTATAACTCATCCTCAGTACTTGAAATGATGTTACAAGGGGCAGTCATAACCGGGTAATATGGTGAAGGGACAGGGACGAAGGGGGCATTTTGCAGTCAAATCTGCTTCTCAAGTGAGTCAGGTTTTAGTTACTATAATGACAGAACAGGTCCTCAAAGTGTTCTCAAATGGTCATTCCAGTCAGCTTTTATGGATTAAAGCATAGTTTTGTATGTATCATTGCCATGTACATACTAGTCTTGGGCATGCCTGTAGTTGTCAGTAAAATTATGTCCATTCTCAAAATAGCATGTCAGTTTCATGGGATAAGACAGATCAAGTTTCAGTGGAGAACAAAATTGAAAGGGTGACATAATGTCCCTAAACTAGGGACACAGTCTCAGCTCTTCAATCTCTAAGTCCATAGGTTGTGATGGGCTTCACCTGTTTTAAGAGCATGAGAACGGAGATCTCACGACCAAACCCTAACTTAGGTTTACCATTGCATAAACCGAAGACCTGAGGGTCTAAGTAACACTTTTGTTACCAAGACAAAAGCCCCCAAACGCTAAGAAGTGAACCAAGTACATCAGTTCCTGTAACTGAATATCCCAACACCATTTCCATTCCCTTACCCAAATTCATTAGAGGCTATAAAAGCCCGATATTCACAATCTTAGCATTATCTGCATTGAAAGATGGCCATGTAACACAGCATTTGCTGTGAGACATAAGCAGCAATCTGTTGGAGGGAGTCTTCAAGAGATACCACTGGTAGTTTTCTTTTTCTTTCTTCTGGCCTCAAGTGGTACCTCACCAACAGTTGTCAACTGGTCATCAGAAAGAAAATGCCAAGACAATCACAGAGCATCAGCTCTGATATTAGAGATGCCAAACCAAAACCACAAGCAGGCTCCCTGCAGGTATCTTGCTATGTAAATCGTAGTAGTAGCTGGTTATTCTGCAATCTTCCCTAGAACGCACATCTAACGGATATACAAATTCAACCTAATAAATTTTATCCAATTATATATCTCATCATTGGTATTTCTAGTATTATGTTCAATATTTAATAACTACCTCTCCAAAAAGAAAAAAATCCCTCAATAGTAGCATTGGCTCTTTTCTGTGATATAAATAACCCCACCATAGTATCAATATCCCATCATGGTAATTTCAAGAGACCAACATGAGGTCACTGAACTTGAAGACAGGAGGAGATTCACTCAACTGGCTTTCATGAGCAAGTGCAAACCAGCACATCCATCGCTGGACACTTCTATAACTAACCACATTTTCACTAAACTATTAGAATTCATTAGTGTTATTTTCAATTTCATTGTAATGGAGAACAGACTTTCTACACAGAAAGGTAGAGCTCAGAACCAGCGAATGTCAAGATAAATTGGCTAAATTACACTGGAAGCAGCCATCAACTTTATGCAAAACGAAGTAGAAACTTAGAAGTTGTCTTCAGTCTCAAGCCAAATGTACTCACTAATTCACTATTAAATTTTCCCATTTTCCTCCTTAGGGGAAAAAAGAGAATCTAATTCACTCTCATATCAGAGAAAATGTAATTGATTTGAAAACAATATTGGTGTAATGTTAAGTCGCATGCAAACACGTTCCAGTTCCCACAAATTTCCACGGCTCTATCTGTAATCCAGAAGGAGAATCGAAGTTTGTCTGGTCTCTTAGCCCTTGGGTCTATTTTTGCAATAGGGAGGCTGTCATACCCATTACCTAAAACAGAATAAAACTTATTTAGTAGAACCTATTTTAGGAGGTGTTATCTGTAAAAAAGTATTCCCTCCCATTTCCTTAGCAAGGTCTCTCTGGAGAAGAAACCTTGTATATTCAAGCACAGCAAAATTCTAACACTCACGTTTTGGGTTTCTTAAGTACCAAAACAAGTCTTCAACAACCAAGTTCAATTAATTACCCCAATCCTTTAGGATGATAGAAGCATTTAATTTTCCTGGGTTAAGTAAGTACAGGCTTTATTACCATAGTGATTTTTTAGTTATTCAATGGCCTAGCAAGAAAATATTTCCAAATGAATTAATTTCTAATTCTGACAGAATGTTTATTCAAAATGTCTTCTAATTTCTTGAGTTTCTCTTGTAAAATCCCCAATATGGTGGACCATTTTGATTCTTGGGTTTATCCTGTGACTATTTAATTGTTTACAGCAGAGTAAGGTAAGAGCATAATTTCAGAGCATTAGCTCAAAAAGAAAAAAATTAGGTTCACTTACATTGTATTGTTGTTGTTTTTTGTTTTTATTTTTGTTATTTTTATTGTTTTTAAGGAGGCTCCATCCCACAACCCTGGAATCATGACCTGAGCCAAAATTAACAGTCAGAAGCTCAACCAACTGAGCCATCCAGGTGCCATCTTGTTGTTTTTAGGAAGGACAGTTAAAATACTAAGTCAAGTGTGTTTTAAAATAGTTATTTTGCCTAACTTTAATCTATTATTCTGTACAATTTCCTTATAACCACTATAGATAGGCAAAATCAGATCAAAGCTCTGATAGAATAATCTTCCACAGCTCAAATTTGGAACAAAATATGGAGTCTATCAAAGCAAATTTGGTCACCAAAATGATCTGGTTATAGCAGACTCCAAGATCAGACCAAGAATAATCTTAAAAAAAAAAAAAAGTATAAAGCAACTGCTAAAAAATTAAAGCAAAAGCTGCGTAACTAATTTACTTCTGAAAGAAAACACCTATACCTCAGGGTTCAAGAGGTTAAATCTTTCATGACAATTCCATAGGTACACTTTACTCAATTATTCATGTATTATTCTGTGCCAGTACAACATCTAAAGATGCCAGGAGATGCCAAATGAATATAAAACACAAAGAAGTCATGAAAGGAATCGTGGCTAGTTCAATTTACATCTGGTTTAAAAAGATTAACAGCATGGGGCTGTTTATGTTATATTGAGCTATTTCTAATTAAAAGAAAGCATACTCAATATGAGATCAAGAGCCCCTATCTGCGGTATCCAAACAGGAATCGACAGTTATAAACATACTGTATTGAAATGCTTTATATGCTGAGATTTCCCCTTTAAGATGTATGAAAATCATCTGAAAGAGTAATCTCTTGTTTGGGTTATTCATTCTGGAACAACATACAGTTTTCACCCCAAATATAGGACTCTTCATGGGTATACTCTCATGATTACTGAGGTCATATATGTAAACCATAATCACATCAAAGTAGTGCCCCTTGTGGAAATGGGTGAAGAATATACAGTTGTGACAGGACAAAGTTATAAATGATAGAATCAAAGTTCTCCATTGGTTGTGACTTCACAGCAAATGAACCAAGATGACTGGATAAAAATCAATCTGAAAGAGTATGTTTGTGTCCTCAATTTTTCCAAGAAAATTCTGATTACAAGGGTACGAAACGACCCTAATAGTGCCGCTAAAAGTGTAATTAAATTTCTTACGTTGACTTTATTTTTATATCCTTCAAGGCATTTTAATAACACTTTAAAATTTCTCTTACCACGTAACTATGTCTACAAACCAACTTAGGAGAGAGAAGGGCTGGGGGGGGGACGGGGTGGTGGAAACAGATACAGCCCATGTAACAGGTTTTTCCATTTGCTTTGTTTGGCATCACAGCCCCACCACATTATGCTTCCCAAAGCAGAGCAATTGACTACAAAAAGCGTTCATTAATAGCAACCACCCCTTATGCCTCAGAATTAAGCAAACAAAATCAAAACCCATCAAAAAAAAAAAACCACCTTATGAGACAAAAACCCTCCGTTTATAAAGATACAGAAATTAAAATATTCAAGGAGAATTTTCTTTTTTACTTAATGGCCTCTAACCCCTTAAAGGGAAGGCCCTGTCAAAAAGATAAAGGTTGATGTCAGATAAACCTGTTGCACCTAGCAGTCACTCCCCCACCATTTCCTCAAGTTCTAATTAAAGCTCAATTTCACAAAAGTAAAAAATAAATCACATTTTTAAAAAGTGACTCTCAACTGTGTGGCTAATACAGAACACGAAGTTATATAAAGATAGATGGAGTTTTGTTTAGAGATGGAGTCGACAACACACGAACCTGGTTTTGAGAAAAGATTTTAGATCTTTTTCTCCTTCTCTGACAGGCTGGCAAGGGCAGAAGCGCAATGGTAAACAGAGTTACCCTGTAAAATTAACCCGTAACACATTTTTCCCCCAAAATACTCTAACAGGTTTGTAGTAAATACCCTTCTGCATATTTCAAATACAGCGCCATGTTGCTATGTAATAAAATGCATAAACAGCGACTTTAACACAATGTATGAAACTACCCCACGTTTTTGTTTTTTTTTTCAAACTATTATCTTAGGGTAACTACTTAAAGCCAATTCTGTTATCCTAGAGACTGGATAGATTACGGTGTTCCAGGTAAGAAAGTTGACCATTTTTCCCTTTGAAATCTGAAAAGCATGTCAAGCTATTAATTGGATAAGGACAAGAAAATAAGCGTGGTTTTAAATTTGGTAAGAACAACTATTTCTCTCAGCCACTCTAACAGGCACCATTGTTTTTTGACATACAGGCGTCATGACCAGTTCATACTACTTAGGAAGAGAAATCCTGGTGTACAATCTTCTAAATCCTTTGCTGGTCTGTTGTTTACCCAACTCGTTTTTAGTCATTTTTGTTTTCTACTCTAATATTTCCTTTAACCTGACTTCAGAAATATATTTAGACAGTGACTATCCTCTGTCTTCTTCACCATCCAGAAATATATATAAAGAAATCTTCAATGATCCTGTTATTTTGCTGCCCACAATCTGGTGCATTTGCAAGGTTAAGAGCAGCAGATTCAAGCAGCTGAAACTTCATCCTTTGGGAAAGCTTAACAGCTGCTTCCATTTGCAGCTTTACCGACCTATCCTGGTTTACAAGCGTTTGCTTATGTAGGCCAGACTACCAAACACCAGAAGATTCATTACAAATGAAATTTACACATGGGGGGGGAAGGGGAGAGGCGCACTATGGAAGCCGTGCAAAAACGTCAGACTTTTCGTTCCTGCTGCTTTACTGCTTTTCAACTTCTACAGTTAGACTCCAGGCACGCAACCCTGACATTTTCTCCAAGCGAAACTTCTCAGGCTTCTTAACTCTCCACTTGGCCACACCCAGACAAGGCATGCCCTCCTCACACCTCCCCTCCGTCCTTCCTTCAAAAAAGCCGGGACAATATTTAAGTGGGTCTGTTCATTCTTTTACGTTTAATTTTTAAAACAAGTTACCATTCTACAATAAAACTGATATCCGGTGGCTTGCTGTGAAAAACAAAGAAGAAACAAAAATCCCTCACCAATACCCACTTGGCGCAAAAGGAAAACTTGAATTTCTGCCTTCCCGGACAGCAACACCCCCACCTCCCGCGGGCGCGCCCCGCATGGTCCCCCGCCTTCCCCACGCAGGCGGGGGCGCGGTGACAGTCCCCTACTGCTCCTCCGCTCGGCGCCACAACTTTCCGAAAGCCTATACTAACTTCCAGGACACAGCCTGGGCGGAGAGCAGCGGGATACGCCATATACCCCCACACTAAAGAGAAAGACAACGAGATCCTACCAGCGCGACTCTTGATGACGTCGGTGAATCCTTCCCCAGCGGCATCTTCCCGGGTCTGCTCCGGACCCCTCGGCTGAGCCATAGCCACCCGCCACGTGTCCCGGCTCCCCCACGCCCCAAACTTCGGGAGGCAGGTGGGTCCGCGCGGTCCGCCTGAAGCTCTCGAAAGCACGTAGCTTGCTGGAGATCCGCGGTGTCTGAGCGCGGATTTCTCTCCTCCCCGGGCCCACAGCCACGGAAATAGGGATGCGTGGGGAGGGGGTGGGGAGTGATGGCGAACTGGAAAATACAAACACCGACACCTGGGTTGGTTGGAAGGGGTGCCGTCAAAACGCACAGCCCATGCTTGGAGAGGAGGAAACAGGTGCTGTTCCCAGCTCCTGACTCTAAAATAGAGTGGGCGAGGCCTGCAAGGTGAAAGCTGAGGAGGGACCCGGTGGTCAATAAATCCACAAGCGAGTTGGAGACTCGCTTTTCCACGCTGCGCAGAATCGATGCAAAAACAGGAGCAATTAGGGAGCCGTTTGCCAAAAGCAGCACATGAGGTCATGAATGATTTAGCATTGCCACTTATAAGATGACTACACTGAGGAGAAGGGTCACTTACTTTTGCTATCTGGGTCACTTACATGTGTGTACCCCACCGTTGCATCTTGATTTTAATGCACTGGCCAAAAATGGGGACTAGAAGCCGAGGAGAATCATATTTCTTAAGAGATTTCACCAAAGCTTCCCACCCTTCTTTCAGTGTGTACATTCACTCTGACCGCCTCCTCCATCCCTTCCTCCCACCACTGAGGCTAGAATTAGATTGGACTATAAACAGCGCATATGACTTTATTTTCTAAAAATGTCAGAAGTGACTTTCATTTGGTTGGTCTCCTTACTCCCCCACCCCATCCCACCCCTCTACACATATAATTCATCCAGCACTTCTTCCTACAGTAGCCAGGCCACCCTAAATCCTGTCCATCAGCTTACCAAAGAGAAATGAACTTCACAAGAAGAACTTGGCAAGGGGCCTAGCAACAGCTAAGGAGTTTCTTTTCTTGTTTTCTTCTGCATTTTCATTCAGAGTCGATTATCATCCTGTTCCAAAACACCACTTCTCTACCTTTGGGAGACAGTGGAATCATCTGAGGAGCTTTACAAAACTGTACTGCCTGGTTTCCACTTCCCTCCAGCCACCCTTCCCACCCCCAGGATGATTAATTGTTCTGGGCTCTCACCTGGGGCATCAGGAGTGTTAAAAACAAAAAACCTCCCAGGTGATTACAATGGGCAATCAACTTTGAAAAACAATGTGATAAAAGGACTTACAAACAGCCAATTGAGTGCCTTCATCAAGACAATTTTACCAGTAACCCTTTTCCATTCCCATTATAATACCTTTGATTAAAAACATAAGTTTATTCTCCTGTTTTCCCTTGCCAGATTGGCCGTTTGCATGGCAGTGGATAATTTATTTTGAAAAAATGTAGTAGTTAGGCTTAGTTCCACAGTTCTTTTGGATTCAAAATAGACTCAGGATGGAGTCTCAAGTAGGTGCCTCTCAGTTTCAGTCTGAATAGTCATGCCTTTTGAAGATCTGTCTTTGTTGCTGTTTACAGGCGACCTCTTAAATTTCTTGAGTGTCTATTCTTTGAAATTTCAGTTTTCTATCAAGTCCATCAAGTCAAAATATTCAGAGAGATAGCATATCTCCTATATCAGAAAAGAGTGTGAGAGTTGTCCAGAAATTGTTAACAAAAATCACAATGACTGTGGTATCCTATATTTTATATTATCATGCTTCTATAATTAGAACAGTACATATTGGTACAAGACAGACAAAATGACAGAACAGAATAGAGTCCAGAAGTAGATCTAGCCAAAGGGAATACACTATATATGACATTTCAATCCAGTCATTAAAAAGTGGAATATGTAGGGGCACCTGAGTGGCTCAGTTGGTTAAGCATCCAACTCTTGATTTTGGCTCAGGTCAGCATCTCACAGTTCGTGAGATGGAGCCCAGCCTTGGACTCATCGCTGACAGCACAGAGCCTGCTTGGGATGCGCTCTCTCTCTCTCTCTCTCTCTCAAAATAAATAAATAAAATTTAAAAAATGGAATATATGATTCATATACACAAAATAAAACCTAATAAATGGGGATCTAGAAAAGTTTACATTGTGGGACATTCTTTTTTTTTAATTTTTTAAAAAAACATTTATTTTTTGGAAGAGTGTGACGGCGGCGGGGGTGGGGGGGTAGACAGAGGATCTGAAGCAAACTCTGCACTGACAGGCTGACAGCAGCAAGTGTGGGGGCATTCTTAAACCAAACACTAATTCCAGATACTTTAAGGTTAAAACTATCACTTTCAACTATATAAGTAAAAATTTCTAGAAAGCCAAAGACATAATAAAGTGAAAAGACAATAGAGAAACATTAAAGCATCTATAACAAAGGCTTAATATTTCTACTTTCATAAAAGTCTACAGATTGATCCCTATTTTTTTAAGTTTATTTATTTATTTTGATAGAGACAGACGGAGTGAGCAGAGAGAGGGAGAGAGAGAATCCCAAGCAGGCTCTGCACCATTAATGTGGAACTCGATGCGTGGCTCGAACTTATCAAAGCTGAGATCATGATCTGAGCCAAAACCAAGGTCAGATGCTCAACCAACTGAGCCACCCAGATGCCCCTACAGATTGATTTTTAAAAGACAATCCATAAGAAAAAAAAAATGAATACACAAACAGAAAATACATAAAAGAGGACATGCAAATAACACAAAAACTTATGAAAATGTATAAACCTTATCACAATCAGGAAAAGGCAAAAGGAGATAATATTCCCTGTCATCAGAAGAAAAAACAAGTGGAATAACCTTCAGTGTTGGAAAGGGTGATAAAAAAGCCATTTATGTTTCCTACTGGTGAAGTATTGATACATTTTAAGAAAATAACCCAAGAATAGCTATTAAAATGTTTACAATCTGTTGCCCACCAATCCCTCGTTAGGAATCTATCTTACAACAATAAAATCACCACTATGTAAAGATGTATAAGGCTTTTTATGAAAGCTTGTTTATAAGAACATATTCACTGAAAACAACTCGGTGTCTTTTAATTGGGAATTCATCAAAGCAATTTTATTATACCAAACAATGGGATATTATACAGATAGTTTTTTTTAAAAGGGGGTATCATTTGTAACCAAAATTGTTATCAAAATGAACCAAATCCAGTACCTTGTTAAAAGAACAGTATATCATAATAATGTTGGTTTTGTTTGGGCAAGCAGAGGTTCGTTTTAACACTTGAAATTCAATCACTGTGATTCATCACATTTAAAACACGAAGGGTAAAAATACAGAAAAAGTGTTGGAAAAATTTACTCCCTCACAAAAAATAAGAAATATAAAACCTCCTGGAAAACTCAGAATAGAAGGAAACTTCCTTAATCTGCTAAAATGTATTTATAAAATATATTTTATAGAAAATGTCATATTTATTTTTTTAAAAATTGATTGTATTTCTATAAACAATTAGAAAGTATTTTAAAAGTAATATCATCATTAAACATCAAATATCTATAAAAAAATATGTAAAATATCTGTGAGACCTCTAAACACAAACAATATGTATGAATGATAGGAATTAAAGAAAATCTACATAAATGAAGAAATATACCATGCTCATAGATAAGTAGAATTAATTTTATAAAAATACAAACTCCCCCCAAATTGCTCTGGAGACACAATGAAATTCCAATCAATTCCATCCGGGTTATGTTCTACATAACATTCTACAATTTATATGGACATGCAAAAGGGAAAAATCCAAGACAATCTTTGTAAAAACAAAGTTGGAGAATTTGCACTGAGATTAGAAATTATTATGGAGCTATTGTAATTCAAACAGTGTGGCAGTGGTACCCCAATGGAACAGAACTGAGATCAGACTTATACATATATGGTCACCTGATTTATAACAAAGATAGCACTGCAATTCAGTAGGGAATAAAAATTCCTTTCTATAAATAATTTGGGGACAATTAGAGATTAGATTTTAGAGTTAAATGTGAAAACTGTTAAAGGAAAAACAATAAAACTGTTAGAAGATAAAATAAGAGAACAGCGTCATAACTTTTGGACAGACATTTCTTACATAGGATGTAAAAGTACTTAGCTTAAAGGGAAAATATTGGCATAGTGCGTTAATTAAAACAAGAAATGCTATTTGTAAGGGTGCCTGGGTGGCTGTGTCAGTTAGGCATCTGACTTTGGCTCAGGTCATGATCTTGCACTTGGTGGGTTTGAGCCCCACGTCGGGCTCTGTGCTGACAGCTCAGAGGCTGGAGCCTCCTTCAGATTCTGTGTCTCCCTCTCTCTCTACCCCTCCCTCATTTGGGGGGGGGGGTGACTTCTCTCTCTCTCAAAAATAAATAAACATGAAAAAAGAAATTCTATTTGTCAGAGAGCTTTCCTAAAAGACTGGAAAAGAAATGATATGTATGTGTATGAAAGAAAAAACAGCTAGAGTCTCGAGTATATAAAGTACTCATACAAGTCAATAAAAAAGAAACCCCAATTTTAACGAAAGGACTGAAACCTTGAATACATGTTTCACCAAAGAGGATATCCAAATGGGCAATAAAAATATGAAAAGATGTTAAATATTATAAAAGTATCAAAATATGAACATTTAAACCACAAAGCAAAACAACTGCATATTCATTGTAATGACAGCAATCAAAATCAAAACGAAACTGACAATACTAAATACGAATGAAATGCATTCTTATACACTGTTGATGGGAGTGAAAATCTACACTGCTTCTTTGAAAATCCATTGGCAGAATATTGTAAAACTAAAAGTAGGCCTAGTGCTTGACACATAAATTCCATCTTTTGGTACATTACCACCATCACCAGCCACAACAAAAACATAATTGTATCAGAGGTGATGACAATAATTGGAGCATTTTCCATAATAGTCAAAATTAGAAACAATCCTCATTTTCACCAACAGAAAAAAATATATAAAATTATATGAATATATTCATAAAAATGAATGCTATACAGCAGTGAAAAGGCATGGAGGACTGCTATTTTCAAGGGCATCCATGAATTCTACAAACATAATTTTTTAATGTTTATTTATATATTTTGAGGGAAAGAGGGAGAGGGAGAGGTATACACAAGTTGGGAATGGGCAGAGAGAGAGAGAGAGAGAGAGAGAGAGAGAGAGAATCCCAAGTAGGCCCCACACTGTCAGCACAGAGCCCAATGTGGGGCTTGAGCTGACAAACTATGAGATCATGACCTGAGCCAAAATTAAGAATCAGATGCTTAACCGACTGAGCCACCCAGGTGTCTCCAAACATAATTTGAGTGAAAGAAACCAAACACAAAAGATACATCCTCTGTGATTCTATTTACATAGGGATTAAAAGCAGTTAAAACCAAATTATGGTGATAGAAGAGAAAACTGGTTATCTTTGGAGGGATAACGCGATGATTGGAACCAGACAACAGGGAAGCTTCTGGGTTTCTTGTAACATCTATATCTTGTTCTGAGTGACACATATACTTGTTCATTTTGTAAAAACTAATTTTGCAGTGCATTTATGATTCATATATTTTTCCTCATGTATGTGTCTGTGTGAAATTCCAGTCTGAAACGTAAGCATGGGTTAAAATTACATAAAAATATGTTTAGATTCATCTGTCAAATATTATGTGAAACAAGCAAATTGTATTTTAGTATTTATAATACCTCGTTAAAAAATTAACTCTGTATGACTATATATGATGTTTCTATAATCATAAAGAAAAACATATATATGAACACACAAAAGGGAAACTATGACATTTTTTTTTAATTTTTTTTTAATTTTTTTTTTCAACGTTTATTTATTTTTCGGACAGAGAGAGACAGAGCATGAACGGGGGAGGGGCAGAGAGAGAGGGAGACACAGAAACGGAAACAGGCTCCAGGCTCCGAGCCATCAGCCCAGAGCCTGACACGGGGCTCGAACTCATGGACCGCGAGATCGTGACCTGGCTGAAGTCGGACGCTTAACCGACTGCGCCTCCCAGGCGCCCCATATGACATTTTTAAAATGGAGCAAGATTTTGTGAACTTCTGAAATGCATAAGCTTTGAAAGACTGAGAGAGTAGGTAGCTAGAAATATTGCTCATTATTTTGTTCTATTGCAGACATCTTCAAAAGTTAGTTTGAAGTTTGCCTGGAAACTCTCTGGTGTAGATGATCAAGCAGTGAAAAGGAAACTATTACAATCTATCCTATCCCAAATCCATACTGTTGTATTTATTTCGACAAATATACAAGGTAGACTTCTTAGCATTTTATTATTCAAAAACTATGAAGTTAGAGAGGCTAGAATCCCTCTCTCTAGATCAGCCAGTTACTTCTAGGTGACTGCTTAAATGATAGATGCACAGACATTTCATATATTGTTCACTTGGGGAGTTGTCCACCTAAAGGAATTTCATGGACCCCTGTTAAACTTTCAATTATTCTACATCAGGAAGTATTTGCAACAAGAGAAATAAAAAGACATTCAAATAATATCACGTTACAGAGTTTCAGATTACCAGCTAAAGCCATTTATTTTCTCAACTGCCCAACTAGAATATGAATAACATGGTATGATTAACTGAAACTCCACCACTTTAATTATGAAAACATCATGGCATCCTAGCAGCTCTCAAATGTAGCACATCTCTATTATATTAAAAATAACCATTCCACATGTAGTTTCCTTTAGCAGATAATGTTGGAACATATTTCAGATGTATGTTTTATGCATTGTCATCCCTTCTATATAGAGGTATCCGTTGATGATAGGAGAGAACTTTCATGAATCAACAGGGCTATTAGTTGGCTTTCTCTTAACACAGATATTTTAGAAAACACAGTTTGAAATAAATGTATTTTAGGGATGCAGAAAAAGCATTTTTCCCCTAGAAGACTAGAAGATTAGTTGATATTTTTAGATTCCTGTCATGGATTTTGCAAAATTTTCTAAAAAACATTTTCTACACAATCAAGGGTGATTTGAATCACCACACTTTCCCATTCTTTCTAAACTTTTTTTTTAGGGATCCCTTTGAAATTTTTGACTACTAGAATGATCTAAATTTAGGTGTTTTCTTCTGGTATATCCTCACACTGGGAGTATTTTAGGAGAAGAGGGAATGTTATGTTGATATTGAGGATCTTTTGATAAGCAGATATAAAACCTAGATAGTAGACTTTTCTGCATAATATCTGAAATGTTCCAATATGCTCAAGATCAATTTTATACGTTGAATCTTTCATTGAGGTTAATTTTCCTCAATCCAGTTGTTACCGTCATAGTGAGTCACAGAGGTAGAGACTCTCATGACCTTTTCAAAGTCTCTATACCAGAGATGCCAGGGTGGCTCAGTCGGTCGAGCGTCCAACTTCAGTTCAGGTCATGATCTCATGGCTTGTGCCAACACAGAGCCTGGAGCCTGCTTTGGATTCTGTGTTTCTGTCTCTCCCTGGCCCTCTCCTGCTTTCTCTCTCTGTCTCTGTGTCATAAATAAATAAACATTAACAAAACTGTCCCTATACCAAAAGCAGATACCATTTTTTTTGTTCATATAAACCCTTATATATATCATAAGGGACTAGTACTGAGGTTTCCCATAAGCTTCGCCATCATAAATACTCTGAAAGCATCAAATGAGTGGGTTTCTCCAAATGGTTTCTTTCTTTCTTATTAAGTTTTTATTTGAATTCCTGTATAGTTAACATTCAGTGTAATATTAGTTTCAGGTGGACAATATAGTGATTCAACACTTCCATACATCACCCAGTGCTCATCACAAATGCTCTCCTTAATTCCCATCACACATTTTTAAGTAAAATTTATTGTTAAATTGGCTAACATACAGTGTATATAGTGTGCTCTTGGTTTTTGGGGTAGATTCCGTGGTTCATCGCTTACATACAACACCCAGTTCTCATCCCAACAAGTGCCCTCCTCAATGCCCATCACCCATTTTCCCCTCTCCCCCACCCCTTAGTCAACCCTCAGATTGTTCTCCGTATTTAAGAGTCTTTTATGGTTTGCCTCCCTCCCTCTCTGTAACTATTTTTTCCCCTTTCCTTCCCC
The DNA here is from genome assembly GCF_022837055.1 of Prionailurus viverrinus. Lineage (NCBI taxonomy): Eukaryota > Metazoa > Chordata > Mammalia > Carnivora > Felidae > Prionailurus > Prionailurus viverrinus. The sequence goes on from NC_062579.1 coordinate 25,971,765, forward strand.
CATGGGCTTCTGTTAAGTTTCTCAAGATCCACATATGAATGAAAGCATATATCTATGTTTCTCTGACTGACTTATTTCACTTAGCATAACACCTTCCAGTTCCATCCACAATGCTGCAAATGGAATGATTTCATTCTTTTTCATTGCCAAGTAGTATTCCATTGTGGATATGAACCACATCTTCTTTATCCATTCATCAGTTGATGGGCATTTGGGCTCTTTCCAGAATTTGACTATTGTTGAAAGCACTACTATAAACATTAGGGTACATGTGCCCCTATGGATCAGCACTCCTGTATCCTTTGGATAAATTCCTAGTAGTGCTATTGCTGGGTTGTAGGGTAGCTCTTTTTTTAATTTTTTGAGGAATCTTCACACTGTTTTCAAGAGTTGCACCAGTTTGCATTTCCACCAACACCCATCACCTATTTAATCCGTCTCAGTTCTTTGAATAATGGGTCAAAGAATAAAATGCCTACACTCTTATCTCTACAAGCACCTAACATCTCAGTTCCAATTTGACTGTAGCTCTGTGTGATCCTGATCAAAGACCATTTCTATACATAGTCACCCTTGTATAGTTCATGACTGACATTTATAGAATGGTGTTGATAAAGTTCATTTTATTTGGAAAATTAGGTAAATACATATATGACAGAGAAAAGAAACCTTGTAAAATAATTACAAATGTAGAAGAAGACATTGATGCCTCATACATCCCTTTGGTATATACCATTCCCCACATCCTCCTACTTAAGCCCTGGAAACTTCCTACCTGAGGGCATTCTCTAGTCTTTGGAATATGGCACGCTTTTATTTAGAGCAGGCCATACAACAGCATGGAAATAATGCTCTGGAAGCAGCCTATAATCAATGAGAAATAGGAGTTGGTGGATAAATATTACAACTTTGTGCCCCAAGGTGGTATAACTCTGAGGCACATATTCTTTATTATCTCCCAAAGGTCCCCAGCAAGATTGAGACGCTGAATTAGTTTCTTTTCTTTGTCTCTATCACTTTCCCATTTCCCTGCGAGTGGTATCAGTCCCAAATTAATCATTTGCTTTCAAATTTTTGTCTTACTATCTGCTTCCTGTTATAGCTCTGCCATTGATTATCTCTGTAACCTAGAGAAACTTCTGGATGTCATTTATTTATTAAAAGGCTGGAATTGATTACTTAGTAACTAATGTCACAAACAGTTCTAAAACTATAATTGTTTGGAGACCCCATTTTTACCCAAAATTATCAAATGTGTTGCCATGCCTGATTAGATAATTGAGAAGGAGGAGTAAACACTTTTTTTGAGGTAGAGTTATAGGAGAGCTGTTTTCAGAATTCCATAATGTCAGGTAAAAGTCCAGCCTAACAGGTAACAGAAAGGAGCATATTCGTTTCTGAGTAAAAATTTCTATCCAAATTAAAATTCCAAAAATTAAAGTTGTAAACAGTAGTGGTCTCTTCAAAATGGACTATACATATAAAAAATAAATTTGACATTGGGCCAGAGTGCCTGGGTGGTTCAGTTGGGTGAGTGTCCGAGTCTTGATTTTGGCTCAGATCATGAGCCCAGGGTTATGGGATAGAGCCCCACATCAGGCTCTGAACTGAGCATGGAGACTGCTTAAGATTTTCTCTCTCTCCCTCTCCCTCTGCCCCTCCCCCCCTTTCTGTCTCTAAAATAAAAAAAAGATGACATGGGCCAAGTCACAAAGGAATTGTTCACTGAACATTTTTATCTAAGAGAGAGGCAAAAAAAAAAACAATTATAAGTTACTTTTACAAATTGATTCATTTTACAAAATATGCCCAAGTTCTTGCCAAAATATTTCTGTTAACCACACTGATCCTCATTTTCAGTTCCAAATGCTTTACCAGAACCCTGACACTATCCACTCAAGAAGTCTAGTCTCTTTTCCATTCCCTTAGAATTGGCAAGGCCTTGGTAACTGCCTTGATGAATTTAATGTGGCTAAAGTATGCAGGGTGACTTCCAAGGGTAGGTCATAAAAGGTGATAAAACTTTTGCCTAGTTGTCCATTTTGGAATACTCACCCTTGGAACCTAGGCCCCGAGCTGTGAGGAAAGGCCATGTCTAAATGCTCAGACTATGAATCCAGAAAAAGTCCCAACTAACAGCCAGTGTCAACCACCAGACCTATTATATTAGTGAAGAGGGAGGGAATATTTAGATGACTCTAGACCTCAACCTTTGAGTCATTCCCTATGATATCATATGGAAGAGATCAGCTGTTCATGTCAAACTCGACCCAAATTTGCAGATTCATGAGCAAAATAAATGTTGTCATTGTTTTAAGCCACTACATTCTGATGTGGCTTGTTATATAGGAACATGTTACCAGAACAATTGGTAAAGTGGAAACATTACCTGCCAGATATGTGAGGATTAATAAAATAACATATGTGAGCACAGTTGTTAGCTGTGATATGCTACAAATACAAAAATTGTCATTTAGTTGTTGTCTCCATAGGACTTATAATACATAGGACATATAAGGCATACACATAAATATTTCATAAGTGCTCCATGAATGGTTTTAAAATGTGCTCTAAGATATTAAATACAAAGAAATTCTGTACATGACAAAATTAAGTATGAGAAATTATACAATCAACATATATTTCTGTACACTGCATGCATGTATTTGGATTTGTATTCAACTTGTCTACACACAATCTAAAACTGAACAAATTTGATGTGTGACAAAAAGTTAAGTCTTTCAAACACTAGAAAAGTATCTTCTGCAAATCCATAGGCAACGTATCCAGCCTCATGGTTTCAAGTACATGATATCTCAGCTACAACATTTCCCCTGAAATCTAGACTTGTGATTGAATTACCTATCCCATTTGGCCATGTAGATATTTAAAAGCCGTGTCAAGTTCTGGACTTCATCCCCTTACCTATGAATATGTTCTTCACCCTTCTCAATTAATGGCTTCACCATTTATCTAATTACCTAGGCCTAAACCCCAGGTGTCATTTATTTTTCTATGGCACCTCACATCAATACTATTTCTCTCACATGCAAAATGAATCTATCAATAAATCCTATGAGATTTCACTTCAAAATATATCTTATACCGGGGATTCTCATGACTTCTATCACACCAGAGTCTATCAGAGTTGTTCTCTGTGCTTCTAATCTTGCTCCACTACAGGCAAGTTGCAGACAATATTCAGCATGATCTTCTAAAAATGTTTAGCAGGTCATATCATTCATTCTTAATTCTTCCAATGGCTTCTCGTCACATCTGGATTGTAGCCCTATTTCTTTGAGACTACTTCCTGCTACTCCCTCTCCTCACTCACATTGTTCCAATGTTACCCATGCCTCATAAAACACTCCACCCTAAATATTATGGATTTTGCTTTGCAATGACCTAAAACACCACAAAAAGACACTAATGACTTGCCATATTGAGACTGACACTAATTTTTCAATATCTGACCCCTGCCTGTTTACTTCACTTTATGTGTGCTTAGGTGTATGTGTTTAACAGGGGAATATATATATATATATATATATAGGCATAATCTAATATATCCTAGACACTTTTCTAGGTCCTAAGATTACAGTGATAAATAACATTTTTGTCTTCATGGAATGTGCAGTCCTTGGGGGAGGAGGTAGGAAAGTGTTCATTAAACAGTCACACAGAAACTTGCAGTTGTGTCAAAGCGAGAAACATGCTGTTTCAGTGCATATAATAGCAGCATTTGGCTTCTTTGGGAAAGGTAAGGAGAGCTTCTTTGAGGAAGAAATGATTCATTTGAGATCTGTAAATAAAAGCTAACTAACTGAAAGATCCCCCTTTTGAAGTCCTGTCTAGCAGAGCCAGTGGCCTGTTCGTGGTCTCTTCTGAATCAAAATACACATTCCAAAATCAGTACCTCCAAAATATGATTCTTAATCTTTCCTACCTACTTCCACCAGATCTGCTATTCCAAGTGCCTTCTCCATCACTGTGAATAGCAACACCAATATTTGAGGCCACAAGATTTAATACTATTCATCTATCCTCACTTTCCCTCTCATACCTCACTTTTAAAATACATCCAGAATCCAACCACATCGTGCCACCTCCAAAGCTGCTTCCCTGATTCAAGCCATCACCATTACTCACCTGAATTATTTCATATCCTCCTGTATGTTTTTGGGTTATGACCTACTAGTGAGTCATAAAATTAATTTAGTGCCTTGTAAACAGCAGTAAAACAATGTCATAAAAAATAATAGAAAAGAAAGTATTGAACTGCATAATGCATAGAGAAGGTAAATATTGTTTTAGAAAAAATGTGTTTCCATTTTATTTATATGGATGCATATGCATGTGTCTATCTTCATATGTGCACCTATATGCATGTATATATTCTGAATCTCAGTGTAAAATTTTCTCACTGCCCATTAATTCAAAGCATTTTAAAGGTATTGTAGGGCTTCCCTGCTTTTAGCCTCAGTACAGCCTATTCTCAAAACGTCAATCAACACCCCAAAAAACAAATAATCCAGTGAATAAATGGGCAGAAGACATGGATAGACACTTTTCCAAAGAAGACATCCAGGTGGCCAACTGACACATGAAAAGGTGCTCAACAGGGGCACCTGAGTGGCTCAGTCGGGTAAGCGTCCAACTTCAGCTCAGGTCATGATCTCAGATTCTGTGCCTCTTTCTCTCTCTGCCCCTCCCTCACTCACAGTCTGTCTCTCTTTCTCTCCTTCTGTCTCTCTCTCTCTCTCTCTCTCTCAAAAATAAATAAACAGTAAAAAAAATTTTAAATACAAAAAAAAGATGTTCAACATTGCGAATCATCAGTGAAATACAAATCAGAGCCACATTGAGATACCACCTCACACCTGTCAGAGTGGCCATAATTAACAACTCAGGAAACAACAGATGCTGGTGAGGATGTGGAGAAACGGGAACCCTCTTGCACTGTTGGTGGGAATGCAAACTGGTGCAGCCACTCTGGAAAACACTGTGGAGGTTCCTCAAAAAATTAAAAATAGAATTACCCTATGACCCAGTAATAGCACTACTAGGAATTTATCCAAAGGATACAGGTGTGCTGATTAGAAGGGGCACATGTACTCCAATGTTATAGCAGTGCTATCAACAATAGCCAAATTATGGAACGAGCCCAAATGTCCATCAACTGATGAATGGATAAAGAGGTGGTTTATATATACAATGGAATACTACTTGGCAATACAAAAGAATGAAATTTTGCCATTTGCAACAACGTGGATAGAACTGGAGGGTGTTGTGCTAAGTGAAATATGTCAGTCAGAAAAAGATATGTGTTTTTACTCATAAGTGGAATTTGAGAAACTTAACAGAAGACCATGGGAGAAGGGAAGGGGAAAAATAGTTTCAAACAGAGAGTGAGGCAAACCATAAAAGAGTCTTAAATACAGAGAACATTCTGAGGGTTGATGGGGGAGGGGGAGAGGGGAAGATGGGTGATGGGCATTGAGGAGGGCACTTGATAGGATGAGCACTGGGTGTTGTATGTAAGTGACCAATCATGGGAATCTATTCCCGAAGCCAAGAGCACACTGTATACACTGTATGTTAGCTAACTTGACAATAAGTTACATTTAAAAAGAAAAGAAAGAAAGAAAGAAAGAAAGAAAGAAAGAAAGAAAGATTCATCCTTTAAAAAACATCATTCACAGGGATGTCCTCTATGGATGATAAATGTTTTTTAATGTTTTTATTTATTTTTGAGACAGAAAAAGAGCATGAGCAGGGAGGGGCAGAGAGAGAGGGAGACACGGAATCTGAAGCAGGCTCCAGGCTCTGAGCCGTCAGCACAGAGCCGGCGCTCAAACTCACAGAGTGTGAGATCATGACCTGAGCTGAAGTTGGATGCTTAACCGACTGTGCCACCCAGGTGCCCTCATGATAAATTTTAATTAATTAATTAACTAATTGCAAACAAGGCAGATAAAGATACTTCTCTATTCAATGGCCTCCTGTTTCACTCTAAATAAAAGTCAGGTGTAAACCCACAACTTGGCCCATAAGAGTCACATATCTGCCCTTGCTTTCTCCTTTTATCTCTAACCTAATCTACCATCCTTCCCGCTCACTGAACCCCATCATCATTGCTGTTTTTAAAACACTCTCAGCACATACCAGTCTCAGGATTTTTGCACTTGATCTTTTAGCTGCCTATAAGATACTTCCATATATATAACTTCATGGCCTGCTCCCCCACGTCTTTCAGATATTTGCTCACTTTCTCATTGAAGCCATAGGTGACCTACCTATTTCACATTCCTATCACTCATCCTCACTGCCCAATATTCCCTGTCACCTTTGCATATTTTATGTTTCTACATAAAACCCAAAACTTCTAACACACTATCTGCTTATTTTAATTATCTGATTATCTGATTATTTTCTGGCTCTCCAGACCCATGATAGATTGTGAACTTACCCAAAAGGGTAAGGATTTTTTGTCCAGCCTGCGCTCTGCATCATCCCCTGGGTCTAGACAGACCCTATTACATAGAACTTAATCAATATATTGCTGAATGGATGGGAAGAAAGAAAGAAAGAAAAGAGGAGAGAGAGAGGGGTGAGGGAGGAAGGAAGGGAGGAAGGAAGGAAGAATAAAGAATTCCAAGGAGTGGAAATGATATACAAAACTGTTCTCTGGGTGCACCTGGGTGGCTCCATCAGTTAAGCATCTGACTCTTGGTTTGGGCTCATGTCATGATCTAACAGTCCGTGGGTATGAGACCCATATTGGGCTCCGGCACTGTCAGCACAGAGCCTGCTTGGTGCTCACCGTCTCCCTCTCTGTCCCTCCCCTGATTCTCTCTGTCTCTATCTCAAAAATAAATAAATAAAATTAAAAAAAAAACTGTTCTCCGGCTGGACAAAGGACAGAGAATGGATCACTGAGTAATGTGTAGAATTGTTCACTCAATATGTTGTACACCTGAAACTAATATAATATTGCATACCAATTATACCTCTATAATAAAAAACAAACCCACATAGAATATAATAAAGTGCTGATACTGATAGCTGACATATAGTATTTGTTCACTAGATTATAGTGGCTATTTTTAACTCTATTAAATTATTATCAATTAAAAAATAGTAGTGTCTAATGTTGACTGGCAAGGAGAGTTGATACAAATGAACAGCATCCCCTAGGGATATTAACTTTTCTGCCCCAACAGGACCTATTGCACATTATCTGTTAATACCTGAGTCTACCATCAGTCAATCTAGGCGAGACAAAGGAATCATAGGTAACTACAGCAGCGCATACAAAAGATTCTCCCTAAATAGACCACTGAAATCACCCAAGTTTTAGTCCTTGGTGGTTAAAAAATAACTATAGCTTTTGTTGCATTAAAGGCACATTTTTGACCTAGGTGTGTAATCTAAAAATTATTTTAGATCACAACAAACTGGAATAATATCTATATCTGGTCAGAATGTAAAATCCTGCTATAGGTTTGTGGCGGTAGTGTTTTCTTAAATCTCTTTCATTAGAAGATGAAAATCTGCGATTTCAAAGCTGCAACAAATTTTCAGAGTCACAGGAATTAAAGGCTGACTGTTCCATTGTTTGGCAAAAGAAAAAAAACCCAAACATTTCAAAGGATCTCTTAATTTCACACATGCAAAGCCCCCACACTCTTCAGAAATAGAGAGCTTTGAAAAGCTGTGGTTTTTTTTTTACAAATTTCTATAGGCAGAGATCATGTTTCCTTTTGAGAAGTAGTTATTGCTTCTGCATGGATTTAATGTTCACTGTATATGAATTGGTGCTTGTTCCCATGGGGTTCTATGTATTCTTATTTGACTTATTTATTTGCTGGAGACAAGAAGATGAGAAGGAATCAGGTTTCTACAAGGATTTAGGGACAGAAACCTCATGTCACATAGCTGCAAAATGTAAATATTAACGGTAGAGGCTGTTGATGTCTGACATTGGTATTAGCAGTAGTGGATATCTAGGAAGGATGATTGTAACCGGATAGCACTAATCTAATGCAAGGTAGCAATAAAAAGGCAGGAGTGTGGTGGACCAGAATTGGTTAGAAGATAATTGAGGTGGAGATGTATTAGTATCCTAGGGCTACACTAAAAAAAAAAAAAAAAAAAAAAACCACCACCACCACCACCACCAAAAACCTGTTCCAAACTAGTTACAACAGAAATTTATCCGCTCATAGTTCTGGAAGCTATAAGCCTAAAATGACTATCAGCAGGGCTACATTCCCTCTGAAGCCTGTAGAAAGAGCCCTTCCTTGCCCTCTTCCAGCTTCTGGTGACTGCAGAAATCCTCAGTGTCCTTTGGCTGGCAGCTGCATCCCTCTAATCTCTGCCTCCATTGTCACATGGTGTTCTGTGTGACTATGTGTACAAATTTCCCTCTTCTTATAAGAACACGAGTCATTGGAATAGGGCCCACCCTAATTGAGTATGGCTGCCTGTTAACTTCATTACATCGGCAAAGACCTTATTTCCATATAAGGTCACATTTGCAAGTACTGGACGTTATAACTTGAACATAGGGTTTTGAGGGGCAACAAAACTCAACCCATAACAGGACAGGGAGGTAAGTTCCCACATGAACTTGTCTTAAGAAGAAAAATAAGTTTCTTTGTATACTTAATGGAAGTCTGGTTTATTTATTCTCCCAGTCTGCTGGGGTTTGGATATGTCATATATATAGGTATTTAAAAAAAGAATCCATGCTCGTTGATTCTAACTGAGAATCTGCCCAATAATTGGGTAGTAAAGCTTGAATGAAAAGTGTGTACACATCAAAAGACATCATGTGAAATAGTTAACAGACCTGTTAATTGTATGATGTGACTTGGAAAATATTTAGTGTTTTGAAATTTTCAAAGGACTACTATTAATTCAATTATTTTCCTTTTCAAGAATAGAGAATAACAGGTTTACCTTTATATGAGAAAAACAATGTCAAGGATTAGATATTAACCATTCTTCTGAAGATAATACCACAATGGAAATTCATCATTAGTGATTTTCTTCCAAAAAAACATAATTTGCATTGTGAAATATTTACCGAATTGCCATGTCTGTGGCATAGTGCCATGTTGCTCTGGGGAGCTTGACACCAGAAATTATTTCACTTAAAAAGGCAAAGTGGATGGAGCTAGAATGTATTATGCTAAGCGGAATAAGTCAGAGGAAGATAAATATCATATGATTTCACTCATATGTGGAATTTAAGAAACAAAACAGATGAACATATGGGAAGGAGAGGGCAAAGAGGAGAGAAACAAACCACAAGAGACTCTTAATGATTTAGAACAAACTGAGGGTTGATGAAGGGACGTGGGTGGGGAATGGACCAGATGGGGGATGGGTTCTTTTTTTTTTTTTACTTTTTTTTTTTAACATTTATTTATTTTTGAGACAGAGAGAGACAGTGCATGAATGGAGGAGGGTCAGAGAGAGAGGGAGACACAGAATCTGAAACAGGCTCCAGGCTCTGAGCTGTCAGCCCACAGCCTGATGTGGGGCTCGAACTCACGGACCACGAGATCACGACCTGAGCCTGAGTCGGTCGCTTAACCGACTGAGCCACCCAGGCGCCCCGGGGATGGGTTCTTTTTATGTTTCTTTCTTTCTTTCTTTCTTTCTTTCAACGTTTATTTATTTTTGGGACAGAGAGAGACAGAGCATGAATGGGGGAGGGGCAGAGAGAGAGGGAGACACAGAATTGGAAACAGGCTCCAGGCTCTGAGCCATCAGCCCAGAGCCCGACGCGGGGCTCGAACTCGCCAACCCCGAGATCGTGACCTGGCTGAAGCCGGACGCTTAACCGACTGCGCCACCCAGGCGCCCCTATGTTTCTTTATTTTTTTGAGAGACCACTAGCAGGGGGGCGGGGCAGAGAGGGAGGGGAACAGAGGATCCAAAGCAGGCTCTGTGCTGACAGCAGAGAGCCCGATGTGGGGCTTGAACTCACAAACCATGAGATTATGACCTGAGCCAAAGACCTATGCTTAACCGACTGAGCCACGCAGGTGCCCCTAGATGGGTGATGGGTTTTACGGAGAGCACTTGTTGTGATGAGCACTGGGTGTTGTATGTGAGTGATGAATCACTGAATTCTACTTCTGAAACCAATATTGCACTGTATGTTAACTAATCAAAATTTAAACTAAAAAAAAGGTGAAGTTTGGTAGAGAAGTAAAATGAGATGAAGATTACAAATGCAGTAGCAAAGCTGGGGTTAGAAGGTACATCTAATGCAAATAATGTTTTCATATATTCATAATTGTCAGACAGTATTTTATGGAAAACCATCATGATTTTTCATAAATTATTATACATGATATTTAACATATTTAAGTCATAACATATTATAGTATTTAAATATTCTCTATATTTACAGTATTTAACTAATAATATAAATTTATTAAAACTATATTATAATAGGAAAATCGTTTTTAAATTTTGTCAAGTTTCATTTATTTTTGAGGGGGAGGAGGGGCAGAGAGACAAGGGGCAGAAGATCTGAAGTGGGCTCTGCACAGACAGCAGAGGGCCTGATGTGGGTCTCAAACTCATGAACTGTGACATCATGACCTGAGCTGAAGGGAGATGCTTAACCAACTGAGCCATCCAGGTGCCCCATATCATAGGAAAAACCTTAACGGCTTCACATTAAAGTTTAATTAATAATCACACACAGGGTAAACAAATCATATATTTTGTGTTTTTTACAGTACTCTCACTTAACGTTTCAGTGTTACTCTGATAGGCAAATCTTTTTTTTTTTTAAGATTTTTAGTTAAGTTCTAGTTAGTTAACACACATGTGTAATATTCATTTCAGGTGTACAATACAGTGACTCAACACTTCCACAAAATACCCGTTGCTCATCACAAGGGCACTCCTGAATCTGCATCACCTATTCTACTCAATCCCCCACCTACCTTCCTTCTGGTAGCCATCAGTTTGATCTTTATAGATAAGAGTGAGTCTTGGATGGGCAGATCTCAAATGATCTCTCCATTAAGAGTTCCTGACAGGTGAATGCTATGAATGGTGATGATAATGATGGTGATGATAATAAATACATAGCCAACTTTAAAAATTTACTACTTTATTAATAGTGAGGCAGCAAGCCTATAATCTGTAATGTAGCACTTCACTGGTAAAGGGCAGGGGAAAACATGTCTTCAGCTTAGAAACCAAAGTAAGTCTTCCTGTCACACAGCCGTTCCAAATTTCACTCCACACTCCTGGCCTGGCCCAAGTCAGTTTACCCTATGAGATAGCTGTTTGTACATTGTGTATACTTTGGATTAAAAGTTATTTTATCCACTTTGGATAAACTCCATCTCTTGAGGCAAGCAGGTGACAAAAACAGTTAATAATCCAAACCAATTACAAAAGCCATCTGTGAGAATTCACTCAGAATTCAATGCAATCCATATCAAAATTTGAATGACATTTTTCATAGAAATGTAACAAACAATCCTAAAAATTGTGTAAAACGACAAAAGACCCCATATAGCCAAAGCAATCTAGAGAAAGAAGAACAAATCTGGAGGAATCACACGCCTTGATTCCAAACTATATTACAAAACTATAGTAATCAAAACAGTATGGCATAAAAAACAGACATACAGATGAATGGAACAGAATACAGAGCCCAGATGTAGATCCTTGCTTATATGGCTAATTCATTTACATCAAAGGAGTCAAGAATATACAGTAGGGAAAAAACAGTCTCTTCAATAAATGGTGTTGGGAAAGCTGACAGCCACATGCAAAAGAATGAAACTGGACCACTATCTTAAACCATAGAAAAACTCAAAACTCCACTCAAAATGGACCAAAGACTTGAATGAAAGACTTGAAACCAACAAAATCCTAGAAAAAAAATAGGTGGTAATCTCTTTGACATAGATCTTGGCAATGATTTTTCGGATTTGAAACCAAAACAAAGGCAATAAAAACAAAACCAAACAAGCACAACTACATCAAACTAAAAAGCTTCTACACAGGGTAAAAAACAAACAAACAAACAAACAAAACCACCAACAAAATGAAAAGGTAATCTACAGAATGGGAGAAAATATTTGCTAACTATTTATATCAGATAAGGGGCTAACATCCAACATACTTCAGAACCTCATACAACTCAATAATAAAAATGACCCAATTAAAAATGGGCAGAGGAAATGAACATTTTTTTCCAAAGAACACATACAAATGGCCAACTGGGATGTGAAAAGGTGCTCAACATCACTAATCACCAGAGAAATTCAAATCAAACTTCAAGGAAATACCACTGCACACCTGTTAGAATGGCTGTTAGAAAAAAGACATGAGATAAAATGTGTTGGCACAGATGTGGAGGAAAGGGAACCCTTGTGTACATGCCATTGGTAAGAATGTAAATTTGTGCAGCCATTATGGAAAACTGTATGGAGGTCCTTCAAAGAAATATAGATCGAACTATCATGTGATCCAGTAGTCTCACTTTTGGGTATTTATCTGAAGAAAATGAAAACATTAACTCAAAAAAATATCTGCACCCCATGTTCATTGAAACATTATTTACAATAGCCAAGACATGGAAGCAACCTATGAAGCAACTGTCAGTGGATGAATGGATAGAGAAAATGTGGTATATGTATATGCAATGGAATATTATTCAGCCAAAGAAAAGAATGAAATATTGACACTTGCAACAACATGGATGGACTATACAGGCCTTATGCTAAGTGAAATAAGTCAGATAGAAAAATAGAACCATTATATGATTCACTTATGTGTGGAATCTAAAAAACGAGAACAGACTGATGGTTGCCAGAGATGTGGAAGCAGGGGCGGGGGGGGGGGGGGACAGCAGTGAGTGAAATGTATAAAGGTACCAAGGTCACAGGTGCAAACTTCTAGTTATAAAATGAATAAGTCACGAGGATGTAACATGCAGCATTGGTGACTGTAGCTAATAATATTGTACTATATATTTGAAAGTTGCTGAGAGAGTAGATCTTGAAAGTCCTCATCACAAGTGTGCCTGAATGGCTCAGTCTGTTGAGCATTCAACTCTTGATTTTAAGTCAGGTCATGATCCCAGGGTCGTGCAATTGAGCCCCACATCAAGCTCTGCACTGAATGTGGACCCTGCTTAAGATTGTCTCTTTCTCTCCCTCTGCACCTCTCCCCACCTCATGCTCTCTCTTTCTCTAAAATAAAAAAATAATAATAAAAAATAAAGTCATCATAAGAAAAAAAAGGTATAAGTATATATGGTGATTGATGTATGTCAACTAGACTTATTGTAGTGATCACTTTGCAATACACAAATATCAAATCATTATGTTTTACACCTGAAGTATATATGTTTTATGTCAATTATATCTCAATACAAAATAAAACATGGCCACAAATTATTTCACACCCTGTTCATTGAGATGTGGGATGTATATACCTTTCTGCTGAATCAAAGCTATTTTGTGAAGCTTCAACCCATATAGTATGGCAGAACTGACGTCATGTGGCTTCTAATGGCTAGCTTATAAAAGGCTATGCAGGTTCCTCCTTATTTGCTGGAGCACTTGCTCTGGGATCCTGGGGAAACCAAGTAAGAAGTCTGAATACTCAGACATCGTTGTGCTGGATAGGACATGTCTAGGTATTTCCATTGACAGAACCCACTGAGCCCCACATTCTAGCCATCTCTGTCTGGTCAATTGACATGTATGTGAGGCCTCCTCAGTAGATAGACCAGGACATCTCTAAGCTAAACATCATTAAGAGACTTCTATAAACACCACTGGTCCTGTTTGAACTTCTGACTCACAAATCTTTGTGCCGTTTACTATGTGGCAGTGGATAACATAAACACCATCACTTCAGGAAAATAAGTTTTGCCTCTCCCAAAATTCATTCCTTTTATATACATTTATACTCTTAACAAATATTTTTTGAATGTGTTCTGTGTGCTATGTGTTTTCTGAGACATAAGAACATAATGGTAAAGGAAACAATAAAAATTCCTATTCTCATGTAGCTTATACTCTACACAGGAAAGGCAAATAAAAATATAATAAAATATATGCAATATATCAAGTGGTGATGATTGCTAAAGACGAAGCAAAATAAAGCATGATAACAAAATAGAGAAGGCGAGAGGTGAGTTACTATTTTATACAGCGTGGTCACAAATAGCTTCTTTGGTAAGCTGTTATTTAACTAGAAACCATCATGTAATAAAGTGAGAATGTGAGTCACATAAGTATTTGGGGGAAGAATATCACAGATAAAGTGAACAGCCAGTATAGAGACCCTTACATGAACTCACTGTTGACCTATTCAATGACTCAGATACTGAGGAATTTGTTCAATTTTATGGTTTTGGTACGAGCTTAAGTGTGTGGGTATGTAAGTGATTACTAGGAAGTAGCTACAACATGGACAGGAATTTCCCCTTCTTTATGGGATATTTGCACAACATAACAAAAGGAAAATTGTTATCTCTTATGCCCAATACTTAAGACCATTGGTACTAAAAATGATGTTCCAGGGGCGCCTGGGTGGCTTGGTTGGTTGAGCGTCTGACTTCGGCTCAGGTCATGATCTCACGGTCCGTGAGTTCAAGCCCCGCGTCGGGCTCTGTGCTGGCCGCTCAGAGCCTGGAGCCTGTTTTGGATTCTGTGTCTCCCTCTCTCTCTGCCCCTCCCCTGTTCATGCTCTGTCTCTCTCTGTCTCAAAGATAAATAAATGTTTAAAAAAAATTTTTTTTAAATAAAAATAAAAATGATGTTCTGTTCCTAAGAAATTACATAACACTAACAATTGATTCTTTTACTGATATTAAAAACCGAGGCAAGAGCCTGAGTGAAGAAACCAAGATATAAAATTAGTGTAAGAATCCATTTGGAATGTTTATGTTCTTTATTCTTTCATATACCCGTTCATATGTACATCTACAAAGTGCTAAGCTCTTTGTTACTGATTTCCACAAGGTTAGGAAAAAAGACAGAATATATACTATTCTCTACTGTGATAGGACTAAAACAATACCGATAAGCAAAACATAAGTAAGTGGATACTGTGTCAGAGACAATACTATGTTTTCATCAAATTTTATTTCAATTTTCTCTTCTTGAAAAGACCACATTTTCCATGCTCCTTAGCAGCTAAGTGAAGATCAAGTGTTCCTACCAGGCCTGGCCAGAAAACTACCTGTACGATTCATCTACATTCTCTCTTCTGGCCACCAAGGCAGTCCTGAAAGTCGTGTGCTTTAAGTGGTTTAGCCACATGTGATGGAAGGAACTTAGATGCCTAAATTGCCACTTGGACTACTTCCCAGGTGAGCCACCCAATTATGTTGGTGTGTGATCTGAAGAAGTAAAAAAAAAAAAAAAAAATCTTTGTTTTATCATACTACTAAGATTTCAGGGGTTATTTGTTACTGCCGAAAAATCTAGCCTATTCTCAGTAAACACACAGTAAACCACTGGCCAGAAAGTAACCATTTGTACATGTCAGCATGAAGTTCATAGATGTTTTCTGGTTTCATAGTGATTTCTTCAAAGTGATCCAATTATCAATTACCACAAGATAGCTTGATTTGTCTATAGCTTTTGATTTTAGGTCTTTTCAAGCACCTTCTCATTGGTCAAACTCATAGGTTAGCGAGTCTCAGAAGCATCTTCTCTACCAGAAAACTTACACTGCCTCATTTCAAGTAAGGTAGGTATATAAATGAGACATAATTCCTAGTGAAATTCCAACATCCTTACAATTAAAAAGAGTGAAATTATTATATTTACTCTCTCTAGCTGTCCCCAAACATTTGTCCTGACCATACTTAGTTTTCTCTTCACGTTGCTTCTTTACATACAAAATTTAGCATTTTTTAATTGAACAAACCGTTGATACCTGGTCCCTTGTACTTTGCTATACTCTATCTATTCCTCAGTTCAGCTCCTTAAGAGAGTATCCAAGGAATGTCTGCTATTTTCTAATAAGAGAAGAATATAACAGACGTTCCTTAAATGTTATCTTAAGTCCTATCGAGTTGGCCTAAGGAATAGATACATTATTAACTTCTAATGTTAATGGGTTTATCTTTTTTTTTATATAACACACTAGTGACTTATGTGGAGATTTTCAGATTCTGTGTTTCTGCCAAAAAGCCACTTTTATCGCTGCACATGACTGATTTTCTATGAATCTACACGTTACAACTTACTAGTCTTGCTAGTAAGACTAGCAATGGAGATGGAGAAGGAAACAGAGTTCACCATATCCATGCCACATCTCAAAAGGTAGATGGTCTTAGTGGGTATGACTTCATATCTTGGGAAATATAAAAATTACAGTAAATCTCCATTGTTTACTTCTATGGCTAACTCAAGGCTCATGAATACTGGAAATAAAATAACTCTAGAGATGGAATGTGACGTACACAACAAATCCAGCAACTCCAAGTTCCTTGACCTTGTCTAATGGTTGTATCCATCCTGTGGGATTTTAATTCTCATGTTAATCCATCAATGCATTTTAGTGGGTGATAAAAGAAGTTATAGGTAATCATAAAAATATGTAGTTGAGAGATGTGTGACATTGAAGTCAGAAATTTAATTTTCTGTGGAAAAAAGTGAGAGACCTCACTGTGACAGATTTAAATTAATGTATTAGAAAAATAGATTAAATGTATATAAGACTGGTGACACAGGAATCATGAGGAAAGTAAAGCTTTGGGAGAAATTATTAAGACAGAAAGTGAAGGTATTTGAGACATGAAAAGTGATCTAGGTCCCAAGAATTACAAACTGTGTGTAATGCATTTTTACCAAAGTTAAAGTAACACGTTCCTTTTCCCTGTGATGAATCGTTACAGTAGCCTTGGGCACACAAGTTAAAGTGAGACATAAATCATATTGACCTGATCACCACTCAGTAACTGAGATGATGTAAACAAGCAGCCAGTCTTTACCAACATCTTACTGTAGCTGACAATCCTGGTTTATGGAGACAGCACAGTAGACAGCAGAGAACACTGGAGAATGGAATTCTGGGTTTAGAGCCATCAGTAGTCTTATGAAACTTGGTAAAAATGAATCTGGTGGCTGTTCAGTTTTTTCTACATAATGCAAATGAGAGTATCACATTCTTATTATGCAGTTTCAATTGAGAAATGAGGTAATTTCGGTAAAAGTAGATTGAAAATTATACCACCCAAGACAATTATGAAGTATGAGATTAACTCCAGAGAAATGAGTTTAGATGCAAAGTAGTGTTCCCTTTTTCTGGAAGAAACTACTGGGCATCAATTGTAATCTCATATCTATAGATCTCAGGTGAATCCAGACCAGGTTTTAATCATCAGAAAATGGGCTAAAATAAATCATCTGAGCTAAACATAAAGTGATAATTCAGGTGCACATCTGTAATTCTTACTGAACACTAATCAGACTTTTATTGGGACACTGGGATTTGCACTCATTCCCATGTTGTAGAGAAAAGTTATACAAGCTGAGCAGAATCCGGATTGTGAAAAAAAAAAAAAAGAATAACACACTATTATTGAAAGAAAACAAGTTGGAGAAATTGAGCAGTGTAGAAAGTCAAAGATTTAGTTTCAGTTTTTAAGTACTAGGTAGTTACTAAAAGATCTATGATATATTGGAGTTTATTTTCCTTTTTTTCTCTAATTTAAGGTGAATTTGAAATTGTCTTAATAAACAGTTTTAAAAACAAAAAATAAAAGGAGATTCATGACAGTTATTGTTAATCACTTTCATTTTCACCATTCACATATATTGATGTAACTATGCTCACAGTACTGCACTGTGCTACACAGATTTAACAACAATATTAACAAATGTAAAATTAACCATAGCCCTTGCTAGGCAGCCATGCAGGATTGTGTGGTCAGAGAGAAACTGGCCAACATTGATAAAGAAAGCACTTAAATCACAATGTTTCTTTTGCATCTATTGGGAAGTTCCAATTTGACCTCAAGAAACAGATAAAGAGATTATTAGGAAAATAAACCCGTAATATTGTTTTGGACATTGAATTTCTGATGACATTTAACACAGGATAGACAAGTACCCGCCTCAGTTAACTCCTGGAATATTGGATTTCTCTTTCAGCTTTGTAAAAGCAGTTCTCTTTCTACCTTAGGTCTCCTAAAAGTTGTAGAAGACAAGTTCAATGTAAGTTCATGAAAAGCTGATGGTTAATATATTTATGTAAGAGCAAAGCCATTTACAGTGAATGTGATTAAAAGTTGAAAATTGGCAAATATACAGTTGACCCTTGAACAACGTAGTTGACCCCTGCACTGTTCAAGTGTACTGACTCCCTGCATAGTGTAAACACTGTGTATAAGTGTTGACTCCTCAAAAACTTAACTTCTATTTTTTTAAGTTTTATTAATTTATTTTTGAGAGAGAGACAGAGAGCAGGGGAGGGGCAGGGACACAGAGAAAGAATCCCAAGTAGGCTCCACACTATCAGTGCAAAGCCCAATGCGGGGCTCAAACCTGCAAATCATGAGATCGTGACCTGAGCAGAAATCAAGAGTTGGATAATTAACCAACTGAGCCACGCAGTTGCTCCTTAACTTCTAATAGCCTACTGTTGATCAGAAGCCTTACCGATAACATAAACAGTCAATGAAAACATATTTTGTATAGGTATTAAATATAGTATTCCTAAAATAAGGTAGGCTAGAGAAAAGAAAATGTTATTAAAAAACCATAAGGAAGAGAAAAAATATTTACAGTACTGTACTGTATTGATTGAAAAAAATCAGTCCACAAGTGGACCCATGCAGTTCGAACCCATGTTTTTTGTTTTATGTTTTTATTTTTTTGCAACATAGAACAGTGAGTAGTGTTATTTATATTCATTTTTATATAATTTATTGTCAAGTTAGCTAACACGCAGCACATGCAGTGTGCTTTTGGCTCTGGGTGTGGATTCCTGTGATTCATCACTTACATACAACACCCAGTGCTCATCCCAACAAGTGCCCTCCTCAAAGCCCATCACCTATTTCCCTGCCCCCCACCAAGCCTCCCCCCCCATCAACCCTCAGTTTGTTCTCTGTATTTAGGAGTCTCTTATGGTTTGCCTCCCTCTCTGTTTGTAACTATTTTTTTTTCTTTCCCGTCCCCCATGGTCTCCTGTTAAGTTTCTCAGCTTCAACATATGAATGAAAACATATCATACCTGTCTTTCTCTGCCTGACTTATTTCACCTAGCATAATACCCTCCAGTTCCATCCACATTGTTGCAAATGGCAAGATTTCATTCTTTTTTATTGTCGAGTATTCCATTGTGTGTGTGTGCCTTATATATTTATGTATATATAAATACATATATATGTATATATAACACATATTCTTTATCAATTTATCAGTTGACAGGTATTTGGGCTCATTCCATAATTTGGCTATTGTAGATAGTGCTGGTATAAACATTGGGGTACGTGTGCCCCTATGCATCAGCACACCAGTATCCTTTGGATAAATTCCTAGTAGTGTGATTACTGGGTTGTAGGGTAATTCTATTTTTAATTTTTTGAGGAACCTCTACACCATTTTCCAGAGTGGCTGCACCAGTATGTATTCCCACCAACAGTGCAAGAGGGTTCCTGTTTGTCCACATCCTCGCCAGCATCTGTTGTTTCCGGAGCTGTTTGTTTTAGCCACACTGATTGGTGTGAGGTGGTATCTCAGTGTGGTTTTGATTTGTATTTCCCTGATGATAAGTGATGTTGAGCCTCTTTTCATGTGTCTGTTAGCCAACTGTAAGGTTTTGTTTTTTTTTGGAAATGTGTCTATTCATGTCTTCTGCCCATTTCTTCACTGGATTATTTTGGTTTTTGGGTCTTGAGTTTGGTAAGTTCTTTATAGATTTTTGGATACAAACCCCTTATTCGATATGTCATTTGCAAATATATTTTCCCACCTCGTCAGTTGCCTTTCAGTTTTGTTGATTATTTCCTTTGCTGTGCATAAGTTTTTATCTTGATGAAGTTCAGTTTTGCTTTTATTTCCCTTGCCTTTGGAGATGTGTCAGGTAAGAAATTGCTGTGGCCTCAGTCAAAGAGGTTGTTGCCTGTTTTCTCTTCTAGGATTTTGATAGTTTCCTGTTTCACTTTTAGGTCTTTCATCCATTTCCATTTTGTTTGTGTGTGTATGGTATAGAGAGTGGTCCAGTTTCATTCGTCTGCACGTTGCTGTCCAGTTCTCCCAGCACCATTTGGTAAAAAGACTTTTTCCCATTGGATACTCTTCTCATGGTTTTCAAAGATCAACTGTATTTTATATTTTCTCTTTGTCTCATAGTATTTCTGATCCAATTTTTCTCCATATCTCTTACCTATTTCTATATATGGCATAATTAATTTCTTCCAAGACATGCTCACTCGAAAACTCAAATATTCCCTTCCTTTCCCTTCAAAATCCACATCCAAATGATTGGCTATGAGCCATTCTACAATTGCACCACCTTTCCATCACCTATCTTAATTCTCACCAACGAAATTCAAAAGTCAATTACTTAAAATTTCTGCTTCCAAAATCATGTCCTCCAATTCATTCTGTAAACTGGTGCAACATACCTTCCTAAAACGTTGTCTTAAATATCTTCGATGAATCCAAATGTTCTAAATCATTGGATCTCAAAGTGCAGCTCCAGTGACAGCAACACTGCAATCACCTGGTATCTAGGACCAACTGAATCGGAAATTCTGGAGATGGAGTCCAGCAATTTGTATTTGAACAAGGCATTCAAATGTTCATTTTTTGTACCAATAAACCATTTTTTAGGTTTACAGAAAAAACTGAGCAGAGAGTAGATAGCTCCCATATATCCTCTCTTCCCCACACATACATTTTTCCCTATTATTAACAGCTTGCATTAGTAAGATACATTTGTTACAATTGAGCTGATATTGATACATTATTATTAATTAAAATCCATAGTGTATATTAGGGTTCACTCTTTGTATTGTACAATCTTATGGCATTTAATAAATGTATAATGTATCACAATAACAGTATCATGTAGAATAGTTTCATTGCCCTAAAATTCCCTTGTGTTTCATCCCTCCCTCCCTCTCCCTGAGCACCTGGTAACCACTAAAAATTTTGTTGTCTCTATGGTTTTATATTTTACAAGGTGTCATATAGTTGGATTTATACAATATGTAGACTTTTCAGGCTAGCTTCTTCCACTTAACGATATGTTTGTAAGGTTCCTTCATGCCTTTGTGTGGCTTAACCAATCATTTATTTTTGTAGCTGAACAATATTCCATTGTATAGGTATACCACAGCTTTTTAATCTGTTCACCTATTGAAAGGCATCTTGGTTGTTTCCAATTTTTGGCAATTATGGATAAAACTGCTATAAATACCCATATCCAATTTTGGTGTGGACATAAATTCTCTTCTCATTTGTTTAAATGCATAGAAGCATTGGTGCTGGATCATATGGTAAGAGTATGTTTAAAGGTATCTTCCTCTCCAAAGTGGCCGTATCATTTCACAATGAATGAGAATTCCTGTTGCTCCACATCCTTGCCAGCATTTGGTGTATTCAGTTTTTTGGATTTTAGTCATTCTAATAGCTATGTAGCAGTATCTCATTTTGATTTGTAATTCCCTAATGGCATTTGATGTTGAGCATCTTTTCATATGCTTATTTGTTATTAGTATATCTTCTTTCTTGAGGTGTCCAGATATTTTGCATATTTTTCAATTGGAGATTTTGTTTCCTTATTGTTGAGCTTTAAGTTTTCATTATACATTCAGGATATGAGTCCTTTGCCACATATGTGATTTGGAAATATTTTCTTCGAGTCTGTGGTTCATCTTTTAATGGTCTTAACAGTGTCTTTCACATAGCAGAAGTATCTAATTTTAATGAAGTCCAACTTATCAATTGTACCTAAAATTGATACTGTACTGAATTAAGCCTAAAAGGGGACTCAATTGGGTGGCTATAGGTTCTAGTTTGCTAAAGATAGTCCTGATTTATGCCTATTGCATGAATGTAATAATTGAGAGTATCTCCTATTCTAGATTATACAAAAATGTATACGGATACCTTACCATTAACACTTTTAAGCAGCTTTTTACCTAAGATAACATAGGCCTTACACTGATCATTGAACTGCTTAGGGTGTGAGTGGAAAAAGTCTCTAGGCAAATGCCTAAGCATGGAAAAGATAAGATAAACACTCCATAATATTCTTATAATGTTTATTCATCTCACCACTATGAATAAATGATGGTGTGTTAGATACTAAAACTATAGTTTTTCAGTATATGATTGCAATGAAAGTTCTTAAAATTTATTTTTATTACATATTATTATAAATATCTTGATTTTTAATACAATATAAATTATTTATTTGGGGATATATATGAAATACTATCACTAGGAATCTTGATAATTAACATTGCAGAGACAAGATACCTGAAAGTTAGTTTCAGTTTCTCATATTGTGCATCTAAATATATACAGTGACTATTAATCTTATACTCCCCAAAGGGGCCCACAAAAATAATGAGAGACTTTCTCTTAGATGGATGACTTTTCACTTTGCAATTAAAAAGGGGCAAGGAGGCCCTTCATCAACTTTTATTTTGGGGGAAAGGGGTGCCATGAAAGAACTTAAGGCTATTACTAATTAATAATATAATGTCACAAAGCAGAAAAAAATCAAACTTTTTTTGACTTCCTGCAGATTTTAAGCAGCTTCATTAATTAGATCTTGATAGTGATAAGATTTCCTGGAAGTACATAAGAGAATTTATAATGTGTTAATATCTTCATATTCATTATTATTTATATGCACTATTGTTTTTAAACTATATAATTAAAATATGTCATATTTTAGCAAGCACACTGTTTGCAGTAAAAAATACTACATTTTGCAATTATTAAACCTCTACTGATTGCACAGGTCATTAAAAACTATCTTGCTTGCTAGCCTAAGAGAAACTTTAGCTTATAAAATAATTTAATTCCAAAGATTCTCTTTGTTCTCGAGTAACAACAACTTTGCTCCAAAAAGCCTTCCCCAAATTTGCTGCACTGTATTGGATTCATCTATACTGGACTTCCTTCACATTCTGTTCCTCTTTCAAAGCACTTGTCACATTTTATTTTAATTACTTGTTTAAATGTGTGTCTTCTTCATCAGAATTTTCATTCTATGAGGATAGGCAATGTATTTCTTTATCTTTTGACAGTCAGCACATATCATAGGGGCTCAAGAAATAAGTATTTATGAGGCAAAAGTTGATAAAGTTTTATCGATTATGTATGATAACACGACTTAAAATATAGTTAACTTTTTGCAATACAAAAAGAGGTAGATGAAAGCAAATTCCTTCACAATCTAATCTGGATTTACAAAAAGTATTAAAATAATGTTAAAATCTACGAAAAATTGAATTACACATGTGAGGTTTCTTTATTCTACTTAACTATATTATTCTCTGTTCCTTGCAATTTCCTAACATTTTCCATTGTTTCCTTTCATTGTTCAGCCTCCTTTTTAAGCATCAACTCAAATGTCATGTCCTCAGAGAGGACATTCCTGTTTCTCTGTATTTCAACACCTCATTTATTACCTGCGTAGATACTATCAAAAAATCCAGTCACCTTGTGTATTGGTTTACTATCCATTTCCCTCTCACTAACTTAAATTTAATATAGGCAGAGACCTTGCCAATTTCCAGCACTATATTCCTCAATATCCAGCAAAATGCCTGATATAATTAACCAAGGAATGAGTGAATGGATGGGTGAATGGGTATGCAAATATATACATATGTTACAGGAAGTTCAATAATACAGTGTTTGTAAAAACATATAAAAAGTAAATAAAATGAGATAGAGCTATTGTGTTTGCCACAAATAATTTGTGATATATTTTCATTCTTGGGCTCATGATAAACTGCTTGAGTTCAGAACCTATCAAATCTATCTTTTGGAAATCTAGGATCATTACTATTCTAGAGCTAAATGTTTTTAAAAATCTACCTCTGATTTGAATGTAGTTTAGGGCTTTGTGCTTTAAAAAGGCTTCTTGCTATGAAAAGGATTTTATCATTCACTCTCTCACTTGTTTAGAAATTACTCAAACTAAGTGCGCTTGTTAGTTTCAAGATGTAAGGAATATTATTATTTGTATATATGTAAGAATATTTAACTTGGCATTAAGTTTAAGATTAATCAGAAAAAGTATTAAATCTGACAGTTGCTCTAAATTGGATAACTGCAATTCTTTGAAACAAATTTTTTGTAGTTTTATGTAGTCACAAGATTTTATTTAATAGGTAATAACAGCACTCATTTTAAAGAATAAAGTTTGCCCATGTGTTCAATATTTTATATAAGCACATTTATTGTCAGGGTTCTAGCAAGATATAAATATGTAATTAAAAAGAGTTTAATAAAACTATTGTAAAGTTGTGGACAGGGTCTAGGGAAGCAGAGAGCAGTAATACAGGGCATGGGCCGACATCAAGAGGTAATCCTGGCCACCAGACAGGTCAGACTCCCAGGATGGAAAATGCACAGAGTGAAGCAGATGGGATATATAAGTAAATTGGGCACAACACAACATAATGCACATGTAAATGAATTCTGGAAATGCTTGCTTTTGATACCAAAGCCTTATACATTTTGAGTAAAAAATTAGTAATTTTATTTTTATGTCTCCCTCTCTCTCTCTTTCTCTCTCTCTCTCTTTCTCATGCTTTGTATCGAAAAGGAGAGCTGAATTAAGGGGACAGAGAACAGGCAGTCTTGAATACATATGCTCTTGCTAACATCCTTAATTTTGAGCACATTAAATATAATAATATACACTAAGGTCAACAATGATATTGTCTGCAATCCTGTAGTCAATGAGATGACCTGGATTGGCCTCATAATGAGAGAAATACAAACAACCATACTAAAAACAGTTTGAGAACTTTTACTACCTGAGATTACATATGACTTGGAAATCCCCCTTTCTTATAGACCTAATTTCCTGATTCACTTGTTTCTTAGTATGTTGTATATGCAATTTGAGTGTTAGGTTTGCAATTGGGGAGTTTTAACCTGGAGGTACAGTAAAAAGAGGAATATAATAATGTGGAGTATCTTAAGATCACGGTGGTTTTAAGGTAATTCATAGCTCAGCATATCCAGAAGGCTAGCACTTTGTGTTCCTCTTTGTGCAGGGCTGATGGACTGTTGAAGATGCTTTCTGCATGATGAATCTTATCAAGGTCACCTTTGTGGAATTCTCTGTAGCTTTTAAATAATTTTTCATATAATGGGGTGAAATGAGAATAATAATAATTATGCACATTTGACCATCTTGAGTAAAATGTGTGGAAGCACAGCCTTTATATAAAAAAAATAGGTAGAGAATAAGATAGGCTCAAATCCTTGTATCAGGGAAACTGAAAGGAAATTACTCAAGAGTTTCTTCCTTTTCTTTCCTTTCCTTTTTCTCCTTCCTTCTTCCCTTCCTTCCTTACTCTCTTTTTCCCTCCATCCTCTCTCTCTCTCTCATAGTCTTTTCCTCTCTCTTTTTCTCTCTTCTCCCTTTTCACTAGGCAATGCCATGAATCCCTCTAGGGAATCAGAATAGATTCATATTTGAAATATATATCCTACTGGAATATTTGACACTAAGGGGGAAATCAAGCCCACATCAGATAACGGACAATGTTGTAGAGTTCAGATTAATTGAAGTTGCATTACATAAACCTTCTAATTAGCATATATTTTATAGAAACATGTAAAATACTTAAAATTTTTGAAATGGATCCAATACTTTTAACATTTCAACTCACATATTTTCACTTCCCCTTATGTCATCTACCTTTTTATCCATCTCCAAGGTTGAACCACAAAAATTACCATCCAAGTAAACAGGAGAGGGAATAAGAGAGTATGTACCATTAAGAATAAAGAGGTCAAATAATAGCTTGACTTTAAAAATTGAGGGAAAATAGTCTTTGTGAAGAGCGAATAGATTTCTCAATCTCACAAATTTGTAACAAGTCAAGAGCCAGGCCTGGTGAACTAACTAGATCTACTAGAACTTAGACATGTCCTTCATCATGTAGACTGTGCCTTCCAACACTAATGAAGAACCATTTAACTCGGTGGATCAAGAAGAATATGGTATTAAAGGTGTCCTTAGCACAAATAAGAAAAGGGGAAAAAGTCCATACTTTCCCCTTTGAGTGCTAGTTGGAAAGAAAAGGAAGAAAAGCTAAGGAGAGAAGGGGAAGAAGCTAACAGTGAGATAGATGTGTCTTGGATTTTGTCCTCCTATCTCTGCCCCAGTCCCTGAAGGGGCATGGCTTAGGTCAGACAGAAAAAGTAGAGATTGGTCTTTTGTTAGACATTCCCTTACAGAGGACCTTCTAATCCTATTCTACCCTGGAACCAACTTGGGCATGGGGTGGGGATCTGTAGCAGACTAAAAATTGCATTAGAGAGTGATTAGACAAAGAAAGAGCCTGATTAAGTACTCATGGAATACACTTGATTTTAGGAGGGATGACAAAGGTAGAGAAGGAGCCAGGAATAAAGAAATTCCCACAGGCCAGTAAGGTGAAGCAAAGAAGGCAGCTGTTTGTCTGGCTGAGATTTACCCGTTATCCAAGGCTAACCAGAAGTTATGGGGTCTGGAACTGCAGGTGCTGTAAGATTGAACCTTGTATGTAATGAAAGATGAATAAGACCAGAATTGCCTGCACTATAAAAAGAAATGTCTTTGTGTGGGGGACAAAATCATAAGGAAGATTAAATAAGGAAGCCATGTTTTCTTTGCACTTCTGAGTGTAGTGATATTGCATTTGTGACTCCACAACATGTCAGGACTAGCCTGGAATGTCTAAGAATCTGGGTGTAGCAAGAATTTATATGCACCATGAGTTAGATGAAACTCCTAAACTAAAATTAGTGAGAGAAACCATGTTGAGGCCTTGGCTACAGTTGTGAAACAGATGGTTTCATTTGCAGAGTTACATATGGATAGAAAATGTATAAGAAAGGGTCATCTTTAAGAGTCTGTCTTAACTCTGTATTTTTGAAAGACTGAACTCATTTTCAGAAAGTAAAATTCAATTACAGTAGCAAAAGTGGTCCTAAGGTTTGGGGGTAAATTTGGGCTTGAGAGGGAGAAAGAATAATGCTTACTTGAAAGGTTATAGGAATCTGGAAAACTGGTCTGAGCAGAGCTAATCACAGCAAGTGACCATTTACCTCTCTTCCTAGAAAGCAGAAGACAGAGATTATACAATGACTGTTGGAGGAAAGAAGGGATTGACAGGAAATTATGCTGGTAGGAAAGTCTCCACTTCTGGCTGGTTTTAGGCAGATCCAGCTGAGGCTCTTTTGCACACAAGGGAAACTATCTGATACTTGAGATCAGATCAAATTTGCCATTAAAGAAGCTATGATTTATTTGTTCATATAGTGAATTAACTGGGACCCAACGATATTTGTCAGAAGCAACTTCCTTCTTCCCACTATTGCACTTTTTCATGATGGTCTTTCCTACTATCAACTTTGATCCCAGTTTGAAGGCCAGAGTTTGAAATAGGTAATAAGATGTTGTATGATCACTGGGAAATATGGGAGGAGTTAAATTAAGGATGATGACTGAAGAGACAGCGTTTTTACTAAGGACATGGCATGCCTTATGAAATAATTCAAGAATATGTTGCAGGCAAACCAGAGAGAGGAAGAAAAATGGGTGAGGATGACTTTCCAAAATCTGGAGCTGTAGGAATCTCCAAGAAGGGCCAGGAAGCTATGGCCAGCACCGGGAAAGAACTACCTGACACCTAGGTAAGATGTATGAAGTTTAGATAGGCTGTCTCACTCAAAGCACAAGATCCTAGAGGAGCTAAGGTACTAAATCGGACAGCAGCTGAAGGCTAGTGTAGACAACACGAGAAACACAGCTGAATGAAAAGATTAAGTAGTTTCTAACAGGAGCTAAAATTTTTCTAAGAAGCATAGATGTATAGCAAATCTGAGTTTATTTCAGGCTAAGAATCTGAATAGCTGGAACAAGCCCAGACAAGGTTGAGTCAAGGAGAAGAATTGTACTGCCATCTTCAGTAAACTGTGTCAGCCAAGTCAAACTCTGGCCAGATTTTTGTTTCTTCAGGAATAGGCACTTTTTCTCAATTTATCAATTTCATTGTTTTTGTCTTTTCTTCTTATATTTTGATTATTCATTTTTGGCCTCATTTTTTGGATAACATTTTGCCAAAAATGTCTCCATTTTTTAAGCTAATCTGAAAAGAAAGGAGGCTTGTTCTAAAATAAAGCAAGCTGTTTCCAAAGAGTGGAGTGGCAAAGAGAGATGCTATGTTGGAGGAGGTTAGAGAAAATGGCATCTGTTTTCCTCACCAAGGTGATGCAGCATTCAGACACTACAGTTGCATTCAGATATGAAGCAGGAATCTAGAGGTGGTCAGCCATTTTCTGATTTCAGAGGGAGCTATGTTTTGTTTGCTGGGTATAATGCTTTAAAAAATGAAATTTACTTGATTATCTTCAGTTAAGACATGTACTCCCCAGTTTAGCCTCAGGCTCACCACTGACTGTACCTTACACTGAATTCTATTTTATCTCTTTTCTACATGTTTTCTGTAGGGATGTGGATGTACAGCTCTGAGAATGGTTGCAGTGTATTACTACTCTTTCCCTGACTAAAGCGTAAGATCCACAGGGGCAAAGATTTATCTCAGGTTTGTTCGGTGCCATACTTGAACATCTAGGACATTGTCAGAAGTTCCATACACATTGAATGAATGAATGAGGCTCAATGCTCAGGCTCTCTGCTGTCAGCACCGAGCTCACTTCGGATCTTCTCTCCCCCTCACTCTCTGCCCCTCCCACACTCATGCTCTTTCTCTCTCAAAAATAAATAAACATTTTTAAAAAAGAATAAATTTCCAAGGGTTGAACCTCTAGCATTTTTGACAGAGTTCTCATATTACATCTTGGGGACTGCTGTATTCTGAAAAATGTGATCCTAATGAATCTATCATACTGCCTCTACCACTCAAATATACCTCCTTACTTGTTTACTTGTCAAATAAAATAAAGCCACGAGTTTTATAAATGTATATTAGGATTTTAATATTTTAAAATAGCATATATATTAAATTAAGCATACTAGGAAAGTGATATTATCTGAAAGTTCAAATATTTAGGCCAAGAAATATAAAATAAATATCTTTTAAAACTGAAAATTAGAGTATAATGAAGATATTTCTTTGCAATAGCAAAGAGATGTCACATAAAGCTAGAGTAAAGAAATCAAATACCTGTAAACATTACCAGTAGTTTTGCCTGGTGAAATTTAACTTGTGAAATTATTAATTTTTTTAATTTTTTAAAAAGATTTTACTTGAATTCCAGGTACATAACATACAGTGTAATATTAGTTTCAGGTGTACAGTGTAGTGATTAAACACTTGCATACATCATCTGGTACTCATCACAAGTGCACTCCTTCATCTCCATCACCTAGTTCACTCATCCCCCCTCCTTTCTCCCCTTTTGTAACCATCAGTTTGTTCTCTAGAGTTAAGACTCTGTTTCTTGGTTTGCCTCTCTCTTTCTCTCTCTCTTTTTGCCTTTTGCTCATTTGTTTTGTTCCTTAAATTTCACATATGGGTGAAATCATATGATATTTGTCTTTCTGTCTCTGACTTATTTCACTTAGCATAATACTCTCTAGCTCCATTCATGTCATTGCAAATGGCAAGATTTCATTCTTTTTTTATGATTGAATAACACTCCACTATATGTGTGTGTGTGTGTGTGTGTATATGTGTGTGTGTGTGTGTGTATATATATATATATGATATGTATATGCACATACCATGTCTTCTTTATCCATTCATCAGTTGATGGAATGGACGCTTGGGCTGTTTCTATAACTTGGTTATTGTAGATAATGCTGCTTTAAACATCAGGGTGCACATATTGCCTTGAATTAGTGTTTTTGTATTCTTTGGGTAAATACCTAGTAGCACAATTGATGGATTAGAGGATAGTTGTATTATTAACTTTTTGAAGAACATCCATACTGTTTTCCAGAGTGGCTGCCCAAGTTTGCTTTCCCGCCAACACTGCAGGAGGGTTCTGTTTTCTCCACATCCTCGCCAACAATTGTTGTTTCTTGTGTTGTTGATTTTAGCCATTCTGACAGGTGTGAGGTAATATCTTATTGTAGTTTTGATTTGCATGTCCCTGATGATCAGTGATGTTGAGCATCTTTTCTTTTCATGTGTCTGTTGGCCATCTGTAGGTCTTCTTTGGAAAAAAATGTCTATTCATGTCTCTTCCCATTATTTTTAAAGGTTTTTTTAATGTTAATTTATTTTTGAGAGAGGGAGAGACAGAGTGAGCAGGAGAGGGGGCAGAGAGAGAGAGGGAGACAGAATCTGAAGCAGGCTCCAGGCTCTGAGCTGTCAGCACTGAGCCCAAAGTGGGGCTCAAACCCACAAACCATGAGATCATGACCTGAGCTGTAGTTAGACGTTCAACCAACTGAGTCACCCAGGTGCCCCTGTCTCTTCCCATTATTACTTGGATTATTACTTTTTTGGGTGTTGAGTTTTATAATTTCTTTAAAGATTTTGGATACTAACCCTTTACCACATATGTCATTTTCAAATATCTCCTCCCATTCTGTTGGTTGCCTTTTAGTTTATGCAAAGCTTTGCTATGCAGAAGTTTTTAATTTTGATGTAGTTCCAATAATTTATTTTTGCTTTTGTTTCCTTTCCCTCAGGCGACCTATCTAGAAAAAAGTTGCTACAGCTGATGTCAAAGAGGTTATAGCCTGTGTTCCCCTCTAGGATTTTTATGGTTTCAGGTCTAACATTTTGGTCTTTCCTCCATTTTGAACTTATTTTTGTGTATGCTGTAAGAAAGTGATGGAGTTTCATTATTTTGCATGTTGTTGTCCAGTTTTCCTAACACCATTTGTTAAAGAGACTGTTTTTTTTCCCATTGAATATTCTTTCATGCTTTAGTAAAGATTAACTGACTATATAGTTGTGGGTTTATTTCAGGGTTTTCTCTTCTGTTCCATAGATCTATATGTGTATTTTTGTGCCAGTACCATACTGTTTTGATCACTACAGGTTTATAATCTAACTTGAAGTCTGGAATTGTGATGCCTCAAGTTTCGTTCTTCTTTTTCAAGGTTGCTTTGGCTATTCGGGGTCTTTTGTGTTTCCATATAAAATTTAGAAATTTTTGTTCCAGCTCTGTAAACAATGCTGGTGGTATTTTAATAGGGGTTGCATTAAATCTGTAGATTTCTTTGGGGAGTATAGACATTTTAACAACATTTGTTCTTCCAGTTAATTGGTAAAATTATATCATAAATTCAGAATTTTATAATTATAAAGAACATTAGCACTTGTTTAGCTTATTGCACATTATATTTTGTCTTGCCTTATTTTATTTTTATTTGTCATTCTCATCTTTCTTCATGGCATATGGTTGTCATTCAGCTATGAATTTCAATTAACTTCCCCTTGAATACTACGATAGCCACATGACCCAGACTTGGCCAACTGCACTCATCAACAGAAATGCTGAGAAAAGTCCCAATAATACAGTTTCAATTTGTTGAGTACTCCAGGCTGGCTTTGCACAGTTGCATGAACTAATAAATTACCTTCTTTGTATAAGTTAACCATATTTGATTTTCTATTATGTGTAACTGAAAGAATCCTGATTAATGGGCAATATTAATACCTTAATTATACAGAAGACAAAATTATGCTGAAAGAACTGAAGAAAATTATACCATTCTACTAGATAGTGAATGATCCAAGAATAGCCTGACGGCCTAATATCCTGTCTTTCTTCTTTAAACTTGTCTTTTAAACTTCCCTGACTCTTTTCTTGCCTCTGCCATTTCTTCTTCTTTTGTGAAAACATCTACTTTTGTACTATTTATGTGTTGGGATATCGATACTACTGGGTCCTTTTGCTTAAGTACAACTTCTGTCAGTTCTGCAACTTCATGACTACTTAGTGTATTCAGTAGCATCAAATGTCTCCAACCATCTGTTTGTAGCTTATTATAGAAATGGGATTCATTTCCTTTAGGGGATTCATAAATGAGCTCCAGAAAACCCTAAATGTCCTCTCCATTTGGAGCTTTATGCCAATTCTCTCTTCTCAAATATTTTCTTTCTTATTCAGTTAGAACAGAAAAGTTGAGAAAGCCCTTAGCAATCACCAACCATGACTTTGTCACTCTTCTAATTCCTCCTTCTAATTTTCCACTTTATTTTAATATTAACCATTTTTAGGAAAAAAACGAAATGATCTAAAATTATCTAAATATCTAAAAATCTAAAATTTTAGTCAAGTGTAATCAAGACTTCCCCTGGCCAATAAAATCAATTCCCCCTTCTAAAGTGGACAGCCCTAAGTGAGAAACAGCTGGTCAGAACAAGTCTATATTTGCATATAACCATCAAGATGTGATCATGTGACTAGTTTTCATCAATGGGATTCAAATAGGAAAATGATGGCCACTACTGGGTCAAGGCTTTGAAAAAACAAATGTGCTACTTTGTTTGCTTTTCTTTCCTTCTCTTAGCTGAATATTTAAAATTATAGGGTCTAAGAACTGTACTGTCTGATACAGTAACCATTAGTCATATGTGACTGTTTAAATCTAAAATAATTAAAATTATGGGCACCTGGGTGGCTCAGTCGGTTAAGCATCTGACTTCAGCTCAGGTCATGTGGTTTGTGAGTTCAAGCCCCGCTTCAGGCTTTGTGCTGACAACTTAGAGCCTAGAGTCTATTTTGGATTCTGTGTCTCCCTCTCTCTCTGCCCCTCCCCACTTGCTCTCTCTCTCTCTCTCTCTCGCTCTCAAAAATAAAGATTAAAAAAGTATTAAATAATTAAAATTAAATACATTAAAAATTAAGTTTCTCATTCATCCTAGCTACATTTCAAAAGTTTAGTAAGTGTATTCTCATCATTACAGATCATGCTGTTGAACAGCACTGGCTCAAGAAAATGGAGACAAGATGGAAAGAGTCTTGCTCATCGGATCTTATTGAGGAGAGCCACCTAGCCACTGGACATGTTATGAGAGTGTGAAATAAACCTATGGTTTGGTCAAGTATACATTTACATATTTTAGGATGCATATTTCAGAATACTTTGGTCTACCCTAATTAATATGGAAGCTTAAAGGTTATTTTTAAACCACTCAACATCTCATCAAACATCTGGAAGATGCCCCAACCTCCTTATGTATTTTCTTTGATGGATTCTTTTCTTTTCACATTCAATATCAAAATAAAATGGAACGTGCACTTTGAAGCAGAAGGGTTTAAGAAACAGTGTTCACAAGAAAATAGTCTGAAAGAAGTTTCTCACGGAAATGCATTCACATTGTAGGAGCAATGCTGAAAGTTCAGGTTTCCTCTAACTCCTGGTTTCCTTAGAAGATAATATCCTCATAAGCATGAGGCTGCAAAAGGCACATTCTGTGGACTCGGAATCTTTGGGTTTGAATATTGCTTCTGCCACTTGATATCTATAAATTTTGTAGTTTTATGACTATCCATAAATAACACCAGTTGAAAGAGTTAGAGAAGGTAGGCAGATGGAGATCAATATAGCAGCTTAATTACTGATAAAATCTGGGTTATCAAATATGGACTAAATGCATCACAGTAATGAGCTTCATGATACTCTTGACCACACCAGGTCAGATCTTGACACAACTAATAAAAGGGAAACTTAGAGTCTTGAGGGAGAGGACTCGCTCATGATTGCTGCCTCTCACTGAGGGGGGAAATCGGGAAACAGGGCAGAAAGGGTGTGAATTTCCCAAATCAGGAATTTTGATAGATTAGTATCACACAATTTAAGTATTCAAAATAATTTCTGTACTTCCCAACATGATAACTCATTTCTCCACCTGGAGGAGGCAAAAAAGTAGAGCAGAGGGCCAGAAAGATAGAAAATGTCTCTTCAAAAAATCAGAGAAAAAAAATTAAAGGTTTTGGTATTATAAATCTGTTTCTTTCTATGGAAAATGGAAGTGGTAATACTCCTAGGAGTATGCTGCTAGGAGTATTAAATGAGATAATTTGTGTAAAGAATTTAACACAGTGTCTGGCACAAAAACAGACACTCAGATAAATGGAACAGAATAGAATACCCAGTAATGGATCCACAAACATATGGCCAACTAATCTTTGACAAAGCAGGAAAGAATATCCAATGGAATAAAGAGTCTTTTCAGCAAGTAGTGCTGGGAAAACTGGACAGTGACATGCAGAAGAATGAACCTGGACCACTTTCTTACACCATACACAAAAAATAAACTCAAAATGAGTGAAAGACTTAAATGTAAGACAGGAAGCCATCAAAATCCTTGAGGAGAAAGCAGGCAAAAACCTCTTTGATCTTGACCACAGTAACTTCTTATTCAACACATCTCCAGAGGCAAGGGAAACAAAAGCCGAAATGAACTATTGGGACCTTATCAAAATAAAAGCTTCTGTACAGTGAAGGAAACAATCAGCAAAACTAAAAGGCAACTGATGGAATGGGAGAAGATATTTGCCAATGACAGATCAGATAAAGGGTTAGTATCCAAAAATCTATAAAGAACTTATCAAACTCAACACCCAAAAAACAAATAATCCAGTGAAGAAATGGGCAAAAGACATGAATAGACACTTCTCCAAACAAGACATCCAGATGGCCAACTGACACATGAAAAAATGCTCAATATCACTCATCATAAGGGAAATACAAATCAAAACCACCATGAGATACCGCCTCACACTTGTCACAGTGGCTAACATGAACAACTCAGGCAACAACAGATGTTGGTGAGGATGTGGAGAAAGAGGGTCTCTTTTGCATTGCTGGTGGGAATGCAAGCTGGTGCAGCCACTCTGGAAAACAGTGTGGAGGTTCCTCAAAAAATTAAAAATAGAACTACCCTACGACCCAGCAATTGCACTACTAGGTATTTATCCAAGGGATACAGGTATGCTGTTTCTAAGGACACATGCACCCCAATGTTTACAGCAGCACTATCAACAATAGCCAAAGTATGGAAAGAGCCCAAATATCCATCGATGGTTTAATGGATAAAAAAGAAGTGGTATATATATACAACAGAGTATTACTCAGCAATCAAAAAGAATTAAATCTTACCCTTTGCAACTACGTGGATGAAACTAGAGGGTATTATGCTAAGTGAAATTAGTCAGAGAAAGACAAATATCATATGACTTCACTCATACGAGGACTTTAAGACACAGAACAGATGAACATAAGGGAAGGGAAGCAAAAATAATATAAAAACAGGGAGGGGGACAAAACATAAGAGACTCTTCAATATGGAGAACAAACAGAGGGTTACTGGAGGGGGTTTGGGAGGGGGGATGGGCTAAATGGGTAAGGGGCATTAAGGAATCTACTCCTGAAAGCACTGTTGCACTATATGCTAACTAGTTTGCATGTAAATTCAAAAAATAAAATTAAAAAAAAGAATTTAACACAGTGTCTTATAAATGGCAAACTCATACTAATTGAATTATTAGAAATAATAGTAGTGATTCTATTATTATTATTATTATTATTATTATCTGTTGCCTAAACTTCCATAATTGACTACTCATTATTTAGTAAACTTACTGGAAAATTTATAACATTTCATTTAGCTCTGTGTCTCCTTCTCTCTCTGCTCCTTCCCTGTTTGTGCTTGCTTGCTCTCTCTCTCTCTCAAAATAAATAAATAAACTTTTAAAAAATTTAAAAAGTTTTAGCTATTAACATGAGTTTCAGCTCTTTCTCTAGTAACTTTGTGAAGTAAAATTATACATTATTTGGCAAATCACTTAATTTTATCACAAGTTTATGTGCTACTTCTGATTTCTTATGTGTCCTCAACTTTTCCAAATGAAAAGAGTCTGGTTTGATAATTACATGACCTGCTGCATGAGCACACAACACCCTGCCTCCGTGACTTTTTTGCAAAAGTAACTTAGTCTCTATGCTCTTTTCTTCAAGTTTCCCTTGATGCTTTGCTCTCCTGTAACCACCCCATAGGTGAAAATAATAATACTTCCTCTGAAGTCTATAGCTGTAAATACTTCTCCTTTGAACTCTCAGAGCCCTAATTTTTTACTTTTTATTATGAGTCATTACTTTCTATGCAGAATTATAACATTTAGACACATATTTCATATATTAATTTATATGTTTTTGAAGGCAGAATCAATGTTGAACTCATCTGTATTCTAAATGCCCATTAGTATGCTGTCATAAACTACATTAAAGAATTATTCAACTAAGAAACCATTATATAGCAAAGGGGTGTAGTAAGAGAGGCACATGATGACTGAATACCATGATCTTGCCAGATACCACACCTTGTAGTAGCACTTAACATGTTGTATCCTCAGGGGGTAGAATATATATGTCCAGGAATCATGCATGGGAGGAGTGAAAAACCTGTTTGTAATCTCATCAAATGCTTGCATAATTATTTTGAGAAAAATTAAATAAATCTCCAATGTTGAAATATCTTGAAAAAAAAGAATCATTCAATGGCTTAGTCAAGCTCAACAGAAGGATGAATGATTCCACTCCTGTTAAGTCCCAGTGTTTCCCAGTATTTTCCCATCATAAATGCTAATTATAAGACTTTATGACTATTATGTGTTTTTTATTTCAGATAATCAATGCTTAACTTTTTTTAATTTTTTTAATTTTTTTTCTTTTTTCTTTTTTTTTAATTTTTTTTATATGAAATTTATTGACAAATTGGTTTCCATACAACACCCAGTGCTCATCCCAAAAGGTGCCCTCCTCAATACCCATCACCCACCCTCTCCTCCCTCCCACCCCCCATCAACCCTCAGTTCTCAGTTTTTAACAGTCTCTTATGCTTTGGCTGTCTCCCACTCTAACCTCTTTTTTTTTTTTTCCTTCCCCTCCTCCATGGGTTTCTGTTGAGTTTCTCAGGATCCACATACGAGTGAAACCATATGGTATCTGTCTTTCTCTGTATGGCTTATTTCACTTAGCATCACACTCCAGTTCCATCCACGTTGCTACAAAAGGCCATATTTCATTTTTTCTCATTGCCACGTAGTACTCCATTGTGTATATAAACCACAATTTCTTTATCCATTCATCAGTTGATGGACATTTAGGCTCTTTCCATAATTTGGCTATTGTTGAGAGTGCTGCTATGAACATTGGGGTACAAGTGGCCCTATGCATCAGTGCTCCTGTATCCCTTGGGTAAATTCCTAGCAGTGCTATTGCTGGGTCATAGGGTAGGTCTATTTTTAATTTTCTGAGGAACCTCCACACTGCTTTCCAGAGTGGCTGCACCAATTTGCATTCCCACCAACAGTGCAAGAGGGTTCCCGTTTCTCCACATCCTCTCCAGCATCTATAGTCTCCTGATTTGTTCATTTTGGCCACTCTGACTGGCGTGAGGTGGTATCTGAGTGTGGTTTTGATTTGTATTTCCCTGATAAGGAGCGACGCTGAACATCTTTTCATGTGCCTGTTGGCCATCCGGATGTCTTCTTTAGAGAAGTGTCTATTCATGTTTTCTGCCCATTTCTTCACTGGGTTATTTGTTTTTCGGGTGTGGAGTTTGGTGAGCTCTTTATAGATTTTGGATACTAGCCCTTTGTCCGATATGTCATTTGCAAATATCTTTTCCCATTCCGTTGGTTGCCTTTGGGTTTTGTTGGTTGTTTCCTTTGCTGTGCAGAAGCTTTTTATCTTCATAAGGTCCCAGTAATTCACTTTTGCTTTTAATTCCCTTGCCTTTGGGGATGTGTCGAGTAAGAGATTGCTACGGCTGAGGTCAGAGAGGTCTTTTCCTGCTTTCTCCTCTAGGGTTTTGATGGTTTCCTGTCTCACATTCAGGTCCTTTATCCATTTTGAGTTTGTTTTTGTGAATGGTGTGAGAAAGTGGTCTAGTTTCAACCTTCTGCATGTTGCTGTCCAGTTCTCCCAGCACCATTTGTTAAAGAGACTGTCTTTTTTCCATTGGATGTTCTTTCCTGCTTTGTCAAAGATGAGTTGGCCATACGTTTGTGGGTCTAGTTCTGGGGTTTCTATTCTATTCCATTGGTCTATGTGTCTGTTTTTGTGCCATTAACTTTTTTTTTTAGTTGAAATATATAACTTTCCTCTCAGATATTTATAAGCATTTGTTCCCCCACCCCTGACTCTTTCTTTCTCTCTGTCTCATGATTTAAATAGTTTATTTTTAAAAGGTGGTTATTTTTTAAAAATGTAATGTCATGGTTATAGGAGTGTATAGAAGTGACGCATCTTTTCCTTAACCATTCTTTTCTTTTTCCTTCTGCACAAAGGTAAAAATTTTTGTTAACCTCATGGTTAATGGTATAAAACGAGGTTGGCAATGCAGGGCGAGAACACACGAACTGTGACATTATGACCTGTACTGAGATCAAGAGTCAGATGCTTAACCAGCTGCAGCACCCAGGTGCCCCTAGTTAAAAACTTTGAGAAACTAAAATATTTTGGATTGGTTTAACTTTAAAAAGTTCTGAATTGGTTTAAAAACAAACAAAATATGTGAATGACTTGGATGTAGTTTCTGAAGAAGTGGTATATATTACTAGTG
The DNA here is from genome assembly GCF_022837055.1 of Prionailurus viverrinus. Lineage (NCBI taxonomy): Eukaryota > Metazoa > Chordata > Mammalia > Carnivora > Felidae > Prionailurus > Prionailurus viverrinus. Next base: position 26,010,532 of record NC_062579.1, read on the forward strand.
AGATAGCCTAAATGTTCTTACCTCTTCATAGACATATTGAAATAAAAGTCAGTTACACAGATACATACTCAAGAGGGAAACTTGCTGTGAAGACAGAAATGAGAGAGATATATCAGTCTCTTTCACATGAGCACATAGCATATTAAAAACTAACTTGAAAAACTGTAAATTCTATTGTCATGTTTAAGATTAAAAAAAATGTTTTGGAGTACTGCATTCAGTTTTGAGTATAAATCTTAAAAACACATATGAAAAAAAAATATATATATATATAAATCATGAAACACATCTCCAGTTTTTGTTCTTTTATATTAGATACCTAAAATATACAACATTTTAGGCAGGCAACTATACACACATGCGCACACACACACACACACACACACAGATTTACAGAGATGCCTTTAAGAAGCATAGCACATGCTACTTTATACATGAAAAAATTTTAAAGTACATTAATACTCCCATTTGTTCTCTCTCTGTATAAATAAAAGAAATCTGCATTTTAAAACATTCCAGGAAGTTTCAGTATGTCCACTGCATTTCAAGTTTTTATAATTTGCACACTGTTTAGTTTTATCTGCCATACTGAGCCATGTATAAAAGTTAACAATAAAGAAATGTCTCTTTCTCCACTGAGCTGAACATATACTGAAATTAAATAGCAAACAATGAATTCTATTATGAAAAACAGAAGATATGCAAGCTGAATATGTTGAAGTGTTTTAATGGCTCTTCAATCACTTCCAATAACGAGAACGTAGATATAAACACACGGTTTTTTTCTTTCCTGGCCTAGCCCCTCTGTTTCAGTGGTCTTCAAACCTCTTACACACGCTCCCTCTAAAGGGATTTCAAAAAAGTTTTTATTCATGGCACATTTATAATGTGATATCTTTTTTTAACCTAAGTTTAAGCAGTTGCAAAAGATATCATTTCTGCCATAATACATACATTGACATTTTAAAATAAAGCAGTTACATTTGTCTTTCAAAATATCATCAAATACCATAACGATCTGATACAACACCGTTGTGAAAAATAATGCATCATCAAAGCTCTTATTTCACATTCAGAAATTTTGTATTATTCTTCTCTTCTAAATCATATTAACATTGTACTTCCTCCACATAATCTTAGCATAATATGAGATATTTTATATTTTAAAATCTTTAATTGATTATAGTAATGTAGGTTCTTGAAATAAAACATGGATTTAAATTGACTTTATTTTTACAAATGTTCCATCACCATGAAGCTCTAAGTGCTAAATTTCCTTCCGTTTTGTTACCAATTATACATATTAGTGGTAAATAATCAATCAAAGAAACATGCATATTTTATAAATTTTGAAAAAAATCAATCAACCCAAAGTATAAAACATTGTCAGCAGTGTATTCAAAAAGGAGATGAATTAGTTCGTTTTTTTCCTTCCTCAGTTGGTTTATGTATCTGTATATGGATATTAGATATTGCTAGTATGAGTCAAAATATGATATCAATTCTGTTTCTATTTCTCATTTTACACATGTAAGTGCTGACTAAACTTTTTATAGACATAAATAGATGATAATCGAGTTATGTTATAGCAATATCGCTCAAGTATTTGTATGCCTTCTCAGTTATTTGGAAACTAAACCATCTTCAGTTCTGTTGAAAGCAAAGAATTGAAAATCACCTGAATTGAGAAACAATTTGATACCTAGTCATTAATTGTATTAATTTTCTTAATGTTGACAGCAATATTTGTAAATTGTTCATTGTTAAAACTATAGGTATTTATGCCAGTGGACAACCCTAATATGATGAGTGAAAGGGAAGTCTTTCTTTTGTAAAGTAAGAGAGGGTAAAAAAGAGAGTCGGGGGTACAAGTGAAGAGTCAGTAAGGAGACAAGATGATGCCTTGACCCTGCTACTCATTCTCACTGACACAAATCAGTTTTAGGATAGAATACACATGATAGTTGAGAATGTGAAAATTGCTTGGCCTAAAATTATCTACACCTCTATATCCTTTTGAAAGTCCTTAGATACCTCCTGGATAGAACTTTTCTAATTCTCTTTTTGCATTACCATCTTATATTTAGATGTGTTTTCACTTTTTTTTTTGATAGAAATAGACATGATAGGAATGAGGGGAATAAATTCAGGGGGAGGCACATAACTGCCAGAAGTCAAATGGATGTGATTATCATACATTAGAAGGGTAGGAGTGACAACCAAGGAGGTCTGACTGAACTTCATGATGGTTAAGAGAGTACGGGTACCTGGGGGCAAATATAGATGGGTAGGCAACTAGAGTATTACTCAGTTTGTGTCATTAAAAGAAATAAAATCTCAAATCCATTGCCTAGCTCCAAGCCATGAGCTACTTTTGAGACTTGAAACACACTGACTGAAATGAGTCATGATCTCCAGGAGAAAAGAAAAAAAAAACCTCATCAATACCTTGAGAGGGGATAAACAGTAATGGTTACATTAGTTTTCCCCCAAAACAACATAGTCATTCACTCAGTTACACTGGGAAAATAAAAATACCCAAATATTTCAAGGAAATTGACAATGATACCAAGGAGGCCCTATGTATCATTATGCACCCCTTTGCCATTAGAGGGACAGGCATGTGGGGAACAGGTGATAGAGTCCTGCCTCAGGTGTGGCTTACGGTGGGTGCACTGGGTTCGTGAATCCACCTGCTGGTCCCTTCCCTTGTACCTGAATGTATAAATGGCATTGACATACTTGGAAGTTAGCATAACCCCCACATTGGGTGCCTGACCTGTGCGAGTAAGGGCTAACATTATGGGGAAGGTTAAGCAGAAGCCTCTGAAACCGGTCTGCATCACCCAACACACTAAATCAAAAACATTTTGCATCCTGGGCAGTGTATGGCAGAAATTAATGTCACTTGTCAAGATATAAAAGATTCAGAGTGGTTGTCTCCATAACATCCCCATTTAATTTATGTGTCTGATCCCTGTAGAAACTGTGTGGATCCTGGATGATGGCAGCAGACTACTGCAAACTCAACCAAGTACTAGACCCAATGACAGCCACTATGGGGGAGCAGATCATCCCAGCCTCGGGTACTTGGTTTGCAGCCAGTGATACGGTGAATGCATTTTTTTCCTACTAGTTTGCATTCACATTGAAAGAACAAAAGCATTCACGGTTTTGCTCCAGAATTATGTTAACTCATTTGCCGTCTGTCATGATAGAATACCAAGAGAGCTGGACTATCCAGACATCCTGCAGAACATCACATTGAATCCACTATGATATTCGACTAATGTCTAGATGAGCAAAAAATAGCTAGCATCCAAAAAGTCTTGGTGATAAACATGCTCTCAAGAGAGTGAGAGACAAACTCAATGAAGTTTCAGCTTTACATCCCTCAAACTTTTAGGGGTATGCTTGGATATGCCCTTCAAAGCAAAAGAAAAATCATTAAATTTTACACAGAAGGAAGGGCCACACTGGTGAGCATCTTTAGGCTCTGAGGTGGCTTATTCCAACACTATAGAGACTGCTGTAGCCATTTTACTGCAGGTCACAAGTTTTGAGAACAGTCTAGAGTATGGAAAAGTACTGCAGTAGGTCCAGGTTGTGATGTAAAGGTTGTGTCTCTTGTACAACATCTTACATCCTATGGTATTGGAGGTATTGGTATTGGCGATGGAAAACAGTGCTATGAGGGAATTATGACAAACTCCCTTGGAAAAAAAATCACCATTCAGGATTTTCCCACTGCCGAATCCTGCTTCTGCCTGCTTTTTTCCACAGGTGTTGATCATTCATAAATATCATTGGCTCCCAACACCAACACCGTCTCAAGGTCTGCCTCCAGGGAATCCAGGCTGCAGCAGAACGCAGAGAGAGTTTCCTTTGTGTGCTTGGAGAGAAAAAGATAGTGTTCCAAACACGCAGCATAGGTTTTACTACACCGTGTGTTGCTTCCTTATTCCTGACTTTTCAGGACCACCTCCCTCCAGTGTATTTTGGGAAAACAGTGTTTGTCTCATCAGGTCTACTCTTGAGTCATTTCTCTCTTCAGTCTTTCTCTGCTGTCTTTCCTCTTCATTGCTCTTGGTTCTAGCAATAATGGTAATAGCTATCTCTTAATAGGTGCTTCCTATGTGAGAGGCACTCTCCAAATTCTTTGTATGAATGAACTTATCAATAGTCACCATAGCCCTATTATTACCCCCATTTTACAGATGAGGATATTGAGCACATTGGGGTTGAGTAATTTCCTTGAAGTCACACAATTAGCAAGGGAAAAGCTGGGCTTTGATTCCAAATAGCTCATTAAGAGTCAATGTTCCCAACATTGTATTTTCATTAAATGGAAACACCTATGATTTATCACTGTCCCATTTGAATCTGCCCTTGCTATTACTCCTGTTCTTTCCTAGAAAACACCACTGACCAACCACAACGAGAGTTATGAGAGTTTTAATGAATGTCTTGGGTATTACAGAGTGATTTCTTACAGGGTAATAGAAATTTAACATACAGCCTCAGTCTTCAGTTTTTTATAAACAATGAGAAGTCTTTACTTGCCATGGAAGTTCCTTGTTGGCTGTGACCATTCCTAATTACATAATTTCCTACTATAATCTAAGATCTCTCACTGTAAATTAACCACCCTGATATCATTACTCTCCATTTTGGGGCACCTTTCCCCTCAGTCACTGAAGACACAACTCTCAAATCCCTCCTATTTTCTATGATGTACCACACGAACCCTTTCTTTGCTTTACTCCTTTTTTTAATACAACATTCCATTGTAGGTTGAGAAGGAGAAGAATTGTTCTCTTTTTAAAAGAATAGAGCTGGTGAGATATTAGCCCAGACTAAAGGACAAAGCAAGCACTCTCTCCTGAGAATATACTTCCTATTTTCCAAAAAATTTGAGGTACTTGAACTCAGTCTCTTTGAAAAAGTAGTTTTCTCACACCCTCTAGTAAATGTACATATAAATATTCAAAAAATGTGTGAATAAAATCTCACCCATATAAGATTGTTTTGTTTTTTTCACTATGTTTTATTTACATTCCTAATAATTTCTTGGGGTCTAACACAATATTTTAATTATTTTAGCTTTATAATGTGTTTTCTTGCTTTCTTGCTTTGTTTTTTTGTGTGGTTACTCTATTGACAGAAGGATAGGAGAGGGCTCTGGTAGTTTTGCCTTCTTGAACACTTTTTTGGACACCTTTTGGAATCTTTCATATTAACCACATGTCCCCAGATCACTCCTGTGGAACCTTCAAATAGTGAGGAACAGAGTTTAAACACTACTCTCACACCACACTCAGATGTGACCTAATAGCCTTGCTCTAACTTTTCCTGGAGGTTCACAGTGTGCAATGGATTATAAAGGGTACAGTGAAAAATTCTGGGGTGGAGCAGGAAACCAATCCAATTACCCAGAAGAGACCACCCTAAAACAATCCCATCAACAGAAGTAATCTATTTGGGTTACCCAATCTATTTGTCTACTCTGTGCCTTTTGCTTTTTAAAGATGAAATGCTATATGATTCTTTTCTATGAGAACAATCATTTCAAAATAAGTTAAAGTCCTTTCAAAATCAGCTAGTCTGTTATAAAATAAGTAAGTCATGCAGATGTAATGTACAGCACGGCAACTACAGTTAATAATACTGCATTGCACATTTGTAAGTTGCTAAGAGAGTCAACCTTAAAAGTTCTCATTACAAGGAAAAAAATTCTGTAACTACGTGTGGTGAAGGATGTTAACTAGATTTACTGTGGTGATGACCTTGCAACATATATAAGCATTGAATCATTATATTAAATACCTGAAATTAATATAATGTTGTATGTCGATTATACCTTAATTAAAAAAAATCCTGTCTGGAAATAATATATACAAACAGAGTAGGGAGAATTGTTTGATTTATTCTTGCTTCTTGCCCTCTATTCTGAATTTTCTGAAAACTTGATTGCTATGGTCCCCTATGTTTGTATAGACTATTCCATTTAACCCAAGTGTTTTTTCATGTACTGGATTCATTTACTCATTTTCATTTCATTTACCTAAATTCCATCTCCTTGTAAAAGCAGTTTTCCCTTACTCTATCTAGTATATGCAGATAAATATTCAAATAATATGCCTATTAAATCTCACCCATGTAACATTTTTTGTTTTTTTTTCACTGTATTTTATTTGCATTGCTATTAATTCCTTTGGCCCTAACACAATATTATATTTTTTTAGCTTTATAATGTATTTTATTTCTTTAAAGGAAACACCTTCATTCTTGATATTTTCCAAAATAACAGCAGCTTTTTGTACCCATTTATTCTGCTATATGAATCCAGAGTAATTTATTAATTTTTAATAATTTATTAATTTTTAAAGTTTATTTATTTTTAAGAGAGAAAGAGTGTGTGTGTGTGTGTCTGTATGAGTGGAGGAGGGGTAGAGAGAGGGAGAGATAATGAGAAGCAGGCTCTGCATTGTCAGCACAGAGCCCAATATGGGGCTTGAACTCAGGAACTGTGAGATCATGACCTGAGCCAAGATTAAGGGTCAGGTGCTTAACTGACTAGGCAACTCAGGCGACCCCAGAATAATTTATTAATTAAAAAAAATCCCTGTTGAGGGGCGCCTGGGTGGCTCAGTCCGTTGAGCGTCCGACTTCAGCTCAGGTCACGATCTCACGTTCTGGGTCCGTGAGTTCGAGCCCGCGTTGGGCTCTGGGCTGATGGCTCAGAGCCTGGAGCCTGCTTCCAATTCTGTGTCTCCCTCTCTCTGCCCCTCTTTCGTTCATGCTCTGTCTCTGTGTCTCAAAAATAAATAAACGTTAAAAATCATTAAAAAAAATCCTTGTGGAGACTTTCATATGAATAGCTTTATATTTATAATTTGATTCAAAGACAATAGACATTTTATTTTTTTAATATTTATTTTTGAGAAAGACAGAGTGCGAGTTGGGGAGGGGCAGAGAGAGAGGGAGACACAGAATCTGAAGCAGGCTCCAGGCTCTGAGCTGTCAGCACAAAGCCTGATCCGGGGCTCAAATCTGTGAACCTTGAGACCATGAACTGAACCGAAGTGGGACGCCTAACCAATTGAGCCACCCAGCTGCCCCTTAAGACAATAGACATTTTGAAGAGACAGATTCTAACGCAAAATTTTTTACAAGTTTTTGTGTGTGTGTGTGTGTGTGTGTGTGTGGAATATTCCATATGTAAGAAAGTGTATTAAAAATGTTTAATAAAGCTGTTAAGAGTGTGGGTTGTGGACCGGGGGAGTGGGGGAGGGAGGGGGAGCCTGGGTGGCTCAGTTGCTTGAGCATGTGACATCAGCTCAGATCCTGATCTCATGGTCTGTGAGTTCAAGCCCCACATCGGGCTCTGTGCTGACAGCTCAGAGCCTGGAGCCTGCTTCGGATTCTGTGTCTCCCTCTCTCTCTGCTCCTCCCCACTCATGCTCTGTCTCTTTCTGTCTCAAAAATAAATAAACGTTAAAAAATTTTTTAAAAAGAGTGTCAATTGTGGGGGCACCTGGGTGGCTTAGTTGCTTAAGAGTCTGACTCCTGATTTTGGCTCAGGTCATGATCTCATGGTTTGTGGGACTGAGCCCTACACTGGGCTCTGAGCTGACAGCGTGGAGCCTGCTTGGGATTCTCTCTCATTCTCTCTCTCAAAATAATAATAATAATAATAATAATAATAAAAGATTGTGGTTGTAGACTCAAATAGCCCAGATTCAAACTACACTTGACCACTCACTGGTTATCTGACCTTACGCAAGTTACTTAACATTAATGACTCTTTCTTCTCTCATCTGTAAAAGAACTAATAATTGTATGTATTTTATAAGGTTGTAAAAGTTAAACAAGGCAATCCATGTAACTCAGCCTAATGTTCGGCATAAAATGTTTTGTAAACATTGTTTATTATTATTATTATTAACTCCATCCTCCTTAGGATAAACATAAGAATTGTTAAATTGTCTTCTAAGACATTGACGAATCTCACCTCTATCTTTTAATAAAACAAGTGTTTTGTGTATTAGAATAAGATCCAGATTTACATTATAGAGATAAGCAAATTCAAACTATGCAGTGACTTGAAAAGATTTTTGTGCTTCTAAATTACAGAATACAGTTTCCAAAGGACAGAAAAATCTATGAGAAGAGCTTTTGAACAGAATTTTGACTTACTTTCCTGACTACATTAGACCAAGCCAAACATTTTGGAGGAAATTCATTATAAAGTTATGTCCTAGAGGTCATATTTTCTGGACTTGGATTCATTCATCTTGGAAGGCCTCTTGGTTCTTTGTGCTAATAGCTGGAATGAAATGCCTGTTGGAAATTTGTGTTTATATTATTTCATTTTATTTGCTTCTAGGTCAATCCTCGGATAAGGTGTATCCCTGTTGCTTCTTGAGGCTTAATCACAAGTCATCTGAATTTATTAACAAAACCATGCTCTGAAGTAAATGCCCCATTAGTTTAATGCTATAGTTAGTTATTTGATAAGTGTTGAGTATCACTAACCTGAAAAGACACATCTTGTAAAAAACACAAATTTCTCTCAGAATCAATGTGGTTATTTCCATAAATGCTTCATTTTCTGGGATCTGGTTCAGAAATGCATGCTCTTCCATCTCTATGATCAAATTAGACCATAAGTTACATGCTGGGCTGCTTTTTGTTGCTGTGGAATGCTGGTAGCCTATTATCTCACCACTAAAGGTAGCCTTAGAGGCTTCCCATGGTGTTCCTCCCAAAGTTTCCAGGCCATTGTTTTAAAAATATGTTTAGGTCTTTTATAGCAAATGGTTGTTAATGTATTGTTTATAGAACAGAGGAGAAGTGGAACACCACAATCTGTGCTGGTGGAGAGCCATTTTCAGTTGCTGCTTTGCTATTAACATGAAAGGATCTTAACAGTTTCTCAGAAAATTCAGTTCATTGTACTCAATTTATAATCTCTGTGGGGTTTATAGACTTTTCTACAGAAGATAAAATTCTGTGTTTGAAAGAATGAAAGGAGGATATCTGCAAGATTACAAATTGTACTTAAATGTATATTATGTTTCCATCTTTATGTATACACAGACTGTTAAAAGTGATGCAGTTTGTTGTATCCCATTCAAATACTACTTTCTTTATGACTAATTGCAGTTACAGAGATAAGTCTATAGCTTAGAAAGTTAAAAAATGTAGGATGAATGTCCTACTAATTTTAAACAGATATCAGAAGTATTAGATCATGTAGAAATATATGGGCTGGTGACTTAGCTAAAAAAATTGATACGAATAAATTCTTGTGACTAAATGTGTGCATCTATGAATTTTTAGATATCCCCATGGAATCATTTGAATTCTTTTCCATCCTATCCATAAGGATTCCAATGAGGATATAGATGAATAATGCTTTTTTTTATCTTTGTAAAAAAATGTATTTATCTAGATTCAAGTTGGTTAACATACAGTGCAGTATTGGTTTCAGGAGTAGAACTCAGTGATTCATCACTCACATATAACCCCCAGTGCTTTTCGCAACAAGTGCTGTCCTTAATGCCCATCACCCTTTTCATCCATCCCCCACCCACCTGCCTTTGTCAACCTTCACCTTGTTCTTTGTATATAAGAGTTTCTTATGATTTGCCCTCTGTCTGTTTTTATCTTATTTTTCCTTCTTTTCCCCTATGTTCATCTGTTCTGTTTCTTAAATTCCACATATGAGTGAAATCATGTGATATTTGTCTTTCTCTGACTGACTTATTTCGCTTAGCATAGTACACTGTAGTTTAATCCATGTTGTTACAAATGGTAAGATTTCATTCTTTTTGGTCACCAAGGAATATTCCATTGAATATATGTACCACAACCTCTTTATCCATTCAACAGTCGATGGACATTTGGGATCTTTCCATAATTTGGTTATTGTTGATAGTGCTACTATAGATATTGGGGTGCATGTGCCCCTTCAAATCAGTATTTTTGTATCCTTTGGATAAATACCTAGTAGTGCTATTGCTGGGTGATAGGGTAGCTCTAATTTTATTTTTTTGGTTTACTTATTTTGAGAGAGAGAGAGAGAGAACAAGCAGGGGAGGGGCTGAGAGAGAGGGAAAGAGAGAACCACAGGCAGGCTCTGCACTGTCAGCAGAGCCTGATGTGGGGCTTGAGCTCACAAACTGTGAGATCATGACCTGAGTTGAAACCAAGAGTCAGACACTTAACCGACTGAGCCAGCACCCCACCTAATTTTAATATTTTGAGAAACCTCCATACTGCTCTCCAGAGTGGCTCTACCAGTTTGCATTCCCACCAGCAGTGAAAGAGGGTTCCCCATTCTCCTCATCCTCGCCAACATCTGTTGTTTGCTGAGGTATTAATTCTAGCCATTCTGACAAGTGTGAGGTGGTATCTCATTATGGTTTTGACTTGTATTTCCTTGATGATGAGTATGTTGAGCATCCTTGTCATGCATCTTTTAGCCATCTGGATATCTTCTTTGGAAAAGTATCTATTCACGTCTTCTGCCTATTTTCTTCACTGGATTATTTTTTGGGGGGTGTTGAGTTTGATAAGTTCTTTATAGATTCTGGATGTGATATGTCATTTGCAAATATCTTCTCCCATTCTGTTGGTTGCATTTTGGTTTTGTTGACTGTTTCAAGCTTCTGTTCAGAAGCTTTTTATTTTGATGAGGTCCCAAAAGTTCATTTTTTATTTTGTTTCCTTTACCTCCAGACACATGTCTAGTAAGAGGTTGCTGTGGCTGAGTTCAAAAAGGTTGCTGCCTGTTTTCTCCTGTAGGATTCTGATGGTTTTCTGTCTCACATTTAGGTCTTTCATCCATTTTGAATGTATTTTTGTGTATGGTGTAAGAAAGGGGTCCAGTCTCATTCTTCAACATGTCATTGTCCAGTTTTCCCAGCTCCAATTGATGAAGAGACTGTCTTTTTTCCATTGGATATTCTTTCCTGCTTTGTCAAAGATTAGTTGGCCATACATTTGTGGGTCCATTTCTGGGTTCTCTATTCTGTTCCATTGATCTATGTGTCTGTTACTGTGCCAGTACCATCCTGTTTTGATTATTACAGTTTTGTAATACAACTTCAAGTCTAAACTTGTGATGTCTCCAGTTTTTTTTTCTTTTTTCTTTTTCAGGATTGGTTTGGCTATTCAGGGTCTTTTCTGTTCTATAGAAATTTTAGAATTGTTTGTTCTAGCTTTCTGAAGAATGCTGTTGGTATTATGATATGGATTGCACTGAATGTGTAGATTGCTTTGGGTAGTATTGACATTTTAACAATATTTGTTCTTCCAATCCATGAGCATGGAATGTTTTTCCATTTCTTTGTGTCTTCTTCATTTTCTTTCATAAGCTTTGTGTAGTTTTCAGCATATAGATCTTTTACTTCTATGGTTAGGTTTACTGTTAGGTATTTTATGGTTTTTGGTGCAATTATAAATGGGATCAATTCCTTGATTTCTCTTTCTGCCGCTTCATTATTGGTGTATAGAAATGCAACCAATATCTGTATGTTAATTTTATATACTGTGACTTTACTGAATTTATGTATCAGTTCTAGAAGTTTTCTGGTGGAGTCTTTTGGGTTTTCCACACAAAGTATCACACCATCTGTGAAGAGTGAAAGTTTGACTTCTTTCTTGCCCATTTGTAGGCCTTTTCTTTTTGTTGTCTGCTGAGGCTATGATTTCCAGTACTATATTGAACAACAGTGGTGAGAGTAAACATCCCTGTCATGTTCCTGTGCTTAGGGGGAAAGCCCTCAGTTTTTCCCCCATTGAGGATGATATTAGCTGTGAGTCTTTCATGTATATCCTTTATGATGTCGAGGTATGTTCCTTCTATCCCTACTTTCTTCAGGATTTTTATAAAAACAGGATGCTGTATTTTGTCAAACACTTTTTCTGCATCTATTGAGAGGACCATATGGTTCTTATCCTTTCTTTTATTAATGTACTATGTGATGTTGATCGATTTTAAAATACTGAACCAGCCCTGCAGCCCAGGAATAAATTCCACTTAATCATGGTGAGCTGTGTTGGCTCAGGGTCCATGTTTTCCCACTAAATAAGCAGTTGCCAGGGACAGGGGGGCTGGGTTTGTTGTAAGTGGGTCCTGCCTCCACTGGGGCCACTGTGTGCTCTCCCACAGTGTTGGTGTTGGGGAGAAAATGGCACCACCCCAATGTCTCGTCCCTGGAACAGGGATCTTTTTTTTTTTTTTTAAATTTTTTTTTTTCAACGTTTATTTATTTTTGGGACAGAGAGAGACAGAGCATGAACGGGGGATGGGCAGAGAGAGAGGGAGACACAGAATCGGAAACAGGCTCCAGGCTCTGAGCCATCAGCCCAGAGCCCGACGCGGGGCTCGAACTCACGGACCGTGAGATCGTGACCTGGCTGAAGTCGGACGCTTAACCGACTGCGCCACCCAGGCCCCCCTTGGAACAGGGATCTTAACAACCCTGCTGTTCAGGCAGCCCTCACAGAAGAGCGAGGGCAGTCAGCTTCCCTTGCACCACAGCTCTCCTGTGTTTTTTCTTTGCAACATGGCTGTGATTCAAAACCTGAAGCCCTAAACGACTGGTACCACATGGATCTGCTCCCCTGCTCCAGAGTAGGGCCTCTCCACCCTATGTCTTAAGTCCCTTGTCCCTGAAAATCAGTCCCATGCCTGCACAGTGTGCAGAATCTATGGTGTAGCACCACTCAAAGCAGCAAAAGTTATACCCACTCTGGGTGCACCTCTTTCCCTGCCAGTGAAAGGCATTTTGCTGGTGCCTGAAGGTCTTTTATCCTTAGGGAGACAATGTACCCTCCTTCAGAAACACTCCAGGAAGCGTAATTTCTCTCCCAGTCACCCCAGATATCCCTACACCATACTATGCACTCTGGGACCAGAGCTCTGCTCTGGAGAACGTGGTACACTTCCAAAACTTCAGAGTTTAAGCTCCAAATGCTGTTTGTAAAAAACATTTGTGACACTCAGTATTTCTCAACCCCAGTCTGTGGTCTAGAGGGGTTTTCCTCTTAGGCAAACTCAATGCTCCACTTTCTCAACCCCTCTCTCTTTCTCTCCCTTTTGTCTTCCCACAGAAAGGATTCCCTCTCCTCTATGGTACTGCCATTTTTCTCTCCCCCAATTCCCTTAAATTTACCTGCACCCACCAGGCTGTCTCTCTCCAACTGTGGAGATCCTTCTGCTACTCCACAGATTGATTTCATGGGTATTCCGAGTGATATGACCTCAATACAGCCGTGTTTGAGGGATGAGGAAAGCTCAGGGTCCCCTATTTCTCCACCATCTTAACTCCTCCCTTAGATGAATAATGCTTTATGTGGAGCAGAAAAAACATGTAAGTGATTATATCATTAATAACCAAATGGCATAATCTATACAATTATTTAATACTTTATAGCTTGCTTGTTTTGTGCTGGGTACTGGGCAAAAACAAGGAAAAACAATCCAGAAGATTTGGATATCGGGAAAACCCAATAAACACTGTTTAGAAAGAAGGGATTGGTAAATAGTGTCAAATGCTGCTAACACCTCAAGAGTTGAAGATTTCCATAAGAAAATAAACTTGATTAAAGCAGTGCATTGAAGGTATAAACTCACAATTTACTTAATAAATGTGGCTATGAAGAACAAAGGGAAATGAAACATTGGCTTAGAAAATCCAGAAGAAATGTGTGATGGAAGCTACAGAGGTGCAGGACTTTTGATACGGCAGAAGGACACCTTATCCCACTCTAGCAAGAGGGAATGCTCAGATATGCTTCAGCGAATCCCAAGATTTCAGATATAATATTATTTGCCTCCATTGTGTATTTGCAGACTTTGGTCCTAATGGTTATCAAGGTCAATTACCTTAGCCAGTACAGTAAATCCTTTCTTGCATCTGTGGTTTACTGCAAACAAACAAAGAAAAACAAAAACTCTAGGGGTGTCTGGGTGGCTCAGTCAATTGAGTGTCTACCTTTTCATTTCGGCTCAGGTCATGATCCCAGGGTCGTGTGATCTAGCCTTGAATTAGGCTCTGCAATGAGCATGGAGCCTGCTTAAGATTCTCTCTCCCTCTGCCCCTCTCCCTAGCTTGCTTTCTCTCTCTGTAAAATAAATAAAATTTTAAAAAGCTCTAAAGGTCAAGCGTTAATCATATTCAAGTACAAAATAACTCACTGAATCCCCTGAATGAAATATGCCCTGCCCCCAGAAATCAAAGTCACTAGCTCAGCATAGCTTGAGTATGTGAATATGAGAAGCACAAATTCTTCAGGTACGTATTGAAGGTGATGTTGACTGTGAACACTCTTACTTCCACTCCTTGGTTCCTAAACATATTTATTCAAATTCTTGAGGCCACATCATCCGTTATTAGCCATTAGTTCAATGCATACACCATGGCCTGAAGGAAAGCACTCAAAAATCCAGATTGTTGTCTCTGGGTTGGTGACTTTAATTGGATCACAAATAAGCCACTATTCTATGCAATATTATATCATATCAGCTGCATCTGGAAGATAGCCACATAGTACAACTTGTAAATCTCATGATCATGAGCCTATTCATGCATCTTTTTTCTTTCCTTTTGTCCAACACAATGTTGAATAGTGTACCATATCAATAACTAAGGGATTACATACTTTCACATTGTGATGCTGGTACAAACACTCAGGCAGAAAAGCCAAATTCATTTCTGGATTATGTATGAACTTGGATAAAGATTAACCAGTGACCCCTGCAAGGAGGATGAGATCTATAATCTACCTACCAACAAGTATCCAACTGATCTCCTTGAGGAATAATTTATCTTATCAAAGACCCAGTAAAAGTCTCTCCTGCCCACAGATTGGGCCCTCAGGAGCAGTAGAAGTGATATGAGCTATGCGGGGAGGAAGCTCATGCTTTAGAACTAATGCAAAGCCTCCACCTTTGTTTTCATAACTAGTACCCACTGTGCAAAGGAAGGATCAAGTGAAGTAGGGTGAATCACACTGTTCACCTGATTTTTTTTTTTTTCTGAAATTTATTGACAAATTGGTTTCCATACAACACCCAGTGCTCATCCCAAAAGGTGCCCTCCTCAATACCCATCACCCACCCTCTCCTCCCTCCCACCCCCCATCAACCCTCAGTTTGTTCTCAGTTTTTAACAGTCTCTTATGCTTTGGCTCTCTCCCATTCTAACCTCTTTTTTTTTTTTTTCCTTCCCCTCCCCCATGGGTTCCTGTGAAGTTTCTCAGGATCCACATAAGAGTGAAACCATATGGTATCTGTCTTTCTCTGTATGGCTTATTTCACTTAGCATCACACTCTCCAGTTCCATCCACGTTGCTACAAAAGGCCATATTTCATTTTTTCTCATTGCCACGTAATATTCCATTGTGTATATAAACCACAATTTCTTTATCCATTCATCAGTTGATGGACATTTAGGCTCTTTCCATAATTTGGCTATTGTTGAGAGTGCTGCTATGAACATTGGGGTACAAGTGGCCCTATGCATCAGTGCTCCTGTATCCCTTGGGTAAATTCCTAGCAGTGCTATTGCTGGGTCATAGGGTAGGTCTATTTTTAATTTTCTGAGGAACCTCCACACTGCTTTCCAGAGCGGCTGCACCAATTTGCATTCCCACCAACAGTGCAAGAGGGTTCCCGTTTCTCCACATCCTCTCCAGCATCTATAGTCTCCTGATGTGTTCATTTTGGCCACTCTGACTGGCGTGAGGTGATACCTGAGTGTGGTTTTGATTTGTATTTCCCTGATAAGGAGCGACGCTGAACATCTTTTCATGTGCCTGTTGGCCATCTGGATGTCTTCTTTAGAGAAGTGTCTATTCATGTTTTCTGCCCATTTCTTCACTGGGTTATTTGTTTTTTGGGTGTGGAGTTTGGTGAGCTCTTTATAGATTTTGGATACTAGCCCTTTGTCCGATATGTCATTTGCGAATATCTTTTCCCATTTCGTTGGTTGCCTTTTAGTTTTGTTGGTTGTTTCCTTTGCTGTGCAGAAGCTTTTTATCTTCATAAGGTCCCAGTAATTCACTTTTGCTTTTAATTCCCTTGCCTTTGGGGATGTGTCGAGTAAGAGATTGCTACGGCTGAGGTCAGAGAGGTCTTTTCCTGCTTTCTCCTCTAAGGTTTTGATGGTTTCCTGTCTCACATTCAGGTCCTTTATCCATTTTGAGTTTATTTTTGTGAATGGTGTGAGAAAGTGGTCTAGTTTCAACCTTCTGCATGTTGCTGTCCAGTTCTCCCAGCACCATTTGTTAAAGATGTTCACCTGATTTTTGACTAACTTTTTTGTGGTGGATGTTATCTAGTTGAAATTTATGCCAGACAAAAATATCAACTTGTCATGTACCCACTCCCAGATACATTCACATCCTGTGAAGCAGGCTAAAGTAATTTATTCTCCAACAAATGTTTAAATAACCCACCTAACCTATCTTTTTCAAAGCAATAGGTGTGGGTTGAAGAAGAAGCATCAGCAGAGTAAAGGTAGGGGCCATGGGAGTTTCCACTACTTGTTCATGGGTATTCTTATTTTTCTCAATCCAAGTCCAGAATGGAAAATTCAACATTACAATGGATCATGATTACATTGCCTGACCTTATGCCTTAGTACTGGGATCAGCTATTTTTTTTTTATAAAGAGCCAGAGAGTAAATATTTTAGACTCTGTGGGACATAAGATTTCTGTTGCAATTAACCAACTGGTGGTGTAGAATGAAAGCAGCCATAGACCATTTGAAAATGAATGTGTATGGCTGCATTCTAATAAAAATTTATTTGCATCAACAAGTGAAAAGCTAGATTTGGACCATGGGACAGTAGTTTGACATGTGTTTTGTAAAGCAGAGAACAGTCACTTTTTTGGATGTATATATGATTGCTTATTTATTTGGTGTTCCATGGTCAATTACTCTATCTTTCCTATAGGCGATTTTTCAAATAGAGATTCATTCTCTGCCAAAGAAGGAATAGAATTATTCTAGAAATGCACCACATCTCTCTGATATATGTTATCAAGGAAAGGTATATATCCCATATACATCTGGCACTATTGGGTTCACTGGATCATATGGCTCATGTAGCAGGACTGCTTACAACCAGATTCTATACCTGAAGCAGAGTCCTCGCTTTCTCTGGATCCCATTGAAAACTGATAGACTTCCAGATCATTCAAAATAAGTCAGGGCAGTATTCCCAAATGTGATACATGCTGCCTCCAAAATCCAAATAAGCCCACCAAGTATGAAGTCTTTCATTAGTGGTAACATGGGAAATTCCTTTTCCTTAGAGGAGATGCTGTAGTATGCCATAGACTACTGAATCCCTCAAGTCTACCAAAGTGTTTGAGTCTTGAATTTGTGTGTGATGTACCCCTTACTCTGTGGAACACATTTTAGTTATGGAATATAGGGAACTTGTAGTTTATGTTCACTAGATTTGATAACTGTGGTGTCATCAATATAGTAAATGTGCTTGATATTTTGTAGAATATCTTGTCTCTTTTAAAAATCATCATCGGGGCAGCTGGCTGGCTCAGTCAGTAAAGTATGTAACTCTTTTTTTAAAATTTTTTTAACATTTATTTTTTTAAAGATAGAGAGAGAAAGAGCATGAGTCGGGGAGGGGCAGAGAGAGCAAGGGAGATACAGAATCTGAAGCAGGCTCCAGGCTCTGAGCTTTCAGCACAGAGCCCAACATGGGGCTCAAAACCTTGAACTCTGAGATCATTACCTGAGCCAAAGTTGGATGCTTAACCAAGTGAACAACCCAGACACCCCTAAGGAATGCAACTTTTGATTCCAGGGTCATGAGTTGAAACTCAATGATGGGTGTGGAACTTACTTCAAAAAGAATCACCAGGACACCACAGGAAAGAAAAAAAAGAAAGAAAATTATTGGCCAATATCCCTGATGAGCACAGACGCAAAATTTCCCAACAAAATATTAGTAACCAAATTCAACAATATATAAAAAGAATCATACAGTATATTCAAGTGGGATTTATTCCCCGGATGCAAAGATGGTTCAGCATCGACAAATTAATCAATGTGATATACCACATTAAGAAGATGAAGGATAAAAATCACATGATCATTTCAACAGATGCAGAAAAAGCATTTGACAAAATTCAACACCTATTTACAATAAAAAACTCAATTAAGTGGGCATAAAGGGAATGTACCTCAACATGGAGATACAACAATGGAACAGAATCAAAAGCCAAGAAACAAACCCAGGCTTATATGCTCAATTAATTTATGACAAAGAAGGCAAGACTATACAATGGACAAAGGAGAGTCTCTTCAATAAATAGTGTTAGGAAAACTGGACAGCCACATACAAAAGAATGAAACTGGACTACTCTCTTACCCCATACACAAAAACTAACTAAAAATGAATTAAAGACTTGAATGTAAGACCTAGAATCATAAAACTCCTAGAAGAAAAATAGGCAGTAAGCTCTTTTCCATCAGTCTTGGTAATAATTCTTTTCTTATTTGACACCAAAAGCAAAGACAACAAAGGCTAAAATAAACAAGTGGGACTACATCAAACTAAGAAGTTCTGCATAACAAAGGAAACCACCAACAAAATGAAAAGGCAATATACTGAAGGGGAGAAGATAATTGCAATTCATGTATCTGACAAGGGGTTAATATCCAAAATATATACAGAATTCATACAATTCAATAGCAGAAAAAAACAATCTAGTTAAAAAATGGGCAGAGGACCTGAACAGACATTTTTCTAAAGAAGATATACAGATTGTCAATAGACACATGAAAAGATGCTCAGCATCACTACTCATCAGGGAAGTGGAAATCAAACCATAATGAGATATTATCTCACAGCTCTTACAATGGCTATTATCAAAAAACCACAACCTAACAATAAATAACAAGGTGTTGGTGAGGACGTGGAGGAACATCCACTGTTGCACTATTGGTGGGAATATGAATTCGTGCATTTTTTTAAATTTTTTAATGTTTATTTATTTTTGAGAGAGAGAGAGAGACAGAGACAGAGAGAGACAGAGCACAACTGGGGAGGGGCAGAGAGAGAGGGAAACACAGAATCAGAAGTAAGTTCCAGGCTCCGAGCTGTCAGCACTGAGCCGTATGCAGGGCCCGAACCCATGAACTGTGAGATCATGACCTGAGCTGGAAGCTGGAAGTTGGAAGCTTAACTGACTGAGCCACCCAGACACTCCTGAACTGGTGCATTTGTTGAATAAAACAGTATGAAGTTTCCTCAAAAAAAATTAAAAATAGAACCACCACATAATCCAGCAATTCCACTTCTCGGTTTTTATCCAAAGAAGATAAAAATACTAATTTGAAAAGATATTTGTGCCCTGTGTTCATTGCAGCATTATTCACAATAGCTGAGATATGAAAACAACCCAAGTGTCCATCAATGGATAAAGGGATAAAGAAAATGTGGTACATATATACAATGCAATATTATTCAGCCCTGAAAAGCAGAGGAAATCTGTCATTTGCAATAACATGGATGGACTTGGGGGCATTATGTTGAGTGAAGAAGTCAGAAAAAGAGATCATACTGTATGATCTCACTTATATGTGGAATCTAAAAAACAAACAAACTCATAGATACAAAGAACAGATTGATGGCTGCCAGAGGTGGGGAGGAGGGGAATGGGACAAATTAATGACATAGTCAAAAGGTACAAACTTCCAGGTATAAAATAACTAAACCATGGGAATGTAACTTACAGCATGGTGGCTAT
This sequence comes from Prionailurus viverrinus, assembly GCF_022837055.1. Classification (NCBI taxonomy): domain Eukaryota; kingdom Metazoa; phylum Chordata; class Mammalia; order Carnivora; family Felidae; genus Prionailurus; species Prionailurus viverrinus. The sequence continues at coordinate 26,030,331 of NC_062579.1, forward strand.
AGTTAATAATATTGTATTGCATATTGAATGTTGCTAAGAGAGTAGATCGTAAAAGTTCTCATCACAGGAAAAAAATTCTGTAACCATGTATGGTGATGGATATTAACTAGATTTACTGTGGCGATCATTTCACAATATATGTAAATATTAAATTATGCAGTTTACCTGAAACGACTATAATGTATGTCAATTATACCTCAATAATAATAATAAAAGAAACTTATCATGAAGTCATAGATCCATTTAAAGACCCGACTATTGCAATTGGCTATATCTGTTTTAATTTATCTATTTATTTAGATGCTCAGCTTTTCATCATTTATCCAGTGGAAATACCTTCAGCTGGCCTCTTTGCATTATTTAGCAAGCAAACAAATACTTTTTAAAATGGTTTTTAGTCCTTTTTGACTCATCAGATGTTCAGTGTGTAGCAGACCTTTTTTTAAGACAAAAGGAGAGGGAAAAGACTGTACATTACCAGCTTACGATAATTACCTCCAAATCTCAACTGTCTAGACTGTAAACTTCTCAGACAATAGTTCAACACATTATTTTAACCTTCTGAAATAAAGTTTGATATAAAGATCTTGTAATAATGTAAGGGGCCCAGACTTCCCTAAAATCCCAATCAAATGTAACAAAACCTCCATTCAGATTGTTTCACAATCCAATTTTAGAGCCTTATCCAACCTTACCATTGAAGGAGTTTTTCCTTTGGTATTATAGAATAAGGCCCTTGATAGGGGATTAATTTCCAATGTGGCCTTGTCAATGCCTCTAAATTGTTCAATTCTCTCTTATTCAGTTCTAAAACTATCTATGCTCTCTGAAAATAACTGGATGTCCTGGACCATACTGATTTTCAAGTCTCCCTAGAAATAGCACCAGCTAGGTCTCAAGGTGTTCTGGGTTGAATTGTTTCCCCCTCCCACAAAAAGATATATTGGAATTCTATTGTCCACTACCTCAAAATGCAACTTTATTTGGAGGTAGGACCTTTGCAGAGGTAATCATGTTAAAATGAGGTCATTAGAGCTCATTCCATATGACTGGAGTCCTTATAAAAAGGGGAAATTTGAATACAGGGACAAACGTACAGGGAAGAACACGTATGAAGACAAGGACAGAGATCTGGGTGATGATTTTACAAGCCTAGGGACACCAAAAACTGGGAGAAGAGCACCAGAAGCGAGGGAAGTAGAATGGAACAGATTTTTCCTCACAGTCTTCAGATGAAAACAGCCCTGCCAGTGTCCTCATCTCAATACTTCTAGCCTCCAGAACTGTCAGAGAAAAATCTCTGTTTAAGCCGTTAAGTTTGTGATACTTTGCTACAGCAACCCTAGAAAACTATGATATTATGTGCACATTGTTTCATATGAATACTTGTTGTTTGGCCAGAAAAAACGTAGGTCATGTGAGTGCTTGTGAGGAAGCCCTTTTTTAATTTTTTAAAAATTTTTAAAAAAAGTTTTTAATGTTTATTTATTTTTAAGAGAGAGAGAGAGAGAGAGAGAGAGAGAGAGAGAGAGAACACAAGCAGGGGAGAGGCAGAGAGAGAGAGAGAGAGAGAGAGAGACGCAGAATCCCAAGCAGGCTCCAGGCTCTGAGCTTTCAGCACAGAGCCAGACCTGGGGCTCCAACTAACCTAGTGTGAAATCATGACCTGAGCCAAAAGTTGGTCGTTTAACTGACTGAGACACTAGGCGCCCCAGGAGGTAGCCCTTTAAAACGAACAGCTCCCTTATTTTCATTTCACACTAACTATACCAAATATTTTCTTATTTTATTCTGATATTAAAACCTTACAACCCATGTATTTTCTTTTGTAGCTACTAGATTGTTTTCTTCTTTGTCTGACACAACAGTAAAGTGACCTCCACACCATATTGAAATCAAGTCTGCTGGGACTTAGGTTTCATCCATCCCGACTTCTCTTTTTGCACCAGTATAAAAAACTGAGTATTTTCAAGGTTTGGGGATTCCTTTTTTAATTTTTTTTATTCTCTTTGTACCAGTCCATACGCTGATTCTCTGTAATCATAAAGAGGTTGACATTTCAGGATGCCAAGACCAGTTAAAGTTACAGTCTTTAGGGGTGCCTGGGTGGCTCAGTCGGTTAAGCGGCCGACTTCAGCTCAGGTCATGATCTCGCGGTCCGTGAGTTCGAGCCCCGCGTCGGGCTCTGTGCTGACAGCGCAGAGCCTGGAGCCTGTTTCAGATTCTGTGTCTCCCTCTCTCTGCCCCTCCCCCATTCATGCTCTGTCTCTCTCTGTCTCAAAAATAAATAAATGTTAAAAAAAAAACTTAAAAAAAAAGTTACAGTCTTTATCCTGAATCTAATCCATAAAAAGCAATATCTAAGTATTGTCTATACTCCATTAAATGTCCCTGTGTGAAGGTGAGAATATTTAAGTCACAACAATTTTGATCCCCAGAGTTGCTTACCTCACTGAAGGACCAGGTGTCAGTGATGAAATGTTCTGGCCCATAGACAATTTTCTGTAGAGAAAACACAGAAAATACTTCACCAAAGGGTGGGAGTACTCTATACTCTAAATTTTTTTTTAAACTTTTTTCTGAGGTAGAAATTGTGGGTCCATGATTAAATACAGTGACATTTTCTTTTACCTTAATTGAGATAGAAAAAGATGCAAGTCTCCTTGATTTCTTTATGGAGACATTTTACCAGATCTAAAAGGTACTGGATCCCTAAACAGTGGAAAGAATTTCCAAATGTCAATTATTTTTACTCATTGTAGGTGTGCAGCTTATTTTTTAAGAAAGGGCCCAGCAAACTATTTAAAAGAATGATTCTCATTTATTAGTCCAATCTGTTCCCACAAGAAGGACTATCATATAGGAATTCCAGGACTCTCAGTCCACATTTAAAGAATGTACCTTAGGGGGCGCCTGTGTGGCGCAGTCGGTTAAGCGTCCGACTTCAGCCAGGTCAGGATCTCACGGTCTGTGAGTTCGAGCCCCACGTCAGGCTCTGGGCTGATGGCTCAGAGCCTGGAGCCTGTTTCCGATTCTGTGTCTCCCTCTCTCTCTGCCCCTCCCCTGCTCATGCTCTGTCTCTCTCTGTCCCAAAAATAAATAAAAGTTGAAAAAAAAATTAAAAAAAAAAATAAAGAATGTACCTTAGAAAAGAATAGCAGTTTACACGTTTTATTCAGTTATTTTTCTCTAGGATCATTTGTATGCCAATGGCTAAAATCAACAGGCAAAAACCTGCATGTAAATTTATGATAGACATTCAGAAGCAGTTTTAAATTTCCTAGGTATTTCCCACTAACTTTTGACATATTAATCTAACACTAATTTATATCTTTTGGATTTTTTTATTAACTTAAAAGTTTATTATTTTCACAAAACAGTTAAATTTAATTGTTGCCTCAGGAAGGCCTGATGAGTTTGTGTCAACCTGACAGCAAAAGTTCTTGGAGACTCTTTTAGGCTGTTATTCTCACTTCATGTCATCAAGAAATAGGAATATCAGGTCACTTGGGTGGCTCAGTCGGTTAAACATCGAACTTTAGTTTGGATCATGATCTTGAGGTTTGGGAATTTGAGCCCCACATTGGGCTCTCTGCTGTCAGCACAGAGCCAGCTTCATATCTTCTGTCTCCCTCTCTCTCTGCACCTCCTCTGCTTGTTCATTAAAAAGAAAATCAATAGGAATATCACTGTTTACTAAGTATATAACTGTTTACTAAGTACTTAACTCTGTGCCTGTCACATATATTACCCCAGTGATTCTTTACTATGCTATACTATGCTATGTATAATAGCATTATACATAGGTTTTGTTTTTATTCCCATTTTACAGATAAGAAAAATAACACAGAGAGCAGTTAAAAATTTGTCTAAATTTATAAAATGATTCCTTGGTAAAGAAAAGATACAAATCCAGGTCGGTATTACTCCAATACCATGTGCCTTGGGTTCAAATCCTGCTCCAGTGTTCAATGGAAATACCACCTTACCAAAGTTACATTACATCCTTAGTCCTCAATTTCTTCATCCATGAATGGGGTAGATGAGTTTTGTTTAGGATAAAATAAGACAATAAACAAATAAATAAATAATAAGACAATAAATAACACAGTGCCTGATACAGAGTAAATGCTCATGAAATGTTAGCTATTATTATCATCATTATTAATCCACCTCCTTCTTTATCATCCATGTTCCCTGATCTGAACCCTTGATTTTCCTCTGACTAAGGTGAGAACCTCTCTATAGAGTACTTGCTAAATGACTATGTGTTCTGCCATCATCTTTAACTCCAATTAAGTATTTCTCTTTGAGCTAGTTCCTAAGTAACTCCAGGATCCCCCACCCCCATTAGCAATTTCCTATGCTATAGTATTAAGATAAAAAATTAGCATTAAATAATTGCATCTGCTCACTTGGAATAGTACGTAGACTAAAGCAGCCAGCATCTAATGCTTCAGCACCCACACAGTTGAACTTCACATTCTGCATTAATATTCTTGGGGGAAGTCCCAACTTAATTATTTTCTTTTCATCTTCAGCTTAGTTCAGATAAAAGTATTTCCTTAATATTGCTTTTTACAACACTTGATTCAACAACACTTTTTTTATCTTGTTGTATTAGGACACAGCTCTTCTTCCTTTAGAATTTTCATTAAATGGCAAGAGCAAAGTGTATTCATTTAGCTATTTGGAATCAAAGAAAAGGTTGCTAGCTAGTTATCTGCAAATGCTTTAGCTTTGTTTTTATCTATATAAGAAACTTTTTTGCACTGAATTGTAATTTTTCTCTGAATTTTTTATTCTACAGAAAATCTTTGTCTAAAAATATCTAAATGTCCAGAAATGTGTGAAAGAAAAAGTAAAACTATAAATCACTGCAACTACCCTGGTCACAACCAACAGCACAGAGATATCCATTCAGTAGACGTAGTCTGTGCCTAACACACGTATATATTTTTTATTTTACTTTATTTTTTTACTGTGGCAAACAAACATAAAAAATTTACCTCCCCAACAGCTTCCAAGTGTACAGTGCAATAATGTCAACCACACACATGTGGTTGTTGCAACAGATTCTCAAACCTCTCCCATCCTACATGACTGAAACTCTGTGCCCACCAAACAAGAAACTGCTCTCTTTCCCCTCAGCCTCTGGCAACCGCCTATTATATTCTGTTCCCATGGCTTTGAAAATTTTAGATGCATCAAATAAGGGTCATCATGCAGTCTTGTCTTTCTGTGACTGGCTTATTTCACTTAGCATAAAATCTTCAAGTTTCATCCATTTTGTGATGTATAATAAGATTTCCTCCCTTTTTAAGGCCAAATAATATTTCATTGTATGTGTATACCACATTGTCTTTATCCATGCATCCATCAGTGGACATTCAGGTTGCTTCTGCCTATTGGCTACTGTGAATAGTGCTACAATGAACATGAATGCACAAATAAGTCTTTGATATCCTGTTTCCAAAGGTTTATGAAAAATATTCTTTTATTTCCTTTATAAATTTTTATAGTTCACATTCCTTTATATTTTCTTCTCTAAATTATTAACCAACAATTTCTCATATGTAAATCAATCTGCTAATGCCTGTTTATCCTTCAATTTACCGGGAAACTGTCCATTATTTTACATTAATACCAATTATGTATATGAAGTTGTTAGCATGCTTGTGAATTGCATTTTTAGCACATTGGTTTTTAAAAATAAATTTAATAATATGGGCTTATAAATACATTTAATTATACTTAAATTAACAGTAATTCACTTGCCTTCAGTGTAACTATTTACACTAATTATTTGAAGGGTGAATCAAAGCAAGAAGAAAAAATGGTATCAAATTGGTTGTAGAAAATCCTGTCTTAAACATTCTATCTGGTGTAATAAGCCTCTGCCTATGCAGTTTTAAGGGAAATGTAAATAGTTTCATTGTTTGTTTACCTTTCCTGACTACTTCCACATTCACAAAGACGAATTTGGAAGGAAATGGTAAAAATAAAGGAACAGCTAAAACTGAGTGCTCTTTTTCTTAGGATCACTTGAATTCCAGGGTTCTTCTTTCTTCAATAAAGGTTACAAAACACCATGCTATCCATGCAAGCATGTACTATTTCCCAACAGATCTATGTTCACATGGCATCTTTCTAATAAGGCCTTAGCATTAGTTCATCCTCAGGACACTGCCATTAGGCATATTGCCACCTTTGTAAGGGAATTATTCCTAAATTTTTGGCATCACCCACTCAGATAACTCTTTAATCCTCTAGAGATTATGGCAATTGACAATAGGATTCTGTTGTACCAAGCATCTTCACATGAAAGACATTTAAACAAGCTTCGGAGTGGTTTGCCCAAGAGAAAAGGTTTCCTTGCAATTAGGAAGAACACTTAGCATATTACCATCTGTGCCTTCTGTCAGCTTTTTATGCATACTGCTTTCAGATATGTATCTTCCATTTCTAATTTCATTTGTTTACTTTTTAGTGAACACAGATTTTATCATAATCAGTGAATATTATCCATAATTTAGATAACAATGACATTTTAACATCTTGATTAACAACATAGTCTAAATATTTATCATTTAAAAAAATCTGTCAGATGTACAGACATCCAATATCTTTTGCACAAGGGATAAGTTAAAATTATTTATATTAATTTAATTAAAATTCGAGAATAAATATTTATAATAAAGACTTCTAAGGTGGAGGTTTCAGAAACTTTCATGTCATCTGAAGTTCATTTTGTGCTTTATAATTTGAACAAAATATTATTTCAGTGCAAATGGCAGTGTTACAGATCTGACTTTATTCCCTAGGATTTGGAAGTAATTAATGCTTATTCAATATCCATTTATATTATTTTAATGGTTTATAATTTCTTAACCAACTGAGCCATCCAGGCGCCCCTTAATGGTTTATAATTTCTTAAATGCAAAGTTCCTGGTTTGTAAATTATCTTTGGCTTTCGAACATATTTTCTCCCCAAATATGATCCTTCTAAGACATTGATATACCCTCTTTATGAAACATGGATTTATGGGTTCAGCTTTCATCTAAGATTGTTACTCGTTGGAAACAAGAGGTTACATATAAAAGTCATCACTTACTTGTTATTGTTAACCCTAGGAACATAAATACACATCTCTATATCTTCCCCCCAAAACCTAATTTGAACTTTGATGTTCTTAAGAATCATATTTACCATCTTTTAATGCTAATTAAATTTCTTCAAAATGCCCTTTATGGTGCACCTGGGACACCTCAGTTGGTTAAGCATCTGGCTCTTTGTTTCAGCTCAGGTCATGATCTCAGTTTGTGAGTTCAGGCCCCACATCGGGCTCCAGGCTGACAGGGAAACCTGCTTGAGATTCTCTCTCCGCCCCCCTCCCTGCTTGAGCTCTCTCTCTCAAAATAAATAAACTTAAAAAAAATAATATTTCTATTATAAAATAATAGCATAGATATAAGTTCATACATCCATGGAAACCTGATATTTGACAAAGTGGCTGCTGCAAATAGTTAAAGAAAAGATAGGTTATCCAGTAAAGAATGCCAGAACAATTTTTTAAATAAAAGAACTGTAATTGATTCCCTACTTCATGCAATAAACAAAACTCAATTCAAGATATATTAAGAATGAATCATGAAAAGTGGAATTTTTAAATGTTTGGTATGTAATGATGAAGTATTTATTCTTCACCTCAAGGAATATAAGGATTTTTTTAATGATTTCTCTGTTTTTAACATTTTATTATTATTATTTTTACTTTTTTAACATTTATTTATTCTTTGAGAGAGAGAGAGAGCATGAGCAAGGGAGGGGCAGAGACAGAGAGAGTCACAGAATCCAAAGCAGGCTTCAGACTCTGAGCTGTCAGCCCAGAGCCCAATGCAGGGCTTGAACTCATGAGCCATGAGGTCAAGACCTGAGCTGAAGTTGGATGCTTAACCAACTGAGCTACCCAGGCGTCCCTCATTTATTTATTATTTTTGAGACACAGAGAGGGACAGAGAGCAAGTTGGGGAGGGGCAGAGAGAGGGAGACACAGGATCTGAAGCAGGTTCCAGGCTCTGAGCTGTCAGCACAAGGCCCAATGCAGGGCTCAAACTCAAGAACTGTAAGATAATAACCTGAGCCAAAGTCGGACACTCAACTGACTGAGCCACTCAGGTGCTTCATATTTTTTGAAGGATTGCTTAACCAAACCACAAAAATGTGTGTGTGTGCATGTATTTATATTTATATATAAAGAATGCCAAAAGGCACCTTAAGAAATTGAAAAGATAAACTGCAGACTTGATGAAGAGATTTTCAATATATTATGATTCACAAGGAATTATTAGAGCAAATATTGAAGAATTTCTACAAATAAAAAATACATAAACAAATGAGAAAATGGGCAATAAAGTTGAATACGCAATTCACAGAAGAAAGAAAAGAAAAAAGCCATACACTTAAGAAAAAACGGTCAATCTCTAATAATCAGAGATATGCAAATTAAAACTATACAGAAATACAATTCACACCTGTCAAAATGGCAAAATTTAATAGTCTGACAACATGAAGTTTAGGCAAATATGTGAAGTAATAAGAAATCTTACAAACTATTTTCTGGAATATAAATTGAGACAACTACTTTGGGGGAAAGAAACGTGATATTACCGAGTAGATATAATTTCAATAATTTCTATCCTATATATGTACCTTCATAAAACTTCTAGTTTTTAACATTTTTTTAATGTTTATTTATTATTACTGAGAGAGAAAGACACAGAGCGTGAGCAGGGGAGGGGCAGACAGAGGGGGAGACACAGAATCCGAAGTAGGCTCCAAGCTGTCAGCACAGAGCCTGACGGGAGGCTGGAACTCACAAACTGAGAGATCGTGACCTGAGCTAAAGTCAATCGCTTAACCAAATGAGCCACCCAGGCGCCCCAAAACTTCTAGTTTTTAAATTAGAGTGAAACACCACAAATATAATATTTTTTAAAGTTGCAGAAGAGTCTGTATGATATACTATGCTGTATGATATACTATGTATACAAAGTTTTAATTTTTCCCAATTATATTAAATTTTAAGCCATCAAAACAATAATATCCATAGGTTTGTGCGTGTGCATGTGCATAGCTTTACCAATACATACCTATAGATGAAAGGATAAAGGCATGCATTGAAATGAAAAATGAAAAACACCAAATTCAGGTTAGTAATAGAGCTTATATTGCTTATTTCACGTAAGGCTAGTCTAAGTACTCTGTATACATACAAACCTTCAATCCTGACTCCTACCTATGAATTAAAAACCATTGTTTCTTTCATTTTATAGATGAGGAAACTGAGGTACAAAACCGATTGCTAAGGTCACAGAACTAGTATAGCTAGAACTTGCCTTTGAATCTGGGAGAATGACTTAACATCACAGGCATAACCACTGGGAGGGGAGACAAGGGAAGAATGCATAATATTTTCAAAAAGAAAAGCACAGGGGCCTTCCTCTGTATTGTAATAATATTTAATGTCAGAAGTTAGTTGGTGGGTATATGGTAGTTATTGGATTATTGTTACATTGTGTTGTTTTCCTTTTTTTTTTTTTTTTTTGGAAAACATGCATGATTCATACGTATACTGCTAATAAGTATATTCCTGACCTAATTTTACAAATGGAACAGTTGTGACATGAACCCCTAGATTAAGAAACAGAATATTACCAGCATCCCAGAAGCTCCTCTCAAGCACTAATTACTATTTTCTGACTTGTAAACCCATAGATGAGTGTTGTCTGTTATTGAACTATATATAAATGAATCCATACAGTTCCTGATCTTTTGTGTGTAGATTCTTTAGAAATAAGAACACAGTATTCATTCATTTAAGTATTTACTGTGAGTTTCCTCTTCTATATCCTGAGGCAGAGCAGTGAATGAAATATAAAAATATATCCTGCCCTTATAATGCTTACAATTCAAAGGGGGAAAGTTATCATAAATATGTTTAACACATAGATGTTGGAGGGTGATAAGTGATACATAGAAAATAAAGCATAGTGGGTTTCCAGGAAGTGTAGTGGTGATGAAAGAAGGCTCATCTACATTGTTTGGTGTTGTAAGTTTTTCTATTGCTGTGTGTTTTCTGTTGCCCAGAAATAAAAAAATTTTGTTATCCATGCACCTGAGTAATTTCCACTTTGGGGCTACTATGAATAGTGCTGCCATGAACATCTTTTCACATTTATTTTGGTGACTATATGCACACTGTTATGTATAGAGGGAGGATATTCACTGGGGTGTGCTTATATTCACATTTAACAATTAACTACCAACTATCCAAATTCCATGTGTCAATGTAGACTATCAACAGGAGTATATGGAGTTCTGGTTGCTTCACATCCTCAACAACATTTGTTATTTTTTAAAATCTTTTTCATTTTAGACACTGGGTGAGTATACAGTGCCTTAATATATTTTAAGGTATATGTATATATATCTATATATCTATATCTATATCTATATCTATATCTATCTATAGATATATATCTCTATATCTCTATATCTTTATCTATCTATCTATCTATCTATCTATATATCTGACAGTGAGATAGAGAGAGAGAGAGAAAAAAAAAAACAAAACCAAAACCAAGAAGGGTAGGGGCAGAGAGAGGGGGAGAGAGAGAATCCCAAGAAGGCTCCACACTGTCACAATGGAGCTCAATGTGGGGCTCAAACTCACGAACTGTGAGATCATGACCCAAGCCAAAGTCCTTTGCTTAACTGACTGAGCCACCCAAATGCCCCAAAACTATACAATATATATTTGTTTTGAGGGAGGGAGGGAGGGAAGGAGGGGGGGAGGGAGGGAGGGAGAGAGAGGGGGAGAGAGAGAGAGAGAGAGAGAGAGAGAGAGAACGAACTAGCCAGGGTAGGGCAGAGAATCTTAAGAAGGCTCCACACCCTGCATGGGAGTCCTGGGGTGGGGCCCCATCTCAAACTGAGAGATCACGACCCAAGCTGAAATCAAGAGTTGGATGTTCAACCGAATGAGCCACCCAGGCGCCTCTATAATATTTTTAAATAAAGGAAAAAATTGAATAAATCTGCCAGATTATTATATTATTCTGCATGTACTTTTCATGTGAATTTCTGAGTTTTAACAAAGAGAAGAGTTATGTTTAGGTCAATACCACATCATTCTGTCATCACAGTGTTGCAGAAACATACAAACAAACAAAAAATGGAATGTGGGTTTCCAAGATTGGATAGAAATTATTTAAATTGTGAAACCTTTTACCAATTCCTAGAGATAAAAATTGCTAGATTTTAGCTAGTCTAAAAGGGCATTTATGTGTCAAGGAGAGCTCACCCATTTTACCAGTTTCTTCATTAATTTACTGTAACATTTTCTAAATGTAAAGGACTGGGACTAGACCTCTAATTGCCTCTGGGCAATTGCACATTAATACTCTACCAACACTAAGTATGGTGATTAGGGTGATTAGCCTATGGAGGAAAGAAGATTGCACTGGGAATCTAGGGAGTATTTTCATGATTTGCCTCTGCCTCTAACGAGAATTTGACTTTTAAACATGTAACTTAACAGTTATTTTGTAACATCCCAAGAAATGTTGCCATCTCAGGACTTTGCACTTGTGACTGCATCTTTTCCATGGCTCACTCCCTCACGTCCCATGTAGGTCTTGCTTATATTGGAATCTATTTAAAAGGCCTTTCTTTGTCTTATTTCTTTTTCTAATAAAAGCCATTTGTTTACATTTTATACTCTTTCCATACTTTCAGAATGGGTCTGTGTGTGTATATTAAACAGATCATCATCATGGGGCACCTGGGTGGCTCATTCGGTTAAGCGTCCAACTCTTGATTTTGGCTCAGGTCATGTTGGTGAGTTTGAGACCATATCGGGCTCCAACCTGATGCTGACCTTGCAGAGCCTACTTGGAATTCTCTCTCTGTCTCTGCCCCTCCCCTGTTTTCTCTCTCTTTCTTTCTCTCTCAAAATAAGTAAATAAGCTTAAAAAATAAACATATCATCATTATTAGTAGTTGTTTGCGAGACATTTCTCACATCTGTACAATTAGCTGAAATACTGAGTAAAATAACACCAATAGTATTTCTAATTATTTTTAATGTCAAATAATTTTCTAAAGATTCAAAGATGTCCAATCCTGCACAACAGTAGTCTGTATTTTAATTTTTTGGTCTACAGTAAGTCAAAGCAAATGATTCACAGCCTTGTAAGTTATACTATTTTCACCCTCATGTATCACTTTTTATTTCCTTAAGGATAAAAGTAGCACCTTGATCACATTCCTCACCTTAGTCATTAGAATTTTATATTCTTGCTAACACATTACTTGCTCACATAGTAAGAAGCCCTTCTCTTTCCACCCTATTTAAAAGATCACCCTTACCTTGCCCTTACCTCAAAACTTCTGAATTTATTGTCTTTTAGTATTATCAGTATTCAACATCTATATAGGGAATGAATTTGCTTTATTTTCTATTTTTCTTCAATGGAATAAGCTATCATTGTGACTGCCTGTCACATAGGAAAATCTCAAAAATATGTCTTAAATAAATGAATTTTGTTTTGTAATCTCTGAAATAATTAGACTAGACCAAATGATGAGTAAAATCTTTCCTTGACTAAAATTTTGATTCTATGACGATAATAGAAATATTATCTTTCATGGAATCATGACACCCCCTCCTATAATAGAACGAGTTCTACCTTGAGAAAGAAGAACAAAACTTGAGGCATCACACTTCCTGATTTCAAACTACACTTCAAAGCTATAGTATGCAAAATAGCATGGTACTGGCGTAAAAATAGACATACAGACCAATGGAAAGGAAACAAGAGCCCAGAAATAAACCTATGCATATATGGTCAACTAATATTTGATAAAGGAGCCTGGAATACTCAATGGGGAAAGGAGAGCCTCTTCAGAAAATGGTACTGGGAAAATGAGATACTAATGTGCAAAAGAATGAATTTTGTTTTATACTACTCAAAATATTAACTCAAAATGGATTAAGGACTTAAATGTAAGACTCGAATCCTTTAAATTCCTAGATGAAAACATAGGGAAAAAACTCCCTAATATTGGTCTTGACAATGATTTTTTTGATATGACAACAAAAGCATAAGCATCAAAAGCAAAAATAAACAAGTGGGATTACATCAAACTAAAAAGCTTCTGCATAGAAATGGTAAAAGTCCACAAAATGAAAAGGCAATCTACAGAATGGGAGAAAATATTTGTTAACAATGTGTCAGATAAGAGCTTAGTATCCAAAATACATAAAGAACTCATACGACTCAACAACAGCAGCAGCAGCAATAGCAACAGCAACAACAACACAAAATCTGAAACCCTGACCAAATGTGATGGTATTAAGAGTGGAACCTTTGGGCAGTACTTAGATTTAAAAGATTTTATGAGGATAGGTTCCCCATAATAGGACTGGTATCCTTATTAGAAGAAGCCAGAGTTGGTTGTCTCTCTGGCATATGAAGACACAGAAAGGAGGCCTTCTGCAAGTCAAGAAGAAGGCTTTCACCAGACACTGACTGTGCTGACAACTTGCTCTTGGAATTCCCTGTTTTTAGAACTGTGAGAAGTAAATATATGTTGTTTAATTTACCTAATCGATGATATTTTGTTATAGTAGGCTAAACTAATACAGGATCTATGAGAAATTAGCCCTATAAAGTTTAACTGGATAGTGTAAGAATAAAATAAAGTCATATAAAAATATTCTATTAAGAATGGTCAGAGGAACTGAATAGATGTTTTTCCAAAGACTTATATACATGACCAAGTGATACAGGAAAAAGTGCTCAACATCACTAAACATCAGGGAAATTGAAGTCAAACTACAATGATGTATCACTGAACACCTGTTAGAAGGAATAGTACGTAAATGACAAGAGATTGGGACACCTGGGGGGCTGGGTTGGTTAAGCGTCCAACTTCAGCTCAGGTCATGATCTCACAGTCTGTGAGTTCAAGCCCTGTATCAGGCTCTGTGCTGACAGTTCAGAGCCTGGGGCCTGTCCCTCTCTGCCCCTCCCCCGCTTGCGCGCACACTCTCTCTCTCAAATAAACATTTAAAAAATGACAAGAGATTAAAAGTATTGACAAGGATGTAGAGAAAAGTGAAGACTTGAACTCCATTGGAGGGGATATAAATTGGTATAACTACTATGGAAAAGAGTATGGGAGGTTTCTCAAAAAATTAAAGGTAGAACTATAATATGATCCAGCAATCCCACTTCTGAATATATATATGAAGGAAATCAAATCACTATCTTGAAGAGATATCTGAACCCCATGTTCACTGGAGCTTACTTATCATAGCCAAGACATGGAAACCACCTAGGTGTCCATCCAAAGATGAAATGACAAGGAAGATGTGGAGTACATATACAATGAAATATTATTCATTCATTAAGTAAGGGAATATGTAAACTATTTGCAACCACATGGATGAACCTTGAGGGAATTATGCTGAGAGAAATAGGTCAAAGTAAGACAAATACTGAATGATCTCATATGTGAAATCTAAAAAACAAAAATTACAGAAAGAGAGTAGATTGGTAGTTTCCAGGGTGGAGAGGTTAGAAAAATGGATGAAGTATTCAATGAGTACAAACTTTCAGTTGTAAGATGACTTTAAATTCTGGGAATCTAATGTACAACATGATGACTATAGGTAATAACAATACGGTAATGTATACTTGAAAACTACTAAGAGAATGGATCTTGAAATATGTCACCACACACATATGTACACAAAAAGATAACTGAGGTGATGGATATATGAATTAACCTTACTGTGGTAATCATTTTGAGATATATATATATATACATATATATATATATATACATATATATATATATATATATATATATAATCATCACACTGTACCCCTTAAATTTACACAATGTTATATGTCAATTATATCTTAGCAAAGCTGGAAAAAATATATGTTCCATTAAAAATAAGTTACCAGGGGGGTGCCTGGATGGCTCAGTTGGTTAGGCATCTGACTTCAGCTCAGGTCATGATCTCGCAGTCTGTGAGTTTGAGCCCCACATGGGGCTCCGTGCTGACAGCTCAGAGCCTGGAGCCTGCTTCAGATTCTGTGTCTCCCTCTCTCTCTGCCCCTCCTCCACTTGCTCTCTGTCTCTCTTTCTCTCAAAAATAAACAAACATTAAAAAAATAAGTTATCAGGGGTAAAGAGGTGGGGAAAATGGGGAAATGTAGATCAAAAGCTACAAAATTGCAGTTATACAGAATGAGTAAGGCTAGAGATCTAATGTACAGCATGGTGGCTATATTTAATCATACTGTATTGCATACTGGAAATTTGCTGAAAGTAGATTTCAGGTGTTCTCATCACATGCAAAATACATAGTAACTATGTGAAGAGATGCTATGTTAATTGATTAGATGGTAGTAGTCATTTCACAGTGTATATATCCAAATCATTTTGTAAACCTTAAATATATACAACTTATATTTGAAAATTAACGCTAAAAATAAATGAAAATAACATTCCGCATTGGGAGTAATAAACACTATAAACCTATATCTCTCATTTTCCTACTGAATTTTATACTATTTTCTATTGTTACTTATGGATTGTGTGTTTGTAGGCATGTGTGTGTGCAATGCTTTGCAATATTATGTTTCTCCAAAACTGTAATTGGTGGAAAAATCATCTACACTGTTGAATGACACTCTTCAAGGCACTGTGAATATGTTCTAGATACAAAATTCACATCGTGTAACTCAGGTGGACAAATTTTCTTTTTATAATTTATAGTGATCTCTCTATTGAGTCACTCTTCAACTCAGTAGGACACAATTGGACTTGGTCATTTCTGTAAAACAATTAACTCAATATTTTGTTTTTCATTCAATTCAGGATTGTCTACATTAGGAAAGGATTTACTTTCCCTCTTCTTTTCCCTGAGGTGATATGCAATTAAGGGTATATATGGGACGCTCATATAGAATTTTAAATGTGTTAGAGAAGGGGTGATCGGGTTCCAGATTCTCATGTGTCCATCTCATGCATCCTTTGGAATGTTTATTGTTCTGTCATGCTCTCAACTATAATCATCTTCCATCCTGACATTTACTAAGGTAGGTCTTTGAATTCCCAGTTATGAGGTCCATGCTATATTCTGCCATAACACCCTGTTATTTCAACAATGTGACCCTTAGGATCTTCCAGCTAGCTCTCTCACTTACTTGCAAGCTCTATTTTTTTTTAAGTTTATTTAGTTATTTTGCAAGAGGAAGAGAGAGCACTCACCAGAATGGTAGGGACAGAGAAGGGTAGGGACAGAGAGGGAGGAAGGGAGAATCCCAAGGAGGCCCTGCCCAATGTAGGGCTCAAGCCCATGAACCTGTGAGATCTTGACCTGAGCTGAAACCAAGAGTCACACATTTAACCAACTGAGCCACCCAGGTGCCCCTGCAAGTACCAGTTTTTAGCTTACTTTTGTGCTACTCTTGAGAGCAGAGGAAAATTTGGCTTCTTTCCTTTACCATTCTGGAGACTGCATGAACTGTTTCATGAACTCCATGAGCTCCATGAACTGTTTTAGACCAGATTTATACACTTAGCCAAACTTTATATCCTTGCTTACTTTACTTGCTCTTGCACCATGCTGAAGTGTAAAAAATGCTTGAATCTTCAAGATCTCTAGATTACATTACTAAAAAAGCACATATTCTAACAACTTCAAAATTTTTTCATCTGTTTTGGAGTTCTATTCCCCTTCCACCCCCATCAACACTTGGATGTGCCTCCAATGAGGCCTCATGGAAGATCCCATGTCAGAAACTCATTCAAGCATCTACTCTGTGCTTATTTTTAGACTCTGTTCCTCTTCCCCAAAGTATTTCTAGTTAAATTCTGCCATGGCCCACATTGCATTGGACAGTAAAAGTCTTGTTTGAACAGTAGCTGTCAATGGGGAAGACAAAGCTATTACATAGGGAGATGAACACATACAAATATACATTAAGTAAATATTTCAAAATATCACTTTGCAATAGACAATCCTACTCCATTATTGCTCATAGAACCTACAATGAGATAAGCACATGGTAAAGGCTCAGGGAATTTGTGAGTTGAAAAATGTATTGGTTCTAGGGGCATCTGGGTGATTCAGTCGGTAAAGCGTCTGACATTGGCTCAGGTCATGAGTTCCTGGTTAGTGATTTTGAGCTGCCCTGTGAGGCTCTGTGCTGACAGCTCAGAGCCTGGAGCCTGCTTCGAATTCTGTGTCTCTCACTCTCTCTGCCCCTCACCTACATGCCCTCTGTTACTATCTCTCTAAAAAAATAAACATTAACAAAAATAAAAAAAGAAAAATGTATTGGTTTTAATAATTACAAGACAGAGGTATTACATATGAATCCATATGCCTATTTTTACATTAGATTACTATGGATTAAGAGTAAAACAAATATGTATGTCAGAGAAATACTCAACACCTTGGGGTATATTGGTATCAATTTAGGCTAAAATCTTACTTCAAATAGTTTATATGCTAATAGAAAAGACATGATTGTTCACATATAACCCTAACACACAGCAGACTGCGGGCTATAATAATAAAGCATATTAATAGTTACAGTTTGTTGAGTTAATATTTGCCAAACCTTATGCTTGGTACTTTATATACTTCAGCTTATGTATTGCATATAATAACTAGTGATATTGCTATTACCATCTCAATATATAAAGAAAAAGGAGGTGAAGTCTTTAAACTATAGAAGCTGTGTTCTAGAAGAACCCAGAGAAAGAACAAATTGGTGCCAGTGGACTGCAATTCAAGACCTGTTTCTTTGATGGAAAAGCGTTTGAACTGGGTCTTTTTGGAAATGGGTGAGATTTTCCTAAACATATTTAGAGAATAGCTTAATGACACCAAAACAGTAGCAAAGATTTTTAAGTGAGGAGGTGACACTAATTGGGA
The DNA here is from genome assembly GCF_022837055.1 of Prionailurus viverrinus. NCBI lineage: Eukaryota > Metazoa > Chordata > Mammalia > Carnivora > Felidae > Prionailurus > Prionailurus viverrinus. The sequence continues at coordinate 26,048,360 of NC_062579.1, forward strand.
CTGTACTTTGAAGACAGCTTTGACAGAAATTTGAAGAAAATAGTGGAAAGTATAAATACTTCTTATCAAGAACAAAAAAACTAGACATTAAATTCATCTTGAATGAAAATTGACACTGTGAGAAATGCATATTTTAATAACTCTCAAAATCCTTGTAATTTAAGCTAGTCTATAAAATTAGAGACGAACTATGTACCAGTGCTCAAAAGTATAGTGAACTTAGAAGCCAATGATATCTATGTACTCAAAAAGGGGGACACTTAAATGTCTATTACTATCACATGAATTTCAAAAATGCCATCATTTAGGAATTATATTGTATCAGTTAATGAGTATTTAAAGACTATTTTTCAATCTTTAGAAAAGAATAAACAGCTATAGTCATCTACCAAAGTGATTTATTGACTTAATCAGATAAGACTTCTCCATTGAACCAACAATAAAATTATATTTATGGACTTTGATAGAGTATACATAGCCATTATTTTTGTCACCTCGACATCATGTTACCAATGTGATATTTAAGAAAGTGGAGCAAAATATCAAAAAGATTACACATTTTGGAGGTCTATGTTTTTATGTGAATTCCAATTCAAGTTTTAAAAAGACTCTTTGAAGCAATGCCACTTTCCAATGTAGCCCACAGATTTAATAATTAATTACTAATGTCTCAGCAGTTTTGTGTGATCAGTAAAATTATGGGTCTAACAAAATCAAGATTATAGCTTTCATAATTGCATAGGTGAATTAGCTTCCCACAGATAAACATACCATATTTCTTTTTATTGCTATTGATGAGGATCATGTTCAACAAAATACTGACTTCACAGGATGTTAACGGGAATTATGTTATAAAGTGGTCAAATTAGTTTCAGAAATATTAAATCCAAATAAAGAAAACATGTTTTGTGTTATTTTTACTGTAGATTTTTTGTGTTATTTTTACTGTAGACTTTCTCTTTATTTTTAATATGCTCATATGAACTGCAAATCTCTAAGAAAGAATATAGTATGTAGTATTTCTCAAGATAATATGATCACAGAATCCTTTATTTCCTGAACATTTCGACAGACTATTGTGCTGTAAAATACACTTTGAGTATTCTAATGTATGCCATATAGCAAGGCTTATTGTAGTATGTGTTATTTTCTTATTCAGATTTAAATAACCATGATACATTAGGAAAAATGCATGATTACTTCATATATACATATCTGGTTTACTACTCTAATCAAATAATACTTAGATGGTGGCTAATTGGTCACATTTCATAACACAAATGCTTATTTTGCATTTCCACATAGTCAAAGATTTAAGCACATGTAGTTTATTTGGAGGGAGAAGGAACACCAGCAGGAACAAAGTGATGTGAGACAGGGAAGACAAGACAGTTGATAATGAGTGTGTTCTTATATCACCTACAATAATGGACAACTAGAAATTAATTCTGCAGGGAAACCTTGCAAACCATGAAAAAAATTTCCATATTATTCCAGCTATGGGATGCTGTAGCTATAATACTTTTATACTCACATAGCAGTCAATCATTTTTTAAGGGTTGCCCTGGCGGACTGGCAGTGGGAAGTGGTGAGAGAAATTATTTCCCAGGCACTTCTGGGCAAAGTAGTCTCTAGCAGTACTCTTCAACACATTATCTATTAACAGGACATTTACTAATTATGGGAAAAATTTTCCAAAATTCTAGCACTTATGGAACACTGAATAAATTGCAAAGAATCATATGATAATAGACTAATGAGAGTTTAGAATAAGATGGTAAACTGGACACGCATTTCTAATTTCCTAGTCGGATGAATTTTTTTTTAATGGGGAAAAAGTCTTGCAGAGGAGGAAAAATTACTAAAGCCGTGATAAATAAGGAAAAGTACCACAAGTGGTCCAGAAATATTGAGAGAGTCCTAACAGGTGGCAAGTAGACAGAGTGGAATTGACTAGAAACATGAGATCTCAATAGATGCAAATAAGTTGTTTACAGCTTCTGTGGTAGCTGCAAGCTAAGTCAGTTCATGAAGGAAAGAAAGGAGTTCTGAAGGGTACATCAGGATGATTAACTAGAGAACATTGTTTGGAGAAGCTATGTTTATTGCTTTCTCCTTCCACTTTTATTCATGCTAAGAACCTGACCAAAAGCTGTAGGCTAAAGCAGTGGGTGTGAGTTCCAAGGCTGGAAAGGAAAAGCAGAACGCAGATTGCCATTAGATAACCAGGAGAAGCATGGGATCTCTCACAGTCAAAAGATATCCCCATAAGGAACATCTTCTTCCTTCATTCAGCCAGAACAGAGATTATGGCACACAGATTAGTCAGGGAGACAGAGGTGCTCAAAAATAATGTTGAGCACACAAATACAAATTAACAAACATTTGAGTTAAACAAACATCACAGAGTAAAATGCTGAAAGTAAGCAACAGTAAATGTAACACTGCTAACCTTTTAGAAAGAGGGGGTAAGGCACTTAACAGTTTGTGCCTGAGTGGAAAAGACTGCTAAGGAATGAATTACCACATAATAAAGAGCCAAAAATCCTTTCTCAAGCAGGTTAAGTGAGTAAATGCTTGGGAGTAGGAGAGAAAAACTGAACTTTGGCAAAATAGATCCAAATGTACCAATATTTTTCTAGTTGGATTTCCAGGGTGACAGTTTAGAGGAAATGTGAGGAGAAAAATCACTAAATCATGGAAGAAAATTTCAGACTTAAAAAAAGACCTGGACTGTAAGACTTAACTATCCAACTGCCAATTGGATGGCAAACAGGATGAATGAAAATTATCCACATTGAGATACACAGTGATGAAATGTTAGAATAATAAAAATAAAGATAAAATCTTTAAATAGTACCATACAGAAAAAAATGCAGGATACACACAAAAGAAAATTAACCATGGTGGTGTCAGACTTGTTTTTTCTTTTACCGTGTTTTCCATTTATTTAGCTTAGATTTTCTTCGAAGTTTTGAAAATTATACTGCAGATAACATATAGTGTAACACTAGTTTCAGGTGTACAATATATTGATTCAACAATTCTATACATTTCTCAGTGCTCCTCAAGATAAGTGTATTCTTCTCTGAAAACTATAAAATATTGATGAAATAAATTGAAGATGATACCACAAAAAAATGGAAAGATATTCCATGTTCATGGATTGGAAACAGATATTGTTAAAATGTCTAAACTACCCAAAGCAATCTACATATTTAATGCAATCCCTATCAAAATGCCAACAGCATTTTTCACAGAACTAGAACAAACAATCCTAAATTTTATATGGAACCACAAAGGACCCTGAATTGCCAAAGCAATTTTGAAAAAGAAAAGCAAAGCTGGAGGTATCACAATTCCAGACTTCAACTTACATTACAAAGCTGTAGTGATCAAAACAATATGGTACTGGCACAAAAACAGACACATAGATCAGTGGAACAGAAGACCCAAAAGTAAACCCACAACTATACAGCAAATTAATATTTGACAAAGCAGCAAAGAATATACACTAGGAAAAAGACAGTATCTTCAACAAATGGTGCTGGGAAAACTGGTCAACTATGTGTAAAAGAATGAAACTGGACAACTTTCTTACACTATACACACAATAAATTCAAAATGGATTAAAGACCTAATGTGAAACCTAAAATCCTAAAATCCTTTTGTAAATAATACTGCAATAAATATAGGATGCACATATCTTTATGAATTAGTGTTTTTGTATTGTTGTGTAAATACCCAGTAGTGGAACTACCAGATCACATGGTAGTTCTATTTTTAACTTTTTGAAATTATTTTCCAGTTTTCCACAGTGACCACACCCTCTTGCACTTCCACCAACAATGTATAAGGGGTTCCTTTTTTTTCCCCACATCCTTCTCAACACTTGATTTCTTGTGCTTTTTATTTTGGCCATTCTGACAGGTGTGAAGTGACATCTGATGGTGGCTTTGATTTGCATTTCCCTTGTGATTATGGTTATTGAGCATTTTTTTCATGTGTCTGTTGGCCATCTTTATATCTTCTTCAGGGAAACGTCTATTCATATTTTCTACTCATTTTTAAGTGGATTTTTTGTATTGAGTTGTGTAAGTCTTTATGTATTTTGGATACTGTTTATCAGATATATCATTTGTAAATATTTTATTCCCTTCAGTATGTTGCCATTTAGTTGTGTTCATTGTTTTCTTTGCTGTGCAGATACGTTTTATTTAACTAAGAATCCCTAATAGTTTATTTTTGCTTTTGTTCCTCTTGGCTCAAAATATATATCTAGAAAGATACATATCTAGAAAATATATATATCATATATATATATATATCTAGAAAATATATATCTAGAAAGATGTTGACACAGCCAGTGTCAGAGAAAATTACTGCCTGTGCTCTCTTCTAGTATGTTTAGCGTTTCAGGTCTAACATTTATATCTTTAACCTATTTTGGGCTCATTTTTGTGTATGGTGTAAGATAGTAGTCCAGTTTCATTCTTTTGCATGTATCTGACCAGTTTTCCAGTTTCCCAGCCCCGCTTTTTTAAGAGACTTCCTTTTTCCCGTTACATATTCTTGCCCCCTTTGTGGAAGACTAATTTTCCATATAATTTTGGGTTTATTTCTGGGCTCTCTGTTCTGCTTTATTGATTTATGTGTCTATTTTTGTGCCACTACTATACTGTTTTGATTTCTACAGTTTTGTACTATATTTTGAAATCTGTGACTGTGATATCTCCAGTTTTGTTCTTTTTCAAGATTGCTTTGGCTATTCAGGGTCTTCTGTGGTTCCACAGAAATTTTAGGATTATTTATTCTAGTTCTATGAAAAATTCTGCTGGTATTTTGATAGGGATGGTATTAAAACTGTACGTCGCTTTTGGTGCTATAAACATTTCAACAATATTTTTTCTTCCAATTTATGAGCATGGAATGTCTTCCCATTTCTTTGTGCCATCTTAAATTTCTTTCATCAGTGTTTTATAGCTTTCAGAGTACATATCTTACACTTCCTTGGTTAAGTTAATTCCTAAATATTTTGGTCTTTCTGGTGCAATTGTAAATGGGATTGTATTCTTAATTTATCTTTCTGCTGCTTCATTAATAGTGTATACATGGGGTGCCTGGGTGGCGCAGTCGGTTAAGCGTCCGACTTCAGCCAGGTCACGATCTCATGGTCGGTGAGTTCGAGCCCCGCGTCAGGCTCTAGGCTGATGGCTCAGAGCCTGGAGCCTGCTTCCGATTCTGTGTCTCCCTCTCTCTCTGCCCCTCCCCCGTTCATGCTCTGTCTCTCTCTGTCCCAAAAATAAATAAACGTTGAAAAAAAAATAAAAAAAATAGTGTATACAAATGCAACAGATTTATGCAAAATGATTTTGTATCCCATAACCTTACTGGATTCATTTATCAGTTCTAGTAGTGTTTTAAAGGAGTCTCCAGGATTTTTATACTATCATTTCATCTGTAAATAGTGAAAGTTGTACTTCTTCCTTACCAATTTGGATGCCTTATATTCCTTTTTCTTGTATTAATGCTGTGGCTAGCACTTCCAATTCAGGTCCTATATTGAATAAATTGGTGAGAGTGGACATGTTCTCCTTTTCTGATCTTAGGGGAAAAGCTCTCAGTTTTTACCTTCAGTGTGACATTAGTTGTGGATTTTTCATATATGGCCTTTATTATATTGAGATATGTTTCCTCTAAATCTACTTCGTTGAGAGTTTTTATCATGAATGGGTATTATACTTTGTCAAATGTTTTTTTTCTGCACCTGTTGAACTAATCATACTGTTTTCATCCTTTTTCTTATTGGTGTGAGGCATCATGTTGAATGATTTGCAGATATTGAATGAACCTGGATTTCAGGAATAAATCTCACTTGATTGTGCTGGTTTTTTAAAAAGAATTGTTGGATTCCGTTTGCTAATATTTTATTAAGGATTTTTGCATCTATGCTCTTCACACATATTGGTCTGTGTTTCTTTTCTTTTTTTTTTTCCTTTGTAGGATCTTTATTTAGTTTTGGTATCAGAGTAATACTGTCCTCATAAGATGAATTTGGAAGCTTACCTTCTATTTTTTTGGAATAGTTTGACAAGAATAGTATTCTTTAAATGTTTGGTAGAATTCAGCTGTGAAGCCTCTGGTCCTAAACTTTTGTTTGTTGGGATTTGTTTGATAACTGATTCCATTCCATTGATGGTGATTATTCGGTTCAAATTTTCTATTTCTTCCTGATTCAGTTCAGGGATGTTAAATGTTTCTAGAAATTTATCCATTTCTTCTAGGTAGTCCAATTAGCTATTATATAATTTTTTATAATATTCACTTATAATCCTTTGCATTTCTGTGTTATCAGTTGTTATTTATCCTGTTTCATTTCTGATTTTGTTTATTTCATTCTTCCCTATTTTGTTCTTTTTGATGAATCTGGCTAAAGTTTTATCAATTTTGTTGATCTATTCAAAGAAGCAGCTCCTGGTTTCTTTGAATTTTTCTATTGTGTTTTGTTTTTTTTTTAGTTTATGATTTACTTCTAATCTCTAAAATTTCCTTCATTTTTCTGGGTTTTGGTTTTGTTTGTCCTTATTTTTCTAGCTCCTTTAGGTTTAAGGTTAGGTTGGGGTTTTTTTTGAGATATTTCTTTCTTTTTGAGGAAGACCTGGATGCAACAAACTTCCTTCTTAGAAAAACTTTTGCTGCGTCCCAAAGATTTTGGGCTGTTGTGTTTTCATTTTCATTTATTTCCATGTTTTTTTTTATTTCCTCTTTTATTTCTTGTTTGACCCATTCATTGTTTGGTAGCATGTTATTTAACCATGTATTTGTGTTCTTTCCAGTTTTTTTCTTGTGATTGATTTCTAGTTTCATAGCATTGTGGTCAAAACAGATGCATAGTATAACTTTGATTTTTTAAAATTTGTTTAGACTTCTTTTGTAGCCTAATACATGACCTATTCTGGAGAATGTTCCATGTGTGCTTGAAAATAATGTGTATTCTGATATTTTATGATGGAATGTTCTGAATATATCTGTTAGCTTCATATGGGTCAATTTGTCATTGTTGTCATTGTTGTCACCATTTCCTTGTTGATTTGGGGTTTCAATAATCTATCCATTGATGTAAGTGCAATGTTAAAGTTCCTTACTATTTTTATATTACTATCAATGAGCTCCTTTATGCTTATTATTAGCTGCTTTATGCATCTGTGTATTCCCATCTTGTGTACATAAATATTTAAAATTGTTATACCTTCTTGTTGGATTTTTTAAATGATTATATAGTGTCCTTCTACTTCTCTTGGTATAATATTTTAATGTTTTTGTTTTTATTTTTGAAGGAGAGAGAGAGAGAGACCATGAGCAGGGGAGGAGCAGAGAGAGAGGGAGACACAGAATCCGAAGCAGGTTCCAGGCTCTGAGCTGTCAGCACAGACCCCGACATGGGGCTAGAACTCGCGAACTGTGAGATCATGACCAGAGCTGAAGTCGGACGCTCAACCAACTGAGCCACCCAGGCACCCCTTTTGGTACAGTATTTTAAAATCTATTTTGTCCAATGTAAGTATGGCTACCCGGGCTTTCTTTTCACTTCCGTTTGCATAAGGGCTGTTCCATCTCTTCACTTTCAATGTGTACCTGTCTTTAGGTCTGAAGTGAGTCTCTTTTAGGCAACACAGAGATGGGTCTTGCTTTTCTATCCATTCTTTTACCCTGTGTTTTTTGATTGAAGCATATAGTCTACTTACATTCAAAGTAATTTTTGGTAGGTACGCACGTATTGCCATTTTGTTACTTGTTTGATGGTTGTTTTTGTAGTCATTCTCTTTTCCTTTCTTCTTTTTCTCTCTTCTCTCACCATTTGTTTGCATTCTTTAGTGATATACTTGGATTCCTTTCTCTTTATTTTTCATATGTCTATTTCTGGTTTTTGATTAGTGGTCATAATTTGGTTTGTCTATAAGATTTTATGCATATAACAGTCTACATAAAGTTGATGGTCCCTGAAGTTTGAACCCATTCTTTATTCTTCTCTCCCTCATGTTTTAGATAAATAGTGTCATATTTTCCATCATTTTAATTTGTGAATTGCTTACCTGATTGTTATATATATACTTATTTGTACTGCTTTTGTTGATAGAGTATTCTTGGCTGCAGGGTTTTTTCCTTCAGCACTTTCAATATATCATGCCACTCCCTTCTGGCCTGCATAGTGTCTGCTGAAAAAGTCAGCTGATAGCCTTATGAGTTTCCCTTGTATGTAACTGTTTTCTCTTGCTGCTTTTAGCATTCTCTCTTTATCACTACTTTTTGCCATTTTAAGTATTACGTGTGTGGGTGTGGACCTCCGTGGGTTGATTTTGTTGGGGGTTCTCTGTGCCTCCTGGATCTGGATTTCTGTGTCCTTTCCCCAGATTCGAGATGGTTTCAGCAATTATTTCTTCAAATAAAATTTCTTCTCCCTTTGCTCTCTCTCTTCTTCTGGAATCCATTTAAGGCAAATGTTATTATCTTGATTTTGTTGCTGAGTTCCTTTAGTCTATTTTTATCGTTTTGTTATTTTTACTCTCTCCTGTTCAGCTTGATTACTTCCTTCTACTCAGTCCTCCAAACCACTGCCCCATTCTTCTGCTTTCTCTAGTCTGCTATTTATTCCATTTAGCATATTTTAAAATTCAATTATTGAGTTCTTCATCTCTGGTTCTTTGTTATGTTTTCTGTCTCTTTATTGAGGGTCTCACAGAGGTCCTCCACTCTTTTCCCAAGTCCAGGGAGTATCTTTATGACCATTACTTAGAATTTTTTATCAGGCATTTTGCTTTTCTCTGCTTCATTTAGCTCTTTTGTTGTGGTTTTGTCCGTTCTTTCATTTGGGACATAATTCTCTGCCTCTCCATTTTGTCTAGCTCTCTGTATCTGTTTATTTATGTTATGAAAGTCAGCTGTTTCCTGCTCTTGAAAATAGTGGTCTTTTGAAGAAGATATCCTGTAGTGCCCTGCAGTGCAATGTTCCCTGTTCCCTGTTCCCTGTGGCTGTGCTGTTTTTGCCTTCACTCCAGTCATCTGCGATGGTCCTTGTTGTCTGTTGTGGGCAGGGTTTGGTCCTTGTGTTGTTAGTGGGCCAGTAGGGTGGGCCTTGGGTTTGAGATGAGTCAGACCAGGCGTTGGCCAGAGATGCAGTAGCTTTGTACTGCAAGGCACTTTTTCTATGTTGTCTGAGAAGCTTTCACTGGTGGGCGGGGCCTCCTATCAGAGCAGATGTCTACTCCCAGACCACTGCTGAGGCAGCAGTTGGACTGGTGTCTGTAGTTGTCTTCCCCTCTCCTCAGGTCAGGAGTCACTTCAGAGTGATTCTGGCCACTGTCAGGACTGCTTGCACACTGACAGGCCTGTGGCACCACTCTGGATGTGCTCTGGCCAAAGGTATATTGGAGGAGGGAAGTCCAGAGAAGAATGCAGTGGTGGGACATGCGTTGTTAACAAGGTCCTACTGGTGTATGTGGGAAGTGACTTGCAGTCTCTGAGACCCAGGCAGGCCAGGTTGGAACAAGGTTTGCATATGTCTGCTGTGGGAGGATACCTGGAGCAGAGGAGTGACTGGAGGGGGTGTGTCTATAGGAGAAATCAGAGATAAGATGTGCTGTTAGCAAGTCCTATTTCATGATGTGCAGGAGTACTTTGTTATTTCTGCAAAAGAATGCAGGGTTTGCATGTGCAGAAAGAGAGGTTAGTCAGTGGTTTTCAAATGTAGTCTAGCCTTATCTTCTGGGAAAGTTTGGTCTTTCAATCCTCAAGGCCAGTGTTCTGAATATCTCAATGATATTAAGTTAGTTCTTGTACAAATCAAGTGACTTAGGTCAGCAAGGAAGGAGTGTGTAAGCTTGAAGCAATTTAATCCTTAAGAGTGACGGGAGGCTGTTACACCAGAGGTGAGCCCATTGATTTTTAAAGTTACAGGTGTTAAGTCCTACTGACTGTAAGAACTCACAAAGTTCAGCTCATCCAGTTTTCAAAGCTGAATGTTTCTTCCCTGTGCAGGCTCCCTATGCCTGGGGTGCCTGGCATAAGATTGTATTTTATTCCCCTCTCAACGCCTATGGTGTTCCTCCATTCTGCAGATGTTCCCACAAATCTCTTTAGCTCTGACCACATCTCTTCCCTTCCTACCCTTTCAGATGAGGCCTCTTCTCTACATATAGCTGTGGAGAGTCTGTTGTGCTAGTCTTTTGGAGAGTTTAGTGGGTTATTTACAGTGACGTGGATGTGATCTAGTTGTATTATGGGATGAGGTGAGCTTAGGTTCCTCCTACTTCACCATCTTCTTAGGAAGTCTCTCCTATTGCCTCCTGATTTTTAAAAGGGGAGAGTCAATCTATAGGGACTTTTAAAAAACTTTATACATATACTATACAAAGTTGTTTATATTGTGTTTAGTTAATTTAACTAGTTTTTTTTTATACTTCATCAAATTCTAGTTTTGAGCATCTGGGAAGTTGTAGTAACCAGAAAACATGGGAGTAGAAAAGAGATATACCAAGAAATCCTCTTGGATGTTTGGTTTATTGATCATTTTTTAGTTAGGCAAGAACATTGTCTTTCTTCACTATATCTCAATACTAATGATTGGATGCTCACTTGTGTCGCAGAGGCAGACTGCATGATTTCTGAAACCTCAACCTTTACAACCAAAGCTCTTTAACTGTCCTAACAGCTGGATGAGAACACTGAAACTGGAAAGCAGCCACATCTTCCCTTTGAAGTCCCACTGAAAACAATATCAGAGCACTGAGGGGAAAGCAGCAACTATAGATTTGTTCTACATCACAGACAGTTGATACTGAAAATTTCTCAAGCATTTTTTCTGTTGTTGCCTTTCTCCCCAATTTATTGAACTCATCTATAATTTTTTTGCCATTTTAGAACTGTATTTTTAGTCTCCACCTTAATTCATCCCACCAGGACACTTATTTTTGAAAATAGTGGGACATTTCTTGTCCCTAAAACTAATAAAATTTTGTTCTGTTATTGGAGATAGGAAAGTGGAAATATGTACCTGAGAACTACACTTGCTTTTTGCTAAATTATTGTTATGGGTTTGGAATTATATACATGAACTTATCATTTTTTTACTATTGGGTATCTTTTCTCCTTAACCACTTGTTTTCTGAGTTAATACTTTAAAAAAACTGAATATCTTAGTAATAGATTTTTTGTGAAGTATATGCCTTTAGTAAAGCTTGTCAAGATCATAAAATAATGCGAGGGTTGTCCAGTATAGCAGTATTGGAAGCTCTTGAACTTACCTCTTCCTGTGGACACACAAAAAACACAGGTATATATGGAAAACTTCCCTCTGAAAAGGACCTGAAAACAATCTGAACAGCTCCTCCACAACAAAGGATAAAATGGCTGTGTTGAGATGAGTGGGAAAGGCAGAAATATAGTCTTAGGAAAAAGTCCATCCCTGGCACAGCAACCCCAAATCAGGAGTAATTTCATAAAGCAGGTGCATCTCCCTGAAGAATGAGAGGCATCTAGCTTTGAAAACAATGGGACTTATACCCAGGAGACCCAAATAGCTGTAGGGAACAGAGATACCACTTAAAGGGCTTATATGTAGACCACCTCACCCCAGGGCCCAGTAGCCGTTTGAACATTGCCTACACTACTTGTGAAAGAGATCCATTTGATAATCTTAAAGTCTTCTAGAGGGGCAGGAGCCTGCTGGGAATCTCTCCTGGACAGAGTTGTTAGTGGGCACCATTTATGTGTTTTCATTCTACCTTGCTAATACTGGCAGATGCACACAGTTCCTGCACTAACCCACAGCCCTGCCAAAGCCAGCAGGCACACACATTTCCTGAACTCTCCTGATGCCCTGCTAAAGACAGCAGGAGCTTCAGAGAGGACTGCCCGGCTGAAGCTTGTTTGCATGCACTGTCCCTGTACTCTTAACTGCCTCTCTAAAGCTGACAAACATGCACAGACCATACAGGGCACTCCACTTGACTGCCTGGCTCTGGTGGCAAGGGGAGCTTGTTTTCCTGAATCCTATGGGACTGTGACAATCAGAGACAGTTCTTGGCAGGCAATCACCCCACAGGGCACTACACAAACAGTAGACTGAAACATACCCATAGTCTTCAGGTGAAAAAGGCCTATTTAATTTTCCTGAAGCTTTAGCTTGAAGAACAGGTTTCAGGGTCATCACACTCCTAGAGACTACAGTGGTGCTCTCAAGCAACAAAGGGTGGGGGACACTATCTTTGTGCTTTCCCTTATCCTCCCTATAACTCACTAGTACCTCCCAGGAAGGAATTTATACACTCATCTGCTGCCCCAGTTTTTGCAACTGTTGCTCAAGGGACATCTCCAGATTGGAGATGGCTGGAGGCCAGCAGTATTTACCATTGAAGTCACACAGGACTGTAGGTGTTTGCATTAGTTAAAAGCTGCAGCCTGAGGGTTTGTTTACCAATCAACCTGACTCTAGGTGCTAACTGAGATCCCTCCCTTTGGAAGAGTGACAGGTCTTGGCACACTCTTAACAATAGGAACCTATCCAGAATAAATCAGGCTGCTTAGGCAATCACAAAAGTTTGGGAGAAAATCAACAGCTAGGGCAAGAATGAATGAAGAAGTTCATTTACACAAGACTATTCATTCAAGACTTGGAGAGGTTGCTGTTTCACCTAGTACATAGAAACAAACAAACAAGAAAAGAGTCAAGAAAAATGAGGAAACATGAATATATTCCAAATGAAAGGGTAAGATAAAACCTCAGGAAAAAAATAACAAAATGGAGGTAATTCATATGAGAGTTCAAAATAATAGTCATAAAGGTGCTCACTGAACTTAGGAAAAGAACTGACAAACACAGTGAGAACGTTAACAAAGGGAAAATATAAGAACATACCAGATGAAAGTGTAAGAGCTAAAGAATACAATAACTGAATTGAAAAGAAAAATACACTAGAGGGATTCACTGGCAGGCTAGGTGAAGCTGAGGAAAGGATCAGTGAACTAGAATATAGGACAGTGAAAACTTACCCAGACAGAACAGCAAAAAGAAAAAAAGAATTGAAGATAGCTTAAAGAACTCATGGGACAACATTAAGCAGAATAACATTCATATTATAGGGTTTCCAGAAGGAGATGAGAAAGACAGTGGCAGAAAACTTATTTAAAGAAATAATAACTGAAAACTTCTCTAACTCAGGCAAGAAATTCACATCTACATCCAGGAAGCTCAGAGTTCCAAATAATGTGAACATAAAGATATCTACACCAAGACATTATAATTAAAATGTCAAAAGTTAAGAATAAAGAGAAAATCTTAAAAGCATCAAGAGAAAAACAACTTGTATGTAAAGGGAACTCCCACAAGGATATCAACAGATTTTTCAGCAAAAACTTTGCATCGCAGAAAGGAGTATCATGATATATTTAAAGTGCTGAAGAGAAAAAGCACCCTACAAGGGAGAGAGAGAGAGAGAGAGAGAGAGCGAGAGGAAATAAAGACAATATTTTACCTGGCAAGGTAGGTATTCAGATTCAAAGGAGAGACATAGTTTTCCTAGCAAGGAAAAGCTAAAGGAGTTTATCACCAACCACTAGATCAGCCTTACATAAATGTTAAAGAGACTTCTTTAAGCTGAAAAAAAAAGGAAAATAATTAGTAACAAGGAAAAATATGAAAGTATAAATCTCACTAATAAAGGTAAATATTAGGTAAAGATTAAAAGACAAACGTAGTAAAAATAGCCAAAATGACAAAAATTAGTTAAGGGGTATATAATATCAAAAGACATAAAATGTGGGGAATGAGTAGTAAAAATGTAGTTTTTAGAGTACATTCAAATTTAAGTTGCTGTCAACTTAAAATAGACTGATATATATATATTAATATATATAATAATATACATATATATAATATATTAATATATAAATATCCACAGAGCCAAAACCTGTAGCAGATACACAAATGATAAGAAAGGAGTCTAAACACTACAGGAACCTATCAAACCACAAGTGAAGAGACCAAGAGAAGAAAAAAAAAAACAGGAATTACAAAACAAAAATAAAATAATTAACAAATTACATTAAGTACATACCTATCAATAATTACTCTGAATGTAAATTGACTAAATTCTAGAAAACAAAGGACATAGTGGCTGAATGGTTTAAGAAAACACCAACCCCCCCACCCAACCAAGACTCATTTATATTTTGTCTATAGGAGCCTCAGTTTAAATGTAAGGATACACCTGAACTGAAAGTGAGCAGTGGAAATGGTTGTTCTGCACAAATGGAAACCAAAAGAAACCTGGAATAGCAACACTTTGATAAGACAAAAAAGACCTTAAAACAAAGACTGTAATAAAAGACAAAGAACGCCATCACACAATAAGGGGGCCAATCCAACAAGAGGATATGACATTTGTAAATATTTATGTAGTCAACATAAGATCACCTAAATATATAGAGAAAATATTAACAGATCTAAAGGGGGAGGTTGAGAGCAATCATTAATACTAAGGAACTTTTACCCCTACTTATAACAAAGGAAAAATCATCCAGGCAGAAAATCACTAAGGAAGCATTGTCCTCAAATGGCACATTAGACTAGATGGATTTAATAGACATATGCAGAATATCCCATCCAGAAACATCAGAATATACATTCTTCTCAAGTGTGAATGGAACATTATCCAAGATAGATCATATGTTAAGCCATAAAACAAGTCTCAAATAAGTTCATAATATTGGAATTATATCAAGCGTCTTTTCTGATTACAATGGTATGAAACTAGATATGAATGACAAAACAAAGCAAGAAAAAACACAAATATGTAGAGATTAAACAACATACTACTGAACAACCAATGACTCAACCAAGAAATCAGAGGAGAAATAAAAAAAATGTCTAGGTATAAATGAAAAGAAATATGGCATACCAAAATCTATGGGGTGCAGCAAAAGAAGTTCTAGGAGGGAGATTAATCGCCATACATGCCTACCTCAAGATACAAGAAAAATCCCAAATAAACAATGTTACTTTAGACCTAAAATAACTAGAAAAAGAACAAAGTCCAAATTTAGTAGGAAAGAAATAACAAAGCTCAGAAAAGGAATAGATATTAAAAAGACAATCAAAAAGATAAATGAAACTAAAAGGTCACTATTTGAAAAGATAAACAAAACTCAACCAACCTTTAATTAGAATGACCAAGGAAAAAAGAAAAGGGGCTCAAATAAAATAAAATATAAAAGAGAACACACAAATGATACTACAGAAATACAAAGGATCATAAAAGACTACTATGAAGAATTATATACCAATAAGTTGGCCAATTTAGAAGAAATGGATAAATTCCAGGAAACTTACAATCTTCTAAGGTTGAATCATGAAGAAATAGTTAATCTGAATTAACACATTAGTAGTAAGGAGAATGAATAATTAATCCAAAACCTCCCAACAAACAAAAGCCAAGAACCAGATGACTTCACTGGTGAGTTCTATGAAAGCTACAAAAATATTTAATATATAGCCTTCTTAAACTCTTCCAAAAAAACTAAAGAGGAGATAAGTCTTCCAAACTGATTTTAGGAGGCCACCATTACTCTGATATCCAAACTAGAAAAGGACACCACACACACAAAAAAGTTACAGGCCAGTATTCCTGATGAATATAGATGCAAAAATCATCAACAAAATCTTAGCAAACCAAATGATTTAAAAGGGCCCTACACCATGATCAAGTGGGATTTATTTTGGAGATGCAAGAATGGTTCAACATTCACCAATAAGTCAACATGATATACCACATTAACAAAATGAAGGATAAAAATTACATGATCATCTCAATAAATGCAGAAAAAGGCACATGAGAAAATTCAACATTCACTTATACTAAAAATCCCTCAACATAGTGAGTACAGTGGAAACATACCTCAATGTAATAAAGGCATGACAAGCCCACATCTAACATTATACTTGATGGTGACAAGCTAAACGTTTTTCCTCTAAGATAAGGAACAAGATGCCCACTCCCACCTCTTTTATTCAACATAGTACTTAAAGTCCGACCTAGAGGAATTAGGCAAGAAAAGGAAATAAAAGTCATCCAAACTGGAAAGGATGAAATAAAACTGTCACTATCTGCAGGTGACATGATTTTATATATAGAAAATTCTAAAAGCTTCACCAACAAAACCCTGTTAGAACTGGTAAAAGAATTCAGTAAAAATGCAGGGTATAAACTCAATATAGAAAAATCCGTTGCATTTATATACACTAACAATGAACTATCAGAGGGAGAAATTAAGAAAATAGTCCCCTTTTCAACTGCATAAAAATAAAATACCTAGGAATAAATTGAACCAAGAAAGTAAAAGATCTGTACACTAAAAACTATAAAACACTGATAAAAGAAATTGAAGACACAAATGAACAAAAAGATATTTTACGCTCATGCGTTAAAAGAATTACTATTGTTAAAATTTCCACACTACCTAAAGCAATCTACAGATTTAATGAAATACCCATTAAAATTCTAATGGCATTTTTCACAGAAATAGAAGAAATAATCCTATGATGTGTATGGAACCACAAAAGACCCCAAGTAGCAAAAGTCATCTTGAGAAAGAAAAACAAAGCTGGAGGCATAATGTTCCCTGATTTCAAACAATACTACAGAGCTGTAGTAATCAAAGTAGTATGGTGTTGACGTAAAAACAGATCACTAGAACACAATAGAGATCCCAGAAATAAACTCATACATATGTGGTCAATTAATTTATAACAAAGGAGACAAGAATATACAATGGGGAAAGGAAGTCTCCTCAATAAATGGTTCTGGGAAAACTGGACAGCCACATGCAAAAGCATGAATCCAGACTACTATCTTATACCATACACAGAAATTATCCCTAAATGGATTAAAGACATAGGTGATAAGCTCCTTGATATTGGTTTTGGTGATGATTTTTTTTTTTTATCTCTCTCCAAAGGCAAAGATAACAAAAGCAAAAGTAAACAAGTAGGACTATATCAAAATAAAAAGCTCTGCATAGCAAAGGAAACTATTAAGAAAAAGAAAAGGCAGCCTATTGAATGGGAGAAAATATCGCAAATCATATTTCCAATAAGAGGTTAATGCCCCAAATATATAGTGAACTCATACAACCCCATCGCAGAAAAATAATCTGATTTAAAAAGTGGGCAGAGGACCTAAATAGACATGTTTCCAAAAAAGACATAGAGATGGCCATCAGACAGATGAAAAGTTGCTCAAAATCAGTATTATCAGGGAAATACATATCAAAACCACAGTGTGATACCACCTCATACCTGTTAGAATAGAGATCATAGAAAAAGCCTTAAGAGATACCAAGTGTTGGTGAGGATGTAGAGAAAAGGGGACTCTCACGCACTGCTGGTGTGAATGTAAATTAGTTCAAACATTAAGGAATACAGTTTGGTGTTTTCTTAAAAAAATAAAAATCAGTTATATGTGGCATCTAAAAAACAAACAAACAAAACAAAGATAGATATAGAGACATAAATACATAGAATAGAATGGCAGTTGCTACAAGTGCTCCAATACCACTGGGTATTGGAAGAAACAGGTAAAGGGTTCAAAAGATACACACTTTCAATTATAAAATAAATGAGTCATGGGATTCTAATGTCCCCTGTAAAATGTTCCCTGTTCATCAGAACCTGGCACTTCAGCGGTGTCGCCTATGTGTGTTTCATGTGCCCTGCTGTTGTGACTGAGCAAGCTTTGCCTCCAGTTCCAGTAATCTGTAATATCTCTCTTCGTGCTTTGTGGGCAGGGTTTTATTTTTGTGACTTTAAACGGTGATGGCTGGTAACTAGATTTATTGTGTTGAACATTTTACAGTGTATACAAATATCCAACTATTATTTGGTATGTCTAAAACTAATATAATGTTATAAGTCCATTACACACCAATAAAAATCCAAAAGTGACTTAAAAT
Source organism: Prionailurus viverrinus (assembly GCF_022837055.1). NCBI lineage: Eukaryota > Metazoa > Chordata > Mammalia > Carnivora > Felidae > Prionailurus > Prionailurus viverrinus. The sequence goes on from NC_062579.1 coordinate 26,066,363, forward strand.
GATTCTTTTCATTAACTACATATCTATAAATAGATAATATGTGTGAACTTAAATACATATTTATAACTATATCATCCCATTGACCTTTATTTAAGTACATATGTATAAATAGATCATCCCATTGATCTTTTTTTTTTAACGTTTATTTATTTTTGAGACAGAGAGAGACAGAGCATGAACAGGGGAGGAGCAGAGAGAGAGGGAGACACAGAATCGGAAACAGGCTCCAGGCTCTGAGCGGTCAGCACAGAGCCGGACGTGGGGCTCGAACTCACGGACCCTGAGATCATGACCTGAGCCGAAGTCGGACGCTTAACCAACCAAGCCACCCAGGCGCCCCCATCCCATTGATATTTGATAGTCTATAAGGTTAACTCTAAAATCTGCAGATTTTTAAAATTCAAAGTCAATACCAACTATTAAACATTATAGATAATTTAAAATATATGACATAATTATATAAAACAGTAACCATACAGATAATTTTATATACTCAAATATATAGTTAGGAGATGTGTGTGTGTGTGTGTGTGTGTGTGTATTCAAAGATGACAGATTGAAGAGATATATGATAGATAATTTCACAAAATATAAATGTGGATCATTTTACCAAATGGAAGAATGTATTTTATAACGAGGAGAAGAGCAGTATCAGAGTACTGATGGGAACATTATCCTGGTTTTCCTGTTTACTTTTGAGATTTTTCTCTCATTAAGAACTCATATAATTTAATACACTCAAACAGCAAGACTATAAGAATTCAGAATATATTTAGACAATGCTCCTCATTCATTAAAATAAATTACAACTGATTTCTTGAAGCAATAATCTTCAAATCTATGACATAAATCCCAAATAGGAAATCATCCTTTAAATGCTATAGCAATTTTAAGGTAATAATTCAAAAGAAATGTAAATATGATTAATTTGTTTAAACATTACTTTCTACTCTGAGAGAAAAAGTAAAAAGTAAGAGTACCAGCATAAGCTCTCATGTGTATTAAAACCCCAGGGTTTCTTACTTGGGTATTGTTGAAATATTGATACATTGGTTGACAATTTTTAAGGAAATTCTGTATGGGGATTTGAGAATTCCTAGCATTATTTAGCTTTAGGAATTTCTCCTTATCCTTGACCTGAATTTAAACTGCAAGTTTGTGGGCAAGTTTTACTTCTTCATTTGTCCTGCTCTTGTACACAGTAGGTTCTTCCAGTATCAGCATCCATGTATACTTTCAATTCTTAGAAATTTTTATTCGTGATTTCTTCAAATACTTTCAACCCAACATAATTCTACCCTCTTATTCAGAAATCTTAATAGAGAAATATTGCAACTTCTGGATCTGTATATGTCTCTAAACTATTTGATCCTGGTCCTCCTGTTTTTAAATGTTTTTTTTTTTAACTTGTTTCAGACAAATGCTACATCTGACCTTTCAACCTACTCATTTATTCTTCAGCTATGGTTATTTAGGTCATCATCCTATGTTCATTTAGGTAAAAGCCTGTGCTAAGATTTTTACTTTATTTCAACACTATTGCTTTTCAAAATGACCGATTGGTTTATCTTCATAACTGTCCATTTATTGTTCATGACGCTTAATTTTTATGATTTCTAACTAACATAATGAGCATAATTCCTTTGTTTATTGAGGGTATTAAATGCATTTATTTTAAGCCTGTACTGATGACTCTAATATTCCTAGTGCTCCAGTATAAGTGTTACCTTCTGTTGGGATGTTTCTCCCCATGGCATTGGTCTTATTTAGGTCAATGATGTTTCAGGCTTACGTACTCACTCTACAGTGAGATTTTTTTCTCATGCCTCCTTGTATGCATCCTGGATTGTGATTGCCTTCAAGTCATGTTATTAGTGTCAGCTCTAGTTTTATGGCACTCACACTGGCCCTGCTTCTCAGAAAGCTGTCATAATATAACTGATTTGGTTTCTTTGTTGCTTTGTTAGTTTATTGTAAGTATTTATAGAAATGCCTTTTCATTTCTCTTTCTTGTTTTGAGTACAACTATAAGTATGTGCATAATTTTTTATATTGTATATATGGTGTTAATGCGGGCAAGGAAATTTCAGTGTCTTCGAAATGGAAATCTGAACCATATCATCTTTGATATAACTATGCTGTTGTTTTAATCTCAGATTTCAGTCTAGAATTGTCATGACATCTTCCAAGGTTTGTGTAATTTTTACAAAATTATTATTCATAACAACACCTGTGTCATTTTTTCTTCTACGTTTCTTTGTAGCTGCTTCTCTATAAAAATGAAAAGCCCTTCTCAATTGTCTAATTAGTATTCATTTTTTCTTAGAATAGTATATTTGGAGAACAAAAGACCTGGATTCTAGTCATAATTTTGACATTATCAAAGTGGGGGACATTAAATAATTATTAATTTCTCCACCTTTAAAACTGGGAAAGTATTAAATCTCTCATCAGTTTCTGAAATGAGATAATTTTGACTTTCAATGCCAGGTTGTTATAAGTCAGTCTGTATGCTAGATACAATATGTTTAGGCTCCACAGAGTTGGACAACCTAAAAATCATTAGTATGCTTAAGGGTTCTCTTGAAGACAGCTTGGGGCCTAGTTATTTTTACTGACTTCATTGCTTTTTAGGTTGTGTTCTAAAGTCACCAAGCAAAGAATCAATCAGTCTAGAAATACTAATAGTTGAAAATAATTGAGCTATGTTGAAAATGAAAATGAATAGGATGAGAGCTTATGGCACCTAATAAACATGAGCTTCTATTATACATCTACCCATAGCTTCTGTGTTACTTGGGGCAAGTTAATAAATATCTCCATACTTTCCTGATGAATTCCCAGTAAGATTAAATTACACCACAAAAATTAAAATCCGTAGATATTTGATGCATTTCAGTTCTCTTTCCTATTAAATTGACTGTATTTAATGTTCATGAGTTTTCCTTAATATTTGTTTACTATCAAATGTTCCTGCCATATATTTTCTGGTATCTGATATTGTAGATAAGAAGCCTGACAGACTTCTGGCAAAGATGGCAGAATAGGAGGACTCTTAGCTTACTCTGTCCCACAGATACAACCAGGAAACAGTCACATGAATGTAAATAACCCAGAAAATGACCCAAAGACTGACAGAATAGACTATCCACAGCTAAATGTAAAGAAGAGGTCACAATGAAGGGGGTACAAGGGGAAGAGATGCGGCCAGGAGCTGAATGGACCCATGGGACTCTCTGAAGGTAAGAGGGACACCTCAAGTACAAAGAGGAGTACTCTCACATCATGGAGTACACCCAGGGAAGATGTCTCTGTAATATTTGGCTTTGAGAAACATAGGGGCCAAATTTCACGAGTTCTTACAATCAGCAGAGCTTAAAACCTGGAACTTCAAAAATAAGCAGGCTCATGGGAGACCTGGGAGGGTAAGAGGAAACAGTCCCTGCCCTTGAAGAGACAGAAAAACAAACAACCATATAGAGAGCCATCACACAAGTAGCATTTTGAAAAATGCCTGGGGTATGTGGCAGGGAGTTTCTTTTAGTACTCTCAGAGCTTGGAGGGGCAGGGATCATTGGAAGACTTCTCCAGGAATAAAGAAGATGGCAGTTGCCATTTCCCCCTCCCACCCCCAGAATAAATACATGGACATTTTCAGGAACCAGCACAGTGCCAACACTCCTTACTTAACTTGCTCATAGTGTGCCCTGCCCACACATTCTCCTGTGGACATGCCCCCAATAGCCAGGCATCAGGTCCAGGTGCTTGCCCACAAAAGACCCACGTAAACCTTGTTAACACCCAGCATCCCACCCTTCCACGCTTCTTCATATCAGCTTGCTCCAACCATACCTGCCTTGGTCCCAGACAGTTGGAGGTCTCCTCTCACTGGTAGCAATCTTACTGGCACTGTGTGTCACACCGCTGCCTTACTCATTTCAGTGCTACTGCATCTCTGGCCAACGCCTGGTCTGACTCATCTCAAACCCAAGGCCCACCCTACTGGCCCACTAACAACACAAGGACCAAACCCTGCCCACAACAGACAACAAGAACCATCGCAGATGACTGGAGTGAAGGCAAAAACAGCACAGTCACAGGGAACAGGGAACAGGGAACATTGCACTGCAGGGCACTACAGGATATCTTCTTCAAAAGACCACTATTTTCAAGAGCAGGAAACAGCTGACTTTCATAACATAAATAAACAGATACAGAGAGCTAGACAAAATGGAGAGGCAGAGAATTATGTCCCAAATGAAAGAACGGACAAAACCACAACAAAAGAGCTAAATGAAGCAGAGAAAAGCAAAATGCCTGATAAAAAATTCTAAGTAATGGTCATAAAGATACTCCCTGGACTTGGGAAAAGAGTGGAGGACCTCTGTGAGACCCTCAATAAAGAGACAGAAAACATAACAAAGAACCAGAGATGAAGAACTCAATAATTGAATTTTAAAATATGCTAAATGGAATAAATAGCAGACTAGAGAAAGCAGAAGAATGGGGCAGTGGTTTGGAGGACTGAGTAGAAGGAAGTAATCAAGCTGAACAGGAGAGAGTAAAAATAACAAAACGATAAAAATAGACTAAAGGAACTCAGCAACAAAATCAAGATAATAACATTTGCCTTAAAGGGATTCCAGAAGAAGAGAGAGAGCAAAGGGAGAAGAAATTTTATTTGAAGAAATAATTGCTGAAACCATCTCGAATCTGGGGAAAGGACACAGAAATCCAGATCCAGGAGGCACAGAGAACCCCCAACAAAATCAACCCACGGAGGTCCACACCCACACACGTAATACTTAAAATGGCAAAAAGTAGTGATAAAGAGAGAATGCTAAAAGCAGCAAGAGAAAACAGTTACATACAAGGGAAACTCCATAAGGCTATCAGCTGACTTTTTCAGCAGACACTGTGCAGGCCAGAAGGGAGTGGCATGATATATTGAAAGTGCTGAAGGAAAAACCCTGCAGCCAAGAATACTCTATCCAGCAAGTCTATCCTTCATAATAAAAGGAGAGCTAAAGAGTTTCCCCAAAAAAAGTTAAAAGAGTTCATGACCACTAAACCACCACTACAAAAAAATGTTAAAGGGGACCCTTTGAGTGAAATGGAAAGATAAGAAGTAGGAATAAGAAAAGTAGGGAGCACAAAGCAGTAAATAGAAGTATATCTATAACAATCACTTAAGGGACTCACAAAATAAACAGTGTAAAGTATATACATTAAACATAAAGCATGGGGGAGAGGAGTAAAGAATGGGTTCAAACTTATGCGACCATCAACTTAAGATAGACTACTATGGGGCACCTGGGTGGCTCAGTTGGTTGGGCGACCAACTTTGGCTCAGGTCATGATCTCATAGTTTGTGAGTTCGATTCCCAGGTCAAGTTCTGTGCTGACGGCTCAGAGCCTGGAGCCTGCTTTGGATTCTTTGTCTCCCCCTCTCTCTGCCCCCTCCCCTGCTCACACTTTGTGTCTCTCTGTCTCTCAATAATAAATAAACGTTAAAAAAAGGAAAAAAAAAGATAGACTACTATACTAAATATATGTATATGTGTTTATCTTAAGATAGACTATATGTATATGTATGTGTGTCTTTCTTAAGATAGACTGCTATACTACATACATGCACACATATATAAATATGTATATATATATGTATGTATACACACACACACACATATACTATAGTATATGTAAATCTAATGGCAACCACAAAACAAAAACTGGTAATAGATATACAAAATACAAAGGAAAAGAAATCCAAGTATATCACTAAAGAGCCCACAAACTATGGGAGAAGAAAGAAAAGAAAAGAAGAAGTATAAAAACAAGCATAAAACAAGTAACAAAATAGTAATAAGTACATAGCTATTAACAATTACTTTGAAAGAAAAGAGACTAAATTCTCCAATCAAAAGACAAAGGGTGAGGGAATGGTTAGAAAGGCAAGACCTATCTATAGGCTGCTATAAGAGATTCCTTTCAGGTCTAGAGACACATGTGGATTGAAAGTGAAGGGATGGAAAATCATTTATCATGCAAAGTGATTATCATGAAAAGAAAGCCAGGTAGCAATATATTCATTGGACAAAGAGACTTTAAAAAAAAAAAAAGACTGCAAAAAGAGACAAAGAAGGATACTATATAATCATAAAGGGAACAATCCAACAAGAAGATATAACAATTTTAAATATTTATGCACACAAAATGGGAACACCCACATAAATAAAGCAGCTAGTAACAAACATATAGGAATTAATTGACAATATACAATAATACTAGGTGATTTTAACATCCTAGTTATATCAATGGACAGGTCATCCAAACGGAAAAGCAACAAGGAAATGGTGGCTGTGAATTACCTACTGGACCACATGGATCCAAAAGATAAATTGAGAACATTCCATCCTAAAACAGCAGAATACACATTCTTTTCAAGTGCACATGGAACAGTCTCCAGAATAGGTCATGTATTATGCCACAAAACAAGTCTCAACAATTCAAAAAGATCAAAGTCATACTATGCATGCATTTTGATCACAATGCTATGAAACTAGAAACCAACCACAGGAAAAACCTGGCAATAACACAAATACATGGAGGTTAAATAATATGCTACTAAACAATGAATGGCCAACCAGGAAATCAAAGAGGAAATTTAAAAAATATATGGAGACAAATGAAAATGAAAATCTACATTCCAAATTATTTGGGATGCAGTAAAAACTGCTCTAAGAGGGAAGTTTATAGCCTGTAGATATTCCTTAAGAAGCAAGAAAAATCTCAAAAAAAACAAACCTTAACCAAAAAGAGCTAGAAAAAGAACAAACAGAACCAAAAACCAGAAGAAGGAAGGAAATATTAAAGATTAGAGCAGAAAGAAATAAAAAAAATCTCATAAACAATGAACAGATAAATGAAACCAGGAGCTGGTTCTTTGAATAGATCAACAAAATTGATAAAGCTTTAGCCAGACTCATCGAGAGCGAGCGAGCAAACAAGTGAGGTCAAATAAACAAAATCTGAAATGAAAGAGGAGATTTAACAACTGACCCCTCATATTACAAAAGGATATAAGAATATTATGAAAAATTATATTGCAACAAATTGGACAATCTATAAAAATGGATAGATTCCTAGAAACATATAACTTTTCAAAACTGAATCAGGAAGAAATAGAAAATTTGAACAGAATGACTACCAGCAGTGGAATTCAATCAGTAATCAAAAACTCCCAACAAATAGTCCAGAATCAGACAGCTTCACAGGTGAATTCTATCAAACATTTAAAGAAGAGTTAATATCTATTCTCAAACTATTCCAAAAAATAGAAGAGGAAGGAAAAATTTCAAATTTATTCTATGACTCCAGCATTACCTTAATATCAAAACCAGATTAAGACACTACAAACATGATAACTACAGGGCAATGTCTCTGATGAATGTAGATGCAAAAATCCTCAAAATAATATTAGCAAACCTAACCCAACAATATATTAAAATATAATTAACTGCAATCCAGTGGCATTGTTTCCTGGGATGCAAGAGTCCTTCAATATTTGAAAATCAATCAATGTGATACATGAGATGAACAGGAGAAAGGAGAAAAACCACATGATCATTTCAATAGCTGCAGAAAAAGCATTTGACAATTATATGATAAAAATTCTCAACAAAGGGAACTTACCTCAGCATAATAATGGGCATATATTAAAAACCAACAGCTAAGATTATACTGAATGGTGAAAAACTGGGAGATTTTCCCCTTAGGTCAGGAACAATACAAAGATGACCATTCTCACCACTTTTATTCAGGACAGTATTTTAAGTCCTAGTCACTGTAATCGGACAAAAAAAAGGCATCCAAATTGGTAAGGAAGAAGTAAAACTTTACCTGCAGATGACATCATACTATGCATAGAAAACCCTAAAGACTCTACCAAAACACTACTAGAACTGATAAATGAATTCAGTAAGGTTGTAGGATACAAGATCAATATGCAGAAATCTGCTGTATTTCTTTATACCAATAATAGTAACAGAAAAATAAATTAAGTAAACAATTTCATTTATGATGCACCAAACATAAAAAAATACCTAGGAATAAACATAACCAAGAAGGTGAAAAATTTGTACTCTGGAACTATAAAACATTGAAAAAAGACATTGAAGACGGCACAAACAAATGGAAATGTATCCCAAGCTCATGGATTGGAAGAACACATATTTTTTAAATGTCCATACTACATAATCTATAGATTTAACGCAATCCCTATTGAAATGCCAACAGCATTTTTCATAGAACTAGAACAAATAGTCCTAAAATTTGTATGGAACCACAAAAGACCTGAATTATCAAAGCAATCTTGAAAAAAAAACAAAAACAAAACTAGAGGTATCATAATCCCAGATTTGAAGATATACTGCAAAGCTGTAGTAATCAAAATAGTATGGTACTGGCACACTAAGAGGCATATTGAGCAATGGAACAGAAAAGAGAGCTCAGGAATAAACCCATAATTATATGCTCAGTTAGTCTTTGACAAAGGAGGCAAGAATAGGCAAGGGAAGAAAAAGACAGTCTCTTCAACCAACAGTGCTGGGAAAACTGGACACCCACATGCAAAAGAATGAAACAGGACCACTTTTCTTTTTTTAATTTTTATTTATTTTTTTAGAGAGAGACAGACAGACAAAGTGTGATCGGGGGAGGGGCAGAGAGAGAGGGTAACACAGAATCTGAAGCAGGCTCTGGGCTTCCAGGTTTCAGCACAGAGTCCAATGCGGGGCTTGAACTCACAAACCGTGAGATCATGAACTGAGCGGAAGTCAGCTGCTCAATCAAATGAGCCACCCAGGTGCCCTGAAACATGACCACTTTCTTACACCATACACAAAAATAAAGTTAAAAAGGATTAAAGACCTAAATATGAGAGCTGAAACCTTTAAAATCCTAGAAAAGACACAGGCAGTAATTTCTGTGACATTACCCGTTCCAACATTTTTTTTTAGATGTGTCTCTTCAGGCAAAGAAAACAAAGGCAAAAATAAATGATTGGTACTAGAACAAAATAAAGTGCTCCTGCACAGGAAAGGAAATAGTCAACCAAACTGAAAGACAATCTATTGAATGAGCTAAGGTGATTGCCAGTTACATATGTATCTGATCAATTGTTAGTATCCAAAATACATAAATAACTTACACAATTCTACTCCAAAAAAATAAAATATCCAATGAAAAAATGGGCAGAAAACTACGAAACATTTCTCCAAAGAAGACATGCAGATAACCAACAGACACATGAAAAGATGCTCACCATCACTAATCATCAGGGAAACACAAATCAAAACCATAATGAGCTATTACCTTACACCTTTAAGAATGTCTGAAATGAAAAACACAGGAAACAGTAAGTGTTGCCTAGAATATAGAAGAACAAAAAGCCCTCATGCATTGTTGGTAGGAATACAAAAAGTGCAGCCATTGTGGAAAACAGTAGAGAGGTTCATCAAAACATTAAAAACAGAATTACCATATGACCAGTAATTCCCATACTGAGTATTTACAAAGAATATGAAAACACCAATTCAAAATGATATACGCACCCTTCTGTTTATTGTAGCATTACTTACAATAGCCAGGATTTAGAAGCAATCCAAGGGTCCATCCATAAACGAATGGATGAAGAAGATGTGGTGCATATGTGTGTACACACATACACACACACACATACACATACACGTATATATGTAGATACATACTGTGGAATATTAGCCATGAAAAAGAATGAAATCTTGCCATGTGCAACAACATGAGTGTACCTAGAGGGTGTAAAGCAAAATGATATAAGTTAATCAGAGAAAGACAACTACCATATGATTTCACAGATACATGAAATTTAAGAAAAAAAATAAATTAACTAACAAATAAAAAGGAGATAAACGAACAAACCAACAAACAAAAAACCAGACTCTTAAATACAGAGAAGAAGAGAGTTAGGTGGAAGGATGAGTGAAATAAAGGAAATTATACATACACTTATCTTGAAGATGTCTAAGAAATGTATGGAATTGTTGAATCATTATATTGTATACCTGAAACTAACATAACACTGTATGTTAATTATATTTAAATTAAAAGAAAAATTCTGATTTCAATTCTTTTGGATAGGTACCCGGGAGTAGGATTAATGATCATATTTTTTTTAGTTAATCAAGGAAACCTACGTTGTTTTTGATTGTGGCTGCACCCTTTTACATTCTTGCTAATAGTGCACAAAAGTTCCAATATCTCTATAACATTGCCAACACTTATTATTTTTCTAACAGCCATTTCTACAGGTGTGAGGTGATGTCTTTTGTGGTTTTTACCAACATTTCTCTGATGATTAGTGATATTGAGCACCTCTTCATATTTCTGTTGGCAATTTGTATGTTTTCTATAAAGAGATTTCTATTCACGTCCTTTGCCTTTTTTTCCTTGTTCTTTGTTTGTAGGAATTCTTTATACATTTTTTTAAATTAACCCTTTAACAAATATATCATTTTCAAGTATGTTTTCCAATTCCAGAAGCTGCTTTTTAACTGTTGATTGTTTCCCTTACTGTACAAAAGCTTTCCAGTTTGATGTAATCCCACTTGCCTATTTTTTGAAATATATGAAATAGAGACTAGAAAAACTATAGAAGTTGGTTTTTTGAGAAGATAAACAAAATGGACAAAACTTTAGTTAGATTAATTAAGAAAAAAAGAGAAGATTCAAATAAAATTAAAAATGAAAGGCGATGTTATAATTGTTGCCACAGAAATACAAAGGTTCATAAGAGACTGCTTTGAAAATTATAAAGAAAAAATTAGATAACCTACAAGAAATGGATAAATTTCTAGAAATATACAGCATATCCTGGCTGAATCATCAAGAAACAGAAAAAGTGAACAGACTAATAATGAGTAAGGAGATTGAGTCAGTAATCAAAAACCTCCCAACACAGAAAAGCCCAGGACCACATGGCTTTGCTGGTGGATTCTACCAAACATTTAAAGAAGGATTAGTGGGGCGCCTGGGTGGCGCAGTCGGTTAAGCGTCCGACTTCAACCAGGTCACGATCTCACGATCTCGCGGTCCCTGAGTTCGAGCCCCGCGTCGGGCTCTGGGCTGATGGCTCAGAGCCTGGAGCCTGTTTCCCATTCTGTGTCTCCCTCTCTCTCTGCCCCTCCCCCGTTCATGCTCTGTCTCTCTCTGTCCCAAAAATAAATAAACGTTGAAAAAAAAATTAAAAAAAAAATAAAGAAGGATTAGTGACAATCCTTTTCAAATCTTCCAAATAAGTAAATCAAGAAAAAAAGAATATAGATATAGATATATAGATATAGTAACAATTCCAAACTGATTTTTCAAGTCCAGCATTACTCAGATACCAAAGCCAGACAAGGACACTACAAGAAAATTATGAGCCAATTACTCTGATCATCATAGATGCAAAAATCCTCAACACTTTCTAGAAACCCAAATTGAACAGAACATTAGAAGGATCCTCTACCACCTTTAATTGGGATTTATCCCTGGAATGTAAGGATGATTCAACAAAAACAAATCACTTAATGTGATGTACCACATTAACAAACTAAAGTATAAAAATTATAGGATCATCTCAACAGATGCTGAAAAAGCACTTGGAAAAATTCAATATTCTTTTATGATAAAATCCTCAATAAACTGGCTACAGAAGGAATGTAAAACAACATAATAAATGGTGTATGTGACAAGCTCAGAGCTAACATCATACTCAATAATGAAAAGCTGATTTTATTCTAAGATTAGTATCAAGTATGTCCACTCTCATGACTTCTATTCTTTTTTTTTTTTTAATTTTTTTTTTCAACGTTTATTTATTTTTGGGACAGAGAGAGACAGAGCATGAACGGGGGAGGGGCAGAGAGAGAGGGAGACACAGAATCAGAAACAGGCTCCAGGCTCTGAGCCATCAGCCCAGAGCCTGACGCGGCTCTCGAACTCCCGGACCGCGAGATCGTGACCTGGCTGAAGTCGGACGCTTAACCGACTGCGCCACCCAGGCGCCCCTCATGACTTCTATTCAACTAATACTGGAAGTCCTAGTGAGAGCACTTAGGGAAGAGGTATAAATAACAGACATCCAAATCAGAAAGGAAAAAATAACATTGTCTCTGTTTGCAGATAGTATGATATCATATATATAAAAAACCAAAATCTCCACAAAAATATTACTAAAATTAATAAACAAATTCAGTAAAGTTTCAGTAAACAAAATCAACACAAAAAAGCAACTGCATTTCCATACACCAACAACAAACTGTCTAAAAAGAAAATTAAAAATAACCCCATTTGCAATAGCATTAAAAAGAATAAAATGCTTAGGAATAAATTTAGCTAAAAAGATGAGAGATTTGTGCAATGAAAATGACAATACAGTGATGAAAAAAATCAAAGAAGACACAAATAAATTAAGACATCCCTTGTTCACACATCAGAAGAATTAGTATTGTTAAAATGTCCATAGTATCCAACATGATCTACATATTCAAAGGATTTTCCATCAAAATCCCAATGGAATTTTTGTAGAAATAGAAGAAACATTCCTAAAATTTGTATACAGTAACAAAAACCCAGAAAAGACAAAAAGATCTTGATAAACAACAAAGCTGAAGTCATTATATGTTCTGATTTCAAAATATATTACAAAGCTCTAGTAAGTAAAACAGTATGGTAATGGTATAAAGACAGGCAAATGGAACAGAATAGAGAGCTCAGGAATAAATCCATGCATATATGGACAATTGATCTTCAACAAGTGCAGCAAGAGTACAGAATGGGGAAAAGCACAGTCTATTCAACAATGTTGGGAAAACTGTATATCTATATGAAAAGGATAAAATTGGACCCCTGTCTTACACTACACACAAAAATCAACTCAAAATGGATTAGACTCAACCTTAAGACCTTAAACTATAAAACTCCTAAAAGAAAGCATAGAGACATAGGGGAAAAGTTTCCTAACATTGGTCTTGGCAATGATTTCATAGATATGACATCAAAAGCACAAAGTAACAAAAGGAAAAAAGAATTCAAATTTGTAAAACAGAATACATTGTCAAGATCTTGGAAGAAAACTGTTCATTTTCAATATGTTAAAGATTAAATTCAGGAGAATATGGGAATTTATATAAAAAGTGTGAAAATAAATAGGCGCATTAAAAAGGTATTTTACTATTTTGTGTTCTGTAGATGCTTATATTACAATATGATAAACAAGGATGAAGAAAATTTCCTTTATGTTTGTAAAAAGAAATACAAATTACACTTGAGCATGGCTATGATCCAATTGTTTTAAAGATTTGCTTAGTTATTTAACATGAAAATATTTCACAAATTTGAAAAACTAAAATAAGCTCAATCATTATATTATATAAATATCATGGCATGTGAATATTTAAAATACCACTTTTTTGTTACAAAGATAGAAGGTAAGGCATATACCATATACTTGTGGGTAGTGGTAGTGGAAAATTGATGCTTCACGTAGTCTATCTCACCCACCCTGATGCTTCTTTGCCTGAATCTATTCAAAGAGTAAACAAACAAACAACCATCAAATCTCAGGTTATACATTTGCTAATGGTTTTGAACAATTAAAACTTAGATAACCAAAAATGATTATCTGTATTTTATTACCTGGAATATTATACAGGAAAATTATTTCAAGGGTAAACAGAAATGAATGAAAAATAATAACTACTTGGCATTTTCAAAATATGTTTAAGAAGCTGAATAACAACCAAAACTGTTTCCTGTAAAACCTGTATATACTTTTTAAAAAATTAAAAAAATTTAATTCCAGTATAGTAAACATACAATGTTATACTAGTTTCAGATGTACAATATAGTGATTCAACAATTCCATACACTACCCTGTGCTCATCACAACATGTGCACTACTTAAGTTGCATCACCTGTTTTACCTATCTCATCACCCACCTCCCCTCTGACCCCCCGCCCTGTAACCATCAGTTTGTTCTCTATAGTTAAGAGTCTGTTTCTTGGTTTGACCCTCTCCCTTTTTTTTTCTTTGCTCATTCATTTTGTTTCTTAAATTTCACATATAGATGAATGGATAAAGAATATACGTATATATATTTATATATATAATATATATAATGGAATATTATTCAGCCATAAAAAGGAATGAAATCTTGCCATTTGCAACAACATGGATGGAATGGTTGGAGCTATAGTATATAATGCTAAGTGAAATAAGTCAGTCAGAGAAAGACAAATACCATATGATTTCACTTGTAGGTGGAAGTTAAAGTTGTATATACTTTAATGTCATTCACCAAAACCCAAAGATTGTCTTCCTTTAAGAATGAAGGAGAAAGTATCCAAATCTGATTTCTGTCTGTTTGGTTTTTTGCCAAGAAAGTGGATTAACTTCATTTGCAGTAGTGTTAGAGCCTCTATCTCTGTCTTAATGCAGTAAAATTTTAAACTTCAAATTATCTATTCATAAGATCTTCCATACTATTCTGGTATTTATAATTTTCTTCAAAATAGTTCATCACAGACTCTATTATATTATGCATATATTATATATTATATAATACAAATATATAATATAATATATATATTAATTAGTTCAAGTTTCAATTCTATGCACAGTCACTTCAAATGGAAAAATCCATACTCCATATGATTTCACTTATATGTGAAATTTAAAAAAATGGATAAACAAATAGCAGAAACAGACCCATAAAATACAGAGAAGAAAATGATGGCTGCCAGAGGGGAGATGGGGGTGGGGATGGGCAATATGGGTAAAGAAGAGTGGGAAGGTTTCTAGTTATGAAATGAAAGGTACAGCACAGGGAATATAGTCAATGGTATAGCACTCTATAGTGACAGATGGTAGCTATGCTTGTGATGAGCCTAACATAAAGCATAGATTGTTGAATCTCTATGTTGTACACCTGAAACTAATGTAACATTTTGTGTCAACTATACTTTAATAGAGAAAACTAAATTTAAAAATTCTGAAAAGCTATTTCCTAACACTTTACATGTTACTCACTTGTTGATGCATAAACATATCAACTGGCTGACAGATTTTTATTTACAAATTTATTCATACTTAGAATGAATGCAAAAACACTTGTGAGGGATTTTTTAAAAACTTAACCAGTTTTGGAGTGCCTGGGTGGTTCAGGGGGTTAAGCTTCTGACTTTGACTCAGGTGATGATCTTATGGCTCCTGGGTTCCAGCCCCATGTCCGGCTCTGTGCTGACAGCTCAGAGCCTGGAGCCTGCTTGGGATTCCTTATCTCCCTCTCTCTCTACCCCTCCCCTGCTCATGCTCAATCTCTCTCTGTCTCTCAAAAATAAATAAATGTTAAAAATTTTTTTTTAACTTAACCACTTTTCTGGGCTGCCTGGGTGGCTAAACTGATTAAACATCCAATTTTGGCTCAGGGCATGATCTCATGGTTTGTGGGTTGGAACCCCACGTCAGGCTCTCTGCTGACAGCTCAGAGCCTGAGTGTGCTTCAAATTTTGAGTCTTCCTCTCTATCTGTCCCTTCCCCATTTGGCTGTCTCTCTTTTTCTCAAAAATGAATAAACATTTTTAAAAAGTTAAAAAAATTAACCAGTTTTCCACTTTTTATAAGAATTGTTTCTGATTCTAAAGATTGATATGTTTAGCACATGCTAGGAAATTATCCTGGACTCCACTTAGCTTAATTAAAACCCAAGTCTACTTAAAAGAATATAGAATGCCTCAAAGGACTGGGCTGTTGTGGTATAATGTAAAAAACACTGATTTCAAGTTAAAAGACTTGAGTTTCATTCTCTCTAGTCTAACCTTATTAGCTGTGCCAGTTGGAAAATTACTTGAGTATGTAAAATCCGAGCTCTTTATTTGACAGAATTGAAAAGAAAATATGATTGTTAACATTTAGGGAGTATACACTATATCTTAGTCACGTTGATTTATATAAACCAAAGCCTCAGTCTTTATAATCATACAAAATAAGTAATTCTTAACATTTACCAAACACTTATTATATTCAGTGTGCTTTAAAAACACATATTAACTTTATACATAGTATCTGGCAACTCGCTGTGTTGTTTTAAGGTAAAAGCAAAGTATAATATGGAAATACACTTTGCAAGCTTAGATCCTATATTTTCTTTTAAATACAGAAGATAGCATTATGGAATTATGAAAAATTACAGATTGAATGTAATAAAACACCCACCAAACCTAGCTGATTTTTTTTAATCTTTATTTATTTTTAAGAGAGAGACAGAGTGTGAGCAGGGGAGGAGCAGAGAGAGAGGGAGACACAGAATCTGAAACAGGCTCCAGGCCCTGAACTGTCAGCACAGAGCCCAACACAGGGCTCAAACTCATGAACCATGAGATGAACCATGAGATGAACCTGAGCTGAAGTCAGACGCTCAACCAACTGAGCCACCCAGGTGCCCCCTAGCTGAATTATATTACAAGTGATGTCATTGTTTAATTTTAAAAGGAAAGAAGTCTATGTCTCATTGATGTCAGAATTGTATGTAGTGAAGGCAGTGTCCACCTTGTAGTTGGCTGGCTGTACTGTGGCCTCTGAGTGAAGAGGATGGAGGCAAGCCAAATAATTAAATAGCTTAGCCCAAAGTCTCTTCTCACATTCCATTGGTCAAATTAGTCATCTGACTTACTTAACTGCAAGAGAGGTCAGGAATTGCAAATGTATATCGATATAAGGGATTACCAATAGTAGTCTGCTGTACCAGCCAAAATTATTACTAGAAGATTTCAATTTTTGAAACTGTAGTTTCCAGATGATGAGCCATTTTGGCTTAACTTTAAGAGATGTGCCATCTGACTCCACATCTTAGCATAGGGAGTTTTTTATATAGTATATTTTGAAGTTGTTATAAATCTTATTATAATACAGTTTTCTGAGATTTTTAGTATAAAGAAATAATTACTTTAATTTAAGTATTAATTATTTATTTTGAGAGAGAGAGACACACAGCATGAGCAGGGGAGGGCCCAAAGAGAGGGAGGGGGAGAATCCCAAGTAGGGTCTGTGCTGTCAGCGCAGAGCCTAATGCAGGACTCAAACTCATGATATTAGATCATGGCCTGAGCCAAAATCAAGAGTCAGATGCCTAACTGACCGAGCCACCCAGGTGCCCCTACTAGAAAAATTTTATATCAATCACTTGCAACTGTGCTGCATAAAAATGAAACTGCATCAATATGAATCTCAGAAAAAGTATGAGAGGCCTGGAACAGAACAAAATGTAAGCATATGAAAGAACTACATGTTCTAAAATATCTTAAAACATGCCAGACATACCAATATCAACTTGAACATGGAGGATAACATACACAATGCTTAAAAGTTCAAAGATATTTAGAATATTTAGGAAATGTAACTTTTTTTTTATTTAAAAAAATTTTTTTAGTGTTTATTATTTTTGAGATAGAGAGAGACAGAGACAGAGAGACAGCGACCAAGCAGGGAAGGGGCAGAGAGAGAGGGAGGCACAGAATCAGAGGCAGGCTCCAGGCTCTGAGCTATCAGCACAGAGCCCGATGCCGGGCTCCAACTCACAGACCGCGAGATCATGACCTGAGCCGTAGTCGGCCCTCAACCGACTGAGCCACCCAGGTGCCGCAGGAAATGTAACTTTCAAAATACATCAGAATAATATGCATTAATAGACATTGCTATTTACATCAGCCTGTCACCAAGTACACAAGGAGCTTTTACCAAGATTAAAAATATGCTGAATCATAAAACAAAACTCAGTATGTTTTAAAAGTTTGAACTTTGAGGTCATGTATTCTGTGACCAAAATGGAATTAGAATATAATTCAATAAAAATAAGATATCTAGAAATTATACAACCAAATTTATTAAACAGTTTCTAAACTATTTAAAAAAACCCAAAAGAATAAGCATTTTAAGATCTTTCATGTGATTTATAATGAAAGGACAACGTTTCAAAATTCATGGAAGAATAAAGCATCAAGAAGAAAATGTAAGCCTTGAATATAGTTTTCAAAAAAGAAGACATGTTTTATATAAATAATAAAGATTAAGCCCAAATGTAATAGAAAGAAAGAAGTAATAAAGAGAAAAACCCAATTAATAAAAAGTTGCCAGCAATGGAAATGTGTAGAGACTCAAACTTTAGTTCCTTAAGAATTCAAATAAAATTAATAAAACCATAAGAACATTATAAAGAAAAGAAGAAAAAACAAGTTACCAATAACAAGGAAAAATGGTATCATTGCATATTCTACCTATTAAAATAATAATTAAATATTACAAACTTTATGGGAATAAATTAGTCAACTTAGATATAAATTGGAGAAATTATTTACAATACGCAATTTATCAAAGTTGACATGACAAGAAATCTAAAACATTAAGAGCCTATATTTATTAATAAATCTTATGTGAATAACAATATATATTCTCACACAGAAAAGTATAATCCCAAATGGATTATTTGGTTATTTCTACTAGTTAAGGCAGAAATAATACAAATCTTAGAAATTTTGTCAAAAAGCAGCAAAGGAGAAACCACTCCTGCAATCATTATAAAAGGCCAGGTAGGCCTGGTACCAAATTCCAGCAAAGGTATTAAAAAAAAAGAAATTACAATTTTTTATCCTTTATGAGCATACATTCAAATGTCATTAACAAAATATCAAAGGAACAAACCCAGCAATAAAAAAAGATAATATATCATAATAAACAAAAATTGTATTCCAGAAAAGAAGGATTAGTTTAACACTTAAAAACCAATCAATGGAATTACTTCATTTCATTTACAGAATAATAGATAAAATCAAATGAACATTTTGATATGCATAAAAAAGCATATGATACATTTCAATACCTGTTCATGGTGAAAACACTCAAAATTAGAAATGGAGGAATTAAGATGTCAAGTAGTAGGGATATCCTGGGCTCATCTCATCCCTCAAACACAGCTAGATCAACATCAAATCATTTTGAACACCTAGGTAATCGATCTGAGGTTTAAGAAAACAATCTGTATAATTTGAGGGAGAGAACATGGCAGGTACATGGTAAGGAGAAGGAAATTGGGGGAAAGAAAAGCCACTGTGTGGCAGAGAGGAGGGAGCCCTTTTCTCAGAGAGGAGAAAGAGGGGGAGAAAGGGCAGTGTATCGGGTTCATGCAAGAAAAGAACTCTGCCAAAACCACTGACTGGGGAATCATTAGGAACTGATTATCACAAGTTGTTGTAAACAGTGGAGCTGAAATTCTGAGTTTTTGGAAGTCTGCGCTATTCACCGGAGTAGATTTGGGCACGCAGTGGTGCTCCTGGGGAGAAGGAAGGAAGGTCCAGGAGCAGACAGTGGAGAGTGTGGTGTAGGGATCCCTGAGTTTCAGTGGGCAAGAACATTCTCTTTCATAGAGCGTTCTGGAAGAGGGTATATTGCTTCTATAAGGACAAAAGTCCTGATTGGTGCCCTCTGAGTGGCTTTTCAACAATTGCAGACAGAGGCACACGTGTAGGGCAGATAAAGCACTCATAGCTTCTTGCTGTGCTTCACCACAAACTCCAGGAGCCTGCACAGTCGTAATACTTATTTTCTCGGACAGAACAGTGCCAGGGACAGCGCTGTGAGCCTCTCCTCCACAGGAGGGGAGCAGGTCTGTGCCTTGCCGGGTCTTCTAAGATTTGGAGTTTTGAATCCTGATGATGTGCCAGAGATAAAATACAGGAGAATGTGACACCCAGTGTGTCGATGGCCCTGGCACAGATGGGTTGAGGGCAGGGATCTGAAAGAAGCCTAGGACATAGGAGGGGAGACTGTTTGTTTATCTGTGAGGCCTACCTGAACAGTGGCGGCAGGAGCACCCCTACCCGAGGACAAGAGAGTGGGGTGACATCATCTCCTCCCAGCCCAGCAGCACAGTTGGACTTCAGTGAACAACACAGTGCCCCCAGTGGAGGCTGGAGCTGCTTACATCAAATCTCATGCCCCTGCACCTTGCAGGGACATCTTTTCTAGGTCAGGTCTGACTGTGAGCCAGTACTGTCAGCCTCTCCCCCAGAGGACCAGCACAGGCACCCCACATGCACCAAATCTACTGATCATAGAGTGCTCCAAAACATCAGCTTCAGTTTTGGTGGAACTAGGACTAGGCTTTTTCTTTCTTTTAATCAGCTTTATAGTTTGTTTCTTTGTTTACTTTGTTTCCTTTTCTGTTTTTTGTTTTTTTTAAATTTTTTAAATCAGGCTTCTTTTTCCCTGCTTTCTTTTTCTTTGGAATCAGACATATAGTTTTTTGTTTGTTTGTTTTTGTTCCTTTTCTTTTTCTCTTTTTTTGGATCAGGCTTTTTTTTTTTTAAATCAGTCTTATTTTAACAAACAAATCAAAGCATATCTAATTAAAGGTCCAAACAATCCCCACTGAAAGCAAGGAGGAACTCTGCAGAGGAATGACCTGGGGGAAAGAACAACCAAATGACAATAGCAGAGTATACACAGCATATGCGAAAAACACTTCCTGAATCTCCAGGCCATGGACAGTGTATAACTCCTTCTTAATATAGCATTATTCTCAGGAAAATAAAACATTACAAGCTTTCAAAAAACACAAAAGAGAGAAACCTAGACAAAATGACAAGATGGAGGAACCTTCCCCTGAGGAAAGATCATGAAGAAACCACAGCCAGGGATTTGCTCAGAACAGATATAAGTAACATAATGTGAACAAGAATTTAGAAAAAACAGTCATAAGAATACTAGCTGGGTGTGAAAAAAACATAGAAGAAACCAAAGAAACCTTTGCTTCAGAGATAAAAGACCTAAAAACTAGTCAGGCCGAAATAAAAAGTGCTATAACTGAGATGCAAAACTTACTGGATATAATGACAATGAGGACGGAAGAAGCAGAGGATAGAATAGGTGATATAGGTGATATAGAAGATAAAATTATGGAAAATAATGAAACCGAAAAGGAGAAGGGAGGAAAAACTGTTAGATCATGAATACAGACATAGGGAATTCAGTGATTCTATACAGGGCAATAATATCCATATCATAGGAATCCCAGAAGAAGAGGAGGAAAAAGGAATAGTAGGTTTATTTGAACAAATTATAGCTGAGAATTTCCCTAATCTGGGGAAGGAAATAGGCATTCATAGACAAGAGACACCGAGAACTCCCCTCAAAATCAATAAAAACAGGTTAACACCAAGACACATCATAGTGAAACTTGCAAAATACAAAGATAAAGAGAAAATTCTGAAAGCAGCTAGGGACAAAGTCCTTAACCTACAAGGGTAGTAACATAAGGTTAGCAGCAAATTTGTCCACAGAAACTTGGCAGGCCAGAAGGGAGTGGCAGGATATATTCAGTGTTCTGAAGGGGAAAAATATGCAGCCAAGAATTCTTTATCCAGCAAGGCTGTCATTCAGAGTAGAAGGAAAGATGAAGAGTTTCTAAGACAAGAAATAGAGGGAAACTTCTTCCATATGATTGACGATAACTTCTCTGAAAACAAACTAATACTATACTCAACGATGAACTTTTCAATATTTTCTCTCTAAGAATGGGAATAAAACACAAATGTCATTATTAACATTTATTTAATATTTTACTGGAGCCTCTAGTTGTCCAATAAAGAAAAAATGGCATATATATTAGAATGAAAGAAATGAGACAGTGTCTGCTCATAAAACTTGCATATAGAAAACCCACAAAGAATCTATAATACCAAATATTTACTAGCACTAATAAATGAATGAATCAAGGTCACAGGATATAAGAATACAAGATACAGGGCATACCTCAGAGATATTGTGGGTTCAGTTCCAGACCACTCCAATAAAGCAAATATTGGAATAAAGTGAATCAAATGAACATTTTGGGTTCCCAATTCATATAAAATTCATGTTTATACTATACTGTAGTCTTTTAAGTGTGCAATAGCATTATGTCTTAAAAACAATGTACATACCTTAATTCAAAAGTACTTTATGCTAAAAAGTGTTAATCATCATCTGAGCTTTTAATGAGTTGTAATCTTTTTGCTCGTGGAGGATACTGCCTTGATGTTGATGGCTGCTGACTGATCAGTATGGTGGGCGGTTGTGGCAATTTCTTAAAACAAGACAACAAGGAAGTTTGTGTTTCATCATTGTTATCAATTGACTCTTCCTTTCTTGATGAATTTCTCCATAGCATGTGATGCTGTTTGATATCATTGTACCCATAGAACTTCTTTCAAAATTGGAGCCAATCCTCTCAAACCCTATCACTGCTTTATCAACTAAATGTATGTAATATTTTAAATATCTTATTGTCATTTCAATAATTTTCATAGTATTTTCATCAGGAATAGATTCCGTCTCAAGAAGCAACTTTCTTTGCTTATTCAGGAGAAGCAATTCCTCATCTGTTTACATTTTATCATTTGATTACAGCAATTCAGTTGCATCTTTGGGCTCCACTTCTAAGTCTAGTTTCCTTGCTCTTTCTACCACATCTGCAGTTACTTCCTCCACTGAACTCTTTAATCCCTCAAAGTCATCCATGAGGGTTGGAATCAACTTCTTCAAAACTCCTATTAATGTTGATGTTTTGACCTTTGCCCATGAATCATGAATTCTTAACAGTGACTCAAATAGTGAGTCCTTCCCAGAATGTTTTCAATTTACTGTGTCCAGATCCATTAGAAAAATCACTAGTGACGGCAGCTGTTGCATTACCAAATGTATTTCTTTTTTCAGGTTTATTTATTTTGAGAGAGAGACAGGGAGAAGGGGAGGGGCAGAGAGAGAGTGAGAGAGAGAGGCCCAAGCAGGTTCTGTGCCATCAGCACAGAGCCTGATGCAGGGCTCAATCCCATAACCACAAGATCATGACTTGAGCTGAAATCAAGAGTTGGCTGCTTAACCGACTGAGCCACCCAGGCACCCACCCAAAAATATTTCTTAAATGGTGAGACTTAAAAGTTGAAATGACTCCTTGATTCATGGGCTGCAGAATGGATGTTGTTAGGAGGCACGAAAACAACATTAATCTCATTGTACAGCTTCATCAGAACTCTTGGGTTATCAGGTACATTGTCAAAGAGCAGTAATGTCTAGAAAGAATTTTTTTTTTTGAGCACTAGGACTCAACAATGGGCTTAAAATATTTAGTAAACCATGTTGTAAACAGATGTGCTATCATCCAGGCTTTGTAGTTCCAATTATAGAGCATAAGCAGAGTAGATTTAGCATAATTCTTAAGGGCCCTAGGATATCTGGAATGGTAAATGAACATTGGCTTCATTTTCAAGTCACCAGTTGCACTTGTCCACGACAAAAGAGTCAACCTGTCTTTTGAAGCTTTGTAGCCAAGCAATGACTTCTCCTCTTTAGCTATTCTAGATAGATGGCATTTTATTTCAATAAAAATTCTAAATGGCATCTTCTTCCAATAAAAGGTTGTTTCATCTACACTGAAAATCTGTTGCTTATTTGTAGCCACCTTCATTGATTATCGTAGCTAGATCTTCTGGATACCTTGTTGCAGCTTCTACATTAGCACTCCTGCTTCATATCATATTTTTATGTTATGAAGATGGCTTCTTTCCTTAAATTTCATGAACTAACCTCTGGTACAACTTGGCTAACTGCTTGGCCCAAAAGGCGTAGCATTTGGCCTACTTACGTTTTTGACATGCCTCTCTCAAAAGCTTAATAATTTCTAGCTTTTGGTTTAAAGTGAGAGATGTGTGGCACTTCCTTCCACTTAAACACTCAAAGGCCATTGTAGGGTTCTTAACTGCCCTAATTTCAATAGGTTATTTGTCAGAATAGCCTGAGGAGAGGGAGAGACACGGAAGAAATAGCCAGTAGGTGGAGCAGTAAGAATACACACATTTATCAATTAAATTCACTGTTTTCTTTGGGTATGATTTGTGGCACCTCCGAAAAATTGCAATAGTACCATTGAAGATCACTGATGACAGATCATCATCATAAATAAAATAATAATGAAAAAGCTTAAAATATTGCAAGAATTACCAAAATGTGACACAGAGACACAAAGTGAGCCAATGCTCTTGGAAAAAATGGTATTGGTAGACTTGCTTGATGCAGGGTGCTGCAAACCTTCAATTTGTAAAAAAAAAAAAAAAAAAAAATCAAAATATGCAGAGAATAATAAAGTGAAGTATAATAAAAAAGGTATGCCTATACAAAATTCAATTCCAATATCAAAAAGCAATTTAAAAATTTTTAAATGAAATTCTGACAAATAATGCTATACAATATAATGTTTAGTAACAAATTAAACAAAAGAAGTGTAAGAATAATCACTGAAAATTAGAAAATACTGCTGAGAAAATTTAAGAAAATCTAAAGAAATGGAGAGTAACACTATGTTGTGGGTTAGGAGGCAGTACTGTTAAGAAATTTATTTCCCCTAAATTTATCCATCACTGCAAATACAATTCTAATCAAAAACCCCACAACCAATTTTAGTATTTGAAAAATTGAGTCTTACATTTGTTTGGACAGTCAAAACAATTCTGAAAGAGGAGAATCTAGGTAGAGGATTCATATTACCTTGGATGAAGACTTATTTTCAATCTGTAGCAATTAGAACAGTGTGCTTCCAGCATAATCCTAGACAAACCATGGAAACGATAGAAAGTACAGAAGCAGAACTGTATATATATCTTTTTGGTATAGATGCCAAAAAAATTCAAAGAAAGTCTTCCACCCTTGTTACCTATTGCTGAAAAAAACTTTATATAGGTATGGGAAATAATTAACCTTGACCCTACTAGGGACAAAAATTAATACAAGATGGATCATAAGTATAATTATAAAAGATAAAAATTTGAAGTTTCTAAAAGAAAAAAGTATAATATGTTAATGACCTAAAATTATGCAAATATTTCTCTTATGGGAAAAAAAAACCTAGAAATAAAGAAAATATTATAAATTCAGATTCATCAAAATTGAAAACCTATGTTCATCAAAGACACATTTTATATGATTTTCTTTTCTTTCCTTTTTTAGCATATTGGTGGTTTAGCATATTGGTGGTGGTTTCTGTCATTGCTGTTATTTTTGTTGTTATTGTTGTTATTTTTCTTCCTCCTCCTCCTCCTCCTCCTCTTCCTTTTCTCCTCCTTCTCTTACTTTCTTTAGTGTTGTCCTTAGAGAGTTTGTAATATACATTTACAGCTAATCCACATCCACTTTCCAATAACTGTATACCTACATTTCGTGGATAGTGTACCTTATAATAACAAAATAATTCTAATTAACTTCATTCTGTCCCTTGTATCATTGCTGCCATTCATTTCACTTATGTATAAGTATACATGAGCATAGTTATCCATAAGATATATACCTAAGCATATATAACTGACTACATTGTTGGTGTTATTATTTTGAACAAATTGTCTGCTAATCAACTAAGAAAAGTAAGTTTTTATTTTACCTTCAGTGTTCCTTCTCTGATATTCTTTCTTACTTTGTGCAGATCTGCATTTCTAACTTATATTATTTTCCTTCTCACTAAAGAAATTCTTTTAGCATTCCTCTTAAGGCAGGTCTAGTGGTAACAGATTTGTTAAGTTTTGTTTGTCTGAGAAAGTCTTTATTACTCCTTTACTCTTGGAAAATAATTTTTTAGAGTACAAATTTCTAGTTTTGTCTTTATTTTCCCTTAACATTTTAAATATTTCACCCAACTCTCTTCTAGCAGGTATGGTTTCTAAGGAAACAATGGATGTAATTCTCCTTTTTCTTCCTCTTTACTTATGGTGTTTTCCACTCTGGATTCCTGCAGAATTTTTTCTTTACCTTTGATTGACCTAGATATAGTTTTTGAGCATTTATCCTGCTTGGTGTTCTTCAGCTTCCTAGATCTGTGATTTGATATCTCACATTAATTTGAGGAAGCTCTGGGTCATTATTTTTTCAAAAGTTCCTCTATTCCTTTCTCAATTTCTTCTCCTTACGGCATTCCCATTTGTGTACAAGTTTTATTGTTATCTCACAGTCCTGAATATTCTGTTTTTTTTTAAGTCTTTGTTCTCTTTGTTTCTCAATTTTCCAAGTTTCTATTGCTATGTCACTAATCTCAGACAGTCTTTTCTCACTTTTGTCCAATCTACTAATAAGCCCAGCAAAGGCACTCCTCATTCGTGTTACAGGTTTTTTTTTTTTTTTTTAATCTTTACCATTTATGGTGGGTCCTTTCTCAGGATTTCCATCTCTCTACCTACATTTCCCATCTGTTCCTGCATGCTGTCTACTTTATCTATTAGAGCTTTTAACATATTAGTAATAATTGTTATAAATTCCTGTTCTGATAATTCCAACATCCCTGCCATGTCTGGTCCTAATGTTTGGTCTGCCTCTTACAATTGTATTTTTTGCCTTTTAGTATGCTTTCTAATTTTTTTTTATAGCCAAACAAGATGAAAAAGGGGAATAGAACTGGTATAACTTAGCCTTTAGTAAAATGGCAGTAAGGTGTGAGTGAAGGGGAAGCATTTTACAGTCCTACCATCATCAGGTCTTAGTCTATTTGTGAGTCTATGTCTCTGGATTATGAACTTTATAATAAGACTTTCTCAGTTTTTTTTTTTCCTGTATGTAAGTGAGACACGATGACTACAGTGGACTGGAATTGGATATTTCCCTTTTACCAGATTAGTTAGGCTATGATAAAACTCCACCAGGTTAGGCTCTGGTGAACTAGCTCCCCTTGAAAGCAATCCTTGTTAAGAAGAACAGAGGGTTCTGGCATATTTCAAAATTGTTCCTCCACCCCCACCCCCCTCAGACAGAAGGAGGAGGGGATATTTCTCTTATACCTATTTTGAGAACGGGCTTAGGCTCCTGGAGATAAATTTCACAATATACTGAGTATCCTTTAGCACTGCCCCCACCCCCCGCTAGTATTTTAAGCTCTCAGAGTTGTCCACACTGAGCTTTTAGCAATTTGTCAATTGAATTTTGGGTTTTCCTAACCCTGTAGTAGTTCCCATGGTAGTTTTTGCTTGAAAGTCTCTGCTCTGATAAGGTGTTACTCCCTCTATTCGCCTCTGTCTCTTCAGTGTTGAGGGCAGTAGTTGGTCCTATGTCTTCCCATCTTTTATGGATCTAAGAAGAGTTATTAATTTTTCAGTGTGTTCAGTTTTACTTGTTGTTAGGATGGGGTAGTGACTTTCAAGATCTTTACATGTGCTTATGTAAGTCTAAAAGATAGGCAGAGAAAAGTATAATCCTTTATGGTTAAAATAGTATGCTAGTGGAAAGTAATACTTATGTATGCTCAAGTGGTGCCACTCTTTTAGTTATAACCTACATTGAGGTGGAGGGGGGATGTTTAAAATTAAAACATTTAAGAAAGGTACTTAGAGTCTTACTTTATTTTTTTTTATTTTTTTTTAACGTTTATTTATTTTTGAGACAGAGAGAGAGAGAGACAGCGCATGAATGGGGGAGGGTCAGAGAGAGGGAGACACAGAATCTGAAACAGGCTCCAGGCTCTGAGCTGTCAGCACCAAGCCCGACGCGGGGCTCGAACTCACGGACCACGAGATCATGACCTGAGCCGAAGCTTAACCGACTGAGCCACCCAGGCGCCCCCTTAGAGTCTTACTTTAAATCTCCTTGTTTCTTAACAATATTTCACATCACGTTAATAAATAATGTCCATTTAAATATCAACCACCTTTAATTACAATACATTTCAACAGATAGCATTACTAAATAACAATGGCAGTGTAAACTAGTTTAGTTTAGTTTCATTACATAAATTGAAAAAGACATCAAACTCATCTATGTTTTGTCAAATCAAATTAAAACTAGAGTGTAGGGGGCTCCAATGCCCATGCTCATTCCACACCCGGCCAAGTGGCCTGTGGGTGAGGGTCAAGGGCAGCCTCTTGGGGCCCGCCACACCGTGCAGCCTGCTCACATGCTCTGACTTGGGAGGGTCCTCCTGAACACAAGAGCAGACCTTGGTTGCAGTTAAGCCAGATGGGGTGTAGCTGTGGCTTTTTGGGTATGTGATGCAGTGCTTTGAGGAGAGGGCCTTCAAGCTGGTGGGGATGAAGATGTTGCAGATGACAGCGAGAGTCCTTGCACTAAGCCTTTCTACTCAGCTCTCATTAGCTACATGAGCTCCAGCCCCATGGTGGCCATGGTCTGTGAAGGCCCTGATGTGGTCTGCTCCTCAAGGGTCATGATAAGACTCAGTTGAGGCTGCCCCTGGCACTATGGAGAAAGGGGTGGGGAGGTGACTTCAGTGTCCACATCAGCAGGAACATCTTCCATGCCAGAGACTCAATGGAGGAAGACCAGAGGGAGATTCAGCTATAGTTCCAGATCAGGAGCTGGTGGACTGGGCAGAGGATGGCCACCAGAGCAGCACCTACCTGCCTGAACACTCAGGCTGCCCTCAGCCACCCCAGCAGCCACCCAGGATCAACTACTTCTGTTGACAAGAACTTGAGCCCACCCATGGTCTGCCCATCTGTCACAGACCACCTCCCTGCCCACCTTTTGCCACACCTCAGCCCAGAGCAACCAAAAGTTGATTTGAGCAACCAAAATTTATGTGCTATTTACTGTCCTAAGCCTGCAAGAAATCAGACCAAATCCTTTCTGTAGCAAAGTGCCCAGAAACCTTTAACGTGTCTCCAAATGCATGTAGTGTGACCTCCTTTCTCCCAAAGGGGAGGGACATTGAAATTCACTGTACTGTGCACGGGGGATGGATTGCTTATTACAGTTTCTGCCACCTCTGATGTATGGATGAGGACTTTATGCAAAGTTTTAAGAGTTTGAGAGTAGAAATAAAGCTTATTCTCACACATATGCACAAAAAACTATAGGGGTTTGGGTAAAACAATAGTACATTATTCTACTATTTCACTGTCCATACTGTGGTTTACACTAATTTTACATGTCTTTTGAGTTCAGTTATTTTTAAAAAATCATTATTTATTTATTTTGAGAGAGAGCGAGAAAGAGAGAGAGAGCACATGTATGGAGGAGGAGAGAGACAATCCCAAGCAGGCTCTGCGCTGTCAGCGCAGAGCTCATTGTGGGGTTCAGTCCCATGAACCGTGAGATCATGACCTGAGGCTAAATCAAGAGTTGGACACTTAACTGACTGAGCCACCCAGGCACCCCAAGTTCAGTTATTTTAAAAAGTGGAAAAGCTCAAAGATCTCAAACTGGTGGTGCAGCCTCAGCTGAGGAATACAGAATGTTTCTCTAGATAACATGTCTCTAAGCATTAGCTTGCAACAACTTTTCTTTTTGTATCACAGTTACAAGAACTTCTTGAACTGGAATTTTCAGAGAAGCCATACAAATGTATTGTTGTACTATGGGGGGGGGGACTACTGCAAAGAAATGTTTCATACTTTAATGTCTAATATGCATTGCCCATTAGATATATCCTCTTTGCTTTCCCTTTCCTTTCTTCAATATAGAGAAAAAATTGTCCATATTTTTTATTTTTTAAAGTTTATTCATTTTTGAGAGAGGGCGCATGCACACAAGCCTGTGAGGGGGGGAGGAGCAGAAAGAGAGGGAGACACAGAATCTGAAGCAGGTCCAGTCTCTGAGCTGTCAGCACAGCACCTGATGCAGAGCTGGAGCCCATGAACCATGAGATCATGATCTGAGTCCAAGTCAGACCCTTAAACGACTGAGCCATCCAGGTGCCCCAGTCTGTATTTTTTGAAATCTATTCTCTTTTTGATGACTTCAAGAGATGCTCAAGTTAGGTTATCATTCTGAGGATCAACTGCCTTTGAAGTTCAATTATTTAAGCAGATTAATGTTTTCTGTCACTAAGAGAACAACCCAAAATGACCCATTTGACTAACTGTCATTAACATGATGGTTCTGGAAAACTAATTGGTACACAGTCATATTCAAGGGAAAAATGCATTTGAAGGGTTTCTGTGACTTGTTTTTTCTTCTTTTCCTTTCGTTTTGGTTAGATGATTCATAGGAATCACCTATGAAATTTATATTTTGGAAAAAAAATTTTAGATTTTGGTGAACATATGTGCATAGTATGATTACAGCCTTCTTTACTACACTAGTACCTGAAGAGTAACACTCATTTTTACTGAAACTATTATATGTTGAAATAAGATTCATTTCACATATTATTTTGCAAAATCCCTGCTCAAGTTTAAGTATTGATTTTTTTTCTAAAACCTTGTAATTCCTTACTATAACTACTTTTCAACTACAGGTTTTCTAACAATGACTAGGCACAAACCACTAATAATTTTTACCCCTTAATAAGCATTGTATAAATAAGATAAAATTACTTTTGTTACAGAGAAAACATAAAATTTCTCTAGTGAATGCCTATTATTGACACACACATAAAAAATACTTTCCACGACAGACTTAACAACCAATAATGCATTAGTACTTGGTACCTAATTCCAGTAGACAAATTAGGAAAACAAACCCTGTCTTGTTCTATATCAATATAAACACTCCTATTTTAAATGTAGATATAATATTATGCAATACTCACTGTAAGTTAAGTAGTAACTTGGAGACAAAAATAGTCAGATATGTAATTTGCCTCTTAATTAGTGTCACATTGAATGTTCAAAAAGAGTTATTTTTAACTTTTTAAAACAAACTAATCTCTCAGACCAAATATTATTATATCTGAACCTAAAAATGTCAAATTCTGTTGGCTTCTATACCCACACCATGCACACAAATAAACAAACATACTAATAGACTACTTATTTTTAGCTAAAGCATTTTTTCCAACTTGTAAATATGGAGAATTTTTCAAAAAGGAAAGTAAAATCCTAAGGTGGGAGCTTTTTTAGATTTTTTTTGCTCACTCCCCAACACCTCCAAACACACACATTAGCCCAACTATGGTTGTAAACACTAGATAAACTGATTTCATATAAAAATCAATAGCATATCAACTACCCTGAAGAACACAAGTAGACTATTTTCTAAGCATTTGCTTATCTCCTTAAATGATGCAATAAATAAAGCTTCTGAATGACCACTTAGCAATTTAGGAAAAGCAGGGGGAGAACATCTGGCATCCTTTTATCTCCCTGTGGTAAGCAGGCAGAAAACTCTAAAAAAAAAAAAAAAAAAAAAAAAAGTCCATGCCCTAATCCCCAGAACCTGTAAATATGTTACCTTAATTGGCAAAAAAGATTTTAAACACTTGAAGGACCTTGAGATGGGGAGATTATTCTAGATTGTTCAAGTGGATCCAGTGTAATCATATGAGTCCTTAAAAGTGGAAGAGAAAGTTTGAAGACTGGATCAGAAAAGTGAGACAATGAAAGCAGGAGAAAAAGAGATGTGAAATGTGACGGACTCAAACTGCTATTACTGTTCTGAACATGAAGAAAGAGGGTCATGAGCCAAGGAATACGGGTAGCCTCTAAAAGATTGAATGACCTTCATCTGATAATCTACAAGGAAAAGAGGGCCTCAGTCCTACAACTGCATGGAATTGAATTCTGCCAACAACCTGAAGGAACAAGGACATTGATTCCCTGTTTAGCCACCAGGGAAGAATGCAGCCCCATTGACCACACAGATTTCAGCCTGACGAGACCTACATCAGACTTTGAACCCATAGAATTTAAGAAATCATGTTGTTTTAAGTCTATAAATTTGTGGCAGTAAGAGAAAGCTAATACATTCTTTTTACAAATATTTTCTGCAAGAAAACACTTTAATTGGAATGAATTTGTTTTATTTTTTTAATTTTTAAATTTTTTTTGAGAGACACAGAGAGAGAGAGAGAGAGAGGGCGCAAGCAAGCACGTGCAGGAGCTGGGGATGGGCAGAGAGAGAGGGGGACAGAGGATCTGAAGCAGGCTCTGCACTGACAGCACAGAGGCCTATGTAGGGCTCAAATTCAGGACCTGAGCTGAAGTCAGATGCTCAACAAACTGAGCCAGCCAGGCGCCCCAGAATGAATTTGTTTTAAAATAAAACAGGACTTTTGACTTTCTACTAAAGATTCTTAAATAAGTTCTCTGATTTTAAGCATTCTGGAATGATATATTTCTTTAGAAAATGATTTATTTCTTGCTTAAACAAATGAAATTCATTTTATCTTATTGTCTACATCATCCTAGATTTGAAACATGGTTTCACATCTCAGCCTTATTTACTGGAATACCGTGCAATTCCAAAAAGTATACAAAATGAACTGTTCCTGTTTCTGTGCCACTTTAACTAGATGCTCTATGTGCTCCATCAAACAGTAATCCTTCAGCTTTATTTTTATACTCAGACTTTCCCTTCACAATCTTTGCCAAATTACAGTGGTAATGGCAGTTACTTTTTTATAAGCAACAGGGCATCTGCAACATTGATTATCAAGTGATTCTGAAATTCCCAGTGTTCACACGTTGTTCTCACAAGACTTTGAGCATCATAAACTACAATATTCACTCATCATCAAGGGAAATATCTACTTTTTCCCCTTAAAAAAATCACAGCCTACCATTTCTTTGTCTGTTTCTGCAACAATGACTCAGGGTGCAAAGCAGTATGATTTAGAGCCAGTCTAAACAGTCACTTTCGTTTTTGGAAAAAAATCCTAGAAGCAATCCAAGTTAAGAATAAAAGTAAAAGTATTTCAGTTAGCTGTTTTATGCTGTATCCTTGATTGAGAACTTGTTCCAACTGGGAATGGGTCTTTTAATACCTTGGCTTATGTCAAATGAAAACAGTGAGTAGGAATATAATTCTCTTTTTTGTGAATGTTCATATTACTTTTTAACTCACTTATTTATTTATATTAATTTTTTAACAAAACTTTTGGTTATGTGACCTTCCAATTTAATTAGTACTTGAATTAATATGCCTGTCTCCTAAAGCACAGAACTTATTGAATGACAAAATGTCCTCAATGGAAATGCTTAACTTGAAACCTTGCCCTCAAAGAGCTATAATCCAAGAGAAGAAAACCTTGTGTTAAAAGACAGCATTTCATAATGATAAAACCCATAAGAGATGTGGTGGACATACAAAATACAGATGCAGTTAATCCAGGGTACAGTTAATTAGAGAGCTTCTTGAGAAATGTGGATTGATAGACCATCACTCTGAACAGAAGCAATAAGAAAAAAAAAAAAAAAAGGTTAAGAGTCTATGCACAAAGATCCAGGAAGACAACTCAGTACTTTGTTGACAATTGCTAGCAGGCAGTTGTGTACATCTGGAGGGCAAAGAGAGTAACCAGAAAGAAAATCTTAGAATACTATACTGTTTACATTATATCTGAAAAATAAAATTTGTGTTTCTTAACAGGGGAAGGGAGGTAGAAAAGAGATCTAACATTTATTCAACAGTTAGTATAAGCCAGACACTGATATTTATGCATACTATCTCTGTAAATTCTAACAGCAGTACAGGAAATAATATTATCTCTATTTTATTACAAAATAAAACAAGATTCACAGACATTTGAAGGCATGTGAGCAGTAAGTAGCAGGATTTAAACCTAGAACAATCTGATTCTAGTAAGCCTGTACTTTTTCTACAATATTGGGAGATTGGACCCTCCCTCAACACTACAATATTCTTTGTAGAATAATATGAAAGCTGATTTAACTTGTTCTCCATACAAACTTATTCAGCACTGAAATTCTTAATTTCCTTTTAGCAGTCTCTTAAAATCAAAGAACAAATTTTGTTTTACTTTCATCTTGAGGCCATTTTTATATGTGAGTATTTTAATCATTTCCACTATTTTTATGACACATTGAATCTGCATATGGAAAGACATAGGCATTGCACTAAGATACCCTGTATTATCAATACTGATCTTCCATTTTGGGAGATTCCCTTTTTACTAAGTATGCTTTCATTAGTGGTGGATTTTTCATAATTGGCTAGATCTCTAGATCTAATTATTTCATTTAATTGTCATATGATAGGAAGTAATAAGCTCCATATCACTATGAGTTTTCAGAATCGAACTGTATATATAGTTATATTGGAGGTTGGGCAAAATAAGCAGTGAAGCTTGAAAATGAAAAAGGGAAAACAGTTTTGATCATTCTAAGTTATAAAAGTACCAAAATAAAAACATGTTTAATACTCATTACTATTGAAACCACGATACTTTAGACATTTATACACACAGCAGCAGAGAGTTTAAAGTGTAAACTCTCCTGAAAATCTACAGTCCATACCTTAGAAAAAATTCATAGTCATTGAGTCATGAACTCAAAGACTAGACCTAAAGAAATGAATAGCGGGGCGCCTGGGTGGCGCAGTCGGTTAAGCGTCCGACTTCAGCCAGGTCACGATCTCCCGGTCCGGGAGTTCGAGCCCCGCGTCAGACTCTGGGCTGATGGCTCAGAGCCTGGAGCCTGTTTCCGATTCTGTGTCTCCCTCTCTCTCTGCCCCTCCCCCGTTCATGCTCTGTCTCTCTCTGTCCCAAAAATAAATAAACGTTGAAAAAAAAATTAAAAAAAAAAAAAGAAATGAATAGCTATACAGGCAAAATTTATACATTATGATATTGAATGCAGTATAACTTGTAATAATTTTTTAAAAGGCAGACACAAGTAACTGAAATAAAGGAATGGTCAATATATTTTATCCACAAAATGGATATTATATTTTATAGACATAAAATTGCATTTAAAAATATTTATATTACTTAAGATTATTATAATATTAGAAAAAACAATATATTTAAGACAATCCATCAAGAAAAATGAGTTGAAAAAATTCTTTAAAATATTAATATGAATCAGGAGTGCCTGTGTGGCTCTGTCCGTTAAGCATCTGATTTTGGCTCAGGTCATGATCTCACAGTTGGTTCGTGAGTTCAAGCCCTGCATCGGGCTCTGTGCTGACAGCTTGGAGCCTGGAGCCTGCTTTGGATTCTGGGTCTCCCTCTCTCTCTGCCCACCCCTTCTCACACTCTGTCTTTCTCTCTCTCTTAAAAAATAAACACTAAAAGAAAATTTAAAAAATATATTAATATGAATTAACTCAGAAATGATGGCGTATGAGTGATTTTAAAAATTTGGTTATAATTTTTGGAGCATTCTACAACACAGAGACAATATTTTTTGCCTAATCAAAAAGCTTATTGTCAATTAAGCAAGCTATTTTGCCTGTAAGTCTTATAGACACAAAGAATTTAATTTATTGATTCACTTCCTTTTTCCTACTTAGCACCCCTATGATTTCTCTTAGGACTTTGAAATGACCACTTATTATTCTCAATCAATGAAATGATTCAAGATGGTTTGGAAGCACTCCTTTCCAGTTTGGGCATGATGATTAATTTTATGTGTCAACTTCACTGGCCATGTAGAAAGGGAAAAGACAATGAGTGGTGGAAGACATTAGTTACAAATACTAGCTATGACCATGTGACCAATTACAGACAGAATTATAACTCTTATGAGTATTTCTTACCTTGCTATGAATACATTTATGTGTATTTGTTTTCTGCTTGCTTTTTGACTTTTTCTATTAGTCCCTTTTTATGTAACTTAAGATTTACTGATTTTATATCATAGAATTTAGGTATTATTACTTTTTCATAATAGTACTTAAGTTATGGGACATCAAAAAGAGTAAACATCACTCAAGCACTTTACCACCTGCACTGAGGAAGGGATAAGTTTTCAGTTGTATACAGGAGAGTTTTATCATGTTAGGCAGAATTATGACCTTGTTTTTGTCTTTAGTTGGAGATTAGGTATTGTTTAAGGAGATGCATATGGGTGGTAAATTGACAAGGAGTGGACTCAACTTCTGACGGTTAATTTTGTCAACTTCACTAGCCACCATAATGTTCAGGTTAAATTTTATTTGTGGGTGTGTCTGAGGGTGTTTCAGGATTAGATTAGTATATGAATTTGTGGGCTCAGCAAAGTAAATTGCCCTCTCTAATGTGGTTGGGCATCATCCAATCCTTTGCGTGACTAGACCAAAAAGCAGAAGAAAGAGGAATTCCTCCCATTTTTTCTGCCTCACTGATCTGGGTCTTCTCATCTCTTATCTGCCTCTCTTCCTCACTGGGATTGACACCACTGGCTCTCCTTGTTTTCAGGCCTTCTGACTAAGGCTAAACTATACTGACAGTTTCCTTGGGTGTCCAGTTTGCACAGGGCAGATTGTGTGGTTTCTCAGCTTTCATAGTCACATGAGCTAATTCCTTATATCCTACTGGTTCGGTTTCCTCTGCCTAAACATGACTAATATAATTGGATTTGAGGTAATACAATTTTTTATTTGCATGTCATTTTAAAATCTCAAAGTTTAATTTATACATAAATTTTACCAATTATAAGTGTCCAATTTGATGAGTTTTGTCAAAATCTGTGTCATTTTTATTTGTGATTGCTATTTTTTATGTGCCAAGTTTAAAGTCAGAGTGTGAATAACAAACTCCCCCATCATCACAAGTGCAACAGTGGAGTGCTCAAATCCCCAGATCAGAAAGAATTTCTGTTTCTTCCTCTCTTCTAGCCACTTCTCAACTTCGTTGAAATTTTAAGAATCCCACTGGGGTTCCCAATACTGTTGACAGTCCAAGCCCTGTTTTTTCCTTAGCCATCACCACAGACATAACTTGATAAACACACTCTACACATTGAAGCTGAAGATCTCCAGATGCCATAAGAAGTTAGTTAGTTTGAAAGGAACCAGGGTCGGGTAGCAACCTGAAAACCTGGGAGCCTATTATAAGGCTAAGTGGCACAGATAGCCAGTGATATTTCCCCAAAGGTAGCATAGCCACATTAGATTTAGTAAAACAGATCCGTGATATTGTTATTTTGAGGCTCTGTGATATTAGCCCTCATCTAAATGGTATCCTCATAACCGGCCTCCAGCTATCACCAAATCTGTCTGAGTGGTCAAACATGGAGAAGTGGTAAGACAAACCGGCAACTAAGAAGCCAAAGTTAGAAACCAGAAGTCATCATGAAAATAGAAGCTTCTTCAGAATTCCAGAAATATTTAGGAAAGGTTAGGGCTTACACGGAGCATTGAATGGGAATTGAAGCAATTTTACTGAGATAGCAAGGGGGAGACTTGAAAAATAGGCCCTTTAGCAACTTGACAATTTGTGAATAGCCCTGGAGCAGAGGTTATATAAGTATTTTGCCAAGACTTTAAAATATAAAACCAAGGAGATTGAAAGTATAACATACAATAAGATTGAAGCAAAAAAAATTAAAAAAAAACAACAACAACTAAACTGGTTAGAAACTTTAAAAAGAAATATAGTTTGCATAGAAAAATCTTTAAAAAGAATTGGATTTAGCACAACAGGATAAAGTCACAAGGTTTCCTGAATACATGGGTGTATCAGGAGAAAAAAGCAAGGTGGAGGGGTGGATTATGGCCAATAAAACATAATTATATTTGAAGCTGAAGCCTTAGAGAAATTTTATTTAGAAAGATTTTTATTATAAAATATGTTTAATGCAGTATCTTTGAGAGTCCCTTAAACTCTTATTTTCTGAATCTTTGAACCTCTCTAGGCATTGCACTGTAATTTATGCTACTTTTCAGGAGTAAGCCTAAATTTCCTCTTCTCTAAACTGGGAATAATAATAATGTTTGCAAAAAGGAATTTTATGAGGATTAAGAGCTGCAATGCATATAAAATCCTTAACACAGTGCCTGAGAGATTGTTACAGAAATGAATGTGATCCTAAGCTGTTGTTACTCTTTTTGTTGTTATTAGTGATCTCCTTTATCAGTAAGTCTCCTTAGAAATTTACACTAGGATGTTCATTATCTATGGGTGGTGTCAGGGAGGAAGACCTTCCTTTGCCTTTCGAGGTCCTTCTAGCTGGATTTAAAATCAAAATTGATGTAAGACAGTTTAACAGAAGAAAATCAAATTTAACAGACATACATACAGGGAATACACACAGACAAGAAACTCCAAAGATTATGAGGCAATGTGAAGCTCACATGGCTAAGGAGAAGGAGAGGGGACTAAAGACACAGAGGGGAGGGTGCCATTAGCAGAAAGGGGAAAGGAGCCATTTGGAAAACAAAGACTGCCCTCTCAGGTAAAATGGAGTCTTTGCTAATGCTGTTAACAGCTCTAGTCCTGACACAAGGAGGTCAGGCCTTGAGAGGGAGGTTAAGAGCTTTTCCCCAAATCTATTGTGTTTTGATTTCTTGTAACTCAAAAATAATGTTCATGCCAAAGTGGTCCATCTTGGGGTGACCTGCTTTCGGCCTCTACAGTGGCAGAGACTTAAATTAAAGGACCAGGCAGAGCATTGCCTGGGGCAACAAATGGAAATGACCTCTATCCCTCCCTCCTTTGTCTTCTACACTTCTACCAATGTGAAATCTCTGGCTCTCAGGGTGGTATCCTAGAATGTTAGATCCGGTATGAAATTTAAAAAGAATCTAGGAGAAGGGCAACACCTTAATAATCAGGAAATCTGACACAGGGTGTCTGAGTGGCTGGTCTAACGTCAGTTAATAGAAGATTTGGGAGAGAGACAAAAAAAAAAAAAACCCAAAACCAAACCCAACATTATGAGTGGACTGTGATAACTATTCAACCAGATGACAAAATAAAAGTAGTGGAGTTCAAGGATACTTATAGCTTTGAGGAAATATTGGTACCTAGAAATAAGGCTGTAGCCTTCAGGTGCCTTCATTTCTTGACACAAAAAGTTCTCACTCCCACACCTGAAGCTACAAAGAACAGGAAATGCTATATATAAAATCCATCCTTCCAACACTTCATAAACCATTGCCCTCTCTTCTACCTTGTGTTTTTTTCCCCCCAGTTGTCAGGCATGCACTGACATCACTACTTAAGTGACACTCTATTATATATATTTAAAAAAATTTTTACCTCAATTTTCAAGAGGCTGATTACTACAGCACTTTTTGTCAAAAGAAAATATTGGAACACATTTTCATCTTCAGTCTTACTCTACTAATAACTAAGTTATTTGAGTTTTTAAAAATATTTTCAAAGAACAATCCTTTAGCCTTAAAAAAACTCAATATATTATTGGTTAATAAGAAGTATAAATGTATAAACTATTTGATGTTTTAAAACAATTCATTTTCTCCTGGCATTCCATGTCCCTGATGTTAATTTTTATGAGGTCACAGAGTGACCTCTCATGACATTTTGACTTGATTCACTTAGTACGGGAGAAGTGACAAAGAGGCTGTCCAAAAGCTTTGTTTCTATAGAAACAGTCTCTTCCACTTCAGACTCAGGAAGATGAAGTTTTGGGGTGATGGGGGGTTTGTGGGGTCCAGAGTCGACAGCCAAGAAAGAATTCTTGAAGATGTCTTCGGTACAAAAAGGTGATTTTATTAAAAAATGGGGATAGGACCCATGGGCAGGAAGAGCTGCACTGGGGTTGTGACGGGTAACTCATTATATACCCTCGGGTTGGAAGGGGGTCAGGGATAGAGTAAGTCTATAAGGTATTTTAAAAGCAAGGTTTCCAGGACCTTGAGGGGCTAGCTGTTGCTAGGGAAATACCACTTATTACAGTTTAATAAAACCCCAGTCATGAGACCCTTCAGATGTATATCAGGGGGGCCATAAGCTTGGAGTATGATTGCCAGTATATATCTTGGGGCAGTTGTGATAAAAGAAGTAGACTTACAGGATCCTCGAAGTTGACACAATATTAAGTCAAGGTTCTCTTTTGCCCGTACCAAAGTGTCACCATCTTGGCAGCTGAGCTCCTAGAGGGAGGTCACTCTGCCAATTTCAAGGACTTATCAGTGGGTTGTAGGCAGTAAGGGAATTTGCTTTTTCATTTGCCTTAGTTTCCCACATCGCCATGGCAAGCACTTTCCTTTGTTCTTGAGTAGCCAGGAGTATCTGAGGAACATCACACATATTCCACCTGGTGTATGTGTGTGTGTGTGTGTGTGTGTGTGTGTGTGTGTTCACCAGCCTGTATTTTGCCCTCAGCTTGCCCCAAGTTCTCTCCTCAAAGATAAATGGAGAATATTAGAGGTATTCATATTTACATTCATAAATCCCAAGTTGGAGGTTTCTCCTTCCACTTACTCTTCTCCCAATGATTTTAGGGCATGTAGGCTATGAAATGGGCTTGCCCCATACCTGAGCCTGGATACTTAAGAGAGAAATAATTCACTTAATGGAGGAAAGAGTATGATGAAAATATGACATATGAACAAATAAATAAATGACATTTAAAAATATTTATTTAAACTTCACATTGTATTGGTGTAGGGTACTTTTTTTAATACTGATAACCCACTACTGAAAATGAGACCTTAGAATGTAATTTGGCTGACCAAATTCTCAGAAGACACATTGGCATAGTGTTCCCAAAAATCTTCTTCCCAAATACTGCTGCAGGTTACAAAGGTAACTGGATAAGTCATATTTAGTAAAAGGTTATAAGAGTTTTGGATAGGATGGTAATTGCTTGGTAGTGGCAGTGAACCAGAGCCCGGATAATTTTTCATATATTATAAACTCAAAATATTGAATAGGGCAAAGTAAAAATATAAATTAATGAGGTAGATGCATGAACCAATGTTCATATGAGTGCATGCATATACATATAGACACACAATCATAGAACCAAAAACCTTTTCCAGATCTTTCCACATCTTAGTATCAGGAACCAAAGAAAGTAAATATATACAGAGATATCAACAAATGGATAATATGGAATATTTTGCTTTTTTAAATATTTATTTCTACTTTTGAGAGACAGAGAGAGAGCATGAGTAGGGGAGGGGCAGCAACAAGGCGGGGGGGGGGGGGGACAGAGGAGCCAAAGCAGGCTCCTTGCTGACAGCAGGGAGCCTGATGGAGGACTCCAACTCACAAAGTGTGAGATCATGACCTGAGCCGAAACTGGACGCTTAACCCACTGAGCCACCCAGGTACCCCTATGGAATCTTAATATAATAACTTTTATCTACAACTTTCCAAGATAGAAATATGTTCTCTTTAAGTAGAGAGTGTAGGGGTGGAAACCTTTTCCCTTTTTCCCTTCTAGGTTCTTTGACTGGTCTAACAATTAAATTGACCTAAGACAGGTTAACAGGAGAAAAACAAATTGCATACATGTGCATGAAAGACATGAAACCCAAAGGCAGTCCCGTAACTGAGGTTTATATGCCATAGTGAACTAAGGAATAGGATAGGGCCTGAGACTTTAAAAGGGAGGAGGGTAACTCACAAGCAGATGTTCGGTAATCAAAGGTTTGCCTTGACATACAGATAAGTCTCTCAGATAAAAAATTATCTCTGGTCATAGCTCTTTTCTTGGTACAAAGCCCTCTAAATTCTTTTAGGTAATTATGGGAGACGCAAAATCTTTTCCTGAGCTTGCTGGGTTTTAATTGCCTTCAGCTCAAAACAATCCCCATGCCCAAGCAGCACATTGTGGGACAGCATATGCTTCTCCCCGTCAAGAGTGTAGTATTTACTTTATACCTTCAGCCAGCTCTTTCTTAGTAAATAAAACAGAACAGAGTTTATATCCTCACTGCATTTTCAGGGTAACCTAACTGCTGTAGAGAAGGAAGAGTCGGTAACTTGGCAACATAGCAATTTATGGTTCTCTGAAACAATAGCCCAATATGTGTGATTACGGTGGGCTGACGCAGGGATCCAGGACTCACACTGTACCTTATTGTGAATGCGATGTATGATGTTTCCGCCCTCATTATTTTGGTGAAACACGCGGCCCTACTAGCTGCAAGTGGCTGGGGCTTCTAGCCCAGCTGTATGCCTGGGAAAACTAGGAGAACAAGGAACTGTTCTACACAGTCTTTTCATAAAGGAAATAGAATTCTGCAGTTAATTTTTAGTTTTGTCATCAAATGCTTAAAATAGGAGCAAACATATTTTATAATCAGAGAAATGTGACAATTGAAACCAAGTGTTACAAGGAAGAGGGGTGGTTGTCTGACATAACAGCAACAAACGAAGTTCAACTTTTGAAATCATGAAATCCTACTTATATGGCAGTCATAAGGCTTGTCAGACTATAAGCTGGACATTTGGAGCTGAATTAAATAAGTGGTCGTTAACTTAGTTTCAAAAAGTCAAAACAAAACAGCATATGAAATAGTGTTTGGAAATACCGGCTCTGTTGTCTATCAGATCCAGCTCCCTACTTTCTAGCTGTTGTTCACATACTAGGCAGCATGTTGCAGATGTTTTTATAGTTTCATGCAGCTCATATTATTTCACATGAAATATTACACACATCTATTTCTTTTTAACTATATGGGGCCTTCCCATTCTCCTGAAATACTTAGCCCTTCTTTTGTAGCAGCATTATCTGGCAATGAGGCCTTCAGCACATGTTTAATGGCTCAAACAATGCTGCTTTAGAACTAAAGGTTGGGTGTGGAGGGATGCTTCTTCAGGCTATAGTGTTATCAGACCATTGTCCTCTGAGCTAATAAGGTTACCCCTGTTTGGGGGAGACTGTTGACATTTCTAGGCTTTTACTTACTTTTCATCAAAGGTTCAATGGAAGTCTGAGACTCTATCATGAACATACAGGATGAGAAACAAATGGTGCTTTTTTTCTGCTACACTGTATGCATGAGCTAGAAATGCCTTATACTGGTTCCATTACACCTTTTCATCTGCACATGTTGACTGGCATATTCAATAAAGGCCACTGGAGGCTCTCTGTTTGGAACCAGATTTGACAATAAAAATAATAATTTCAGATTTTTGAATTCTTAGAAGATGGATCATTTTCCATAATTGTCTCTGAATTTTCCCTTAAACTCAGAAAACGCATTCAACATGTTCTTGGACTCACATTAACCTAGTGTTTCATCTAATCCCACAAATCCAAAATTATGTATGGTCCTCAGAACCATGCAGTAGACATCTGAGGTAAAACAACAACAACAACAACAACAACAAAAACAACAACGTTTGCCTGGTACTTTTCAAAGAATCCGGTAGTACCTGGTGCAGCACTCACTTGATTCATACTCATGTCTAGCATACCTGAAACAATTATCTTGACATTCACAGAAGTGCTGAATGTCCCTAAGAAGAACTTCTCTCCTCTGACTCCCTCCAACTACTGTGGGTTTGTTCACTGGATTCTCCTCTCCTTTTTCCCAGAGGAGGAAGATGCTGAGTCATGGCAACATTACATGGCACTGAATGTACTGTATTAAGAGTCTAAACTTGAAAGGCTTCACTTTGAAGCTATCCTCTGAACTTAACAGTATTCTGCTTTAGCATGTGCACGTTAGTTTGTAAACAAATTACATCTCTTTGTCAGACATACGCTCTATGGAAAATTCAGTAATCTTTTTTCTCCCGGTGAATCTCTGGGGTAAAGAGCAGCTCCTCATCTTCAAGGATCTTATCAATATATAGGATAAATGCTTGGCAATAACATCAAGTCCACCAAAACTCTCCAAAGCTTTTATGCAGACTTTGTTTCAAGGATTCCCAAAAGGCTTAAGAATACTGGTTGTGTTTCCTTTCATTTT
The DNA here is from genome assembly GCF_022837055.1 of Prionailurus viverrinus. Lineage (NCBI taxonomy): Eukaryota > Metazoa > Chordata > Mammalia > Carnivora > Felidae > Prionailurus > Prionailurus viverrinus. The sequence continues at coordinate 26,109,957 of NC_062579.1, forward strand.
AACTTCACTTTAGATGTTAACACCAGGCTGATTGATCATGAAGAAGGTTTGAAAAGTAGAAGTTACGTTTGGCAAAAATTTTGTAAGATCCACTCAAACATAAAAACAGGCAGAACACATTTATTTTAGTAAGTGAAAACAAGGACACTGTATGCTTTTATAGACATTGCATGCACATGCAGACAAATTTAAGTAAGGTAGTCAGAAAAGGCTTATCTGAAGAGGTTGTTGTGATGTGATGTCTGAATTAGAATGAGCAACATATGCACAGTGCTGGGCAAGCAGTATATTTCAAGCAGAAGGAATAGTAAGTATAAAATTATTGACATGGAAAAGGGCTTGCCATGTTCAGGAATGAATATGAGTAATATGGAACAAGAAGAGAATTGTATGAGATGTGTTTTGGGATGTATACTGGAAACAGGTAAATTATGAAATGTTTTGTGTTTCATTCTGACTTAAATGAGAAACTATTCAATGTTTAATTAAGGGAATTCCCTATCAGATATTTACTTCAAACAGCAATGTATGGAGAATTAATGGAGTTTGAGCAAGTGTAGAAACAGGAATGTTCTATCCGTTATTCATCTAAGTATTAGATAATGGCATCTAGAACAAATAAGTTTTCAGTGAAGATGAGGAGAAATGGATCGATTTGAAATACATTTTGGAGATAAAATTCATGGAACTTGCTGATAAGCATGGGATGCAAGGAGTAAAAAATGAAGACAAATGAAGGATAATACCTAATATTTTTATTTGTTTTGGCTTTGTTTTGTTCCTTTATCTTGCAATGAGTTAAATTTTGGTGCAGTTTAGTATTATTTTGGAAAATAAGAAAGATGTTTTGGGAGAAATGGGTATCAAAAGTTCTGTTTTAAACACCTTTGGTATTGCTGGTATCTCTTTGTGTGTCCAAATTTCTTCTTCTTATAAGGACACCAGTCAAATCGGATTGGGGCCACCCCAATGGTCACCTTTTATCTTAATCATTCTTTATAGGCCTTATCTCCAAATACAGTCACGTTTTGACGTACCAGGAATTAGGGCTTTAACATATAAATTTGCCAGGACATAATTCAACCCATCATATATAAGAACCATGTTTTTAACTTTTCAAATTACACCTTGGTGATTTTAGTGGCTCCACAAATAAATATTTTACATGTTCACTCTCCATTCTCTATTCTAAAATATACGCTTCAACAGACCAACTATTTCAAACGTCATATTACTCATTTTTTTTTCAGATAAATGCAAAGTGAAATTTGATGTTAGTTTCAGGTTGAGCTTTCTGGAAAGTAGATGCTGAGATGGAGTTGAGTAAAAATGTTTATTGTAGAGTAACAGATGGAGCAAAAAAAAGAGAGGAAGTAGGATTAGACACAAGGAGCTGTCAGAACATGATTGTGAAGGGAAGTAGAATGTGTCACCCCCCAAAATATGCCTGTTTGGCATAAGGATTATTTTAAGCTGGGTATTTTTAAGAAACAGCAGACATGGGAGATGCTGGGAAAACCACATCAAAGTTACTCTTTTGTAAGGGATATTTACGTTTATAAGGGAAATCTTCATTTGTAAGGGTATCTCCTTCTCTGTACCAAGAAGGGAAGGCTGATTCTAAATTTCTAGAAATTCTTATCCATGTAGAAGGCAATTGCTTAAATCTGCATAATGACCTTACCCTTGATTATTGTGCTGTGCTTGATAACCTTCCCTAACTGGCTTCTCTCCTTTTACCCAACATCTTTCGTCTTTAGCTGGAGTTGTTATTTAAGGGGGTGGCTTGGGTCATTTCAGGGGGTTACTCAGTTTTCCTGGGAGTTTTCCATATATACGGGAGGTATACATGTTATTAAACTTCTGTCTGTTTTTCTCCTGTTAATCTTTTATTATGGGACTGTGGTCTCAGCCAATAACCTATAAGGCTAGAGAGAAAATTATTTCTCCTCCCTCACAATTCTGACCTGACAAAACTTCTAACAGCTCAACCCGGAGGTCCAGAGCAAAGATTACTCAGTAAGAAGATCCTCACTGGGAGGCCCTCAGACCACCACCTTGCTCCATTATTGCTCCACTGCCCTAGAAGATCATAGCTTTGGCTCACAAGTTAATGGGGATGTTGATGAAAATAACGGTTCAAAGCTGTCAACTAACCATAATCCTTGGAGCTAGGCAACAAGTACTTACTTGATGAGGGATCTGACTGGTGTATATTTGGATCTGTCACAAAGTTTAAGTCACAAACGTTTAATAGGCATATAAAAAAGGAAGGAAATAAAAATCAATTCAGACATCTAAACAATAGTAATAACCAACATTTTTGGCCACTTACTATGTGCCAGACACTATTTGGCACTTCATAGCATTATCTAATTTTTCTGCTTCTACCTCAACATAAAGAAGAGAAAAAAATTATAAACATACAAAATGAATCCTTTTACTGTCAGTGATTGTAGTTCTCATATTTGGGCACCAAGAAACATTGATTACAAACTCATTGTTCAGTAAGAAATAACACATATATCACATTTTTATTGCAGCATATGCTGATGTAAAAAGATTCAATTACTGTAAGAGTCATTTGTTTAGGATAACATTCTATCATAAAATAGTACAAAATTCCAAAAAGAAATTAATGCAGGCTATTTAATAGCCTTCTCAAACCAAATTTATTAAAGGATATGCATGCTTAGATGCATGTGTAATTCTTAATATTAGGTTACAAACATTTCCCTTTTGTTTCTATTGATCATTAGGCTTTTACGGATTTTCAAATAAACTAAAAATAAAACTTCATCAGGTGTTAAGGAGAGTGGCATTTGCAACTCATACAGCTTATATTTCCATTTTTTAACTTCTTCATTTTCAATCCAAGTCACTTTACCTCTTAAGGTAAATATACAGAAAGCAATAGAGCAATTAGGTGAAAAAAATGTATTCATTGGTTAAGGAATTAGATCCATGTCCATTAAACTGAAAGCTATCTGTGAAAAGTAGGTAAATTAATAGTCCAAAGCATATATACTAAACAGGATACCATCTATAAAGGTGATCATCAACTGAAGCAGTTATATTTTGAAACCTCATAGGCCTGCTTGGTACCCTTAACATAAATCAAAATTAGATGATTTATACCTAGATTCCATCTCCGGAAACAAAATTAAAAATGGTCAATTTTGTTAGGTATGATTATGCAATGAAAAAACCCCAAAATAGGAAAAAGTCAATTTATATAAAAATTTAAATTTATAGTCTACAATGAATGATTAGTAGTTCCAAAATATTTTCTCTTGGTTTAGAAAATTACCCTTCCCTTTTGTCAAATGATTACCATGGAGAAATTCATTTAAACACTGAATAATTGTTAAAGTAATTTTTTCATCTTTAGAAATACTTGTCTTACATGGTATAGTATCTCTCTTTTATTTCCCTCTCTTTAAGTTGTAGCTCTGTTAAGTGTTGCCAATTAAAGAGCAGTACGTTCACTGGCAACTTACTTTCAGTTATCTTTTTAATTAGTCTCCAGAGTAAAAAATTCCAGAATGTTCATATGCCTCCCCAAACACAACAAATATTAAGCACAACATTGTTCCATATATAGTTTTTTTTAGCACATTGGTTCTGTGTTATGAAATTTTCTCAAAACATAAATTAAATATATTTTGCAGCTCCAATCTTTGAGAATAGCATTTTGTCTTAACTCTGCTAGTTTCCTAAGTATCTTTAAACAGGAAATACTTTTAAGCCTTCTTTATCTGCTTTCCATATAATAATCTAGGCAATATATCTCAAATTAAAACTTTTCAAATATCAAATCTTCCTACCTCTTGAAGAGCCCCCTCCACAACACACTTGTATCTTGCAGTGGTCTCTAGTAACCTACAATATAATAAAATCTCTTCTCGTTAGCAAGGCATGCATGGCCTCCAAAGGAAGGTCCCTACTTGTCTTTTCAGACTTATCTCTCAATACTTCTGTTCTCATAATTTAAGGACTAGCAAAAGCAATGTTAACTCTTCTTTTCAAGTTTACCATCTCTACTCATCTTCCTTTCTATTTTCTATGAACAAGTGTCCTTTTTCTCTCTGCTCCATTCTATGCATGTCTCTATAATTTCACTCATCTCATTTAATTGTGATTATTGATCCCCACATAAGAGTTTGCTTTAATAGGGCCTATGCTATAGACATCTTTGCATCACTAATTTCAAGCTCTGACAATTTACTTATGTGATGATATGTTCTTCCAAATTTACAGTCACCACAATATTTTGAAGAGCTCATGTATATTTTTCTACATATACACAGCCTGGTACACAGATACTGATATCAGAGTGCTCAGAATTTACAATGAGTAAGATCATAGTGAAAATATCAAATTGAGTCATTTTCTCTTTTATATTTCCTTTACATAAGGCAATTTTCTCCTAATATTGAGAGGGTGTGAAGGAGGGAGAAAAGGAGGGTGAGAGAGAGAGAGAACTGACTTTAATGAAAAGGAAAAGAAAAATTTAGTACCTTTTCTCCCCATTAACCTCCTGCTGGTGGCTGGCATTGTGCGTGCAATATATTTACTCCCTCTGTTTTTCTAATGCTGGGCCTTGCCTATCAGAGCTTCTTAGAATTTCTAGTAAAGAGCGATTCTATTTACTTTCTGTAGTAGCAACCTAATATATCATATCTTGTCAAGTACTGAGCATGGAATAGGTTGTACTTCTAAACATATAACTATTGAATTCTGGCTTCTTAGAAATGTTTCTCTAATGCTCTAAATCTGCCCTGTTGTATTGCTCTTGTATTTTTGCTTACACCTTTGTATTCTAGTTGGATCCTCATTTAGCTTTCTTCTAGTAGGCTTGTTTGTCTGTGCTAAAGCTTCTCCTGATTTTGGTAACTTAGAGAAAAATACCCTAAAGCTAGCTTTATTTTTTCTCATTTATAAAATTTCTTATTTGCATTATTTGAGTCTATTACTTTTTTTTTTAAATTTTTTTTTCAACATTTTTACTTATTTTTGGGACAGAGAGAGACAGAGCATGAACGGGGGAGGGGCAGAGAGAGAGGGAGACACAGAATCGGAAACAGGCTCCAGGCTCCGAGCCATCAGCCCAGAGCCCGACGCGGGGCTCGAACTCACGGACCGCGAGATCGTGACCTGGCTGAAGTCGGACGCTTAACCGACTGCGCCACCCAGGCGCCGCGAGTCTATTACTTTTTGACTGATGTTAATGGATTGGTGAGCAACACGGAATCGGGTAGTTTTGCTACATGAATAACTAACTCAAAGTCAATGGTTTAAAGTAACTATTTATTATTAGAATTCCCTCATGAGGGGGATCACCTGGCTTAGGTTAGACTCAGTTGGGTGGCTCTACAACTGGACTCTGTTATGTATCTGTAGGTTGGCTGGTATACTCTACCTTGAAAGCCAAGAGGTTTAGTTGCAAAGCTCAGTTCCATGTGCCTTGAATCCATGAACTTTGAGCAATCCTAGTGAATTCAACCCTACCCGATGTAATTGAAAACTTGATCAGTTTGGGTCCTCTGAGAAGCAAACAATGGTATTAGATACATAAGAGATTTATTAAGATAAATTCTTCTGAAAGATAAAAAAGAATGGGAACAGGACTACATGGGGAGAGACTTCAAACTGCAATGCAAGTCTGGCCCCTGTGAAAGAGAAAGAAGGAAGGAAAATTTGGTAGAAAGAGCCTCAGACTGCAGTGCTGTGTTTAGAAAGTCTTGGCCAGATGGATGAGAAGTCCTAGAACATAGATGCCCCATAGAAGTCCCATGCTGGGCAGGGATGTTTTGGCTCTTGTATACCCACTGTGTTCAGTCACTGATTGGGAGCACCCTGAAAAACAGAGTAGCATTTGAAAGAATGCAGAGATATATCCAAAAGGTGTGTCAGCTGGAGACTTTCAGCAAATTATTCTTCTCCTTCTAAGTTCTCTTTTGAAGGGAAATTTGAGTGCCATATTAATGGTTGCTACTACAACTCTTTCCAGAAAATGGGTACCAGACTTTCTTTTTATCAACCAAGAAAAGATGAATGAATTTACTCTGTATTATCTAGAGCGTAAACTTACACTTCTTGATTAATAAAACCATAAGAAAAGAGAAAAAACATATTTTTATTCGGGAATTAGTACATCTTTACTGTATGTGTTCTTGATTCTAAGTTAGAAACAAACAACCCATAATAGCCAACTTAATACTGAAAAATAACAGTGTTAGAAGACTGGCAATACCCAACTTTAAGACCTACTATAAAGCTGCAGTAATCAAGATAGTGTGGTATTAGTAAAAGAAGAGACAAACGTATCGATGGAACAAAACTGAGATCCCCAAAAGAGACCCAAAATATAGGCAACAGATGTTTGACAAAAGAGCAAAAGCAATTACATGGAGAAAGGATAATCTTTTCAACAAATGGTACTGAAATAACTGGACATCCACATGCAAAAAATTAAATATAGACAGGGACCTTATACACCTTATACCTTTCAGAAGAATTAACTCAGAATGTATAATAGATCTCAAGGTAAAATGCAGACGTTTAGAATTTTTAGAATATAGCATAAGAGATAATCTAGGTGACCTTGGTGATCTTGGTAATCAGTTTTTTTGATACAACACCAAAAGCATGGTCTATAGAAGAAAAAAATGGTAAGATGGATTTCATTGAAATTAAAACGTTTTGCTCTGTGAAAGACACTGTTAAGAGAATGAAAAACCAGTTAGTGACTTGGAGAAAATCATTGCAAAACATGTATCTGATAAAGGATTTGTATCTAAACTATATAGTAAACTCTTAAAACTCAGCAATAAGCAAACAACCCACTTAAAAATAGCAAAAGAAAAAAAAAGAAAAAATAGCAAAAGATTTGAATAGATACTTCACCAAAGAAGTTAAACAGACAGCAAATATGCATACGAAAATATATTCAACATTATATGTTATTAGGGAATTGCAAATTAAAAATGAGATAACACTACATACCTATTAGAATGACTAAAATTAAAAAAAACCTGATAATACTAAATGCTGGTGAAAATGTAGAATCAATTTTCAGTGAACCTAAAACTGCTACAAAAAAAATTAGTCTATTAATCTAAAAAAAGTTCTCAGCATTTATTTATGCATGTTGTAGTGATCTTTGTTTCTCCTTTGACAGATTTTAGAAAGACATAATATGCCCTCTTGCGTCTGCCTCTTGCTAGTTGCATATTTTGGCCAATTCCCTGAACCTTAGCTTTCTCCTATGTGAAATAGTGTTAACAATACAAAATCCATAATACAGTGAGGGTACCTGGCTGGAGGAGCACGTGTTTGGGATCTTCAATACATGTCACTTTCCTCCTTGTTTTTCAAATATGCTTTCCTCTATTACTAAATGGGAACAACCTGAGCCAAATACACTTTTGCATGCTTTCTCCTTGTGCCATGTTTATTCAATCACTCTCTCCATTTCCCCCTCATCACTTAAATTTCTCCTTCTATTCTACCCTTTGCTGTTTCTTCAGATCCCAGAACACAACTTATAAAATAGCTAGATAGTTCACAATAAGGAAGGGGTAGGTTTTTCAGCATTATAATAAAAAATTATTTTTGTTGAATTGTTGAGGTAGTGACTATATGCTAGCCTCAGCACCATGAGAAGTCCTCAAAATAATCATGAATAAAACATAATTCCTGCCTTTAAGTAACTCACAGTTAGAAAAAGGAGATGCATGTAAAGAGACCATACTTGATGCAGTTATCAACAACTCAGTATGAAGTCATATTGCATACTTTTCTCAGACTATACTACAGAGGGAGAGGTGGCCTCAGCATAAGAATGCTGGGAGTTTGGCAGGGAGAAGGTGTCCCTTAAAGGGAGGTGGGGGGTTGAAGAAATTAGGGTTTAGTAGCAGTAAGTAATACTCCACGTAGTTTGAAGTTATATTACTTGAAAGCAAGTACCATTCCCCCCCCCCAAATTCTGTTTTCTGATCCCACTACAAAATACAATTATCAAACATTTCTATCAGTGGAAATCAGGAGGAAGAAATTATTCAAGGACATGAAGCATTACAGAAAATTTGGGTTTTTAATCATTTCATATTTCTAAGAAACTCATTTTAGTTATATTGCTCTACAAAATTAATATTCCTAGAGTTTATTTAGGCTCTATCTTTCTCTTGCATGGATACATTTTTAACATAGGTTCCAAAGAAAAGTTAATGATTTTGTTTCCTTTTACCTTTCCCAAATTAAGATGTTATTTATAATCAAACTGTATGACATCTCAATGTGTGAGGCTAAAATTCACTTTAATCTAGCTCTCCTTTTTACTAATATTATTAGTGAATTGTATGTTTCCAGGATTATTTCTTTTTATCTATGAGAATGGAGAGTCACAGAACATTTCCTACAGTAATGATACTTGTAGAATTTGAAAGTAAAATGATCTTTAGCAGCAATCAATTAATTTACCTGCATTTTAAATATTTGATGTATAATTTTCATAATACTTATGTCCATTGATTTGATTACTTAATTAAGAAACAGAGTACATATCATAAAGTAATACCCACAATTCTAGATAGTCCCAAGTTCCTGAAGTCCTCCTCAGAAAAGTCATAGGGAGAACTGGATATGTATGGTGTTAGCTCTTCTAGGTAATATGATATAAAACTAGATCATCCACATATAATTCTTATCTTACCTTCTCAATTATTTTAGTCCTCACTTTTTCTAATATAATAAATGTTTTTCATGTTGTTTTATATTATTCCAAAGTCAAACAGGACAGAAAAAATTTTCACAAATTCCATGAAATTAAATCTCCCTTCCAGAGATGTTTATTAAGCATCAACTTGGCATTCCTGACTTTAGAATTCCTGAAAGATATCACAGAATTAAAATCACCATGAAAATACTTTCAGCAGCATATTTTTTTCCAGAGTGATATTTTTTTAATCATCTTTATGTCCACTGAATTTTTATTGTTTCTCACTATTTCTTAAATCCTTAGTGTTTTAAATAGTAGTTTTACCTTTGAATATAAAAATAACTTATTTCAATATAGAGATTTTTATAAAGAACAATACTATAAATGCCATTAATAGGTGTTAGGCCAGAATCTGGACAAATATTATTCTTACACTAAATATGGGCATGCTTATAAATCTGTTGCACTTCAGAGATTAAAATTTCTACAACAACACTGAATATTCACTAGTTGGTACAAATAGGAAGGACATATTATGAAGAATAAAATGAACAATTTCACAGAATTTAGATTTCCTGCAATGAATGTATCAGCCAAAAAATAGGGAAATTACTTTATCAGTAGTAGTAGTAAAGTTTGGATAAAGAGGAAAGCAACTTTGTCCCAAAATGCCTCAGGAGAACATTAGTAGCATCATTACAAAGCCAGATATTCACTCTTCTATCAGTTGCACATACTTGAAATTCACTGTGATCTCAAACTTTCCAAATATTTCAATTGTATTGGGTAAAGTAATTATAATATTTGCCTTGGCCCTAGGGATAGTCCCTGTTTCAGGGTTAAAGCATAATCGTTTTACTAATAATGACAATTGACTAAAATGCAAATAGTCAATAGGGGAAGATATTGGTCTAAATGATTTTGAAGATCAGCAATTGAACATGGCAGTTTAATTAAAAAAAAAAAGTGATATCCAGCAGGTAAGGCCTTGTGTCATTAAGTAACAAATTCCATTTCAGGTTTATAATACTGTTGGGTGACCTGACATTTAACACCATCAATATATATGTATATAGTCCTTCTAACCTCCTTTTTATTTTTATTTATTTTTATTTTTATTATTTTTTGAGAAAGAGAGAGCATGCATGTGTGTGTGGGGAGGGGGAGAGGGAGAGGGAAAGGGAGAAAACCCCAGCAGGCTCCATGCTCAGTGTGGAGCCTGATGCGGGGACTCAGTCTCACAACCCTGGGGTCATGACCTGAGCCAACATCAAGAGTTGGTCGCTTAACTGACTGAACCACCCAGGTGCCTCTAACCTCCTTTTTAAAAGAAGTTTTCCTTAGTGAAAATGATGTTTGCTACTGAATCAAAAGCCATTAAATATGAACATGTCATACTATGTGACAGTGATGTTTTATTTTCTTAAATTTATTTATTGTTTAATTTACATCCAAGTTAGTTAGCATATGGTGCAACAATGATTTCAGAAGTAGATTCCTTGATGACCCTTACCCATTAGACCATCCCCCACCTCTCAAAACCCCTCCAGCCACCTTCAGTTTGTTCTCTGTATTTAAGAGTCTTTTATGTTTTGCCCCCTCCCTGTTTTTTTTTATTATTATTTTTGCTTCCCTTCCCTTATGTTCATCTGTTTAGCATCTTAAATTCCTCATATGAGTGAAGTCATATGATATTTGTCTTTCTCTGACTAAATTCACTTAGCATAATACCCTCCAGTTCCTTCCACGTAGTTGCAAATGGCAAGATTTCATTCTTTTTGATTGTCAAGTAATGCTCCATTGTATATACTTCATCTTTATCCATTCGTCTGTCGATGGACATTTGGGCTCCTTCTATACTTTGGTTATTGTCGATAATGCTGCTATAAACATTGGGGTGCATGTGCCCCCTTTGAAACAGCACCCCTGTAACCCTTGGGTAAATACCTAGTAGTGCAATTGCTGGGTCATAGGGTATTTCTATTTTTAATTTTTTTGAGGAACCTCCATACTGTTTTCCAGAGTGGCTGCACCAGTTTGCATTCCCACCAGCAATGCAAAAGAGATTCTGCATTCTCACCAACATCTGTTGCTGCCTGAGTTGTTAATGTTAGCCATTCTGACAGGTTTAAGGTGGTATCTAATTGTGGTTTTGATTTGTATTTCCCTGATGATAAGTGATGTTGAGCATTTTTCATGTGTTGGTTAGCCAACTGGATGTCTTCTTCAGAGAAGTGTCTATTCATGTCTTTTGCCCATTTCTTCACTGGATTATTTGGTTTTTGGGTGTTGAGTTTGATAAGTTTTTAATAGATTTTGGATACTAACCCTTTATCTGATATGTCATTTGAAAATATATTCTCCTATTCCATTGGTTGCCTTTTAGTTTTTCTGATTATTTCCTTCACTGTGCAGAAGCTTTTTGTCTTGATAAGGTCCCAATAGTGCATTTCTGCTTTTGTTTCCCTTGCCTCCAGAGATGTGTTGAGTCAGAAGATGCTGCAGTCAAGGTCAAAGAGGTTTTTGCCTGCTTTCTCCTCTAAGATTTTGATGGCTTCCTGTCTTATGTTTAGGTCTTTCATCCATTCTGGGTTTATTTTTGTTTATGGTGTAAGAAATTCATCCAGGTTCATTTTTCTGCATGTCGCTGTCCACTTTTCCCAGCACCATTTGCTGAAAAGACTGTCTTTATTCATTGGATATCCTTTCCTGCTTTGTCAAAGATTAGTTGGCCATACGTTTGTGGGTCCATTTCTAGGTTCTCTATTCTGTTCCATTCCTGAGTGTCTGTTTTTGTACCAGTACCATAGTGTCTTGATGATTATAGCTTTGTAATATGTCTTGAAGTCTGCAAGTGTGGTGCCTCCAGCTCCAATTTTGTTTTTCAAGATTTCTTTGGGTATTTGCGGTGACAGTGAAGTTATAAAAGTATTCCATCAGGTTCATTTTACTTTCTGTCACTGTGTTTCTGTTCTTCCCTTCTATTTTCTAATTATTGACCACTAATTTTCAAAATTCTGTCCTTCTTTCTTTGTCCTCAATATTTTCCTTTTTTTTCAAATATTCTCTCTGGTTTTATAGTTAAATCCATCATATTTCAAAAGCTAATTGAAGCTCTAGTCAAATAAGAAAAAAAAAACAAAAACAAACAAACAAAAAAAACACCTCATCAAGTAATTCCTGGTCTTGGCAGGCCTCACTTCAGAATGAAGCAGAGATTCCCAGAGGGAGAAAGCAATCCATGGGCTGCCATGTTTCCTGACTAAACAGCCCAGTTCTAGTTTTAGCTCATGAACAGCCCCACAGTAATTCTTTGTGCTTAACTAAACTGAGTAAATTCCTGTTATTTGCATAAGTCATCGTTAATTCTTTACCTTTTTACTGTACTTTTAGTTTATATCCTTCAAAATATTTATAGATTCTGAAATGGTTTCAGAGCATCCAAATGACCACTGTAGTCTAACCACCATCATCTCTCTGGGTTATACACAGCTTCCTTGTTGCCCTGCGTTTGCCTTTGCTCCATTAAAGTCTATTCTCCAGGAACAACTGAAGAGATCTTTATGAATGCATGACAGATGATGTCATTTCTCTGTTCAAGAGCCTACAATGGTTTCCCTCTTCACTTGGAATAAAAGTAAAAATGCTTATGAAGGCTTATCAATGGTGACCTGCATCATTCTGCCTCCTGGCTCCTGTGCACATACCCCCCATCCTTCTATTCCTATCCAACTCCATTCCAGGGCACGGGCCTTATTCTTCTTGGAATCTCACCATTATGTTTCTGTCTCCGTTTTTTGTACTTGTTTCCTTTGTCTAGAAATCTCAGTTCCTAGATACATAATTGGCTCCCTCCCTCACCTCCTATCACTTTGAGAAGTTTCATTCTTGCCTTTCCCCAGCGCTCCCTGTTCCCTTTATCCTATCATTTTCATCACAATTTTTACAACCTGAAATAACATATGTGAATTTATTATGTTTATGGTCTGTCATTTTCCTTTAAAATAGAAGCTCCATGATGGATACTGGTATTTTTCCTATTGGTTCTCTAGTGCCTAAAATAGTAATGGATACACACTCAATAAATATTTGTTGGATAAACTAATTAATTAGATGTCATATTATATAATTAGAATCATAGAATTTCACATAGAAGGAATGCATGTTACGGGCACTTGGGTGGCTTAGTTGGTTGAGTGTCCGACTCTTGATTTCGGCCCAAGTCATGATCTTGTGGTTCATGAGTTCAAGCCCCACATACGTCAGCGCACTGACAGTGCAGAATCTGCTTGGGATTCTCTCTCTTTCTGTCCCTCCCCTGGTCACCCTCTCTGTCTCTCTGACACTTTCAAAATAAATAAATACACTTAAAAAAAAGAAGTAATGTATGATAATTAGAAAGGGATAGGAAAATAAAATAGGAATAAAATAAGAATATGAATAAATACATGGAGAAAATTAAAAATACAATATGCATTAAATCTCCAAAATGACAACTAAACACTGCCATCATTTGTCTAGAGATCCAATGCAAATATCAGGAATAAAGTGCAAAATATGTGAGAATTAAAAAGAAATGACACTTAATAATTATGATTAGCTTAAAATGTGATAAGCTGATATTTTTTTTATTAGAAGTTTTTATATGAATGTAGGAAAGAAAAATATGAAATGGAGGAAGGAATGGAAAATTTATTACAGATAAAAGTTTCATTATTAATTAAATGTGTTGTCCTAGTATTATCATCCATTACTTCCTAATTCATAATTTAATTTCAACTCTTTTATGTATATTTTAACTTATAACTGTTTGATAGAAATTATGACTAATGAAATACACACTACAATATTAGTACCCTGTTGACAGAAAATAAATATTTGAACAAAAAAAAGTATTGTTTTCCAAAGATTTTTCTTAGAAAAAGCACAGTCTTACCACTGAAAATTTAAACACTGATCTAGGTGGACTGATACATTATTGCTTCCATGTCTGATTTCTAATATTTTTAGTACTTATACGCTTTTAAATTATGTGATCTGCAAGAGTATATATTAAAAACACATTCTACCATGTAGTTTAGGACAAATACAAGTGATCACAAGAGATATTATTACACTGTTATTTGTACTATTTTCCAGGTATTGAGACAAATTCATAGAAATCAATTCTATCCTCCCACCTTTCCCTTTCCTTTATTGTTTTAACAAATATTTTTTGAGTGATTATAATGTACATATACCCTGGGAACAAAAATTCAAAACTCCTGCCTTTTAAGACAGACCAGCCAGCCTTTTTTTCTTCTTTCCTTTTTTATTCCCTCTTTTTATCTCTTCTTTTCTGTCTCCTTAAATTATACAAGTAATACAGGAATACACCATTCCTCCTTCCTTCTCTTTTTTAACTTCCTTCCTTCCTTCCTTCCTTCCTTCCTTCCTTCCTTCCATCTTTCCTTCCAGAGGTAATACAAGAATATACAATGTAAAACATCCAAATGATACAAAAGTATAAAGAGTGAAATATAAATACATCTCTTTCCCCTCCTTCTTATATTCTACTACTTAGAGAATAGTATTTGTCCAGAGATTGGTGGCTATTTGTCCATTTAAATTTCCATCAACTTACTTACACACGGATACTCAAATACCCATATATGCTTTTGTTTCTTACATAAGGATTTATAAAGTTTTTATTTCCCTAACAATATATACTTTATTTTTAAAAAATAATGACACAGCATTACACAGAGAAGTTGCAAGCCAATTTATTTAACCATTCTCCTATGATGGCTGTTTTACATTTACTTGTTTTTTTTAGGGTATATAGTCAATGCTGCAATGAATGTCTAGAACAGTGATTACTGGACACATGTGTGGGGTTTCCATAAAATAAATCCTTAGAAGTGGAATTTGTTAAAAAAAAAAGTATTGGCTTTTCACATTTTGATAGATACCAATAAATTACCTTCCAGAAATGCTTCACAAGTTTACTTCAATAAAATTGTATTCACATACCCATTTTCCCACAATTTCATTAACATCTAATATTATAGATCTTATGATATGATTAAGAATTATGATACTTTGCAATGTTCTAATTTGTTCTCTGATAATATTTAATAACCTTGTGTATATTATCATATGATTATTGGCCACTTATATTTTATATTTTCTGATTTGCCCTCAAATAGTTTGTCACTCACGTTTTATTGGGTTGTGTCATTTTTATGGAAAATGTAGAAAGTCATGTTTTTTAAATGATTTTTGGTTTATAAAATGACTTACAAGTTTTTCCTACACTGTATCCTTCCATTGGACATTATGGCATATATTAAATATGCTACAATTTTTTCCTACATTGTATTTTTCCATTGGACATTATGATATATATTAAATATGTTAATATTTTTATTTATGGCTCCTTCTCTGGTATTTAGGAAGGCCTTCCTCACTGTGACATTTAATTTTTCAACTTCTATTTTTTTATTGTATAGCTCTCTACTCCATCTACAATTTATTTCTATGTAGAATTGAAATATGTCTAAATTAATTGTATTTTTAATGGATAGTCAATTGCACTAGGAACCATTTATTGATTTAGAGAACAGCCGTTCTTCACCACTGCTTAGAAATGTATCACTTTATTCTAGACCACAGGCATCCCATGATTAGAGGCTGCCACTCTTTAGCCTAGGAAATTTTTTACTTGTAGAGCTCTAGAGTGTGACTTTCCTCATTATCTAAACGTTTTTCTAGATTTATTTCACAATTTGCCTGAAGACCACTTTAACTAATTTATGTTTAGTCTAGTTAATACAGAGGTACACATTTTTTTTTCCATTTAGAATATGTCTGGTTTAAAAATCACAACGCTGTTTATTTTAGGCACTATTTATTTTAGTTACATCTTCATGGGAATATGTTGGTTTCATGATTCTTTTTATAGAGTACTAAATATTTCAGGGTCAAAAATTCAGCTCTGCACTTAACTCTGAAACATTACTCTGAAAATATTGCAAAGGCCTTTGCCCAGAGCATGTAAAGTCTACCTTGAAAATTACTCTTTTTCTAATTAACTGTGCTTTGGTTTTTTAGAATCAACTAAAATTAACCTTCTTCTTCCATAAAGATTAAATTTGTATCTACCAAGGCAATTAGGAGTGAATATCTGACTTTTACATACAGAAGCATTTTCCTTAAACATATAAATTTCGTAGTTCTTTTTAGTACTTTGTTTCCAAATGTTGATAGCTATTTAATATACCTTTCTACATGATTTCAACTATATCCTTTACTTTTACTAGAAAAATCTGAAAGCATGGTGTACCCAAAGTACATAAATATCCTTATGTGTATGAGGAAAAGTTACATAGTAGGCATGGTAAAAAAAAAATTATAAATATAGAATCAGGGTCTCTAGTTTTATTAATACTCTATTTTTTCATACTATGAACCATGAAAGATTCTCTACAAAGTATTAGTAGGGATTTATGTTATAAGGAGATTATAGTGTATTATATGTTAGTGATCGTATAATTTATACTTTATAAAACACAACATATCTTGTAATACTTTCTAATCCTCACGCCTTAGCAACAGGAAGTTATGGGAGTGCATTGGATTAGGTATTATAATCTTACATACTGAATAGTCAACCTCTTTGTTTCTAATTTGTCACAAAAAGGAAATAGGGTAACAAATATTATTCCAAAAATGGAATTAAAAATTCAATCAATTATAAATTTAAAACAAAGCACTTTTCCTCCTCCTGTGTTTCCTTATTTTAAAATACTATTTCTTTTTAAAACTGTAAATGAATTGTTTATTTTGGTAAATTCAGATAATAGAGACTTCCATAGAATATAACTTTTATACTATTTCTATGCATATTATACATATACATGTGCATATAGCTTTTTTACTAGGAGACTATTAAAGTTCTTATTATCTAGAAGCCAGTATAGTCCACATTTGTAACCATGTTATCGTACATAGCAAAAAGGACTCTGGACATGTTAATAATATTATGGACTTTAAAATAAGGAGATTATTTTTGATTATTCATGTGGGCCTAATATAATCACATGAGCCCTTAAAAGCAGAGAACTTCCTCTGACTGGAGGCAGGAGAGAGATAAGAATGACAGGGAAGTCAGAGAGGTTCCACAGGTGAGAAGGAATGAACATGTCTTTGATAAGAGTCCAGCCAGACAATACCTTGATTTCAGCCTTCTGCAACCTGGAGCCAAGAAACCAGCTGAGATAACCTAGATTTCTGAACTACAGAACTGTGAAATAATCAAATTGTGTTATCCAGGTATTATTCATTATTCATTCTATTCATATGTCTATATTATATTATTAAATTATATTATACTGAGCTCTATACTTTTATACTTATATTTAAATAATTTAAAGTACTCATTTGTAGAATAAAATTTTAAAAAAACTAATAAACTTAAGCCTTTATTTCAACATGCATATTAAGAAGGAATGTTCTGGTTAGAGGAGTAACGACAGATTTTTTAATAGAACTTTAGCTTTAGCAGTAGGGTTGGTCAGATACCAGCTGGTTAGGGTATACTTACTTCAGATTGGTTTTCTGAAGAGGGAGGGATCAATCTTGTGAACTGCAGCTGAAGGCTGGGAAATTTACATTTTATCAGTAAGTATGGAGAGGAATACTGTAAAAGTATGTGAGGGCCACAGTGAAAAATTTTCAATCCTTTGTGTCTCTTGCATTCCACTTATCAAGTAATAAGATGCACTGAGTTCATTTTGTACATATTTAAAGCGCTTATCTCCACGAGCAGCAAAGTTTTTGTACTTAAATATTTGTGATGGAAAGCTTCTAAAATGGTAATACCAGTTTCCTAAAAGGATTTTTCTTAAGGAAAGAAAGGTAAGAAAGAGGAAAGAAAGAAAGAAAGAAAGAAAGAAAGAAAGAAAGAAAGAACCTATGTTTCAGGAATTTGTGTAGATGGATTTTATTTTTTAAATCTTATTTTTTAATTTTTAAATCTTAATTTAATTTTTTTCATTTTTTAAAATTTTAAATTATTTTTTTTATTTGGTATTTACTTCTACCTGTACTATCTACCATGACCTGGCTTATTATTTTTCTATTTCCTCTTTTTTATAATTATTGTATATATTATAAAAATAATGCACAGCATACATTATAAATATACTCTGAAACCTGGAGGGCATCAGTTATCCCTGAGCAAAATCCTCTTACCACTTTCTCTCTAATCTCATACTCTGAAGAGAATTATTGCTAACAGTTTACTGTGCAATTTTCCAAATATACCCCATGACTATTCAAATACAGATAAATTAAAGCAAAGACAAACTATATATATATATATATATATATATATATATATATATGATGCATTATAAAACCTTATTAAATTCTATTAGCCATTTTCCTGCCTTGGTACACAGAGATTTATCACATTCTTTATTAAGTCTCATTTGTATTCTAAGTGTACCTGTATCTAGCAGCCAGCCCCTTTGCACTTTTTTCCTTTTGTTTTTAAGTGGTTTTATTTACTTATTTATATTGAGAGAGAGAGAGAGAGACAGAGAGAGAGAGAGAGAGAGAGAGAAAATCCCAAGCAGGCTCTGCCCTGTCAGCATAGAGCCCAATGTGGGGCTCGATCACATCAACAGTGAGATCACGATGTAAGCCAAAATCAAGAGTTGGATATTCAACCTCCTGAGCCATCCAGGCACCCCTGTGCTAAGTTAGTCTGACTTTGTAAAACCAAAGAATCTAACAGTACAGTTAGAACTGTATTTATTTATTGATGTGGTAATGGCCTAAAACATCCCCTTGCAAATAAAAGTGGCTGAGCCTTTGGAAACTGTCTCAAATATCTCTTCAGAGCAGTCTTCACTAACCATCATCTATAAAGTTACACATCCCAACACAAAGTCCCACCTCTATCATACTCTGTATTTCCTTTACAGTAATTGGCATAATATGAAATTAGAATATCTTTGCTTTATGGTCACTAAATCTTCATTAGTCAAAATGTCTGTCCTCTTTACTCTATTTCCCAGTATTTAGACACCTCACTGATGCACAATGGAAAGTTAGTAAATAATGGTGGAATGACAGGATGGATGGATGGATGGATGGAAAAGTCCCTGTTGTATGACTTCTACTTCTTTACATACTTTTCTTTCTTTGTTTACGTGTTCTCTCAAACTGTGGAAAATGAGATTGTCAGATCAGTGAACTCTAAGAAAATGACCAACAGTGAATACAAGCTAGAGGATCTGGACTCCTAGGAGTGATTTCATGAAAGAGTAAACTAAGTTGAGCTAAAACTTGAAAAAAAAAGTAGTTAAGAATAGCATGCAGGGTTTTAGAATCATTTTCAGAGCAAGACTCACAATAATAAAAAATCACAGTTTAATTTATTGGGAGTGCATGGGGCAATGCTATGAAGTGACAGAAAAATATGGCAAGTCTCAGCTTCTATTTTGTTTCAATTTTTTTTTTCTGTCAGACTGAAAGTGCATTAGACTGGAGGGATTAGAAAAGATATTGTCTTGAAAAAATGGAACCTTGAAAAAAGAGGAAAGAGGAAGAGAATACCTTACTCAGATGAGTTGTGTTGCAAGACTTCGGATGGGGTCTTGGCATGGGATCCCCAAAAGTCAACTTTGACACTAGGATGTGGGTTGTAGGTAACTGATTTGAAAGGAAGCACAAGAAGGAAAAGATAAGGTGGGGAAGGGAGAAAGGCAATCAAAGACATATCAATGAGTGATCTATACCATATTTACACCTTATCTGTAACACCACCTGGACCAGCAGCTTTTAAACTTCCCCAGGTTATTCCAGTATGCAGCCACGTTTGAGAGTCAGTGTTCTGGCTTATTATTTAAAGCGTGTTGCTTAGAGCAGCAGCAGCAACAGCAGCATTGGGAAATACTGAGACTACAAAATCTTGGGTCCAGCCCCAGACCCACAGAATCAGAATCTTATCTTTAACAGGATCCCCAGTTATTGATATGAACATTCAAATGTGAGAAACATCTATTACTGCACATTGGAATAACTTTTAGAGCTTTAAAAGCACTAATACCCCAAAACAAAAGGTGCCAACTCCAGAAACCTAGGCATCCAACTTTTTATAGTCTCACCCAGGTGATTTAACCATGCAACGTTTGCTGATCACTGTTGTAGATAACTTCTGTGAGAGTTATATTTTAAACATGTGTATAGATTTTCCCTATAGTATCTCAAAGCTTAGCTCCTATTAAAATTATTATGCTACTGTCACAGATTATACTTTTATGTTTTACTTTCTTGGTCATCTCTGAATGCCATTCCTTTCTATTTTATTCTATACTATTTCATCTCTTATTTTTTTCCTCTACTACTACTTCCTCATTTGGTACTTTGGAGACTACATTTACAACCAATTTAGAGTTTTCCGTCATAGCTGATGTTAGAAAAATGTAGAAAGTTAAAAAAAAAACCACTTATGTCTAGATGCCATGCCAGAAATTCTGATTTAATGATTTGTGGTAGGGTCAGTTATGTTTTTTTTCACTTGAAAGCTCTGTGAAGATTTCATTATACACTTAGGTTCAAGACCCTCTGAGCTTATTCATATTATCCGGAACTTTGAAAGACAAGCAGAAAAGAGCAAATGATCATAGAACACCCGTTAAATGCCTTCCTGTGGAAGCTCCTTAATAGTTTGGTCTGTGCATTTTCATTTGATTATTTAGCACCATAAACCTCCATCATTATAGTGTTCAACAGATAAGTGGTGAAAAACTATGGAATAAAAAATCCTCAAAAAATATATTAATTGTCACATTGCCCCTGAGGGAGATATCTTTCCATGTTGCTGAAGAGGTTATGTGGCTAAGTGAAAATCACCAGGAATTTATGGTGATTAAAATAAAATGGATCAAGTTACCATAAGTAATGTTTTCCCAGTTAAGGAACAGAGCTGGTAACACTTGCCCCATATTTCCCCCAGAACACAACCATGTGTGTCCTGCTAAAACATATATAACCAAAGGTATCAAATGCTAGAGTACTTCTAACTGTGAGCGCTGTTGAATTTCCTGGATATTCATGAAGATGCTTCCACTGATGGACAGAAGGGAGATTCCTTTACTTGCTGTGAAAAGTTCCACTTTATAGTTTTTTTCTGTTTTTCAAATAAAAAGTGATTCCCATTTTCTGATTTTCAAAGAAATTTCACTACCATCTATTTAATGGGTAAAATGTCTACTTCACTAGTTGTGATGAGATAAATGATTTATAGGCCATAGTTATTTGATCTATCGGAGATGCTCAGTATGGTAATTCTTATTATCAGTCCTGAATATCTTATAAACAATATCTAATAAGGGGTAGCACTATGTTTACTATTAATGATAATAGTGAGCATGGTACTCATATATGCTTACAGGCATTCTAAATTTATTTGTGTGATGAGATGAGTCTAGAGTTTCCCAAAGCAAGAATATGAAAACCAGGTTCCCAAAATATTTAACTTTAGCCTCAAATAGATTCTGTGATAAAAAGGGTTTGGAAAACATTAGACTGAAAACTTTCAATAGATTTCTCTATAAGGGACTGTTCAGATCCTTTGGTATTTTCTTATTAAATTAGAATATCCTGGAGGGATACAGCTGTATAGGATACAGCATTTCACAAACTTATCTAGACATTTTGAACATCTTTTTTATATTATGAAGTTTGTATTCCCTGGAGCACATTTTGGAAATGCTCATTAATTAAACCATTAATGTGTACTACATCAAATTAGTGTCTTGAACAACTGACTTCTCTGAAATGTACTTTAATGTTCTATGTTCAGATTCTCTCAGAGTTGATAGTAAGAAATATTCCTATGGTACATAGCTTTTACCTTCGCTATAGAATGTTATTGATGTTAGTGTAGTCTTTATCATACAATATTTTTAGATAAATTTCTATTGAGAGTTTTTCGGACTTTACATCCAAGAATACTTATAATTCCCCTAAGTGGTATACTTTCCCATGCTGATTATGAGAGACATGTCAGTATGTCATGTTTGGCCTTCCTTGCCCTAAAGTCAAACGTCAAAATTTATGTACATTCACAGCTAATCTAAAAAGCTCTAAGTTTTTAATTACTCCTTTCCTTGGACCAAATATTCAGCGTCTACTCTGTATTCTTACTGTATATGGATTTTGCTTGAAACCCTCCTCACACAACTTCAGAGAGATGTAGCATAGGAGTAAACTTTATAAATGGAATTCACTGTCTCTTATCCATTTTTCATGCTTCTTCTAGGCTATCTGTAATTATGCCCAAGCTTCAGTCACTCTGTGGTTTTCATTCTGAGACTCAGCAGGGACCATTTTTTTCTCCTCAGGAAACCTTGCCATTTGAGTAGGAAAATGCCTCCTTTCCAGGCAAAGCTATCAGAAAAACATCCTTTTCTTTCTCTCTCATCTGTCTTCGCATGAAAGAAATTTCCAGCAGCAGAAAGTCCTCTGTATCAAAATGATTAAAAAGTAAATTGTAATTATAAGTTCCACCTTTATTACTTTAATGAATATCTATAGCGTTTATACGACCTTTTCTCAGGTTAACTGTAGTTTCCACTTATGATCTCTTGAGATTTCCTGTTGAAATCTGTTGGATCAGTCATCTCTTTGCCCTCAGATTCATTCTTGCCCTTCCCCTGCTTTGTCCGCCTAATCAGATCTCGACCACTGAAGACTACATTTCCCAAGTTCCCTTGCCAAAGGAATTCCTGTTAGATTTGGCCAGTAAGAGGTAGCAGCAAGAGATTGGCCAAAGAGAAGAAGAGTCAGAGTATTTCCAACCTCTCTCTCTGAATAAGCAGTGTCTGCATGAAGTTGCTGCTTCTGCAACATGTTTCCTCTGTGATTCCTGCTATCAAAGGCAAGGTCTTCATTCATGGTCTTCACTCATACCTCTCAGCCGTTGTGTCACTTTAACACCACTTCTTACCCCTCTTTTATTTATTTAAAATTTTTCTGGCTTTATTGAGTATAATTAACATAATATTGTGTAAGTTTAAGGCATACAATACAAGGATTTGCTATATGTACATATTGCAAAATGATTACCTCAATAAGATTTGTTAACAGATCCATTACCTCATAATTACTTTTGTTCTTTTTTCTTTTTGTTTTTGTTTTTTTTTTTTTGTGGTGAGAACTTTTAAGAACTACTCTCTTAGTAACTTTCACGTATACACTAGAGTACTGTTAAGTATGGTCACCATGCTATACAGTAGATCCCCAGGACTTATTCACCTTATAATTGAAAGTTTGTACCCTGCACACACCTTCAACCATTTCTCTCATCCCATCCCCACAGCAACCACGAATCTACTGTTTCTATGAGTTTTCTTTTACATTCTCCACATAAGTGATATCATACAGTATCTGTCTTTCTCTCACTTATTTGACATAGCATAATGCCCTCAAGTTTTATCCATGTTGTCACAAATGGCAAGATTTCTTTCTTTTTAGGACAGAATAATCCATTATGTATCTACATCTATATCTGTCTAATTTTACCACATTTTCTTTATCCATTCATCTATTGACACTTAGATTATTTCCAAGTCTTGGCTGCAGTAAACATGTTGGTGCTGCAGTAAATAATGCTGCTGTAAACATGTTGGTGATGGACGTGCAGACATCTCTTCGAGATAGTGACATCATTTCCTTTGGATATAGACCCAAAGTGGAATTGTGGGATCATATGGTACTTCTATTTTTAATTTTTTAAGGATCCTCCATACTGTTTTCCATAGTAGCTGCACCAATTTATATTCCCACCAACAGTGTGCCATGGTTCCTTTTCTGCCAAATCCTCACCAGCACTTTTTATCTTGTCTTTTTGATAACAGCCATTTGAAAAGGTGTCAGGTGAGATCTCATTGCAGTTCTGACTTGCATTTCCCTGATAACTAATAGTGATGTTGGCGACTTTTTCATGTACCTTCTGGCTTATTATATATCTTCTTTATAGAAATGTCTATTCAGGTCTTTAGCACATGCTTTAATTGAATTAACTGGATTTTCTTTTTTTGCTATACAGTTGTATGAATTCCTTTTTTTCATTCATATATGTTTTTTAAGTTTTTATTTAAATTTCAGTTAGTAAATATACAGTGTGATATTAGTTTCAGGTGTACAATATAGTGATTCAACATTCTCACACAACACCTTGTGATATTATCTGAAAGTTAGAATATTTAGGCCAACAGATATAAAATAAATATGTTTTTAAACTGAAAATTAGAGTATAATGAATAAATTTCTTTGCAATTGCAAACAGATGTCATGTAGAGGTGGATTAAAGAAATTGAATACCTGTGAACATGACCAGTATTTTTGCCTGGTGAAATTTAACTGATAAAATTATTTAAAAATTTTTTTTTAATTTTCTTTGAATACCCATTAGTTAACATACAGTGTAATATTAATTTCAGGTGTATAATATAGAGATTCAACTTTTGCATGCTTCACCCTGTGCTCATCACAAGTCCACTCCTTAATCCCCATCACTTATTTAACTCATCCACCCACCCACCTCCCTTCTGGTAGCCATCAGTTTGTTCTGTATGGTTAAGAATGTGTTTCTTGGTTTGTCCCTCCCTCTCTCTTTTTTTCCCCTTTGCTCTCTGGTTTTGTTTCTTAAATTCCAGAGGTGAGTGAAATCATATGTTATTTGTCTTTCTCTGACCTATCTCACTTAGCATAATACTTTCTAGCTCTACCATGTTGTTGCAAATGCCAAGATTTCATTCTTTTTGATGACTAATATTCCATTATATACATATACCACTTCTTCTTTATCCATTCCTCAGTTGATGAACATTTGGGTTATTTCCATAATTTGCTATTGTAGATAATGCTACTATAAACATTGGGGTGCATGTGTCCCTTTGAATTAGAATTTTTGTATTCTTTAGGTATACCTAGTAGTGCCATTGCTGGGGCAGTTGTATTTTTAACTTTTTAAGGAACCTCCATACTATTTTCCACAGTGGCTGCACCAGCTTGCATTGCCACCAACAATGCAAGAGGGTTTCCCTTTCTCTACATCCTTGCCAACACTTGTTATTTCTTGTGTTGTTCATTTTAGCCATTCTGACAGGTGTGAGGTGATATCTCATTGTAGTTTTGATTTGTATTTCCTTATACATTTTGGATATTAACTCCTTATCGAATATGTCGTTTACAAATATTTTTTCCTGTTCTGCACACTGCCTTTTCATTTAGCTGATGATTTCTTTTACTGTACAGAAGCTATTTAGTTTGATACAATACCCTTTGTTGATGTTTTCTTCTGTTGCTTGTGCTTTTGGTGTCATGTCCAAAAAATCATTTCCAAGACTAATGGCAAGGAGATTTTCCCCGATGTTTTATTCTAGTTTTATGGTTTCAGGTTTGACATTTAAGTCTTAAATCAATTTTAAATTATTTTTTGTAAGTGTCTTGTCCCCTGTATCCCTCCATCCCTCGGATAGGTAAGAGCTTCCCGATACTGAAATCTCTGGGTTACTTCATGTTTTTGGTTTGCATTTTCATCTCTTCCAACATGTTTAAATATTTTCTATTGAACGATCTGGTGAGGGCTTTGTTTTCTTTCCTGGAATCAGACTGATATGAGGATTTAAATATTATTTTAATTCTTCTGAGTTTTATTAAATCCTTGAGAAACAATATATTCAGGGGCGCCTGGGTAGCACAGTTGGCTAAGCATCTGACTTGGGCTCAGGTCATGATCTCATAGTTAGTGGGTCTGAGCCCTGCATCAGGCTCTGTGCTGACAGCTCAGAGCCTGGAGCCTGCTTCAGATTCTGTGTCTCCCTCTCTCTCTTCCCCTCCCCTCTCTCTGTCTCTCAAAAATTAATAAACATAAAATATTAAAAAAAGAGAGAAATATATTCAGATTTTTGGATAAAAAATTTAAGAACTATATATTTAAAATGTTCTCACGAAGTAGTGACATACCTATATTCATCTATCTAGCATTCTACACATCTACATATCTATCAATATTAACACAATGTGACATTAGAATTTGGTTGCACTAGTATCTCTATACACAAGACATATAATCACTGACAAATTATAACAATTCCCTTTGCACATACATAAGGTTTGTGCTGATTTTATATTCAAACTAAAAGTATGGAAGGAATTTTCAACACAAATTTTCAACACTACTTTCAATACAAATTCTGTATCAAAATGTTGGGTGTGTCTCTTGCATTGCACTGTTTTCCAGAATTCAGAGGAGTAAAAAGTCAAAAATATTGCATGCAGTAATAACGAAGCATGGCTGGTAATAGTTTGGCATTATGGTTAAGAATCATTGCTGAAATATACCATTTATAATGTCTGCTGCTAATGTATAAGTAATTTTGTTGGATTGCTGCTGGGAATTAGTTTTATTTCCCTTGCTACATGCATATTTTCCATTTCATTTGAATAAACATTTAAGAATGCAATGGTCTCACCAGTTATAATTTTCATTTATCTTATACAAGAATGAATATCACTACATGGTTCTGAAAGCTGGTTTGTCTTGCAAGGTTTTACTTCTCAATCCTTCTGAGCTAACATGTTCACAATAGAATAGGGCAGGTCAGGGAGAGTATAGGTTTAAAACTTAGTTTCACTGAAAGAATGAAAACGGGCACTCTGAGTAGTTAGAAAGTATCACTGATTTTTCTCATCATGATGATTGGTACAGAATCTATTCTGGAGTTTCTTTTTCATCAAAAAGGACTTAAGGTAGACTTAGGTAAAATTATAGTATTAAGAGCAACTTCCATAGAGAGGAAAGCATTAGAACATAGGTTTTCACAATGTTATTAAATGTACTTATACCATATAAGTAATGGGACCCATATAAGCAAGGGGATTTTTTTTATCTTCTTAATTTTGAGTTTCAATCAGTAGCTTTATTTTTATTTATTTTCAAAATATTAGTTAGAGTTAGTAAAGAAGAAGCAGGGAAGCAAAAACTGCCATCCTAAAATGTGTCTCTTTGGCAGGTACATTATATTAGGATGGTTATTTTTAAGAAACTGGCCACCTTGGGAAGAAACTTTGACATTTATCCTAACCTCCTAAAAGAGTTTAGATAGAGGACCTGCTCCAGGAAGGGAGTTGTTATCCACCACAGATAAGTACATTATAACATAACCTGAGGTAGTAGACATGGATAAATTTAGCCAACTCTGTTTATTAAAATTCCTCTCTGTGTCCCATCATTTCTGAATGGCCCAGAACATATTTTTTTGCCAAATATTTATTCTTCTTATCTTCCTGTGAATTGTCTTCCTTCCTTTGAAGTCCCAGACCACTACCCTGGTATCCTTAGCTCTGGATGACATAGAAGCTTCAATTGCTTGGCTGCCTGTGGGCCTCATATTCTTATGAAGCCCTCATACATAGGTAATTACATTTTATTTCTTCCTGTTAATCTGTCTTATGTCAATTTAATTCTTATACCAGACAAAAGAATCTTGAAAGGTAGAGGAAAAATTTTCCTTCTCAACAAGCATTATAAATAACAATGCTAATACTTGGAAAAATAGAGACAAGAGAAGTAAGGCAGATGGCTCTTAAACTCTACCTAAAGCAATTTTTTCTTTCTTCTTTCTTTCTTTCTTTCTTTCTTTCTTTCTTTCCTTAACTTACTTGTTAGTATGGAAATGAGTCACCCTCTCTTACCTGTCCCTAGGATTTTACAGTCTACTTTGGGAAGAATTTCTCAAAATAACTTTTTAGAGTGTAAACAAAACATACTGCAATAATGACATATTTCCAGTTTTGTAAAATTCTATCTCTAGAAAACGAATTTATTTTGTTCTCAATTAAAGCAAAGTTTGCTTTGGTTTTTGTGCAAAAAAAAAATCAATGAGGGATGCAGATTGTTTCGAGCACCCTGAAATACTGAAGTCTATTCAACTAGCATACATCTGGCAGTCCCTAACTGGCTTACTTATACTTTTGACTAAAATAGTTACAAGAATACAGAAAACAAAAGGAGAAAGGAATTAAGTGGTTAATTATGTGAATCCAGAAGAAATATTGACTAACATCAAAGACTGTGAAGCAAATACAGTAGTGTTAAAAAGAAGATAGTAGGGAGCTACATCAGCTTATTTTTACCCACTATTTTCTTTGGCTTCAGTGAAAATCAGAACACTATGTAGCTAGTTTTCTAACAAAGACTAATACTTGAGGCTTCAAGGACTGGGTCACCTTAGTCTCCCTATATTCATCACATATGTAGTAGTTCAGGAAGCTAGATTATGAACATGGACTGGTGATGAATGATGGGGAGCAAAATTGTCACCCCAAAATATGCCTCTTTGCATAAGGTTTATCTTGAGCTGGCTATTTTTAATAAAGAGCAGACACAGGACAAGCTCTGAAAACCAAGTGGAAGTTACCCTTTTATAAGAGAAATTTAGGGGCGCCTGAGTGGCGCAGTCGGTTAAGCGTCCGACTTCAGCCAGGTCACGATCTTGCGGTCCGTGAGTTCCAGCCCCGCATCGGGCTCTGGGCTGATGGCTCAGAGCCTGGAGCCTGTTTCCGATTCTGTGTCTCCCTCTCTCTCTGCCCTTCCCCCGTTCATGCTCTGTCTCTCTCTGTCCCAAAAATAAATAAACGTTGAAAAAAAAAATTTAAAAAAAAATAAAAAAAAAAAAGAGAAATTTATATGGATATGGGAAATCTCCACTTATAAGAGTGTCTCCTCTGTCAGGACAATAAGGATGACTCTAAATTTCTAGAGACTCTTATCAACGGAGAGGGCATGGACTTAAATCTTCATAGCAACATCACCCTTGTTTACTATGTTCTGAGAACCTCCTGTAACTGGCCTCTACATCAACATCTTCTTTTGTCTCTTAAGATGGTATTCATTGTGGTACTTAAGCCCATTTAGGGGAATTATTCCATTTTCCTGGGAGTCTCTCATATACACAGGAGGTATACATGTCATTAAACTATTCTTTTCTTTTC
Source organism: Prionailurus viverrinus (assembly GCF_022837055.1). NCBI lineage: Eukaryota > Metazoa > Chordata > Mammalia > Carnivora > Felidae > Prionailurus > Prionailurus viverrinus. Next base: position 26,138,734 of record NC_062579.1, read on the forward strand.
TCCTGCTAATCTTTTATCCCAGTGGTTCTCAGCCAAGAACCTAGAAGGTAAAGGTAAGATTATTTTTCCTCCCTGTATAAGATTAGCAGTTTGGGAAGTGTAGTTTTTCAAAAATGAAGTGCTAATGCAGGGGCATAGTTTGGAAAAAATTCTAGTAGGAGTATTCGCCAAGACTCTGGAGTGTTCAGGCAAGTAAAGAATCAAACATCAAATCTTTGTTCCCCAATCTCAATGAATGGCTGTTAGGTATTTTTTAATGTTCGTTTATTTTTGAGAGGGAGACGGAGAGAGAGAGAGAGCAGCGGGAGAGAAACAGGCAGGGAGAGAGGGAGACAGAGAATCCCAAGCTGGCTCTGTGCTGTCAATGCAGAGCCTGACACAGTGCTTGAACTCACAAACTGGGATATCATGACCTGGGCACTTAACTGACTGAGCCAGCCAGGCATCCCAGGCTGCTAGGTATTTTTAATTGAAATGTTCATTCGTCTTTAAATTTATATCTGAAATGGAGATGCTTTCAATTTCCTCAACTGATAATAAGAGATGAAAAAAACTGAAGCAAAAATATTATGGAGATGAAATCTTTCTCTGTATCCTTGAAGAAAGAATATATCTCTGCTATATTTTAGGGTTGTTTTGCTTTGTTTTGTTTTTATAAAAAGATTCAAAATAATTGCTGGGTGTTTTTTTAAAACAGCAAGGAAACATGACCTCTAAAAAACTAAAACAAGACATCATTAATCAATAACAAAATGAGATGAAGCCACATGACTTGTATATAAGGGATAAAAATCACATCACAATATACTTAAGTTTAATTCTTTTTCTTTAAGTTTTTCTACCTTGCAGAAAACATATTTTTCCTCTACATAACTAACTGGATTTTTTTTTCCATTTCAATTATATTCAACATGACTTCTATGTAACTTTTGAAGTTTAAAGAAAAAATGTCTTTTAATCACTGAGAATAAATTCTTCTATTTTTCTCTATAATAACGTGATTTCAGATTTCTTAATATCAATCTCTGAAAAAATGAAAATCCCCTGTATTCTGGGGTTAAAAAATTTGTAATTAGTAGTTATATACACAGTGTTAGGGAGGAAAATATTTTTCATACTCTTCAAGATACTTCTAGGTAGTCTAAGAATAAAATTGACATGAGACAGATTAACATAAAGGAAAAAAAAAACCCAAAGTTTAATTACGTGTGCATGGAGGCCCATATGAAATTGAGACCCCTGAAAAATGACCAGGGCAGGCACTTTTTATACTCTTTAGACAAAGAGACAATGTATCTGTGAGGAATTGACAGGACAAAGAAAACTTATGTTCAGGAGCTTTAATTAGTAAGGAATTTTAAAGAGAATTTGGACTGGAGTAATAAATTTAGTAAGAAGTAACAACGGTTCTTGATACAACCTTCTCAGCCATGATTCCCTAGCTCTGGTGATGAGGATGTCTTTTTACCTCCTGGTACAAACAGGATACCTTTCCCATGGAATATTTAATTCCTGCTTTCTGCAGACAAAATTGTGTGTGTGTGTGTGTGTGTGTGTGTGTGTGTGTGTGTGGTGGGGGTGGGGTGTGGTTCACTAGCTATTTCTTAAGTAGCTTTCATTTAAAATAATCAATATGCCAAAGTACTACATTTTTGGGCAGCCTGTCCTTGACCCCTACAATAGTTAAACTATTGTTCAAATTGACAGGGGCATAAAAACACATTCTGAAATGGGTGTTAATACAAAATTCCACATTCTGAAACTTCCTCCATGAGTAAATCTAAAATTTGCCCCAATATGTCAAAAATGAAATTTCAAAAATTATATGGTAAGTATTGATAGGAGTTTTGGATATACATGTATGGAATAAATATGGGTTAGAAAATTGAGTACAAAAGAGCAAAAACAAAAATTTTTTAAATTTTCTTTTTTAATGTTTATTTATTTTTGAGAGAGAGAGAGACAGCACATGTGCATGTGCATATCCATGAGTGGGGGGGGGGGGGGGGCGGTGGCAAAGAGAGCGAGACACACACAGAATCCGAATCAGGCTCCAGATTCTGAGCTGTCAGCACAGAATCTGATGCAGGGCTCAAACCCACCAACCGCGAGATCATGACCTGAGTCAAAGTTGGACACTTAACCAACTGAGCCACCCAAGCACCCCACAAAAACAAAATTCTTAAAAGCAAAGAGTTATACAATGATAAAAATACCTAATAGTGAACTGGTTAAACTTTAAAGTTAAATTGTCAAAGAATGGACGTTGGTCAGGGGCAGCAGAGAAACAGGTGTACTACATTTCTGTCATGTGTTAGGGAAAGACAGATTTTCAAATAACTTGAATACATGTCGTACCACCTAAGTTCCTCAATGTGTATTTTGGATTAAATAAATGTATAGCCAAAAAAAAAAAAAAAGAGAGAGAGAGAGAAAATGGCAAGGAACAAATGAACCAAAGAACATAAATAATTACTGAAATAAGGCTAATAAATTATAAGGAATAAAAATATGACAGGTTGGGGGTACCTGGGTGGCTCAGTTGGTTAAGCATCCAACTTCGGCTTAGGTCATGATCTCATGGTCCATGAGTTTGAGACCCGCGTCGGACTCTGTGCTGACAGCCTGGAGCCCGGAGCTTGTCTTCAGATTCTGTGTCTCCCTCTTTCTCTGCCCCTCCCCTGTTCATGCTTGGTCTCTCTTTGTCTCAAAAATAAATTAACATTAAAAAAAATTAAAAAATAATATGACAGGTTGAACTCCTCTGTACAAATAAAAAAGATTAAAATTCTTTTAAGGAACAAAATCATAATACATTGTAACAAGAAAACATATGTACACCTACACAGAGATATTTCAAAATGAAAGGATAAATTAAGCTATGTAACTGTAAGCAAAAAGCAATCAGTTGTACCACTATCAATACCGAAAAAAAGTAAATTTTGGTCATGATTAAAGAAAAAAACAATGGCCCTTTTCTATTCTTTAACAGCCTGATTTAGAATGATGGCATTATATTATCAACTTCTTAGCACAAATTAATGTCAAAAAAAAAAAAAAACAACAGAAAAAAACAAACAAAAAAAAAACATAGGAACCAGTAGCTGATACACATTTTTTTAGGGAATATGTAATTTATCTGTCAACATTTAACATACCAAGAATTAAAAACAAAATAACATCAATATTTCCAGGGATTACTATAGGTCTATTTAAAAAATCAAAACTCTGAAGAAAATAAACCATTTTGAGCTTTGTTTTAACATTTACAAAAATGTATCATATAAAACTATAAGTTGTGCAAGCCATAATCTCTAACCACAGTTCTTTAAGATTTTAAATTAATAAAAGCTTATAATATCAATTCATACTAAAATAACATTGGAAATTGGAAAAGTAGTTTTCTGCATTTAGTAAATAAGTAATGAGAATAGAGATTCTACAAAATAAAATTTTTCATTTCTAAACTTTTAGTAAGGATAGTAATAAACAACTAGATAAGCAAAACAAAATAACATCTAAATTAAACAAATAAAAAGTCTAATGAATTCCAACAAAAGGAAAGCAAAGATGCAGGAAATTATTGCTCTTGTTCCTTGTTATAGAAGTTAATAAGCCATAAAATATGAGGTTGTATCTACTCAATTATAATTCTCAAATATAGTTATTTTCAAAAGAGAAACAAAAAATAGAATTAACCTAAAACCTAAATCAAGAATAAAAGAAAGCAATCATAAATACAATTAGAAATCAGAAGGCAGTATAAACATGCTTATAATTATATTATTGTTAACATATTTTAACATTCATAAAAATGGATCATTTTCTAGAAATCATGGAATTAGCTAAAAGAAGAGGTAGAAAACTTGGAGAAAGATAACCATGGAAGAGATGGACAAATAATTAACAATAATCTCTAAAATTAACTGTTGAATGGACTTTTTGGTGAATATTTTAAAGTTTCATAGAAAAAAGAATATTGCCTTACTTTTTTTTTCAATATATGAAATTTATTGTCAAATTGGTTTCCATACAACACCCAGTGCTCAATAATTGCCTTACTTTAAAAATAGTTCAGAAACAAAGAGAAAGATGAAATATACCCAATTTTGTATTTTATAGAATTGATAAAACTGAGAATCATAAAAAAATTAGGAGAAGTACTGGCCAAACATATTTACAAACATGTATTTTTAAAAAGCCTTAGCAAATTACTGTAAATGTAAAAAAAATATGTTCTAATATAATGGAGATAGTATTATAGGAATAAAAAATATTGTCTAATACATCTTCAAATTTTAAGGTGATAAGAGATTTCCTAGAAAGAGAAATACTCCAAATAGATATCAAAAATTGCATTTGAGGAAATCCATCACCTTTTTTTTTTTAGTTGCATAAAAATATTTTGGTAGGCATTCTGGAAAAAAAGCTTTCATGATCAAACAAGCTTATGAATATACATACAGAGGAGCATATAGAGGGCATATTTTGATCCCTCAGTTTCATTTGGAGCCTGCCTGTCTTGCTTCCTTAGCCAACCATGTAACCCTTGCTAGACTAATTATAGTAGCACTGGCATCAGTGATCATTTCAACATCAAGCACAAAACCTAAGTGGGTCTTTATGTACATACAGATTCACCAAAGAATGCAAATCTATGTATGTCAGTTGTCCTTTTTCTACTGCACAAAAAGATTGAAATCAACATATGGGAATAAATAGAAAAAGAAATAAGTAAATGATAGCCCTTGATGATATAAATTTTGCTCTTGGATACAGGCATCCCACAGATAATTTCTCCCATAAACGAACATAAAAGATATCTCTTCTTGAGAAGATTTGAGTATGGTTTGTAATTATTTAAAGTATTTTTAAAGCTCTAGGTATTAATTAGAACATATTTCTCTGCCACATAACATCACAGAAACGTTTTTAAACTTAATTTGCATCACTAATCTACAAGAAGCCTGGCCAAATTTATGTAACTATGGAACGTACTTTTCTTTTTTTGAGAACACATGCTAGATAACGCTACCTCATATGCTAAAACAGGCCAAGTCCTCTCCTGATCTGTTTCTTTTTACACTTGTTTTTCTACTCCTTTGCTCAGAATAAGCCCATTTTATCTATAACCTATGAATATCTACATTATTGCATTCTAAAATGGTATCTTTGTTGAAAATACAGTGAAGAAGAAAAAAATGAACCGAAATGTCAATTTTGCAAGCACTTAGTGACCTTCCTACCTTATTGACTTTTATTTAGCATAGCGCAGGATTTCAGTTGCTGAGCCACGAAGCTGTATAATACTTCTCAACATAATCATGGATATCCATGTTAAAACATTAGTTGACATTATACCGAAAATCAGAAGAGGTGGCAAAGATGAATGCCATTACTAATTTCAGAAAATGTTAAACAAAAATTTGGTCCAAAGCAATAATATTTAAGTAGTCATGAAAAAATATGAACAATGTATTAAAAACAACATAATTTTCCTTTGTGGTACATGTTATGCCTTGAAATTCTAAAATAATCTCTGGAAATAATGGATAAATATTCAGAGTACCATAAATTGAATAGGTATAAGGCAAATCGAAGATACTAGAAGTGGTACATGTTTACAATTACTAAATTATTTCTTAAATGTTTTGGTTACAAGAGCAACAAACCCAGAACTATACATGAATAAATTAATAATATGTGAAGTACATTTGAAAACAAAAATGCTTGAAAATCTTTTAGAACCAACAAAAATGATATATGTGGAAAGAAATACCATATTTCTCACTATATTTATATATAAGCATACACATTCTTATACATTGTATGTATCATCTTATAATTGTGGTTACAAAGTAAACTTCAATAGAGTATTATTACTATCATTAATTTGAAACTTGGCCATAACATTCTGAAACTCATCTTCATGGGAATACATGCCTGAAAAAAGGTTAACATTTTACAAATGAAGAGTGTTGTTTCCTTTTTTACTATATAGCTATCTGATGAAGTATAATATTTAAAAGTGTGATTGTGACATAATCAGCTGAATGGAAAAGAGAATAGCTACTGAAAACACAGTTGTTTCTAAAAACATTAGGATATGGAGAAGAAAACATAAAGAAGTAATGAAGAAGAAATGGACTAGACCACAATGGTCATAGGTTACTTTCTCTTGATACAGATGCTGGAAGTGTTTGGGGTGAAAGATGTTCACTACAGATCAGTATCTGTGAAGAGAAGTGGGAGGGGGGTGGCATGTGGGGATAAGGGGGCATGTTGGGGGGGGCGCTGGTGACAGGATAGATATACGAAGTCAGACTGCAATGGAAGCCTGACTATTCTCAGCCATCCCAGCAGAAAACTCTGGAGTGAAGATGGAGCACAGTTTCCTCAGCTGGGCAGAAAGGGACAGGCCTTTACAGGAGATTTGGGCTACCCCGGGAAGAGTGGTGCTTTGGTTAAGGCAGCTCTCATCAACAAAGGCAGACCCTGAAGGAGCTGACAGAGGGAGGCTATTAGCTGACCACACCCCCAGCAGCTGGGCAACAAATAGTTTGGTTAAAAGGGAACTCAGTGGTGCCTCTCCATGTTAACACTAAATGACTGGAAAAATAGATTGCAGAAACAATTAACTACTGACATTAGATTCTTACATCTTTCCTCAAAGTATATTCCCAAGAAATTTATATTTAACATGAAATTCTTAGAATAATTTTAATTCTTAATTCTTCTTTGATAGGAAATTCTTCATTAGAAACAATGTTATTGATTCCACTCCTTGCATTCATAACTGAAATATTTCTCCCTGATTTTACAAAGAGATATCTAGCAATATATATAACAATGAAAGAAATCATGAAGGAAAGGGTTAATAGATAAATATAACTCTGGGAATATCTTCTAATTCCACTGTGAGCAATATGGAAATTGCCTCTGTTCCAAAACATTCAGAAATGCTGCATTTCTGAAAGGGCTAGAACTAGTTAGAATATTAAGAGAGTGCCATGGCTTCACTGTGTGGTTTTGCAGAGTTTTTGTAATCTCAAAGGAAAGGAAACCATCCTGGGGTCCATAGAATTTGCCAACTAAAAGCAGTAAATAAAGCCAGAATTTTTGGACTACTCATTCAATAAAAAGTAGGTCAAAAAGTCTTCCCTCTGTCACAAGGAAATGGCAAGGAAGCTTGTATGTCTTGGCTTGTCTCATAATGCAGGTGGGTGAGGGGTTAGACATTTTCACATTAAAATTAAAATCACAAGCCTACCCACAACAAAGCCTCTAGTTCAATTTTTCACTATTTAAATGATTCAAGAACTTCCAGGCTGTTAATACTGCTGAGGCACCAAGCACAAACCTTTTCAGAGCTATCTACTCTCAGCCCAAGTATCTAAAATTAACAAGTATTAAATTTTTTAACATGAATAAGACTCAAGAATACAATATTACATGAAAAACAGAACTTGTAGAAAATTACAGAAATAATTTATGTGCAATGTGAAACAAGCAAATCTATTGTGTGGAGATAAATACCTACTTAATCATAGCATAAAATCATGCCTAGGATTCTGTACTACTAATTCTGGATAATGGTTTACTCAAGGAGGGAAGAAGGAGGGAGAGAAATTAGTTTGCAGAAGAATACCCAGGAGTTTCAAGTCTATCGTGCTTTATTTCTTTTAAAAAATCTCAAGCAAATATATTGGTAAAATAAGACTGTGCTTTGGTTTGGATTTTATTCCTTTTATTGTTTCGACTACTTGGTGGAAAATATCTCTGTCAGTGATAGAAAAATTATTTTATTATTTTCTTCACAATTGTCTCTGCTTCCCTTTCCTGGAGTTTCTATTAAATGGATAGAGAGGATTGATAGGTTCATAATGGAGAGTCCTTAGAATGGTGCCTGAACATTTTAAGTGATATAATTATAATAGTTATTATTATCTTAATCACTTTCTAATTTTTAAATTTCATTGACTAGCTAGTCTGTCCCTTTTTTGAGGTGGGAGGGCAAAGGGAGAGGGAGAGAGAGAATTTTAAGCAGGCTCCACACCCAGCATGAAGCCCCACATGGGACTTATCTCACAACTGGGAGGGAGATCATAACCTGCACTGAAATAAAAAATCAGATCCTTAATCGACTGAACCACCCAGGCACCTCTCTTTTGCCCTTTGAACAGGTCTCTTCAACTCTACCTTCCAACACTTATATTGAACTGATAGCTCCAAATAAATCCCAGGTTTATATATGGATTTTATTATTTTTTAACAGAAAAGCTTATACTTTTATTGCTATTATTCAAAAATGTCAGTTAGTCTTTTCCTCTGTGGCTTTTTGTATTGTTTTTAGGCTTGCATAAGCCTTCTCCTTCAAAAATGTGATAAACACCTTAGTTTTGTTAGTGGTTCAAAGAATACCAGCACCATTATTCCTTTAAGGCCACACTTTTCCCATTCTTGAACTCTTCATTTAAATCCTACTTTGGCTAGCTGGAGTGTACCTTTGAGTAATGATGCCAGAAAAGACACATAGTAGTTTGTTTTTATTTTTCCCTGAACTACCACATGTTTGAAAATTTGTCTTTCTCATTTACAGGACAACCTAAATAATTATAAATGTTGGATGAAAGTATTTGTCTTCAAATATGAATGTGTGTCCATTACAATTTTATATGTATCAGTTCATATATATCAAATATGTGAGGTATTAAAATAAGAGAAATGTGCCTGAAGAAAAACTAAGCTTTCCAGTTGAAATTACTCCACAAGTTCTAAGTTGAAATAAAATCTTATAAATTTTCAGATAGTGAGTAGGTAACTTACAAAGATATACCAGGAGCATAGTTATAACAAATTCAGTATCAGAAAGTGAAATTAAAAGCCAAATGCATCAAATATGACAAAAAAAGATATTGTGATATAAAAAAAGATGATATGCAAATTACATATAACAGCACTTGGCTTTTACATGACAAAGGGACATAATTGTGAAGTAGGGAAGAAAACATTCTCCTAGAAATAAAAGGAAAATTTGACAAATCTGTTATGGTTGTGGCCTTTTTTATACTCCTTATAAAATTTGATCTATCAAGTATACAAAATGTAAGCAAAGACAAAGATATGAATGCAATAAACAAAGTCAACTGAAGATTTATTCATTCAATAAAAATACATTGAGTGCCCACTCTAAGGAATGGGGAAAAATTCAGTGACTAAAACTGACAAGGTTGGTGCTCTCATTATGCTTATATTCAAATGGGGGAGACAGAAAATTTTTAAAAGATATTTAAAGTTTGTTATAAGGTCCACAATAAAACTATTAAGGGTGATACAATGGAGAGTAACCCAATCCCATCTGGTGTGTGTGTAGGGGGGCAAACAAGGAATCATGGCAGGGATAGCCTTCAGTTTTCAGCCTTCTCAGGGATCAAGTCAGCTGCACAAAGCTGCCTTGCTTAATGCACCCCTTTCTCAAGGGGCCCCCACTTCCTAAGACAGATGAAGATAGGGATGTAAAGGCCCAACCATTTCACCCCAGTGTAAGATAACTCTGATGAGGGGATATATTCTCCCAAGCACCCCATGGGACTGGCTAAGCTGTCAGGCTGGTATCAGAGCTCCTTATCTCCCCCTGCTTGAGCCTGCTTTTTTTCTGAATCCTACAGGTGATAATCCCAAGGACACTTCATAATAAAGACGCTGTACAGTTAAAGTTGTCTCAGAGCCTACATTCAAGAGACTACCTGTGAGGTAAGTAGGGATAGAGAGTATATATAGATTTACTAGGCCATTGTAACAAGTTTGGTTTTATTGAAACTTCATTAGAATTCAAAGGGGATTTTTAAAGCATACTTTCCATATATCCAAAAAATATCTATCAATATTGATCATATACACTCTCATAAAGAATACCTTAATAAGTTCCAAAAATTGTATTTGATACATACCACATTCTCTTACTCTAATCAAATCATCTGTGGGTGTTTTGGGTGGATGGTAGAATACAACTGAGGACTCCATGGTGTCCGATGATCTCTACTGCCTCCACAATATTTTTTTTATTTCTTAAACTTTTCACATTCATGAAATTATTCTTGATCTACAAGTGCTCTTTCCTTTGGATTACTGAGTGCTAGTTTCATGAAATTTGTTGATTCTTACTTAGGTATCAATTCAAGAAGAATTTGTTTAGTATATTTTTATCTTTCAGACACCTTGCTAGAGGCTGGAGATTGAGTGAGGAAAATGACTGTCTACGAAAGTGAATGAAAAATATCAAAATTCTCTCTGTACCCCCTTCCATCCCTACCCCTCCATCCACTCCTCTCTCTTTTCCTCTCTTGCTACAAATTTGTACCAGAAATCCCATTCAATTCAACAAATATTTATTGACTGCATCTTAAATACGAGGCGGCAATGACCTGTATGCTGAGAATAAAACAGTGGTCTTGTGCCTTTAGAAAGGCATTTACTCTCAAAATTCCAGGAGGTTTCTTACAGCTGACCTGTAGCATCTTTCCATAGGTGCAGTGGGTTTTCTGTTTGCTGTTTCTAGAAGAAGCTGAGCTATGTTGATTTTGCTCTTGTTATGACTGCTTCACTGGGAGGAAATACATCTGACCCTGATTTGTTGTGGCCACAGGCTCCCAGAGGAACACCTAAAGCAGACATTTTTTATGCTGGCTTGCTGAGAACCTGTGTATGTGTGTGTGTGTGTGTGTGTGTGTGTGTGTCCATCAACTTTATAGTAAGCCCTAAGACTTTAAAATTTTTTTAACATATATTCATTTTTGAGAGAGAGAGACAGAGCATGAGCGGGGAAGGGACAGAGAGAGAAGAAGACACAGAATCTGAAGCAGGCTCCAGGCTCTGAGCTGTCAGCACAGAGCCTGACGCGGGGCTCGAACTCACGAACCGCGAGATCATGACCTGAGCCTAAGTCGGATGCTCAACCGACTGAGCCACGCAGGCGCCCCTGAAAAATGGGTTATTAATTAGGTTCTGTTAGAGTCTCCTCCACTAATTCTCAGGCTTTGAAATCAGAAACAAAATGTTAACATAAACATTAGGATATAAATAAAAAGCAAACAAAATCCAATAAATTGCACAAGGGCAATTCAAAATGGAAATCCTAGTCATGTTCAAATATCTATTCAATTGTTTCCTTCTTTAGGAAATCTTTGATGATTCCATAAATATTCCATAAATAGGTTGAAATATCCTTTATCTTGAAATCCTTATAATTGTTTATGAATTAAATAGAATATTTTCACAAATCTTGAAGCTTTGATGCTGTTAATAGTTGAAATTAGATGATATCCTATACATGGCACAGATGATAGACAAAGTATGAATTTTAGTCCTTGATGTCATAGATAAAGATGGTCAACATCTACGCCCACAGATTTACATAGTCACAGACTAGCTTTCTTGGGAAAAAAGTGATATGGACCATGGTTGCCAATCTTCTCTACACAAGGGCATTATCTGGTTATCTTTAAAAATACTGACTGTTGGCTCCCACCTCCACACGTTCTGATTTAACTTATTTGAGGTGTGATCTGGGCACATCTCACTAAAATCAATGAATTAAGATCATAACCCTCCTTCTGCACATCAGAGGTAAAAATATTTAAATATGTCTGATAAGCTGGAGTGATACCTTTCAAAACCCAATTGTGACAAGGGACAATGTTCACTCTTAAGAAGAGATTTACTACAAAATAGGGGCCTGGGTATCTGAGCTATCTCTCGTGTGGATGCCAACTGGGGAAATCTTGCAAGATTCTTTTCTTCCCTGGATACCTTCATGCCTCATATGAACTCCATCAACAATGCCTGAATGCCTTTTGAATATTCAAAAGGATATGAAAATCAAAGGACTACATCATTTGGGGCCCTCTCAGTTTTGCTGTGGGGTCCTGCTGATTGAGCATAATTAAGCATGTTCTATTATAATTGTCAAATTACTTGCATTGTGGAAAATTGTCAAAGATATGCCCTAGTGACAAATGGTAGACATGAATGGAATAAGGGATGTGTGGTATGACAAGCTTGGTCAGAATGTCATCTTCATGTTGTGTCTACAGTTTCAAAACCGTGATCAGAAACTGTACCTGTCCAAGACAAGCATTCATGCAGGAACACTGACAACTAGACTACAGGGGGAATCCTTAGGAGGTCACTTTCTGCAGAATGCAGCCTCATCCACTGGCACACTTCAGGCAGGGATAAACAGGTACCTCAAAAGAGGGTGGGCAAATGTAAGCAAACTTGGGGATCTTTTGAAATACTCAAAAAGGGAAACCTTTGTAAAAGGCTGAATTTCTTGCTAAATTGGCATGTCAGCCTTAGCCAATTTATTCTGGCTATTTAATACTGATAGGACCTTATTAGGTAGTCAGATATGTTGTATTTTGTATAAAACTGTATTTTGTATTTGTCATTTTATGCTAGAGTCTTTGTCTTTATTCATCTACCATTCTCACTGTTTGAAAGCCAGAATTTTTAAAGCATTTAAGAATGCTAACTCTGGAACTTGACATCTTAAATTCTAATCTTGACTCAGTCTCTTAAAAAAAGGTGTGACATGAGGGGTGACTGGGTGACTCATTCAGTTAAGCGTCTGTCTGACTTTGGCTGAGGTCATGGTCTCACAGTTCATGGGTTCGAGCCCCATGTCAGGCTCTATGCTGACAGCTTGGAGCCTGGAGCCTGCTTCAGATTCTGTGTCTCCCTACTCTCTGCTACTCCCTTACTCTCACTCTCTCAAAAATAAAACATTTAAAAAATTTGAAGAAAAGGTGTGCCTTGAGGTTTCTTAAACTGACTATAAAATAAGAAGCATAACAGTACCTGACAAATAGGGACGTTGTTAGGTTCAACTGAAGTATTTTAGATAATGCATTTTGTATTTATCCTGATACATAGCAAATTACTAGTTATTAGGTATTATTTATTTTGTTTTTATATTTCCTGCAATGGACGGTATAATGTTTGGTATATGATAGGTATTTAATAAGCATTTCTTTGAGAAGAACTATAATCTAGAAATCATTAATCTGTTTGAGATTTATGTATGACTTTCTAGGTGTAGGAAAGGGGTGTATTCTGAAAGGAGAATCTTTTTAAACACAGGTATTTTTTATTCTAACAGAATTTTCCTAGAAATATTTGAAACAGCATGATAGAGGAGCATATATTAGATAGAAAATTCTTAGATTTGTAGCCAAAAACCACACAGCAGCTTCAAAATGTTCTGCAAACTTACTGCCCCACATGTTTGGAACTAAGCTGACCAGCAGACTGAGACAATATATTTTTATGTACTTTCAATATAAGCCTACTGGCATCCCTTGCACCTTAAGTAGATTTTTTTTCCTCTTAGTCTTTGATAGTTTGGAGGGAAAAGAAAATAACTTCACAGTGCCATTTTATAGTTTTATTGCTTAGGTATTTCATTCGACTTCTTCAGGCTCAGCTTCCAAAGATTCACTCATCTAAATCAGCCTTAGGCTTCACTTATCTCCAATCCCCCCAAATCATGTTCAGACCGATGGCATAAAGCAGTGATCTCACTTTAAATTTACTTAACCTTCCATTTCAGAAGTTACAATGTGATTTTTTTTTATTCTGCTCAAGCAATCACAAATTTTAAGTTTCTTTGAGTTTGTTCCTCAGTGGAAGCCTTCAGGATGCACTTAGAAAAATCCATTATGAACAAGAGTGGCAAGCAAACAGGACTCATTTCCTCCACGTTCATGTGTTGATATCCTGGGGCTTACCCAACTTGCTGAACTGTTCATGACATTCAAATTTTCAGAGTTACTCATCACCTGGAATGCAGCTTCCATTCTCTTCTAGCTTCTATTTTCTCTTTTAAATGGGCCTATACGTAACTCTCATGAATTATTATCAACTCATACATCGGTTCTAATTCCTCTATTTCTTAGACATCTCTCAATCTGAATTTAGCTGATTAATCAATGAGTTAAATTGCTTTAAATAATTTTATCCTTGAATGCTTAAATTTTATGAAAATGTAAGCACTACACGAAGCATTTAAGAAGGATATATATATATATATATATATATATGCCAGAAAAATATTTCTGTACAGTGCAATATGAGTTTTTATTTTTATTTGTGTGTAACAGAAAAAGATACTAAGTTATTCAAGTGCCAAAAAAGGTCAAATAACGTGACTCACAATAGTTTCTAATCTAATTCTAAATTCTCTAAGACAAGGAAATAGTGAAAATGTGTCCTTCCAAACATTATGAACAAGGTTAAAAATACTTTGTGAAAAGAATTCTTTTGTACAGATGAGATGTACAGATGATGTATACATATATGTATATATATATATATGTATATATATAGTTGCTTCTTATCATCTCTACTATTTAAAAAAATTTGAGGGGAAGCATCTGAAATGTGAGGTTTTGCCTTTGTCAACATTAAACCAAAAAATTCTCCTGTTCTATACTTGCTCAGATTAAGAAACCAGAAATTTGTATATGTCTCCCTATGTATTCTTGCTATTAAGGAGGAGAAGAACAAGGTTTAATATCTATTGGAAGACTTTCAGTGGAAAAAAAATTTAAAGTTATTTTATAGCCAAAAAAGAATGGTAATTAATTGCACAAATTCATAACCAAGAATCAAGAGATGATGATAATCTTAAGAGATAGAATTGAACTAATATGATACCATATGTCAACTATACTTCAACTCAAAAATGTTTAGAAAGAAATAGAATGGAAATCCAAGGACTGTGCCGACTGCCGTGGAATAAAACTAGTGGGAAAAAGCAGTTGGAAGCTCAACCAGCCATGATGACATGAACTAGAGAAGGAAGAAATAAGCTTTTCCATGGCAACTTTTCCATTCTTTACCATTATTGTTCCCTTAAGAGATTGCTTTCCTGGGAACTGCTACTGAAAAAGCAACGTACTAGAGTAGAGTGGTAGTGGCTCAGATCTGAGTCCTAACTGCCACATTCTGGTCATGTTGTGCCCAAGTTATTCATTTGCAAAATTATATAATTGCACACTCTAATCTACATTAGTAAATCGTTATAGCGATCAAATGATATGTAATATATGCAGATTCCTTAAATTATAAATTCCTATAAACAAAGGACTAATTCTTATTCTGCATACAGTTTTTCCCAATATTTAATCTTAGTAATTTTCAACTTTTTTAATTCAGGCAAGTAATTAAGCATTAATCAAATATACTAGGGCATTGTGACTTGTTTGTAAATGCTTTTATCAGGATCCCCATACTTAGTTAGGTTCCCTACTGGGCTTGGCTCTGTTATTTGTTTTGGCAAATGTGACATGAGTGGACATGACAAAAGCAGAGTCTTTAAATATTCTTTTACATTTGGTCTTGCCCTCTTCATCTGCCATCACCATGAAAAGAGCCTGCCCAGCTAACCCAGATAGTCTGCTAACCTCTGAAGAAATAGGGGCATGTGCAGCAGACCTCAACCTAATCTGAGGCCAGGAGCCAGGCTCAAATGAAACCAGCCTAAATCAGCTGAATGTCAAACAATTCACAGATGTTTAACAGAAAAAAAAAATTATGCTTGTTAAAAGCCACAGAGTGGGATGGCCTGTTAAGCAAAATTATGGTGAGTATAGTTTATCCAGAGTTGCCATGTCAATATACAGAAAATCCAAATGAGGTGCACTCTTAGAGATTTTAAAAAATTATTGAACATCTAAATTTCTACAGGCAGAAAAGAGACTCAAAAAACTTCTTTACGCCAAGAAAAGCATATTTTTCAATGCTGTCTTCAGTATAGACCACAAAAGGTGATAAAAGAGGAGGAATCTTGGTGGAGCTAAGAACCACGGAGAACAATGGATTCAGGAACCAGTCTCCCCAAAATATAAAAAGGGCCTAATTAAGAACATTCCCTATATCCAAGTAGAAGGCTTTAGCAACATTTGCTCAGCAAAATTTCAAAATCCTTACAGACCAGCTAATGTTATTGGTTACCCATTGTTCCCCTTTGGAATGTGAGCACACCCTTGTTTTTCTATTTCATAATAGAGGTGTTGTCTTTTAATTCATACGTTCCTGGATCAAGAAGAGATATGTGAAATTCTTGAATCATATGGTGGTCTTATTTTTAATTTTTTGAGAAACCTATATACTGTTTTCCATAGAGGTTGTACCAATTTACATTCCCACCAACAGTACATAAGGGTTATCTTTTTCCACATCCTCACCAACACTCATTTTTTGCTTTTTTGATAACAGCCAATTTGCCAGGTGTGAGGTGATATTTTATTTCCATTTTCATTTGCATTTCTCTGATGAATAGTGATGTTGAGCATCACATGCCTGTCGGTCATCTGTAATTCTGCTTTTGAAAAATGTCTATTCAAGCCTTCTGCTCATTTATTAATCAGGTTGGGTTTTTTTTAATATTGTATAAGATATTTGTATATTTTGTATATTAACCCATTGTCAAATGTATAAGTTGCAAATATCTTCTCCTATTCAATAGGTTGCCTTTTTAAAAATATTTATTTAGAGAGAGACAGAGACAGTGTGAGTGGGAGAAGGGTAGAGAGAGAAGGGAAGAGAGTGAATCTCAAACAGGCTTCGTGCTGTCGGCACAAAGATGTACACAGGCCCCGATCCCATGAACCGCAAGATCATGACCTGA
Organism: Prionailurus viverrinus; assembly: GCF_022837055.1. Lineage (NCBI taxonomy): Eukaryota > Metazoa > Chordata > Mammalia > Carnivora > Felidae > Prionailurus > Prionailurus viverrinus. The sequence goes on from NC_062579.1 coordinate 26,155,424, forward strand.
GTTGAAATCAAGAATCAGACGCTTAACCAAATGAGCTACCCAGATGCCTTTACGTTGTTTTTTATTTGCTATTCCACTTCTAGGTATTTATCTGAAGAAAATGAAAACCATGTGAAGAGATATATGCACCCCTATGTTCACTGCAGCATTATTTATAATAGCCAAGATACGGAATCAATCTAAGTCGTCACTGATAGATGAATGGGTAAATATGGAAATGGTGTGTGTACAGACACACACACACACACACCCACTCACACACACTCACATGCACGCACACACACACAGTAGAATATTACTTGCCCATAAAAATGAATGAAATCTTGCCATTTGTGACAATATGCATGGACCTGGAGAATATTATGCTAGGAGAAATAAGTCAAAGAAAGAGAAATATAACATTATTTTACTTATATGTGGAATCTAAAAAATAAAACAAATGAACAAACACAACAAAACAGAGACAGACCCATAGGTACAGGAAACAAACTGTTGTTGGTTACCAGTGTGGGAGGGGTTGGTGGACAGGCAAAACAGGTGAGGGAAATTAAGGTACAAACTTCCAGTTGCAAAATAATTGAATCATGGAGGTGTAATGTATAGCTTAGGGATTATAGTCAATAATATTTCAGCAATTTTGTATGGTGACAGATGACAACTAGTCTTATTGTGGGTATCATTTCATAAAGTATAAAGATATCAAATCATGATGATATACACTTAAGACTAACAGGGTACTGTTTGTCAATTATACATCTATTAATACAAAAAAAAAGGAGATACATGGAAGAGGCCTTAACCTTACTTTGACTGGAGCCAAGCTCAATCAACTCCAGTCTAGAACAGATGAATCCCCCAGTCACACCTCATTTGCATGAGTGAGATATAAATATTATAACCCACTGAGTTTTGGGTTAGTTTGTTTTACAGTAGTATTTTTTAAAACACTTTTACAAAGCATTTAAATTTTTTTAAATGTTTATTTATTTTTGAGAGAGAGAGAGAGAGAGAGAGAGAGAGAGAGAGAGAGTGAGCGAGCTGGGGAAGGGGCAGAGAGAGGAAGACACAGAATCTGAAGCAGGCTCCAGGCTCTGAGCTGTCTGCACAGAGCCCGACATGGGGCTCGAACCCATAAACCATGGGATCATGACTTGAGCCAAAATCGGACACTTAACCAACTGAGCCACCCGGGTGCCTATACGGTAGTATTTTTTTAATATTGTAAATGTGTCATTATTTTTTTCCAGCTAGTTAACATATGGTGGAATATTAGATTCGGGCATACAATTAAATGATTCAACACCTCCAAATAACACCCAGTGCTTTACAGTTGTACTAACAAAATGACTGATAGAAGCATCACTGCTAGACTAAAATTTTATAAATATGAAGGAATCTGAGTAATTTCAATTGTTAGCCCATACAGTAAGTTAAAAATTTGTCCATGGTGGACATGTTCTGGTGTGAAGCTTTTACCTAAGTTTTAAGTCAAAAGAGTGGGGCATATATCAGAAATAGAGTATGTTTTTGTTTTAGGCTTTTTAAATACTGTCACCTTTCCTTACCATTATGACTTCTTAGTCTTTCTAATAGAAAAATGTACTTTTCAGTGACAAAAATGGCGTGTTTTTTGATAAGATAAAGGACAATATTATGTTCTGTATGAAAAAACAGACATCATAGAGCCATGATTGCTGTGGTAAATGTTTTTTTAGAACAATTCAAAACAATATTAATTGAAGCTCCTACATAATAAGCAATATCAATTTCATGGAGTTAATGGGCTGAAATAAAACAGACATTATATTTATTAAGCTAACTCAGATGCACTTCAGCAATCTTGGCACAAACGTGATTTTAGAAATGAAGAGGTATTTCAAAAAGCTTAAAAACAAATTTAAGAAAAAGATCAAAATATTTCTGCAGAATATATAATCAATATAAGCAAATATTAAAAATACTGTGGACTTTCCTAAAATGTAGCTATTATTTGTAATTTATCTTGACATTAACACTGTAACTCTGAAGCAAAATATTAGAAGCTGATGTTTTACTTAAATTAAGCAAAATACGTAAGTTTGATAGACCTTGTAATTTTTTAATAGCAAAGATAGGATAATAATCTAAGATAAGAAATAGACTCTAATACATTTTTCTGTGGAAACTATGACATTATAAACATTTCCATTTGTCATACTTATTTACCTTTTAAATGTTAGTATAAAATAAAAGCAATGTACTAAACATGTTCTCTAAACTTTTATAAACAGATGCCCCTTTGCTAATATGGGAACAAACTAACTTCTGCCTAGCTAATTTCTGATTTTTAATCAAGTTGCAAATTCTGTATTGGTATATAGATAAAATACCCCCTCCCTCAAACCTGATAGTTTTGCATTTGGGAATACATGTTGAACATTGGCAAGTGAATATAAAATTAGTTTGAACCAGGGGTGCCTGGGTGGCTCAGTCGGTTAAGCATCCGACTTCGGCTCAGGTCATGATCTCGCGCTCTGTGCTGACAGCTCAGAGCCTGGAGCCTGCTTCAGATTCTGTGTCTCCCTCTCTCTCTATCCTTCCCTTGCTCATGCTGTCTCTCTCTCTCAAAAGTAAATAAAACAAAAAAAAATTTTAAAGTTAGTTGAACCATACAGACTTATTACTTTGATAGCTTTATCAAGCATCTTCTGAAATTTGATAGCACTCTATCAAAATTATAAGTAAAAAATTAATATTAATAATAATAATGTACATGATCATTATGCATGGACAGTCAATTTGGGATAATACTGCTATATAAAATTTGGCACAAAAATTGACTATCTGACAAGTATCCAAAAATCCTATTTTAACAATCAGCAAAAAAGATAGTTAAAAAGAGTTTAATTTTGGGGGCACGTGGGTAACTCAGTTGGTTAAGCATCTGACTTTGGCTCAGGTCATGATCTCGCAGTTCATGAGTTCGAACCCAATGTCGGGCTCTGTGCTGACAGCTCAGTGACTGGAGCCTGTTTGGGAGATTCTGTGTCTCCCTCTGTTTCTGCACCTCCCCCACTCATGATCTCTCTCTCTCTCTCTGTGCCTCTCTCTCTCTCTCTCAAAAAAGAAGAGTTTAATTAAAAAAAATCCATCAGTTTAAAAAAGAACAATTTTAATAGAAGTTTATAACAATATTAATGAGTTTAAGACATTGCATTCCCTTCACCCAAATATTGTCTAATTATTTGAATATAAGCATATACATGACTTTTGCATCATTTAATTCTTCAAAGTCTCATCTAAAAATCAATCATGTGGTTGGACTTAGTAAATTTTCAATGGTAATAATTATGTCTAAATTCCTGGAGCTGAACTTTAACCCCATTGGAGGGATGTAAATGGATGCTGTCTCTATGTAAGACCTGTCCATACATGCAAAGCAGGAGAGGCTTTAAAATGCCACTTGAAATGAGAGGTATAGTAACAGGGCTTGATCTATACAGTGCCATTGAAATGAAGTTTGTTTAACTAAATCATTAGTTGCGGAAAAACTGAACAAAACTGGGTAAATATTGTCACATAGTGATAAATACAATAGATTTTTATTCTATCTTCCAATAAGAAGAGTTGTTTGGTTTTTGTAAACACAAAGCCATTATTCACTTTGTTGGTGGTTTCCTAATATATGTAACTAAACAGCTACTGAGAAAACTTGAAATATTAGTATCTGTTCCATTTTTTCCTGCTCTTCCAGATTTGTGAACTTCCCTCTTACTTAGGAAAAAAAATCAAGTTGCTGTAAGAAAAATTAAGATTGTCATAAAAATTAAGATTGTCATAAAAAAGTTCAGCTTTTATCCTAGACCACAGACAGTAATTCCATAGACTTAAATCACAGACAATAATTTTAGTAGCCAAAACTTTCATATTTAAGACAGGAGCTTGCTTAGATAAAAGGCACTTGACAATCAAAAGCCTGGTATTTGAAAAACCTCGAGTTTATGCTACTTCAAAGACTAGTTAATATTTAGGAAGAGCTTGGAGGAGAGTTCCTGAGCTGGGAAGGAGGCAACCCATTGTTGCAACAAGACTAAAGAGGAATGCAGGAGCTGGTAATGAATGAATCCGATTGGGTGAAGGAGGGATGGGGTAGGAGGTTAGGTGCAGGAAGACTACAGAGCACTATTGCTTACATCACCAGAAAGCTGCACAAACATGAACTGGTGCTTATAGACTCTATGTTATCATGATGAGTGGTGACATTCACTGTTTTTATCAATGTTGATAGCTGTCCATGACAGATGGATATCCCGTTTCATCTGCATATATAAACAAATCTCTTTGAGAAACAAGTCATAGAGCAAGGCTTCCAAAACAGAGGGTGGGATCCTGAACATCCGCACTAGGCATGGTGGCAAGTGCTATTTAGAAGGGACTGTTTAGAAAGGAAACCATTTCTAAACTTTCCAGCCCTCATATTTGAATGAATCCAAAGCAGTGGGTAAAATTTACTACCACTCCAATTGTAGTTACATGTTTTATGTGCTACCATACAAGTGAATGATTCATGTGGTAATCAGGCAATATACAGGGCAGAGTGGACTCATCTCTGATAGACTGTGCTCAGATGGAATCATGATTATTGAAAGAAGAGTAGGAATTTTCTGGTCCTGAGCCAGAATATTAGTTTGGGTGGGTATACATAACAGAAACAAATAGTGATAATGAAAGCATTAATATACTAGAAAATATAACTTGTCACTATGGATGAATTGAGGGATCAATGATGAGAACTTGTAGAAAGACTAATGGAGAAATGGGGAATTTCTACATCATAAAGGTGACCGCAACATGCTAAGTCTATTAGATTTTATTCTACAGGTCAAGGAATGCCACTGAGGAATTTTAAAGAGGTGAGTGAAATGATAAGATTTGAATTTAGAAAGATCCCAAGATTTTTAATTTTTAACTGCCTCTTATAATTTTAATTTATAACTGCTTTTAATTTATAACTTCCTAAGTGATAGTAGGTGAGAAATAGTTAAATAGGAACAAAAACTCAGCTACTCTAGCCAGGTATCAACAGTTTTTGGTTTTGCAGAAAATATATGGTGGTGTTCACTTTTCAGCCTGAAGGAATTATATATTTCATCTTGGACCACAATCAGAAAATAAACTATTCCTATCCAAGGATTTTTAAAATTCCTTCAGATGGTACAGCACATGAAAAATGCTTTCTGTTCTGGTGAACTAGTGAATACAGAACATGTATAAATAACACCAAGTTCTTACAATAGGAAAAAAAAAACATTTATGAGCCACAAAGAGGTAAATATCAGGAATAATTGCCTCTGAGCAGAGGAAGAATAACAAAGAACTAGAATGTCCTCAAAGAAGGGTCAATAGAACATACTTGAAAAATATAAGAAATGAGGAATCAAGACTGTATCTTAGACAAACAAACAAACAAACAAACAAACAAAAAACCCCTCAGCTTTTAGTTACATTAGATCAGGAATTTTCAGCTGCTCCTTAGTGAGGGTTAACATGAAGGTCAAAGAAACCTTGACTGGAAGGTATTCCCTCATCATATTCCTATGTAAGGCCAGATTAAGCTTTTTTCTCTTTAATGGAGGTTTTATTAGTCTCAACAAATCCTTTATTGTCTTTTACAAATCTCTTAGTTAAACATGCCATCCAAATATCATCCTAAATAGATAAAACTGGACTGGATGGTTCTCTTCTGAATTTTTCTTTACTTTTCAAACTTTTTAAAATTCTAGTTAACATGCACGGCAATATTGGTTTCAGGAATAGAATTCAGTGATTCGTTACTTAAATATAATACCCAGGGCTCATTATATCAAGTGTCCTCCCTAATACCCATCACCCATCTAGCCCATCCCCCCAGCTTCTGTTTGTTCTCTATCTTTATTTTTTTAATTTTTTTTAATGTTTATTTATTTTTGAGACAGAGAGAGACAGAGCATGAACGGGGAGGGTCAGAGAGAGGGAGACACAGAATCTCAAACAGGCTCCGGGGAGAGTCAGTGAGAGGGAGACACAGAATCTGAAACAGGTTCCAGGCGCTGAGCTGTCAGCACAGAGCCTGATGTGGGACTCGAGCTCACCGACCGTGAGATCATGACCTGGGGCTCGAACTCACGGACCATGAGATCGTGACCTGAGCCAAAGTCAGCTGCGTAACCCACTGAGCCACCATGTGCCCCTGTTCTCTATCTTTAAAAGTCTCTTATAGGGGTGCCTGGGTGGCTCAGTCGGTTAAGTCTCCGACTTCAGCTCAGGTCATGATCTCACAGTCTGTGAGTTCAAGCCGTGAGTCTGTGCTGAGCTGTTAGCACAGAGCCTGGAGCCTGCTTCGATTTCTGTGTCTCCCTCTCTCTCTGCCCCTCCCCTGCTCATGCTCTGTCTCCCTCTGTCTCAAAATTAAATAAAAACATTAAAAAAATAAAAGTTTCTTACGGTTTGTTTACCTTTCTCTTTTGTCCCCCCTTCCATATGTTCATCTGCTTTTTTTCTAAAATTCCACATACAAGTGAAATTATATATTTGTTTTTCTCTGACTGACTTATTTTGCTTAGCATAATACACTCTAGCTCCAACCATGTTGGTATAAATGGCAAGACTTCATTATTTAAGATGACTGAATAATATCCCATGGTGTTTGTGTATACACCACATCTTCTTTATCCATTCATCAGTTGATTGATATTTGGACTCTCCCAATAGCTTGGCTATTGCTGATAATGCTGCTATGAACATCGGAGGGCATGTTCTCCTTTGAGTCTGTATTTTTGTATCCTTTGGGTAAATACCTAGCAGTGCAATTACTGGATTGTAGGGCAGTTCTATTTTTAACTTCTTGAGGAACCACCACACTCTTCTACAGAGGGGCTGCATCCGTTTGCATTCCCACCAACAGTTCAAGAGTGTTCCCCTTTCTCCACATCCTTGCCAACACCTGTTGGTTCTTGTGTTGTTAACTTAGCCATTCTGACAGATGTGAGGTGGTAGCTCCTTATGGTTTTGATTTGTATTTTCCTCACGATGAATGATATTGAGCATCTTTTGTGTGTTAGCCATCTGGATGCCTTCTTCGGAAAAGTGTCTAAGCATGTCTTCTGCCCATTTCCTAACTAGATTATTTGTTTTTTGGGTTTTGGGTTTCATAAGTTCTTTATGGATTTTGGATACTACCCCTTAATCAGATGTTTCATTTGCAAATATCTTCTCCCGTCCTATAGGCTGACTTTTAGTTTTGCTGATCATTTCCTTTTCTGTGCAGAGCTTTTAATTTTGATCAAGTCCCAGTAGTTCATTATTGCTTTGCTTTCCCTTGCCTCTGGTGACATGACTGGAAAGAATTTGCTACTGCTGAGGTCAAAGACGTTGCTGCCTATATTCTCCTCTGAGATTTTGATGATTTCTGGTCTCACATTTAGGACTTTCACCCATTTTGAATTTATTTTTGTGTATGGTGTAAGAAAGTGGTCCAGTTTCATTCTTCTACATGTTGCTGTCCTGTTTGCTCAACACCATTTGTTGAAGAGAGTGTCTTTTTCCATTGGATGTTCTGTTCTGCTTTGTTGAAAATGAGTTGACCATATACCTGTGGGTCCATTTCTGGGTTTTCTCTTCTGTTCCATTGATCTATGTGTTTGTTTTTGGGCCAGTACCATACTGTCTTGATGACTACAGGTTTGTAATATAGCTTGAAATCTGGAACTGTTATACGTTCAGTTTTATCATTTTCAGGATTTCTTTGGCTATCTGGGGTCTTTTGTGGTTCCATATGAATTTTAGGATTGTTTGTTCTGACTCTGTGAAAAATGCTGGTGGTAATTTGATGGGAATTACATGAAATGTGTAGACTGCTTTGGGTAGTATAAACATTTTAACAATGTTTTTCTTTTCCAATCCATGAGCATGGAATGCTTTTCCATTTCTTTGTGTCTTCTTTAATTTTGTCTATCAGTGTTCTATAGTTTTCAGAGTACAAATCTTTAACCTTTTTGGTTAGTTTTATTCCTAGGAATCTATTTCTTTTTTGGTGCAACTGCAAATTGGATTAATTCCTTGATTTTTTTTCTGCTGTATTATTATCGGTATATAGAAATATGACCAATTTCTGTACATTGATTTCATATCCTCTTTGCTGAATTTGCATATTAGTTGTAACAATTTTTTGGTAGAGTCAAGTTTTCTACATAAAGTATCATGTCGTCTGCAAATAGTGAAATTATGGCTCCTTCCTGTCAATTGCGATGTCTTTTATTTTTTTGTTGTTGTTGTTTAATTGCTGAGGTTCAGACTTCCAGTACTATATTAAATAACAATGGTGAGAGAGGACATCCTTGTCTTGTTCCTGACTATAGGGGAAAGGCTCTCTGTTTTTCCCCACTGAGAATGGTATTAGCTGTGGGTCTTTCCTATATGGTCTTGATGACGTTGAGGTATGTTCCATCTACCCTACTTTGTTGAGGGTTTCTATCAAGAATGGATGTTGTATTTTCTCAAATGCTTTTTTATGAATCTATTGAGAGGATCATATTGTTCTTACCCATCCTTTTATGAATGTGGTATATCACATTGATTGATTTGTGAATATGGAACCAGTCCTGCAGCCCAGAGATAAAACACACTTGATCATGGTGAATGATACTTTTAATGTACTGTTGAATTTGATATGGTAGTATCTTGTTGAGAATTTTTGCATCCATATTTACCAGGGATATTGGGCCGCAATTCTCCTTTTTAGTGGGGTTTTTGTCCGGTTTTGGAATCAAGGTAATGCTGGCCTCATACAATGAGTTGGGGAGTTTCCCTTCTGTTTCTATTTTTGGGAATAGTTTAAGAAGAATAGGCATTAACTCTTCTTTCAATGTATAGTACAATTCCCCTGGAAAACCATCTGGCCTTTAGACTTCTGTTTGTATGGATATTTTTGATTACTGTTTCAATTCCTTTGCTCGTTTTATGGGTCTCTTCAAATTTTCAATATTCCTGTTTCAGTTTTGGTAGTTTGTATATTTCTAGGAATTAATCCATTGCTTCCAGGTTGCCCACTGTGTTGGCATATAACTTTCCATAATCTTCTCTTATAATTGATTATATCTCTATAGTGTTGGTTGTCATCTGTCCCATTTCCTTCATGATTTTATTTATTTGGGTCCTTTCTCTTTTCTTTTTGATAATTCTGGCTAGGGGTTTATCAATTTTGTTATACTTCTATACTAATTTTATCTGGTTATGGGTACTATTTGTGACTGTTCTCTTAAACTCCTCACTCAATTGCAAATGATATTGGTGTAGGAAAGGGATACATAAGGATAAAAGTATGATTATTTCATGGGGCGCCCTGGTGGCTCAGTCCTTTAAGCGTCAGACTTCAGCTCAGGTCATGATCTCATGGTTCATGAGTGTGAGCTCCGCGTTGGGCTCTGTGCTAACAGTTCAGAGCCTGGAGCTTGCTTCAGATTCTGTGTCTCTCCCCCTCCCTCTCTCTCTCTGCCTCTCTTCCTCCTCCTCCTCCTTCTCCTCCTCCTCTTTCTCCTCCTCCTCCTCCTCCTCCTCTTTCTCTCTCTCTCAAAAATAAAAAGAATTAAACATATTTTAAAAATTATAAAAAATAAGTAAGACGATTTTATTTATGCATTCAACAAATACTTAATTTGTGCCCACTGTATACCAGGTTCAGTCTAAAAGATTGTCCTGGAGTTTATGAGCAAATGAAGACTGGGTCCTGCGTAAGAGTTGGCATTTGCCAAAAAGAGTGGGTGGGAACATTAAGCATATAAAATGGAATCTTATGTGAGAATAAGATGTAGCGCTTGAATAGAAAATGCTGAAGTACACTGGCTTCTTAGAAACTAAAATTCCAAGATTTTGATGGCATAACAAGATATAGCCTTTTACATTTTCTTTAATGAATATATCCTCCTTGCAGACAAAGGATAAATATAACGGTACATGCAATCAGGTTTTGAAATGTGAATATTTCCCAGTTCTCAGTACACTGTGATACATTTTTAGAGTAATCTTGAATATTTCTTTGAACCAAAGTAACTACACTAAGTCAATCAATAAAAAAATGTTTCAATGCCTATCTATAATGACATCATCAAAGAAGCCCAATTTTCTGAACTAATGAAATAGCATACTTAGGGGTTGCCCAAATTCTTAAATTTTCTTTCACTATACTTCTTAAGTTTTTTTTTTAAATTCTAGTTAACACACAGTGCAATGTTAGTTTCAGGTGTACAATATAGTGATTCAACACTTCCATACAACACCTGGTGCTCACCAACAAAAAGCGTACTCCTTAATCCCCTTCACCTATTTAACCCATTCTCCCACCCACCTCCCCTCTGGTAACCATCAGTTTGTTCTCTACAGTTAAGAGTCTGTTTCTTTGCTTGCCTTTCTTTCTTTTTTTATTTCTCTTTGCTCATTTGTTTTGTTTGTTAAATTTTACATATGAGCGAGATCATATGGTATTTGTCTTTCTCTGACTTAAATTGCTTAGCATAATACTCTCTAGCTCCATCCATGTCACTGCAAACACCAAGATTTCACCCTATTTTATGGCTCAGTAATATTCTATTGTGTATACACACACACACACACACACACACACACACACACACCACATCTTCTGTTTCCATAATTTGTCTATTGTAGATGTTGCTACTATAAACATTGGAGTACATGTATTCTTTCAAACTAGTATTTTTGTATTCTTTGGGTCAATACCTAGTACTATGATTAGTGGATTGTAGGGGTGATTCTACTTTTAACATTTTGAGAAACCTCCATACTGTTTTCCACAGCGGTTGCACCAGTTTACATTCCCATCAACAGCACAAGAGGGTTCCCCTTCTCTACATCCTCACCAACACCTGTTGTTTCTTTTGTTGTTGATTTTAGTCATTCTGATAGGTGTGATGTTATATCTCACTGGAGTTTTCATTTGTATGTCCCTGATGATGAGTGTCTTTTCATGTGTCTGTTGGCCATCTGTATGTTTTCCTTGGAAAAAGTATCTATTCATGTTTCTGCCATTTTTATCTGGATTATTTGTTTTTTGGGTGTTGAGTTTTATAAGTTCTTTATATATTTTGGATACTAATGCTTTATCAGATATGTCATTTGCAAATACCTTCTCCTATTCCATAGGTTGCCTTTTAGTTTATTTGATTGTTTCCTTTGCTGTATAGAAGCTTTTTATTTTGATGAAGTCCCAATTGTTTTTTTTGTTTGTTTGTTTGTTTTTGTCTTTGTGTTTTTGTTTTTTGCTAGGTCTCCCTTGCTTTAGGAGACATATCTAGAAAGAAGTTGCTGTGGCCGATGTGTCTTCCTCTATGATTTTTATGGTTTCGGGCCTCATATTTAGGTTTTTCATCCATTTTGAATTTATTTTTGTGTGTGTTGTAAGAAAGTGGTCCAGTTTCATTCTTCTGCATGTTGCGAACACCATTTGTTGAAGAGACTATCTTTTTCCCATTGGATATTCTTACTTGCTTTGTTGAAGATTGGTTGACCATATAGTTGTGGGTTCATTTATGGGTTTTCTACTCTGTTTCACAGACTAAGGTGTCTATTTTTGTGCTAGTACCATACTGTTTTGAACACTACAGGTTTGTAACATAACTTGAAGTGCAGAATTGTGATGACTCCCACTTTGCTTTTCTTTTTCAAGTTTGCTTTGGCTATTTGGGATCTTTTGTGGTTCCATACAAATTTTAAGATTATTTGTTCTAGGGGCACCTAGGTGGCTCAGTCGGTTAAACATCTGACTCTTGGTTTAGGCTCAGGTCACAATCTTGTGGTTTTGTGAGTTTGAGCCCCACATCAGGCTCTGTGCTGGTGGCATGGAGCCTGCTTGGGATTCTTTCTATCCCCTCCCTCATTGGCACTGTCTCTCTCTTAAATAAAATAGAATAACTTAAAAAAATAGTTTGCTCTAGCTCTGTGAAAAAATCCTGGTGGTATTTTGATATGGATTGTATTCAATGTAGAGATTGCTTTGGGTAGTGTAGACATTTTGACAATGTTTGTTCTTCTAATCCATGAGTCTGGAATGTTTTTCCATTTCTTTGTGTCATCTTCAATTTCTTTCATCAGCATTTTATAGTTTTCAGAGTACAAGTCTTTCACCTCTTTGATTAGGATTATTCCTAAGTATCTTACGGTTTTTGTCCAGTTGTAAATGGGGATGATTCTTTAATTTCTCTTTCTGCTGCTTCATTATTGGTGTATAGAAATGCAACAGAAAAAAACATATAGTCCAGTGAAGAAATGGGCAAAAGACACGAATAGACACTTCTCCAAAGAAGACATCTAGATGGCTAACTGACACATGAAAAAATGTTCAGCATCACTCATCATCAGGGAAATACAAATCAATACCACAGTGAGATACCATCTCACAGGTGTGAGAATGGCTAACATGAACAACTCAGGCAACAAAAGATGTTGGCGAGGATGTGGAGAAAGAGGATCTCTTTTGCATTGTTGGTGGCAATGCAAGCTGGTGCGGCCACTGTGGAAAACAGTATGGAGGTTCCTCAAAAAATTAAAACTAGAACTACCCTATGACCTAGCAATTGCATTACTAGGTATTTATCCAAGGGATACAGATGTGCTGTTTCAAAGGGGCACATGCACCCCAATGTGTATAGTAGCACTATCGACAATAGCCAAAGTATAGAAGGAGCTCAAATGTCCATCGATAGATGAATGGATAAAGAAGATGTGGTAGACACACACACACACACACACACACACACACACACACACAGTGGAGTATAACTCGGCAAATGAGAAGAATGAAATCTTGTCATTTGCAACTACATGGATGGAACCGGAGGGTATTAAGCTAAGCGAAATTAGTCAGAGAAAGACAAGTATCATATGTCCTCACTCATATGAGGAATTTAAGATACAAAACAGATGAACATAAGGGAAGGGAAGCAAAAATAATAAAAAAAAACAGGGAGGGGGACAAAACATAAGAGACTCTTAAATATAGAGAACAAACAGAAGGTTGCTGGAGAGGTTGTAGGAGAGGGGGATTGGCTAAATGGGTAAGGGGCATTAAGGAATCTACTCCTGAAATCATTGTTGCACTATATACTAACTAACTTGGATATAAATTAAAAACAAAAACAAAACAAAAACTTATAAAGATATTTATATAAAGGATATAAAGGATATTTTGGGAGTAAGTGGGAAGTAGGGATTGGATATTATATATGTACTGCATCAATGTTAATAAATTCATTGAGTGTGATAAAAAACCACTTTATGAATTTTTTTGCTATTTAAATTCCAATTGAGCTTCTTTTTGAGTATTCTATGTTAGGATTCAAGTCTTAAGGAGTAAACATTTTGGCTTTTAATTATTTTCTGTTTGCAAAGTGCTCCAAATGCCCTTAACAAAATATTTTAAGTTGCTGGAAAAAAAAAGGAAAAGAAAATATAGTAGCTAAATGGTAACACAGATTTGATGGAAATGCAATGAAAAAAGAAATTAACATTCAGGCTATCTATGATATGTTAATGTCAGGAATCATGGAAGCCTTAGTTCTACCATTAGGGTGGTTTAAATTATAAGCAAATCTATCATACACAATGACCTTTATATTTTTCAGCCACTTCCATTTTTGTCCCTTGAAAGGAGTTAAAGGTGAACTCATGTTTTTTATTATGAATTTCACTCAATATAGCTGGATACCAATATAATTAACTCATTTATTTTCTAATAATCTAGAAATCACTGATCTTTAAAAACTTGGATCAAAATGAGAATGCCATAATTCTCTAATTTTTTGTTCACATTATGTGAAGACATATTGGTTATATTTTCAGTAGTGAAAAATGAGAATCAATAAAGAAGTTTAAGGGTACTTTTCTTTCTTCTTCCCCCAACATGATCATTTATGAGATGGTTTTGAGAATACCTGGCCTTTGGAATTATCATCATCGTTAATTATTAGATTTTATTAGTAGATTGATCAGTCTTTTCAACTGTTTTTCAGTTTCATTGTTTCTGGTGAGTTATGGATTAAGTGCAAAGACTACCATCAACACACACACACAGATAGCAATGTAGTTAGCTAAGGCAACCATCTATTCTGGAATTAAGGAAGACACACAGAGCAGGAGCTAAACAGTATCTCATTGCAACTTCTTCTGGCCCCTAGAATCCCTAAAGAAGACATTTCATTGTGTGGTATAATGTCCACCAAGGGGTATGCCATACATAAAGTAGCTATTTCTTGCTGTCTCGTTCAGAAATAAATGAAGAAAATAACCATGATATGAAATATTAACAGACTTTGGGGACCTGGGACCTTTCTGTTCTCCAGCCAAACTTATCAACAGCAAGCCCACATTCCCTAGGAAGCAGGAAGGCAGCAGAATGTCCAGATGTGCAATCATATTGTCCAGTGAAATATCAGGCAATATTGTCCAGAAGGTTACAAATAATGTATCTATAGGATTCTAATATTCCAGAGATAAGATTTCTACCCCCTTTTGGGCAATGATATAATGATTTAATGGCATATTTCCCTCTTGAATATTAGAGAGATATAAGAACATGAAAATTTGGGAAAATACTGTATTTTATAGGAACAGAAAAATATTGATTCAGATATCAGAATTACTCTTTTTATCATGCAGTAGTTTCAGTGAAAGAAGACATTACATGAAATAACAGAAATGCAGGTGAAGAAACTTGAGAATAATTTCATATAAATAAACCTCATTTGTGGTTCCCACTTTGAATAATTACCTAAGTGAAAGTAGTAAGATTTTATTTATTTGTTTGTTTAAGGTGTTTCTTTACTTATTTTGAGAAAGAGATATTATGAGTGGGGCAGGGGCAGCAAAAGAGCGAGAGAGCGAGAGCGAGAGAGAGAGGATTCCAGACAGGCTCCATACTGTCAGCACAGAGCCCAATTCATGGTTCAATATCACAAACTGTGAGATCATGACCTGAGCCAAAATCAAGAGTTGGACGCTTAACTGACTGCACCATTCAGGTGTCCCATAAATTAGTAAGACTTAAATAATATCTAACTTTAAAACATATATTGTGGTTGGTTTTAAAAATATGTTCAAAATTTTTGACACTTCTCTCTTCAAGAGATGGAACAGAATTCCCTTCTTCTACAGTATGGCTTACTAACTGTTCTAATGACAAGAAAACTTCACAAGTGTTTGCAATTTCAATGTTTAGGTTTTTTTTTTAAGGCTTCCATTTTAAGTTCTCTCTCTCCTTCTCTTCTTTCTTTCACTTGCTCTCTCTCTCGATTTCTGATTACCTGCCCTGGATGAAGCAAACTGCTATTTATGAGAAACACTATGGACAGGCAATGTGGCAAAGAACTGAGGTTTCCTGCCAACTGTCCATGAGAAAATGAGACCTGCCAGCAACTACAGAAGGGAGCTATGAAGTGGACTCCCCAGCTGCCTTTGAGCCTTGAGATGGTTATAGCCTGGCCAACAACTTGACTACATGCACATAAAAGACTATTAGGGGCGCCTGGGTGACTCAGTCATTTGTTTCTGACTTTGGCTCAGGTCATGATCTCACAGTTCATGGGCTCGAGCCCCCCATCAGGCTCTGTGTTGACAGCTTGGAGCCTGGAGCCTGCTTTGGATTCTGTGTCTCCCTCTCTCTCTGCCCCTACCCCACTGGTGCTCTGTTTCTATCTCTCAAAAATAAATAAATGTTAAAATTTTTTTAAGTAAAAAATTTAAAAAGAGAGAGGGAGACACAGAATCCAAAGCAGGCTCTAGGCTCCGAGCTGTTGGCACAGAGGTCGACATGGGGCTTGAACCCACGAACTGTGAGAGAGATCATGACCTGAGCCGAAGTTGGACATTTAACCAACTGAGCCACCTAGGCGCCCCATATTGGTACATATTGGTGCAACAACAGTAAGTAAAATGTGTATGTGTATATATGGCAGGGGAAGAGGGAAAAAGAGAGGAGGAGAGAGACAGAAAGAGAAAGAAACGCAGACAGGGAAAGAGAGAAAGGAATTTTGGCAAATAAAATTTTTATATTGATGAACAGAAAGAAATATTTTAGACAGGGAAAATTCTAAAAATACAATATGTAATAAAACTTATGCATGTTTTAATCCAGTTGATCAGAGACCATTGTGGAAACAAATAGTGTGGCTATAACATAAACATCCCTAAAGACAAACTCACAATTACATAATAAAGTGGTTCCATATGGTTACCAATGAAAGATGTTTCATAGCTGAAATATCCAGATGGAAAAGGTGAAATTAACATAATTATAATATTTCCAGTATTAGAAAGCAAACAGTTCAATCTTCTCATTTTTTATAAGTTAGGTGAAGAGATTACTGAGCATTCATGGTTTCCCCTCTACATAATTCACTGTTTTGTTTTTAAGAGAAGTTATGTATTTTCTTTCTTTTTTTTTTTTTTTCAACGTTTATTTATTTTTGGGACAGAGAGAGACAGAGCATGAACGGGGGAGGGGCAGAGAGAGAGGGAGACACAGAATCGGAAACAGGCTCCAGGCTCTGAGCCATCAGCCCAGAGCCCGACGCGGGGCTCGAACTCCCGGACCGCGAGATTGTGACCTGGCTGAAGTCGGACGCTTAACCGACTGCGCCACCCAGGCGCCCCTAAAAAACATTTTTAATTTATTTTTTGAGAGCAAGTGAGGCAGAGCACGAGCAGGGGAGGGGCAGAGAGAGGGAGACACAGAATCTGAAACAGGCTCCAGGCTCTGAGCTGTCAGCATAGAGCCTGATGCAAGGCTTGAACTCAAAGACTGTGAGGTCGTGACCTGAGCTGAAGGTGGACGCTTATCCAACCCAGTCACCCAAGTGCCCCTAAGTAATTCACTGTTTAAGCTTGGAGCAGATAACTCTTTTTAGACTATTTTTAGATTGATCTGTGAATAAAAACCAAGAACATTTCCATATTAAAGAAAATACTTACAAATACCTTGGATGTAAAATATACCCCAAACAGTTGC
Organism: Prionailurus viverrinus; assembly: GCF_022837055.1. NCBI lineage: Eukaryota > Metazoa > Chordata > Mammalia > Carnivora > Felidae > Prionailurus > Prionailurus viverrinus. The sequence continues at coordinate 26,172,456 of NC_062579.1, forward strand.
CATTTATGGTGTGTGTGTGTGTATAATTTATATTTGTAGAGAAAGAAAGAGTGCATGATTTGGGGAGAGGTGCAGAGAAAGAGAGAGAGAGAATCGTTTCTTTAAAAGAAATTTTTTTAATGCTTACTCAGTTTTGAGATAGAGAGAGAGAGAGAGCATGAGCAGGGGAGGGGCAGACAGAGAGAGGGAGACACAGAATCCAAAGCAGGCTCCAGGCTCTGAGCAGTCAGCACAGAGCCCGAAGCAGGGTTCAAGTCCACGAATCATGAGATCATGACCTGAGCCAAAGTCGGATGCTCAACCGACTGAGCTACCCAGGCACCTGGGGAGAGAGAGAGAGAGAGAGAGAGAGAGAGAGAGAGAGAGATGGAGAGAGAATCTTAAGCAGGGTCCACACTCAGTGTGGAGCCCAATGCAGGGCTTGATCCCATGACCATGGGATCATGACCTGAGCTGAAATAAGTCAGACATTCAACACTGAGCCACCCAGGCTCCCCTAGTATTTTATATTTTTAAAAATCTATCTATAACCTATCTATCTATCTATCTATCTATCTATGTATTTATTTATTTATTTATTGAGAGAGAGAGAGAGAGAGAGAGAGAGAGAGAGAGAGAGAATTCCAAGCAGGCTCCACACTGTCAGCCCAGAGCTCGACACGGGGCTTGAGCTCATGAACAGTGAGATCATGACCTGAGCCAAAATCAAGAGTCAGATGTTTAACCCTAGTATTTTATGTTTTTAACAAAGCTAGATTTAGATCATAATATAAATGCCATCATTCTGTGTAGGTGGAGTAAGAATCATCTGAAACATTAATTTTATCAGAGTAAGTTTGATTATATAGTAAGGGTGTAAATTTCAGCAAAATTATGATGGGAAAACAAACATAAAAGGCCAAATTATTGTCATATTCTTACTGTTTAATGTTTCTAAAGCTCTATGTATGCTTTCTCTACCTTGCAGCTCAACCTTAAAAAGACCTCTTGTTACCAAATTTAGGAACTCCCTCAAGGTTTTCTACTGATGCACAGAGAGACAAAAGCTCAGGGATATGATTATACTTGAATTTATGTTGTTAGTCTGAATGATTGAGGACTTCAATTTGCTTGTTAAAAAAATCATAATCCTGGAAACCTTTGTGGCTTGCTAATATATGTATATACAGCAAATAATCTTATTTTTTAAAATTTTTGACAGAGACAGAGAGACAGAGAGAGAGAGAGAGAGAGAGAGAGAGAAGAGCACAAATGAGGGAGGGGAAGAGAGAAAGGGAGACAGGGCATCCAAAGCAGGCTCTGCACTGAGAGCAGAGAGCCCAACACAGGGCTTGAATCCACTAACTGTGAGATCACGACCTGAGCTGAAGTCAGACACTTAACTGACAGCCACACAGGCACCTGCAAATAATTTTCTTTGGTTAAAGCATTCAAACTGCTATTGGAGATAAAGACGAATAATACAATCTACAGATATAAGTTTTAATATTGTCATAATAATGCATCCCATTGCACAGTAGAAATTCTGTTTTATTAAGAAAATTTTTGGCTCCTTCAAGGACCTTGACATTGTGTAAAGCTTTTCTCTTCTTTCAAGTCTATGCGATGACTTTCTAACATGATACATGAAATAAACTCATAATGGATTAAAGACCTAAAAGTTAGACCTGAAACCATGAAAATCCTAATAGAAAACTTAGGCAGCAATTTCTTTGACATTGGCCATAGCAACATTTTTCTAGATATGTCTCCCAAGGCAAAGGAAACAAAAGCAAAAATAAGCTATTGAAACTATATCAAAATAAAAGCTTTTGCATGGCAAAGGAAACAATCAACAAAACAAAAAGACAACCTGTTGAATAGGAGAAGGTATTTGTAAATTATATGTCTGATGAGGGATTAATATCCAAAAAATATAAAGAACTTACACAATACCCAAAAAACAAATATTCTAAAAAAATGAGCAGAGGACCTCAATAGACATTTTTCCAAAGAAAACAGAGTGAACCAAAAGACACATGAAAAGATGCTCAACATCACTAATCATCAGGAATTAACCATCAAAACTACAGTGAGATATTATCTCATACCTGTTACAATGGCTAAAATCAAAAAGATAACAAGTGTCAGTGAGGATATGAAGAAAAAGGAACTGTTATGCACTGTTGGTGGGAATAGAAGTTGGTATAGCCAATGTGTATAACAGTATGGAGGTTCTTCAAAAAATTAAAAATATAAATACTATATGATATAATAATTCCACTACTGGATGTTTACCCAAAGAAAGCAAAATGCTAATTCGAAAAGATATATGCATCCCTATGTTTATTGCAATACTATTTACAATACCCAATTTATGGGAGCATCCTAAGTGTCCATTGATAGATTAGTGGATAAAGAAGATGTGGAATGGACACACACACACACACACGAATATTATGCAACCATAAAAAGGATGAACTCTTGACATTTGAAAACATGAGTGGACCTAGAGAGTATTATGCTAACTAAAGTAAGTCAGACTGAGAAAGACAAATCATATGATTTCAAGTGTGCAATCTAAAAAACAAAACAAATGAATAAACAAACCAAAAATAGAATCTGACATATAAATACTAAAAACATACTAAGGACTTCCAAAGAGAAGAGTTGGGGGGATGAGCAAAATTAGTGAAGACAATTGGGAGGTATAGGCTTCCAGTTATAGAATAAGTAGGTGAAGGGAATAAAAAGTACAGCATAGGGAATATAGTCAATGGTATTGTGATAGTGTTGTATGGTGACAAATTATAGCTACACTTGTGGTGAGCCTAATGTAGAAAGATGTGGAATCACTAAACTTTACAGCTAAAACTAACACTGTGTGTCAACTATACTCAAATAAAAAAGGTTAAAACAAACTATAATTTATGAAATTATAATTTATATATTAAATATATCAAAGTCTATGTCAAAAAAGTCTATGTGATGATTAAATTATAAGGTTTTAGAAGACTGAATACACATTAATATATCCTATCACTTCCTAAGTTATTCCAAATTTGTATAAACATGTAATTAAGGAGTTAACAGGTAATCCTTATTTGAAATTCTACAAAGAGAAACCTGACTTTTAAAAATGTTTATTTATTTTGTGTGTGTGTGTGTGTGAGAGAGAGAGAGAGAGAGAGAGAGAGAGAGAGAGAGAGAACACCAACAGAGGAAGGGCAGAGATAGGGAGAGAAAGAGAATCCCAAGCAGGCTCCACATCGTTAGTGCAGAGCCCCGTGCAGGGCTCAAACTCACCAACCATGAGATCATGACCTAAGCCGAAATCAAGAGTCAGATGCTTAACTGACTAAGCCACCCAGGCACCTCAAAACCTAATTTTCTGTCATGATAGCTATTGCTACCATTGACTAGTACTCTCTATTTGGCAAATCACAATTTTGATGGACACTAAATATTCCAAAATAGACTCTACAGCCTATCATGTCATTATGAATTTATCACATTTCTATTAATAAACTAGAATCCCTAATAAAAAGTACATGAATTATGTTTGTTAATGACAGTGAAGCATGGAACCAGTATTACTGACTACAAAGCATTACAATAGAGACTTAGCAAGTTTAGAACAAGGAGAATTTTAGCAATGTATGCAGCTATATATTAAGATTTTCCTCTATGGTAGAGTCTAATTTTTTATTGTAAGACAATAATTTACATTATCAAGTATGTAGAAATTTTTGAATTTGAGCAATTCTCTCAAGAATTTTTTTTCACTTTTGATTCCTTCTTTCATAGTTAATTTCCCTGAATTCTGCTTTCATCCTCTAGGTGGCTTTTAATTACTTTCCCTCTTATCACTAGGACTACAGTATATAACAAAAGATATTTGTGCCTCTCTCCTAAAGGATGAGATGGGTCGCCTGGGTGGATTAGTCAGTTAAGCGTCCTACTTCAGCTCAGGTCATGATCTCATGGTTCATCAATTCAAGGCCCACATTGGGCACTGCGCTGACAGCTCAGAGCCTGGGGCCAGGATCCTGTAGCCTGCTTCAGATACTGTGTCTCCTCTCTCTGCTCCTCCCCCTCTCATGCTCTGTCTTTCTCTGTCTCTCAAAAATAAATAAACATTAAAAAAAAGAGGTTAGAGTGGGAGAGAGCAAAAGCATAAGAGACTCTTAAAAACTGAGAACAAACTGAGGGTTGATGGGGGGTGGGAGGGAGGGGAGGGTGGGTGATGGGTATTGAGGAGGGCATCTTTTGGGATGAGCACTGGGTATTGTATGGAAACCAATTTGACAATAAATTTCATATATTGAAAAAAAAATTTTTTTAAATGAAGGGTGAGAAAATCTTACCAAACTCAGACTCACATACTCTAATACCCCTTCTATTTCCAACTTAGTGTGTTAGTTTGGTTTCTTTATATTGGCTTTGGTTATTCCTAGTTTTATCCCTGACACTATTTATACATTCATTCATACATTTATTCAGGGTCCATTATTATTTTTTATTTAATTGACATTTATTGATTCCTAGGATGTATCAGATATAGTACAAACCAAGAAGACCAACATCAGTGAACAGAGCAGGAACAATCATTACCTACATGGCACTTGAGCCAGAAAGAGTCATTTTCCAAAAACAGTTATTTAATTTAAATGGTAATTTAAATTTCCTATGAAGGAAAACAGCAGAAAAAACTAAGACTGCAATGCTGGGATAATAAATCAAGGTCTACAGGGAAGAAAAATCTTCACTATAAAAACAATATTTAGGCAAATACAATTTTAAGTAGTAGGAATTAACCATAGGAAGGAAGTAAAAAAAGGTAAGAAATCCAGGCAAAGGAAGTAACACATTAGAAAGACTTAGCAGGCACAAACCTGTTGGAGAAACTGAAAATTGGTAAGGTGTTTGCAGCATTTTGAGAAAGGGAGAAAAAAGAAAGAGATGAGGTTGAGGAACTGGGCAATAGTCGATCATGTAGCGATTTGTAGGCCATATAATGGAATTTCGACTTTAAGTGCATTTAGCTGATGAAAAGCTAGAACAGTGCAAAATTAGGTTGTTGGTAAACTTGAGATTTCTTTCATTGTTCGCTTTAAAGTTGTGACCTCAGGAAATTGAAATTCTAATGATGATGTTAGACATACAACTCGCTAAATGGCTCTAAAGATCCAACTTGACTCAGTTGTTTTGGTACTCATTTTTTACTGAACAAGGTCAAGTGTTTAGTCAATAAGCTTCAAGCAACATTGGTTATAGCAAGGTTAATATAAATATTTCAGTGATTTTTCTGGAAGTTACCATTTACAATATGCATAAATTAAATAAGTGTGATTAAAGGTTTTTTAAAGGTGTACAAGGTTTACACAGAAAACTATTCAGCACTAAAAATACATTAAATGAATGGATAATATCATAATTAATAGTGAGAAACTTGAAGCTTTACCACTAAGATCAGATACAAGGCAATTATGGGATATTCCCTCTCTCCCCTCCTTTCGACAGTGTACTGGAAGTTCTACTTAATGTATTAAGAAAAAAATGGTGTACAGATTGGAAAGGAAGAGACAAAAGTGTCTTCATTCAAAAATGAAACATCTATTTCAAAAATATTAAATAATCAACCAAAAAACTTCCAGAACTAATAAATGATTATAACCAGGTTGCAAGATACAAATATGCAAAAGTAAATTCATTTATTTTATATCAGGAATACCTCAGTAGAATTTTAAAAGTAAAACACAACACAATGTATATTAGTACTAAAAAAGGTGAAATTCTTGGGTTTAAATGAAACAAAATATGTACAAGATCTATATGAAGAAAATTACAAAACTCAAAAAAAAATCAAAGAAGGATTAAATAAATCAAGAGATAGTATCTGTTCATAGATAGGAAGGCTCATTATTTTCAAGATAACAGTTATTCTCAGCTTAATGTATAAATTCAATGGAATCCAATGAAAAATCCCAGCCAATTATTTTGTGACTATCAGAAAACTTATCCTAACATTTATATAGACAGGCAAAAGACCCAGAATACTCAACACAATATAGATGGAGAACAAAGTTGAAGGACTGACTTCAAGACCTACTATAGAGCCAGAGTAATCAAGACAGCATGTTATTGGCCAAGAACAGGCATATAGATCAGTGGAACAGAAAAGAGAGCTCAGAAATAGACCCACATAGAGTCAACTGATCTTTGACAAAGGAGCAAAGGCAATGCAATGGAGTAAAGACAGTTTAATAAATTACGTTGGGAAAATTTGATATGCACATGTAATTAAATTAGTCTAAACACAGACTTTACACCCACCACAAAAATTAACTCAAAGTAGATCACAGACCTAAATGTAAAATGCAAAACTATAAAAGTCCTGCAAAGTAACATAGGATAAAATCCAGATGACCTGAGTCCAGTATTGACTATTTTAGATAAAACACCAAAGACAATCCATAAAAGAAATAACTGATAAGTTGGACTTAAAATTAAAACTTTATGCTCTGTGACAGACAATCAAGAGAAGCAGAAGACAAGCAATAGATTGGGACAAAATACTTTCAAAAGGGCTATCTGATAAAGAACTGCTGTCCAAAATATAGATAAGATACTTAAGACTCAACAATAAGAAAACAACTCAATTAAAAAAAATGGGACAACCCAGTCTTAACAAACATCTTATCAAAGGAGACATACAGATGGAAAATAAGCATATGAACAGGTTCTCCATGTCAGAGGTCATCAAGGAAGTGCAATTTAAAACAATATGACAGCAGCACTCTCAACAATAGCCAAATTATGGAAAGAGCCTAAATGTCCATCAACTGATGAATGGATAAAGAAATTGTGGTTTATATACACAATGGAATATTACGTGGCAATGAGAAAAAATGAAATATGGCCTTTTGTAGCAACGTGGATGGAACTGGAGAGTGTGATGCTAAGTGAAATAAGCCATACAGAGAAAGACAGATATCATATGGTTTCACTCTTATGTGGATCCTAAGAAACTTAACAGAAACCCATGGGGGAAGGGAAGGAAAAAAAAAAAGAGGTTAGAGTGGGAGAGAGCCAAAGCATAAGAGACTGTTAAAAACTGAGAACAAACTGAGGGTTGTTGGGGGGTGGGAGGGAGGAGAGGGTGGGTGATGGGTATTGAGGAGGGCACCTTTTGGGATGAGCACTGGGTGTTGTATGGAAACCAATTTGACAATAAATTTCATATATTAAAAAATAAAATAAAAATAAAACAATATGACAATACTACACACCTATAAGAATGGCCAAAATCTACAACACTGATAATACCACATGCTATCCAGGATGTGGTTCCAGGAAGAGGAACTCTTATACACCGTAGGTGGGAATGCAAAATGGCACAGCTACTTTGGAAAACAGTTTGGTGGATTTTATAAAACAAAACATAACATACCATCCATCATGCTTCTTGGCACCCCAAAATCTGAAAACGTATGATCACACAAAAAAACTGCACGTGGATGTTTATATCAGCTTGATTCATAATTGCCAAAACTTGGAAAAAACCAAGATGTGTTTCAGAAGGTAAATGGATAAGTAAGCGGTGGTACATCAAAACAATGGAATATTATTCACGGACAAAAAAATATGAGTTAAAAATTCTCAAAAATAACTGTTACAATGAATGGACAAATTCAGCAAAGTTGCAGGATGAGATACAAAATGAACATATAGGAATCAATTGTGTTTCTGTACACTAACAAAAAAACATTTGAAAAGAAATAAAACAATATCCTTTACAATAGCACCAAAAAAACTCACTTAGAAATAAATTTAATCAAATTGGTGACTCATCTTGTACACTGAAAACCATACGGGGGCTCCTGAGTCACTCAGTCGGTTAAGCATCTGACTTTGGCTCACATCATGATCTCACAGTTGGTGGGTTTGTGCCACACATTGGGCTCTGTGCTGACAGCTCAGAGCCTAGAGCCTGTTTCACATTCTGTGCCTCCCTCTCTGTCTGCCCCTCCCCCTCTTGCACTCTGTTTCTATCAAAAATGAATAAATGTTAAAAATTTTAAGGAAAAAAAAGAAAACTATACAATTTTGAGGAAAGAAATTGAAAATGATATAACTGCAAAGATACTCTGTGTTCATGGATTGGAAAAATGAATATTTTTTAAGTGTCCATACTACTCAAAGCCATGGTGAAATCCCCACCAAACTTTCAATGGCAATTTTCACAAAAATAGAAAAAACAATCCTAAAATTTGTGTGGAATCACAGAAGACCCCAATTACAAAAGCAACCCTAAGAAAGAAGAACAAAGACAGAGGCAGCATACTTCCTGATTTTAAACTGTATTACAAGGCTATAGAAATAAAAACAGTGTGGTACTGTCATAAAAAAAATACACATGCATGGAAAAGAATCAAGAACCCACATATAAACTTTCACATATTCGGTTCACCAAAATGTGAAAAGGGAGTCAAGAATATTCAATGGGAAAAGGATAGTTTCTTCATTAAATGGTATTGTGAAGCTGGATAACAGTATGTCAAAGAATGAAATTGAACCCCTATCTCACACCACTCAAAAAAAAATAACTTGAGATGGATTGCAGACTTAAATCTAATACCTGAAACAATGAATTCCTAGAAGACAACATAGGGAAAAAGCCCCTTGATATTGCTCTTGGCAATAGTTTCCTTATATGACAACAAAGCACAAGAAATAAAGCAAAAATAAATTAGACTACATAAAACTAAAAATCTTCACAACAAAAGAAACAATTAACTAAATGGAATGGCAATTTACAGAAGTGGAGAAAATATTTACGAATCATACATCTGACAAAGAATTAATATCTGCGGTGCCTGGGTGGCTTGGTCGGTTAAGCATCTGACTCAGTTTTGGCTCAAGTCGTGATCTCATGGTTGTGAGTTTAAGCCCCACATGGGACTCTGCACTCAGAGTAGAGCCTGCTTAGGACTCTCTCCCTCTCTCTGCCCCTCCCCCCATCTCTCAAAAGATATAAATAAACTTAAAAATAACTAATTAAAAAAAGAAGTAATATCAAAATATAATTAAAAACTCATACAACTCAGTAGCAAACATAAGTTAACAACCTTATTATAAATGAAAAAAGGACCTGAATAGACATTTTCCCAAAGAAGATATACAAATGGGCAACAGGTACATGAAAAGGTGTTAAGCATCACTAATCATCAGGGAATGTAAGTCAAAACCACAGTTAAAAACAAAACAAAACAAAACAAAACACAGTGAGCTATATCACCTCACACCTGTTAGAAAGGCTATGATCAAAAAGACAAGAAATAACAAGTGCTGGTGAGTACGTGGAGAAAAGGGAACCCTTGTGCATTGCTGAAGGGAATGTAAATGGTATAGCCACTATGAAAAACACCATAGTGCTTCTTCAAAAAATTAAAAATATGGCTAGCAATCCCACTTTTGATCATATATCCAAAGGAAATAAAAACAGGATCTCAAAGAAATATATGAACTCCATGTATATGGCAGCATTATTCACAATAGTCAAGATATTAAAACAATCATTCATCATTAGATAAATGGATAAAGATGTGGTACCTATTTACAATGGAATACTACTTAGCCAAGAGTAAGAAAGAATTCCTGACATTTGCAAAAACTTGGATGAAGCTTGAGAGCATTATGCTAAGTGAAATAGGTCAAAGACAAATGCTATGTGGTATCACATATGTGGAATCCAAAAAAGCTGAACTCAGAGAGCAGACTGGTGGTTACCAGGGGCTGAGGAATGAGTAAAATGAAGAGATATTGGTCAAAGAGTGCAGACTTAGACATAGGATTTGTAAGTCCTGCATATCTATGTACAGCATAGTGATTACAGCTAATAATACTGTATTATATACTTGAAAATGTGAGTGGAATAGATCTTAAATGTTCTCACCACAAAAGTAATTATGTGATGGAATGGAGGAATTAGCTAATGCTATAGTGGTCATCACTTTGCAATATATATCATATCAACAGGTTGTACGCCTTAAATTTACAAATGCAGTATGTTAATTATATCTCAATAAAACTAGAAAAAAAATTTTAAAAAGATTAAATAAAAAAATGGTCTCTCAAGACATAAAAAGACATGGAGAAACCTTAAATACATATTACTAAGCAAAATAAACCAATCTGAAAAGGCTAAATACTGTATGATTCTAATTATATGACATCTGGAAAAAGCAAAACTATGGAGACAGTGAAAAGATCAGTGGTGGCCAGATTAGGTTGGGGGATAAATAGGGCACAGAGTCCTTTTAGGCAGTAAAAATACTCTGTATGATCCTATAATGATAGGTGCAAGTCATTGTACACTGGTCCAAACCCTATAGAATGTACGCTAACAAGAGTAAATCACAATGTAAATTATGGGCTTTGGGTGCATATGATGTTTCAATGTAGGTTCATCATTGTAACAAATGTACCATTTTGGTGGGAGATACGGATAATGGGGGAGGCTATGCATGTGCAGAGACAGGGGGAGTATATGGATTATCTTTGGACCTTCCCCTGAATTTTGCTATGAACCTCAGACTTCTCCAAAAGAAGTCTTAACAATAAATCAATGGAAGGATATATCATGCTTATAAACCAAAAGAATCTATAATGTAAACATGTCAGCTCTTAAAAATTCACATATACTTTCAGTGAAACCCCAATTCAATTTGTGAGGACTTTTTTTTTTAAATTCAAAAGCTGATTCTTAATTTTATATGAAAATGAAAGGGATGATGCCTAATAAAAAATGTCTAAGTGAAGAATAATAATAAAGAGGAGTCATTTTACAGGATATCAAGACTTATTATAAAGTGTCTATAATTAGCACAGTGTGCTTTGGGTATAAGGATAAAACGTAGATCAGTGGAATAGTAGAGTGTCAAGAAACAAACACACACATACATGTGAACATATATTAATGACAAAAATTTATGCAGATTATGGGGAAAATGTTGTCTTTTTGTTTTAAAGTAAGTGACACTCTCTTAGTTGTATACTCATATAAAAAGAAAACATGACACCTACATCACTGCATTCACAAAAAGTAATATCAGATGGATTATGAATCTAAATATGGAGGACAAAGCAAATTTTCTAGGAAAAAAATATCCAAGTTTTTGTAATGAAATTGATGTTGAATACTTAGAAAATATTCAGCATAACATCATTTTCTGTCCCTGCTGCCTATTATCAAGAGGAATTTGGTAGTTTGGATTTTTTTTGAAGCAAATTTGTAACTCTCTCTAACCCTTTGTAAATCAACTTAGGTATCCTACAATAACTGTTGAACTTGTTTGTAAATTTGTAAATGTTTTGTTAAAGTTTAGGTGTCTTTAATTCAAAATGATTTCGAAATCTTCAAATTTCGTATTCAATGAATGCAGCCCAGAGAGTTCTTATTTGGAAGCTATAAGCATAATAAAATTATTGAAAAAAAAACTTATAAACTTAGTGACATTGATTCCTACTACAGCAAGTAGAGACTGAACAAATAAAACAGTCAAGGTGCAAATGTCCATAAGATAATCAGAAACTCTGCAATGCTGTTGTGCAACATGTCAACTTGCGGAATGAATCCTTTGATCAACCACTGATTTTTAACTGATTACATTTATATTCTGTACTGCAATGGAAACAAATCAGAGAAGTTTTTAGTTTCTAAATCTGAAAACCTTCAAAATAATTATAAATAGACATCAATTACTTGACTTTTATTTGGTAAAATATATTTTTAGAAGATATTCTAAATTGAGGCAAAAATCTAACTGAAAATACTGGAGCAAAAATGCTTATAAAGTTAACTATAAAAACAGAACTGTGAATATCCTGTATATAGCACAATTTCCTCTTAGTTTAATAGATACAGTGTCACCTGTAGTTATATTTTCTTGATGAGAATGTTATGGACTACAGAGAATAGTCAAAAGTATAAAATATTTTATATTCTAACTGTAAAATGAAATTTTAAAGAATATGACTAGTTTTGCTAAGTTAAATAATGAGTTACATTCAGTGAATACCTAATCACTTCCCAATAAGATAAAGTAATGAAACATTAAGTACTGAACATAGGTTTATCTACATTTGTGTTATTACAGAGAAACTAAAGATAAATTTGGTCTGTTAGCAAAATATGTTTTTAGCCTTATTGAAAGACTGTACTATGAAGAAATACCTTTCTAAGTTATAAAATGCACTAATAAATGTGCCAATCTCAAGAATTCTGATTTAACAGTTCACAATTGTTTACTAGTCAGTTTTCACTAGAAAATAAGGTTTCTAAGAGTTAAAAAGTCTAATAAATGTAATCAAGACTACTGAAAATAATAAGGGAAACAATGGTATGTAAATAAAGCCTTGCATTTTTGCTAAGAAAATGCATGAGAAATAAAGATACATTTTTGTTGAGAGAAAAGAAAATAATTTTGCTCTACAGTAAGGCTGCTTATTTATGAGGAAAACTTAGGACAAAATCTGAGGGCAAAAAAAAAGTTGTAGAAGGTTTATGGAAAAGGAAACTTTGGAAAGGAATTTTTTGTGTGGTTAGTACTGGCCAAGATTATGATATAGGATATATTTAAGTAAGTAAATAAGCTTTAATATCTAAAGTACATGGATGCAAAATTAAAATTTTCTTTTATTTTAGTTAAAAGGACAAGGTTTTTTTTTTTTTCAACAACTGGTCTGCTCTTAATAAGAAATTATAAAGTTTTTCTTTACTTTTCAAGTAATTTGACTTCAAACAAGAATTCTAGGTTTTGCCAAAATAATTTCCTATGTTTATTAGGTCTATGATTGCTTAAAAAAATCCAAGTCTTAATATTAAAAGAGCTTTATTTTTCTTACAACTGTGTAACCTTCTATATTTGCCTCTGAAATATTTTATTGTCACTTTGGTTAAATAGACAATTATAAATGGTTTCATAATGATTTGGATTCTATTTTATCAAATGTTTGAGTCCTTTTGATATTTTTGGACAAATTTCCCCAAATCAAATTCTAAAATAAAGTCTGTCAGGGGCACCTGGTTGTTTCAGTCAGTTTAAGGGTCTGATTCTTGATTTTGGCTCAGGTCATGATCTCATGGTTCATGAGTTCAAGCTCAGCTCTGCAGTGACAGTGCACAGCCTGCTTGGGATTCTCTCTCTTTCCCTATCTCTCTCTGCCCCTCCCTTGATCTCTCTCTCTCGCGCGCGCTCTCTCAAAATAAATAAACGAACCTTTAAAAAATGTAAAATAAAAAAATAGTCTTTTGACTATAGCATAACTGAATTATTCCAAAGAATTCTTGAAACATTTCAAAAGATTTGTTTTCCTTATTAAATTAATTAGGCTTATTTGTCATAAGCTAATATTCATTTCAGCTTAACAGTGGAAGTATTGTCAAATAAGTTATACTAAATCCTCCTAGGTTAAATTTGTATAAATATTGAACATTATGAAAAGAAGTGATCTAAAAATATGAAATATTTTGTGTCACAGAAATAAACAAATTTCCTTCTCAATTGCATTGTAATGAACTCTCATCAAATCTATAACCCTGGCCATTTTTAAGTGTTTTATTATTTACAGATAGTTATACTTTTACTCAGATGCTTTTACAAAAGCTTCCTGTAAATGTGTTTTGTCTTCAGTGAGTACTGGTCTCTAATAACCTTAATATTATAAAGCTAAACTGGGTAAAAATTTCTAGAACTAATGGAGGAACTAAATTCAAGCAGAACAAGAATAATATGGGACTGACTGAACTAAGGAGGATAATTATAATTTTTATAACTTTGTTGAAAATATTGCTGAGTTTTAAAAAATATTTTGTTTTTCGAGATTTAAAGAAGTTTTTTCTCTTAAGCTAATTGACTTAACAGTTTGATAAAATCTATCTCAGTGAACAAATTGAAACATTTCTTTTCCTCCCTCCAGAATTCAGTAACTCTCACTGAGTATTCTTGTATTTTCTCGGCAATATTTATTTGCATAAGTTCAATAAAAATCTGTCCTTCTTGTAACAGACACAATTGGAAACACTGATTATATTCTTTATTACACCTTTGAGTGGAATGTGAAGAGGCCAAGGACAGTGCCGCTAAGATGGGCCAATTTGGCATTAAGATTATTTTGAGTTAAAAAGTAATAAAACCCAACAGATTCAAGAAAAGCTCTTTATCTCCCCCCACAATTGCCTACAAAGAATTTAGACAGAGGACCTGTTCCAGGAAGAGAGCTCTCACCATAGACCACTACATTATGACATGAACTAGGTGTAGAGGAATGTAGCAAGGCCTATTTGATAAAAGTCCTCTGTGTCCTGTTTTTTCTCAACAGCCTAGCAAACATTTGTTTACCAAACATTTACTATTTTTTTAACCTTCCTGTGAATTGTATTCCTTCCTTTTGAAGTGCCAGAGCTCTACCTCCTTCTCCTTAGTTTGAAATGACATAAATACCTCTTTTTGCCTCTCTTTGGGATTTCCATACCTGTATGGATTCCACGTATGCACAAAATTTGATTTTTTTCCTGTTAATCTATATCATGTCAATTTGACTCCTAGTCCAGCTAGAAGGACTTTGAAGTTTTGAGGAAATTCTTCCTCCTTGACAAACACATGTGAGAGAGAAGTGCAGAGACTCAGATATGTCGAGATAGCTTTAAGAACTAAGGTTGACTTCATGGAGCCACTAAACATCCTTGGAAATATCAGCTTCGTATCCTGCTTACAAAATTACCAGGAGCCTCACCAGGTGAATAAAGAAGGTTACTTTCTGCAGGTTCAGGAACCTCAGGTCATTTTCAGAACCTCAAGAAGAGAGGAATTCACACAAATCTATAGGTATCACTACTAAAGTCTGATAGTAGATATTTGGTTTGCCTTTTGGCTTGAGAGGCTATTACAAGTTAAATCTAGGGGCACCTGGGGGGCTCAGTCAGTTAAGCGTCCAACTCTAGATTTTTGGCTCAGTCAAGATCTCACAGTATGTAAGATGGAGCCCCGCAGTGGGCTCTCTGCTATACTGTGGAGCCGCTTGGGATTCTGTCTCCCTCTCTCTCTGCCCCTCCTCCATTTGCATGGAGCACACACACTCTCTCTCTCTCTTTCTCTCAAAATAAATAAAATTAAACAACAAAAAAGGTTCAGTCTAGAGGTTTCTTATTAAAAGTTCCAGCAAAGCAGATTTTTAAAAGCCTATATAATCAATCACCATTCTTGCTACGCTTATGTAAATCATCAGACCAAGTTTATTAAAACTACACTTATTTTGTAAACAACGTAGTCTTAATTTAGCTATCTGTGGTAAAAATGAAGGTGATTATAGAAAGATAAATTATGTTTCCTAACACCTCTTTGTAAATATTTTATTCTACTACAGCTCATTATAAACTGAACTAGATCCTCATTTCTTCTACTTTCCTCCAATGCCCGGCTACAACTCTCCAAACTAATGTTTTTTTTAATGCTGTTTTTTGGGTTTTTTTTCTGACTGAAAATAATTTGAGAATACTGCCTTTTCCCCTGAAGCCATGCAAACTAAATATAGATGACTTGATGTAAGCTTCAGAGAAATAGCCACAATAACTCACATATAGACAGTTATTAGGCCTATTGCTCTATGGCTACTCAGAGATCACTGGAGACATTTAAACTACAATCTGGGAAGACCTTTGAGATTTCCACTGCATACTTTCACTCTCTCTGAAGATACTTCAAGCCTAACATCTAGAAATCTTGACTGGCTGGCCTAAGAACTGAGAAAGTGATTCACAATTTGATTTAATCATTCACCATTATTTTTCTTTTGTTTCTATAGAAATGTCTCTCATTTAATATTTGATTACTTAAACCACAGGCCTAAATTTGAAAACACACCTGCATTACTGCCTCCCGAAATGAGTTTAATTGAACTGACCCATTGTCAGGACTAAGAGACTGGTTTAACAAGACGGAACAATCTACTAGTTCAACTTTTAATGTGTGAAACTCCAAAAGAAATTTCAGAGGAGAAAACAGTAGGTATCAAGGGAAGGCCACTCCAAAATTTACCACTTTGGCATACTGATTGTTTTAAACAGAAGTTCCTTAAGAGACAATGCAAGAAGGACATTCAGTTAGTCCTCTTGCCCACTGAAAGCAGGAAATAAATCTCACATGTGAAAGTACCTTCCCTATACCAGGAGGTAAAAAGACATCCTTATCATCAGAGATAGGAAATTTAGAGCAAAGAAGGCAAGTGAACAACCCTGGTTACTTTTTAGTAATTTAGTGCCCCAGACTAAATTCTATTTAGAATTTCTTACTAATTGAAGCTTCCCAAGTTATGTTTCTATGTTTTGCCGATTCCTCACAAATTTATTGTCTCTTTGTCTAAAAAGTATAAAAACTGCCTGCCTTGGTCATTTCTTGGAGTGTCAGTGTCATCATTGGGCCTCTGTCTATGTGTAATAAAACATTTTTCCCCTCCTAATAACTTGTCTAATGTCACTTTAATTCTCAGTCCAGCTAGAAGATCTTGAAGGGTAGAGGAAGATTTTTTTCTTTGCCTGTAACTATTACTTATTATTAGTATTTACTGTAATTCATGGCCTCTTCTAGTTGAAAACTTATGACCACACTGTATTTAGAAAACCTGAACCAGTCATTGAAAGCTTCAACTGTGACTCCAACCTGTTCAAAGTCCACATGTCCCTACAAGGTTGAAATTACTGTTTTCACTCTGGTCCTGTAGGTCACCCTGTTCTTTTTGGCTGACTTGACAGCTGTTATGCTTGGGCCATATATTCTAATATGGTCCCATACTAAGCTATCTAGGAACTGTCTGTCACCAACACCAATTTTGAACCATTAACAATGTTGTTCTTGGGAGCCTGGGTGGCTCAGTCGGTTGGGCGTCCGGCTTTGGCTCAGGTCATGATCTCACAGCTCTGTGAGTTCGAGTCCTGCATTGGGCTCTGTGCTGACAGTGCAGAGCCTGGAGCCTGCTTTGGCTTCTGTGTCTCCCTCTCTCTCTGCCCCTCCCCCACTCATGCTCTGTGTCTCTCTGTCAGAAATAAACATTTAAAAATTTTTTAAAAATGTTCTTTATATATTATATCTGCTGTAGCCTGGGAAAATCATGGTCAAGTTGGAATCTCACTTATACCAGGCAAGAGGGACTAACTTATTTGATAACTTTAGCTTCTCATTGTCTTCTCTGCTAAGTAGCAAAACAAGTATTGGTGGAGCCTCTACATATAGCTTAAGTCTTCATAATTCCAAGCCCGTCTTCTGAAACTTCAAGAGCTATATATTACATATATTCACAGACTGAGGAGTCATGATTTGGTTAGATGTCCTTTTAGTCCTAAACCTGGTATCTTATAAATCTTAGACTGATAGTTGTTGACCAGCTACTAATAATGACCTCTTGGCCATCTTTAGTAAACAAACATGTTTAAGCCCTAAGATAAAAATTATAGGTCAGCCTCAGTTCAGTCAAGGCATTCATAAAAGAATTGGCAATTCTGAATGGAAACCTTCTTGGTAAAATAAAGATCACCAGTGTTTCCTGGTGTTTTTTAGACACTACCAATGTTTCACCCCACTCTATCCCTGTAGAACACTCTTATTTATCCTAAATGTTCAACTTTCTGGATGTAAAACCTTTCCTTGACCTTGTGGCTTGGTGGGAAGGATTTCCCCCGGAACACTCTGCCTCTCATCTTCAGTATGTGACAAAATAAGTTAATACCTCCAACCAGGACAATTGGAGGACACCTTGTCTCTTGTCACTTACCCAAGTGAGGAGAGACAAGGGGCTTTTATGAGCTTCCTATTTATCTTAACTTCTTTTTTCCCTATTATCACTGTTGTCAGTATTCTCCAAAAAATACTAAAAAAGCAAAGAAATAAATGTTCTGGAAATCAACAATTCATTTCCATTATTAAGAGGAATTCTGTGTCAAATGCCCTATGCGTTTCATTGATAACAGTAACTTAACAAGTTTAAGCAATGATTAATCCATCTGATTTTCAATGTAAATATTTATTCAAATTGCTCAGATTTATCTTTTGTGAGGGTTCAAAAGCAGGAGTGCCTACTATTTTATTAGTGTATATATTTAGTTCATTGCTAAACAGAATAGGCTTAAGAGTTTTTAAAATTTTATTTTTACATACTGAAATTTGACAACTCTAATGGATACTTCAAGGGAACACTCAGTTCTTGGTAAAACTTTCATTAGTTTACATATAGCTCAGTGTTGTGTGTAGGGGATTTTATATGTAGGATCTTGGTGTACTTGACAGTCATAGGAAAGCAGTATTTTTCCCCTTTCTTCAAGCGTATCTCAAAGACAGAACTAAATATTATATGTGAGTGATTTAAACAAAAGTTAAATTTGCTTTGATGATAACAGCATCAGTCATTTAAAAAAAGAAAAAAAAAACTTACTCATTGATCTAATCTCTTTGTCACCTCTACTGACTTAAATGACAATGACATAGTTATTAAGTTTCTTTAAGAATATTAACAGTTTGGGAGCTGATATATTTTGTTTTAAAACACTTTATTTTTTTAACATTGCTTCTGTCATGTAAGGTGTTTCAATAAACTTTTTGTTGAAATTTTTATGGAAAGCACATTTTTACTTGCATGGAGTTTCTTAGTCATTCAGAATGAAAGTACTATTTTCTGCATTTACTTGATAGGTTTTTTTAAAACTTGGCATTATGGTGTGATTTCTTACAACAACTGCTCTGCAAAACACTTTCAATTCTTCAAGTCCCATAATACTACATAGGAGTAAGGCTAAAACAACTAGTGAACTTAAAAAGTCACTACGGTTAACCGCTGCCCTTCAAAGTTCATGTTGTGTCACTTTGCTTTTACTAAAGACTTGCACTATTACTTGTGTTTGCTAAGTGAAAGAAATCCAAAGAGAATTTTTGCTTTTACAAAAAACAGAAACAAAAACAAAACAAAACAGAAACCAAACCAAACCAAACAAAAAACACCCACTAAGTGACAATAGCATTCTGAGTTTGTTTTGCAGTAAGCTGTTAAAAGAGGCAGCAGTGCACCTGAGTAGTGAGAGTGGCCCTACGAAGCTCCTTCCCAGGATATACTCAGTATTTCAGCAAGTAGACACTGTGGCTTTGAAGTGTATGAGATCTGCACTTTATCTTGATTTGCTTTTTGCAGTGGTTAACAAGGAGTGTCCTAAGTTATCAGAAGAGCCTTAGAGAACTTACTTTTTGGACTGGAAATGCTAAAAAATGCATATAAATTAAAGGTAACTGCTTTCTTGTTTATGTCATTTTGACTTATAAAAGTGATCATAGGGATGCCCTACTTTCAGATAGTGGGGGAAACCTGTACACTAAATTACAAAGAAAATTGAAGAAAATGAAAGCAAAATTAAGTACACTGATAATATTTCCATCATGAACTTTAGGGTAAAGTAAAAATAATAGCTTGTGGTTTGTCAAACAGTGATGACATTGAGGATATATAATTTCTAAATTATAAAGCAAGGAAAAACAAGGTATTTTCTATTTCTTTGGGGTTGCCTTTAACTTCATTGGGTTTTAAATCATGCTTTAAATACTTTATCAAACAGCAGTATAAGCAGTTTGAATAATACAGTCAGCAATACTGTGCACTAAATTGCAGTAGGTGACTGGTGTCAGTCTTCTGTGACCTCAAGGATAAATCCAAATCAAGAAGAACCAGAAAGTCAATTAAGGGGAGGCATGCAGTCAGTATTTTTTGCATAATCAGATATGATAGAAACATAATGTATTAAGACAATCTATTGGCCTTTCATGTGTCTATATGGAAATCAATAAATAAACATTACAAAGCATATTATACCCTGTGATACACCTTTGGGAACTGCTTTCAGGCATTTATACCCCTGCCCCTTTGGGCACATAATACCCTATAAAATGATAGGCTTTAAAGCTGTTATTTCAGAGCAATCTGAAATACTGTCTCCTGGGGTTTTAATCCTCAGTAAGACAATAATTAAGCATTTACTAACCCACTTTGAGGTTGGCTTTTTCTTTCAGTTGGCAATTTGGGGATCACAAAGGAACCCCAGAAGAAATGCCACTTAATTGCCTGAGATCTATAAGAAACTGGAGCCTTGGTACCAACACAGACCCCTTGGGTTCAACTCGACTCAGATGGAGCAAAGTTGACTGGGTGAATCCTTCCTGGGATCTGGACCTCTCAATTTGATAGAATGTCCAGAGTCTTATTTGTTGTTTCTTTTCTCCTGCAAAGTCAGGCAAGGGCAGTATTCTGTGTATGACACAGGTTTCAGGTATTATGCATGGTCGCTTCTGTGTAAGTCAGAAGGGGCTGCATTCTGTGTAGACTGTAGGTTGCAGGTCTGTTGGAGGGATGAATTCTCATCCCTTAAATTTAAATTTTTTTCACAATATTGCCAATTTGAATGCTTGATGCTACAATTATATAGATGAGCTTCTGAGCAAATCTCAAGACAAGGGACATTAGCTCCTCTCATTAGAGAGTGGCAGAGGTTAACCCCATGCCATGCGGTGGTCCCATAGGGATTTCCATTTGTAATACAAGTAATTTAGTTGTTCTGTCAGCGGATGCGTATGGCAGCTGGCTACTCAGCTTTCTGAGCACTTTTGGTATAGCTAAGCTAAACAAAGAGAAAACTGAGACACAAAGTAAATATGGTCAACCAACACCAGGACGACACCTGGAGAAACATGATTGTTCTAATGAGCACAGTGATCCACAACTAAAACCCACTGGTAGTGCTGAGCATCCAAACCCACTAGGATGGGAGATAAACCATCATAATTGGAGAAATGGGATGGAGAAACACTTTCCAAGACTCCGGCTGGATTCATCTTTAATACACATGGAGTATATGCTTTCAAGTTACTAAATAAATGGAAAATTATACTAAGGATAATTTTAACACTCAAGTGGCCTAAATGAAGCATTAAGTTCCTTCGAAATACCTAATTAGTTTATCTGCACACCCAACTCTGGCTATTAAACTAAGCAACTAAGTGGGAGGCATATTTTGATTGGTACTTAGAAGCTTCTAAAATAACACTGACAAGATACTATCTAGGTAAGAGATTAGTAAGAAACTATGTGAAATAGTGACAAAATTGAGCTCCAAATTATCAACTCCTGAAGTACTTCCAACTGCTCCACTTCCTTCTTATCCTATAAATGAGCTGCCAGGGAACTAGGCATTAAAATCAAAGCCTCCGTCTCCTCACCATGCTAAGGCAATTATGGCTCTAAAGTCAACAGTTGGCCAGACTGAAGCTGAAAATCAGAGCCTGATAGAAATTTTTTTAAGGCCTTCTCCCCTAAGTTAAAATTAGAATATGTACCCAGAGGGGAAGAAGCAAACCGGATGGATAGATCAACCTAGAATGTCATTTAAGTTGCAAGTGCTTGAAGGATTAAAAGCAACTGTCCTTATCTTACAAATCTTTGCAAAACCAGAAATATCCCCAGAAACAAGGGAAGTCCTTCAATCTCTCCTTTTGGTCAATTCCCACACCTCCCCTATTTAAGTCAAAAGTCTTATAACCTCCCCAGTAACTCTTATCTAGATAATTTCCTATTCCTAAAACTGAAGGGGGAAAAAAAAGGAAAAAGACACCTTTTTAAAAAATACAAATGGGGGTTGCCTGGGCGGCTCAGTCAGTTAAGCGACCGACTTCGGCTCAAGACATGATCTCACTGCTCCTGAGCTCGAGCCCCATGTTGGCCTCTGTGCTGACAGCTCAGATCCTGAAGCCTGCTTCAGTTTCTGTGTCTTGCCCTCTCTCTGTTCCTCTCCTGCTTGTGTTCTCTCTCCCTCTCTCTCTCTCTCAAATATAAGTATAAATATTAAAAAAATTTTTAAACAAAAAAATACAAATGGCTACAGAAGCACCCTTGCTCAGAAGCTACCCCACAGCTTCTATAAGATTACTTGTCAAGGATAAATACAAATCTTAAGGGTCCTCTCCACAAATATTAGTAGAATAAAAGCTTAGCCACCCGAGCAGATGAACTTAAATTATTCTATCTGCCAGAAAACTAGTCTAGACCCAACTGTTCTTTTAAAAACTAGAGAGTTCTGCATTATCATACCTGTCTCATGACTGAAAATTTTCAACAGTAAATATAAAGTTTTTGTTTGTATGTCAGTATGTATTGTAGATATGTGGTATTTTCTATCTCCAGATGGTACTGCCAAAATTAGTTCAAGAGCTCTGTTTAATTGGCTCAAAGAAAATTAAGTGCTTTTATGAATTCTCAAAATGTAATAGCACTAACCCAAATAAATTCCAAGTTCACATGATCTAAGATTAATCTTTAATAAAGCTAACTGAAATGTGTTGGTTTAATTGAAACAGGTGGGCTTTTAGAATTATCAGCATTGAAACTAATACTTTTGTTCTACCTAGGTTTACTAAAGTCAAATAAGCTCAGGTTACCTGGGTTACATAATTTGTCAGCAAGAAAGACAACTGCAAGATGATGGTTAGCTGTTTAATGTCATGAAGTCTTCATGAGTAAACATAATCATTAAACAAGTGAATTAAACAGAAGATAAAAGTTTATGGAGTTTTAGCAATATTTTTGCCTACTTAAATAGTTTTCTCAAATCTTTTCTTTTTGGTAACTTAAAACCTTAGAGTTTTGCTAAAATAAGTTACAGGATGGATAATCATTAAATATGGAGATCCTTTGAAACATTAATTACAAAACATATGTTTAATTTAGTTCTGGCTTCCTATTACAGAGAAATGAAAAAATATTTGGGTCAGTTAACAAACACACTGTGCTCTATTGTAAGATTGCACTATGAAGAAGCATACTTTCTAAAAATTATGAAATATATTCATAAGTTTTCCAACTGAACAAATCCTGATGTAATAGTTCACAATTGTTTGCTACTTCATTTTCTCTAAAAATTAAGGTTTCTAAGAGTTAAGAATTCTAACAATTCTAATAAATAAGACTACTGGAAAAAGTAAGAGACAAAACTGTATGCAAGGAAAGTGAGACATGGGTTTTTGGTTAAAAAGGGGAGGGATATGAAGAATGGAAACTCACTATAGATCTAACATTTATTTATTTTTTTGAGACAGAGAGAGACAGAGCATGAATGGGGGAGGGTCAGAGAGAGAGAAGGAGACACAGAATCCGAAACAGGCTCCAGGCACCGAGCTGTTGGCACAGAGCCCGATGTGGGGCTCGAATTCACAGACTGTGAGATCATGACCTGAGCTGAAGTTGGATGCTCAACCGACTGAACCACCCAGATGCCCCAACCCACTATAGATCTAAAGAATAGAATGTTAAGTGAATGAAGTCAGAGAAAGACAAACATCATGTGATTTCACTCATATGTGGAATTTAAGAAAAAAAATGAAGAAAAAAGAGACGAGACAAACAAAATCTGACTGAACTATAGAGAACAAACTGATAGTTACCAGTGGGGAAGTGGGGGTTGCATGAAATAGGTGAAGGGGATTAAAAGTACACTTATCATGATGAGCACTGAGCATTGTATGGAATTATTGAATCACTATATTGTACACCTGAAACTAATATAATACTGTATGTTAATTATACTGGAATTTGAAGATAAATTTAAAAATTTAAATAATAGAAATAAATTTTTATTGAGTGTAAAGAAAATAATTTGTTCTAAAAGGAGACTGTCTATAGAGAGAAAACTTGGGACAAAATCTAAATATAAAATAGTGGCAGGAAGTTTATGAGAAAAAAATGTTTGGAAAATAATTTTATGCATGGTCAGGGCTTACTAAGACTGGAATGAATATGTTTTAATATCAAAATTACAGCAATTTAGGATTGGAATTTGGCATTTTTCTCTGTTAAAATGACAAGATTTAATCTTAGATTATTGGTCTATTTTTAATAATAAATTGTAAACAAAGGTTTTTCTTTATCTTTAGTGTAATCTTCCTAGAAACACAAAGTTTTTATATTTTGTCTTTATCATATCTTTGATTACTTAAGAAAGTTGACTTTTCTCAATGTTTAAAAGAACCAAATTTGCTAACAACTACATAACCTTTATTTACTTTTATATTTGCCTTCAGAATCTGTTATTGTCACCTTGGTTAAATAGATAATTAATGATTAAGTTTGCAATGATCTGTAATTCTATTTAGGCATGTGCCATTAAATTTTTTTAGTATTTATAAAACTATTTTTGACAAAGTTCCCAAACTTTAAGTTCTAAAATGAAATCTTTTTGTCTAATTAGGCTTGTTTATTTGGTATGTCAAATTACATGGGAAGCATTGTCAGATAAGTGACGGTAAACCTTCTTAGGGTATATTGTATGGGTAAATGCTATTAATATAACAGTTCCAGAAATTATCTGAAATTCTAAAGTTCTGATATGTCCTGGTATAATGTCATCACTTGAATTCTAATTACTGAAGTGCTGTGTGTCATGGAAGTATGTTCTTATAAATTGCATTATGATGAATTCTCATCATATCTTTAACCATGGTCATTTTTGAGTCTTTTGTCATCTACACTTATTGTTTTGGTCTGAAGCTCCTGCAAATATGTTTCAACTTTAAGGAGATAAATGAAAAGGACTTTTGACACATACAGATTCCTGATACTTTTAAGGTCATAAAACTAAACCAAGTATGAATTTCTGAGGGGTGCCTGTGGGGCTCAGTCATTTGAGAGTCTGACTCTTGATTTTGGTTCAGGTCATGATCCCAGGGTCTCGGGATGCAGCCCCCTGACTGGCTCTGTGCTGAGTGTGGAGCGCACTTGAGATTCTCTCTCTCTCTCTCTCTCTCTCTCTCTCTCTCTCTCTCTCTCTCTGTCCCTCCCCTGCTTGCTCTCTCTTTCTCTCAAATAAAAAAAAAATCGGGAACTAGCAGGAAAATTTGATTCAAACACAACAAGAATTAGTAACATGGGGCTGAATGAACTGACAAAGACTATTATGTTTTAAGAGTCTTGCTTGAAACACTGTTGGTTCTCTAATGTTTGCTCTTCCATATTTAAGGACATTTTTTTCTAAGATATCTATGACTTACAGAAATTTCATAAATATTCTTTTGTGAAAAAATTGAAGCATTTATCTTTTCTCCCTACCTGAACTGTCCAGAATTCAGAAACTCTCAGTGAGTATTCTTTCTTTCATAATACTTATGGTTATTTGTAAAGTTCCATAATAATCTGTTCTCCTTTCAACAGAACATAATTAGAAATATTAGTTCTATTACAGAGGCTTTGACTGGGATGTCATATTTGAGGGAAAAGTGCATACACTCAAATATGACCATAGAGATTTAAGGGACTAAGGCTGACTTCATGGAGCCAACGAAGCCTCTTGGAAAAATCAGCCTGGTACCTTGCTTACAAGGTTCTTGAGAGCTTACCAGGTGAATAAGAAAGGTCACTTCCTGGCAGGCTTAGTAACACAAGAACCTTTGGGGTTCTTGAGAAGAGAGGAAGTAAGCCAAATTGATGGGTATTACAGGTAAGTCTAATGGTGATGTGGAAATACTGGGGTTTGGAGCCAACAGCCAAGAAAGAATTCTTGACATGTTTTCAGTGAAAAAAAAAAAAGGCGGTTTTATTAAAGCACTGGGACAGGACCTTGGGCAGAAAGAGCTGCAATACAGTTGTGATGGGTGACTGATTATATACTTTTAAGTTGTGAGGTGGTTAGGGACACCATGAGCCTCCAAGGTATTTTGGAAACAAGGTTTTCAGGATTCTGGGAGGGTTAGTTATTATTAGTAAAAGGTCATTTATTAATATTTAGTAAAAATTCAGTCATGAAACCCCTTCAGATGCCTATCAGTGGGACATGTGCTTGGAGGATGATTGCTAACATTTATTTGGGGGGGGGGTTAGATATAAAGGAAGTTTCCAAAGGAATTTTTTTTATTATTATTATTTTTTATATATATATTTAAAAAAATTTTTTTTCAACGTTTATTTATTTTTGGGACAGAGAGAGACAGAGCATGAACGGGGGAGGGGCAGAGAGAGAGGGAGACACAGAATCAGAAACAGGCTCCAGGCTCTGAGCCATCAGCCCAGAGCCCGACGCGGGGCTCGAACTCCCGGACCGCGAGATGGTGACCTGGCTGAAGTCGGACGCTTAACCGACTGCGCCACCCAGGCGCCCCCCAAAGGAATTTTTATATGTTGAAGTAGACTTACAGGACACTGGAGGGTTGGAATAATGTTAAGCTAAGATTCTCTTTTGCCCTTAGCAATGGCTCATCAGTGAGGCAGTTGAGTTCCTACAGGTAAGTCACTCTGCCTGTCTGAAGGACTTGTCAATGGGCTGTAAGTTGTAAGGAAATGTATTTTTTTTTCTTTTTCCTTTGTTTCCCACATCAATGGCAAGCATTTGGCTTGACTTCTTAGCCTTGGGAGGCTATTAAAATTTCAGTCTGATATTACTTATGATAAGTTCCAGCAAATCGAATTTTAAAAAGAACCTCTTTGGTGAATCACTATCCCTGCTGCACTATGTCAATACAGGCCAAGTTTGTTGAAACTGGACTTATTTTTAAACAAATTAGTCTTAATTTAGCCATGTTTAGTGAAAATGTGGGTGATTTCAGAGAAAAATTATGCTTCAGTAACACATCCAGTTCTGATTAATGGTCTTTGAATGTCCGTATTTTTTGCTTACAAAATGGGCCTGGGTCCTGAATTCTTCTCATTTCCTTGAATATCTGGCTGTGACTTCCAAATTAACATTTCAAACTTAATCTCATTCTTCATTTCAATGTTAAAATTTGCACTTTTTTAAAAGTTATTTTAATTCCAGTTGGTTAATGTACAGTATTATATTGGTTTCAGGAGTACAATATAGTGATTCAACACTTCCATACATCACCATGTTGTCACTCCAGTAAGGGCGCTCCTTAATTCCCATCACCTATTGAACCCATCCCCCCACCCTCTCATTCATTTGGAATCACTGAAAACAAAAACTGGCCTGTTTTTCCTGAAGCCCTGCAAACTAAAGCTATGCAACTTGAGTTCAGCTTCAGAGAAATTGCCACAATGGCTCATGTTCACATGATCTTCAGGCCTATGCTCTTTTGGCCTCTCAGAAAGCTCACCAGAGACATTCAAACTGCAGACCAGGAAAATCTGTCAGATTGCCGCTGCCTGCCCCCACTCCATCGGAAGATGTTTTTGAGCCTGATATCTAGAAATCTTCTCACTGGCAGAGCTCACTGGCAGACACTGGGTTTATAATTTGTTTCAAGTTAACCTATATTTTTCTTTGTTTTCCATAAAAACACCTCTTATTAATTACCTGAACTTTGAAAAGACCCCACCTCCTAAAATGAGACACAACTGAACTGACCTATCCTCAAGATGAAGACTGGTGGATGAGATATGGAGCAGACTTCTTACCAAAGGTCCAGAATAGAACAGTTCAACTCCAGCTATTAGGAAACCATGTTGATTTGTGCTATTTTACTTAAAAATCTTGTCAAAGGATAGAATGTTGATTTGTAACCATACCACAAGGACTTTTCAATGAAAAGTTATTCCAGATATGGAACATATGTGAATGGATGACTCTCAGTTATGGCAGATTAAGTCAGAGGACTCCATTACGCTGGTAACAAGCTGATCAAACCAAGTATCAGCCTTAAGTGACCCAATACCCAGTCTCAGGGAAGTATTTAGCCAAATGGTTTAGTTCTGAAATTCTTGGCTTAAATATATTCTAATATTTCTAGCTATGATATTAGCCTTTTTATAGTTAACATGATGACTACACAAATTTTTAGCCTTTTGTATATGATGGTCTACACAGACTGACACTAAGCTAATAATGGTAAAACATCTAGACAATATAAATATCATGTATAGTTCTAAAATAAGAGTTGATGATTTATATCTAGACACAATGAAACATCTCAGGCTATAAAAATCCTAAACCTGAGCAAATTTAGTTTAGAGATGGTTTTCTCTTTTAGGACATGCTTTCTTCACATATATCAGAACAGCTAGGAAAGAGTCTTCTAGTGCTATGGGACAAAGAGATACTTGGTCACCAATGTCTCCCGTAGGTTGCAATTTGAGGGAAAGGATGAAATGGGCATGGAAACTACAGTAGGTAATTGATGTTAGGCTCTTATGACTATCTCAAGTGACATCAAAGAGAAACCCAAAACAAGAAGAACCAGAAAATCAGTTAAGTGGAAGCATTCAGTCAATATTTTTGAACAGATATGATAGAAACATAAAGTATTAAGATGACCTAATGACCTTTCACATGTCTATGTGGAAATCAGTACACCTCAATTTTTACAACAAATTATACCTTATAATGCTCAATCATGCCGTGGATGACTGATTCCAAGCACACCTACCCCTTCCCCTTTTTGTGTATAATCCTGAATAATCTAAGCTTTAGAGCAGTTCTTTCAGAGCAGTCTGAAATACTGTCTCCCAGACTATTAGTCCTCAGTAAGACAACAAATAAAGCATTGACCAGTCTACTTTGAGGTTAACTGTTTTTTTTTTTAGTCAACAATACCTAATTGAAAATGTAATTTTACCATGTAATATGGTAAAAGATTCATTCAATTCAGGAAATTCTTGGGTCTGTTGATCACAAAATATGGAAACACATGATCATAATTGTGTAATTTAAGATCATAAAAGGCATCTGGTCTCAATCTCCAGTATATAAAGTGATTTAGTGTGTTCATTGAAGAGTTACATTTCTTATTATCTTGGAAGTATCACTTTTTTGTGACTAAAGATAAATAATGTATCTGTTTTTCGTATAAGCAATCAATATTTTGTTAAAAGCTTAGTAAAAGAAATGAATTCTTTTTTAAATAATGAGTGTTATTAGGGATATTTCTTAAAGGTCACTTAGGAAATTCTATTTAATTAAAAAAAATAACTTCTTCCTGGATGTCAAGTAATTGAAATATTCTGAAACAATTTTAACTTTTTTAAAGCAGCAGATTTATTTCTGTATTAGTGAAATGTATGATATGCTCTTTTAATTTTCTTAAAATAATAGACTAATTACTATGAAATCTGTATTTTGTTTGCCATGGGCAAAATGGACCACTTTAATGAAAAATAGAATAAATCCAAATACAAATCATTTGGGTAATTCTGATCATCAGAGGAAAAAATAAAAGAACAAGGAGGCAAACAAAAAGACATTTATACTTTTTCTTATTTTTTTTAATTCAGGCAGTATATGAAGTGTAATCATAACAACAGGATATATATGTATGTATACACCAAGTGTATACATATACATAAGTTCTGTACTTCAAAGAGCCCATCTTTGAAATCTCTGTACCCCTTCTAAAGAAAACTCTTTTGTTCAAATTATTTTTTTAATTACTTGCAAATGTCTTATAAATCAGTGACATGTGCTAGCTTTGTCATTCACATTTTCAAGTGGTAAAGTTCTGTATAACCTTAGGTTATTTTTATGAACCTGCTTCATTTCAAGAAATGAGAGTGAGTAATCATTGAGCACTTTCCAAAGAATATGACTGGCCCCTTTCAGTATGTCCAAAAAAGAAATTTCACAAATTATTTTGAGAATAGAATCTCTGTTAAACTGAGTGTAAAGTTCTGCATGGGGATCATTTTTAGCCATTTTATGTAAAATTTTCACATAATTATTTAAAAAATGAAACAACCCAACACAATAATACTTACTATACAATAAAGGTATTCTAATTTTTGAAGCTGCTTATTTTTGAAATGAACCACACTTCATATTTTAATGCTGAAAAATAATAAGTATTTCCATTTCTATCAGTAAGGTATTATCATTCCACATAATAGGATTTCTTACAATTAAGAGTAGCTTTTTAAAAAAAGTTTATTTTTGAGAGAAATAGCCTACCTGTGCATGTACAAGTGGGGGAGGGGCAGAGGGAGAGAGAGAATCCCAAACAAGCTCCATGCTCAGCACAGAGCCCAAAGCTGAGAGCTCAGTCCCATTCCCACAAGGTCGTGACCTGAGCTGATAACCAGAGTCGGTCACTTAACCAGTTGCTTAACCGACTGAGCCACATGGGTGCCCAAGACTAGCATTAAATGTCTATTTATTTTAAGAGAGAGAGAGTGAGAGAGCACTTGCACACATTTTTTGAGGGGGAAGGGCTGAGAGAGAGAGAGAGAGAGAGAGAGAGAGAGAGAGATTGAAAATCCTAAGCAGGCTCCCCACTTTCAGAGCAGAGCCTGACATGGGGCTCAATCCCACGAATGACCTGAGCAGAAATCCAAAGTCTGATGCTTAACTGACTGAGACACACAGGTGCCCCTCCTAAGAGTAGATTTTAAAGAAGATTTTAGAATGTTTTTTTTTCAGTAAATAAGAGAATCAGGCTACTTGTTTTACTGATGATAATGGCATTGAACTTACCTTTTTAAAATACAAATTCTTAAAGATGAATTTAAAAAGACCTCATTACTTTAAGAATATCTCAAATACCTAAAATTTTCAGTAACTGCTGCTGAGGGGTAATGACCATGCAATGGTCATGGAATACTGGATGCAAAGTATTGTTCAGGGACGTGTGAGTACAGAGCTTAATAATTTTCCCACATAAAAATGTTTGCTTGTTGATGCTGAATTCCATCCAGTGCTGGAAAAGCCCAGCACTTATTAACATACATTTTGTATTATTCATGAGTCCTCC
This sequence comes from Prionailurus viverrinus, assembly GCF_022837055.1. Taxonomy (NCBI): domain Eukaryota; kingdom Metazoa; phylum Chordata; class Mammalia; order Carnivora; family Felidae; genus Prionailurus; species Prionailurus viverrinus. The sequence continues at coordinate 26,203,199 of NC_062579.1, forward strand.
CTAAATGGAGATGAACACACGAAATATAAAAAAGCAATATAAAAATAATAATTGAGCTTACCAGTCTGGTGAGATGATATTTTGCACAATTGTGTCACTGTAAATGGTGTGTCCTCTCAGGTTCCCTGGAAGCCAAAAGCAGCTTTGTTAAGTATCCTGCATCTGAGGCCATCTTACTTCCAGTAAAATTTGGAATCCTTGGTAAAATAAATCATAAATGTATGCTAATGTTATTGAATAAGTATGTATTTATAATTTTCATGCTAATCTACAGTCTTCTACTCCAACTATTCAATGAATTATACTAAAGGGAGATAACATCCTTCCACTGCTGCTTCTCATTAAGGGTTTGAGAGAAAGCTTAAACATGATGAATTCTTTGCTGTGTGAGGAGTGATTAAGTGGAACTTTCTGGTTACTTAGACTTCTCCAGTCCTTCTGTTCACATTGAATTGTCTGCAGCTGTAGGTCCTTCAGTATTTCTCTACACAATTTATCAGAAATAGTAGTTGATACACCCAATAGAAACATTAGTTCATAACCCAAAACAATGAAACGCCTGAAGAGTAAAATTATATTGAAAGAAAAATAAACTGGGAAATGGGTACAGATGAAGTAAGCTTTCTTAAAAAGATAAATGTAGTAGAAGAAATAAGACAATAGATTAGCAATACGAGAGAATAACAGTTTGTAAGAAAATAATACAGGTAAAATGTTCATATAAAATATAATAGGAGATGACAAGATAAATAATATAATTTACATAGCTGAAGAAACATTTATTAATTTCAATACCGGGCTGAGGAACACCATGAAGATGAAACTGTAAAAGAATAAAAATTAGAACAGAAAAGTTAAAAAATAGATATGGTAGAAGTAGGAATTCCAAATCCAAATTATAGGAATCCTGGATAAATAAAAACAAAAAAATGGAGAAATAGAAATAATTTTTTTAAAATAGTGGATACATGTTTCATATAGATGAGGAAAAATAATATCAGATTGAAAAATTCCATTGAGTGATAAAGATTATAAACAAAAATTTTACTAAAGTTTAATACCAAAGACAAAGAAAAATTTTTGAAGAATTTTTAGTGGGAAAGAACATATTGTACACACAATATTAGACTCCTCAACTAAAGTACTTTCAAAATGAAATAGGGGTCTGTGTGGTACATGCAGGATAGCTTGCTTGTGCAAACATACCCTGAATGCCGCTGTTAATCACTATATTGAAAATGTGAGGATCATGTCCTCCCTCTATATTTCCATCAAGCAGAATGTACAACAAAAGGTGTTTTTCAGTGTTCAAGGTCAAGATCTCTGAGGTGACCAACCTGGAGCATCTCCCTTACAACAAACAGTATCCAGGTGGCAGATGTTCATCTCCTTGGAAACGCCAGCCATGCAAAGAAGGGAAGGACCACTGATAGCTGCTAGGGTAAGTTGCTGTGATATAAAAACTTGCTGCACATAAATCCCAGTAGCATGTGCTTTGTCCAGTCAGCTGCTCCTGGACTCCCTGGATGTAAGTTTCCCCAAAAAGCTGTATCTTGATCACTGTCTCCAGGTCTTTTCTTTGGCCTCAGGAGACCATTATGCACCCTAAGTTTACGGTCTGTGTGGTGCTGCTGAACAGGGTTGATTTTTGTTGATCTCAAGGAAAGAAATTTGGACCTGAAATTTGTTGTTTTTTTTTTAATTTTTAACGTTTTTTTATTTTATTTTTGAAGGAAAGAGAGACAGAGTGTGAGTGGGGGAGGGGAAGAGAGAGAGGGAGACACAGAATCCGAAGCAGGCTCCAGGTTCCAAGCTGTCAGCACAGAGACTGACGCGAGGCTCAAACTCACAGACTGTGAGGTCATGACCTGAGCTGGAGTTGGATGCTCAACAGACTGAGCCACCCAGGAACCCCTGAACCTGAAATTTGTAATTTTCAATGGCATTATCATTAAAAAGTAAAAATCATAATCAAAATATTTTTAGAAATTACAAGACCACACAAAATTTGCCATAAAAACCCACGTAAAACACAACAGATTTTTAGAAGGAAAAAATCTTTAGGTAACACTGCAAGACATAAGGCAGTAATTCTGAACAAACATCTTGATGAATTTGGCTATTGAAAGATAAAGAAATACAAATATATGTACCAAAGAGAAAACAGTATTTCCATATAAAGCTTAAAATTTATAAAATATTAACATAGTATCAGTATGAGAGATGGGTGAGACTCCAGGAAATGAGAAGATGAGAAAATTCTTAGTTTTTAAGGAGCATTACAAAGATCACTTTTAAAGATATGTTGTTTAAAAGAGACACAAACCCAAAGGGAATGGAAAGTTTGTATGTATAAAGATAGAATAAAGACATGATAACATATTACTAACCCAAAAATCTGGTAAAAGTATACCTACAATAGCCTTTAAGAATGAAAACTTACCAGAAAAATATAACAATCCTATAGTGGATAGTCCGTGGTACCACCAGATCCTTCAACTTCAATTCTGAAAACTCATTCTCAGCTTTTGGGAATATTAGTAGCTAATAGCTTGCAGGTGGGTTCATCTGCTTATTATTGCCCTCAACTGAAGAGTGTTGTCAGAGGTCACACCCACAACCAATGATTGGTTAATGCAAAAATATAAAGACCTGGTTTCCTTTAGCAGTTTTGGACTATCTTACATGGTCCATCCTACCCTCAGAGCTCCTTGTGACGTTGGCCAAGTCCTTTACGGTGACTGTATCACAGCCCATTTTGTCCCTCTGCTAAAAATACTAATTAGTTAAGCCCTCTATAAGTGATGATATTATGAGTAATTCCTGAATGGTAACCTCCATCTCAGAGTCTCCTTTAAAGGGGATTTGAATTGCAACAGTTGGTGCCTGGATTGTTGCTAGAAAGCAGCTGCTAAGGTAATACTTTAAAACTGATTACCTATGGCTTAGCTATCAATGAAAGCCCCATCACTGGTGGAAGATGGAGCCCTGATAACACCTGCATCTGGTGGCATGCCAATGGTTAAAACTTGCAGCCGTGGTAAACTGGAATGGTGTAACATGGAAGGGCATGCCCTAGCTGGGATGATGTATCAGTCATACAATCAAGTATAGAAGAACTAATAATTTTAAGAATAATGGAATTAGATAGCTGTTTTGGGGGCCAGTAAATGCTTGAAAGAGACACAATGAAATGGTAAGAGAAATTAATCACAGTTGGAGTATAAGTGTGAAACTAAAAATGCCTCATTAGCATCACTAAAACATATTTAACTCCCTGCTAGGAGAGGGAAGAACAAGTTGAGGACCAAGCCCAAGGCCAAGAGTAGCAGACATTAAGATTTACTTGACTTCTCAGCCCAGTCAGATCTGCTATGGCAGGGTCAGGTCCCTTTTTGCAAAGAGTTGGACCCTGAGTATGATATAGGAGACATCTAAATTGATGCACTCCATATTCCCTTGAATCCTCTGGGCATTTAGAAGAGGCACACTCTTTCCTATTAAAGTCCATCACTTCCCCTTTTTCTGAAGATGATACAGAGGTCTCTGCCTTATAAGCAAATAACATCCCCTTCAGAATATATTTCTACCACTTATCCTAGTCATTAGATCAAAAACTGGAGTTAAGTTCCATTATCACCTAGCCAGAGAAATGCTGGGTTTCCTAGGAAAAAAGATCATATCTTAAAGGAGCTGCATGGCTGCATGGTCTAGCTACTATATACCAACAAGAACCAGAGAAGTATTTATTGAACTGGATTCTGAATGTGCTGGAAGAAGGGGATAGGAAGTCTGGACATACACTTTAATAAGAAAAAGTATATTTCCCAGAGTACAGAATTTAATACCCTGCAGAGGACCCTGGAAAAAGTACTAACTTGCTGCTAACACGATTCTTAGAACTTTGGAGAAGTTCACTTCAGTCATGCCAAGTGAAGTAGAAATGCTAGAACTGCCATGATAGAAAGTGGAGGAAGCTAACAAAAGTCTATGAGAAGAGGACATGCTAGAGTGGTATGTTATATATGGATGGAAAATCACCAGATAATTGTGTTATATGGGGAGCCCAGATAGTTTTCTGTTTACCACAACAGCAATTAATGCTCTACTAAGAGGGGAAAATGTATCATTGTTTCAGTTCAGTAGTGGCTATCTTCAATCAGTCAAGGTTGCTTCCAGAAGATTCTTTTACTGTAATAAGCTACCTGATAACAATGAGGATGGCAGTTTCCAAAATAAGAGACCATGAGACTGTGCTTAAACATTGGAGGCAAGGTTGGCACAGTTATTTTAATATTGAAGTGAAAGTGACAGCAAGGGTGCCTTGACCTACAGAGATTTATAGATCTAGTTATAGAAATAAAATTCTTAGAAGCTAGAAAGATGAGCAGCCAATAAAGGCATTGATCAATTTATAAAACTAGAATAAGTAAAAACTGGGTAATCAAGAGACAAGACTGCCACCCCAGTAAAGGTCATAATCCCTTGCTTAGTTCGTGAATCAGCACCAGTTTTTGGACCAGAAACCCACTGACTGAAGCAAAATATGGTTCCCTAGAAGAAAGGATTCTAAAACAGGGGAATATGGTAATTATTCTCCTAGTCCATTACCCAAAAGACCTATATCCATTTATTCAGGTAATTGCACCCTAGGAAAAGAGAAACATTCACATAATTAAAGTACTTTTGGACATAAAGTCTGAGTTTTTATTGATACTTGGAGACTTGATACATCATCATGCCACAGCTGTTGGAACAGGAGTATATAGAGACCAGGTAATACCTGGAGCTCTGTCCCAATATGGCTTAGAATGTTCACCGAGTTCAAGTACCAGCCTGCTTGTTATTTCCCTATCCCTCAAATATATAATTTAAGTGAACATACTCGAGGATTGGCATAAATTCCATATTAGTTTTTTTCTCCCCCTAAGCAGTAAGACCTATAAAACCCAAGTGAGGGGCCTTGGAAACTTCCTCCACTACCCCCTTCTCCAATCCAGCCTTCTGAAGTAGTAAAACACATATAGATATGTGCTTATATATATAAATATTCAGGGGGAAATGCAAGTAATCTGTGCCAACTATATATACCTAAAGGTTGCAGTGGTTGTGATTCCTATCATATTTCTATTAATTCACCAGTCTGGACACTCAACACCTAGACAGATTCTGGATGTTTAACCAAGTACTAGCTCCCAATACAGCTGCTTATATAGCTATGTTACCTTGCTAAAGTAGATTAATAAAGTCTCAGTACATGTGGCCATTAATCTTGAGAATAGATTTTCTTCCATCTCTGTTAGAAAGAGTTCTCATTTACTTGGAATGTAGGCTCCTTTACCTTCTTTTCTAAAATAGAGTAGAAGTGGATCATGAGGACATGCTGCAGAGTATCATATTGGTCCACTATATCAATGATATGATGTTAATTGGACCAGATTATCAGGAAGTAGCAAATACTTTGAAGGTCCTTACAAGGCATGTACCCTCCACAGTGTAGAAGATAAGCTCCATGAGTATTCAGGTTCCTGGCATGTAAGTAAAGTTTGAGAGAGTCCATTGGTCTGGGGCATATTAAGGCCTCTTCTCCAAATAACAAAATCTTTCATCTTATACATTCTAATACTAAAATAGTCGCACAGTGACTGGTAGGCCACTTTGGATTCTAGAACCAGTATATACTATGAAAATAGCAATCACAGGAGAAATGCAGTAGCAATACAAATATCAAACAAAATACACATAAAATTTTACTTGAGGTAAAATGATTAATCTTATAATGATAAAAGGGTTAATCCATCAGGAAGATATACTATTGGTAAACATATGTGCATCTAATAACCCAGTACCAAATAGATGAAGAAAAAACTGGAAGAAATGAAAGACTTGACAATTCAACAACAATACTTGAATCTTTAACACACCCGTTCAATAATGTATGGAACAACTATGTAGAAGATAAACAAGAAAATTAATGACTTGAACAACACTGTAATCAAACTATACCTAAAAAACAACTCCTGAATATTCCACCCAACAAGAACAGAATATATATTCTTCTCAAGTGCAGAGAAACATTCTCCAGGATAGATCATATATTAAGACACGAAATAAGGCTTAATAAATATAAGAGGATTTAAATCATACCAAGCATGTTTTACAACCACAATGCAATGAAAATAGAAATCAATAACAAGATTTGAGAAACTCAAACATCTGTGGAATTTGAAAATCACAATCCTAAAAATGGGTTAAAAAAGAATCAAAAGTGGGGCAGTAGCTGGAACAGTTGGTAGAGCATGGAACTATTTATTATTATTATTATTATTATTATTATTTTAGAAAGAGAGTGAGTGAGTGCAAGCAGGAGGAGAGGGGAGAAAGAGAGAGACAGAATCTTCAGCAAGCTCCATGCTCAGCATTCAGCCTGATGCAGGGCTCAATCCCACAACCCTGGGATCAGGACCTGAGCTGAAATAAAGAGTCAGATCATCAACTGACTGAGCCACCCAGGCACTAGGGGTATGGAACTATTGATCTCAGGGTCATGAGTTAAAGTTCCCTATTGGGTGTAGAGCTTACTTAAAATTAATTAATTAAAAAAAGAATCAAAAGAGATATTAGAAAATACTTTTAGATGAATGAAAATAAATCCACAAGATACCAAAACTTATGGGAAACAGCTAAATTAATGCTAAGATGGAAACGTATAGCTATAAATGTCTACATTAAAAAGGAAGAACTATCTCAAATTAATAACCTAACCTTCAGCCTTAAGACAATAGAAAGTAAAGAAAACACTAAATTTGAAGTAATCAGAAGGAAGGAAATAATAAAGTGTTTTTTTAAGTTTTTATTTAAATTCCACTTAGTTAATATACAGTGTAATATTAGTTTCAGGTATACAATGTAGTGATTCAAAACTTCTGTACATCACTCTGTGCTCATCATGAAAAGTGCACTCCTTATTTCACCCATACCCCTCTGGCAACCATGTTTGTTATCTATAGTTAAGAGTCTGTTTCTTGGCTTGCCGCTCTCTCTCTCTTTTTTCCCCTATGTTCCTTGGTTTTGTTTCTTAAATTTCACATCGAGAAAATCAATGAAACCAGAAGCCGGTTTTTTGTAAACATCAACAAAATTGTCAAATCTTAGCTAGACTTGCCAAAAAAAAAAAAAAAGAAGAAGAAAAATAAAATTTCTAGAGTCAGATATGAAATGGTGGCATTACTACTCACCTTACAGGGAAAATAAATGAGTATAAGGGAATACTATGGACAATTTTATGCCAAAAAATTATATAAGTTAGGTGAAGTGGACAAATGCATAAGATGCAAACTACCAAAACTTACTGAAGATGAGATAGACAATCTAAGCAGCCTATAACAAGGTACGACATTTAATCAGTAATAAAAAAAAAGTAGGGGTGCCCAAGTGGCTCAGTCAGTTAACTGCCTGGCTGTTGGTTTCGGCTCAGGTTATGATCTCACAGTTTGTGAGATCCAACTCCACATCACGCTCTGTGCTGACAGTGTGGGTCTGCTTGGGATTCTGTCTCGCCCTCTTTCTGCACATCCCCTGCTTGCTCTCTCTCTCTCTCTCTCTCTCTGTCTCTCAAAAATAAATAAACATTAAAAAATAAATTAAATAATAAAAACCTTACAAAAAAAGAAAATCCCAGGCCCTGATGTTTTTGCTGAATTCTTGCCAACGTTTAAGGAAGAATTAAGATCAGTTACTCACAAACTCTTTCAAAAAAGAAGACAATGGTTCCCAACTTATCCCATGAGGTCAGTATAATCCTCACAACAAAACAAGAGAAAATTCCAACAGAAAATAAAATTATAGACCCACGTATCTTATAATTATGGAGGCAAAATTTTTCAAAAAATGCTAGCAAACCAAATATAGAAACATATAGGAAGAATTATGTGCTATGATCAAGTAGAACTCATCCCAAAATGCAGTGATGATTCAACATACAAAAATGAATTAAAGTTTTAAAAACTAATTAAAGTGATAAACTTTAACAATATATTTTTAACAACATGATTATCTTATTATTGCAATAAAAGTATTTGACAAGATCAAAATCCCTTTCATAATTAAAACAAACAAAAAATCATTCAACAAATCAGGAATAGAAGGAAACTCCCTCAATCTTTTAAATGGAACCTATGAAATATCCACATCTAGCATCACAATGGATGATACAAAGCTGAAAACTTTCCCACTAAGAACAAGAACAAAAAAATGATGCCTACTATTGCCACTTCCATTCAACATTGTACAGGAGGTAGAAATATCCACAAACTGATGAATGGATCATCAAATGTGGTATATCCATACAGTGAACTATTACTCAGCCATTAAAGGGAATGAAGTACTGAAACATGTTACCACATAGATGAACCTTCAAAACATGTTAATTGAAATAAGTTAACTGAAATTAAGTTAATTGACTGGTCACAATAGACCAGATATTATATAATTCCCTTTATATGAAATGTCTGGAATAGACAAACCTAGAGACATAAAAAGTAGACTAGTAGTTGCTTAAGTGGTTTTTATAGATATAAAAGGTAGACTGTTAGGGGTGGGGGTGGATGAATAGAAGAATGATAGGTAAAGGATACATTTTTTTTTTTGCTCTGGTAAGAGACATAAATATCATTTTAACTATTTTAAATGTACAGTACAGTAGTGTAAACTATATGCACAATGTTGTGCAACAGATCTCTAAAGCTTTTTCATCTTGTAAAACTGAAACATTATATCCATTGAAAAACAACTGTATTTCCCTCCTCCACCTGCCACAGAAAAAAACTTTTCTACTCTCTGTTTCTAAGAGTTTGATTAATTTAAGTACCTCATCCATGGTTTATTTTTGAGGAGATGAAAAAGTTATAAAATTGACTGTGGTGCTTGTTGCACACTTTGTGCATATCTGAATAAAACTGTGTAAAAAAAACCAACCTGGAACTTCTTCATCTCACATGGGACAAAGAGGATGCTTTTACCAGCAAGGGAGGCTAAACAAGTTTTGAGTTAGTTAGAGGGCTTCCAAATCCTTCCAAATACCACCATCTTATTTTTCAGGGTCCTATTTTTATCTCCCTATCTTTCCCATAAGAAACTTGGTGAGGCTGTGAAATCAATCTGTATTGCAGTTCAATAACCCCCAGAAACAGACTTTGTACTTTGTACATGATTTTTCCCTGTGCTACTCTGAAGTCTGAATTAAGAACTTTTGAGGACTGATGATAATGGTACTATGAGCTGGGAATTTAAAACTCTGAATTTATAATTATCTTTCTTTAAAGTCTTCATTATAGTTAAAAGCAGCCAGTCTTCCCCCACTGTACCTGTATTCCCTCAACTTTTCATCACAGAAACCCTGTGGTCCATCAAAGTTAGCAGATGAGAGAGAACCAGCACTTAAGCTATTAAACTATGAAGGATTCACATTAAAGCATAGCAAAAATTCTAAGTAAACAGATATAAATTAAAAATATCAGCAGGTACCCAGGCTCTTTCGAAATAAAAGAATATATATATATATATATATATTTTTTTTTTTTAATTTTTTTTGCTTTCTCTGGGTAACAGCTCCATGTGTCATCCAATTATCTTTAAATCTCCAGGTAGGGGCACCTGGGTGGCTCAGTCAGTTAGACATCTGACTTCCACTCAGGTCACAATCACATGGTTCGTGAGTTCAAGCCCCGCATCAGGCTCTGTGCTGACAGCTCAGAGCCTGGAGCCTACTAAGGATTCTGTGACTCCCTCTCTCTCTGCCCCTCCCTGTTCATTCTCTCTCTTTCTCTCTCTCTCTCTCTCTCTCTCTCAAATAAATAAATAAATAAATAAAACATTGAATCTCCAGGTAGAGGAGCATTAAATCAGCCAGAGGGTCGGGAATGGGATTCTTTTGAAGACCAGAAAGCTGGGGTTAGGAGTACTGCTCAGGGAGAGTTTAATTTTTTTTCCTTTAGGAAAGTATGTTTCTTTTCTGATACTGAATTTGATTCAAGAACCAAAGTTAATAAAAAAATTTAAACAAAAGCGTTTCAATTGGTGGTGTAAGTTGTTTCTCTTTAGTGATTGAAGACTTGAGTATAAGGGGGCAGTTTGATAGCAAGAATTGATCTTGTGTATTCCTCTTGTTAGAGACTCTGGGACCAAGATAAATTATACTGAAAATTGCTGCATCTGCTTCTACCCTAGGTTGCCACTTTACATCTGATAAGAATTTCTACCTTGAGAAAATTAAATTGGAAAGTTAACCTTTTACTCTGTGTGAGTGTGATTTTGCTTCCAACCAACCCATAACACATCTAATAATCTGATTCTAAAATTTCATGTATTATCCATTGAAATGAAGTGCTTACTCAGAACTTTGTGTATATTAACTTAAATTTTATTTTCATAAACTCTATTCACAGTGAATTCAAGCAAACATCTATAATTGTTTGTCTTTTATGAGAGCCAAGTGTCACTCTTTGCCAGCTGTTAACCTAGACCAGATCAATATAATTAGCTTTGGTAATTACTTATAGTTTTTCAGGAATAATTGAAATTATTGCATCCTTACTTCACTCTATAATTAAATTGATGGATTCTTCTTGTGTGAGAACTTATGACCTTTAAGTCTACCTACTCACAATATATTCCATAACTAATGAAATATATTATTTCAAGTCTTCCTCCTCTATAGAAAAACATAATAATCAAAATGCTCCAAAGCATACTTAACTCAAAGACACTCAAGTATATAACTCACATTGAGGCCATTAGTATTTCTGGTTTTATAAGTTTTTACTTGTCTGCTGGGGCCATTTCCCTTTCCCACACATGCGAACATTGGTTTAAGAAATGCATGGATAGTGATGTACGGTTCTAAGAGCCTCAAGTTTTGTCAAGGTCTTTCAGTGTCAGTGAACATGCGCTCATACAAGCAACTAAAATGTCAATTTAAACTTCAAGTAGTCTCTCAAATCAGTAAATGAGTAACCATCATTTAACCATAGATATACTAGGATTATTTTCCCCACAATATTCTTGGAATGGTATATAAAAGTATTTAATAATATAGACATTAGTGTCAGACATAACTGAGTTTTCTAGCCTCTTCCACTTATTAGCTGTTTTCTTTGGGTTATTTAATCTTCAAGCTCCTGATTTTTCATTTGTATAAATAGAATAATGCCTCATATCCTATTTTATTGATTTAAGAAGATACATATAAGTTGGTAATCTAAACATCAAAAGCATCCAAGAAAACAACACTTCAAAAACAACTATGAGTGTATCTTATAGAAAGTAGTATAATTGAAGGATGGTTTGTTTGATTGTGAAATGTTTGGAAATGGAATCATCTATAGGAGTCTCAGGTTTGTGATATTTTGATACAGACTATGTGGTAAATCTATAGATAAGATGGGCAGATCATAAGAGAGTATCATTTAAAAAAATTTTTTTAACATTTATTCATTTTTGAGAGTGAGAGAGACAGAGCATGAGCGGGGAAGGGGCAGAGAGAGAGGAAGACACAGAATCCGAAGCAGGCTCCAGGCTCAGAGCTGTCAGCACAGAGCCTGATGCGGGTCTTGAACTCACAAGCCGCAAGATCATGACCTGAGCCAAAGTCAGACGCTCAACCGACTGAGCCACCCAGGTGCCCTGAGAGTATCATTTTCATGGCAAAGGATTCTCTCTGAAAGTATATGAGATACGATTTTTTCAATAATTTGATTTCCTAAGTAAAAAGTACTCTTAAATGTTTAATGGCATTAACATTATCTATCTATCTACACACAAATCTGTATAAACTCTGGAGGCTATTTTGAAGTAAAATATCTTAAATCCAAAAAAAATATTTTAATTTGGAAAAGATAAAATACAGATATTCAGATATTATTAAAATTATGTCTTATTTTAATAATAATTATGAGTAAGTATCAGAAGGATTGGGGAAGTAACTTCTAATAACCAACATTGGAACAATTGATTCTCTTAAATTTAAGAAAGAAGCTGTATATTTTCTAAGTAAGTCAAATTAGAGCTGTTGTTTTTACTTAAAAAAAACACTGGAATAATTCATATACATTTGTTTATTGACTTCTAGACCACCATTACCATTACTGAAGTGGAAACAAGAGATGAGTCTGTTATATATGGTGGACAGGAAAATAAAGGTGCTTATTTGATGAAAATGTTATGTCATGTTCATTGTGTCACCAATGTAAGAAGGTCAACTCTCTCTAAGTTGACCTCTACATTTAATGTAATTTCATTTAAAAATCTCACAAGAAATTTATGGAACTTGATTAATGGATTGTAAACTGCATAAATGTCCAAGAGTAGCCACAGTCAATTTGTTGAAGAAGAACATGGAATGAGACTATCCTACTCTAATTAAGAATTTCTATAGTTACAGTAATTAAAACCATGTGCCATTAGCATAGGGGTTGTAACACCCAGTCAAAAGAAAAGAATAAAGATCCTGGAAGCAGATCCAACAGCAATGTGGAAGCTCAAAATATGACATAAGGCAGATAAAAATCATTGGAAAAATTTTGTATACTTCAAATGATGATGGTAAAAATGACTGTACATGTTAAGGAATAATTGGTTTTACTTCTCACTATACACAAAAATAAACTCCAGAAGTATTAATGACTTAAACAAGGAATAATTCAAATTTAAAACTATTAAAACACACCAGCCTAGATATCAGCAGATGTAGGGTAAAGTTTTAACTCTGCAGTTAAGAATTGTAAAATCTCATGAAATTTTTCACCTCCTTAGTCAATGGGAAAATATTTTTACTTCATTTATCTAGGATTTTAATAAATCATGATTTGCATAATTATAATTGTGAATTGCAAATCAATAACTTTACTATGTAGTGATATATTGATGGAACGAAAGGGAAGGTCTACAAATAATATCGATTATACAGCCTCTGCCCATTAGTTCACATGTGAAAAAATATTAAACATTTGCTCCAAATGATCAGTGGATATATTCATAGATTAAGTAGATATATTCATAGATGAGTGGATTTTCCCCTCACCACATCCCAGTAGAGATATCAATTTAACATAACGATTTAAAGAAAGAGATTTTCAGGCTGTGGTCAGTGAAGAAAAATGTAGTGTCAAAAATTTCCCATTAATAAAGATAGATAGATAGATAAATAGATAAATGCCCATTTCTCTAAGTCTTTCAAATTGGTCTCAAGGCATGCTTTGCAAAGTCTATAGAATAGAATAGTTACAGTTGTTTGCAGCATTTTTTAATTCCCTTAGAATATAGCTTAACTATAACTAAATTCTATTTTAAGAACTTAATTTAGAAAGACAATAGTGAGAGCAGTCATGTTTTAAAATATCATGGGAAAAATGACATACCCCCTTCTGTTGCTGTGGTCAGTAACCAGTGTCCAATCTTGTTACAGATTTTTTTTCTCCACATTGCTTTTTTCATAGTTAGCAGGAACTTGTTCTACACTGATCCATTTCACCAAGATTGTGACCTTGAAATGTGATCTCCTACTTATTAGCCTATTAAATCTTAAGGCAAACTCATTAGAAAATTAGACTATACTTCTTATTCGTTCAAGTACTTAATAGTTCCTGATGAAGCAAATGTAATGCATATTTAAAAGATAAGAAACACCTACCAATAATTACAAACTTAATTTTTTTTTTTACAAAATAATTACATATAGCACAGTAAAGTTCAAGGAAAAGGTTTAAGCAATCCAAAGATGATGCTTCGAAGTCTATTCTCATTCTCTGTCACTATAAATAAAGTGTAAACTTCTCATGATGGTACATAACACCATTGTTATTTGAAAATGACTGTTAAGCTATAAACCATATCAGATGATGTAGTAATGCAATTAAGTTTACTCACATGTCATGTTTGCCTCAAGAAGACATCAATTGCTTTTACTAACCAGAAGTAAGAAAAGATGAAGAAGAGTAGTAATGGCTTAAGTGAAATTTGAACTATTTGACCTATATTCTGAAAGATTAACACTTTCGTGGATAGGTGACCTGGTTCAAAATAAAATAAGAAATACCAAGTAATGGGCCAACAAACTCTTTATTATGTGTATTTTATAGCATGGTCCTGAGATAGGTGATATACAATAAACATATTTGCCCTATATCCATGTTGTCAATGTCTTCACAATGAATATATAAAATTTAAAAAATAATTTAAAATTCATGAAAACATATAAAATGTATATCTTCTGTATTCATTTTTTACCTGAGCCACCATACAGAGAGATTCCTTTCCCAACTCATAAACCCCTGCTTCTTGCAGTCTTGTTTTTTCCAGGCAGTGGTCTAAGCATTTATTATCTTATTTTTTAATCTGCAGATAAATATTTTATTTATTTATTTAATATCAATTGAATTTTTTCTATTTAAAAAAATTAAATCCAACACTTACCATGATGAGCACTGAGTGATATATAGAATTGTTGAATCACTATATTGTATACCTGAAACTATTTTTTTTAAGTTTGTTGCTTTATTTAGAGAGAGAGAGCAGGGGAGGGACAGAGAGAGGGAGAAAGAGAGAATCCCAAGCAGGCTCCACACTACCAGTGCAGAACCCAAAGTGGGGCTTGAACCCACAAACCATGAGATCATGACCTGAGCAGAAACCAAGAGTCGGATGCTTAACTGACTGAGCCACCCAGGTGCCCCCGTACACCTGTAACTAATTTAACACTGTATGTTAACTATATAGGAGTTAAAATAAAATAATAAAGTTGATAGAATACTGTTCTAATGGTGTGATAGAGCTGGATGATTGAAACACATTTAGGAATTGTACAAGTACTTTGTTAAACTGTGGGTAGGTTGGAATCAGCCATGGTGTTACATAGTCCACGGAAATTGATGAACAGTAACATTTAGGGCTTCTATTTGGAGTTCCCATTTAATAGCACACTACTAATATTATCTAACCCAGAGCCCATATTAAAATTTTGTGAAGTCCCTCAATATTGTCTCCTAGAACTATCTATTTTTCTCAGTCCAAGTTGAATTCAGGATCACAAATTGCATTTATTACCATATTTCTGCACTCTGTTTTAATATGGAACATTCCTTCAACATTTCTGTGTGTTTCTTGACCTTGACATTTGAAGAATGTAGTTATTTTGTAGAATATACTCCGAGTTTGTCAAAGGTTTCCTCATAATTAGGTTAGGTTGTGCACTTTTTGCAGAAATACCACAAATGTGATGTTTTGTCCTTTTCAGTACATCATTTAAGACACACAGGACAATTATTTGTCCCCAGTTCCATAATGGCAGCTTTAAACATTTGGTTAAGATGATGCCTGTTGGGATTTTCCCCTGTAAAGTTACAATTTTCCTTCTTGAAGTTTATGTGGAACTACTTTGCGACTACATAAATATCCTCTTGTTTATCATTACTTTACCTTTGAGTTTCAGCATTCATTGATGCTTTTCTAACTTTTTATTTTTCCTATATTTAGAATTAAAGAGCTATATTTAGTAAGAAGGACTGTCCCCCTTCCACCACTTCCTTCCTTCCTTTCTTTCTTTCTTCATTAATTCGTGTATATATGTCAGTATAATTGTTAATTTATTCAATGTGTTATCAATTTTACAATCACAATTAATTTTGACATGTGTTTTGCTTCAGATTGGGACAGTGGAATACCCTTTAAGGTGGTATCCAAAGGGATTTGAACAATTTCTTGCTTTATGAAACAAAAATACATTTCCAGGCTCATTCTTTACTTTTCTTGTCCCACCCAGAAAACCAGCCATATCTCTAAGTAGCCCTGGTCACTTTTAGAGCATGGAATTTAGAAATCAGGATCTGGGAGCTGAGTATGTTAGATACTAATTATATGTCATTGTTTCTGGGCTCTTTCAGTGAACAGAGATAAGAAATATAAATTCATATATTTTTTCTATGTGTCATTTATATATTTTCCTCAATACATCTATATACTTCTATGTATGTATCTGTATATCTATATATATTTGAGTATAAAATGATCCCTCCAACTCTAAACCCAAAGCACAGAGCATATTCTAGTCTTTCTTGTTTCCATGTATGTATATCACTTTTCTAACAATAACAAACCTAACTCCCGAGTTCCGCACCACTCCAGGGACTATCCAAAATGACTGAACAGAAGAATTCCCCTCAAAAAAACCTCCAGGAAATAAAGACAGCTAACAAACTGATCAAAAACGATTTAAACAATATAACAGAAAGTGAATTTAGAATAATAGTCATAAAATTAATTGCTGGGCTTGAAAACAGTATAAAAAACAGCAGAGAATCTATTGCTACAGAGATCAAGAGACTAAGGAACAACCAGGAGGAGCTAAAAAATGCTATTAATGAGCTGCAAAATAAAATGGAGATGACCATGGCTCGGATTGAAGAGGCAGAGGAGAGAATAGGTGAACTAGAAGATAAAATTATGGAAAAAGAAGAAGCTGAGAAAAAGAGAGATAAAAAAATCCAGGAGTATGAGGGGAAAATTAGAGAACTAAGTGATGCACTAAAGAGAAATAATCTACGCATAATTGGTATTCCAGAGGAGGAAGAGAGAGGGAAAGGTGCTGAAGGTGTACTTGAAGAAATCATAGCTGAGAACTTCCCTGATCTGGGGAAGGAAAAAGGCATTGAAATCCAAGAGGCACAGAGGACTCCCTTCAGACGTAACTTGAATCGATCTTCTGCACGACATATCATAGTGAAACTGGCAAAATACAAGGATAAAGAGAAAATTCTGAAAGCAGCTAGGGATAAACACACTCTAATATATAAAGGGAGACCTATAAGACTCATGACCGATCTCTCTACTGAAACTTGGCAGGCCAGAAAGGAATGGCAGGAAAACTTCAATGTGATCAACAGAAAAAATATGCAGCCGAGAATCCTCTATCCAGCAAATCTGTCATTTAGAATAGAAGGAGAGATAAAGGTGTTCCCAAACAAACAAAAACTGAAGGAATTCATCACCACTAAGCCAGCCATACAAGAGATCCTAAGCGGGATCCTGTGAGACAAATTACCAGAGACATCACTACAGGCATGAAACCTACAGACATCACAATGACTCTAAACCCATATCTTTCTATGATAACACTGAATGTAAGTGGACTAAATGCGCCAACCAAAAGACATAGGGTATCAGAATAGATAAAAAACAAGACCCATCTATTTGCTATCTACAAAAGACTCATTTTAGACCTAAGGACACTTTCAGATAGAAAGTGAGGGGATGGAGAACTATTTATCATGCTACTGGAAGTGAAAAGAAAGCTGGAGTAGCCATACTTATATCAGACAAACTAGACTTTAAATTAAAGGCTGTAACAAGAGATGAAGAAGGGAATTATATAATAATTACAGGGTCTATCCATCAAGAAGAACTAACAATTATAAATGTCTATGCACCGAATACCGGACCCCCAAATATATAACACAATAACTCACAAACATAAGCAACTTTATTGACAACAATGTGGTAATTGCAGGGGACTTTAATACCCCTCTTACAACAATGGATAGATCATCTAGACACATGGTCAATAAAGAAACAAGGGACCTGAATGATACATTGGATCAGATGGACTTGACATATATTTAGAACTCTGCATCCCAAAGCAACAGAACATACTTTCTTCTCGAGTGCACATGGAACATTCTCCAACATAGATCACACACTGGGTGACAAAACAGCCTTTCATAAGTATACAAGAATTGAGATCATACCATGCATACTTTCAGACCACAATGCTATGAAGATTGAAATCAACCATAGGAAAAAGTCTGGAAAACCTCCAAAAGCATGGGGGTTAAAGAACACCCTACTAAAGAATGTTTGGGTCAACTAGGCATTTAGAAAAGAAATTGAAAAATGTATGGAAACAAACGAAAATGAAAATACAACAATCCAAACACTTTGGGATGCAGCAAAGGCAGTCCTGAGAGGAAAATACATTGCAATCCAGGCCTATCTCAAGAAACAAGAAAACCCCCAAATACAAAATCTAACAGCACACCTAAAGGAAATAGAAGCAGAGCAGCAAAGACACCCCAAACCCAGCAGAAGAAGAGAAATAATAAAGATCAGAGCAGAAATAAACAACATAGAATCTAAAAAAACTGTATAGCAGATCAATGAAACCAAGAGTTGGTTTTTTGAAAAAATAAACAAAATTGATGAACCTCTAGCCATGCTTCTCAAAAAGAAAAGGGAGATGAACCAAATGGATAAAATCATGAATGAAAATGGAATTATTACAACCAATCCCTCAGAAATACAAGCAATTATCAGGGAATACTATGAAAAAGTATATGCCAACAAACTGGACAACCTGGAAGCAATGGACAAATTCCTAAACACCCACACCCTTACAAAAGTCAATCAGGAGGAAATAGAAGCTTGAACCGACCCATAGCCAGGGAAGAAATTGAATCAGTTATAAAAGTCTCCCAAAAAATAAGAGTTCAGGACCAGATGGCTTCCCTGGGGAATTCTACGAGACATTTAAAGCAGAGATAATACCTATTCTTCTCAAGCTATTCCAAAAAATAGAAATGGAAGGAAAACTTCCAGACTCATTCTATGAAGCCAGTATTATTTTGATTCCTAAACCAGACAAAGACGCAGTAAAAAAAGAGAACGACAGGCCAGTATCCCTGATGAATATGGATGCAAAAATTCTCAGTAGATACTAGCAAATCGAATGCAACAGCTTATAAAAAGAATTATTCACCATGATCAAGTGGGATTCGTTCCTGGGATGCAGGGCTGGTTCAACATTCACCAATAAATCAACGTGATACATCACATGAATAAAAGAAAAGATAAGAATCATATGATCCTGTCAATGGATGCAGAAAAAGCAGTTGACAAAATTCAGAATCCTTTCTTAATAAAAACCCTCGAGAAAGTCGGGATAGAAGGAACATACTTAAACATCATAAAAGCCATTTATGAAAAGCCCACAGCTAACATCATCCTCAACGGGGAAAAACTGAGAGCTTTTTCCCTGAGATCAGGAACATGACAGGGAGGTCCACTCTCACCGCTGTTGTTTAACATAGTGTTGGAAGTGCTAGCATCAGCAATCAGACAACAAAAGGAAATCAAAGGCATCAAAATTGTCATGATGAAGTTAAGCTTTCACTTTTTGCAGATGACATCATATTATACATGGAAAACCCGATTACTCCACCAAAAGTCTGCTAGAACTGATACTTGAATTTAGCAAAGTTGCAGGATACAAAATCAATGTACAGAAATCAGTTGCATTCTTATACACTAATAATGAAGCAACAGAAAGACAAATAAAGAAACTGATCCCATTCACAATTGCACCAAGAAGCATAAAATACCTAGGGATAAATCTAAACAAAGATGTACAAGATTTGTATGCTGAAAACTATAGAAAGCTTATGAAGGAAATTGAAGAAGATATAAAGAAATGGAAAAACATTCCGTGCTCATGGGTTGGAAGAATAAATATTGTCAAAATGTCAATACTACCCAAAGCTATCTACACATTCAATGCAATCCCAATCAAAATTGCACCAGCATTCTTCTTGAAGCTAGAACAAGCAATCCTAAAATTCCTATGGAACCACAAAAGGCCCCGAATAGCCAAAGGAATTTTGAAGAAGAAGACCAAAGCAGGAGGCATCACAATCCCAGACTTTAGCCTCTGCTACAAAGCTGTAATCAAGACAGCATGGTATTGGCACAAAAACAGACACTTAGACCAATGGAATAGAATAGAAACCCCAGAACTAGACCCACAAACGTATGGCCAACTCATCTTTGACAAAGCAGGAAAGAATATCCAATGTAAAAAAGACAGTCTCTTTAACAAATGGTGCTGGGAGAACTGGACAGCAACATGCAGAAGGATGAAACTAGACCACTTTCTTACACCATTCACAAAAATAAACTCAAAATGGATAAAAGACCTGAATGTGAGACAGGAAACCATCAAAACCATAGAGGGGAAAGCAGGAAAAGACCTCTCTGACCTCAGCCGCAGCAATTTCTTACTTGACACATCCCCAAAGGCAAGGGAATTAAAAGCAAAAATGAACTATTGGGACCTCATGAAGATAAAAAGCTTCTATTCAGCAAAGGAAACAGTCAACAAAACTAAAAGGCAACCAACGGAATGGGAAATATATTTGCAAATGACATATCGGACAAAGGGCTAGTATCCAAAATCTATAAAGAGCTCACCAAACTCCACACCCAAAAAACAAATAGCCCAGTGTAGAAACGGGCAGAAAACATGAATAGACACTTCTCTAAAGCAGACATCCGGATGGCCAACAGGCACATGAAAAAATGCTCAACGTCGCTCCTCATCAGGGAAATACAAATCAAAACCACACTCAGATATCACCTCACGTCAGTCAGAGTGGCCAAAATGAACAAATCAGGAGACTATAGATGCTGGAGAGGATGTGGAGAAACGGGAACCCTCTTGCACTGTTGGTGGGAATGCAAACTGGTGCAGCCGCTCTGGAAAACAGTGTGGAGGTTCCTCAAAAAATTAAAAATAGACCTACCCTATGACCAAGCAGTAGCACTGCTAGGAATTTACCCAAGGGATACAGGAGTACTGATGCATAGGGCCACTTGTACCCCAATGTTCATAGCAGCACTCTCAAGAATAGCCAAATTATGGAAAGAGCCTAAATGTCCATCAAGTGACAAATGGATAAAGAAATTGTGGTTTATATACAAATGGAGTACTACATGGCAATGAGAAAGAACGAAATATGGCCCTTTGTAACAACGTGGATGGAACTGGAGAGTGTGATGCTAAGTGAAATAAGCCATACAGAGAAAGACAGATACCACTCTTAGGTGGATCCTGAGAAACTTAACAGAAACCCATGGGGGAGGGGAAGGAAAAAAATAGAGGTTAGAGTGGGAGAGAGCCAAAGCATAAGAGACTCTTAAAAACTGTGAACAAACTGAGGGTTGATGGGGGGTGGGAAGGAGAGGAGGGTAGGTGATGGGAATTGAAGAGGGCATATTTTGGGATGAGCACTGGGTGTTGTATGGAAACCAATTTGACAGTAAATTTCATATATTAAAAAGAAAGGAAGAAAAAAGAAAGAAAGAAAGAAAGAAAGAAAGAAAGAAAGAAAGAAATTTCAAAACAAAGAAAGGAGAGAGGCAAGGAAGGAGAAAAGGGAGGAAAAAAAAAGAAACCTAACTCCCATTCTGTTCAATATATTGATAAATTCATCAAAGACAAACTATATATAAATTAGTTTAAGAATAGGTAACTTGCACAACTGTGAAAAGCACACCTGTCCAATACTAGCTGGAGGACAATAAAGTTTTTAGATAGAATTTACATAGAGTTCAAAGAACATATATCCAATATACAATCATATTAGTTTTTTTAATGTTCTATTTATTTTTGAACGAGAAAGCAGGAGCCAGGGAGGGGCAGAGAGGAAGGGGGACAGAGCATCCAATGCAGGCTCTGTGCTGACAGCACCAAGCCTGATGAGGGGCTGGAACTCAGGACCCGTGAGATCATGACCTGAGCACAACCGACTGAGCCACCAGTCTCCTCTACAATCAAATTGGTTTTGACAAATTTATGCAGTTATTTATCATTCCAGAAGTTTTCTTCCATACATCTTCCAGTGATTATCTTCAGAAGATTCTTCTCTTTTTTGTCATAATAGATTAGTCTTGGTTATTCTAAAGTTTCACATAATTAGAAAATTATAATATGTCCTTTTGTGCCCAGGTTCATTTTCTCAGCAAAATGTCTGCTAGTTTTATGTACACTATTGTATGCATACATAGCTCATTCAATTTTAAATGATGAGTTCAGTTTATGAATTTTCTCATGAGTGGTCATTTGGGTTGTTCCCAGTTTCTGGCCATTATGAATAAAGTTTTGATGAGCATTTCTGTATAATTCTTTTTATGGACATATGTTTTGGGTTCTCTTAGATAAGTATGAGGGTGCAGAATTGTGAGATCATAATGTAGGGGTATGATTAATTTTTAAAATTAAGATATGAGGTTAGTTGTGGGCTTTGCATAAATGGTCTTTATTTTGGGGAGGTAGTTTTCTTGTATTCCCAGATTGTTGAGTGTTTTTATCATTAAAGTTTGTTAAATTTTGTCAAATGCTTTTTCTGCATTGAGAGGATTGTGTTTTTCTCTTTTATTCTGTTAATATAGTGTATTACAGTGATTGATTTTTTATTTAGAATCATCCTTTCCTTCCAGAAATAAATCCACTCGGTAAAGGTGTATAATTATTTCAATATTCTGTGGAAATCAGTTGTTATTATTTTGTTGAGGATTTTTGCATCATTATTCATCAGGAATATTTGTCTATAGATCTCTTTTCTTATAGTGTCATTGGCTTCATTATCGCGGTAGTGCTGACCTCATAGAATGAGCTTGAAGTGTTCCCTCCATCTCAGTTGTTTCAAAGAGTCTCAGGAGGATTGATGTTAATTATTTGAGTGCTTGGTAGAATTCTCTGGTGAAGTTATCTGGTCCTGAGCTTTTCTTTGCTGGGAGATACATTCTATGGGTTTTGACAAATGTATAATGTAATGACATGTATCCACCATTACAGTATCATACAGAATAGTTTCCCTGCGGTAACATTATCCTGTGACTCAACAATTTATCCCTCTCTTCCTCCCCTGCTCCCAACCCACTGACCTTTTCACTGCCTCCATAGTTTGGACTTTTCCAGAATGTCATATAGTTGGAATCACACAGGATGTAGCCTTTCCAAATTGGCTTCTTCCACTTAGTGATATGCATTTAAGGTTTCTCCTTGTGTATTTATGGGTAAGAGCTTATTTCCTTTTATTACTGAATAATATTCCTTTTTATGCATGTGCAATAGTTTCTTTATTCAATCAACTATTGAAGGACATATTGGTTACTTCCAAGTTTTGGAAATTATGAATAAAGCTGCTACAAACATTCATGTGCAGGTTTTTTGTGGACACAACTTTTCAACTGATTTGAGTAAATAGTTTGGAGCATAATTGCTGGATCATATCATAAGGCACTGTTTTATGCTGTAGGACAGGGAAGGAAAATGGCACATGCCCATTCCCTCATTTTCAGAGGCGTCCTCCAACACCCTCTAAAATCAGTATGAACAGATTTGCCTCCTGTTTGTTCTTGGTGTTGTGCAAACAGCTGTTTTTATGTTGCCTCTCTGCACAGGCTGCTGTCTCTTTAAGGACAGTGACTCAGCTATCACTGGCCCTCCTGGCTCACTCAGTGCTCTGTCAGCTGGCTTTTAAAGCTCCAGGTTCCAAGCCCTACTTAGTTTTATAAGCTCACTGAATTCATCCCCTCTGGTTTTTAAAGCCAAATGTTATAGGGATTAGTCTTCCCTACGTGAACTCCCTGGTACTAGGGCCTGTTTCTCTGCCCTCTCCAAGCACATAGCTCCCTCCCTCCTGGGGGAACCTCCCTCTGCCTTTCTGACCAAACTTTCAGTTGTAGCTTCTCTATATTTAGGTGTGGACTTTGTTCTGCCAGTCTTCACATTGCTCTCTGGTTTATTGACTTGAATGTGGATGATAGCTAGCTGTAAACTGGGATGGGGTGAGCTCAGGGTCCTCTTACTCTGCCATCTTTCCAAGCTCCTCGCCTTATTGCTGAACCTTACATGTTAATTGTATATTCTGGATTTAAGTACTTTGTCAGATATGTGATTCACCAATATTTTCCCCTTGTCTGTGCCTATCTTCTCCTTAACAGTGTCTTTTATAGAGCAGAAGATGTTAATTTTAATGAAGTCCAACGTATCAATATTTTCTTTTATGGACTATGCTTTTGTGTTTCATTGAAAAAGCTATCACCAATACTTTCTCCCTTATTATTTCCTAGAAATTTTATAATTTTGCATTTATAGTTAGCTCTAAAATCTGTTTTGAATCCATTATTTGTGAAAGATGTAAACATGTTGAGGAACTTTTTCATATGCTTCATCATGACCATTTGAATATCTTTCTTTGTGTTGTGTATGTATGTATAGGCTTTTGGCCTTTTAAAATTGTTTTGTCTTTTTATTACATAGCTTTAACAGTTTGTTTTTTAATAAATTCCAGATACAAGACTTTGTAGATATGTTTTGCTGATATGTTTCTCAATCTGTGGCTTGACTATTAACCTTTCCATACTGTCTTTTTTTTTTAAGTTTATTTATTTTTGTTAAGAATCTGTATCCAGTGTGAGGCTCTAACTTATGACCCTGAAATCAAGAGTCATACACTCTACCGATTGACCCAGCCAGGCTCCTCTCAATACTGTCTTTTTAAAAAGAAAATTATTTCCATGAAGGCTAATTTCTTTTTTCTTTTATGATTATTATTTTCTCTGTCCTGTCTGAGAAATATTTGCCTCTCTCAAGGTAACAAGGACATCCTTTTATTATTTTTTCTACAGTTTAACTTTAACTTCTAGGTGTTATGATTCATCTCAAATTAATGTTTCTACACAGCAACATTTGAGGTTTCATTTTACCCCATATGAGTATGTAGTTTTGCTAGAAACACTTGTTGGAAAGCCTTGTTTTTCCATTTCATTTTTTGCTGCTGTCTTGAAAATGAATTGTCACTATGACCGTGGGTTTATTTCTGTACTATTCTGAATTGAATTCTTGATATACCCTTATACTAATATTGCACTCTCTTGATTATTGTAGCCTTAGTGCCCCACATTATAAAGTCTTGCATCAATGAAACCATTTTAAAATATGGTTTTGGCTATTCTCAGTCATTTAAATGTTGAAATAAATTTTAAAAACAGTTTCTCAATCTATAGTTATAAAAGCCTCTTTCTCATTGATCCTGGGCAACCAGTAATCTGTTTGTAATAATTTTCTTTTGAAGAATGTTATATAAACAGAATCATACACTATGCAACTTTTGGGATTGACATTTTTCACTTAGCATAACTTCCTCATAATATATTCAAATTGCTGCATGTACTAATAGTTATTTTTTTATCGCTTAGTAGTATTTCATGGTATGGATACACAATAATTTGTTTAACCATTAAACAAGTGAAGAACATTTTGAGAGTTTCTTTTGCAGTTTTGGCGAGTACAATAAATTTCCTACAAACATTTGTTCATAGGTATTTGTGTGGGCACAGCTATTAATTCTCTGGGATAAATGTGTAGTAGTACAATTGTTTGTCCATACAATAATTATACATTTAGTTTTTTATGAAACTATTCAACTCTTTTCCAGAGTGGGATTTACCATTCCACATTCACCCCAGCAATAAAAGGGAGATTCAGTTTCTCCATATCCTTAAAGATTTTCTTTTTTGGTAATAGTTCTAATATGTGTATATGTTATCTTGTTATGGTCTTAATTTTCACTACTTTAATGGAGAATAATGTTGGCCATCTTCTTATCAACTTAATTTCCATTTGCATATCTTATTCAGTGAAATGTCTCTTCACTTCTTTTGATTATATTTAATTTTAGATTTTACTGTTAAGTTTTGAGGATTCTTTATACAGACAGTCCCTGATTTATGGTCCTTTGACTTATGCTTTTTCAACCTTATGATAGTGCAAAAGCAATCCATATTCAGTAGACACTGTACTACAAATTTTAAGTTTTTACCTTTTTCCAAGCTAGTGATATGTAGTACCATGGTCTCTCATGATGCTGGGCAGTGGCAGCAAGTGGCAATCCCAGTGATCCAAGCGACCACAAGGGTAAATAACTGATACACTTATAATCAATCTGTGCAACCATTCTGTTTTTCACTGTTGGTACAATATTCAATAAATTGCATGAAGTAGTCAACACTTTATTATAAAATAGGCTTTGTGTTAAATAACTTCTTCAAACTGTAGGCTAATATAAGTGTATTGAGCACATTTAAGGTAGGTTACACTAAGCTATGATATTCAGTATGTTAGGTACATTAAATGCATTTTCAACTTAGGATATTTTCAACTTATAATGGGTTTATCAGAATATAACCCCATTATAAGTCAAGGAAGATCCATATGTTCTACAGATGAGTTCTTTATCAGACATGTGGTTTGCAAGTATACTCTACTAGCTGTGATATGTTTTTCCATTCTCTTAAATATGACTCAGAGGAAAATTCTGAAATAAATGAACTCCAATTTAGCTTCTTTTTTTTGGAAATGGATTTTGTTTCCTCTGTCATATATAAGAACTCTTCACGAAGTCTATATCTCCCAATCTTTTTCTTGGTCAGTTTCTAAATATTCTATAGTTTTACATTTTACATATAAATCTATTATCTATTTTGAGTTAACTTTTGTTTAAGATATGAAGTGCAGCATGAGATTTATTTTTCTCCCTGTGGATATCCAAAATGCTCTATTACCATTTGTTGAAAAGATTATTCATTCTCCATTAAATTGATGTTGTGTCTCTGTCAAAAATAAATGAGCCATACATGGGGGGTGGTGGCTATTTTTGGATTTTCTGTTCTATTTGATTGATCTCTGTGTTTATTCCTTTGCCAGAACCACATAGTCCTGATTACTGTAGCTATAAAATAAATTTTGAAATCACGTGTCTGTATTCTCATTTTATTATTCTTTTCTAAATTTTTTGTCAATTTTACTTCATTTGCCTTTATATATAAATATTAGAATAATTTTTTCATAACTACAAAAACCTTGCAGGGATCTTGCTGACATCTCTACTGTGTTGAGTCTTCCAATCCATGCACACACTATGTCTCTCCATTTAATTAATCTTTATCAGTGTTTTGTAGTTTTCAACATATAAGCTCTATGCATGCTATATGAAATTTACACACGAATATTTTTAAGGATTATAAATTATATCATAATTTTAACTTTAGTATTCACATGTTCATTGCTAGTATATAGAAATAAAACTGATTTTTATACGTTGATCTTGTATCTTGTAGCAGTGCTAAATTCACTTCCAAGAATGAGTTCTGCAGGTTTATTTTGTGTGTTTATTAGTTGAGGTTTTCTACGTAGTAGATCATGTCATCTGAAAATAGGACAGGTTTATTTCTGGCTCTTCAATCTGTATGCCTTTTATTTCCTTATTGAACTACCAAAATTTTCAGTCCTATTTGAATGGCAGTGGTAAAAGCAGCATATTTGTTTTATACCCAGTCTCAGGGGAAATGGATTCAATCTTCCACCACTATGATATTAGCTATCGTATTTTTGTAGATGTTATTTATCAAGTTGAGAAATGTACCCTATATTTCTATTTATTATTTTATTTTATTTTATTGTATTTTATTTAAATTCAAATTAGTTAACATATAGTGTTATATTGGTTTCAGGAGTAGAATTTAGTGATTCATCACTTATATATAACACCCAACGCTCATCCCCAAAAGAGCCCTCCTTGATGCACATCACTCTTTTAGCCCATTCCCCTGCATCCACCTCCCTTCCAGCAACTCTCAGTTTGTTCCCTGTATTTAAGAGTCTCTTATGGTTTGCCTCCCTCTCTGTTTTTATCTTATTTTATTTTCCTTCCCTTCCCCTATGTTCATCAATTTTGTTTCTTAAATTCTACATGAATGAAATGAATGAATGAATTCTATATGAATGAAATCATATATTTGTTTTTCTCTGACTTATTTCACTTTGCATAATACACTCTAGTTACATCCACGAATATGAATACTATTAAAATAGTCACATACTTTTTGTGCCTTAATTGATACTAGCATGTGATTTTTCCTGTTTTGCCTATTATTATGGAAGATTTCATTAAATGATTTTCAAATATTGAACCCAGTCTCGCATCTCCGAAAAAAAAACATTTTAGTCATGTTGTATCTTTTAAAATATATTTCTGATTTATATTCGATAGTATTCTAAGGGGTTTTTTTTGCAATGAAATTTATGAGAGAGCTATTGGTGCATAGATTTCTTTTTTATGTGTACTCTCTGTCTGGTTTTGGTATCAGGGTAAAACTAACCTCATAAAATGTGTTGGGAATTACTCTTTCCTGTTGTATTTTGTGGAAATAATTGTGTACAATTGGTGATAAAATCTTTAAAAATTTAAAAAAATTGAAACATAATTGACATATAACATTGTGGAAGTTTAAAATGTACAATGTGTTGGTTTGATCATATATTGCAATATGATTGCCATAATAGGATTAGCAACACTTCTATCGTGTCACATAATTATCATTTCTTTTTTGTGGTGGGAAGTCAAGATCTAGTCTTTTGACAACTTTGAAATTTATAATACAATATTATTAAAAATAATCCCAATACTGTGTGTCAGATCTCCAGAATTTATTCATCTATTAGTTCCATGTTGGTACCTTTATATAACATCTCTTTAATTCTGTCTCTCTGCACCTAAAACTGCCATTCACTGTTTTTGAGTTTGGCTTTTAGATTCCACGCAAAAGTGATAGCATACAGTATTTCTATTTCTCTTTCTGAGTTATTTCACATAGCAAAACGTCCTCAATGATGATGATTCTTTCTTAGATGTTTGTATAAGTCTCCAGTAAAACTATCTTGGCTTGAAGATCTTGGTTTCATTTATGTTTTTCAAGTGAATAGTCCAATTTTCTTAATAGCTATGTATTTATTCAAATTATCTATTCCATATTGAGTGAATTGTAATAATTTATACCTTTTGAAGAAATGATCCATTCATTTATGTTGTCCACTTTATGCCTGTAGACTTGTTTATATCTTACTATCTTCTTGATGTCTTCAGGGTGTGTAGAGATATCCCCATTTCATTCCTGACACTGGTAATGTATGTATTCTTTCTTTGTTTCTTTGTCAATCTAGCTAAAGGTTTATAAACTCATTGGTCTGTTCAAAGAATTAGCTTTTTAATTCATTTCATTAATTTCTGTTAGTATCTTTATTATTTCTTCTGTTTGGTTTGAGTTTAACATTTCCTTAGGTGGAGTTTAGATTATTGATTTGAGACTCTTTATTCTTCAATGTAAACATTTAGTGTTATAAATTTCCTTCCCAGCACAGAATTAACTCTGTCCAACAAAATGTGTACCCTGTTGTTGCAGGGTGGAATATTCTATGTCAATTATCTCTTTTTAGTTGATGCTATTTTCTTCTTGTATATCATCGCTGATTTTATGTCTAGTCAACCTATCTATTGTTGACACAGGGTTGTTGAAGTCCCTAATTACAATTTTGGATTTGTCAATTTGTGCTTTTTGTTCTGTTGGTTTTTCAGTTATATATTTTGCAGTTTTGTTGTTTGGTGCATATACATCCAGAATTTCTGTCTTAGTGGACTGACTTTTATATCATTATGTAAATTCACTTTGACAATTTCTGTCTTTAAAAGGCACATTAGACTACTTATATTTAATATAATTATTGATACACAGGGCTTAAAACTGTAATTTTAATTTTTGTGTTTTTTTTGTTTGTTTTCTCCATCCTACCTTCCTGAATTTTTATTTAGAATTCTATTTTGAATCATCCATGGTTCTTTTAGTACATATATTTGTATAGCTCCTTTGTGTGTGTGATTGCTGTAGGCATTACATTATTTATATATTGTTTATCAGTCTCCTCATGTTAACATTTTACTAGTATGAGTGAAGTGTAGAAATCAAAATTATTTGTGGGTAGTCTCCTGCTTCTGGAAAGGTGAAGTAGATACACTATTCCCTTTTTTTCTCATTAAGTGCAACTAAAATCCCTAGACATTATATATAAAACAACGTAAGAAAACACAGACTGGTGAAAATAAGGCAGACTGGCTAGGGACCTTAGGGTCTGCTATGGACTGAATTGTCTCCCTCAAATACCTATTTTGAAGCTTTAACCCCTAATGTGATTTAATCTAGTGGTCAGTGCTTTATGGAGGTTAAGGTTAAACGAAGCTATACTATAGCCTTATATTAAAGGAAGGTCTCTCTATTGATCTATCTCTGCCATGTGAAGACATGGCAGGATGGTGGCTGTATGCAAGCCAGTAAGAGATCTTTCACAAGAACTGGAACATGCTGGCACCCTAGCCTCCCAGCCTTCAGAATTGTGAGAAAATAAATTTCTGTTGTTAAGCCACACAGTCTGTAGTATTTTTTATGGTACCTGAACCGACCAATCTAGCGCCTGAGTGAACATGGTGAAAGAAATCTTGCAACATCAGGAAGGAAGAACAGAAACAGCAAAAATATGACTGAACACCATAAAATAGACTTTCCTTTTCCTGTTGAGTTTTCTAAATTATGTTTGCAAATGAAGCAAAAATTAAAACAGAGAGTCTAATGTATCTCTCACTATATGTAGAGGAAATATTTGACAATGATATTATAAATGAAAGACTAAAATGATGTATTATAGTCTTCATTTTTAAAATAACAGCTTTATTAAGATACGACTCACACTCCATATGCTAGAGAAATATAATTAAAAATAAAATCTGCCAACCCAAAAAGCTTCTCCACAAAAGTAGAAGAGAGAGAAAACTGTTTTATTATTGGATAAGCATTAAACTAGAATGTGATGCACATCACAAGCAATCTGCTAAAGAGACTGTAAAGATAGAAGGAAATTTTATCCCATTATATGGCCAAGTAGATACACCCAGTTGCATACATTTTATCAAGATAAATGATAACTATTCCTCAAGTAAAAGAACATGGCATCATCAGTGATCAGACATGACTTGTCCTAAGTTCACCTTGTAATTGGGGTAGCCACATGGATGTGTTAATTGCTTTTAAAAAGGAAAATGAATTACTCATATATTTAAGATAGGAAGTACATTTGTAACTTGAGGCCTGGCACCAGCTAAAGTTAGACTCTTATCCTCCCACAGAAAATAGAAGATATGTGTGCTATCTTTTGTGATTATTACATTTCAGAGAAATGGCTGTCCAGTATTGAGAAAAAATGTGGCAGAGAGGATTCGCAATTATAAGGTTTTATTTTTTTCCTTTTTTTAATAATGTTTGTTTATTTTTGAGAGACAGGGAGATAGAGTGTAAGCAGGGAAGGGTCAGAGAGAGAGGGAGACAGAATCCGAAGCAGGCTCCAGGCTCTGAGCTGTAAGCACAGAGCAGGACATGGAGCTCGAACCCATGAACCGCGAATTCATGGCCTGAGCCGGTCAGATGCTTAACCGACTGAGCCACCAGGCCCCCCTATTTTTTCCTTTTAAGTAAGTGCTCTAAGATAGGGTGTACAGTCTCTTTTTCTTCTTGTATCAAGAGAAATTAAAGTTTATTTTCCTTATTTTTAATTTGTATTTGTCATGTACATCTGATTCACCCATTTAAAATATACAGTTTGATAGTTTTTAGTATATTCACATAGATTAACAATCACCACAATCAGTTTAGAACATTTCATCCTCTAAAAGAAACCAGTTCCCCATCAGCAGTCACTATCCATTTCTGTGACACTACTGTTCCCAGACCTAGGTAACCACTAATCTACTTTTTGTTTCTATAGATTTACAGATTATAGACATTTTATATAGAAGAAATCATACATTGTATATTTTGTGACTGGTTTCTTTCAGTTAGCATATGTTATTCTGGTTGTAACATATGTCAGTATTTTATTCCCTTTACTGCTGAATAATATTTTGTGGTAGAGATACAACATTTTATATATCCATTATCAGTTGATGGCAATTTGGGTTATTTCCACTTTTTGACTCTTACTAATGATGCTATTATGAATGTTCATCTACAAATATTTGTGACAATATCCTTTCACTTTTTTTGGATATATACCTAAGAGCATATTTCTGGTTCATACTATGACTCTATATTTATCTTTCTGAGGGACTTCCAAACTGTTTTCCAAAGTGGCTGCACCATTTTCTATTCCCATCTGCAAAATATAAAAGTTACAAACCCTTTTAAACACTTATTTTTATCTATCTTTTTTTTTTTTTAATTTTGGTCATCCTAGTGGATGAAGAGTTCTATTTCATTGTGACTTCACTTGGCATTTCTCTGGTGACTAATGTTAAGCATCTTTCCATGTAGTTATTGGCCATTTGTATATATTCTTTGGAATACTGTATATTCATATCATTTGTCCATTTTAATTATTTGTCATTATATATTTTAGTTGTAAGAGTTCCTCATACATTCTAGATACAAGTCATTTATCAAGACTTATTAGAAGAAAATGTTAGAAATAATAATGAAATAATAAAATTAAACTTTTAAACTAAAAAGTATTTGCTGAATGTAAAAGACGACATTAAAATAGTGAAATAAAAGTGTCAGAGATATATAGAAAACAAAAAGTAAGGTGGAAGATGTAAATCTGACAATACAAATAATAGCATTAAAGATAAATGGATTAAACACTCCAAAAGGAGTCTTCTCTTTGCACTCAGAGTCCCCTTTAATATTTTTTTGCAGGGCTGGTTTAGTGGTCATGAACTCCTTTAGTTTCTGTTTGTCTGGGAAGTTTTTAAATCTCCCCTTCTATTCTGAATGATAGCTTTACTGGATAGAGTATTCTTGCCTGCAGATTCTTCCCATTCAGCACTTTGAATCATGCCACTCCCTTCTGACTTGCCAAGTTTCTGTTGAGAGATCTGCAGCTAGCCTTATGGGTCTTCCCTCGTAAGTTAAGTAATTCTTTTGTCTTTCCGCTTTTAAGATTTTTTCACTATCTCTATATTTTGCAAAATTAATTACAATATGTCTTGGTGTTGGCCTGCTTTTGTTGATTTTAGTGGGAGTTCTCTGTGCCTCCTGGATCTAGAAATCTGTTTCCTTCCTTAGATCAGGGAAGTTTTCAGCTATTATTTCTTGAAATAAATTTTCTGCCCCCTTTTCTCTCTCTTCTAGTGGAATTCCTAGAGCACTAATCTTATTACATTTGGTGGATTCACTGAGTCTCCTAAGTCTATTTTC
Organism: Prionailurus viverrinus; assembly: GCF_022837055.1. Classification (NCBI taxonomy): domain Eukaryota; kingdom Metazoa; phylum Chordata; class Mammalia; order Carnivora; family Felidae; genus Prionailurus; species Prionailurus viverrinus. The sequence goes on from NC_062579.1 coordinate 26,236,160, forward strand.
ATGCTGCATAATTCTTTCTTTTGTTTAGCTTCATTATTTTCCACATTTTTTGTCTATATCACTTATGTGTTCCTCTGATTCTTCCAGCTTTGTGTTTGTTGCATCGTCTGTTTCCAATTTTAGTTATTGCATTTTTTATTTCTGATTTTTTTAAACTTTTTTATGTATGCAGTGAGGGCTTCCCTGAAGTCTTCCATTCTTTCCTCAAGTCCCGTGAGTATCCTTATGATTCTTGCTTTAAATTTTCCATCATGCATATTACTTATATCTGTTTTGCTTAGATCTCTGGTTGTGACCTTATCTTGTTCTTTTATTTTGGACGAATTCCTCCTTGTTGGCATTTTGTCTAAGTCTCTGTCTTCTCTGTGTTAGAAAAGCCTGTTATATTTCCTGCTCCTGAAAGTAACAGCTTTATGGAAAAGAGGTCATATAGTGACCAGGGCCTGGTGCTTCAGGGAGTATCTCTGGGGTGTGCTGCGTGTGCTCTGCTCTTGTGTTTTGGCTGCTCTACCCTTCAGGTCAGTCATCTGCAGAGGTTCTCCTTGCCTGCAGTGGGCAGTGTTTGGTCCTTGGCCAGAGTGTGGTGACTTTTAACTAGGTGTGCTCTGGTCTGCTTGTTTAATGAGACCTGATACAACTTCCACTAGAACTGAAGCCCTGTAGAACTCTCTGGTCAGGGGACATGGTGTGGGCAGGAGTTTCTGCTGGTCCTCTGGAGAAGGGGTTTGCTATGCTGAGACTGAAGCAAACCCAATGGAGAAAGACAGTACTGCCAGAGCACAGGGATGTGGGGCTTGGTGTAAAGCAGGCTAGGCAGCCATTGTCAGTGCTTTGCTGCTTACTGCATGTGGCTCTATGTTTATGCTGAGGGGCAGGGAAGGAAATGGAACCAGCCAGCTCCCTGGTCCCTGGAGAGGCTCTCCCATACATACTGCCTATTTGGGAAGAACTCTGAGAAGAACAAATAATCCCACCCACCACCCACTCCCATGTGTCCCAGGCATTTTTCAGATCACTGTTTCCACACTGTCTGCCTCCAGGTTGTTTGCATGCCTTCTCTCAAGTAGGGTACTGGTCTCCTGGCTCTATACCCACCAAGCCTGCTGACTTTAAAAACTCCAGGCTTTAGTGGCATGGTATGGCAGAAGTTTGTGCTGGTCTTCTGGAGGAGGGTCCAGCCATGCTGGGACTGAGGCAGGCTTGACTGAGAAGGGTAGTTGCACCAGAGTGCAGGGGTGTGGGACTTGTTGTAAGCAGGTTGGGCAGCCAGTGTCAGAGCTGAGCTGCTTCCTGCAGGTGGTTCTGCATTTATGCTTAGGGGCAGGGGAGGGAAATGGTGCTGGCCAGCAACTTTGTCCCTGGAGAGACATCTTCCTGAAGTGCAATAATCTACCCCCTATGTGTCCCCAAGTCTTCTTCAAATCAGGTATTTCCACACTGCCTGTCCCTGGGTCACTTATCTGCCTTCTCTCAAGGAGTACAGCAGCACCCTTAGGGCTCTATCCCGGCCAAGCCTGGTGACCTTTAAAACTCCAGCCTTTAAGCCCTGCTGACTTCAAGAACTCATGAAAATCACCCCCTCTTATTTTCCCAGACAATGGCTTTGGGGAAAGGTTCTCCATTTGCATTCCCCTGTATGCTCCTCTCTCTCTCACCTTTATCTACAACCTCTACCATGACTCCCTCTCCTCCATAGGACCCAGGATCCACTTCTCCCCCAAACCACTTCTCTGCACTTTCTACCTTCTTCAGTGTGGCTTTTCTCCCTTTAGTTGTGGGGTTTGTTCTGTCAGTCTTTAGGTTGATTTATGGGGTATACAGAAACATTTGATATCTAGTCGTGTTTGAGGGAGGAGACAAGCCTCTTAGAGTCTTCCTACTCTGATGCCATCTTTGCTCCCCTATTAATCTTTTCTATTTGATGAGGTATTGTCCTTTAGTTCTTTGTGTATCATTTCCTTTAGTTCTTTGAATGTATTTATAAAGGCTGTTTTTGAAGTTAATGTCTGTGAAATCCAACATCAGGGCCCTGTCATAGGCAATTTCTGTTGCTCCTTTTCCCCTAGGTATGGGTTATACATTCCTATTACTTCTCGTGCTTTGTAATTTTTTTAAAAAGGACCTGTTAAATAATATATTGTAGCAATCTGGATACTCATCCCTTCTCAAGGCCTTGCTAAGTTCATTTATTTAGTGACTTAGTTGGATTTTTAATGACATTTATTTCCCTTACATTGTGAAGTTTCTAATATTGTTCGTTAGGGGGTTCTACAATGGGCATGCCCACAGCCACCTGCCATGATAGCGTTTTATGCAGGACTCTCTGTCTCTTTTTTGATTACTGTATTAAGCTACCTTATCACACCCAACTGTTAGACTCTACTAATTGCCAGTTGATTGTACTATAATGATTAATTTTGTGTCAACTTGACTGGGCCATGTGGTTCCCAGGTATTTGGTCAGTGTTCTTGTTTTTTCTATATGGATGTTTTGTTGATGAAATTAATATTTAAATCAGTAGGGTGAGTAGACTGCCCTTCCCTAATGTGGGTGGGCCTAATCCAATCAGCTCAAGGCTGATATAGAACAAAAAAATCTGATTTTCCCTCAAGTTGGAGTTCTTTCTGCCTGATTGCTGGGGAACTGGGATATCAGCTTCTTCATGACTTTGAATTTGAACTGAAACATCAGCACTTCTTGGGTCTCAAGCCTGCTGGCCTTCGAAGAGGAACTACACGGCAGCTCTCCCAGGCCTCTAGCTTGCCAGCTTATCCTTCAAATATTGGGACTTGTTAGCCTCCATAATCATGTGAGCCACTTCTCCATGTAATAAATCTCTTTGTACACATATCCAACCTATTGGTCTTGTTTCTCTGGAGAACAGTGAGTAATATACACTCTTGTTTGCAACACTTCCCGGTGGCATAAATTGTTCCACCATCCAACCCAATTAAATTGGGGTCCCTTTGCAGGGGTAGTTATGTGGCCAATTTTTGATTTTTTTGACCCCAAGAAGACTTTCCTTAGCTGTCTTTTTTCCTAGGTTCTCGCTTGTAAATTTCTTGGCCTACAGTTAAATTTGTAGCTCTCATGGAGCTACTACCCTCCTCTTAATTGCTTGCCACTTGAATATCTTTTGTTTCTGAGATAGTTCCTAGGCTTCAAACTTTCTCACACTCTTCCAAATAAACTTGGCTCCTATGGGGAGAATTTCAGAACTCTCTGTTCTTATGGCCCACCTGTCTCTTGGGAAAATCTATGAGCCAGGGCTCTGGAGCTAGGGCGTGTACAGTTGCATGCTTCTGTTGGAGTGGCATCCTTGCTTTATAAACAAAAAATTAGACAGGAGCACTAGATATTGGCTTTCTCAGGTTGCCTCCATCAGTATGGAACTTCTGCTGTACAAACCCTATACGTGTCCTACAAGGGGCAAGGACATTCTGAGCCTTAGTATTTTTGGCTTGCCACACCTTGGGTATAGCCTTTGACCTACAAGTGGAGCTAGGAGGAGGAAGAGAGCTCTTGGCTACACTAACTTTGAATTTCATCTTTAAAAATAGAGCTCTGAAAGATGAGAAATACTGATGTCTTTGCATGCCAGGGAGATACCATAGCACTTGACAGACATCTGGGAAAGAGAGAGCCTTGTATTCTTGCCACATAACTTAGAATGGCATATCCATTATTTTGAGCTGGGATGGGAGTTAGGAGGAGGTTGTGGATCAAGAGTCACAGACTCCAGTTATTTTTACTGAAATTTAGCAAATTTTCTTGAATAAAAATTTCTTCACTTAATGTATGCCCTTATATATTATTTTTCTTCAGCATTTTAAATGTATCAATTGCTTGTTTCCTGGATTCCATTGTTTCTGATGAGAATAAAAAATGATTCATACCATTGTCTACAATGTTTCTACTTACTCCTGTCACTTTCAAAATTTTCTCTTTATCTTTGGTTTCCTCTAGTTTGGCAATGATGTGCCCATCTATTTATTTAATTATTCTTATCATGCTTGGATTTTGCTGAGCTTCATAGATCTGTAGGTTCATGATTTTCACTAAATTTAGGGAACTTTTAGCTATCATCTCATTGAACATTTATTCTTCCCTGTTTGTTTTCTCTGCCTTTTCTTCTAGAGATTGAAATATACAAATATTAGACTTAAAATTACTTACAATTGCCCTTGTCTTACTAAAGTTTAGTTCATTTTTTCTCAGTATTAAAAAAAAAGTAAATTGGATAATTTCTATTGATAGGCATTAAAGTGCACTGATACCCATTTCTTCTATTTCCATCCAGTTCATTGAGTATAAATATTGAAGTTGGTAGTTCTATACTTTCTATTTATGCCATTTTTTTTAGTTTCCATGTCTATATTTCCACATATATTCTTTCAAAATGACTATTTTAGAAATCACCTTTAGAGAGAGACTGAGAAGATGGGAGGAGTAGGAGGACCCTATGCTCATGTCATCCCATGGATACAGCTAGATAGCACTGACATTGGTGTAAATAATCCAGAAAATGACCCAAAGACTAGCAGAACAAACTCTACCACTAAAGGCAGAGAAGAGACCACACAGACAAAGTGGGAAGGGCATAGATGTGGTGAGGAGCTAAATGAATCCCAGGCTATCTGCAGAACGAGGTGAGCTGAGGGTACAGAGAGGGGAGAGAAACAGACTCTCATACTGGAGAGCCCACACAAGGAAGACAAATCCCCATACCATTTGGCTTTGAAAACTAGAGTGGTCAAATTGAGTAAGTTCTTAACAACAAGTGGGACTTAAAGCCTAGAAATTTAAAAATTAGCAGTCTTGGTTCTGAGAGAACCTGAAGGGCAATAGGAAGCAGAGTTCCCTCTTTCAAACAGGCAGTGCAACAAAAAGCCCATGGAGATATGGCATAGAAGGGACAGCTTGAAAAATGCCTGGAGCATATGGAGGGAGAATTATTTACTAATCTTAAGAGTGGGTCCCAGAGGGGCAATGTTCACTGAGGAAATTCTCTAGGAACAAAGAAGCTGGCAGGCATCAATACCTAAACCCTGCCCCCAGCACAAACACATAGTCACGTGTGGGAACCAGCAAAGCACCCACATTCACTACTTAACTTGCTTACACCAAGCCCTACCCCCATGAATTTAGGCAGATCCACCCTTTCCAGTCATGCTTGCCTGAATCTCGGTGCTGTGGGTGCCCAACCCAGAATACCCATGCAAACCTTGCCAACACAGTATCTTCTGACTCACATGCTTTTCAAGGCCTCTGTGTTGGCAGTGACAGGGGCATCAGCAGCAGGACTGCAGAAGAACAAGGAGATTCCTTGTTAAAATTGCAAGCCCTAGCCATGCATGCTTTGCAGATTGGCTCCAGCTGGCTAGTCCAGAAGCAGTAGGTCCTGTCCAGCAGCAGCAGGTTCATTTAGCAAGTAGACCAGCCTATACCTTGTTAAAACTGCCTGTTCCACCCCAGCTGGCTTGGTCCCTGAAACAGCATGTCCCTTCCTGCCAGCGTGCAAACCTGCAGGCACTGTGCCCTTACCCCCTTCAATACACACTTGGCTGGAGCCCATTCAAATGGGCCACAAACATGACAGTCTGTAACCATCTCCACAGGGAACAGCACCACACCAAAGTGACTCCTGTCCTGGGGTGAGGGGAAGATAACCACATACACCAGCCAAATGGAGGCCCCAGCAGTGTGCTGGGGCCAGAGAGTTGGACTGATTACAGTCACCCCTCCCAGCAAAAACTTCTCAGGGGATAATGCAGGGAAAGTTCCCTGTAGTTGGGGCTACTGTATCTCTGTCAAATGTCTGCTATGACTCACTCAAGTCAAGCCCAATGTGGCACAAGATTGGTCAACCAAAACCAAAAGGACCAAACAGTGCCCACAATAAGCAAAGAGAGCCACTAGAGATGACTGGACTGAAGGAAAAATGGCCAGGACACAACAGCATATGTAGGAGACACCCCTAAAATGCCAAGATCTGGGGAACAGATGACATGTACTGCAGGGAACTATAGGACCTCTTTTTAATAAGGCCATAAATTCAAGAGCAGAGGATGCAGCTAACAGAGAGAAGCATACACAGAGATTTACACAAAATGAAAAGACAGAAGAATATGTTCCAAATGAAAGAATAGGGCAAAATCACAGTAAGAAAAAATAAGCAAAACACATATACGTAACAACACTGATAGAAAATTTAATGTAGTGAACATACACATGCTCACTGGACTTGAGAAAAGAGTGGAGGACATCAGCAAGACTCTTAAAAAGATAAAAAAGACAATCAGAGATGAAGAACACAATAAACGCAAATAAAAATACACTAGATGGAAAAAAATAGTAGGCTAGAGGGACAAAAAGGATGAGTTAGCAAACTGGAAGACAGAGTAATGCAAAGTAATCAAGCTGCGCAGGTGAGATAGAAAATTACTGAAAATGAGGATAGACTTAAGGAATGCATCAACTCCATTAAATGTAATAACATTTGCATTATAGGAATCCCAGAAGAAGACAGAGAAAGGGGGGCACAAAAGTTATTTGAGGTAATAAAGCTGAAAACTTCACTAATCTGGGGAATGAAACTGAAACCTAGATCCAGGAGGGACAGACAGCCTCCAACAAAATAAACCCAAGGAGGTCCACACCAACACACATACTAATTAAAATAGCAGAATATAGTGATAAAGAAAGAATTTTATGAGCAGCAAGAGGAAAAAAAAGTCAGTTACACACAAGTGACATACCATAAGGCTAACAGCTGAGTTTTTAGCAGAAACTTTTGCAGTCCAGAAGGAAGTGGCAGGATATATTCAAAGTGGTGAAAGGAAAAAAGCCTGCAGCCAAGAATACTGTATCTAGTACTGTATCAAGTCTATTATTCAGAATAGAAGAGAAAAAGAGTTTCTCAGAGAAACAAAAGCTAAAAGAGTTCATGACCACTAAACCAGCCCTACAAGAAATGATAAAGAGGACTCTCTGAGAGGAAAGGAAAGACTGTAAATAAGAGTAAGAAAAGTAAGAAGAACAAAAGCAGGAAAAATCAGTAGATATGTAAAAACCAGTCAAGGGACCCACAAAATAAAAGGATGTAAATTATGACACTCTATATCTAAAATATGCAGAGGAGTTGAGAAAAAAATGGGTTCAAACTTAAGGGACCATCAACTTAATATAGACTGTTATTTGCAGAAGATGTTATGTAGAAACATAATGGTAACCAGAAATCAAAAGGCAGTAATAGATATGCAAACACTAAAGAGAAAGGAATCTAAGTATATCACTAAAGAAAGCCAACAAACCATGAGAGAAGAGAGGAAGAGAAGAAAGGACCACAGAAGAGCTACAAAAACATAAAGCAAGTACAAAATGGGAATAAATACATAGCTGTCAATAATTACTTTGAATGTAAAGGGACTCAAAGCTTTAAAAGACATAGGGCAACAAATGGACAAAAAAAAAAAAAAACAACCAAGAAAACAAAAAAAACAAGACCTATCTCTATGCGGCCTACAAGACACTCATTTCATACCTAAACACACATACAAAGACATGTTTATCATGAGAATGGATGTGGAAAGAAAGCCAAGGTATTGATACTTACATGGGACTAAATAGGCTTTAATACAAAGACTGTACCAAGAGACAAAGAAAGACTATATAACAAAGGGGACAACCCAAAAGGAAGATACACCAATTGCAAATATTTATGCACCCAAAATAGAAGCACCTAAATACATAAACAGGAAGTAATAAACATAAAGGAACTAATCGATAGTAATACAATAATAGTAGGGGACTTTGCCACCACACTTGCATCAATGGACAGATCATTCAAACAGAAAATCAACAAGGAAACAGTGGCTTTGAATGACACACTGGAACAGATGGATTTAACAGATTTATTCCGATCACTTCATCCTAAAACAGCAGAATAAACATTCTTATTAAGTGCACACAGAATATTCTCCAGAATAGATCAGTAATAAGCCACCAAACAAGTCTCAATAAATTCAAAAAGATCAATGTCATACATGCATCTTTTATTTTTTCTTTTTTTAAATGTTTATTTTTGAGGGAGAGAGAGAGAGAGAGAGAGAGAGAGAGAGAGAGAGAGAGAAAGGGAGAAAATGAAGGGCAAAGAGAAAAGGAGCCAGAGGATCCGAAGTGGGCTCTGCACTGACAGCAGATGTGGGGCTCAAACTCACAAACCGTGAGATCATGTCCTGAGCTGAAGCTGGATACTTAACTGACTGAGCCATCCAGGCACCCTGTACCATGTACCTTTTCTAATCACCATGCTATGAAACTAGAAATCAACCACAAGAAAAAATATAGACAGAGCACAAGTACATGGCAGTTACACAACATGCTACTAAACAATAAATGGGTCAACCAAGAAATCAAAAGCTACATGAAAGAAATGAAAATGAAAACACAATCCTCCAAAATTGGGATGCAGCAAAAGTGGTTCTAAGAGGGAAATTTATAGAAATACAGGCCTACATCAAAAAGCAAGAAAAACTACAAATAAACAATTTAACCTTAAACCTAAGGGAGTTAGAAAAAGAACAAATTAATCCTAAAGCCAGAGGAAGGAGAGGAATAATAAAGATTAGAGCAGAAATAATTGACATAGAAACTTCAAAAACAATGGAACACGTCAATGAAACCAGTAGCTAGTGTTTGAAAAGATCAACAAAATTGATAAAACCTCTAGCCAGAATCATCAAAGAAGACAGGACTCAAAAAAAGCAGAAATGAAAAAGGAGAATAAACGACCAACACCATAGAAATAAAAATTATTATAGGAGAATATTATGAAAAATTATATGGCAACCAATTGGACAAACTAGAAGAAACGGATAAATTCCTAAAAGCACATAGCTTTCCAAAACTGCATCAGGAAGAAATAGAAAATTAGAAAATACTGATTACCAGAAATGAAATTGAATCAGTAATTAAAAAGCTCCCAACAAACAAAAGTCCAGGACCAAAATCTTCACAGGTGAATTCTACCAAACATTTGAAGAAGAGCTAATACCTATTCTTCTCAAATTATTCCAACAAATATAAGTGGAAGAAAAACTTCCATATTCATTCTATCCAGGCAGCATTACCCTGATACTAAACCCAGATAATGATAACAACAAAAAGAGAGAACTAGAGGCCAATATCTCTGATGAACATAGATGCAATAATCCTCAACAAAATATTAGAAAACTGAATCCAACAATACATTAAAAAAATCATTCACCATGATCAAGTGGGATTTATTCCTGAGATGCCAGGGTGGTTCAATATTCACAAATCAATAAACATGATACATCACTTCAACAAGAGAAAAGATAAAAACCATATGATTTTTTCAAGAGATGGAGAAAAAGCATTCAACAAAGTATAGCATCCATTCACAATAAAAACTCTGAACAAAGTAGGCTTAGAGGGAAAATGCCTCAACATAATAAAGGCCTTATTAAAAAAACACAGGTAACATCATACACAATGGGGAAAAATTGAGAGGTTTTCCTCTAAGGTCAGGAACAAGACAAGATGTCCACTCTCACCACTTTTACTCAGCATAGTACTGGAAGTCCTAGCCACAGCAATCAGACAACAGAAAGTAATAAAACATATCCCAATAGGTAAGGAAGAAATGAAACAGCATTGGCCCTCCCCCACAAACCCCTTCTATGCACTATGCCTAATGATCATAGAGTAATGCAAAATTTCAGCTTTAGGGGAACCAGGATCAAAGATTTTGGATTTTTTGTTTGTTTTATTTTTTGTTGTTGTTTCTGTTTTGTTTTTCTTTTTGTTTTTTGGATAAAGACCAAATATTTAAAAATTTTTTAATTTGTAATATACTTTTTCTTTTCTTTTTTTCTATCATGCTTCTCTTAAAAAGGAGACCAAACACACCTAGGATCTAACTTCCTTTACTATTTTTTTTTAATCTTGTAATTTTTATTTTATTTTACTATTATTTCTTTTCCCTCTGAAAGGAAAAGGTAGAGGAATTCAGCACAAAAGAAAGAAAAGGGAGAAATTACGGCCAGAGATTTAATCAATAGATACATAAATAAGATGTCTGAACTAGAATTTAAAACAACAATTACAAGAATTCTAGCTGGGTTTGAAAAAAGCATAGAAAAATCTAGAAAATCCCTTAGTGCAGATATGAAAGCTAAAATCTAGTCAGGCCAAAACTAAAAATGCCATAACCAACATGCAAATTTGAATGGATGCCATAAAAGCAAGGATAGACATAATAGAGGAAAACAAAACAACAATTGTATCAAAGAAGGCCCAGAAGATGAAGAGAGAGAAAGAGGGGCAGAAGGTTTATTTGAGGAAATTATAGCTGAAAACTTTCCTAATATGGGGAAGGACACAGACATCAAAATCCAAGAAGCACAGAGAACTCCCATTAAGTTAAAAAAAAAAAAAAGGCCAGCCATTGCCAAGGCATATCACAGTCAAATTCACAAATTATACAGACAAGGAAAGGATCCTGAAGGCAGCAAGGGAAAAAAGTCCTTAATCTACAAGGGAAGAAAGATGAAGTTTGCAGCAGATCTGTCCACAGAAACCTGGCAGGATATATTCAGTGTGCTGAATGGAAAAATACGCAGCCAAGAATACTTTATCCAGCACTGCTGTCATTCCAAATAGGAGAGATGATGACTTTTCCAGACAAACAAAACTAAAGGAGTTTGTGACCACTAAACCAGCCCTTCAACAAATATTAAGAGGACTGTTTGAGTGGCAGATAAGAAAAAAGAACAAAAGCAACAAAGACTAGAAAGGAACAGAGAACATTACCAACTGTACAGGTAAACTGAAACACCAACTTTACACGTAACACAATGGCACTAAACTCATTTCTTTCAATAACTTCCCTGAATGTAAATGGACTAAATATTCCAACCAAAAGATATAGGGAATCAGAATGTATAAAAACAGAGAAAAAATAAAACAAGACTCATCTCTATGCCTACAGGATACCCATTTTAGACCTAAAGACATTGGCAGATTGTAAGTGAGGGGATGGAGAACCATCTATCATGCTAATGGATACCAAAAGAAAGCTAGAGTATTCATGCTTATATCAGACAAACTAGATATTAAACTACAGACTGTAACAAAAGATGACAAAGGGCATTATATCTTAATAAAGGGGGCTATCCATCAAAAAGATCTACCAATTTAAATATTTATGCACCCAATTTGGAACTACCAAAAATATAAATCAATTAATAACAAACACAAAGAAACCGATTGATAATAATACAATAATAATGGGAATTTAAAACCCCACTTACAGCAGTAAAGAGATTATCTAGGCAGAAAATCAACAAGAAACAAGGGCCTTGAATGACACACTGGACCAGATGGGCTTAACAGCTATGTACAGAACATTCCATCCTAAAGCAGCAGAATACACATTATTTTTGTGTTCACATGGAACACTTTCCAGAATAGATCACATACAGGGTCACAAATCAGCTCTCAACAAATACAAAAAGATTGAGATCATACCATGCATATGTTCAGATAACTTTGTGAAACTTGAAGTGAAGCACACAAAAAATTTGGAAAGACTAAAAATACATGGAGGTTAAAGAATATCCTACTAAAGAATGAATGGGTTAACCAGGAAATTAAAGAAGACATTAACAAGTACATGGAAGCAAATGAAAATGAAAGCATGACAATCCAAAACCTTCAGGATGCAGCAAAGGCACTCATGAGAGGGAAGTATATTGCAATACAGATCTACCTCAAGAAGCAAGAAAGGCCTCAAATGCACAACCTAACCTCACACCTAAAGGAGCTAGAAAGTGAACAGCAAATAGCCTAAGGCCAAAAGAAGGAAACAAGTAAAGATTAGAACAGAAATAAACAATATAGAAACAAAAAACCAAATAGAACAGATCAATGAAACTATGAGCTGGTTCTTTAAAAGAATTAACAAAACTGGTAAACCCCTGACCAGACTTATCGAAAAGAAAAGATAAAAGACTCTAATAAATAAAATAACAAATGAGAGGGGAGAGGTCACAAACAACACATCAGAATGTAAACAATTATTAAAGAATATTATAAAAAATGATAAGCCAAAAAAATGGGAAATCTGGAAGAAATGGATAAATTCCCTGAAACATGCAAATAATCAAAACTGGAATAGGAAAAAATAGAAAATTTGAACAGGCCGATTACCAGCAATGAAATTGAAATAGTAATCAATTATCTCTCAACAAACAAAAGTCCAGGGCCAGATGGCTTTCTAGGGCATTTCTACCAGACTTTTAAAGAAGAGTTAATACATATTATTCTCAAACTGTTTCAAAAAACAGAAATGGAGGGAAAGGTTCCAAACTCATTGTATGAAGTCAGCATTATCTTGATAGTTTTTAAATTTTTTTAAACGTTTCTTTATTTTTGAGAGAGAGAGAGACAGACAGAATGTGAGGAGGGGAGGGGCAGAGAAAGAGGTAGACTGAAGCAGGATCCAGGCTCTAAGCTGTCCAACGTGGGGCTTGAACTCACAAACTGCAAGATCATGGCCTGAGCCAAAGTCAGGTGCTTAACTGACTAAGCCATCCAGGTGTCCACTGACTAAGCCATCCAGGTGCCCCTCGCATTACCTTGATTCTAAAACCAGAGGAAGACCCCACTAAAAAGGAGAATTACAGGGCAATATCCCTGATGAACTGGGATGCAAAAATTCTCAACAGGATGTTAGCAAATCAAATTCAACAGTACATTAAAAAATTTATTCACCCTGATCAAGTGGGATTAATCCTGGGCAAAGGGCTGGTTCGATATTTGCAAAACAATCAATGTGATATACCAGATTAATAAAAGAAAGGAAAAGAACTATACAATGCTCTCAATAAATGCAAAAAATTTTGACAAAATACAGCATCCTTTTTTGATAAAAACCCTCATGAAAATAGGGATAGAAGGAACATACCTCAACATCATAAAAGCCATTTATGAAAGTCCCACAGCTAACATCATCCTCAATGGTGAAAAACTGACAGCCTTTACCCCATGGTCAGGAACAAGACAAGGATGTCCACACTCACCATTACTATTTACCTTAGTACTGGAGGTCATAGCCACAGCAATCAAAGAAAAAGAAATAAAAGACATCCAAATCACCAGGGAAGAAGTCAATTCACTATTTGTAGATGACATGATATGTAGAAAAACCAAAAAACTCCAAAAAAATTTGCTAGAAAAAATAAATGAATTCAGCAAATTCACAGGATATAAAACCAACATACACAATTTGGTGGCTTTTCTATACACCAATAATGAAGAAAAAAAAAGGGAACCAAGGAATCGATCACATTTACAACTTCATCAAAAACAAGATACTGAGGCAGGGAAAGATGGCAGCATAGGAGGGAGATGGGCTCACCTTGTCCTGCTGATCACTTAGATTCCACCCACACCTGCCTAAATAACCCATAAAACTGGCAGAAGACTAACAGAACGGACTCTCCAGAGCCAAGCATAGACAAGAGACCCACGGGAAGAGGGTAAAAAGGGCAGAGAGGTGGTGCATGCTACACAGACTGGCGGGAGGGAGCCCCCCCCCTGCCCCCCCCCCCCGCCAAGGTGGAATCCTCGAGTCTGGCTTGCAAAAGCGGAGGGGCCAGACTGTGTGAGTTCAGAGAGCCAGCAGGATTTAACATCTAGAATGTTAAAAGTCAACAAGTCTGCTCTTGGAGAGTGGGGAGGGCGACAGGACACCGGGAGGGAGAGTTGTTGAGCCCGGAAAGACAAAGCTCAGCTTGACAGGGGAACAAAATCCCTCTCCCATCCTCCAGCCGTAATCCAAAAGGGAACCAGTTCCCATCACTGAACTTGCTTGCACCGCGCAGACACCCAACACTGTGCTTCTGTGGATCCATCACTCCGACAGGTCTGCCTACCTCCCGGTGTTGCAGGGCCCCTCCCACAGGGTACCAGTGAGGGCAAAGCAAGCTAAGCCTGCCACTGTGCACCTTGCAGATCCACCCCAGCTAATACACCAGATCCCATCAAAGCAGCACCACAAGTCTGGTGGTGTGCAAGTAGCCTAAACAAGGGCCACACCACTCCACAGTGAGTCCTGCCACTGGGAGAGGGGAAGATAAGGTACACCAGTCTGATTGTGGCCCCAGCGGTGGGCTGGGAACAGACATCGGGTCAGACTGCAGCCCCGCCCACCAACACAAGTTACTCCAGACAACACAGGGAAAGTGCTCTGCCATTCAGCATCACACTGAGGACTACCCAAAATGATGAAATGGAAGAACTCTCCTCAAAAGAAACTCTAGGAAGTAGCGAAAGCTAATGAATTGATCAAAAACGATTTAAGCAATATAATGGAACAAGAATTTAGAATAATAGTCATACAATTAATCGCTGGGCTTGAAAAAAGCATAGAGGACAGCAGAGAATCTATTGCTACAGAGATCAAGGGACTAAGAAATAGTCATGAGGAGCTAAAAATGCTATAAATGAGGTGAAAAATAAAATGGAGGCGACCACAGCTCGGATTGAAGGGGCAGAGGAGAGAATAGGTGAATTAGAAGATAAAATTATGGAAAAAGAGGAAGCTGAGAAAAAGAGAGATAAAAAAAAAATCCAGGAGTATGAGGGGAGAATTAGAGAACTAAGTGATGCAATCAAACAGAACAGTATCTATATCATAGGAATTCCAGAAGAGGAAGAGAGAGAGAAAGGGGCTGAAGGTGTACTTGAACAAATCATAGCTGAGAACTTCCCTCATCTGGGGAAGGAAAAAGGCACTGAAGTCCAAGAGGCACAGAGAACTCCCTTCAGACGTAACTTGAATCAATCTTCTGCATGACATATCATAGTGAATCTGGCAAAATACAAGGATAAACAAAAAATTCTGAAAGCAGCTAGGGATTAACACACTCTAACTTATAAAGGGAGACCCATAAGACTAGTGGCAGACCGATCTACTGAAACTTGGCAGGCCAGAATGGAATGGCAGGAAATTTTCAATGTGATGAACAGAAAAAATATGTAGCTGAGAATCCTTTATCCAGCAAGTCTGTCATTCAGAATAGAAGGAGAGATAAAGGTCTTCCCAAACAAACAAAAACTGAAGGAATTCATCACCACTAAATCAGCCCTACAAGAGATCCTAAGGGGTATTCTGTGAGTGAAATGTTGCAAGGACAACAAAGTATCAGAGACATCACTACAAGCATGACACCTACAGACATCACAATGACTTTAAACCCATATCTTTCTATAATAACACTGAATGTAAATAGACTAAATGCTCCAACCAAAAGACATAGGGTATCAGAAAGGATAGAAAAACAAGACCCATCTATTTGCTGTCTACAAAAGACTCATTTTAGACCTGAAGATACCTTCAGATTCAAAGTAAGGGGATGGAGGGAACTTTGGCAAGATGGTGGTGTAGGAGGACGCTGGGCTCACCGCGCGTCCTGCTGATCACTTAGATTCCACCTACACCTGCCTAAATAACCCAGAAAAACGCCAGAGGATTAGGAGAACGGAGTTGCCGGAGCCAAGCGCAGACGAGAGGCCCACGGAAGAGGGTAGGAAGGGCGGCGAGGCGGTGCGCGCTCCACGGACTGGCGGGAGGGAGCCGGGGCGGAGGGGCGGCTCGCCGGCCAAGCAGAGCCCCCGAGTCTGGCTTGCAAAAGCGGAGGGGCAGGGCAGACTGTGTTCCAACAGCAAGCGCAACTTAGCGTCTGGGAGGTCATAAGTTAACAGCTCTGCTCGGAAAGCGGGAAGGCTGGAGGACCAAGGGAGGGAGAGCTGCTGAGCCCCCGGAACAGAGCTCACTTTGGTGGGGAACAAAGGCGCTCGCCAGCGCCATCTCCCCCGCCCATCCCCCAGCCAAAATCCCAAAGAGAACCAGTTCCTGCCAGGGAACTTGCTCGCTCCGCACAAACACCCAACTCTGCGCTCTGCAGAGCCAAACCTCCGGCAGCGGATCTGACTCCCTCCTGCTGCCACAAGGGCCCCTCCTGAAGTGGATCACCTAAGGAGAAGCGAGCTAAGCCTGCCCCTCCTGCCCCCGTGCACCTTGCCTACCCATCCCAGCTAATACGCCAGATCCCCAGCACCACAAGCCTGGCAGTGTGCAAGTAGCCCAGACGGGCCACGCCACCCCATAGTGAATCCCACCCCTAGGAGAGGGGAAAAGAAGGCACACACCAGTTTGACTGTGGCCCCAGTGGTGGGCTGGGGGCAGACATCAGGTCTGACTGCGGCCCCGCCCACCAACTCCAGTTATACACCACAGCACAGGGGAAGTGCCCTGCAGGTCCTCACCATGCCAGGGACTATCCAAAATGACCAAGCGGAAGAATTCCCCTCAGAAGAATCTCCAGGAAATAACAACAGCTAATGAGCTGATCAAAAAGGATTTAAATAATATAACAGAAAGTGAATTTAGAATAATAGTCATAAAATTAATCGCTGGGCTTGAAAACAGTATACAGGACAGCAGAGAATCTCTTGCTACAGAGATCAAGGGCCTAAGGAACAGTCACGAGGAGCTGAAAAACGCTTTAAATGAAATGCAAAACAAAATGGAAACCACCACGGCTCGGATTGAAGAGGCAGAGGAGAGAATAGGTGAACGAGAAGATAAAGTTATGGAAAAAGAGGAAGCTGAGAAAAAGAGAGATAAAAGAATCTAGGAGTATGAGGGGAAAATTAGAGAACTAAGTGATACACTAAAAAGAAATAATATACGCATAATTGGTATCCCAGAGGAGGAAGAGAGAGGGAAAGGTGCTGAAGGGGTACTTGAAGAAATAATAGCTGAGAACTTCCCTGAACTGGGGAAGGAAACAGGCATTGAAATCCAAGAGGCACAGAGAACTCCCTTCAGACGTAACTTGAATCGATCTTCTGCACGACATATCATAGTGAAACTGGCAAAATACAAGGATAAAGAGAAAATTCTGAAAGCAGCAAGGGGTAAACGTGCCCTCACATATAAAGGGAGACTTATAAGACTCGTGACTGATCTCTCTTTTGAAACTTGGCAGGCCAGAAAGAATTGGCACGAGATTTTCAGGGTGCTAGACAGAAAAAATATGCAGCCGAGAATCCTTTATCCAGCAAGTCTGTCATTTAGAATAGAAGGAGAGATAAAGGTCTTCCCAAACAAACAAAAACTGAAGGAATTTGTCACCACTAAACCAGCCCTACAAGAGATCCTAAGGGGGACCCTGTGAGACAAAGTACCAGAGGCATCACTACAAGCATAAAACATACAGACATCACAATGACTCTAAACCCATATCTTTCTATAATAACACTGAATGTAAATGGATTAAATGCGCCAACCAAAAGACATAGGGTATCAGAATGGATAAAAAAACAAGACCCATCGATTTTCTGTCTACAAGAGACTCATTTTAGACCTGAGGACACCTTTAGATTGAGAGTGAGGGGATGGAGAACTATTTATCATGGAACTGGAAGCCAAAAGAAAGCTGGAGTAGCCATACTTACATCAGACAAACTAGACTTTAAATTAAAGGCTGTAACAAGAGATGAAGAAGGACATTATATAATAGTTACAGGGTCTATCCATCAGGAAGAGCTAACAATTATAAATGTCTATGCGCCGAATACCGGAGCCCCCAAATATATAAAACAATTACTCATAAACATAAGCAACCTTATTGATAAGAATGTGGTAATTGCAGGGGACTTTAACACCCCACTTACAGAAATGGATAGATCATCTAGACACACGGTCAATAAAGAAACAAGGGCCCTGAATGAGTCATTGGATCAGATGGACTTGACAGATATATTTAGAACTCTGCATCCCAAAGCAACAGAATATACTTTCTTCTCAAGTGCACATGGAACATTCTCCAAGATAGATGATATACTGGGTCACAACCAGCCCTTCATAAGTTTACAAGAATTGAAATTATACCATGCATACTGTCAGACCACAATGCTATGAAGCTTGAAATCAACCACAGAAAAAAGTCTGGAAAACCTCCAAAAGCATGGAGGTTAAAGAACACCCTACTAACGAATGAGTGGGTCAACCAGGAAATTAGAGAAGAAATTAAAAAATATATGGAAACAAACGAAAATGAAAATACAACAATCCAAACGCTTTGGGACGCAGCGAAGGCAGTCCTGAGAGGAAAGTACATTGCAATCCAGGCCTATCTCAAGAAACAAGAAAAATCCCAAATACAAAATCTAACAGCACACCTAAAGGAACTAGAAGCAGAACAGCAAAGGCAGCCTAAACCCAGCAGAAGAAGAGAAATAATAAAGATCAGAGCAGAAATAAACAATATAGAATCTAAAAAAACTGTAGAGATCCCAATCAAAATTGCACCAGCATTCTTCTCGAAACTAGAACAAGCAATCCTAAAATTCATATGGAACCACAAAAGGCCCCGAATAGCCAAAGGAATTTTGAAGAAGAAGACCAAAGCAGGAGGCATCACAATCCCAGACTTTAGCCTCTACTACAAAGCTGTCATCATCAAGACAGCATGGTATTGGCACAAAAACAGACACATAGACCAATGGAATAGAATAGAAACCCCAGAACTAGACCCACAAACATATGGCCAACTCATCTTTGACAAAGCAGGAAAGAACATTCAATGGAAAAAAGACAGTCTCTTTAACAAATGGTGCTGGGAGAACTGGACAGCAACATGCAGAAGGTTGAAACTAGACCACTTTCTCACACCATTCACAAAAATAAACTCAAAATGGATAAAGGACCTGAATGTGAGACAGGAAACCATCAAAACCTTAGAGGAGAAAGCAGGAAAAGACCTCTCTGACCTCAGCCGTAGCAATCTCTTACTCGACACATCCCCAAAGGCAAGGGAATTAAAAGCAAAAGTGAATTACTGGGACCTTATGAAGATAAAAAGCTTCTGCACAGCAAAGGAAACAACCAACAAAACTAAAAGGCAACCAACAGAATGGGAAAAGATATTCGCAAATGACATATCGGACAAAGGGCTAGTATCCAAAATCTATAAAGAGCTCACCAAACTCCACACCCGAAAAACAAATAACCCAGTGAAGAAATGAGCAGAAAATATGAATAGACACTTCTCTAAAGAAGACATCTGGATGGCCAACAGGCACATGAAAAGATGTTCAGCGTCGCTCCTTATCAGGGAAATACAAATCAAAACCACACTCAGGTATCACCTCACGCCAGTCAGAGTGGCCAAAATGAACAAATCAGGAGACTATAGATGCTGGTGAGGATGTGGAGAAACGGGAACCCTCTTGCACTGTTGGTGGGAATGCAAATTGGTGCAGCCACTCTAGAAAACAGTGTGGAGGTTCCTCAGAAAATTAAAAATAGACCTACCCTATGACCCAGCAATAGCACTGCTAGGAATCTACCCAAGGGATACAGGAATATTGATGCATAGGGCCACTTGTACCCCAATGTTCATAGCAGCACTCTCAACAATAGCCAAATGATGGAAAGAGCCTAAATGTCCACCAACTGATGAATGGATAAAGAAATTGTGGTTTATATACACAATGGATTACTACGTGGCAATGAGAAAAAATGAAATATGGCCTTTTGTAGCAACGTGGATGGAACTGGAGAGTGTGATGCTAAGTGAAATAAGCCATACAGAGAAAGACAGATACCATATGGTTTCACTCTTATGTGGATCCTGAGAAACTCAACAGAAACCCATGGGGGAGGGGAAGGAAAAAAAAAAGAGGTTAGAGTGGGAGACAGCCAAAGCATAAGAGACTCTTAAAAACTGAGAACTGAGGGTTGATGGGGGGTGGGTGATGGGTATTGAGGAGGGCACCTTTTGGGATGAGCACTGGGTGTTGTATGGAAACCAATTTGTCAATAAATCTCATATTAAAAAAAAACAAAGTAAGGGGATGGAGAACTCTCTATCATGCTACTGGAAGTCAAAAGAAAGCTGGAGTAGCCAAACTTATATCAGACAAACTAGACTTTAAATTAAAGGCTATAACAAGAGATGAAGAAGGGCATTATATAATAATTACAGGGTCTAGCCATCAGGAAGAGCTAACAATTAGAAATGTTTATGCACCGAGTATGGGATCCCCCAAATATATAAAACAATTCATCACAAACATAAGCAACCTTATTGATAACAATGCAGTAACTGCAGGGGACTTTAATACTCCACTTACATCAATGGATAGATCATCTAGACACAGGATCAATAAAGAAACAAGGGCCCTGAATGATACGTTGGATCAGATGGACTTGACAGATATATTTAGAACTCTGCATCCCAAAGCAACAGAATATACTTTCTTCTCGAGTGCACATGGAACATTCTCCAAGATAGATCACATACTGGGTCACAAAACAGGCTTTAATAAGTATACAAGAATTGAGATCATACCATGCATACTTTAAGACCACAATGCTATGAAACTTGAAATCAACCACAGGAAAACGTCTGGAAAACGTCCAAAAGTATGGAGGTAAAGAACACCCTACTAAAGAAAGAGTGGGTCAACCAGACAATTAGAGAAGAAATTTAAAAATATATGGAAACAAATAAAAGTGAAAATACAACAATCCAAACCCTTTGGGATGCAGCAAAGGCAGTCCTGAGAGGAAAATACATTGCAATCCAGGCCTATCTCAAGAAACAAGAAAAATCCCAAATACAAAATCTAACAGCACACCTAAAGGAACTAGAAGAAGAAAAGCAAAGACAACCCAAACCCAGCAGAAGAAGAGAAATAATAAAGATCAGAGCAGAAATAAACAGTATAAAATCTAAAAAAAAAACTGTAGAGCAGATTAACGAAACCAAGAGTTGGTGTTTTGAAAAAAATAAACAAAATTGATAAACCTCTAGCCATGCTTCTCAAAAAGAAAAGGGAGATGACCCAAATAGATAAAATCATGAATGAAAATGGAATTATTACAACCAATCCCTCAGAAATACAAGCAATTATCAGGGAATAGTATGAAAAATTATATGCCAACAAACTGGACAACCTGGAAGAATTCGACAAATTCCTAAGCACCCACACACTTCCAAAACTCAATCAGGAGGAAATAGAAAGCTTGAACAGACCCATGACCAGCGAATAAATCGAATCAGTTATCAAAAATCTCCCAACAAATAAGAGTCCAGGGCCAGATGGCTTCCCTGGGGAGTTCTACCAGACACTTAAAGCAGAGATTATACATATCCTTCTCAAGCTATTCCAAAAAATAGAAAGGGAAGGAAAACTTCCAGACTCATTCTATGAAACCAGCAATACTGTGATATCCAAACCAGATAGGAACCCAGTAAAAAAAGAGAACTACAGGCCAATATCCCTGATGAATATGGAGGCAAAAATTCTCAATAAGATACTAGCAAATCAAATTCAACAGCATATAAAAATAATTATTCACCATGATCAAGTGGGATTCATTCCTGGGATGCAGGGCTGGTTCAACATTCACCAATAAATCAATACGATACATCACATTAATAAAAGAACCATATGATCCTGTCAATCGATGTAGAAAAGGCATTTGACAAAATTCAGCACCCTTTCTTAATAAAAACCCTCGAGAAAGTCGGGATAGAAGGAACGTACTTAAACATCATAAAAGCCATTTATGAAAAGCCCACAGCTAATATCATCCTCAATGGGGAAAAATTGAGAGCTGTCCCCTGAGATCAGGAACGTGACAGGGATGTCCACTCTTACCTCTCTTGTCTAACATAGTGTTGGAAGTGCTAGCATCAGCAATCAGACAACAAAAGGAAATCAAAGGCATCAAAATTGGCAAAGATGAAGTCAAGCTTTCGCGTTTTGTAGATTACATGATATTATACATGGAAAACCCGATAGACTCCACCAAAAGTCTGCTAGAACTGATACATGAATTCAGCAAAGTCGCAGGATACAAAATCAATGTACAGAAATCAGTTGCATTCTTATACACTAATAATGAAGCAACAGAAAGACAAATAAAGAAACTGATCCCATTCACAATTGCACCAAGAAGCATAAAATACCTAGGAATAAATCTAACCAAAGAGGTAAAAGATCTGTATGTTGAAAACTATAGAAAGCTTATGAAGGAAATTGAAGAAGATATAAAGAAATGGAAAAACATTCTGTGCTCATGGATTGGAAGAATAAATATTGTTAAAATTTCAATACTACCTAAAGCAATCTACACATTCAATGCATGCCCAATCAAAACTGCACCAGAATTCTTCTCGAAGCTAGAACAAGCAATCCTAAAATTTGTATGGAAGCACAAAAGACCCTGAATAGCCAAAGTAATTTTGAAGAAGACCAAAGTGGGAGGCATCACAATTCCAGACTTTAGCCTCTACTACAAAGCTGTCATCATCAAGACAGCATGGTATTGGCACAAAAACAGACACATAGACCAATGGAATAGAAGAGAAACCCCAGAATTAGAGCCACAAAAGTGTGGCCAACTCATCTTTGACAAAGCAGGAAAGAAAATGACAGGAAAGGAAAAAAGACAGTCTCTTTAACAAATGGTGCTGGGAGAGCTGGACAGCAACATGCAGAAGAATGAAACTAGACCGCTTTCTTACATCATTCACAAAAATAAACTCAAAATGGATAAAGGACCTGAATGTGAGACAGGAAACCATCAAAACCCTAGAGGAGAAAGCAGGCAAAAACCTCTCTGACCTCAGCTGCAGCAATTTCTTACTTGACACATCCCCAAGGACAAGGGAATTAAAAGCAAAAATGAACTATTGGGACCTCATGAAGATAAAAAGCTTCTGCACTGCAAAGGAAACAGTCAACAGAACTAAAAGGCCACCAATGGAATGGGAAAAGATATTTGCAAATGACATATTGGAGAAAGGGCTAGTATCCAAAATCTAAAAAGTACTCACCAAACTCCACACCCCAAAAAATAAATAATCCAGTGAAGTCATGGGCAGAAGACATGAATAGACACTTCTCTAAAGAAGACATCCAGATGGCCAACAGGCACATTAGAAGATGCTCAAAGTCACTCCTCATCAGAGAAATACAAATCAAAACCACACTCAGACACCACCTCACATCAGTCAGAGTGGCTAAAATGAACAAATCAGGAGACTATAGATGCTGGCGAGGATGTGGAAAAACGAGAACCCTCGTGCATTTGGTGGGAATGCAAACTGGTGTAGCCTCTCTGGAAAACAGTGTGGAGGTTCCTCAAAAAATTAAAAATAGATGTACCCTGTTACCCAGCAATAACACTGCTAGGAATTTACCCAAGGGATACAGGAGTGCTGATGCATAGGGGCACTTGTACCCCAATATTTATAGCAGCACTTTCAACAATAGCCAAATTATGGGAAGAGCCTAAATGTCCATCAAGTGATGAATGGATAAATAAGTTGTGGTTTATATACACAATGAAATACCACGTGGCAATGAGAAAGAATGAAGTATGGCCTTTTGTAGCAATGTTCATGGAATTGGAGAGTGTTATGCTAAGTGAAATAAGTCATATAGAGAAAGACAGATACCGTATGTTTTCATTCTATGTGGATCCTGAGAAACTTAACAGAAACCCATGGGGGAGGCGAAGGGAAAAAAAAGGTTAGAGAGGGAGGGAGCCAAAACATAAGAGATTCTTAAAAAGTGAGAACGGAGGGGCGCCTGGGTGGCGCAGTCGGTTAAGCGTCCGACTTCAGCCAGGTCACGATCTCGCGGTCCCGGAGTTGGAGCCCCGCGTCGGGCTCTGGGCTGATGGCTCAGAGCCTGGAGCCTGTTTCCGATTCTGTGTCTCCCTCTCTCTCTGCCCCTCCCCCGTTCATGCTCTGTCTCTCTCTGTCCCAAAAATAAATAAACGTTCAAAAAAAATTTAAAAAAAAGTGAGAACTGAGAGTTGTTGGGGGGTGGGAGGGAGGGGAGGGTGGGTGAGGGGTGTTGAGGAGGGCACCTGTTGAGACGAGCACTGGGTGTTGTGTGGAAACCAATCTGACAATAAATTTCATATTAAAAAAATATAATAAGATACCTAGGAATAAACCTAACCAAAGAGGTAAAAGATCTGCACTCTGAAAACTATAGAACACTGATGAACGAAATTGAAGAGGACACAAAGAAATGAAAAAGCATTCCATGCTCATGGATTGGAAGGGAAAACATTGTTAAAATGTCTATACTACCCAAAGAAATCTACACGTTTTATGCAATCTCTATCAAAATGCCACCAGCATTTTCACAGACCTAGAACAAGTAATCCTAAAATTTGTATGGAACCACAAAAGACCCCAAATAGGTAATATAATCCTGAAAAGGAAAATAAAAACTGAAGGGATAACAATTTTAGATTTCAAGTTATACTATAAAGGTGTAGTGTCAAAACAGCATGGCACTGGCACAAAAACACACACATGGATCAATGGAACAGAGTATAAAACTGAGAAATGGACCCACAACTACATGGTCATCTCAACTTCAACAAAGCAGGAAAGAATATCCAATGGAAAAAAGACAGTCTCATCAACAAATGGTGTTAGAAAAACTACAGCAACATGGAAAAGAATAAAACTGGACCACTTTCTTACACCATACACAAAAACAGTAAAACTGGATGAAAGACCTAAATGTGATACAAGAAACCATCCAAATCCTAGAGGAGAACATAGTCAGTGATCTCTTTGACATTGGCCATAGCAACTTCTTAGTAGACATGTCACTGGAGGCAAGGGAAACAAAAGCATACAGGAACTATTGGGAATTCAACAAGATGAAAAAACTTCTGCACAGTGAGAGAAACAATAAACGAAACTAAAAGTCAACCTATGGAGTGGGAGAAGATGTTTGCAAACAACGTATGTGAAAAAGGGTTAATATACAAAATTTATAAAGAATTTATCGAGCTCAACACCCTCCCCCCAAAAAACCCAGTTAAGAAATGAGCAGAAGACATTAATAGGCACTTTTCTAAAGAACACATCTACATGGAAAATAGACACATGAAAAGATCCTCAACATAACTCATCATCAGGGAAATATAAATCAAAACCATGATGAGATACCACCTCATATCTGTCAGAATGGCTAAAATGAACAACACAAGCAACAACAGGTGTTGGCACAGATGCAGAGAAAGAGGAACCCTCTTGCACCGTTGGTGGAAATGCAAACTAGTGCAGCCCCTCTGGAGAAGAGTATGGACATTCCTCAAAATGTGAAAAATAGAACTACCCTATGATCCAGCAATTGCACTACTAGGTATTTACCCAAAGGATACAGAAATACAGATGCAAAGGTGTGCATCCACCCCAATGTTTATTTTAGCATTATCAACAATAGCCAAACTATGGAGAAAGCCGAAATGTCTATCAACTGATGAATGGATAAAGAAGATGTGGTATATGTAAAGTGGAATATTACTCAGCCATCAAAAAGAATAAAATGTTGCCATTTGCAGTGACATGAATGGATGTAGAGTATATTATGCTAACTGAAATAAGTCAGTTGGAGAATGACAAATATATAATTTAACTCATATGTGTAATTAAAATAAAAACAAAACAGAGGAAAATTTGGGAGGGGAGGAAAAGAGAGAGGGAAACAAACCATAAGAGACTCATGTTTGTTATGAGAACAAAGTTATGGTTGATGGAAAGAGGTGGGTGGTAGGTGGACTATATGGGTGATGGGTATTAAGGAGGGCACTTATGATGAGCACTGGGTGTTATATGTAAGTGATGAATCAGTGAATTCTACTCCTGAAGCCAAATTTTCCCTGTATGTTAACTAACTAGAATTTAAATAAAAATTTCAAGAGAAAAAATAAAAATAAAGGGCACACTTATCTTGATGATTAGTAATTAATACATGGAACTGTTGATTCATTATATTGTACATATGAAACTGAAAAAGAACTGTATGTTAACTACCCTAGAATTCAAATTTTAAAATTACTATTAAAATGGCACCTGTGTGGCCCAGTTGGTTGAGCATCCAACTTCAGCTCGGGTCATGATCTCAACGTTCATGAGTTCGAGCCCTGCACTGGGCTCTGTGCTGACAGCACAGCCTGGAGCCTGCTTAGGATTCTGGGTCTCTTCTCTCTCTGCTCCTCCCCTACTTTATTAAAAAATGAATAAATGTTAAAAATTTTTTAATTACTATTAAAAATGTGTTCTTATTTATAATAGCTATTTTAAGGTCCAGTGTGATAATCGAAATCTTGCCTCATCTCAAATTTTCTTTATTTTGGCTGTTATTTTTGAAATGGGTCATTTCTTTGCATACCTATTAATTTTTATATTATTCTGTGTATTTTAGATTTTGTATGTTAAGAGTCTGTATTTTCCTTTCTTCTATAGGAGATTACCAGGACTTATTCTGGCAATCAGTTAATTTACCAGTGGATCAGTTTGAAGCTTTTAATGATTGCTTTTAAACTTTATTAGAGGATGTGTAGTGTAACTGTTTCTCTAGGGCTTTAGTAATCCAAATCCTAAGGCCTGGTTTTTCTAGAGCAATCATTGAATACTGCTAGTGTCATTATGTTCTCTATAACCCAGCATGTCAGAACTATGCCTTCTAGTACTGTGTGATTTAGTAAATGGTGCTGTATTACCATTAATTTCATGATTTTCTAATAATTGTTCATGTCTAGGTTTCATGGAGTCACACAGTTTGCAAGTCTACCTCAGATTATTTTTCCCAATGATTAGAATTGATTTTTATGCACATTTCTGGAGCTTGTTCTCTGGGGTTCTCTTTTCTAGCATCTGACACATAAATATCAGCAGGCCATACAGTCATGAACTCTGATCTCTCTCATCAAAGTTGAATGTGACACTGTGTTCAGCTTGAGCACCACCTTCCCTCACCACAGTTTGAAAACTGCCCTGCACTAGAAAGCCATAAAGATTGTAAATCTCACCACTGTACCGAAGCTGGAAAATTTTTGCCTCATATATTTTGACCAGTTTTATAATTGTTTAAAGTCAGAAGTATTGCCCAATATCAATTGCTCAACCATGGCCAATTTGAAGCTTTATCAGTTAGTTTTATGTTCTTCATGGCACTTAACCCTGACAGGGTCATATTTATTTATTTTTTATATTTGTTTTTCAGATCTAATGTTTAGAATTCAGAGTAGTTTCTGACATTTCATATGCACTCAGTAGTCAAATTCTGATGCATTGATGAATAAATGAAGAAAGTTATCTGTAGTAGTTTATGTATTTATTTCCATCTGAGACATCACATCTTTCTTCAAAGGAGTGACTTTTTTTTTTTTTATCATTATTACCAGTGCCAAGCAGTCACTGGCCCACGGGTAGTGTTAATTGTTCATTTTCTCTCTGTCATAGAGACATAGAGAGAGAGAAACCAAATAGCTATATATATATATATATATATATATATATATATATATAGACAGAGAGAGAGAGAGAGAGAGAGAGAGAGAGAGAGAGACAGAGAGAGAGAGAGACAGAGAGAGAGAGAGAGAGTTTTAAATTAATTTTAAATGAATGAGTAATGAATAAATTCATAATGACAATTTAGCCAAGGAGTTGTTTCTTGAAAATGGAGCATTGTTGCAAAAAAAAAGAAAAAAGAAAAAGAATAAAAACCTTATTACACAGAAGGAACCAAGTGATATGCTTTATGCTGAAAGTGAAGATAGAGAAGTCAAAATTGAGTGAGGAAAAAAATGAAAATGAATTAGAATTTTCTATAATCAAAAAAAGCAGAAGAAAAGGTAGTGCAATATCCACAATATTTTCTTCTATGTCCATTTATGAAGAGCTTTAGAATTAAAGAAATTAGATAATCTCAAAACAATTTATAATATATATAATAAAAAATAAAATTGACTAGTTTATGTGTATTTAGGTATAGATAATTTATATACGTAAAGTTTTTTTAGTAGTTTTAGGTTTACAGAAATATTAAGCCTAAAGTACAGAGTTTCCATTTAATGCCACCTCCCTTCAACACAGTTTCCCGTATTATTCACATCTTGTCATGCTTTAGTGCATTTGTTAAAATTAATGAACAAGTATTCATATATTTGTATTAACTAAATTCTATAGTTTACATTAGGGTTCACACTTTGTGTAATGGCATATGTCCACCATTAGTGTGCCATACAGAATATATTCAGTGCTCGAAAAGTCCAGTGTTCCACCTATTTATCCCTCCCTCCTTCCCCTATCCCATAGCAACCAGACATATTTTTACTGTCTCTATAGTTTTGCCCTTCCCAGCATGTCATATAGTTGGAATCATACACTGTGTAGCCTTTTCAGAGTGGCTTCTTTCACTTAGCAATATGCATTCAAGGTTCTTCTTTTGTCTTTTCATGGCTTGATAGCTCATTTCTTTTTATCACTGAATAATATGCCACTGTATAGATGTATCACAAGTTTTTTTAATCCATTCAATTGAAGGAGATCTTTGTTGCTTTCAAATGTTGGCAAATATAAATAAAGCTGCTTTAAGCATTTATGTGAAGGTTTTTGTGTGGACACAAGTTTTTAACTCATTTGGGTAAAGAGCAAGGACTGTTACTGCTGGATTGTATAGTAAATTTAGTTGTGTAAAAAATTCTCAAACTTCCATCCAAAGTAGCTATGATGTTTTGCATTCCCACCAACAGCGAATGAGTTTCTGTTGCTCTACATCTTTGCCAGCTTTGGTGTTGTCAGTGTTTTTGAGTTCAGCCATTCTAGTAAGTGCATTGAGGTAGCTTGCTGTTGTTTTAGTTAGCAATTCCTTAAGGACATATAATGTTGAGCATCTTTTCATATGTTTATGTTCCATCTGTGTATCTTTGTGAGGTGTCTGTTCAGATCTTTCCCCCCTTTTTTAATTGGGTAATTTATTTTCTTGTTTAGTTTTAAGTACTTGTTCATTGTATATTCTTGATAAAAGTACTTTCTTAGATATGTTATTTGCAAACATTTTCTCCTAGTTTGGAGCTCTCTTTTCATTCTCTTCACAGGGTCTTTTGAAGAATGGAAGTTTTCAATATTAACGAAGTCTAACTTTTAAATCTTTTTCTTTCATAGATCTAGCTTTTGGTGGTGTATCTAAAAACTCATCACCAAACCCAAGGTCAAAACTATATTTTTATAGACCAGTTAGTGTCATGTTCATTGTTTTCGATAAAAACTGGCTTTCACTCTCTAAATCTTATGGAATATTTTCAAAGATTTGAACAGCTCTTAAAGTATGTTAAGAATCAAATGCTATTTCCTAAATGCTTAATTTAAGCTAATAATAACAAGATATTTTATGCTTTCTATAAATTTGAATAATCAATGGTATCTTTCTTTATTTTTCTTACTTGAAACAATGACCCCAAATTCAACAAAACCGCGTAAATTCACTGTAAACATTTCTCCAATCCTAAAAGATATTGACAGAAGTTCTAAATTTTTTTAAGTTGACACCCTATTACAAGATTTTAAGGTAATTAAATTTGATTATCATATATTTAACACAAAAGTAACATGTTTGAAACACTGAAATTCATTCACTTTCATTTTCAGTGCTATGACTAATAACAAAAAATAATAAGAAAAAATAAACTGATAGAGTGGTTTGAGATTAAATAGCTTTATATATATTCCCCCTCTTTGGAATCCAAGTCTCACATTTATAGCATTAACAAAGGCTTTCATTTTCACAGTCCATGAGGCGATTTACAAATTATAAATAAAATACTTTAGTGTCTGCTGAAGGGCGGCTATCTCAAGCAAGTAAAAGGTACAGCAGGCTGGCAAGAAAGCTTTACATGAGGATGCTTTGACATCATAGTAAAAAACCCTAAAACTGGGGAATATATGTTTAATTGTTTAAAATAAGATGTCGTCAGGATGGAGTTGGATATTTATCAAGAGGTCATGATCACTCTAATAAAGTGTTAGAACATTTGGTTTTGTATAGAAGTGCTTAAATTATTACTATGGTAAAATTTATAAAAGTATCATATTTCTCTCACTTCATCAACAGAGTACTACTTTTTAAAAAATTCTCAACAATATTTACCTCAAATGTACAAAGATGTTTAGGTTCACAGGACCTAACTCCATAGGAACTTATACTCCACAGGAACTTACTATGCTATGACTTTACATATGCACTGTTTTTCTGCTTTTGCTGAGATACAGCATTAGAAGCCTAGAAAATTAATTTTGGAAATATTCATTTAACCAAGATTTTAGGTTGCCTAGTATTTAACATTACAATAGTCTACTTTCATTATATAGATCAGTGGATATAGAAAACTTCAGAGAGGGGCACCTGGTGGCTCAGTCAATTGAGTGTCTGACTCTTGATTTTGGCTCAGGTCATGATCTCCAGGTTCATGAGATGGAGCCCCATGTCAGGCTCCATGCTCACAGCATGGAGTCTGCTTGGAATTCCCTTTCTCCTTTCTCTCTACCCCTCTCCTGCTCTTTCTCTCTCTTTCTCAAAATGAACAAATAAACATTAAAAAAAGAAAACTCCATAGAAAAGGGGAATGAGTCAAATACAATTCAGTTTCTCCCTGAAGTGCAAAGACCTGACATCCAAATGTCGTACACACATCCAAAGCCTATAAATCACTGCTCAATCTCCTGCATCACATTCAGGAGTAAAAATGGTTGGCATAGGAATTATTTATTGGAACGTTTTTTCCTCAAAACCCTTCCTTTCATTCCTATCAGAGAAATTGTATATGTGGTATTTATATGTTCAAATATCATTCTCAAATGTATCAGCTGTATCTGAATTAGGAGGTGATTTTGCTTTGGCTTAAAATCAGGCAATTTTGCTTTGGATTGATCCTGATTATCTGTTTCTGATGACCTTCAGTACTCAGTGTGCTTTAGTACTTGCTTCAAGTACAGGTTTTGAAATTACCTATTGTCTTGATTGCCTTAGTGTACAGAAAGCATGCCATACTCCTTTTGGGGTCCCAGTAGACCATGCAAAGTCAATGGCCTGTCTACCAAAGTTCTTAGAGTTGAAACATCAGAATAACTATCACTGTACTCCATGCATCTGTCAGGAGAGATCCGTTTTAGGAAGACTGAATTTTCATTGCCAAGATTTGCACTGGGCTCCCTGACCCAGGACCTGCCCTATTCCATAGAATATGTCTGTGAATCTGCCTGTCTCATTCTGCTATGGGACAGAATGCTGAATTCTGGCAGAGTGCAAGCATGGTGATATCAAATTATGAAACTATTATGTAAATCATTACATTAGCCCTTCCCCAAAACTATTAAAAAACATTGTAGAAAAGATTTTCTCCTTTATTTGTATTTTCTCATTAAATTTGGAAAATTTCTTTCCACGGAATTGTATCTCAAATCTAATCAACAGCTCTTAGAAACTGTGGCATTTTGTATCACTAAGATAAATAAGTGTATAAATGAATAAGTAAATAGTTTTGGCTTATGTAAAAATATAACATGAACTACTTACTAATTTTAAATTTATATTTGGTGGATCTTCAGGTTAATTTTTCTACCTTCCATGTGACTCAAAGTTCAAATATCACCTTTACCATTAATAATAGCAATATTCCAACACTTTGCTATAATTTTGATTGTCAGCACTCATGTGCCTTGATTTTTCTATTGTCATTACTCCTTCGAATAAATGATACTTCAATCCATTTTGAGTTTAAATTAGTTTTTTACTATGGCCTATAAAATTATGTTCCCTATCTATACCCAAGTGTATATATATATATATATATATATATATATATATATATATAATCTATCCATCTATATAATATATAGTATTATATATTAACATATAATATATATTACCCTTGGCTTAATTATTCCTGCTTATTCTGGTGAAAAAGTCAAAGCAATTCACATAGTTGTGATAACCTACACTTATATAATAATTATATGTTGCATATAATAATGAGGATTAACTGTCAATGTGCATATATTAATTATACGAATTCATATTTGAAAATGTGCCCGCTCACTAAAATTTATGTGTAACCCCAAAATCAATACTTGCAGATTTCACAGTCATTTGTGGACATGTGCAGAGAAAATTTTTAATCAGTCAGTGTGCATCTTCCCAGCTGTGATTGAACAAGGTCATACTCTGCCTTATTTTAGTTCTCATACTGTAAAGAAGTGTCCTTACTACAGTCTATTCAGTGTCACCTTTCCTTATTTTGTGCTTTTTTTTTGTTGGTTATATTGTTTAAAATGGCCCCCAAGCATAATGTTAAAGAGTTGTCTAGCGTTACTAAGTGCAAGAAAGCTGTGATGTGCCTTACAGATAAAATAAGTATGTTAGATAAGGTTTGTTCAAGCATGAGGTATAGAAATGGTTACTGTGAGTTCAATTTTAATGGATCAACCATAGATATTAGATAAGGTGTCTTATCTAATATAAACACACAGAAGCACACATCAAACAAGGTTATTTATTGATCAGTTGATGAAAATGTGAGCAGAGGTTTGTAGGAACCAAACTATGTATTTTGCCTAGAAGCAATGGTTCAATATTCACTAATTCAGCATTTGTAGAGAAGTTATATAACATAACTACCATGAAAAATAAGTGAGTGTATATGCAGGGAGAATGAGACAAGGATCTCTGTCTTGTTTCATATTAGTTGCTCTGTATTCACCTTGGGAAAACAAAGCAAATCTGCTTTCTATCTACACAGTGAAAAGGAGAAAGGAAATCTTTAGAAATTGGAACTTTCCTTAAAGCTCCCTATTCCCACTCCTTCTGACAACCAGTGAATAGATTTATGTTTTAGAATTATCATGAGAAAACTGTTTCAGCCCTAAGGCAGAGGAGGACACTAAAGTTTTGAGTTTAAGAAGTTGAAGAGCTCAAGCTTGTATGTGACTTCTATGATATACACAGGAAGGGGACTGTGGTGAAAGGAGCTTATGCTCAGCTTACACACAACAACCTAGGATGTGGCCAGGTCTCTAATGTGACAATGGGAGGATGACCTTGATTTGGATACTAAACATGAGTGGATCCAAAAAAAGATTTTCATGGTCAAGTGTGACAAGGACACAATGGAGCTCCCTACCATTAATGGCCTTCTTGCCATTAAGTAGATAGCTAATAAAGGTTAGGACAAATCATGTGGAGGGGGGACCACAGCAGCTTGAACATGAGAGACAGCTATTCCCCCCAATTTTTAACACTTCTTTTACTATTTTACATACTGTTCAAGCCCTCCAGGACTTCTGTGTGGCACTAGTGGATTCTAGGCTAACTTGGTCTATTAAAACTTATATATATATATATATATATATATATATATATATAACATATATAACATTATATATATATATAGTGTTGTATATATATATAGTGTTATATATATATATATATATATATATATATATATATAACAATCATTGTCCTAGAAAATTGTATAGCAAAATTATACTCATGTAAACTTGTGTCTCTATTTATATTGTTCATTTTTTTAAAGATTTTATTTTTAAGTACTCTCTACACCTGACATGGGCTCAAACCTACCACCCCAAGATCAAGACTCACAATCTGTACCAACTGAGCCAGCTAGGTGCCCTAGTTCTTTGTCTTTCAAGTTTATTTTAGCCATTTTTTCTTCAGTCTCATCAACTTTTAAAGTCGATAAACTGGAAGCTTTTTCTTGTTGAAAATATAGAGAATGAGAGCATCTAACTGACCCGTGGTAATAATCACAGCTCTTGAGTGAAGTCTATACATTCTTAGAGTTCCATGTAGACCAGTTTAAAATCAAACACTATAAGTTGATCTTATCCCCTCCAGTGCAAAATATAATGATGATGTGTGTTTCTTGTGGCTTTACCCCCACTTCAATTAGGACTAGCCCATTTCCTGGGTAATTCATTTTCTCATGTGATTCTGCTCAATTTCTTAGTGACAAACAGATGTGGCATAGTTTTAGCTAGTGAACTCTTTCTACTGTTTGGGTATAAATGATTAGTGTAGTTTCTTACACCTATCCTACAGCTTGAGAAAAATAAACTCTTTGGTCTCTATGAAGTCTGTCAAAATAGAATTCAAATGCTTTTTTTCTTTTATTACAAATATTTATTTGGTAATGACTACATACAAAGTACTGTAGCATGTAGGATAATTTATTTTTATAGGGGAAATATTTTACTTTCTGTATGGAAAATATTTTATTTTATATTAATTCAGATAATTTTAAATATATGAAAATACAATATTTGATAGTGTGCTCCGAATTGAATATGCTCTATTCATTTTATTTTTAAGTAAATTTGAAATAATAATTCTAAAAAGAATAAATACTTCTAAATAATTCTAAAAAGAAAAAACACTTCTTTAATAATATTAAAAAATAAGGCAAAAACAGAGACAGGCAAACCATAACAGACTCTTAAATACAGAGAACAAATTGAGGGTTGCTGGAGGGGAGGTGGGGGGGCTGGGCAGAATATGTGATGGGCATTAAGGAGGGCCCCCATTGGAATGAGCATTGCGTATTACATGTAAGTGATGAATCACTAAATTCTACTCCTGAAACCAATACTACACTATATTTTAACTAACTTGAATTTAAATAATAAAAAAAAAAAGAGGGGCACATGGGTGGTTCGGTCGATTAAGCATCTGACTCTTGATTTTGGCTCAGGTCATCTCATGGTTCCTCAGATCAAGCACTGAATCCGGTTTTGCTGACAGCGGGGAAACCCGCTTGGGATTCTCTGTCTCCCTCTCTCTTTCTGCCCTTCTCCTGCTTGCGCTGTCACTCTCCCTGTCTCTCAAACTAAATAAATAAAATTTAAAAAGAAGAGAAAAGAAAATGTAAAGAAAATATTTAGGGGAGCCTGGGTGGTGGCTCAGTCGGTTGAGTGTCCGACTTTGGCTCAGGTCATGATCTCACAGTTTGTGAGTTTGAGCCCCACATCGGCTCTCTGCTGTCAGCGCAGAGCCTGCTTAGGATCCTTTCTCCCCCTCTCTCTCTGCCCACTCCCCACTTTCGTGTGCTCTCTCTCTCTCTCTCAAAAATAAAACAAACATTAAAAAAAAGAATGTTGAAAAAAATCAGAGTAGCCATAAAATGATAAATTGTGTTTTCTTCTAGTACAAATCACTAAAACAATAAAATTAGCTTATTCTCCATGGCTTCAAGCCCTTGAGGTTCATCTCTGTCACACACACACACACACACACACACACACACACACAACCAGTTATGATCCTAAAGAAAGCAAAAATTTTAACAATTTATTTTCTCATTTCAGTATATTCATCCAAATGATAATACTAATTTTTGCTACAGATTAATTTCTTTATCAAAATTCTTCTAAAATAAGGTGGGCTTGTGTTTCCTTTATAGATATTTTTAAAACGTTGGAAGTGAGAATCCCACAGAAATTAGTCAACGTTAGAATTATAATTTCCCCAGAGGCCTTTTTATTTCCTAGGTACTCAGCAACTGTTTTTTTAAGCACTGTTACAATAAGATACCTTCATTAAACATAGGGACTAAGACACTAATCTTTCAACAGGCAAGTTTTTGCAGAATCTTCTCTTTGTGTGACTTTAAAATACCTTAAAATATCTTAAAGAATATTAGCAGTGATGTGTTATGATAGATTCCCTTATTTTATTTATTTCATTTCTTGTCAATTTGCATCATTCTATTTCAAAATGTAACTGAATCCTTTTTTTTTTTAATGCCAGTAGTGAGTATTTAATGTCATGATAACCTTAAAACATCCGGTATAGCCATTTAATTTTAATTCTTCTACTTACGGGAACATAGCAATAGGACATCCATCAAAGTTGAGATAAGCCAAACCACATGATTTAATGCCAATTCTCCAGAGATTCATTTTTCTTGGGAAGTTGAGATTGTGCTTTTCTGTTGGGAAACAAGCAAGTCTTATTCTAAGCAATCCATCAAGCTGATCGAAGCCCATATTATGATAAAATTTTATTATTTTGGTGAGGGGCAAATATTTTTAAATATTTTGCTTAAGCAAAATTTTGATATACCTACAAACTGTATTAAATTTATCATGCATTTATAATGTAATGAATAAATTTAACCTCTGCAAGGCATGTTTAAACATTTTATTTATTCTCTTAGTAGTTTAAGATGATGTTAATTAGTAAGCATATATACATACATATGTGTTATGTGTTACCTAAAACAGATAATATCTGTTATTGAAAGCAAATTTATATTGATGTAAAGTCATATCTAAAAATGTAAATAAACCTCTTTCAAAGAAAAGTGTCAATATTCACTATATTTCACCTCTATTGGTTCACATACTAAGAGAAGCTTTAGAAATAAATGACTCTTGAATGGGTATAGGTGGGAAATGTTCAAATAACTGATCTAAAATACAATTTATTTGTTTTTTATATAAACATTATTGGAGAAAAAATGTATACATTTGTGGTGACTTACAAAATATTATATAAAAATAGATGCTTAAAGTGTATTTTGCTTGTTGTTTTCCTTTCTTTTTATTTACATTTATTGATTTCTTTAAAGTGTCTGGGAAGGGATTGTGACATAGTAATAAAGGATGGAAAATCAATTTTTAGAACAATATAATTAAGTGAAATTAGGAATGTATTTTATTAATGTTTCTTCATAATTATTCTCTAATATAATTTTTATTTATTTTTACCAATAAAAATTAATGGTCATTTACATGAATTTACATGTAAACCTATATGCTGCTTGAGCAGCACAAAAAATTCTTCAAAAATAATTACAGAAACTATAGCCAATAGTTCAATATAATACTATATTTTAAATTATTCTGAATGTAAATATTTATATATAATGCATATGAATATATAATATATACACATTTAAGTATGTATGCATATATAAAAAATATACTGAATGTGTGTTTGTGTGTGTGTATATATAGAGAAAGCTAAATATGCTCTCGTTCATAAAACAAATTGCTTAAATAAATGCCTTAGTGAGTTCAATTGTGTTAAAACCATAACTACACATAAAATTTGCAATTATTTCATCAAATTAATTTTCTATTTACTTTGTGACTGTGCTGGGACACTTTAGGCTGCACAGAACAGTTTGAATTTCATTTGTAAAATGGCTACCTCTTTGAACAAGTTTGTTTTGTGTAGTACTCTCTGGAGCAGGTAAATGCTGGTGCATGGGTTAAGATGTAAAACTACTTACTTTATCCAACAGAATGCAAAAAACTTTGCTTTGCTTCTCAGAATTGCATTTTAAAGGTTCCCAAAGAACTTCCCTTTGAGAAATCAAAAGCCTTTCTCCCTAAGGCCTCCCCAAATGCTAATGTCTTTGAACCTGACACCATTATCAAACATCTTTACATAAATTTGGTATACTTTTATGAAAATATTTTTGACCATTGGGAAATGCTATTTAACTATGATATCAATTTAAATCTGCAGAACAATCTCTGTAGACTAAAATATTATAGATAATTAAATTGATCAGTTGTCAGAAACATAAAATACAGTTTCTATAATGACAGTCAAACAGTTCAAGCTGTTCAACAATGAAATAGGTTTTTTGGAGATAATAAAACAGTAATTACCTTGTCACTTGTATTCAAGCAGAACCTGGATGGTCGCCTACCAAGGATTCACTGATTGAATATTAAATAGTATCATTTCCAAGTATATGATTATATAATTATACAGTAAGGCAGATTATAAACAGAGTTAAATTTTTTAGATTAAAATATAAATCCTGAGCTTCAAAATAGGTGCTAGTCTTTATTAGAGTGCTAAGTAGGCACACTATAGTCACTGTTACTGTTTCTATTTAAGGAAGAAAGTTCTCTCTACTGCTTTCAGGAGGATTGTGGGTTATTCCCATCTTTCAAAAAAATTTTAAAAATTTACTTGAAAAAAGTATTCAGTCCTATTTCTTGCAGGTTTCCTTCTTGGTAATATGAACCATAACCCATGTTTCCTGTCCTTTTTTCACTCCATCTTTCACATTCTTTTTGAAAGAATTTTGATTAAGATGAGCATTGATCGTTAGAAAAGGTCATGTCTTTACTCATCAGTGTTTTGCTGGTTATTTCGACCTGTGTGTGGGTAAATATTATGTTACAGGGGTTTGGATTTGAGAAGATAAACCAAAGAGAGTTACTTCAGGCAGTGGTGTGTTAAAATATTGTTTGAGCTGGCTAATTTTGGCCACCATGTTTGAGCAGATGGAAGTAGTGAGAAACTGAAGGCAAAATCAACCATGGCCAGAAGTGGTTGGAACTCAAACACAAAGTGATAACCAAGAAACGACAGTGAATGATTTACTTATTACCTTTTATAATACATTATTTTGTGTACAGTTTTATTTGTATGTCCAGTTTAGCTTTTTCCTGCATGTTAGTTGAATAGTATTCTTTTTTCCACTTTGATTTAAATGGTACATGTCTGTAATTCATACAAAAGTATAAAAATGAATCATAGGCCCAGAATGCACTCTGTGAAGAAAAGAAAAAGAGAACTATTATCATTAGCATACTGATTCTTCATAATGTGCAAGCGAATCTTTCTGCAAGTTTCTGAAAGCAAATCTTACAGTTAACTAGAGGCATTGCATAAAAATCAGCCAAATGGCCTGGTAAGAAATGTACTTTATCTCCCCTATCATTTGCTTGTTGTTCATGGAGTGTTTTAAGGAGAATAGGCAGGGAGGAATTGCAGGATTGGAAGATTTGGTATAAGAAGGCAGAAGTCTTTTCCTTATAATGAACTGTTTTCCTTATAAAGAAAACATACAAAAGGCCAAAATGGAGAAAGTGGAAGGTTGATATTTTGATGATTCTTCTTTTCAACCTGAGGACCTCAGAAAATTGTTTGTGAAATGCATTAATCTAAAACAGTGGTTCCAAAGAGTTTCCAGCTGCATCAGCATCACCCAGGAATTTATTAGAATGGCTAATTCTCCATAGCCACACATCTGCTTAATAAGAATGTCTGAGGGTGAGGCCTAGGAATATGTGTTTTAACAAGCTCTCCAGGAGATTCTGATGCACACTGAAGTTTGAGAATCACTGTGAAGATGACCAAGCAATGCTTCATGAGAGTTTAGCTTTCCAGAGAGCTGAGACACAATAACTAATATCAAACTGAGAATCTTATAACTTTAGGTCTCAACTTGTTTCTCTATGATAGTCTCCATATTGCTCCACAATCTACATACTATATGAGAAGCAGCAATGAAATTAATGTATCAACCTCATTCCCAAACAGTAAGCCTCCTTTTGACCACCTTCATTCATTTTCCCTCACTCACTTCTCACTCCCTGACTCTGGGAACCACTGACTTGTTCTGTTTCTGAGTTCATTTTTTTTTTAAAGATTCTGCATGTAACTGAGATTATACAGTATTTGTCTTTCTTTGTCTGCCTTATCTCACTTAGCATAATGCTAGCAATACTGTAGTGTATATTAAAAGCTGCTAAGAGAGTGGATCTTAAAAGTTCTCATCACACACACAAAAATGTTAGTATATGAGGCAATGAACGTATTTACTTATTGTGGTAATCACATTGCAATACATACATATATAAAATCACTATGTTGAACCTTAAACTTAAACAATGCTATATGGCAACTATATCTTAAAAAAGCTAAGCAAAAAGAGTGAGCCTCCAGAGCATACGAGTGAACTGGGTTTACTTTGTAGTTTGTCATCACCATAACTACTTTCAAACAAATCTCGGGTATATACTGACCAAGGTTGTATTTTAGATTTTATAGCATTTAAGGCACAAGTTTAAATAATTAATCTCCATATGATTCGAACATGGAATCATTCCTGAAGGATGAAACATCCACAGTTACTACTTGGGAAGAGCCAACTTGAGATAAAAGATAGGGGATCCATTCATTTTTATTTTCCACTTAAATTGTTTCTCTGTTTCTATATCTCTAACTTGACTTATGGGTGGAGTTAACGCAATAGTTGTCATAAGTACTACAGAAACCATGCACACAAAATATTCTGAGGACTTTTTATAAAAAAAGTGTATACATTAATACATTAACTACCCTTTTTGTACCATGTCTTTAGTTGGTAATACAACATACTTATTCCAATTCTATGTACAATATGTATTTATTTATAATGTATATGTTTTCTGTGTACTATGTATCTATCTGTACCTATTAAATTTAGCCAAGTATGGAGGCTTATAATTGTTTTTCAAGCTTGTTTGAAACTAATTATGTTTGCATCCATTTTTTTCCCAGAAGCGTCCATACACTTTTCAATCTTTTAAATAAATCAACCAAAATCATTTTAAACATCAGTCTAAGTTAATGTGGCTGCTAATTGTAAGTGTGATCAGGACAAAAGGATAACACACAAACAGGACATCATACACAGCAAAAATCAGAGTGAGAAAAATCTGTATATGGAAATTGCATTTGCATGTAAGTGCAAAAAGAAAAAAAATGTGATTCATTCTTACTCCTATATATATTTTTTACCCTGATGAAATCTATTCTAGAAATTATTGGTTCCTCATTTCAAAGAATAAAGTTCTGCTTACAGAAGGTTCCTCAGAATTACCTGGATGCTGATTTTTGTCAGGTTTCTTATAATCATTTTATACCTCAACCTCTAAATCTTCTTCCTTTTTTTATTACTAAGACACTTTTGTACATGAGACCGATTTTTGTTGAATAAATTTGACTTGTAACATTGTGAAGCTAAAGGTGTACAGTGTATTATTTTGATACTTTTATGTATTATGAATGCCAACACAGGAATATTTATATCACATAATTATAGCAAAAATATTGTTCTCTATATTCAATATACTGTGCATTAGATCTCTATGGCTTATTTACTACTTGTTACAAGTTTGTACCCTTAAACACCATCACTTTTATCCACCACCTTCCCCTAGTAACCATCATTTACTCCCTATTTTTTTATGGGTTTAATAATAACAAATTTTTTAGATTCTACATATAAGTAATATCATACAGTCCTTCTATTTCCCTGTCTGACTTATCTTGCATAGCTTAATGTTCTCAAGTTCCATCCATGCTGTTGCAAATGGGAGGATGTCCTCCTTTCTCATGGCTGAACAATATTCCATTATGTATAGGTACCACATCTTTTGTATCCATTCTGTTGATGAGCATTTGGATTGTTTCCATATCTCGGCTACTGTAAATAATGTTGCAATAAACACGGGAGTGCAGGTATCTCATCAAAAAGCTGTTTGCATTTCCTTTGGGTATATTCACAACAGTGGAATTGCTGGATCATATGGTGTATCTATTTTTAATGTCTTGAGGAACCTCCATATAAGCCTGGTTTTTCACATGTGTTTACTATTCTGGCCCAAGAGTGACTTGTGAAACTCACTTTGTTTGGGTTCTGAGTGCTGCATTAATGCTGTGGGTACTCCAGTTAAATTTTAGCTATACGGGTAGACATCAGACTGGCTCTTTTAGGTGTTTCACTTTCCGTAGAGTAGCAAGAGAGGAACTCATACAGAGAAGTCTGTTCACTATTTATTACAGCTTGCTTTCCCTTGAGCCTGCTTGACTTCAGATCTCAGCATTCCTGCCTTCCTGCAATTTATTTACTTTGCTCTTTTGTGAAATAAAAATAAAAATTTAAAAAACCTCACATATTTCTTTACTATCCTCTGCATGCATTGTTCCTATTATAAAACATAAAAGAAATAAGTAATGGAAGTAATAGGTAATAAATATATAAATATATGGATATAAATATATACATATAAATAAATAAATGTATGTATGTGTGTATATATATATATATATATATATATATATATATTTGCCTTAAATCTATAACACAAGAAAGCAGGTTCTGTTTATTATGGTGTCTATGAAATTGGAAAGCTTTGCTTATGGTGCAAATTTAACAAACTCTATCATTGAAACACTAATACTATAAATGACTAATAAGTGAAATTGAATATGTTATCTGTGCATAAATAAAATAGATTTTTCTTGGATAATCAATGGGCTACTTACATGTGAGGACATCTACAAAACAGAGGTACCCTCAAAATAATAAAACATTAGGATATTATATGGCAGTTGACATATTTTAAAGTTCCAATTTAGTCACACATTTAAAGGTTAGACATTTTTGGATACTTGCAAATTTATCTTATGGTTTACTTTTTAAATACCTCATACAGGAATGCTGGCAGAAGGGAATGAGAGCAGTTGGCAAATGATAGCCTTTTAGTGTTCATA
Source organism: Prionailurus viverrinus (assembly GCF_022837055.1). Classification (NCBI taxonomy): domain Eukaryota; kingdom Metazoa; phylum Chordata; class Mammalia; order Carnivora; family Felidae; genus Prionailurus; species Prionailurus viverrinus. Next base: position 26,278,448 of record NC_062579.1, read on the forward strand.
GTCTCAAACATATTAATCCACCTCTGAACAAAACCTGACCGGGATTTTATTCTGATATAACTTTCAGAGATTTTTACCATATTCCATGAACTCATTTTCCAGAGAAAACTAAATCAGGTAAACAGAGTAATCTAAAGCTGAGAAATAAAAATGGAAATTACATATTACATTCATCATATTGAATTTCCACTTCTTGAAAAAATCTGAGGTGACGATGCTACAAGGTATTTTGTCATTACAGACTACTATTCTTAAAGTATTTACACCAGTATGTGAATCCCTTGTTTAACTTTTTGTCATGTTTGTAAAGTTCGTAATTTGGTTTATAGCTTTATTGTTATAAATTTATAAACAGAAAGTTCCTAGAGTCTGAGATAGGTTATTTATGCCAGACATATTTCAGTAGAGAGATAACACTAATAACTAGCTAATATTTATTGATTTATTTCTATGGGCTAGTCATAGCACTATACATTTTGCTATGGTATCTTATTTGATCTTCAAAGTAGTACTATATGGTCATGAAGAAACTGGTATGAAGAGTTTATACAATGCATACAGTAAAGAAGGCTTGCAACTGAGATTTTTACCGGATACAATGGCCTCAGAACCCATGGATTTCAAGTACGGAACTTATTTCAAAGAAAATCTAGTTAAACATTCTACAGTCAACATGTTAAAATAAACATATTTACTCTGACTTTCATTTTACCCATCATCAACATCATATAGGAAATACTCCCACATATTTCCTTCCTTTCCTCGGAATGAAAGGTGACATAAATCCAGAAATAACTTTAGGAAATCACCTCTACATCATCCTATAAGACCTATCTCAAATGCTACATCATTGGCAAATGATAGTTTTCAAATATGGCTGTAATGATAAGCATCTTATCCTATATGCTCTTCTTAAAATTTGAAGTTGACACTCCCCCATCAAGAGGTGAAATGATTTTCTCCCACGAATATAGGCTGACTATTATAATTGCATTGATCAACAGAATTTGGCAAAAATGGTGGTACATGACTTGCAAGGCTAGGTCATAAAAGTATCTCCTTTCTTTCTCTCTCTCTCTTTTCCTCTCAATCCTTTCTTCCCTCCCTTCCTCCTTCCCTCCATGCCTTGGAAACCCTGAACAAATCAGCTACCATTAAACCTTCATGCTACACAGATTAGGAGAAATCATACAAAGATAAAGATAGCTGAGTTTTCCCAAGTTTTCCAATCCCAGCCATTCAAGTCATGCTAATCCAGGCATGATCACAAGATTGAAGAAAGCTCCAAGATTATGTTAGTCATAACCACTGTCTGACTACAACTTTTTGAGAAAGGGTGCACAAGAAACACTCAGTTTAGTTTCTCCTGAATTCTGGATAATTATTGATCTACAACAATATTTTTATTGAGCATTACATAAAAGGAATAATCCCCTTTATAAATTCTGTTTTATCACTCAGATAAGATTTTTCCTGTAATGGCTTCCTAAAGAAGACAATGCAAGTTTGGAATGCATATGTAACCCCATGTCACTAGGTGGACATGTAATGCTGGTGAAGAAAAAACAGAATTGATTGAAAATTTAGAACTTAGAAAGGCACTCTAGCTGCACAGAGCTTAAACAAGCATAATGATTAACGCTTGCATGCCATTGCAAGAAGAAGCTTAATGAGACAACTTTAGAGAAATGTTAGACTCTAAGGGCTGACCAGGATCCTTCCAGAAGAGAGAGATTGGATAAGGGAAATGCATGGGAAAAAATCCAGAAAAACCTACTGAATTAATTCTACTTGGTACCAAGCAGAATTATTTTTTTGTTCACAAAATTAAAGAACCCAACCTGATCTAAGAATGGAATGAGAAGTATGAATAGAAATAATAACACAAGCTTAAGTCTTTTGGTAATTTGTAATGCAAAATACTAGGTTAACATTAACTGAAAAGACCACATACAGATGAGGATATTGAAGTCACAGATATTACATAAATTGCTTGAGGTGATGCAAGATCTGACCCTCTGTTAACTTTCTGGGTCCTGATTCATGGCCTTGGAACTATCTTTGAGAGACTAACTTAGGATGCTTTTATGAGTTAGCTTGAATCAGGAATAGAACTTTAGGAGTGGGTCAGGCCAAAGTTTTGAGCATGAGCTTCATTTTAGAAGCCAAAGTAACAGAAGTAATGTCAAATCTGGAAGGAAATCATTTATGAAAGACGGAACCAAGGTTTAGAAACCAGACTGGTTCTATAGGGCATAATCCAGGGAGGAGGGGGTCATTACAAACTCAGGGGTAGTTCTCCAAGCCCATGTATACATAGGATAAATATATAGTATTATGGTATATCAGCTAAGTGTAAGATAAACTATCAAGATAGCCAATCAAAGAACTAGGGGGAGAGCTGAGACTGGAGCCCAGCTTTCCCAATTTAGAAGACATAATTATGGATGATCCTAAATCTGAGAAAAATAATGGAACTTTTGTTTGCAAATCCTTATGGCCAACCTCTTTTTGTTTTATATTTTGTTATTTTTCATGGGCCCATGTTAAATTATTTGGCTTGCATAGCTCATCCTTGGGTAATAAGATGAAGAAATACATAACAGAAACACATAAAGAAATAAAGGGATGAACCTAAGGAAAATACATTATCCTTAGTTCGGAATATACATTAATCATATCACCCAGCAGTATCACTCCTGAGCATTTATCCCACAGGAATGAAAATTTATAATCACAAAAAAACCTGTACATGATTGTTCATGTCAGCTTATTTGTGATGACCAAAATTTAGAAACAATGAAAACGTTCTACAAAAAGTAAATGGTTAACAAACTACGATTTATCCATATCATGGAATACTACTTGGCTATAAAAGTAAATGAACAGAGGGTACCTGGATGGCTCAGTTGGTTAAGTGTCTGAGTCTTGGTTTTGGCTCACGTCATGATCTCACAGTTCATGAGTTCGAGCCCCACATTGGGCTCTGTGCATCAGAGCACCGGGCTCAGTGCAGATTCTGCTTGGCATTCTCTCTCTCCCTCTTTCTGCCCCTCCTCTGCTCATTCTCTCTCTCTCTCTCTCTCTCTCTCTCTCTCTCTCAAAATAAATGAATAAGACTTAAAAAAATTAAAAACAAATGAACTTTGGATACATAACAAGTTGGGTGTTAGGATGCATGAAAAAAGGCAACCTCAAAAGGTCACATACTATATGATTTATATATAACATTCTAAAAATAACAAAATTATCAAGAAGGAAAATAGATCAGTGGCTGTCAGAAGTTAGGAATGGTGGAGGGTAGAGTGGTGGGTATGTCTGTAAAGGGATAAAATGAGGTAGATCCTTGTGGTGATACAATAGTTTTGTACCTTGATTTTGGTGGTAGTTGTACAAATCAACACATCCAACAACATGGGATGGAACTATAGACACACATTATACCAACATTAATTTCCTGGTTTTGATTTTGTATAATAGTTATGTAAGATGTAAGCATTAAAGGAAACTGGGTTGAAGGTACATGGGACCATTTGCAACCTCCTGTGACTTTACAATTAAATTAAAATTAACAAAGTAATAAACATTTAGAAGCATTTGTGATAGATATCAAATGCATTATGTAAGAGAAGCCAGAGTTTTTAGTGAAAAAAAAGTCTTCAGAAGACTAAAAGCAATGCATACAAGTTAGGGTGACTGTGTGTGTGTGTGTGTGTGTGTGTGTGTGTGTTTAATTATAGATATTTTATACTACCTTGTATTTTTAGAAGATTTATCAAAGTAAGTGATGTAACTAGCTGGATATAAAAGTCATAGATGAGGGGTACCTGGGTGGCTCAGTGGGTTCAGGGTCCAACTCTTGAGTTTGGCTCAGGTCATGATCTCATGGTCATGAGTTCAAGCCCTGCATTGGGCTCTGTGCTGACAGCCCAGAGACTGCTTGGGATTCTCTGTCCCCCTCTCTCTGTGCCCCTCCCCCATCTGTGTGTTCTCTCTCTTTCTGTCTCTCTCAAATTAAATAAATAAACATTAAAAATAAAAGTTACAGAATTCCACTAAAACCAACCCAGGGGGAAGATGGCAGCGTAGGAGGATGCTGGGCTCACCACGTCCTGCTGATCACTTAGATTCCACCTACACCTGCCTGAATAACCCAGAAAACTGCCAGAAGACTAGCAGAACTGATTCTCTGGAGCCAAGCACAGACGAGAGGGCCACGGAAGAGGGAAGGAAGGAAGAGAGGCAGTGCATGCTACACAGACTGGCGGGAGGGAGCCGGGGTGGAGGGGCGGCCCGCTGGCCAAGCAGAGCCCCCGAGTCTGGCTGGCAAAAGCGGAGGGGCCAGATGGAGTGTGTTCCGACAGCAAGCGTGACTTAGCGTCTGGGAGGTCATAAGTTAACAGCTCTGCTCGAAAGCGGGAAGGCTGGAGGACAAAGGGAGGGAGAGCTGCTGAGCCCCCGGACTACAGAGCTCAGTTTGGCGGGGAACAAAGGCGCTCGCCAGCGCCATCTCCCTCACCCATCCCCCAGCCAAAATCCCAAAGGGAACCAGTTCCTGCCAGGGAACTTGCTCGCTCTGCGCAAACACCCAACTCTGTGCTTCTGTGGAGCCACCCCTCCGGCAGCGGGTCTGACTCCCTCCTGGTGCCACAGGGCCCCTCCCAAAGCAGATCAACAAAGGAAAAGAGAGCTGAGCCTGCCCCTCCTGCCCCTGTGCACCTTGCTGATCCACTCCAGCTAATACACCAGATCCCCGGCACCACAAGCCTAGCAGTGTGCAAGTAGCCCAGACGGGCCACACTGCCACACAGTGAATCCAGACCCTAAGAGAGGGGAAGAGAAGGTACACACTAGTCTGACTGTGGCCATAGCAGTGGGCTGGGGGCAGACCTCAGGTCTGAATGCGGCCCCGCCCACCAACTAGAGTTAGTCAAGGCAGCACAGGGGAAGTGCCCTGCAGTTCTTTCCAAAATGATGAAACGGAAAATTCCCCTCAAAAGAATCTCCAGGAAATAACAACAGCTAATGAATTGATCAAAAAGGATTTAAACAATATAATATAAAGTGAATTTAGATTAATAGTCATACAATTAATCGCTGGGCTTGAAAAGAGTATAGAGGACAGCAGAGAATCTATTGCTACAGAGATCAAGGGACTAAGGAACAGACAGGAGGAACTAAAAAATGCTATAAATGAGATGCAAAATAAAATGGAGATGACCACGGCTCGGATTGAAGAGGCAGAGGAGAGAATAGGTGAACGAGAAGATAAAATTATGGAAAAAGAGGAAGCTGAGAAAAAGAGAGATAAAAAAATCCAGGAGTATGAGGGGAAAATTAGAGAACTAAGTGATGCACTAAAGAGAAATTATCTACTCATAATTGGTATTCCAGAGGAGGAAGAGAGAGGGAAAGGTGCTGAAGGTGTACTTGAAGAAATCATAGCTGAGAACTTCCCTGAACTGGTGAAGGAAAAAGGCATTGAACTCCAAGAGGCACAGAGAACTCCCTTCAGAGGTAACTTGAATCGATCTTCTGCACGACATATCATAGTGAAACTGGCAAAATACAAGGATAAAGAGAAAATTCTGAAAGCAGCAAGGGATAAACACGCTCTAATATATAAAGGGAGACCTATAAGACTCATGACCGATCTCTCTACTGAAACTTGGCAGGCCAGAAAGGAATGGCAGGATATCTTCAATGCAATGAATAGAAAAAATATGCAGCGAAGAATCCTTTATCCAGCAAGTCTGTCATTTAGAATAGAAGGAGAGAGGGGCGCCTGGGTGGCGCAGTCGGTTAAGCGTCCGACTTCAGCCAGGTCACGATCTCGCGGTCCGTGAGTTCGAGCCCCGCATCAGGCTCTGGGCTGATGGCTCAGAGCCTGGAGCCTGTTTCCGATTCTGTGTCTCCCTCTCTCTCTGCCCCTCCCCCGTTCATGCTCTGTCTCTCTCTGTCCCAAAAATAAATAAACATTGAAAAAAAAAATTAAAAAAAAAAAAAAAAAAAAAAAAGAATAGAAGGAGAGATAAAGGTGTTCCCAAACAAACAAAAACTGAAGGAATTCGTCACCACTAAACCAGCCCTACAAGAGATCCTAAGGGGGATCCTGTGAGACAAAGTACCAGAGACATCGCTACAAGCATGAAATCTACAGACATCACAATGACTCTAAGCCCATATCTTTCTATGATAACACTGAATGTAAATGGACTAAATGCACCAACCAAAAGACATAGGGTATCAGAATGGATAAAAACACAAGACCCATGTATTTGCTGTCTACAAGAGACTCATTTTAGACCTGAGGATACCTTCAGATAGAAAGTGAGGGGATGGAAAACTATTTATCATGCTACTGGAAGTCAAAAGAAAGCTGGAGTAGCCATACTTATATCAGACAAACTAGAATTTAAATTAAAGGCTGTAACAAGAGATGAAGAAGGGCATTATATAATAATTACACGTCTATTGATTAGGAAAGGCTAACAATTCTAAATGTCTATGTGCCAAATACGGGAGTCCCCAAATATATAAAACAATTCATCACAAACATAAGCAACCTTATTGATAAGAATGTGGTAATTGCAGGGGACTTTAACACTCCACTTACGGAAATAGATAGATCATCTAGACACACGGTCAATAAAGAAACAGGGCCCTGAATGATACATTGGATCAGATGGACTTGACAGATATATTTAGAACTCTGCATCCCAAAGCAACAGAATATACTTTCTTCTCGAGTGCATATGGAACCTTCTCCAAGATAGATCACATACTGGGTCACAAAACAGCCCTTCATAATTATACAAGAATTGAAATCATACCATGCATACTTTCAGACCACAATGCTATGAAGCTTGAAGTCAACCACAGGAAAAAGTCTGGAAAACTTCCAAAAGCATGGAGGTTAAAGAACACTCTACTAAAGAATGAGTGGGTCAACCAGGCAATTAGAGAAGAAATAAAAAAATATATGGAAACAAATGAAAGTGAAAATACAACAATCCAAACCCTTTGGGATGCAACGAAGGCAGTCCTCAGAGGAAAATACATTGCAATCCAGGCCTATCTCAAGAAACAAGAAAAATCCCAAATACAAAATCTAACAGCACACCTAAAGGAAATAGAAGCAGAACAGCAAAGACAGCCTAAATCCAGCAGAAGAAGAGAAATAATAAAGATCAGAGCAGAAATAAACAATATAGAAGCTAAAAAAACTGTAGAGCATATCAATGAAACCAAGAGTTGGTTTTTTGAAAAAAAACAGAGAAAGACAGATAGCATATGTTTACACTCTTATGGGGATCCTGAGAAACTTAACAGAAACCCATGGGGGAGGGGACGGAAAAAAAAAAGAGAGGTTAGAGTGGGAGAGAGCCAAAGCATAAGAGACTCTTAAAAACTGAGAACAAACTGAGGGTTGATGGGGGGGGGGGTGGGAGGGAGAGCAGGGTGGGTGATGGGTATTGAAGAGGGCACCTGTTGGGATGAGCTCTGGTTGTTGTATGGAAACCAATTTGACAATAAATTTCATATATTGGGGAAAAAATAAAAGTTACAGAAGAAGCCAGAACAAATAAATGGTCAGAACATGAATGCCACAATGACTCCAGATACATGGTAAAATCAAATGTGTAAGTATTGCCAAGACATGGGTTCACCATTCATGACTCTGAAGGAGGTAAAAAACTACAAATGATAAGCACTATTTTGTTTCTAAGACTTGGTTTTCAAGACCTCAGGTCTGTTAATTGGGGAAGTGACTGCCCATGAATGGAAAGGAATGGAGGTGGGATTATGAATAAAGAAGTAAATCAAACAAGATAAAAATAAAAGACAGCATGCAAGGAAAGAAAATATATGTGAAATATATGTGAAATATATGCTTAGTCAACTGTGAAACTAAGATCCAAAAGAAAGAAAAGAAAAAAAAGTAGGCATTCAGCAGAAATATATAATCTTTTAATTGTTTCTGAAGAACTCTAACTAGGATGAAGTAAAAACTAATGTCTTTCAGATGTTAGAATTCAAAGGTGTGCTCATTACTGTGAGCATGTCCTTAAGTCTTGGGTCCTTCCTTAAAGAAAACAAAAGGCACATTTGCCAGGACAGAGTAGTATAATAAAGCAGTTTTTCTAATAAGTAAATCTGCAGTTGATTTATTTAAAACAGGCCAAAAGTAAAACCTAACAAGAGTTGTTAAGTCAGCAATTTTAATGATTTTTGTGTCACTACGGAATGGGGGGAAAGCAAATGGAAAAGGGATAGATGAAACAACTTTGTTTCATCAGTTTCCTTTTGCAAAGTCAATTCTATTGCTTGGTTCATTGTCTGCCAAATCCAAACACCTTAGTTTCTCCTTTATATAGGCCTTGTCTCCATGACATCAAAAGCCTACTCATTTTATTGAAAAACAATCACTGCAGCCAAGTGAGGGGTATGAAAATCATCTGGTAATTTCTCTGAAAGTGTAAATGTGTATTCATGTGTGTGTAACCTTCACCAGAGTTTTGAACTTGGCCTTCTAAACCCAGTATATTTTTTATTTGCATTTGATGCCATACAATACCTAATTTCATAGATAAATTTTGTTAATATAATGTTAAATTATTTTTTCTAATATTTGTTAACTGTTAATTTCAATTTAACATTCTTCTCTGACTAGCTTTGCATCAAAAGTATCCATGTGAAAAGAGCTTGCTCACTTGTCACCTCTATCGACAACAGATTGAAAATCCCAATGAGTCAAAATCTTTCATGCTTTCAGGATTATTTTTTGCTGTCACTGTCTTTTCTCCCTCAAGTGGCCAAGCAAATAAAAATGCTCTTCAATTTGTCAATAAAAACACAGAGGTGACTTAGGAGCCAAAGATGACCACAATAATGTTTCAACTAGGTATCCTCAAACACTGTTATTCTTAACAGAGCAGCTGTAAAGGTAGATGATCCATTTCAATGTTACATGTTATGTACAGATTAACAAAGTTACATGTAAAAAAGTAGATGGACATGTTCAGTTTTAATTATACTACTACCATGAGGAAAAAGAGAACGTTTTTATTTAAAGATTATTTATGTTTGATTGAATTAGTGATATTCATTAGTTCAACTTAATTAAGTTTTAATTAATTGTGTCTTAATTAATTGTGTCTTATTGTGTGTTGACTATTCTCCCTCCACTCTTGATTTATACTACCATTTAACTTTCTAGTCCACATCCCACCCATAGACAGCATATATACATACATTTCAATAGTCATAAATCCTAAGGTGAATATATAGGTTTATTGCTTCACTCAATAATATTTAATGTTGCTGAATATACACTTATTTCACTGTACCTAACCACTGAATAGTGTGCATCCCCATGTAAGTTTCTCTTTCCCTGTAAATGGACACATAATTTTCATAATGCTCTATTACTGCAATCAATACAGTAATGAACATGCAAATAATATGCCCCCATATTGACTTATGTTTTAATTTATCTTGGGTATATTTAGGAAGGGATTGATGTAATGTGTTGGATGACCATGTATCCCACTTTATCTAGAATAATCCATTTATGTCAATTATCCTAGGATAGTTATGAAGTGACACAGTTTGTATTAAAAAATATAAAATCATCCCAGACATGGAGTGTGTGCATACTCAACTAAGTACTTTAAAAGATGCTCTCCTGATTATCTCTAATATTTTGCACTTCTTCCTGAAGAACACATAGGTTCCTATTTCAACACATTCTACCAAAATTTAGCATTAGCTGTCTTTTGGAGTTTTGAGAGCTGATAGCTATAAGTCGCCCCTCTTTGCCATTTTAATTTGCATTTTTTCTAATTGCCAGTAAGATTTGATTGCACTTTTAGTTAGTTTTAAGTCTTTTAGGATTTTCCATTTGTGAGTTAACTACTTGTTTGTTTATGCCCATTTTATATTAGATGCTCTGTCATTTTTATAGCTAATGTATTTATCACCTTTCAGTTTTAGATATTTATTTTCTATTTTTCAGTTTGTTATACATCTGTAAACTCTGCATATAACACACTTTGTTGAAAAAATCTCTAATTTTTGACACATTTAAACAAGTTCATCAAAATTTTGACTATTTTCTCTTTCTTGGAATATTATTTAAGAGGTTCATTCCCATCCAAAGGTCACATAGTAATTCCTTCAATTTAGTATATTGGTTTAATATTTCTACTCTTCATATTCAGATTTTTAATCCATTTAAAGTGCACTTTTAAGTGAAGGTAAGAGTTAGAAGTAAAATAATTTTTTTCTGTACATATTGACCCAACTTCCTTCCAAAACCAATTAACAAATACTGTAACATTTCCATACTCTTTGTAATGACCCATTTATAATATATTAATTTCCTATATGTATATAAAACAGTGCTTTTGAGCTTCCTATTGTATATTATTGCTCTACCTGGGCATTCATGCACCAATACCACATTGTTTTGTTTTGTATTTTATGACTTTGTAGATTGCTGTAATATATGTTATGGAGAGCCTCTATTTTTGGAACTTTTATTTTTACTTTTAAATTCTCTTCCATAAAAAGTATTTATGTGTACCTATTGTTTGATATAAATTCTATAATAGGTATTTTAAGTGCATGAAAGCTCCATGTCTTAGTGTAGATGTGCAATAGAAGGTGATTTGATATGGGGCAGCTGAGCTAAACTCTTTTGTTAGTCCCCAAAGCTTGCCCATTTATTTTGTTCAATTTTTCTACATAATCACATTATCTGAGAATAAAAAAGGATTTTTTCTTTATCTTCTACACTTTTTTTTTAAGTAGGCTTCACACCCAGCATAGAGCTCAACATGGGACTTGAACTCATGACACTGAGATCAAGACCTGAGCTGAGATCAAAAGTCCTACGTTTAACCAATTGAGCCACCCAGGCTCCCCTTATTATCTTTTAATTCTTATAATTCTGTTTTTTATTTCTTGCATTGGCCAGGACCTCCACTTTTAGAGCAAATGGAAGTTACAGCAGCAATTCTTTTAACGTTTGAAATCTTAAAGAGATTGTTTAAAGGTTTTGTTGTTGTTCCTTTATTTGTGTAAATCTGATTTTTTAAATATGCAGGTGAGTTTTTGTTTTATGATAGCTTTTACTGTGGTGAGAAAAATTCTTTTTTATCATAGTTGTCATTTAAGAAAGGAAACATTGAGGTCTTTGTTGTAAATTAAAGTAATAAACATTTATCTACTGGCTTGAACATATTAATTGTATGTTAACCTTCTTTATCTTTCTATATATGTATTAGTCTGAGAAAAATAATTAAAAATTTTTTTAATGTTTTATTTATTTTTGACAGAAAGAGAGATAGAGAATGAGTGGGGGAGGGGCAGAGAGAGAGGGAGACACAGAATCTGAAGCAGGCTCCAGGCTCTGAGCTATCAGCAGAGAGCCTGATGTGGGGTTGAACTCACGGACTGCAAGATCATGACCTGAGGCGAAGTCAGAGGCTCAACCGACTGAGCCACCCAGGGTGCCCTTATTTCTGAGAAAAATAATTTAAAATTTTAACTATAAATATTGATATATTCATTTCTCTTAATATTTTCTCAGTTGTTGCTTTCCATTATTTAAGGCTATATAATTGTTTGCATATATATTCATAATTGCTTTACCTTCTTTATCTCTACTCTTTTCATGCCATTTTCCAGATCATCCTCAATTTATATAACTCTTCCCAACATTCAATTCCACAGGTACCCAGCAATGCTAGTTCCTGAGGATTCTAACGTGGACATCAGACTGATGATCAGTTTTACCCATTATGCCAAAACTAATTCAATTATCACTAATCCATCTGCTTCTCCATTTTCAAAATTGTGTTGCTGTTTTATATGCTATCCTTATTTTCTTATGTCCTTGAAATTTTAATATCTTTTAAAAAATTTTAGCAGAATGTTAGGAGGAAGAGCCATATACATTCGTTCAATATGCTATTTGCTTTAGTCAGTTCAGTCTGCTATAACAAAGCACCATAAACTGGGTGTCTTTTAAACAACAGAAATTCATTTCTCCCGTTTTTGGGGCCTGGAAGTCTGTCTGAGACCAAGGTGCCAGCATGGTGAGGTTCTGGTGAGAGCCCTCTTCCCGGTTGCAGATTGCCATCTTCTTGTGTCTTCACAAGGCAGAAAGAGAGTTAGGTTGCACTTTGATCTTTTTTTATAAGGCCAATAAAACCATTCATGAGGGCTTCACCATCATGAGCTAATTACCTGCCAAAAGCCTATCTCTAAATATCATCACCATTGGTATACCAGTTTCAACATAAGAGTTTGAGGGACACATAAACATTCATTCCGTAGAACTATTTTACCAGGAAACTGCCATCATTGTTTTTTCCAAAAGTTCTCCTCCTGTTATCTTTATTTTTTTCTTTCCTTACTGAACCTTAAATATACTGGTGTTAAAACTGTTAATTTCATTCTCTATGTCTCTTACTTTTTTTTTTTAGTTCCCATTTTTATCCCTGCCTTTCATGCCTCCTGAGAGATATCCTTGAACCATTCTTACATTTCCTGATGTAATTTGTAACTGTATCAGGTCTGTTATCTCTCCTATTTTGGAAGTCTTGTTATTTTTATTGTTAATTATCTATGGTTGATTTTTTCAATACTTTGTCTGCTTCGTGTTTTCCATGTACTTCCATGTTTCTTTGAACTTATTTGTTACAATCACTTCAACACATATTCTCTGTGGTCTATTGGATCTATTTCGGTTTGTTTTTTTTTTTTTTTAATTTTTTTTTTTCAACGTTTATTTATTTTGGGACAGAGAGAGACAGAGCATGAACGGGGGAGGGGCAGAGAGAGAGGGAGACACAGAATCGGAAACAGGCTCCAGGCTCTGAGCCATCAGCCCAGAGCCCGACGCGGGGCTCGAACTCACGGACCGTGAGATCGTGACCTGGCTGAAGTCGGAGGCTTAACCGACTGCGCCACCCAGGCGCCCCTCGGTTTGTTTTTTATTGTCTATCATTAATAATTCCTGGTTTTCTTATGTATCATCATCATCATCTTCCATTCATTCATTCATTCATTCATTATCATTATTTGCCCTATTGGTGTATATTATTCTTGGGTATTCTTACTACATTGTATGATAATGTAATATGTAACTGCCAGGAAGTTTGATAGCATAGGCCTTAACTTGTGAGTTTAGGAAGGGAGGCATTCCCTTCTGGGCTGCTTCCATGATTCAGACATCATAATCAGAAACAAATATTTCAGGAAAAATAATCATGATTGGAAGCTAATTTACCTTGTTCTTACAATTCTCATTTTTACCACAGAAGCAGAGAGGATGCTGTCATGTGAAGGAAATTTGGAAAATTATAGTTTTGGACATAAAAATCTTTGTGAGAGTATGTCTCCTATTGTGTGCCATATTTTGAGATTTTATAGGTATCAGGATCATTTTTCATCATTGTAACAAATTTTGTTGATTAACTTTTTTCCCTCTCATGATCAAAAAGTACATTCTCATTATAGAAAACTTGGAAACTTTTGAATGCTTAAAGAAGACAACAAAATATCCATGAAAACCAAACCTGGGGATTTTCTAATTGAACAATGTACCACATTTTATTTAAAATGATGTAGATATATTTGAATACTTTTCGATATCACTATATTTCCTCAAAACTACATATGTAATTATCAATATAAGATCCATAATTTCAGATTAATATATGTAATTTAACAATTATATTATTGGCAGAAATGTAGGCTGTTTCCAAATTTTTGCTGTTATAAACAATGTTGTAATGCTTTTGCACATAAGTCTTTGACAATGGTTTTATTATTTTTGTAGGAAACATTCCTAAATTTGAATTATTATTAAAGTGTATGAGTTATTATATATATATATATATATACATATGTATATATACATATACACACACACACGCTTTTGACATATCAAACCCAGAAACACTCTTACCATTCTATACAAATTATAGAAATTGTTAATCAGTCATGGTATCTTTTTTCCTTATGAGGTCTACTCAGAATGCTTCTCAACACAGCCATCCACACACTTAAAACATTTAAAAACTACTTTTAGTCTATACTGTCAATTGAGGATCTCAATTGAATTTTATAAAATATTCCCTAATTTCCAATATTTTACTAATTAATCCATATACCACTCCATTCCTTGGTAGATCTATTAGAATTACTAAGTCCTTATATGTTTAGTACCATCCTTTTTGGACTATATATTGTGAGTGATTCATTTTTCTAGTGAACCTTCCATAAATGATCCATTGGTTGAAATAATGCAGCCGTATAGTACTTTTAAGTATTGATTTTGCCATAAATTTGGAAATAAATTTTGTCATTTCCATATTCATACGCCTATCAAAGAACAATATTCTCTCTCTTCACACTTTGTGTGTTCAAATGATATTGATACCTCAAGACATATTTATATTTCCTTTATTCAAGTCAGTTATATTTCTTTTTTAAAGTTTTTATTTAAATTCAAGTTAGTTAACATAGAGTGTAATATTAGTTTCAGATATAGAATATAGTAATTCAATGTTTCCATACAACAGCTGGTGTTTATCAAAGCAAGTATACTCCTTAATCCCAATCACAGATTTTACCAACTGCCCCACCCACCTCCCCTGTGGTAACCATCAGTTGTCCTCATAGTTAAGAGGTCCTTCCTTGGTTTGCCTCTCTTTTTTTCCCTTTGTGCATTTGTTTTGTTTCTTAAGTTCCACATATGAGTGAAATCATATAGTATTTGTCTTTCTCTGACTTATTTTCCTAAGCATAATACTCCCTAGCATCATCCATATAATTTCAAATGGCAAGATTTCATTTTTTATTACCAAGTAATATTCCATTGTATATATTTGCCACAATTACTTTATCCATTCATCAGTTGATGGACACTTGGGCTGTTTCCATACTTTGGCTACTGTAGATAAGGCTGCTATAAACAGCAGGGAGCATGCATCCCTCTGAATTAGTATTTTTCTATTCTTTGGGTAAACACCTAGGAGTATCATTGCTGGATTGTAGGGAAGGTCTACTTTTAACACTTTGAGAAAGCTCCATACTTTCTAGAGTGGCTGCAACAGTTCACATTCCCACCAACAGTGCAAGAAGGTTCCCCTTTATCCATATCCTTGCCAACACCTGTTGTTTCTTGTGTTGTTGATTTTAGCCATTTTGACAGGTGTGATGTGATAGCTCATTGTAGATTTGATTTGAATTTCTCTGATGGTAAGTAATGATGAGCATCTTTTCATGTGTCTGTTGGTCATCTGGATGTCTTCTTTGGAAAAATGTCTATTCATGTCTTCTGCCCATTTTCTTCACTGGATTATTCATTTTTGGGGTGTTGAGTTTTTTAAGTTTTTATATATTTTAGATACTAACCCTCTGATATTTTGTTTGCAAATAGCTTCTCATATTTCATTGGTTGCCTTTTAGTTTCATTGATCACTTCCTTTGCTGTGCAGTAGCATTTTTTAAAATGAAGTCCTGGTAGTTTATTTTTGCTTTTGCTTACCTTGCCTTAGGAGATATAACTAGTAAGAAGTTACTAAGGCCAATATCAAAGAAGGTACAGCCTGTATTCTCCTCTAGGATTTTCATGTTTTCAGGTTTCATGCTTAGGTCTTTAATCATTTTTTTTTAGATCTTTAAAATATACATATATTTTAATTTTTATATTTCCTCTTTTGTTTCAAATTTTTATTTAAATTCTAGTTTTGATACATTTTGGATTTATTTTGCTGTATGGTGTAAGAAAGTGGTTCAGTTACATTGTTTTTCATGTTGCTGTCCAGTTTTCCCAGCACCATTTGTTGAAGAGACTGTCTTTTCTCTACTGGCTATTCTTTACTCCTTTGTTGAAGAATAATTGACCATATAATTGTGGGTTCATTTCTGAATTTTCTGTTATGTTCCATTGATGTACATGTCTATTTTTGTGCCAGTACCATACTCTTCTGATAGCTACAGCTTTGTTTTACAACTTGAAATCTAGAATTGTGATGCCTCCAGCTTTGCTTTTCTTTTTCAAGTTTGCTGTGGCTATTTGGGATCATTTGTCATTCTATATAAATTTTTGGATTTTTTGTTCTAGCTCTATGAAAAATGCTATTGGTATTTTCATAAGGATTGCATTAAATGTGTAGATAGATTGGGTAGTATAGACATTTTAACAATATTTGTTCTTCCAATCCGTGATCATGGAATGATTTTCCATTTCGTTGTGTCCTCATCAATTTCTTTCATCAGTGCTTTCACCTCTTTGGTTAGGTTTATTCCCACGTATCTTACTGTTTTTGGTTACAATTTTGCATGGGATTTTTTTCTTAATTTCTCTTTCTGCTGCTTCATTATTGGTGTATAGAAATGCAACAGATTTCTGTACTTTTATTTTGTATCATGCATCTTTAATGAATTTGTATATCTGTTCTAGCAGAGTTTTGTTGGAATCTTTCAGGTTTTCATTGGCAAGTAGTTAAAGTTTAACTACTCCCTTGTCAGTTTGGATGCCTTTTATTTCTTGTTGTTGTTGTCTGAGTGCTGTAGATAGGACATCCAGTACTATGTTCAATAACAGTGGTGAGAGTAGACATCCCTGTCTTGTTCCTGACCATAGAGGAGAAGCTCTCAGTTTTTCCCCATTGAGGATGATATTACCTGTGGGGTTTTCATATATGGCCTTTAATATGTTTAACTATGTTTCCTATAAACCTACTTTTTGAGAGTTTTTTATCATGAATGGACTTTGTACTTTGTCAAATGCTTTTTACGTGTCTATTGAATCATATGGTTCCTATCCTTTTATTAATGTGGCGCATCACATTGACTCATTTGTGAATATTGAACCACCCTTGCAGTGCAGTAGTAAGACCCAGTTGATTTTGTGAATAATTTTTTAAATGTATTGTTGGATTTGGTTTGCAAGTATTTTATTGGGAATTTTTGCATCCATGTTCATCAGGGATATTGGCCTGTACTTCTTTTTCAGTGGAGTATTTATCTTATTTTGGTATCAGGGTAACGCTGGTCACACAGAATAAATGTGGAAGTTTTCCTTCCTTTTCTATTTCTTGGAATAGTTTGAGAAGAATAGTTATTTACTCTTTAAATGTTGGGTAGAAGTCACATGTGAAGCCATTTGGCTAAGTATTTTTGGGAGTTTTTTTGAACACTGATTCAATTTCCTTGCTGATTATTAGTTTGTTCCAGTTTTCTATTTCTTCTTGTCTCAGTTTTGGTAGTTTATATGTTTGTAGGAGATTATGCATTTTTCCAGGCTTTGGGGAAATGCTCTCCTTGTACATTCCATTGTGTGCTTCTCTCTTTCCCTCTCACCCTACTCTGGGACCACAGGTCCTTCCCTCCACTGTACCCATGATCTCTTTCTCTCCTAAACCACATCTTCACACTTTCTACCTTCTTTCATGTGGCCTCTTCTCTAGGGTCATCCTTCTGTGCCACCATCTTCCTGTCTCTCAGACCTTCTCATCTTTTCCTTTCGTAATGAAACTAATGTGTTCTATCAGTGACAAAAGACACTTTGACAAAAGAGCCACTTCAAACCCCAGTATTCAGAAAGAGTATGAGAGCTTGCAATATAAATGTTTAACATGTTATCATATCGTATATGTCTGGATGTATGACATTTTATTTGTAATCATGTCTATTCCCATATACACACATACTATATGTAATTATGTGTAAATACACAGTATGCATACAGTGTGTACAGATAATAGTCAATATATTTATGAATTTACTTGCATGTCTTTGATGTACGGATTGAGAGCCAGTTTGTAATCTTATAATTACTTTTCTTTGTATTGTGATTTCCTCTTTAAATATTTTACATTTACTTACATTTACTTTTATATTTAACTTACCTTTGTAGGAGATTCTCTAATGTATAAAAATGCTAAATGGTATTTTGAAAGATTGATATGTGAAAATAGTTTTTTAAATATCCTCCAATATGGATGATAAAGAATTCAAGTCCCAATTTTTTCACTTCTTATACATAGAAATATTTTGTTATGACAAAAGAATAATTTTTAAAATTTGTTCTCATTTTGTTGGAAGATAGTTGCCAAACTAAAAATTAAAAAAAAATAACCTGATGCATATTTATCACTAGAGTAACAAGTAGTATAAAGATAGTGGCAGTCTTTCAAACAGCAAAAATTAGATTTGATAATCCTTCCAAAGGTATGAAAAATGTATCTTCTGGCAAGGATATGGAGCAACAGGAGCTCTAATACACTACTGGTGGGAGTGCCAAATGGTACAGCCACTTGGAATTTAGTTTTGAGGCTTCTTACAAAACTAAACACATTCTTGTCATATGATCCAGCCCTGCAGTCCTCAGTATTAGCTCAAAAAATTTTTAAAGTTATATCGACACAAAATACTGCACATGGATGTTTAAAGTACATTTTTTCATAATTGCCAAAAATTGGAAGCAACCAACATGTCATTTGGTAGGTGAATAGATGAACTATGGTAGAATGAGTCATTGGAATATTATTGTGTGCCAAAATTAATTGTGCTCTCAAGGGTGAAAAGACATGGAGGAGACTTAAAACCATAGCTCTGTGCTGACAGCTCAGAGCCTGGAACCTGCTTCAGATTCTGTGCCTCCCTCTCTCTCTACCCCAACCCACTCGCATTCTGTCTCTGTGTCTCCCAAAAATAAATAAACATCAAAAAAATTTAAAACATATTTTAAAAATTGTGTGGACATTTTACATTTGTTTCATAATTAGCTAAACAAAACCTTGATAAAAAAGAGAAAACTTTTATTTTTTATTTTTTAAAGGTTTTTGAACAATCAATTAAAATAAAATAAACTTTGAGATCAGAAGTTAGCTTTATTGAATTACTGGGAGCATCCAACAAGAGCCAATTGCATGTTTTAAATTTTTTTATGCGTTTAAAATGGTTTAAGTTATTATTCCAATAAAATAAGTATTTTACCAGGCTAACTTGGTAATATGAAAGAATTATGCCACATTGTGAAAAATTACATAATTAAAAAATATGAAGGTTAATGATGATAAGACACTATAAATTATTATCACATTTTAGCATTATATTTAAACACTATATTAAATTTTAATTAAGCTCAGTGCAAATTTGTCATTTAAATAATTGAGAAATTAATTTGATAAAAATAGTAGTATTTCACTATGCTTGTGCAGAAAATACAGGCTGTTATTATTATCCTGAGTGAACTCCTAACTGGGAAGTAGGTAGATCAACTTTAAAATTTTAAAACAAAATAATTCTATTAGTTGCTAATACTTCACAAAAAAATTCTCAGTATACAATCTGTGTAATTTATTTTTTCAATATTTTGAGTTCTGCTACATTTTATCTGCAGATTTTGTAGTTATCTTATTGTAAGTCTTTTTTACTTTTTAAAAACTCCATGGTGCTCTCAATCTGTAAATTTGTTTATCATTCCATGAAGTTATTGTGTACAAAATAGGTCTGTGGCAGAAAAAGGTAATCTAGATTTGTAGTGGTCAGAAATGAAGGGGTATTTGGCAAGAGGGTTAAGATGGTGTATGAGTAGTGTGATCCTAGGCTTGCCTCCTCCCACCGACAGCTAAATAAATATCAAATCATTCTGAATATCCAATAAATTGATCAATAGTCTTAAAGAACAGAGCTGCATGTCTACAAACAGAAAAAAATGACAAATGAAAGGTAGGAAGTGCAGAGAATTGATTTGTGGGAGAAAAGAGCCAGGGGTGTTGTGGTGGGGAGGGAGGGAGCTCTGATCACAGAGAAGTAAGCTAGAGAGAAAGAGAAAGAGAAAGAGTGAAAGAGAGAAAAAAAAAGAAAGTGAAACCATGAGCAGGGAACTCTACAAGAAAACTGTCCCCCAAAACCATTGACAGGAAAAAAGGAGAGGGTTTCAATACCACTGGTTTTTTTTTTAAATTTTTTTTAACGTTTATTTATTTTTGAGACAGAGAGAGACAGAGCATGAACGGGGGAGGGTCAGAGAGAGAGGGAGACACAGAATCTGAAACAGGCTCCAGGCTCTGAGCCGTCAGCACAGAGCCCTACGCGGGGCTGGAACTCACGGACCATGAGATCATGACCTGAGCCGAAGTCGGATGCTCAACCGACTGAGCCACCCAGGCGCCCCAATACCACTAGTTTTTTATAAACAGCAGAACACACAGTCTGAAGTTTCAGAGGTCAGTGCCTGGCACTGATCCAGTGAAGAAGCAAGGTGGAGCCCCAGGAGTAGTTGGAGAGGTCTGAGGATCCTCTGTGTTGCAGAGAGGAGAAGCCATTCCCCTACTTGAAATGCATTTGGTAGAGGTGATACAGCCTCTCCAAGTGCAAAGGACCATGCAGGTGCCATTGAGCTGCCCCACAGGAATAAAGATGCTGGCTGAGGACAGCCAACCCTGGCACCAGCTGTGTATTGCAATTTACCAAAAACTCCAAGCTGCTGCCACTGTGTAGTCTCATAGCTGTTTTCTGGGATAAGCTGGCACTGGCCACAGCGCAGTGAGACCTTCCCCCAGAAGGTTCTGAGCTGCAGGGGTCTCTCATGTGTGGGGTTTTGAAATACTGCTGCACCTGAGATAAAACACAGGAATGCTGTGCCACCTAGGCAGGCAGAAATCTCAGTCAAGGACAAAGTGAAGGTGGGGATCTGACGGAAGCCAAAGACAGAGGAGGGGTGATCATTTGCTCATCTGTGAGGGCATGAATTTCCTGCTCCATAGACTAGGGAGCAGGGCAAAACTTTTTTTTTTTTTTTTTGCTTTTATGAATTTTATTTTATTTTTTGTTAATTAAATATAATTTATTGTCAAATTGGTTTCCATACAACACCCAGTGCTCATCCCAACAAGTGCCCTTCTCCATGCCCATCAGCCACTTTCCCCTCTCCCCACCCTCCATCAACCCTCAGTTTGTTGTCAGTATTTAAGAGTCTCTTGTGGTTTGCCTCCTTCCCTCTCTGTGACTTTTTTTCCACCTTCCCCTCCCCCATGGTCTTCTGTTAAGTTTCTCAGGATTCACATATGAGTGAAAACATATGGTATCTGTCTTTCTCTGCCTGACTTATTTCACTTAGCATAATACCCTCCAGTTACATTCACATTGCTGTAAGCATTGGGCTATGGTGGTATAGTGGTGAGCATAGCTGCCTTCCATCCATGTTGCTGTAAATGGCCAGATTTCATTCTTTCTCATTGCCACATAGTATTCCATTGTATATATAAACCACATCTTCTTTATCCATTCATCAGTTGATGGACATTTAGGCTCTTTCCATAATTTGGCTATTGTTGAAAGTGCTGCTTAAACATTGGGGTACAAGTGCCCTTATGCATCAGCACTCCTGTATCCCTTGGGTAAATTCCTAGCAGTGCTATTGCTGGGTCATAGGGTAGATCTATTTTTAATTTTTTGAGGAACCTCCACACTGTTTTCCAGAGCTGCTCCACCAGTTTGCATTCTCACCGACAGTGCAGGAGGGTTCCTGTTTCTCCACATCCTCTCCAGCATCTATAGTCTCCTGATTTGTTCACTTTAGCCATTCTGACCAGCGTGAGGTGGTATCTCAGTGTGGTTTTGATTTGTATTTCCCTGATGACGAGTGACATTGAGCATCCTTCCATGTGTCTGTTGGCCATCTGGATGTCTTCTTTGGAAAAGTATCCATTCATGTCTTCTGCCCACTTCTTCACTGGATTATTTGTTTTTTGGGAGTGGAGTTTGGTGAGTTCTTTATAGATTTTAGATACTAGCCCTTTATCCAATATGTCATTTGCAAATATCTTTTCCCATTCTGTAGGTTGCCTTTTAGTTTTGTTGATTGTTTCCTTTGCACTGCAGAAGCTTATATCTTGATGAGGTCCCAATAGTTCATTTTTGCTTTTAATTCCCTTGCCTTTGGAGATGTGTCGAGTAAGAAATTGCTGCAGCTGAGGTCAAAGAGGTTTTTCCCTACTTTCTCCTCTAGGGTTTTTTTTTTTTTAATTTTTTTCAACGTTTTTTATTTATTTTTTTTGGGACAGAGAGAGACAGAGCATGAACGGGGGAGGGGCAGAGAGAGAGGGAGACACAGAATCGGAAACAGGCTCCAGGCTCTGAGCCATCAGCCCAGAGCCTGACGCGGGCTCAAACTCACGGACCGCGAGATCGTGACCTGGCTGAAGTTGGACGCTTAACCGACTGCGCCACCCAGGCGCCCCTCCTCTAAGGTTTTGATGATTTCTTGTCTCACATTAGGTCCTTCATCCATTTTGAGTTTATTTTTATGTATGGCATAAGAAAGTGGTCTAGTTTCATTCTTCTGAATGTTGCTGTCCAGTTCTCCCAGCACCATTTGTTAAAGAGACTGTCTTTTTTCCATTTGATACTCTTTCCTGCTTTGTCAAAGATTAGTTGGCCATGCATTTGTGGGTCTAATTCTGGGGCCTCTATTCTATTGCATTGGTCTATGTGTCTGTTTTTGAGGGCAAGCAATTTTCACCCCTATCCCACCAGCACTGATTGACCTCAGTGAACTAAACAGCGCCACCATGTGGATAATGGAGCCATTACACCTGGCCCTGTTGTCTTGCACCCTCCAGACACATCTCCATTAGGGCAAATCCAACTGAGAATCAGAGCAGCACGCCCTTCCCCCAGAAGAACAGCTCAACACCTCTAATGCACTAAGTCTACCGATCATAGAATTCTGCAAAGCTTTAGCTGTAGGGGAAGCAAGATGTAGCTTCCTTTGGGTTTTTTTTATTTGGTTGTTTGCTTTTTTGTTTCTGGTTTAGTTTTAGTTTTTTTTTTTTTTTTCTTGAATACAGAACAAGCAATTTATTTTATTTTATTTTTAAAAAATTTTTATCTTTTTATTCTTTTTTCTATCAAACTTCTCTTAACAAGAGGACCAAAACACATCTAGGATCTAACTTCATTTATTATTTTTAAATTTTTATTTTATTATTATTATTTTTTCCTCCAAAATGACAACATAGAGGAATTGACTCCAAAAGAAAGAACAGTAAGAAATGATGGCAGGGATTTAATCAACACAGATATAAGTAGGATGTCTGAACTAGAATTTAAAACAATTCTAAGAATTCTAGCTGGGCTTGAAAAAAATCATAGAAGACACAAAAGAATCCCTTACTGCATAGATAAAAGAGGTAAAATCTAGTCAGGTGAAAATTTAAAATGCTATAACCAAGATGCAAACCTGAATAGATGAAAGAAGAGAGAGGATGGACAAAACTAAGGAATGAATTAGTGATATAGAAGATAAAATTATGGGAAATAATGAGACTGAAAAGAAGAGAGAAACAAAGGTATAGAGCACGAGGGTAGACTTAGGGAATACAGTGACTTATTAAGATGGAATAACATTTGTATCATAGGAATCCTAGAAGATGAAGAGCGTCAAAAAAGGGCAGAAGATTTATGTGAGCAAATTATAGCTGAAAACTTCCCTTATCTGGGGAAGGACACAGACATCAAAACCCAAGAAACACAGAAAACTCCCATTAAATTCAACAAAAGTCAGCTATTGCCAAGGCATAACATAGTCAAATTCACAAAACACACAGAAAAGGAAAGAATCCTGAAAGCAGCAAGGGAAAAAAAGTCCTTAACCTACAAGTGAAGCTATATCAAGTTTGCAGCAAATCTGTCCACAGATACCTGGCAGGCCAGATGGGAGTGGCAGGATATATTCAATGTGCTGAATGGGAAAGATATGCAGTAAAGAATACTTTATCTGGCAAGGCTGTCATTCAGAATAAGAGAAATAAAGAATTTTCCAGACAAACAAAATCTAAAGGAGTTTGTGACCACTAAACCAGCCCTGCAAGAAATATTAAGGGGGACCCTTTGAGTTGGGGGGAGACCAAAAGTGACAAACACTAGAGAGGAACAGAGACTGTCACCAACTTCACAGATAAACAGAAACACCAACTTTACATGTAAAATAATGGCATTAAACTCATATCTTTCAATAATCACCCTGAATGTAAATGGATTAAATGCTCCAATCAAAAGACATAGGGTATCAGAATAGATAAAGAAAAAAGACCAATCTATATGCTATCTACAGGAGGCTAATTTTAGATCTAAAGACATTGGTAGTTTGAAAGTAGGGGAGAAAGAACCATCTGTCATGCTAATATACTTATATCAGACTAGCTAGATTTTAAAATCAAGACGTAACAAGAGAGGAAGATGAACATTAGGTCATAATTAAGGGGTCTATCCATCAAGAAGATCTAATGATTATAAACATTTATGATACAATTTGGAATGCCTATATATATAATATATTAATAACAAACATAATAACACATATATGAATAACATATATAAATAAATATAGCACATATAAAAATATTATTAAATATATTTAACATATATAATATATGATATATGATATATAATAAATATATAAAATATATTAATTAATATACATTAATAACAAAAATAGTAACAACATAAAGAAATAACAAACATAATATTATTATAATTGATAATGATACAATGATAGTAGGGGACTTTAATACCCCACTTACAACAATGGGCAGATCATCTAATCAGAGAAGCAACAAGGAAATAATGGTTTGAATGACAAACTGGACAGGATAGAATTAACAGATACATTCAGAAAATTCCATCCTAAAACAAAAGAATACACAGTTTTCAAGTGCATACAGAACACTCTCCAGAATTGAGAACACAATGGGTCACAAATCATCCCTCAACAAGTACAAACAGATTGAGACATCATAATGTCCATATACAAAAGACACATGACTAATATCATCCTCAATGGGGAGAATCTGAGAGCCTTTCCCATACAGTCAGGAATCAGACAAGGATGTCCACTCTCAATATTACCACATAACATATTTCTGAGGGTCTAGCCTCAGCCATCAGACAATAAAAATAAATAAAAGGCGGGGCGCCTGGGTGGCGCAGTCGGTTAAGCGTCCGACTTCAGCCAGGTCACGATCTCGCGGTCCGTGAGTTCGAGCCCCGCGTCAGGCTCTGGGCTGATGGCTCAGAGCCTGGAGCCTGTTTCCGATTCTGTGTCTCCCTCTCTCTCTGCTCCTCCCCCGTTCATGCTCTGTCTCTCTCTGTCCCAAAAATAAATAAACGTTGAAAAAAAAATTAAAAATAAATAAATAAATAAATAAAAGGCATCCAAATCATCAAGGAAGAAGTCAAACTTTCACTATTTGCCGACAACATGATACTCTGTGTAGAAAGCCTGAAAGACTCCACCAAAAAATTGCTAGCACTAATACATGAATTCAGCAAATTCAGAGGCTATAAAACCAACATACAATTTGGTGGCTTTTCTATACACCAATAACAAAGCAGGGGAAAAAAATCAAAGAATCGATCACATTTGCAATTTCATCAAAAACAATTACATACCTAGCAGGAAATGTAACCAAAGAGGTAAAAGATCTGTACTCTGAAAACTATAGAACACTGGTCAAAGAAATTGAAAAGGACACAAAGCAATGGAAAAGCATCCCATGCTCATGGATTGGAGGGGTAAACATTATTAAAATGTCTATATTATCCAAAGCAACCTACACATTTTGTGCAATCCCTATCAAAATACCAACAGAATTTTTCACAGAGCTAGAACAAACAATCCTAAAATTTGTGTGGAACCACAAAAGACCCCATACAGTAATCCTGAAAAAGAAAAACAAAATTGGAGGTATCACGATTCCAGATTTCAAGCTATATTACAAAGCTGCAGTCATCAAGACAGTATGGTACTGGTATGAAAACATACACACAGATCAGAGGAACAGAGTAGAAAACCCAGAAATGGATGTGCAACTACATGGTTATCTCATATTCAACAAAACAGGAAAGAACAACCAAGGAAAAAAGACAGTCTCTTCAACAAATGGTGTTGAGAAAACTGGATAGCAACATGCAAAAAAATAAAACAACCACTTTCTTACACTATACATAAAAATAAAGTAAAAAAGGATGAAAGATCTAAATGAGATAGGAAATCATCAAAATCCTAGAGAACACAGGCATTAAGCTCTTTAACCTCAGCCACAGCAACTTCTTAGGAGACAGTCGCAGGAGGCAAGGGAAACAAAAGCAAACATGAACTGCTGGGACTTCATCAACATAAACAGATTTTGCACAGTTTTCAGAGTACAGATCTTTTACCTCTTTGGTTACATTTCCTGCTAGGTATGTAATTGTTTTTGATGAAACAATCAACAAAACTAAAAGGCAGCCTAAAGAATGGGTGAAGATATTTGCAAATGAAATATCTGATAAAGGGTTAGAATCCAAAATCTATAAAGAACTTAGCAAACTCCTTATCCCCAAAACAATAATCCAAGGAAGAAATGGGCAGAAGACATGAATAGACACTTTTCCAAAGAACACATCCAGATGGCAAATAGACAAATGAAAAGATTCTCAACATCACTCATCATCAGGGAAATACAAATCAAGACCATGATGAGATACCACCTCATATATGTCAGAATGGCTAAAATGAACAACACAAGAAAAAACAGGTGTTGGCAAGGATGCAGAGGAAGGGGAACCCTCTTGCACTATTGGTTGGGATGCAAACTGGTGCAGTCCCTACAGAGAACAGTATGGAGGTTCCTCAAAAAAACTGAAAATAGAACTACCCTATGATCCAGCAGTTGCACTAGTAGATATTTACCCAAAGGATACAAAAATACAGATGTGAAGGTCTGCATGCACCACAATGCTTATAGTCACATTGTCAATAATAGCCAAACTATGGAGAATACCCAAATGTCCATCAAATGATGAATGGATAAAGAAGATGTGGTATATGTACAATGGAATATTACTCAGCCATCAAAAAGAACAAAATCTTGCCATTTGTAATGACATGGATGGAGCAAGAGTGTATTATGATAAGCTAAATAATAAGTCAGAGAATTGACAAATAGCATATAATTTCACTCATATGTGGAATTTAAAAAACAGAAAAAATGAACATATGGGAGGGGAGGAAAAGAGTGAGGGAAACAAACCATAAGAGACTCTAAATGATAGAGAACAGACTGAGAGTTGATGGAGGGAGGTGGGTTTGAAATGGTAGATGGGTGATAGGTATTAAAGAGGGTACTTATGATGAGCACTGGGTATTGTATGTAAGTGATGAACCACTGAACTCTACTCCTAAAACCGGTATTGCATTGTATTTTAACTAAAATTTAAGTTAAAAATTTTAAAAAAGAAAAAAAAAGACATGAAGGGGTATTAGAGGTATAACATATCGGGAACAAAAACATAAGTCCCACAACATTCTGCCTAGAAGAGAAATCCAAGAACATCTTCAGCCATTCTTCTTTTGGTCAGGGATAGTGACATACAGAAATGAATGTAATTAAAGAAGTCTCTTGTCTAAAATAACATACAAAGTGGGAACAGTAGCCAGATTCTCTTGGGAGGTTAGGATATTTCAGTTCTGAATGTGAGCAACTGAAAATGCCTACAGACGATGAAGCATCTGAAGATGAGTCAGATTCATTTTCTTTAAACAGTGAAAGAACCTACATTTTCAAATAAGACAGTATAATGATTTCTGTACACTATGGAAGATCTTGATTTGGTGAATCATGAAAAACTTCATCTACTGTAGAATCTGATATAAAACAAAATTGTCCCCATTCTTTTGGACTGAACTTAAATACTAGTAGGTAAGAATGTGATAGATTTTTTAAATGTAAAAACAGATAAAAATAACTATTTGCATACTTTACTAGTTTATCCAAATAGTGCCATAGTTACTGGTTTGCACTGAAATAACAACAACCTGTGATCAGGAAGTATTCAGTGACAGTTGTTTAAGTTAAGAATTGTTTTAGTTTATTATTATATTGTACACCTGAAACTAATATGACACTGTATGTTAACTATCTGGAATTAAAATAAAATCTTAAAAAAAGAACAAAAAAGCATAGTTTTAGTCTTTCCATATTTTTCATTTCTCCCCGTGATACGTACTTTTGCATGGGGAACACTGTGAAAAAGAACCTTTGCTAGTTATAGTTCTCTTTACACTTTTAAACATTTCTGGTAGATTATAAGCATATCTTTAAAAATTTAGTTTCTTAATAATGTTTCTACATATTTAAATTAATAGTACAAATAATGTTTAATATTTTAGAAGTACCTCACAATCTGGAAAGTAGCAATTACACCTGAATAGTAGGAAGTAAGCAAAAAAATGGACCCTGAGTGTACAAAAATCAATGCTATCCACCAATGAATGCATTTTATGCATTTTGTTTTTAAACTATCCTGTGTTTAATTGTTTTTAATCAGATCCTGTTTGCTCTAATTTTGTACATAAACTGACAAACTTAATTATTTGATTTCTAAATTTCTAGTAGCTTAAAAACAGCAAAGCGGCTGAGACCATTAGGGAGGAAACCAGCTATAACAAAGAGGTACAATGAAGCAAGTAGTCTGGGCCTACTAGTAAAGGGTGAAATATCTTTGAACACAATAGATCTTGAAGAAATTATGTGTAATAAATAAATTCATTAATTCCTTTAAAAGCTTGTTCATTCTGTGCCTTCCTCAGGGGAATTTAAGGCATGTTACAAGAATATATAAAATTAGCAAGGGTGAAAGGGGCGGAAAGTGTGTGGGAATGGTCCAAGAGATATGTCTGCGTTAGTAACACCCAAGTACTGAAAGTTTGTTTCCTCTATCATTTGGTGGCTCCTTTGAACAAATCCCTTTTAGAACATAATTTGCCTAGGAAACCTAAATGTGCCTGTCTAATAAAAATTATATAACTGAACTTGTCTCCCTTTTCATTGTGACTGACAGTTAAATGGGACAAATTTAAACTTGATTATTACACAACTATGTAAATCCCTTATGGACAATATGTATGTTCTTCTTTCCCTTGAGTTTTTGTTAATTTTTCTCTGATCCTACTCTTCACTATTTTTCTGTTATTTCCATTAGTGTCATTTTCTTTCTTTTCTTTTTAATGAACTTTTTGTAAATCAACGTAGGGTATCAATAAATAAATGAAAATGACCTCTCAAAAATACAATAACACACATATTAGAAGTTTGAGAAAAATCTAACTACACGTATATGCAGGCAATTTCAACTGAATATATCTATCAGATTTTTTAAAATTTTTTAAATTTTTATTTTTTTAATGTTTATTTATTTTTGAGAGAGAGACAGAGTGTGAGTGGGGGAGGGGCAGAGAGAGAGGGAGATAGAGAATCTGAAGTAGGCTCCAGGCTCTGAGCTGTCACCACAGAGCCTGAGGCAGGGCTTGAACCCATGAACTGTAAGAGAGATCATGACCTGAGCCGAAATCTGAACCGAATGAGCCACCCAGGCACCCCATATATCGGATTATTTTAAAGGTGTATCTACTTTAACTTTTTGTTAAATGTTTCCTTAAATTTTAACTATAAAAACAAATATATCTACATTTCTTAAAATTTCAAATGTATAGCTAATTTTCAACCTATTAGACTGGTATAAGAAACTAGCACCTATACTAACATTGTCCAGTGTAATTTTCTGTTACACACATAGTAGAATAGCTTTAAAATAAAAAGACTGTCACCTCCAAATGCTGGCAGGATTTACAGCAACTTGACTACTTTCATATACTTTTGGTGGAAGGATAAAATGATATATCAATTTAAAAATCAGTTTAAAAAGTCTGGCAATTTGTAATAAGTTTAAACATACACATAGATTATGATTGAGCAATTTCATTCCTAGATATTTACCCAAGAGAAATGAAAACATATGTCCACAAAAAAGACATGTTTAACAATCTTCAGAGCTACTTTATTTTCAAGAGCTATATTAACCTTTTTTTAAACGCAGATTTAAAAAAAAGTTAATATTCCTTTCTCAAAAACCCATTGCTTGTCAGTTTACTAAGAGAGCTAATCAAAGTTTATATCTTTATAGTTATATTGCCCATAATATTATAATTATCTTTTTCTCATAATAGTATATCTAATGAAATCAAGATTTCTTCACACTAATTATGCAAAGAAATAAAGGATTCGAGTATGACTAACCAACAGTGATTTCTGTCTTGTTACATGAATACTATCTACCTGGAAATCTGTAGCTGCACTGATGCCTAAATACATTATCAGTGACAGAAATTTGCAAAGAGGAATACAGGAGTAAAAATCAATCAATCGTCAATCAATCAATCTGGAAACATAAACAAATTAATACAATTTTAAGATTCATTGAGGGTGGAGTAGGAGATGGCAGAGTAGGAGGACTCTAGGCTGCTCTCATCCCATGAACAAAACTATATAACTATCAAATCATCCTAAATACCCCAGAAATTGATGTGAAAAATGACAAAACAAACTCCACAACTAAAGAGAGAGAAGAGGTCACATCAAAGAATGTAGGAAGTGTGGAGATGTGGTTTAGGGGAGAAAGAGATCATGGGTGCTGTGGAAGAAAGGAGCTGTGGTCCTAGAGAAGAGTGAGAAGGAGAGACAGGAAACAAAGGGGGATGCACAAAGAGAGCATTTCCCCAAAGCCACTAGCTTGGAATAGAGAGGGGCTGAATTTCATGAGTTCTTACAGCCAATGGGGCTTAGACACTGGAGTTTTAAAGATCAAGGGCTTGGCTAGGATAGAGCCTAGAGGGCACTGTACTGGTCCTGAAGAGAAGTCAAGAAAAACAATCTGGGGGCAGACAGCATGGAAACAGTGTTGAAAAAATGCCTGGGGCACACAATGGGGAAATTATTCCCTGTTCTTTTTTTATTCTCAGAAAGATTGTTCTCTTTTCTGAGAGACAGCATTCATGGAGATGCCTCTCCTGGAACAAAGGAGCTGGTTGGTGCCATTCCCTCCTCCGACCACACCTCAGCATAAACACAGAGCCACCTGAGTGAAGAAGCTCACAGACACTGGCTGCCTAACTTGATTACACCAAGCACCTCCTCCCTGTGCTTTGGCAGGACTACCCTTATCAATCAAGCCTGCCTCAGTCCCAGCATAGCCGACCCCTCTCCCAGAAGACCAACACAAATACCTGCTCACACCACGTCTCCAGAGCAGAGTGTTCTACAGGGCCTCAGTTTTGGTGGAGTTGGTTTCAGGTCTCATTTCACAAGCAGACCAGAGCACATCTAGTTAAAACTCACCACATTCAGCTCAAGGACCAAACATTGCTCACAGCAGGAAATGGATGCCTCTGCAGATAACTGGCCTGAAGGATAGGGCAGCCACAACCCTACAGCAGACACACAGAGCACATGCCAGAGACACTCCCTGAAGCACCAGGACCTGGACACTACACAACCTCTTCTTTAAAATGTCATTACTTTCAGGATCAGGAGGCATAACTGGCTTTTCTAATACACTGCAGGCAGAGACTTAGACAAAAATGCCAAAATGGAGGAATTTATCCCAAATGGAAGAAGATAAGGCCACAGCCAGAGAGCTAAGCAAAACATATATAAGTAATACCCCCGAGGGAGAATTTAAAGCACAATCATAAAGATACTCACTGGGCTTGAGAAAACAATAGAAGACATCAGGGAGACCCTTACCACTGAGATAAAAGAATTAAAAAGTATCAATCAGAGATAAAGAGTGCATAAATGAGATTGTAAATAGGCTTGATGCAGTGGACAGCAGGCTGGGAGAAGCAGAGGAATGAATTATTGACCTAGAATACAAAAAAATGGAAAATAATGAAGCTGAACAAAAGACAGAAAGAGGAATTATGCAACATAAGATAGATTTAGGGAACTCAGTGACTGCACCAAATATAATAACATTCATATTCTAGGAGTTCCAGAAGAAGAACAGAGAGAAAAGAGGGAAGAATGTTTATTTCAAGAAATAATAGCAGAAAACTTCCCTATCCTGGGGAAGAAAACAGACATCCAGATCCAGGAGACAGAAAACTCCCACCAACATCAATACAGGCAGTCCAACAATGAGACATGGTTTATTTAAGTATGAAAAATATAGTAATAAAGAAAAAAATCTTATAAGCAGCAGGACAAAAGAAGTCCTTAACTTACAAGGGAAAAAACTCTAAGGTTAGCTGGAGATTTCTGAACAGAAACTTAGAAAGCCAGAAGGGAATGGCATGATATATTCAAAGTGATGAATGGGAAAAATCTGAAGCCAGGAATACTCTATCCAGCAAGCCTACCATTCAGAATAGAAGAAGGGGTAAAGAGCTTCCCGGGCAAACAAAAACAAAATCAAAGGAGTTTTTGATTACTAAACTAGTAAGAAATATTAAAGGGGACTCTCTGAGTAAAGAGACCAAAAGTTACAGTATAAAGGTTGGAAACACAAAAGCAGTAAAAATGAGTATTTCTGTAAAAAAATCTGTGAAGGAACTCACAAAATAAAAAGAGATAAAATATAATAACATATACCTAAAATGTAGGGAGGAGAGACAAAGAAAAACAAAAGGAGCTCATCACCACCAAAGTAGCCCTGCAAGAAATATTAAAGGGAACTCTGAGTGCAAAGGAGAGACCAAAAGTGATAAAGAAAAGAGACTCAAAGAACATCTCCAGAAACAATGATAAAATAAGTAGTAAAATGGCAACAAATAAATATCTATCAATAATTACTTTGAATGTAAATGGACTAAATGCTTCAATCAAAAGACTTAGGGTATCAGAATGCATAAAAAAACAAGATCTATCTATATGCTGCCTACAAGGGACTCATTTTAGACCTAAAGATACCTGAAGATTGAAAATGAGAAGATGGAGAAACATTTATCACACAAACAGATGTCAAATGAAGCCAGAGTAGCAATACTTTTATCAGACAAACTAGACTTTAAATCAAAGAGTGTAAAAAGAAACAAAGGAAGGCATTATATAATCATAAAGTAGACAATCCAACAAGAATATATAACAATTATAAATATTTATGCACCCAACATGGGAAGATCCAAATATGTAAAGCAATCAATAACAAACATGTGGGAACAAATTGATATTAACACAAAAACAGTAGGGGATTTTAACACCCCATTTCCATAAATGGGCATATTAACTTAACAGAACATCAACAAGGAAATAATAGCTTTGAATGACACACTAGATCAAGTGAACTTAACAGATACATTCAGGACATTCCATCCTAAAACAGCAGAATACACATTCTTTTCAAGTGTACCTGGAACATTCTCCAGAACAGATTGCATATTAGGTCCCTACAAAACAGGCCTCAATACATACAAAAAACCTGAAGTCATACCATGCACCTTTTCTGACCACAAAGTTGTGAAACTAGAAGTCAATCACAATGAAAAAAAAATCTGGAAAGACCACAAATACTACAAGTTAAACAACAATGTACTAAACAATGAATGGGTCAAACAGGAAATCAAAGGAGAAATAAAAACACATGGAAACAAAGGAAAATGAAAACACAATGGTCCAAAACCTTTGGGATTCAGCAAAAGCACTCCTAAGAGGGAAGTTTATAACAATAAAGGTCTACTTCAAGAGGCAAGAAAAATCTCAAATGCACAACCTAACCTGACACCTAAAGGAGCTATAAAAGAACAACAAACAAAGCCTAAAACCAGCAGAAGGAAGGAAATAATAAAGATTACACAGAACTTTTTAAAAATTTTTTTGAATGTTTATTTATTTTTGAGGGAGAGAGAGAGAACATGAGTGGGGGAGGGGCAGAGAGGGAGACACAGAATTCGAAGCAGGCTCTAGGCTCTGAGCTGTCAGCACAGAGCCTGAGGGGGGGCTCAAACTCATGAGCAGTGAGATCATGACTTGAGTCGAAGTTGGATGCTCAACCGACTGAGCCACCCAGGCACCCCTAGACGGAACTTTTTAAGGAAAACATCCAGATGGCTAACAGACACATGAAAAGATGCTCAACATCACTCATCATCAGGGAAATACAAAGCAAAACTGCAATGAGATACCGCCTCACACCTGTCAGAACAGCTAACATGAACAACTCAGGAAACAACAGACATTGGAGAGGATGCAGAGAAAGAGGAACTCTTTTGCACTGCTGGTGGGAATGCAGACTGGTGTAGCCACTCTGGAAAACAGTGAGGAGGTTCCACAAAAAAATTAAAAATAGAATGGCCCTACAACTCAGCAATTACACTACTAGGTATTTATCCAAAGGGTAAAAAATGCTGATTTGAAGGCACATATGCACGACAATGTTTATAGCAGTGCTATTAACAATAGCCAAATATTGGAAAGAACCCAAAAGTCCATCGACTGATGAATGGATAAAGAAGATGTGGTATACACACACACACACACACACACACACACACACACACAGTGGAATTTTTACTTGGCAATCAAAAACAATAAAATCTTTCCTTTTGCAATAACATGGATGGAACTAGAGGGTATTATGCTAAGGAAAAGCCAGTCAGAGAAAAGTCAGTCAGAGAAAGACAGATATCATATGATTTCACTCATGTGTAATTTGACAAACACAACAGATGAACATGGGGAAGGGAAGGAAAATAAGATAAAAACACAGAGGGAGGCAAACCAATAGAGACTCTTAAATACAGAGAACAAACTCAGGTTGCTGAAGGGGAGGTGGGTTGGGGATGAGTTAAATCAGTGATGGACATTAAGGAGGGCACTTTTTGGGATGAGCACTGGGTGTCATATGTAACAGATGAATCAGTGGGTTCTACCCCTGAAGTCAAGACTACACTGTATTTTAACTAACTTGAATTTAAGCTAAAAAAAAAAGATTAGAGCAGAAATAAGTGACATAGACACTAAAAAATAATAATAATAACAATAGAACAGATCAATGAATCCAGGAGCTGGTTCTTTGACAAAATGAATAAAATTGATAAATATCTAGCTGGACTTATGAAAATAAAAACAGAAAGGGCTTAAAGAAATAAAATCACAAATGAGAGAGGAGAAATAACAAACACCACAGAAATATAAACAATTATAAGAAGCAGTGGGTTAAGCTATGAAAAAGCTAAATGTTAAAGATTTCTGAATTTAGGCTTTATCACAACATGCAGCTAGCTGGGCTGTGAAACCCCAGCCAGCTGTGTGTGGTTGGGAATGTCCCATGGTTAGTTGCAATGTGATATCATTTCATCATAAGGTTTGCTCAATAACTATGATTTTTTTGTTTGTCTTTTTTTCCTTTTGTCTCTTAGTTTTTGTATTTGCTGTGTGCTAAATTTTTATACTTTGTACAGTGCTTGGAAGGCATTTTGGAAATGAAAGGAAAGGATCTGATCTCTAGCAAATACAAATCTTTGCCCTCTATGGAACTTTAAAAGTGGAGGAGCACTTTCCACACGTGGCTCTCACAACAACCTAGTGAGAGAGGACAGGAATGATTATTCCCATTTTATAGGGAAAACTCATATTTTGTGACTAACTCAAATCAGAGATAGAAAATGGAAGACACTGGATTCACACCCTGATAATCCTTTCCATAATCCAACCTGCTTTCCATCATTCATATGTATAATTAAAACATTTATGAAGTAAAAGAAAGAATTTCATGTGAGTTAGTATAATTTTATACTTTTATTTATCAGTAAAGACTAATTCTGTACAAGTGAGGTAAATTTTTATAAGTCTTTTTAGTAATATCATTTAGTGTTCAGTATATAATTATATATATTTTTACACGTTTTTTTCTAAATCCCAGTTAATATACACTGTAATAGTAGTTTCAGTTGTATCATTTAGTTATTCAACACTTCCATATATCACCCAGTGCTTACAAGTGCACTCTTTAATCGCCATCACCTATTTAACTCAGCCCCCCAACCACCTTCCCTCTGGTAACCACCAGTTTCTTCTCTATAGTTA
Organism: Prionailurus viverrinus; assembly: GCF_022837055.1. NCBI lineage: Eukaryota > Metazoa > Chordata > Mammalia > Carnivora > Felidae > Prionailurus > Prionailurus viverrinus. Next base: position 26,314,384 of record NC_062579.1, read on the forward strand.
AGAATCTGTTTCTTGGTTTGCTTCTCTCTCTTTTTTTAACCTATGCTCATTTTTTTTGTTTGTTTCTTAAATTCCACATACGATCGGAATCATATTGTATTTGTCTTTCTCTGACTTATTTCACTTAGCATAACACTCTGTCGTTCCATCCATGTCACTGCAAATGGCAAGATTTCATTATTTTTTGTGGTTAATATTCCATCACATATATGTGTATATATGTGTATACGCCACTTCTTTATTCACTCATCAGTCAACAGATGGACATATGGGCTGTTTCCATAACTTGACTATTTTTGTTTTAATTTTGATTTTCAGGGGTTTAAATTCAAGTATGGTGAATATTCATTCACTGCCCAAGTTCTGTCTGATTCTTATTGTGACACTTGGATTGAATAAACCATCCCTGCTTTCCTGGAGAGAAATAATAATTGTATGTGGCTGACCACTAGGACTTATATTCCAAGATATTACTAAAATATCAGACATTGCCTTAGTAGATTTGACAACACATTTGGGTCTGAGGTAGACCAGGAAACAATAATCATTTAAACCACCTGGGTTTGGAACTGATTGAGAGATGAAGTGAGTTGACTGGAGATAAAAATATTCATTGTATTGTTATCACAGCTATTAAAGAATACATCTAAATTAGGAAGCAAAAACCTGGTCTTTACTGTTGAAGGCAGGTTATCTATTATCAAAGCACTCTCCAAATGAAGATTTCCTTTTGCTTCTGGCATGCAGCTACTTTAGAGGCACCATCAATGCCAAATCACCTTAATCCAGCCAGATATTTATATAATTCAAAGATGCATTTCAATTACTGTGTTAGTTGGTCTATTTATATTTCAGCCTTGCTTATATAATTTAGTCCTTTTAGAGCACCAACCTAAAGGAAAGTTTACTAAGGTATGTTCACCTCAGTGGGTTCTGTCTCTCGATATTTTTAGTGGATTCTATATTTTAATTTCTATCTTCCTGGCCCTATTAACCAAACAAAATTCTCTGTTAAGAAACTGAACTCCTTAGCTGCTAATTTAGGAATCAACAATTGCCTTGAGAAGTGACACCAGACACTATGATCACTTATCCTGGTTTTTCTTATTATCTGAATATAGCCCTAAAAATGCTTATACCTTCCTTCTTACCAGTATCTTCAAATTATATAACTGTTTTGTCTAACTTTCCAGTAGTTTTCAGATTGATGGCTAGTATGAATCAAGCTATTCCACCATGGTCCTCAGATAAATTTTTGACAAAATAATCTAGCTATGTTTACTCAGCGATATGACTAAATTTGATTTAGTGTGACTAAATCATACAGCTCTACCACAACTAAATACTATGGTGTTTGCAGCAAGAAGACAGATATGATAAAATCTATGGTTTAAATGGATCATCCTAATGATTATGTGAAAAACAGATTACATTGGAGATAAAGTGGAGTCAGGATTCAGTGAGTAAATTCTTGCACAAAAGATCATGATTGTGAATTGGAGCAGTTGAATTAGAGATAAGGTGATAGGGACTTGGTTTTAGATGTCTTTAAAAGGGAACCAATGGGGGACTGGATAAGAGATGAGGTTTTATGTCAGTCCTTACCTTGTGGACATAAAATGATCCTAAGCTTGAAAAACTGAGTATATGGTAATACAATTTTCCAAGCTGAGAAAATAAGTAGGAAAAATAGGTTTTTTTAGGGAAGATAATATATTGTTTTTGAGCTTGTTGACTTTGAAGTTAAGAGACTCTTCTGAAAAGTGGAGAAACTGGGAGTAGGAAGACAAGTTAACACAAGGTAATATAATAGCCTGGTGCCCAATTTTCTAATGACTCTTTCAAGTTGAAGTTCAGTGTAATGCCATAAATACTCATTAAACACCTGTGTGTAAAATATTGTGTTAAGTACCATGAGATACAATGCGTGTTTTCAAAATATTCTAAAAACAGTAGGTATGTTTGGAGATACAGTGAAACAAAGAATCATAACAAATTAAAGTTTTCTGATTTCTAATGTGGTGCTCTTTCCATTGTACCATGAGATGTGTGGATGGAAACTGGTGGGTTAAATAACATAGACACTATCAAAGTAAAATCAACATGTTTGAACACTGATAAACATGGGGGGAAAGTTAGGGCCTGCTAGGAGAAAGATAATTAAAGATAATTTTTTGAGGTAATATGAAAACATGAATATAATTTCAATGCAAAAAATTATAGAGAGAAAAGAGATGGTATATTTTATCATTATCTGGAAACTTTTTAAGGTCCAAATAAATTTCTACATGGGCATTAGTCACAGCAAAAGGGAGATTTACATAGAGAGCTCAGGAAACCCTGATTATCTTATAGAAGATATAATGTGGCAGACTATGTAATGATTATTTACCTTATTTTGGATGCTATCAATAGCTGATAAGTTAGTTCTTAAATTATTTGTGCATGTAAACTTTGGGTTTCTGAACTTGAACAGGGCATACAATATCTCCATTAAATTTTTGTTTCCCACCAATGTGTTTCTTATTTTTAAGGATACTGAATGAAACATTATGCTTTTAAATGCTTGATCAACTCTGTAACCATGAAATTAATTGACTCTTAAAACATGCCACAACTCTGAACTTCAGTTTTTGAAAAAATAATTAGGAAATCTTCAAAGATGAGACTGCATATAATAGAAGGTTTTTTAAAAATGTTTATTTTTGAGAGAGAGAGAGCGAGCAAGCACACAAGAAGGGGAGGGGCAGAGAAAGAGAGAGAGACAGAGACAGAGACAGAATCTCAAGTGGGCTCCAGGCTCCAAGCTGTCAGCGCAGAGTCTGATGCAAGGCTGGAACTCACGAACCCATGAGATCATAACCTGAGCCGAAGTTGGATGTAACCGACTGAGCCACCCAGGTGCCTCAGAAGTTTTTTCTAATAGAAATTGAAATAATAGATATATGAAACAAAGACTATCATTGGGTGTGAAAAGGTAAATTTCCATCACACATATGTAAAGCAATACCACATTTCTGGTGGGAGAAATGCCTTGATATGTTAATTGGTCTACTTTTATCCCAATCCTCATACGCTCAGAAAATATCAATGAATGATGAAAGACTGCCAATTTTCTAGAGCGTTGGGCTTATACGTTTTGTCAATCAGCTACTAGAGTTTTTAGTACCTACAAAAATGGACATACAATGGCATTTCAATTTGTAACCAGTATTCCTAATCTGCCACAGACTGAATTGTTTCCTGACTTCATGAATCACTAAAGATTTCTAATACCGCTTCCAATAGTCCTCTCAATGTTGCATTATTCTAAAGTAACTTGGTCACAAACATGTACTTGGGAGAATTAAATGTAAAATATCCATTTCATTTAAAGGAGTAGAAATTATAAGTATCACTAGGGTAGTTTTATGTACTCCAACTGGTATTTTAGAAATGCTACTCTGGATTACATGAAACAGTCAATGGCGGGATTCACATTTCCCCCTTTTGTTCTTATGTAGTTTAACTCATACTGACAGTCTTCCCATACACTGGGAAACTATGTTACTACAAATTGATTTCTATCTTCTCCCCCTTCTGACTGTATAGCTGCATGATTCTAGCTTTGCTCTATGGTCATTTTTAGTGTCCAGTTGCCATGCTGATACAGAGACGTGTAATTATAGTTAAATAAAATTGTCTGTTAGGAAAATAAGAGAATTATTCTCCAGAGGTTAACACTAGAGATGGTGGTAGAAGATGATTGTCAAAGATAGAGTGGAGAGAGATTAGATCTTTATCTATATACAGTTTGTTTACCAATATGGATTAAAAAATAAAATGTAGTGCTGCTTGACATGGTGACATTACAACAGAAGGTGAACCATACCCTATTTTCACTTACTATTTTATCTCTATCACCTTGCATATTGCCAATCACCTAGTAAGAGTTCAAAAATATATTTAATCAGGGGCACCTGGGTGGCTCAGTCTGTTAAGTGTCCAACTTCAGGTCAGGTCATGATCTCACAGTCTGTGAGTTTGAGCCCCGCGTCGGGCTCTGTGCTGACAGCTCAAAGCCTGGACCCTGCTTCAGATTCTGTGTCTCCCTCTCTTTCTTCCCCTCTCCTGCTCATGCTCTGTCTCTCTCTGTCTCAAAAATAAATAAAAACATTAAAAAAATTAAAAAAAATATATATTTAATCAAAGAATAGGTGATTAACTGAATGAGTGACTAACAATGAATGGATGGAATTGTAGAAGGGATTCCTACAAGGATAAAACAATGGCAAGAAACATGCTTTTTTTAAAAAAAACTTTTTTAATGTTTTATTTATATTTGAGAGAGAGAGAGAGAGAGAGGGAGAGAGGGAGAGAAAGAGACAGAGAGAGAGAGAGACAGAGAGAGAGAGCGAGAGCATGATCAGGGGAGGGGCAGAGAGAGAGGGGGAGACACAGAATCCAAAGCAGGTTCCAGGCTCTGAGCAGTCAGCACAGAGCCCAACACAGGGCCCGAACCTGTGAACCACAAGATCATGACCCGAGCTGAACGAAGTCAGACACTCAACTGACTGAGCCACCCAGGCGCCCCTAAAAACCTTTTTTTAAAGCTTATTTATTTGAGAGAGTGAGAGAGCGAAAGAGCACACACATGGGCACAGATGAGGCAGAGAAAGAAGGAGAGAGAATCCCAAGCAGGCTCTGCACTGTCAGCACAGAGCCCAACATGGGGTTCAATCCCACAGACTGTGAGATCATGACCTGAGCCAAAATCAAGAGTCAGAAGCTTAACTAGCTGAGCCACCCAGGCTCCCCGAGACAAACTTCTTACAGTGTCACATCGTTGTGAGGTGTACAATTTAATACATGGGTTTTGCAGACCCATGTGTCAAATCTGGAAATAGGAATGTGAGTTCCAAAGCAATGATGCTTATACTGAAAGCTTCATCAAGTTAGTCCTGGACTGAGTTAAAATATGGGGAATGTGGGAAGACAAATAGAGTTGTATGACAAGGATAGAAACGCAACTGTCATAAAGGTGACAAAAATGAGATCACTTGCCCCAGAGAATAACATTATTTTTACACTCTTTGTCAGCAGCAAGATATTCAAGGCCATGCTGAGAAATGAAGCTTAAAGCAGTATTGGAACAATGGCAGTGAAGCCAGTAGGGAATTTTGCCCTATGTAAAGATTACTTCGTTGGGTCTGGTTGAATGGTGCTTTCTCTCTCATACAGAAAATTAATTCTAACAGAGAACTAAAGTTTGAAGTAATTTTGAACACTAGAAATTTTCAGATGCTTGTTCCAGGTCCTTATTTGTCAGAAAGGACTTCACCTTGGGACATGAACAAGAAGGAACCTCACCACTGCCTGTAGTGAACATTATACAAGCTGTCACTCCCAAATCACAGGTGTGGAGAGACCTGAAAAATAACCGTGTGGGAAATCAACTCACAACAACGAATGTCACTTAGATAATTTGTCTAACACTCAAATACTTCCCGCCTGAAGAGACCTAGTAGCAAATTTGCTCATAATATCACTAAAAGTCTTGACCAAAGAACACTCACATCACAAATAAAATGAAACTTCTTTTTTAAACCACAGTGAAATAAAATATATATATTGCCTATATATATATATGTATATATATGTATATATATACATATATATATATATAGCCAAAAATATATATTTGGCAAAAATCAATATTTCCAGTATCTTTTTCTTTAGAAAACTATTGGTAGTTACTTTCTTTACAAAAGCATTTTGAGAATAATTTATTATATTTGAGATTATTTTCCATAACAAAACAAAACACTAGTTCCCTGGTTAAATAAATTTCAAAAATTCCTAGTGCCTTGATCTGTGTTCTCCAGAATTAAATTTCATTGTTTTCACACTATAGTCCTTTACTGATAAACATGATATATTACTTAATGTTCACAATAACCTTGTGATGTCATTACGGCTTTTTTTGTATACATGGAAACAGGAAGAGAATGACTGCTTAAGATCAAGTAGATAATAAATGGCAGGAACTTCCACTTCTGATGAAGGATTAACAGAGATCAGCTCTACCTTCTTGACTGAAACATATGCAAAGTGGGAAAAATACAGGAATCAACACTTTCTTTTCTTAAGTTTATTTATCTATTTTTGAGAGAGAGAGAGCACAAGTGGGGGAGAGGCTGAGAGAGAGAGAGAGGGAGACAGAGACTCCGAGGCAGGCTCCAGGCCCTGAGCTGTCACTCAAACCCACGAACCATGAGATCAGGACCTGAGACAAAGTCAGACACTCAACCAGCTGAGCCACCCAGGCACCCCTGAATCAACAATTTTCAAGACACTGTTCATCAGGCAAGGAAGGACACTGATCCCACTGAGATGGGAATTGAACACAGTAAGCCCTATGATTGCCCCAGATTAATGCCTTGAAAGACTTTCCTGGACATAGTACAGAAAGGCAGAGTGCAGACAGAGCTCAGCAGATGTTCCAAGGTGAGCAGATAGAGATGAAAGTCTGAGGAGAACAAGGCAGCTATAGTTCATAGGACAGAGTGCAAAAGAAGCAAGAGTTTCACAAAGAATTCCAGATATTTGAATCAATTAATTGGAGTTGAGTATTTTTTTTAATATATGAAATTTATTGTCAAATTGGTTTCCATACAACACCCAGTGCTCATCCCAAAAGATGACCTCTTCAATGCGCATCACCTACCCTCCCCTCCCTCCCAACCCCCATCAACCCTCAGTTTGTTCTCAGTTTTTTAGAGTCTCTTATGCTTTGGCTCTCTCCCACTCTAACCAGAGTTGAGTATTTTCAAATAAAAACTAAAGTATTCACCTGAGTACTGATTAGCACATGTGTGTGTGGAAATTACTAGACATTAAGGAAACTAGCACCCCAAACTATTGCTCATAACAGTTCCTGGTGCTCACACAGGACTTGGAATTGTGCTTCATGCTACATGTGACATAGGAAAACCTCAGTATTCATGGGATACTGGGTAGAGTACACAGAAGGGTCTTGTCTCAGGATGGAATCTTATTAAAAAAACAGACTGAATAGCTTAAACAACACACTTTTATTTTCTCACAGTTCTGGAGGCAAGAATTCTATGTTCAAGGTGATGGCAAATTAAGTCCCTGGTGATAGCTCTCTTCCTGGTTTGTCCATTGTCATCTTCTAACTGCACCCTGCCATGACTTTTCCTGTGTGTGTGTGTGTGTGTGTGTGTGTGTGTGTGTGTGTGTGTGTGAGAGAGAGAGAGAGAGAGAGAGAGAGAGAGAGAGATGGTGACTTTTTCTTTACTTATAGGGTACTAATTCTATTGTCAAGAACCCACTCATATGACCTTATGTAACCTCAGTTATCTCCCTAAAAGTCCTTTCTTCAAATACAGTCACATTGAGGGCTATTATTTCAACATATGAATATGGGGAAGGACACAATTCAGTCCATAACAGTGAGGAGTATTTAGTAATAGACTGAGCAATGCTCTGGACCTGACTAGACATCTTGAAAGTAAAAACTGAAAGGGCCAAACTGCTCCCAAGGAACTAAATGGAACACCAAAACAAAACTCAAGAATATTCAACACAAACCAATCCATTACTAAGTAACATCAATGAAAATAGTGGAGTAGAGAACTTGAAAGGTCCATCCCCTCATAGAAACACCAAGAAATGAGTAAAAATTGTCAGAATCAACTTAGTTGGAAATCTGGAAAATAGTCAAAGGTTTACAAGCAACCAAGCAAATTCTTGCTCAAGAAATAGGTGAGTGAAATATAATAGAAAAACTTTGTTTTAATTTACTCTTGCTCCATGCACCACACTGGCATGATGGCAGTCTTGATGATGACACTCCACACTCCTGGTCTAGGTGCCTAGTTCTGGAGGGAGCAGAGTAGACCTTATTTTCAATGAATTGTATTTGTCTGTTATGATCAATCTTGGGGGCTCTCTGAAGTATCAATGCAAAAGGCCTGCATTTGTTTCACCTAACTTGGAAATTTCTCAGGGTTGAAAACTGGCTCTACAGAGGGCCTCCCTCAAAGACTTTGAATGCCAAATAAACAAGCTACTACCCTTTAGGGGGAAAAAAAAGATTATGTTTGTGTCAAACCACAAACATACTGAAACACTGAGAGGAAAAGCTAGGGAGTGAGATGATTTGGGACATGAGAGCTTGAAAAACTACCAAATATACCATGGATTCTATAAAGTGACACATATGTCCAGGACAGGAGTCATGCTCAGAAAAGATCTGAGAAGACCTTAAATTTTCACCTCTGGCTGATCATTAGGCTCATTAAAAACACGAAGTGAAGGTTAAAAGGCAAAAGGCCTGGTAAAGCATGAAAGGAATGCTCCCAAACAAAACCAATCAGCAAAAACAAAGATGCATTTTATTCCTTTTTTTTTTGCTTGAGTTATTTAAGGAAATCTATCAAACCACTACATGACCATTAAGCTAAAGAAAATAGAGACTTCAGAGGTCACACACAACAGAGAATGAATCTCTAACAAAAAGCATTTGGTTAAGTCAGTATGCAAAATCTAACAACTAAAACCCACAAAAAAGCAGCAGTTTAAAAAAACGCTGGGGGAGGGAGAGAATCTGAGCTCCAGAGTTAACATAATATTCAAACTTTCCAATTTCTAACACAAAAAATATGAGGCATGCAAGCAAATGAGAAATCTGGCCTAAACACAGAGGAAAAAATAAATTAATAAGAGTTGTCCCTGAGGAAGCCAGCACATTTGACTTACTGCACAAGACTTTGAACCAACTGTCTTACATTTATTTAAAGAGACAAAGGAAACCATGGGGAAAGAAATAGAGGAAATGAAGATGAAAATGTCTCAACAAATACAGATTTTTTATAAAGAGATAGAAACTATAAAGAGAACCAAAAAAAAAATTCTGAAACTGCAAGCACAATAATTAAAATGAATGCCTGGGTGGATCAGTTGGTTGAGCATTTGACTTCACCTCAGGTCATGATCTCACAGTTTGTGAGACTGAGCCCCACGTCAGGCTCCATGTCAACCGCATGGAGCCTGCTTGTGATTCTCTTTCTTCCTCTCTCTGCCCAGCCCCAGCTCTCTCTCCCTCTTTTTCAAAATAAATAAACCAAAACTTGAAATTCTCTTTCTTCCTCTCTCTGCCCTTCCCCAGCTCTCTCTCCCTCTTTCTCTTTCTCTCTCTCTTTCTAAAAATAAATAAAGAAAAAAGTAATTAAATCTCCACGAGAGGTTTCAATAGCATAACTGAACAGACAGATGACTCAGTGAAGTTAAATATAGGTCGATTAAAGATATCCAGTCTGAAGAGAAAAATAGTGGATAGTGGAAATACCAGAAGGAAATAATAAAGAAAAACGGGACACTGAGAATGTTTGAAGAAATAATGGTCAAAAATTTCCCAATTTGTATGAAGATATAAATATACACATCCAAAATTCTCAATGATCTTCAAGTGTAATGAACACAAAGAAATTCACACTAGAATTCATTATAATTAAAAGCCAAAGACAAAAAGAATCTTGAAAGCAGCAAAAGAGAAGTCATTTTTCACATAAAGTCACACTTAATTAATAGCTGATTTCTCATCAGAAACCATGGGAGCAAGAAGGCAGTGGGAATACATTTAAGGTACTGAAGGAAAAAATGCATCAACCAAGAATTCTGTTTCTGGCAAAACTACCCTTAAAAATGAAGGAGAAATCAAGACATTCTCATATATTTAAAAATGAGGGAGCTCATCACTAGCATGCCTGCTCTACAAGAAATGCCAAAGGTGAGAGCAGACATTTCTGTCTTGTTCCTGACCATAGAGGACAAGCTCTCAGTTTTTCCCCATGATATATGATGTTACTTGTGGGTTTTTCATATATAAGGACTTTATTATGTTGAGGGATGTTCCCTCTAAACCTACTGTTGGGAGTTTTTATCATGAATGGATATTGTGCTCTGTCAAATGCGTTTTCTGCGTCTATTGAAAGGATCATATGGTCCTTATACTTTTTTGTTTGTTTAACATTTATTTGCTATTGAGAGACAGAGAGAGACAGATCATGAGCATGGGAGGGGCCAAGAGATGGGAGACACAGAATCAGAAACAGACTCCAGGCTCTGAGCCATCAGCATACAGCCCACTGGGTGGCTTGAACTCACAAACCGCGAGATCATGACCTGAGCCAAAGTTGGACACTTAACCAACAGAGCCACCCAGGTGCCCTGGTCCTTATACTTTCTTTTATTAATGTGGTATATCACATTGATTGTTTTGTAAATGTTGAACCACTCTAACAGTCCAGGAATAAATCCCACTGGATTGTGGTGAATCATTTTTTTAATGTATTGTTGGATTAGGTTTGCTGGTATTTTATTAAGGATTTTGACATCTATGTTCATCAGAGATATTGGCCTATAGTTCTCTTTTTTAGTGGAGTATGTATTTGGTTTTGATATCAGGGTAATCCTGGTTTCATAGAATGAATTTGAAATTCTTCCTTCCTTCTCTATTTTTTTTGGAATAGTTTGGAAAGAATAGGTATTAACTCTTTTTTAAGTTTTAGATAGAACTACTCTACAATCCAGCAATTGAACTACTAATTATTTACCCAAAGAATACAAAAATATTAATTGAAAGGGATACATGCACCCTGATGTTCATAGCAGCATTATCTACAATAGCCAAATTATGGAAATAGTCCAAATGTCCATGAAATGATGAATGGATAAGAGAGATGTGGCTTATATATATGTGTGTGTGTGTGTGTGTGAATATATACATATACATATATATATATATATATATATATATATATATATATATAATGGAATATTACTCAGCCATATAAAGAATGAATTCTTGGGGCACCTGGGTGGCTCAGTCAGTTGAGCAACCAACTTCAGCTCAGGTCATGGTCTCACAGTTTGTGAGTTCAAGCCCCGTGTTGGACTCTGTGCTGACAGCTCGGAACCTGAAGCCTGCTTTGGATTCTGTGTCTCCCCCTCTCTCTGCCCCTCCCCCACTTATGCTCTGTCTCTGTCTGTATCAGAAATAAATAAACATTAACAATATTAATAAAAATAAAAAAGAATGGATTCTTGCCATTTGCAATGACATGAATGGAGCTAGAATGTATTATGCTAAGTAAAATAAGACAGTCATAGAAAGACAAATACCATATGATTTCACTCATCTGCAATTTAAGAATAAAAACAAATGAGAGAATGGGGAAAAAGAGAGTGAGAGGCAAACCAAGAAACATACTCTTAACTATAGAGAAAAAACTGAGGGTTACCAGAAGGGAGGTGGGTGAGGGGATGGCTGAAATAGGTAATGGGGATTAAGGAGTGCACTTGTTGTGATGAGCACCAGGTGATGTATGGAACTGTTTAGTCCATATTCTACACCTGAAACTAAGTAAAATCATATCACATTTGTCTTTCTCAACCTAACTTATTTTCCTTAACATAATACCCTTTATGTCCATCCATGTTGTGACAAATGGCAAGATCTCATTCTTTTTCATGGCTGAGTAATATTCATGTGTGTGTGTGTGTGTGTGTGTGTGTGTGTGTGTCTCCTTTATTTATTCATATATGGATGGACACTTGGGCTGCTTCCATATTTTGGTTTTTATAAATAATGGTGCAATCAACATAGGGATGCATGTATCTTTTCAACTTAGTGTCTTCCTTTTTTTGGGTAAATACCCAGTAGTGGAAATACTGGAGCAAATGGAAATTCTATGTTTAATTTTTTCAGAAACCTCCATACTGTTTTCCGCAGTTTCTGTACCACTTTGTATATCCACTTACAGTGCACAAGGTTTTTTTTTTCTCCATATCCTCATCAATACTTGTTACGCCTTATCTTTTTGAGTCTAGACATTCTGAGAGGTATAAGGTTATGTCTCACTATGGTTTTGATTTTAAAAATTGGAAAATAAGTGTTGGAGAGGATTTGGAAAAAAGGAACTCTTGTATATTGCTGGTGAGAATGTAAATTACTTGGTGAAAACTGACAGTTCCTCAAAACGTTAAACTTAGAATTACCATATGACCCACCAATTTGCTTCTATGTATATATCCAAAATAATTTAAAAAAGATCTTCAAACAAATATCTGTGTACAAAAATTCACGGTAGCCCTATTCATTATACCCCAAAGATGGAAACCTCCCCAATGCCCATAATCAGATGAATGGATAAACAAAATATGGTATATCCATACAATGGGATATCATTTAGCCTTGAATAGGAATGAAGTACTGATACATACTATAATATGGTTGAATCTAAAAATCATTATCATAATTGAAAGAAGCTAGACAAAAAAATGTTACATACTATATGATTCTGCTTATATGAATTATCCAGGATAAGTAAATCCATAAAGGCAAAAAGCATATTAGTAGTGCTAGGTGCTTGAGAAAGGGACAATGGGTAGTGATTACTTAATGGATATCTTGTCTTTGGGGTGTTATGAAAATATGGTGGAATCATATTAAATGCCACTAAATTGTAAACTTTAAAGCAATTAAATTTATGTTATGTGAATTTCACCTCAATGAAAATATCTATTACTGGCATAGATGTTAGAATTAGTAGACAAGGGCATTAAAATATTTATTATAGAAGCTTTCCATATATTCAAGTAGTTAAGTAGTTATTTTCAATATATAAAGAAAAGCCAAATCAGATTCTTAAATAGGAAAAATTAAATGTATTAGATAATAAATACATGGCATGTGATTAACAATAAATTAGATATTGCAAATAAAAAAATAGTAAACTCTAAGGCCTAGCAATAGAAATTATCCAAATGTAACACAAAGAATCAAAATATATGAACAGAGAAATTAGTGAGCTTAGTGAGCTATGGGACAATATCTTGCAGTTTGTTATAAATGTAATCACACTCACTGAAAGAGAAGAGGGGAGGCAGAAAAAAAAATAACTGAATAAACAATGAATTAAAATTCTCCAAATTCAAGAAACTGTGTTAATCTCATGTTTAAGAAAAAAAATACTCAAAGAAATTTCATAATTAAATTATTCAAATCCAGTGATGAAGAGGAATTAATGTAAGAAGGAAGACAAAAAAAAAAGACTTGTTAAAAATGGAGGAACAAAAATAAGGATGATGTTAGATTTTCTGTTAGAAACAATGCAAGTGAGAAGACAGTGGGGCATCAACTTTCACGTACTGAAGAAAAGACACTATCAACCTAAAATTATACTTGCATAAGCAATCCTGCTAAAATAAAGGTGAATAACAACTTCTCCAGACATATAAAAGCTAAAGAATTCATCATCATCATACTCACACTACAAGAAATTTTAAGGCAGTCCTTCTGGTGGAGCAAAAATGATTCCAGATGGAAATATGGATATAAATAAAGGAGTGAAGAGCACAAGAAATGGTAATTACTTGGGTAAATATCTAAGATTTTTAAATTTATATTTCTAAGATACTTTACTTTTTAAACAATTAATAACATATTGTGAGGTTTATTATATATGAGTAACACGTACGGTAATAATAGCACAAAGGTTAATATGAGAGAAATAGATGCTTACTACTATAAGATTTTCATGCTATATGTTAAGTGTATATTACCACATCAATGTAGAATCTGATAAAGATAATAAGTGGCAAAGTCCACCTAAATCCATATGATATGAGTATCAACCTGTTTTCTTTCTAGCGTATAGGAATTAACTTTAACTTTCAGAGTCATTTCATATCCCCTGTTGTCAAATTTTTCTCTTTAATTAACAGTGATCTTTAAACTCCATGTTGTCACAGGTCTAACCCGGCAATCAATAGAAATTATAGTTAATCTGTTTCCTTCCTAGTTTAATGGGAAAACTTAAAAAAACAATTTCTCGTTATCTATGACTAACTATATAATGCAAAAACAAACAAAAACCTCAAACAAGCAAACAAACAAGCAAAAAACCCAGCCCCCACAAAGGCCAGATTCAGTCAACAGTGTATAGGGAGGAAAGGCAATAACCTAATTCATCAATTCCAACAGTCGAATTACATGTGATCCAACTTAGAGAGCTTTTGCCTTTTATCAAAAGGATCATACTCGCTAGTGACATGATTTGATTGATATCAGAGGACAGTTAGTACTGCTCTTTACAAATGTATTCACATACTTTCCCTAATCTTATGTTTTGTATGGTATATGTTGAATGTTACAATGGAATGGCAGAACAAGAAATGCAAAAAAAGCATTATATTTAGTATACCTTCACTTTCACTTTACACCATAATACAAAACATTTCCTTAAAGATACAATTCTTTAACCCCCCCCACCTAAAACATAGAAACCTGTGTGTCAAGTTAGAATATCGCTTTTTGCCTGTGCCTACTAATTTATTTCTGTGTTATTTGGTGGTTTATTTGGCCTACCTCCTCTACTAGACCTCAGATTAGTTTCAAAATTATTAAGACATGGGCACTAGAAACATGCTTAAATATTTATACTTAATTATCATTCTGGACAGGTTAGTTCCATTTACTGATTCTGTTTTCTAACTCAATATTGACGGCTTTAAGATTGGACAAAATGTTGGTTTCCAGAAATCCTTCATGTATTGTCTATCTGACCATATAAGCTTTTGTTTTTTGCTAATAATATAGAATTCTTATAGAGAAAAATACTAGCTGGAGTCAAAAATAGATTAGAATCCCTTTCTGCAGAAATAAAGGAAGTAAAAAATAGTCAGAAATAAATAAAAAATGCTATAACTGAGCTGTGATCACGGATGGATGCAGCGGTGGCAAGGATGGATGAGGCAGAACAGAGAATCAGCAATATAGAGGACAAACTCATAGGGAATAATGAAGCAGAAAAAAAGAGGGAGATGAAGGCAAAAGAGCATGATTTAAGAATTAGAGAAATCAGTGACTCATTAAAAAGGAACAACATCAGAATCATAGGGGTTCCAGAAGAGGAAGACAGAGAAATAGGGGTAGAAGGGTTATGTGAGCAAATCACAGCAGAAAACTTTCCTAACCTGGGGAAAGACACAGACATCAAAATCCAGGAAGCACAGAGGAACCCCATTAGATTCAACAAAAACGGACCATCAACAAGGCATATCATAGTCAAATTCAGAAAATACTCAGGCAAAGAGAGAATCATGAAAGCAGCAAGGGGAAAAAAGTCCCTAACCTACAAGGGAAGACAGATCAGGTTTGCAGCAGAAACTTGGCAGGCCAGAAAGGCGTGGCAGGATATTTTCAATGTGCTGAATCAGAAAAATATGCAGCCAAGAATTCTTTATCCAGCAAGGCTGTTATTCAAAATAGGAGAGATAAAAAGTTTCCCAAACAAAAATTAAAGGAGTTTGTGACCACTAAACCAACCCTGAAAGAAATTTTAAGGGACACTCTCTGAGGGGAGAAAAGATGAAAAAAAAATCAAAGCAACAAAGATTAGAAAGGACCAGAGAACACCACTAGAAACTCCAACTCTACAAGCATCATAATGGCAATACATTCATATCTTTCAGTACTCACTCTAAACCTCAATGGACTCAATGCTCCAATCAAAAGACACAGGGTAACAGAATGGATAAGAAAACAAGATCCATCTATATTCTGTTTACAAGAGACCAATTTTAGACCTAAAGATACCTTCAGATTGAAAGTAAGGGGATGGAAAACCATCTATCATGATAATGGTCAAAAAAAGAAAGCTGGAGTAGCCGTACTTATATCAGACAATCTAGACTTTACAATAAAGACTGCATCAAGAGATGGAGAAGGGCATTATATCATAATTAAGGGGTCTATCCACCAAGAAGACCTAACAATTGTAAACATTTATGCGCCAAATATGATGGCACCCAAATATATAAACCAATTAATCACAAACATAGAGAAACTCATCGACAGCAATACCATAATAGTAGGAGACTTCAACACACCACTCACAGCAATGGACAGATCACATAATAAAAAAAATCAACAAGGAAACAATGCCTTTGAATAACACACTGGACCAGATAGACTTAACAGATATATTCAGAACATATCATCCTAAAGCAGTAGAATATACATTCTTCTCCAGTGTACATGGAAGGTTCTCAGGAATAGACCATATACTGGGACACAAAATAGCCCTAAGTAAGTAGAAAAGGATCAAGATCATACCATGCATATTTTCAGACCACAACACTATGAAACTTGAAGTCAACCACAAGAAAAAGTTTGGAAAGGTAACAAATACTTGGAGACTGAAGAAAATCCTACTAAAGAATGAATGGGCTAACCAATAAGTTAAAGAGGAAATTAAAAAGTGTATGGAAGTTGGAGCACCTGGGTGGCTCAGTCGGTTGAGCGTCCGACTTTGGCTCAGGTCACGATCTCACGGTTTGTGGGTTTGACCCTCGCATCAGGCTCTGTGCTGACCACTTGCTCAGAGCTTGGAGTCTGCTTCTGATTCTGTGTCTCCTTCTCTCTCTGCCCCTCCCCTACTCATGCTTTGTCTCACTCTGTTTCTCAAAAATAAACAAATGTCAAAAAAATTTTTCTATAGTATATGGAAGTCAATGAAAATGATAACACCACAACCCAAAACCTCTGGGACACAGCAAAGGCAGTCATAAGAGGAAAGTATATAGCAATCCAGGTCTTCCTAAAGAAGGAAGAAAGATCTCACATACACAACCTAACCTTATGCCTTAAGGACCTGGAAAAAGAACAGCAAATAAAACCCCAAACCAGCAGAAGACAGGAAATAATAAAGATTAGAGCAGAAAATAATGCTGCCAAAACCAAATAACAGGACAGGTTAATGAAACCAGAAGGTGGTTCTTTGAAAGACTTAATAATTTTGATAAACCACTAGCCAGTTTGATCAAAACCAAAAAGTAAAGGACCCAAATAAATAAAATCATGAATGAAAGAGTAAAGATCACAACCAACACAGCAAAAATAAAAACAATAATAAGAGAATATTATGAGGAATTATATGCCAACAAAATGGGCAATCTGGAAGAAATGGACAAATTTACAGAAACATATACACTATCAAAACTGAAACAGGAAGAAATTGAAAATTTGAACACACACATAACCGGTAAGGAAATCGAATTAGTAATCAAAAATCTGCCAAAAAAACAAGAGTCCAGGGCTAGATGGCTTTCCAGGGAAATTCTACCAAACATTTAAGGAAGAGTTAACACCTATTCTCTTGAAGTTGTTTGAAAAAATAGAAATGGAAGGAAAACTTCCAAACTCTATGAAGCCAGCATTACCTTGATTCCAAAACCAGACAGAGACCCCACTAGAAAGGAGAATTATAGACCAATTTCCCTGATGAACGTGGATGTAAAAATCTTCAACAAGATATTAGCCAACAAGATCCGACAATACATTAAAAAAATTATTCACCACAACCAAGTGGGATTGATACCTGGGATGCAGGACTGGTTCAATATCCACAAAACAATTAACGTGATTCATCACATCAATAAAAGAGAGGACAAGAACCATATGATCCTCTCAATAGATGCAGAAAAAGCATTTGACAAAATACAGCATCCTTTCTTGATAAAAACCTTCAAGAAAGTAGGGATAGAAGGAGCATACCTCGAGATCATAAAAGCCATATGTGAACGACCCAACGCTAATATCATCCTCAGTGGGGAAAAACTGAGAGCTTTTCCCCTAAGGTCAGGAACAAGACAGGGATGTTCACTCTCGCCACTGTTATTCAACACAATATTGGAAGTCTTAGCCTCTGCAATCAGACATCACAAAGAAATAAAAGGCATCCAAATCGGCCAGGAGGTGGTCAAACTTTCACTCTTCACAGATGACATGATACTCTATATGGAAAACCCAAATTCCACCAAAAAACTGCTAGAGTTGATTCACGAATTCAGCAAAGTTGCAGGATATAAAATCAACGCACAAAAATCCAACAATGAAACGACAGAAAGAGAAATCAAGGAATCGATCCCATTTATAATTGCACAAAAAACTATAAAATACCTAGGAATAAATCTAATCAAAGAGGTGAATAATCTATACACTGAAAACTATAGAAAGCTTATGAAAGAAATGGAAGAAGACACAAAAAAATGGAAAAAGATTCCATGCTCCTGGATAGGAAGAACAAATATTGTTAAAATGTCAATACTACCCAAAGCAATCTACATATTTAATGCAATCCATATCAAAATAACACCAGCATTCTGCACAGAGCTAGAACAAATAATCCTAAAATTTCTTTGGAAGCATAAAAGACCCTGAATAGCCAAAGCAATCTTGAAAAAGAAAACCAAAGCAGGAGGCATCACAATCCCAGACTTCAAGCTATACTACAAGCTGTAATACTCAAGACAGGATGGTACTGGCACAAGAACAGACACTCAGATCAATGGAACAGAACAGAGAACCCAGAAATGGACCCACAAACTTATAGCCATCTAACCTTTCACAAAACAGGAAAGAATATCCAATGGAATAAAGACAGTCTCTTCAGCAAGTGGTGCTGGAAAAACTGGACAGCAACATGCAGAAGAATGAACCTGGACCACTTTCTTACACCATACACAAAAATAAACTCGAAATGGATGAAAGACCTCAATGTAAGACAGGAAGCCATCAAAATCCTTGAGGAGAATGCAGGCAAAAACCTCTTTGATCTTGGCCACAGCAACTTCTTACTCAACACGTCTCTGGAGGCAAGGGAAACAAAAGCAAAAATAAACTACTGGGACCTCATCAAAATAAAAAGCTTCTGCACAGCAAAGAAAACAATCAGGAAAACTAAAAGGCAACTGACAGAATGGGAGAAGATATTTGCAAATGACATATCAGACAAAGGGTTAGTATCCAAAATCTATAAAGAACTTTTCAAACTCAACACCCAGAAAACAAATAATCCAGTGAAGAAATGGGCAAAAGACATGAATAGACGCTTCTCCAAGGAAGTCATCCAGATGGGCAACCGACACATGAAAAAATTCTCCACATCACTCATCATCAGGGAAATACATTCAAAACTACCATGAGATACCACCTTACACCTGTCAGAATGGCTGGCATGAACAACTCAGGCAACAACAGACGTTAGTGAGGATGCGGAGAAAGAGGATCTCTTTTGCATTGATGGTGGCAATGCAAGCTGGTGCAGCCACTCTGGAAAACAGTATGGAGATTCCTCAAAAAACTAATAATAGAACTACCCTACGACCCAGAAATTGCACTACTAGGCATTTATCCATGGGATACACATGTGCTGTTTTGAAGGACACATGCACCCTCATGTTTATAGCAGCACTGTCAACAATAGCCAAAGTATGGAAAGAGCCCAAATGTCAATCGATGGATGAATGGATAAAGAAGATGTGGTATAGATATACAATGGAGTATTACTTGGCAATCAAAAAGAATGAAATCTTGCCACTTGCAACTACATGGATGGAACTAGAGGGTATTATGCTAAGTGAAATTAGTCAGAGAAAGGCAAAAATCATATGACTCATACGAGGACTTTAGGAGACAAAACAGATGAACATAAGGGAAGGGAAACACAAATAATATAAAAAAAGAGAGGGGAACAAAACAGAAGAGACTCATAAATATGAAGAACAAACTGAGGGTTACAGGGAGGGTTATGGGAGGGAGGACTGGCTAAATGGTTGAGGGGTATTAAGGAATCTACTCCTGAAATCATTGTTGCACTATATGGTAACTAATTTGGATGTAAATTTTAAAAAATAAAAAATAAAATAAAAGAGTTCTCCTCTCAAGGAAAAAGGAAAAAAAAGAAGTCCCAGAGCTGAAGAATACAATAATTTAACTGAAAAACACACTGGAGAAGTTCAATAGTAGACTGGATGAAGTAGAAGTACAGATTAGTGAATTGGAAGATAAAACAATGGAATTCGTCCAGCAGAGTAGCAAAAAGAAAAAAATAACAAGAAAAAATGAAGATAACTTAAGGACTTTTGGGACAACACCAAGCAAAATAAAACATTA
This sequence comes from Prionailurus viverrinus, assembly GCF_022837055.1. Lineage (NCBI taxonomy): Eukaryota > Metazoa > Chordata > Mammalia > Carnivora > Felidae > Prionailurus > Prionailurus viverrinus. The sequence continues at coordinate 26,334,407 of NC_062579.1, forward strand.
TAGAGGAGAAGAGAAAGAAAAAGAGGCAGAGAAGTTATTGAAGAAACAGTTGCTGAAAACTTGCCCAATCGGAGGAAGAAAACAGTCACCCAGGTTCAGTAAGTCCAGAGAGTTTCAAATAAAGTGAAACTAAGAGAGCTGCACCAGCACATATTAAAATTAAAATGTCAAAAGTTAAAGAGAGAATCTTAAAAGCATCAAGAGAAAAACAAATTATTATGTACAAGGGAAACCCCATAAGGCTATCAGCAGATCTCTCAGCAGAAACTGTGCAGGACAGAAAGGAGTGGCATGAGATATACCAAGTGCTAAAAAGAAAAAACTTCCAATCAACAGCTCTATACCTGAAAAGATTATCACTCAGATTTGAAAGTCCCAGAAAAGCAAAAACTAAGGAAATTCATCTCTACTAAATCAGCCTTACAAAAAAATACTAAAGAGATTTCTTTAAGCTGGAAAGAAATGACACTAATTAACAATTAACAACAAAAACACTGATGAAAGTAAAAATCCCATTGGTATAGGTAAATATATGGTAAAGCTAGTGAAGTTATCAAACATAAAGCTACTAAGAAAGTTAAAGACAAAAGTAGTAAAATTAACAAAAACTACAACATTAAGTTCAGAGGTATATAAAATAAAAAGATGTAAAAACTGACATTAAGAACATAAAACATGGAGGGGTGAAAATGTAGTTTTGGAATGGGTTCAAATTTAAGTTTCTTTCAACTTAAACTAGATTGTTATGTACATAGAATGATATATGTGAACCTCACAGTAATAACAAAGCTTATAGTAAATACACAAAAGAAAATGAGAAAGGAATATGAACATGATAGTAAAGAAAGTCATCAAATCACAAGATAATAAAGAGAAGAAGAAAGAAACAGAGAAAAACTATAAAACAGTCAGAATAGGCAAATGGAAATAAGTACATACCTAACGATTTCTTTAAATGTAAATGGACTAAATTCTATAATAAAAATACATAGAGTGGATGAATGGATAAAAAACAAGATCCACATATATCCTTCCTACAAAAGACTCACTTCAGATGTAAGGACATTCACACACTGAAAGTGAAGGGATGGAAAACAATATTCCATGTAAAAGGAAACCAAAAGAAAGCTGGATAGCTATACACATAACAGACAAAATAGACTGTAAAACAAAGACTGTAATAACGAACAGAGTGGCACTACATAATGATAAATGGGGTCAATAGAGGAAGAAGATATAACATTTATAAATATATATGTACCCAATACAAGAGCACCAAAATATATAAAGCAAAAATTAACAGACATAAAGGGAGAAATTGACAGCAACATAGCAATAGTAGAAGACTTTACACTCAATTTACATCCAAACAGAAAACAAATAAGGAAACAATGGCCTTTAACAACAGATTAGGCCAGATGGACTTGAGGAATACACAGAGAACATTCCATCCATAAGCAGGAGAGTACACAGTGTTCTCAGTGTGCATCATGAAACAACATGGATGGACCTTGAGAGTATTATGTTAAGTGAAAGTCAGACAGAGAAAACAAATGCTGCATGATTTAACTTATATGTGGAACCTAAACAAAACAAAACAAAACAAAACAAAACAAAACAAAACAAAATAAAACCCAGGCTCATGGATACAGAGAACAAATGGGTGGTTGCCAGGGGGGATAGGAGTTGGTGAGGGGTGAGGGATGGGTTAAATGGATTAATAAATACAGACTTCCAGTTATAAAATAAATATGTCATGGGGATGTAATGTACAGCATAGAAAATATAGTCAATAACATTGTATTAACTTTGTAGGGTGGCAGATGGTAACCAGATTTATTGTGGTGACCATTTTACAACATATACAAATGTCAAATCACTATGTTGTACACCTGAACTAATATGATATTGCACATCAGTTATACCTTAATAATTTAAAAAAACTGTGAGAGAGGTAATGTAGTTCAAATAATAAAGCTTCTCTTAATACACAAGAAGTGCACACACACACGCACACACACACACAAATCTATCATGTTCTAAATTGTTTACTGATCATTGTGAAATATGCATGTTCTTATGTAAGTTTTAAAGTACCACAGGGGAGGGGTGCCTGGGTGGCTCAGTCAATTAAGCTTCCAACTTCAGCTTAGGTCATGATCTCATGGTCCATGACTTCGAGCACTGCATCAGGCTCTGTGCTGACAGCTCAGAGCCTGGAGCCTGCTTCTCTCTCTCTGCTCCTCCGCCTTCATGCTCTATCTCTCTCTGGAACTCAAAAATAAATAAATGTTAAAAAATTTTTTGACGTACCACAGGAGATTTATAAAAGTCATGAATTATTTGCTTGGCTTCAAAATCACAGGTTTTGTTCCAGATCATGTGATATTTTATTTTTTTGTTTTTTTGTTTTTTTTGTTTTTTTGTTTTTCAATATATGAAATTTATTGTCAAATTGGTTTCCATACAACACCCAGTGCTCATCCCAAAAGGTGCCCTCCTCAAAACCCATCACCCACCCTCCCCTCCCTCCCACCTCCATCAACCCTCAGTTTGTTCTCAGTTTTTAACAGTTTCCTATGCTTTGGCTCTCTCCCACTCTAACCTCTTTTTTTTTCCTTCCCCTCCCCCATGGGTTTCTGTTAACTTTCTCAGGATCCACATAAGAGTGAAACCATATGGTATCTGTCTTTCTCTGTATGGCTTATTTCACTTAGCATCACACTCTCCAGTTCCATCCACGTTGCTACAAAAGGCCATATTTCATTCTTTCTCATTGCCACGTACTATTCCATTGTGTATATATAAACCACAATTTCTTTATCCATTCATCAGTTGATGGACATTTAGGCTCTTTCCCATAATTTGGCTATTCTTGAAAGTGCTGCTATAAACATTGGGGTACAGGTGCCCCTATGCATCAGTACTCCTGTATCCCTTGGGTAAATTCCTAGCAGTGCTCTTGCTGGGTCATAGGGTAGGTCTATTTTTAATTTTCTGAGAAACCTCCACACTGTTTTCCAGAGTGACTGCACCAGTTTGCATTCCCACCAACAGTGCAAGAGGGTTCCCGTTTCTCCACATCCTCTTCAGCATCTATACTCTCCTGATTTGTTCATTTTAGCCACTCTGACTGGCGTGAGGTGATATCTGAGTGTGGTTTTGATTGTATTTCCCTGATAAGGGGGACGTTTAACATCTTTTCATGTACCTGTTGGCCACCCGGATGTCTTCTTTAGAGAAGTGTCTATGCATGTTTTCTGCCCATTTCTTCACTGGGTTATTTGTTTTTTGGGTGTGGAGTTTGGTGAGCTCTTTATAGATTTTGGATACTAGCTCTTTGTCCGATATGTCATTTGCAAATATCTTTTCCCATTCTGTTGGTTGCCTTTTAGTTTTGTTGGTTGTTTCCTTTGCTGTGCAGAAGCTTTTTATCTTCATAAGGTCCCAGTAATTCATTTTTGCTTTTATTTCCCTTGCCTTTGGGGATGTGTCGAGTAAGAGATTGCTACAGCTGAGGTCAGAGAGGTCTTTTCCTGCTTTCTCCTCTAGGGTTTGGATGGTTTCCTGTCTCATATTCAGGTCCTTTATCCATTTTGAGTTATTTTTGTGAATGGTGTCAGAAAGTGGTCTAGTTTCAACCTTCTGCATGTTGCTGTCCAGTTCTCCCAGCACCATTTGTTAAAGAGACTGTCTTTTTTCCATTGAATGTTCTTTCCTGCTTTGTCAAAGATGAGTTGGCCATACGTTTGTGGGTCTAGTTCTGGGGTTTCTATTCCATTCCATTGGTATAAGTGTCTGTTTTTGTGCCAATACCATGCTGTCTTGATGATGACAGCTTTGTAGTAGAGGCTAAAGTCTGGGATTGTGATGCCTCCTGCTTTGGTCTTCTTCTTCAAAATTCCTTTGGCTATTCGGGGCCTTTTGTGGTTCCATATGAATTTTAGGATTGCTTGTTCTAGTTTCGAGAAGAATGCTGGTGCAATTTTGATTGGGATTGCATTGAATGTGTAGATAGCTTTGGGTAGTATTGACATTTTGACAATATTTATTCTTCCAATCCATGAGCAGGGAATGTCTTTCCATTTCTTTAAATCTTCTTCAATTTCCTTCATAAGCTTTCTATAGTTTTCAGCATACAGATCCTTTACATCTTTGGTTAGATTTATTCCTAGGTATTTTATGCTTCTTGGTGCAATTGTGAATGGGATCAGTTTCTTTATTTGTCTTTCTGTTGCTTCATTGTTAGTGTATAAGAATGCAACTGATTTCTGTACATTGATTTTGTATCCTGCAACTTTGCTGAATTCATGTATCAGTTCTAGCAGACTTTTGGTGGAGTCTATCGGATTTTCCATGTATAATATCATGTCATCTGCAAAAAGCGAAAGCTTGACTTCATCTTTGCCGATTTTGATGCCTTTGATTTCCTTTTGTTGTCTGATTGCTGATGCTAGAACTTCCAACACTATATTAAACAACAGCGGAGAGAGTGGGCATCCCTGTCGTGTTCCTGATCTCAGGGAAAAAGCTCTCAGTTTTTCCCCGTTGAGGATGATGTTAGCTGTGGGCTTTTCATACATGGCTTTATGATCTTTAAGTATGTTCCTTCTATCCCGACTTTCTCAAGGGTTTTTATTAAGAAAGGGTGTTGGATTTTGTCAAAGGCCTTTTCTGCATCGATTGACAGGATCATATGGTTCTTCTCTTTTTTTTATTAATGTGATGTATCACGTTGATTGATTTGCAAATGTTGAACCAGCCCTGCATCCCAGGAATGAATCCCACTTGATCATGGTGAATCATTCTTTTTATATGCTCTTGAATTCGATTTGCTAGTATCTTATTGAGAATTTTTGCATCCATATTCATCAGGGATATTGGCCTGTAGTTCTCTTTTTTTACTGGGTCTCTGTCTGGTTTAGGAATCAAAGTAATACTGGCTTCATAGAATGGGTCTGGAAGTTTTCCTTCCCTTTCTATTTCTTGGAATAGCTTGAGAAGGATAGGTATTATCTCTGCTTTAAACGTCTGGTAGAACTCCCCTGGGAAGCCATCTGGTCCTGGACTCTTATTTGTTGGGAGATTTTTGATAACCGATTCCATTTCTTCACTGGTTATGGGTCTGTTCAAGCTTTCTATTTCCTCCTGATTGAGTTTTGGAAGCGTGTGGGTGTTTAGGAATTTGTCCATTTCTTCCAGGTTGTCCAGTTTGTGGGCATATAATTTTTCATAGTATTCCCTGATAATTGTTTGTATCTCTGAGGGATTGGTTGTAATAATTCCATTTTCATTCATGATTTTATCTATTTGGGTCATCTCCCTTTTCTTTTTGAGAAGCCTGGCTAGAGGTTTGTCAATTTTGTTTATTTTTTCAAAAAACCAACTCTTGGTTTCGTTGATCTGCTCTACAGTTTTTTTAGATTCTATATTGTTTATTTCTGCTCTGATCTTTATTATTTCTCTTCTTCTGCTGGGTTTAGGCTGCCTTTGCTGTTCTGCTTCTAGTTCCTTTAGGTGTGCTGTTAGATTTTGTATTTGGGATTTTTCTTGTTTCTTGAGATAGGCCTGGATTGCAATGTATTTTCCTCTCAGGACTGCCTTCGCTGCATCCCAAAGCGTTTGGATTGTTGTATTTTCATTTTCGTTTGTTTCCATATATTTTTTTAATTTCTTCTCTAATTGCCGGGTTGACCCACTCATTCTTTAGTAAGATGTTCTTCAACCTCCATGGTTTTGGAGGTTTTCCAGACTTTTTCCTGTGGTTGATTTCAAGCTTCATAGCATTGTGGTCTGAAAGTATGCATGGTATAATTCCAATTCTTGTGAACTTATGAAGGGCTGTTTTGTGACCCAGTATATCATCTATCTTGGAGAATGTTCCATGTGCACTCGAGAAGAAAGTATATTCTGTTGCTTTCGGATGCAGAGTTCTAAATATATCTGTCAAGTCCATCTGATCCAATGTATCATTCAGGGCCCTTGTTTCTTTATTGACCGTGTGTCTAGATGATCTATCCATTGTTGTAAGGGGAGTGTTAAAGTCCCCTGCAATTACCACATTCTTATCAATAAGGTTGCTTATGTTTATGAGTAATTGTTTTATATATTTGGGGCTCCGGTATTTGGCGCATAGACATTTATAATTGTTAGCTCTTCCTGATGGATAGACCCTGTAATTATTATATAATGCCCTTCTTCATCTCTTGTTACAGCCTTTAATTTTAAGTCCAGTTTGTCTGATATAAGTATGGCTACTCCAGCTTTCTTTTGGCTTCCAGTCGCATGATAAATAGTTCTCCATCCCCTCACTCTCAATCTAAAGGTGTCCTCAGGTCTAAAATGAGTCTCTTGTAGACAGAAAATCGATGGGTCTTGTTTTTTTATCCATTCTGATACCCTATGTCTTTTGGTTGGCGCATTTAATCCATTTACATTCAGTGTTATTATAGAAAGATACGGGTTTAGAGTCATTGTGATGTCTGTATGTTTTATGCTTGTAGCGATGTCTCTGGTACTTTGTCTCACAGGATCCCCCTTAGGATCTCTTGTAGGGCTGGTTTAGTGGTGACAAATTCCTTCAGTTTTTGTTTGTTTGGGAAGACCTTTATCTCTCCTTCTATTCTAAATGACAGACTTGCTGGATAAAGGATTCTCGGCTGCATATTTTTTCAGTTTAGCACACTGAAAATATCGTGCCAATTCTTACTGGCCTGCCAAGTTTCAAAAGAGAGATCAGTCACGAGTCTTATAGGTCTCCCTTTATATGTGAGGGCACGTTTATCCCTTGCTGCTTTCAGAATTTTCTCTTTATCCTTGTATTTTGCCAGTTTCACTATGATATGTCGTGCAGAAGATCGATTCAAGTTACGTCTGAAGGGAGTTCTCTGTGCCTCTTGGATTTCAATGCCTTTTTCCTTCCCCAGTGCAGGGAAGTTCTCAGCTATTATTTCTTCAAGTACCCCTTCAGCACCTTTCCCTCTCTCTTCCTCCTCTGGGATACCAATTATGCGTATATTATTTCTTTTTAGTGTACCACTTAATTTTCTAATTTTCCCCTCATACTCCTGGATTTTTTTATCTCTCTTTTTCTCAGCTTCCTCTTTTTCCATAACTTTATCTTCTAGTTCACCTATTCTCTCCTCTGCCTCTTCAATCTGAGCTGTCGTCATTTCCATTTTGTTATGCATTTCGTTTAAAGCGTTTTTCAGCTCCTCGTGACTGTTCCTTAGTCCCTTGATCTCTGTAGCAAGAGATTCTCTGCTGTCCTCTATACTGTTTTCAAGCCCAGCGATTAATTTTATGACTATTATTCTAAATTCACTTTCTGTTATATTATTTAAATCCTTTTTGATCAGTTCATTAGCTGTTGTTATTTCCTGGAGATTCTTCTGAGGGGAATTCTTCTGCTTGGTCATTTTGGATAGTCCCTGGAGTGGTGAGGACCTGCAGGGCACTTCCTCTGTGCTGTGGTGTATAAGTGGAGTTGGTGGGCAGAGTCACAGTCAGACCTGATGTCTGCCCCCAGCCCACCGCTGGGGCCACAGTCAGACTGGTGTGTGCCTTCTCTTCCCCTCTCCTAGGGGCGGGATTCACTGTGGGGTGGTGTGGCCGTCTGGGCTACTTGCACACTGCCAGGCTGTGGTGTTGGGGATCTGGCGTATTAGCTGGGGTGGGTAGGAAAGGTGCACGGGGGTAGGAGGGGCAGGCTTAGCTTGCTTCTCCTTAGGTGATCCACTTCAGGAGGGGCCCTGTGGCAGTGGGAGGGAGTCAGATCCGCTGCTGGATCCAGAAAATTCTGGTATTTAATTTCAAAAAAAGCTGACAAGAACATAATTAGCAAATTAAAGTGAACAGAGACATGATGATTGGAGGTAACAGATGATCCTAGATTCAATCCTGGATTTCAAAATAATTGCTATAAATTATGTAATTGGGACAATTTGCATAGTTTGCATATAGACTGTAAATGCGATAACATTGTATGAATTTGAAATTTCCTGACACTGATCATTGTGGTATGGTCATATAATAGAACCTCCTAGGACTTAGAAGTTTTACACTGATCTATTTGGTAATAAAGGATCATGACATTTGCAAGTTACCCGGAAATAATGTGTTAGGGTTCTCCAGAGAAACCAAAGGTTTCATATGCATACACAGACGAAGAAATTTATTATAAAGAATTGGCTCCCACTATCACACCATTATGGAGGCTGAGAAGTCCCATAATCTGCAGGCAACAAGCTGCAGACCAAGAAAAACTGGTGGTGTTATTACAGCCTGAGTCTGAAAGCCTGTAAACTAGAGGAGCCAGTAATGTGAACTCCAGTCCAAGGACAGGAGATTAACCAATGTCTCAGTTCAAGTAGGCAGGCAGGAAGCAAAAAGGGGTGAGTTCCACCTTACTTTGCCTTTTTGTTCTATTCAAATCCTCAATAGATTATATGATGTCCACCCACATTGAGAAAAGCAATCTTAAGTCCACCAATTCAACAGCTAATCTCATCTGGAATCACCTTCACAGATATACCTGAAAATAATGTTTAATCTGGGTACTCCTTGGTCTAGTCAAAATGACACATAAAATTAACCATCATAAATGGTTAGTAAAATAATAATTATTTTACTAGTATTGTTATTATATATGATAGTAATTATAGTATATGCAGTGAAGAGTGTGGTGCTTCACCCAGGCTTTGCCTTAAGGGTTAAACCATCCTTTCCCAAGCTGCCATGAATATGAGCTGCCAACTCATATAGCTGTGCAACTCACTGGGAATTGTACTTAGCAGGAGGCAAATGCCTTGTCCAAGATTAGATACCTTTTCAGGAAGCATCAGTTGACCAAAGACTGCTCAATGTGGTAATAAAAATGGCCTAGCCTCCCTCCCTCAATTTATGACAATGATGAAGGCCCATCCAGCTCTATGGCTATTTATAATATCACCTGAAACTTTGGCTAGAATGGAATTGTGGGTCACTTTGCCCCTGTACCCAGTCCTTCCCTCTCTACTTCCTTGTCGAAGTATCTTTCTAACAGTGGTATCTCCCCTAGTGCATGCTCTCAAAAATCTTGTGCCCATAATCACCATTACCAGAGTCTGTCTCCTAGGAACTATCTCTAAGACAATTAGTACCTATATGGTCCTAGGAAGCAAATTCTAAACAGGGATTGTAGGGATATGTTACTTGCTGTTCAGGAGGCAAATGGATTCAAACACTGTAAGTAGGTAGGATATGGTTATTATGGTAATCCCTTGACTTGCTGCAAAGTTACAATTGTCAAAATCTTCACCAATGACAGACAATAAAAGATGTACTCGTAAAAAAAGAAAAGAAAAAAAGAAAAAAAAAGAAGGAAGAATGAGAGAAAGAAAGAAAGAAAGAAAGAAAAAGGAAAGGAAAGGAAAGGAAAGGAAAGGAAAGGAAAGGAAAGGCAAGGCAAGGCAAGGCAAGGCAAGGCAAGGAAATACCATGACAGGAAGACTATCTCTGTTGCTTAAGAAGTGTGAGGAAAATTTCTATAAATATTATGAAATTGAGTGGCTCCTTCTGTGCACTAATAATTCCTGGAAGAGAGATAATATTAGAGAGACGAATCGCCAATTCAAGGAAAAATGTGAAAATCAGAAGATATCTTTTACAGTATTTAAGGATATCTTAACTGATTGCAGACAAAGAACAGGTAGAACAAAGGACCAGGCTCTGAACTTAATCCTATGAGTCAAGGAGCTTCAGAGGTTGAATTCTCAGCATCAGCTAGTTCATTAAACCAAGGTCAGGTCCCTAAGAGGAAAGGTGGGAGTACTAAGTGAAAATGCAAATAGAAACGAATGCACCCCCCCTTTTTAAATTTAATACTATGCAAAGACCTTAAATGCTTGCCTTCTAAGGCACTCCCCTTACCATGACCTTTCCTGGAAACCACAATGTAACAAGAGTAAAATTCCAACATAGCTTGCTTAGAAATGTGCTGGGATTGCGAAGAGAACAAACTAAGTATATGTTGAAGTAACTAGCTAATATATACTGGAAAGAGCAAGAAGAATGTGTATGGACTGGATGCTGAAGCTTGTAGATCAAGGGGGCAGAGTTTAAGATTGGTTAATGCACAATTTATAGATATGTAAACTTTCTCTCGTGATATAGAATTTCAACAGCCTAGCAAGGACTCCCAGTGAAGATGTTAACATAATGCAGATGGCTTTTGGAAACTTGGAAAAGTGAAGGAACACAATAAACAAAGTAGAAGTGCGTGACAGACAGTAGGGCAAGAGATCAAATGGTTCAGAGAAATGGACATGATAGATGAATATCCTAATGCTAGAAAACTCACCAGATGACTATGTTCTAAGGGAATGCATGGAGTTTAATCCATTTACCAAAGATATAAAGAACTTACCAGTTAAAGTATTTATAGCAGATGGCACAGTAAAAGTCTCATTGAACTTTTATCTATGATTCTTGCCTAATCACTTCTGGCTCTTTTGCTAAAAGACAGTACTCACCAAACTGGCAAGGGCAATTATCCTGATAATCAGAAGGGGAAAGGATTGCTGCTACATCAGTGTGTGCAGGGAATAAGTTGGGTACTCAGATGATTTTCTGGCAGTCTCCTAATGTTTCCATGCCCAATTTTAACAGTAAATAGACAAGTACAGAATATAAAACTTGAAAATGGCATAATAACCAATGACTCTTCTCCCTCAAGGATAGTAGTCTAGATCACCAAATGAGGTAAACCTCCGCATACAGCAGAATTATCTGTTGAGAGTGAAAAGAAAATCTAGAACATGTGGTGGAAGGGAAAGATGTATTAGTTATGGCCTCAGTATAACCAGCTACAGCAGTGATGGATATAGTTCATCCCACTAAACTTCCTCTTATAAATAGCTCCAGGAATTGTGACTACAGAATTAGTGAGAGCTATGCCTGGACGCAGTGAATTTAAGTTGAAAAACAAATAGATCTCTGCAGTACAAGGGCAAAGGGTAGACTATAGTAGATGTCATTTGGTGCTCTACCCAGAGCTACATTACTAAACTAGTATACCTTAGCTGCTGTGAGTGTTGGCTGTTAAATAATGTCTTACATATGTATCCTTTGCCGGAGAATCACCCTCAGTTGGTAGGAGCTAATCTTTCATCTGAGAGGTTATGCCCCTCCATCACCCCTCCCCTTGCACACAGACAGTGATTAACTGATACAAGGATACATAAAGCTGACCTCCTCGTCTCTAGGCAGGAAAAACCCTGTGGTATAATTTATATTCCAGAGATCCCCCATTGCTCCACTTTAGTAGATCTGGCAAACCCCAGGTTTTGGGTGAGACTGCATCTTTGATGGGCTATTTCTTCACCACCCTGCTTTTAAAATTCCTTTTATAAGTTTTCCCTCAACAAACTCCTCAGTGAAACACAAGCAACTGAAGCCCTGCCTCAGTCTATTTCTGAGGAAAGCAAACTAAGACCCCTGATATTTGGTAGGCATTCAATATTTTTGTCTCTTGATTTAATTTGGCAAAACACAGTGAATGAATGAGTTCAACATACTAAATATATATAAAAGGAATATATAAATATATAAAAGGAAATACAAATATATACAAATATACAAAATATATAAAAGGAAAATATATAAAATATATATAATAAAATATAAAATAAAATATATAAAAGGAAATACAATAATGCAAATGTGGAATAGAAATGGTTTTCTTTTTAGCTCTAGAAAAATGCAATTTGGAACAAGTTCATTAAGTGATATCCTCAGGAAAAGTATAAAATCTTATTTACAGAGTCAGGGCAAGAAGTGGAATAACAACATTGTCAAAGTCTATGAAATTAAGGTCTGTTCAATTAGTGTAGAGTAAGGGGATAGCATTCTTTACTTTTCAGTAGTGGACTGGGGGCACTGTGATTGCTATATATTTTTTTCAGTTTATTTATTTTGAGAGAGAAAGAGAGAGAGAGTACAAGCAGACCCCACTCTGTCAGCACAGAGCCCAACTTGGTGCTCAACCTCACCAACTGTGAGATCATGACCTGAGCCAAGATCAACAGTCGGACACTTAACCGACTGAGCCACCCAGGCACCCCATGACTGCTTTATAAATATGATCGTCAGGATAACCAAAGACATTTTAAATAATTTATAATATAGCTATAATTTGTTCATTATTTGATTACATTGTTAGGTTTAAAACACCACCTGTAAGAGATTTACATTTTCTTATTAATTTGGATTTTTTTCCTTTATTTTTGATATTTTTTTTATTTTTTTTATTATTATTTTTTCAACGTTTATTTATTTTTGGGACAGAGAGAGACAGAGCATGAACAGGGGAGGGGCAGAGAGAGAGGGAGACACAGAATTGGAAACAGGCTCCAGGCTCTGAGCCATCAGCCCAGAGCCCGACGCGGGGCTCGAACTCACAGACCGCGAGATTGTGACCTGGCTGAAGTCGGACGCTTAACCGACTGCGCCACCCAGGCGCCCCTGATATTTTTTTTAGAATCATTTACTTTTGGAAGTTTAAGGGACCCTAACAGTTATCAAAATTTAGCCTCTCATTTTATAGATAAAGAAGAAAAACTTAGAAAGATAATTTACTGTTTAACTTTCTAAATCGATATAAATGCCCTATAATCCATAATCCTTCCATGTACATTATATTTTAATAATTTGTCTCATATGATCTCTCTCTATTTTTTTTAACAAGACCTCCAAATGACACTTTTACTTTCCATGGTCATCCACTATTTAATACACTCTAAGAGCTGTCACAGACTCTATTTCAATAACAAGTATATTGGATTTTTCAGATCGTCAAATTATATAACAATGTAATTTTAGCCAGTTGTTCCTCTCACTGAATATTAGGCCAAAGGTAATAACAGACATGGCTCTTCTCCAAAGAAAGCAGACGCCTAGGATATGGCAGTATTTTGTTTCAGAATGGTAAGAATAATTGCTCACTGAATGTTTCATTGAATTATATATGAGGCATTAAGTCAGGAATAAACAAGTTTTAGAAACTTTAACTTGTAAATATATGAAAATATCTACCCTCAGCCCTTTTGCATCTCTAGGTCCAATTTATGTTGTTTGCCAAACACATGCACTGAATTATCACATAATAAATAATTTGTAGGCCTTGATTCATATACTAAATTGTGGATCTATAGAGAGATTTAAATACATTGACATGTTTATTTGGAAGACAGTAAATTGTTTTTTTCTCTTTTTAAATTCATTTTAGTTTCTTACATATATCAGGTTTTCAGAAAATGATGCAAAAATATTGTGTCATAAATGAAGGATGTAACATATTTTACCAAGCATGACACCTGGTACAATGGATATGAGCAAAATCAAAGCAGTGAAGAGGATAAAGAAACTCTTCTATACTAAAAACAGAAAAGAATTTTTTAAAAAGAGAAAGAAAGAATGAAAAAGAAAAAAATAGTATGCATATTTCATAACAAATAATAGTATCATGTTAGGCAAACCTAGTTAACTAGGTGCATTAGTTAACTACACTGCATAACAAATTACCACAAACTCAGCAGCTTAAAATAACACTCATTTATTATCTCACAATTTCTGCAGATCAGAAATTCAGGTACTGCTTAGCTCAGGGTCTCGTAAGAGTACAATCAAGGTATTGGTCAGGCTGCCTTCTCATTTGGTTCTTGGGTTCTTCTCTCAGTCTCAATCCTACAACTGGGAGAATTCAGTTCCTGTCCTTTATAGGGTTGAGCTTCCCATTTGCTTTTTAGCTTGGCATTACTTTCTGACCTTTGGCTATGGCCTCCTTTATCTTCAAAGCAAATAACAAATCCTTCTCTTGCCCGCAAATTTCTCTGCCTTCCTCCTTGCCATTAGCTGGAGGAAACTTTTTTTTTAAAGGAACTTTAGGTGAGGCCTAACTCTATAATCTCCATATTTTAAAGACAACTGACTTTAATTACATCAACAAAATCCTTCCACAAGAGTAGTTAGATTAAGGTTTAATTGAACCACTTGGAGATGGGAACCTTGTGGGGACAATTTTTAGAATTCTGCCTATCACATGAATTTCACATTTCAATAGGAAATATGTATTTGGACGTTGGTAGGTCCTATCTGTGCATGTGTGTTAGGGCCGCACATGTTGAAGATGGATGAGTACAGCACACAGGAGCTCATGGAGGAGCAGCATTCTAAGTCTTGGCAAAGAAACAAGCTAGCAATACAGGTCTATCTTTATATTTTTAAGGAAAAAGTAGGGGTTAGATCAGCTGAGGTTTATCACTGTTTTTCCCTTCACTGGCACAGATTTTTAGCTATAAGTGACTCCTAGTGAAAAAGGAGAGGAGGGCTATGCTAAGAGTCTGCATAAACATGTACTGTAATTCTTTCTACCCTGCAGCCCTCTAACTGGTAGTAAAAGAGTCTTCTTTACACACAACTCAAACAATGGATAAGTTTAATGTGATTAGAAATAATTTACCAGGATGATGAGAGAATACATCGGACTTAGTGATGTAGTCTGTGAAAGACTGCAACTCAAATATATCTTAAGTCATTACAGTTTCACTCAGAAACTATAAAGCAGCGTGGGAAACAGTTATTATATTTGAAAAATCTTGAAGACAACCATTATGGTTGAGTAACTTGTGTGTTCCACAATTTTATGTGTTGCCATTCACTTGAGTCCTTGTGAATGGCATCTTCTGGATTTGCATAAAACCCAACTTGCATAATTACATGTGGTAGCCTTATAAATCAAGATAGTTTGGCAGTTTTTAGAAATGGCAACTAAAATTGTGAATGGAATTAAGGTGTTTTCCTAAAGAGAAAAGGCAAAAACAACTCTTGAAAGCTGAAATCTGAGAATGGTTTGATTTAAACGGATCACTAGAGTCTTGGTTAGAAAAGCAAAATTGACATTAGACACCAAACTTCAGAACATTTAGAAATAGAAGTTAAACCATGAAATTAAATAGACACTCACAAGACAAATACAGACAAATACAAGTTTTTCCAGGATCAGACAAAATTGACATACATGCCCAATGGAATTATTATGAAAGATATAGTCATTTTCCACCTTTTACTATATTGTATATTTACTCCCACATTCTGGTCTTTGAAGTCTATGCTAGAGTCAAATATCTTGCTAAAATGACCGTTCTCATATTCAAATATTTCAAATAATAATGGAGAAAAATGTAATGAATATGTCCTCATTTACTTTTTTCAATAGTATTGTAAACCATAGGTTATGGAAAGAGCATTACAAATCCAGGAATGAAGAAGATTGAAGATCTTGAAGATCTCAAGATACTTGAGATAGATTTTGACCTTATTGGATTAGAATAATTTAAACTCTTGATAAAATAAGAATGTAAGGAATTATACACATAGAAAAGTCAAAAGCAACTCCCTGAATTACTCTAGTTTTGACAAATAAAAATATATTTAATTGTTATGTTGATAAGGGGGGGGTGCCAAAAGCACATGTTGATTTAAATGCTGCTATTATTTCCTATTTATCTAGATGTTCAACTACTCCTTAATTTTGTTAAAGGACACATAAAACAAATGCTTTAATAAATGTTTTGATTATACATAGGTAAATCAGAGATGATATGTTGTATGTGATAACAATGTGTTGTCAGGTAAACCTTATTAATTATGTTGAAGACTTTGCTTTGTGACCATTTTTTGTATGCTCGGTGAAATGCTGGAGGCTGAACCAAGAACCAAAAGTAGTAACAGAAGAAATAAACCACCCTAATTCCCTAAGCCAAGAGACTGAGTTAACACAGTTAATTTGACTCTCAAAGATTTGAAGAATTCTGGATGGAGAAGATGAAAAATCTAGAAAGATCCTAGAATCAGGAACTTGCAAGATTCTAAGAATCCTTGGACATTGTTCTCTAAAAGAGAGTCATAAGGGTGAAAGTTATTATATATTATATCTTCCAGAAAGAATCAAGGTTCAAAAAGGAGTGTCCCTTGAGAAGAACAGAAGTTTCTTTAATTTCACTCATGGAAATAAACCTAAGTTTAGTATAGTCTGTAAAAAAGAAGAGATTATATTTAATAATAGAGACAAGTGAATCAGTCCTCCCATCTGGTAAAAAAAAAAAAAAACCACCCTTCTGCTGGTCACTCAAACCCTGTTACAGATTTAACATATATTATAATCATAGAAACACTCGCACCTGCAGTATCAGTTCCAAGGTGGAAATCATCCAGTTAAAATTGACTAGCAACGTGACTTTACTTGCAGATTAAATTGTAAAGGATCCTGTGTTGGGTAAAACTATTTCATTTATCCAAATGGGAGGCAAATAGCCCAAATTAAGATCCAGGCAACAAAGAGTCTGCTATTCTGCACAGTAATTTCTAGTGGCTCTCAAATTTGTTTTCCATGGGAATAACATGGGTAGTTTGTCAAAAATACTGACATCCTGGAATTCTGATTAATTAAAGAATGACTGAGACCAGATACCTGATTTCAAAGAAAGAAAAAGAAAAAAAAACTGCTGTGATGACTCAAATCGATACAAAATTTAAGAAAAAAAATCAAAATAAAATTTTATCTTCATTATTTGCAAAGTAAACTTTTCTGAGGCCATTGAAGGCATGTTTCATTTTTTAAAACTAAATGGATTATTTTCAATCCTTGGTTTCCTCTAAGATAGAGACATTTATTTAGGAAATGTGTGGAGTTCTTTGGCCAATGCACTTGGGAAGCAGTCATGCCTTACATAGTCTTAAGTTGGCTCTGTTGTTGTTGATGGTGACAGTGTTGTTATCTCCAAGGTTTCAGTAAAGTTTCACAGGCTGCTAAATTTTACAGCTCTGCTTTGGGAAATAAAAGTATGGACATATGTCCATGAATGGAGAAAAGCATGTGTCATTATTAAGCCAAGAAGTGATTCTTCAATATAGAGAAGTAGGAGTCCAAAAAGTAATAGTTCAAAATCAGGAATTCTTTGTGGAACATGTAAGAATAACTTTAGAATTCCTAGATTAACACTGAAAAAGTAATCTGGTAAATGTCTGAAATTCCAAAGTCAGGTGGCATGAGGGATCACAGTAGTATTTGGGCATTCTTTGGATCTGTGATTCTAGAAGGCTGGAGAAGTCAGAAAAAATATGCCTAACATTTGTATTGATTTAAGTTAATGCTAATCATCAAAGCGGGAGACAAATTGTGTTAAGAAATATAATAAAAGTATCACAACTTCAGTTTGGGATGTCATTAATCACAAAAAAAGCAAAATTTGAGCTTTAAAAAATGTATTTGGTTTTTGGGATCAGTACATAGATGTGACTACATTCTCTCAACCTAGCTATTGGTGACAAATCACCAGCTGCTTCAAAGATTGAGTGATGACAATCCAGATCAATGTTAAGTGCAAGAGTACAACAATATGTGGTTTAAGTTCAACTGCTGTTTCTTTTTCCAAACCAGAAGTATACATTCTCTACCCTAAGTGAAATGGTGACATGACCCTTCTCCATAGCTCATTGAAAGAAAATGTTTTGTTTTGTTTTTCCTTTCAGAGAGTCCTTCTTGAATAAATAGCTTCAAGAAGGACACAAAAAATTGTGAGTAGAGAAGGGAAAAATATTTAGCCAACCAGATCAAGCCAAATTACTATTTAAATTGATAGGATGACAGGGGCCAAGATGGCAGAGTAAGAGGACCTAAAACTCACCTGTCCCACAGATACAACTAGCTAGCCTTAACATAAGTGTAAATAACCCAGAAAATGACCCATAGTCTGGCATAACAAACTCCACAACTAAAGGAAGAGAAGAGGCCTCATCAAAGAGAGTAGTAAAGGCAGAGATGAAGTGGGGAGCTAAATGGACCACAGCCATCCATGGACAGGAAACAACCACAAAAACAGATAAGGGAGAGAAATAGATTATCACACAGGAGAGCCCATGCAGGAAAGATGAATCCCAAAAACATTTGGTTTTGAAAACCAGAGAGGCCGAATTTCATCAATTCTTATGAACAACAAGACTTAAAGCTTAGAATCTTAAAAATCAGGAGGCCCAGCTCTGGAAGACCCCAGAGAACAATAGGAAGCTGAATCCCAACCCTTAAAGGAGAACTACAAACAGCCTGTGGAGATACACCATAGAAGCAATAGCTTGAAAAACAGCTAGGGTACATGGAAGGGAGAGTTATTTACACATCTCACAGCATGTCCCATAAGGGTAGGTTCATGGAAGGATATCTCCAGGAACAAAGGAGTTGGAAGGTGCCATCTTCCTCCCCCACCCCCAACATAAACACATGGTCACCTGTGGGAAATAGCGCAATGCCCATATTCACTCTACCTAACTTAATTACACCAAACACCACCCCTCTGGGCTTTGGTGGACCCCCTTCCCAGTCAACTTTGCCTCAGTCCCTGTGCTATGGGTTACCTCCCCCAGAATACTGCCACAAATCTTGTGAACACCATATCTCCTGACCCACATATTATCTGAAGTGCACCTTGTTAAAACTGCATGCCCTGCTCATGCAGACAAGGTCCCAGATGTAGCGGCAGAAAGTCTCATTTTGCAAGGAGACCAGTGCATCTTGCTAAAACTGCACATTCACGGACCAAACCCTATCACCACAGGCAGAGAGCCTGTGAACATGACTGGACTAAAGAAAAAGCAGCTGGGACACAACAGCAGGGTTCATGCAACACACATAGGACACAACCCTGAAGTGACAGGCTCTGGTGAACAGGGGACAAATCACTGCAGGACACTACAGGACCTCTTCATAAACTACTACTTTCAAGAACAGGAGACATAGGTGACTTTCCTAAAACATAGAAACAGACACAAAGAGACAAAATGAAGAGACAGAGGAATATGTCCCAAGTGTAAGAGGACAAAACCACAGCCAGAGCCAAAGCAAAACGGATATACATAATATGCCTGATAAGGATCTAAAACAATGGTCATAAAGATACTGGGTTTCAGGAATAAGTGGAGAACATCAGTGAGACCCCAAACAAAGAGACAGAAAACAAAAAAAGAGCCAATCAGGGATGAAGAACACAATAACGTGATTAAAAATACACTAGATGGAATAAATAGCAGGTTAGAGGAAGCAGGGGAATAATGGAAAGCAGCCAGAATAATGGAAATAATCAAGTAAGAGAAAAAAAAATTATGCAAAATGAGAACAGACTTAGGATCCTCAGCAACTCCATCAAGTATAATAACATTCACATTTTAGGGATCCCAGAAGGAGAAGAGACAGGAGGGCATAAAACTTATTTGAAAAAATAATAGCTAAAAACTCCCCTTATTTGGTAAAAGAAACAGATATCTAGATCTAGGAGGCACAGACAGCCCCCAACAATCTTAACTTATTAACCAAGGAGGTCCACACCAACACACATAGTAATTAAAATGGCAAAAAATAGTGGTAAAGAGATAACTTTACAACCTGCAAGAGAAAAAAAGACAGTCACTTACAAGGGAGAGCCTATAGGACTATCACCAGATTTTTTGGCAGAAACTTTACAGGTCAGAAATGAGGAGTATCATATATTCAAAGAACTGAAAGGAAAAAAAAATTTGCAGCCAAGAGTACTCGATCTAGGAAGGCAATCATTCAGAATAGGAGAGACAGAGTTTCCCAGACTAATGAAAGCTAAAGGAGTTCCTAACCACTAAACCAGTCCTAAAAGAAATGTTAAAGAGGACTCTTTGAGGGGAAAGGAAGGACCATAAGTAAGAGAAAGAAAAGTAGGAAGCACAAAAGAAGGAAAAATAAGTATATCTGTAAAAATCAGTCAAGGGACTCACAAAATAAAAGGATGTAAAGTGTGACACCATTCACCAAAAAAAGTAGTGGGGACAGGAGTAAAGAATGGGCTCAAACGTAAATGACCACCACCTTAATATAGATTGCTATATACAGAAGATGTTATACACAAACCTAATGGTACCCACCAATCAAAAAGCAATAATAGATATGCAAAAATAAAAAGAAAGGAACCCAAGTATATCACTAACAAAAGCCAGCAAACTGTGAGAGAAGAGAGCAAAAGAAGAAATGATCAGAGAAGAACTACAAAAATAACCATAAAACAAGTAAGAAAATGTCAATAAATACATACTTATGCATAATTACCTTGAATGTAAATGGACTAAATTCTCTAATCAAAAGACACAGGGTGACAGAAATGGTTAAAAAAATAAGACCCATCTCTATGCTGCCTACACAGGACACATTTCAGGCCTAAAGACACATGTAGACTGAAAGTGAGAGGATAGGGAAACATTAATCGTGCAAATGGATGTCAAAAAAAAGGTGGGGTAGTGATATTTATATTGGACAAAAGAGACCTTAAAACAAAGACTGTAACAACAAACAAAGAAGGACACAATAATAATAAAGAAGACAATCCAACCAGAAGACATAATAACTGTAAATATTTATGCACTAAACATGGAAGCACCCAAATAATAAAACTGATAATAATAAACCTAAAGGAACTAATTGACAGTAACACAATAATAGAAGGGAACTTTAACACCCCACTTATATCAGTGGACAGATCATCCAAATAGAAAATCAACAAGGAAATGGTGATGTTTAATGACACACTAGACCAGGTAGATACAACATATATACATTCTTTGCAAATGCATACAGAACATTCTCCAGAATAGATCATAAATTAGGCCACAAAACAAGTCTCAACAAATTCAAAATAATCAAAATCATACCATGCATCTTACTGACCATAATGCTATGAAAATAGAAATCAACCACAAGAAAGTCTGGAGAGAGCACAAATAAATGGAGGTTAAATAACAGGCTACTAAACAATAAATGGGTCAACAAAGAAATCAAACAAGAAATCAAAACTTACATGGAGAGAAATGAAAAAGAAAACACAATGGTACAAAATCTCTGTGATGCAGCAAAAGTGGTTCTAAGAGGGAAGTTTAGAGCAACACAAGCCTATCTCAAGAAGCAAGAATAATCTCAAATAAACAACCTACCCTTATACCTAAAGGAGCTAGATAAAGAAGAAACAAAATCCAAAAACCAGCAGAAAGAAAAACATAATAAAGATTAGAGCAGAAATAAATAACATAGAAACTAAAAATAATAATAAATCAGTGAAACCAAAAGCTAGTTTTTTGAAAAGATCAACAAAAGTGATAAACCACTAGCCAGACTTATAAAAAAGGAGAGGCCTTAAATTAAAAAATCAGATATGAGAGAGGAGAAATAAAAACTGACACCACAGAAATACAAAGGATTTGAAGAGAATACTAAGGAAAATTGTATGCCAACAAACTGGACAATCTAGAATAAATGGAGAAATTCCTGGAAATATATAACTTCCCAATATGGAATCAGGAAGAAACAGAAAATTTGAACAGACCAATTACCAGTAATGAAATTATATCACTTATCAAAAAACTTGTAACAAACAGAAGTCCAGGACAAGATGGCTTCACAGGTGAATTCTACCAAACATTTAAAGAAGAGTTAATACCCATTCTTCTGAAAATATTTCAAAAAATAGAAGACAAACAAAAACTTCCAAATTCATTCTATGAGGTCAGCATTATCCTAATACTAAAACCAGATAAGGACACCACAAAACAAGAGGACTAGAGGCCAATATCTCTGATAAACACAGATGCAAAAATCCTCAACATAATATTGGCAAACAGAATCCAGTAATACATTTAAAAATCATTCAGTTTGATCAAGTGGTATTTATTCCAGGCATGCAAGGGTAGCTCAATATGTGCAAATCAATCAACATGATACACAACATTAATAAGAAAAAGGATAGAAGCATATGAAAATAGCTGCATGCTTTACTCAGAGCAATGGATGATGTATGGAATTGTTGAATCAGCCACAGCCATCTATAAACATACCACCCTGAATGTGCCTTATTTCACAATTGTTGAATTACTGTTTTACACCTGAAACTAATATAATTCTGTATGTTAACTAAATGAAGTTAAAATAATAACTTACAAAAGGTCATATTATCATTTCAATAGGTGCAGAAAAAGCATTTGACAAAGTACAACATCCATTCATGATAAAAACACTCAACTAAGTAGGTTTAGAGGGAACATACCTCAACAGTATAAAGGTCATGTGAAAAACCCACAGCTTGGGAAGGGGCCAAAATGATGTAACAGCATGGAAGTTTTTTTGTGTCTCTCATCCCTGAAATGCAGCCAAATCAACACAGAACCATTTGCACACCTAGAAAACAGCTCTGAGGATTAACATAACAATCTGTACAACCTGAACCACAGAACTCAGCAAGGGCACAGTGTGTAGAGGTAAACCAGGGAAGAGAGAAGCCATGGAGAGCAGGGAGCTGTTTTTGCTTGAGGAGAGAGGACAGAGATGGGGGGAGAGTATGGGAAAAGCACCCCACCCCAAAAGCAGCTGGAGAGAAAGTGGAAAAGTGGAAACAGCCACAGGGACTGACCAAAAAAAGGAGAAAGAAGAGGGTTTAAATTCTATTAAGACTCTATAAACAGGGGGAGCGCAGAGTCTGAAACTCCACAGCTCATTACCTTATGGTGCTCTAGTGGGAAGGGTGAATTCCGGGAGTGGAGAGTAAGGTCCAAGGGGTACACATGAGGAGTGGCAGTTCCCCTGCAGGGAGGACATTTGGTAGAGGCTGTGCAGCCTCCCCACAGGCAAACCAGCAGACCCTAGAGAACAACCACATTCATTGGTGCTGGAACAAGGTCACTGGGCTGGAAGCCCGGTGCCAGATGTGTGTTGTGATTTTCCATAATCCCTGAAACACGCTGCTACAAGATCACATGAACTATTTCTGGGGCAGGCAGGCACCCAGCCACAGTCTCTGGGCACTGGCAGCACTGAGGTCTTGTGAACGTTCCTGGGGGCAGGCTGGCACCGGCCATTACTCAGCAAGACGCTCCCCCAGAGGATCTGAGTGGGTCAAAGCCACAGTTCCTCAGCAGGGAGGCCTTGGAGGGAGGGGCTAACATGGCAGAAAAGTAGGGGATCCTAAGTTCCCTCATCTCTCAAACAAAGCCATGTTGAGGCCAAAGGACTTTGAACCCCAAGAGTCTGGGAGGAAAAGAGGCAGAGTTGCTTCCAGGGACCAACTGGGACAACCTGATGGGCCATAGGTGGGGCAGTTTCAGGGAATGGGCAGCAGGCCCACAGTGGAGGGGGGACCTGCCTACACCAAACCATGCCTATCAGTGCCTGGTAACTGAGTATCTTCTGGAGCTGGATTGATGCCAAAGGAAACAGACAGCCCCTCCTCTACACCAGCACAGTTGCATTGCCTGGTTTAATTCTCAGACAATTCTTAAGATACGGATATATTCTTCCTTTCTTTTCTTCTTCTTATTTCTTCCCTCCTGTAGTCTGGTTACTCTGTTGGTTCGTTTTTAAGCAGATATATTTAATCCATTCGCTTAATACATGTTCTACATCTCCTTCTTTATTTTCTTTTTCTCTCTCTAGATTAAACTGTATAGTTTCTCTGGTCAATTTTATCTTCTCTTCCTTTTCCCTGACTCCTTCTTTATTTTCCTTACTCTCTCTCTGGATTAAGCCCTATAGTTTCTCTGCCTGGTCAATTTCTATGATTTCATTTCCCCCTCCCCCATCATTTCTCTCTTTGTGTGGCCTCTTCCATCAGCACTGCCTCCACCCTGTTGTTTACTTGTAGCTGGTGTTTCTGGATTTTTTATTTTTTTTTTGTTTGTGTGTTTGTGTGTTTTGTTTTCTGTTTGTTTTTTGTTTGTTTGTCTGTTTGTTTTCCTTTCCAGGGCTAATTCAAGGAATAAATCAAAGCACACCTGGTGGCGGGTCCAAAAAGTCACTAAGAGTAGGGAGGTAAAGTAACCAAACTCACAACAACAGAGAGCAAGTAACACCCTCCAAAAACACCTCCTGAAGGGCCAGGCCATGGACAGTGTATGACCCCTCTTTAATATAGTAGTGCTTGCAGGAGCAGGACACACAGCAAGCTTTTAAAACACATAAGGGACAGAAAACTAGCCAAAATGATGAAAAGGAAGAATTCTCCTCAAAAGAAATTCCAGGAAGAAATGACAGTTGAAGAATTGATCAAAACAGATATAAACAATATATCTGAACAAGAATTTAGAATAATTGTCATAAGATTAACTGCTGGGCTTGAAAAAAAGCATAGAAGACAGCAAAGAATCTATTGCTGCAGAGATCAAGGAACTGAAAATAGTCATGATGAATTAAAAAATGTAAATGAGGTGCAAAACAAACTAGATGCAGTGACAACAAGAATTGAAGAGGCAGAGGGGAAAATAGGTGAAATAGAAGATAAAATTATGGAAAAAAGAGGAAGCTGAGAAAAAAAGAGATAAAAAAAATTCTAGACCACAAAGGGAGATTTAGTGAACTAAGTGATTCAGTGAAACGGAACAATATCCATATCATAGGAGTTCCAGAAGAAGAGACAGAGAAAGGGGCTGAAGATGTACTTGAACAAATCATAGCTGAGAACTTCCCCAATCTGTGGAAGGAATCAAACATTGAAATCCAGGAGGCACAGAGACCTCCCTTCAGACGTAACTTGAATTGATCTTCTGCACAACATATCAGAGTGAAACTGGCAAAATACAAAGATAAAGAGAATTCTGAAAGCAATTGGGGATAAACGGTCCTTAACCGACAAGAGTAGACAAATAAGGATAGTAGCAGACCTATCTACAGAAACTTGGCAGGCCAGAAAGGAGTGGCAGGAAATTTTCACTGTGATGAACAGGAAAAATATGCAGCCAAGAATCCTTTATCCAGCAAGCCTGTCATTCAGAATAGATGGAGATATAAAGGTTTTCTCAAACGAACAAAAACTGAAGGAATTCATCACCACTAAACCAGCCCTACAAGAGATACTAAGGGGGACTCTGTGAGTGAAATGTTGCAAGGACCACAAAGGACCAGAGACATCATTACAAACATGAAACCTACAAATAACACAATGGCTCTAAACCCATATATTTCAATAATAACACTGAATGTAAATAAATGTACTAAATGCTCCATTGAAAAGACATAGGGTATCCGAATGGATAAAAAAAAAACAAGACCTATCTATTCGCTGTCTACCAGAGACCCATTTTAGACCTGAGGACACCTCCAGATTGAAAGTGAGGGGATAGAGAACCATCCTTCATGCTACTGGAAGTCAAAAGAAACCTAGAGTAGCGATACATCACACAATCTAGATTTTAAACTAAAGGCTGTAACAAGAGATAAAGAAGGGCATTATATCATAATTACAGGGTCTATCCATCAAGAAGAGCTAACAATTATAAATGTCTACACACCGATTCAGGAGCACCCACATATATAAAACAATTAATCATGAACATAAGCAATCTTATTGGTAAAAATGTGGTAATTGCAGGGGACTTTAATACTCCACTTACATTAATGGACAGATCATTTAGACAGAAAATCAATAAAGAAACAATGGCCCTACGATACACTGGACCAGATGGACTTGACAGATATATTTAGAACTTTTAATCCTAAAGCAGCAGAGTACACATTCTTCTCAAGTGCACATTGAACATTCTCCAAGATAGATCACATACTGGATCACAAAACAGTCCTCAATAAATATAAAAGAATTCAGATCATACTATGCATACTTTCAAATCAGAATGCTGTGAAACTTGAAATCAATGGCAGGAAAAAGTTTGGAAAACCTCCAAATGCATGGAGGATTTAAAGAAAATCTACTAAAGAATGAAAGGGTCAACCAGGCAATTAAAGAAGAAAATAAAAAAATAAATGGAAACAAATGAAAACAAAAACACAACAATCCATACCCTTTGGATGCAGCAAAGGTAGTCCTAAGAGGAAAATACACTGCAATCCAGGCCTATCTCAAGAGACAAGAAAAATCCCCAAAACAAAATCTAACAGCATACCTAAGGAAAAACAAACCCCAGACCCAAAAGAAGAAGTGAAATAATAAAGATCAGAGCAGAAATAAACAATATAGAATCCCCCCCCCAAAAACCAGAACAGATCAATGAAATAAAGAGTTGTTTTTTTTGAAACAATAAATATAATGGATAAACCCATAGCCAGACTTCTAAAAAGAAAAGAGAGAGGACCCAAATAGATGAAATCACCAATGAAAAATGGATTTATCACAACCAATCCCAGAGGAATACAAGCAATTATCAAAGAATACTATGAAAAAAATTATATGCCAACAAACTGGACAACCTGGAAGAAATGGACAAATTCCTAGATACCCACACACTACCAAAACTCAAACTGGAAGAAATTGAATACTTGAACAGACATATAACTAGTGAATAAATTGAATCAGTTATCAAAAATCTTCCAACAAATAAGAGTCTTGGACCAGATGGCTTCCCTGGAGAATTCTACCAGACATTTAAAGCAGAGACAATACCTATCCTTCTCAAGCTGTTCCAAAAAATAGAAATGGAAGGAAAAAATTCGGACTCATTCTATGAAGCCACCATTATCTTGATTCCAAAACCAGACAGAGACCCTACAAAAAAAAAGGAGAATTACAGGCCAATATCCCTGATGAACATGGATGCAAAAATTCTCAACAAGATACTAGAAAATCGATCCAACAGCATATAAAAAGAATTATTCATCATGATCAAGTGAGATTCATTCCTGGCTTGCAGGGCTGGTTCAATATTCTCAAATCAATGTCATACATGACATTAATAAAAGAAAGGATAAGAACCATATGATCCCCTCAATAGATGCAGAAAAAGCATTTGACAAAATACAGCATTGTTTCTTAATAAAAAGCCTCAAGAAAGTCGGGATAGAAGGAACATATTTAAGCATCATAAAAGCCATATATGAAAAGCTCACAGCTAACATCATCCTCAATGGGGAAAAACTGAGAGCTTTCCCCCTGAGATCAGGAGCACGACAGGGATGTCCACTCTCACCACTGTTGCTTAATATAGTGTTGGAAGTCCTACAGACAACAAAATGAAATAAAAGGCATCAAAATTGGCAAAGATGAAGTCAAACATTCACTTTTTGCAGATGATATGACACTCTACATGGAAAACCTGACAGACTCCATCAAAACTCTGCTAGAACTGATACATGAATTCAGCAAAATTTCACAGGGTACCAAATTAATATACAGAGATCAGTTGCATTTTATACACCAATAATGTAGCCATAGAAAGAGAAATAAAGAAACTGATTTCATTTACAATTGCACCAATAACCATAAATTACCTTGGAGTAAACTTAACCAAATATGTAAAAGATTTGTATGCTGAAAATCATAGAAAGCTTATGAAGGAAATTGAAGAAGACATAAAGAAATGGAAAAACATTTGATGCTCATGGATTGGAAGAAAAAATATTGTTAAAATGTCAATACTACCCAAAGCAATCTACACATTCAATGCAATCGGAATCAAAATTGCACTGGCATTCTTCTCAAAGCTAGAATCCTAAAATGTGTATGGAACCACAAAAGACCCCAAAGGGCCGAAGTAATATTGAAGGAGAAAACCAAAGTGAGGCATCACAATCCCAGACTTTAACCTCTACTACAAAGCTGTAATCATGAAGACAGTGTGGTACTGGCAAAAAAACAGACACATAGACCAATGCAATAGAATAGAGACCCCAGAATTGGACCCACAAGTGTATGGTTAACTAATCTTTGACAAAGCAGAAAAGACTATCCAATGGAATAAAGACAGTCTCTTTAGCAAATGGTGCTGGGAAAACTGGACAGCAACATTCAGAAGAATGAAACTAGATGACTTTCTTACACCATACACAAAAATAAATTCAAAATGGACAGACCTAATGTGAGACAGGAAACCATCAACATCCTAGAGGAGAAAGCTGGCACCAACCTCTTTGACCTCAGCTGCAGCAATTTCTTGCTCAACACTTCTACAAAGGCAAGGGAAATAAATGCATAAATGAACTATTGGGACCTCATCAAGATGAAAGCTTCTTCACTGTGAAGGAAATAATCAACAAAACTAAAAGGCAACCGAAGGCATGGGAAAAGATATTTGCAAATGACATATCGGATAAAGGGTTAGTAACCAAAATCTATAAAGAACTTACCAAACTCAATACCTGAGAAACAAATAATCCAGTGAAGAAATGGGCAGAAGACATCAATAGACACTTTTCCAAAAAAGATATTCAGATGGCCAACAGACACATGAAAAGATGCATCACTCATCATTAGGGAAATACAAATCAAAGCCATAGTGAGATACCACCTCACATTGGTCAGAGTGGCTAAAATGAACAAATCAGGATACTAGAGATGCTGGCGAGGATGTGGAGAAGGGGAACCCTCTTGCACTGTTGGTGGGAATGCAAACTGGTGCAGCCGCTCTGGAAAATAGTGTGGAGGTTCCTCAAAAAAATTAAAAATAGAACTACCATACGACCGAGCAATAGCACTGCTAAGAATTTACCCAAGGGATACAGGAGTGCTGATACATAGGGGCACATGTACCCCAATGTTTATAGCAGCGCATTTAACAATAGCCAAATTATGGAAAGAGCCTAAATGTCCATCAACGGATGAATGGATATAGAAGATGTGGTTTATGTATACTATGGAATACTACTTGGCAATGAGAAAGAATGAAATCCTGCCATTTGCAGCAACATGGATGGAACTGGAAGATATTATGCTGGGTGAAATAAATCAGTTAGAGAAGGACAGATATCATATGCTTCCACTCACATGTGGATCTTGAGAAACTTAACCAAAGACCATGGGGGAAGGGAACGGTAAAGAAATAGATACCAACAGAGAGGGAGGGAGGCAAACCACAAAAGACTCCTAAATACAGGGACAAACTAAGGGTGGATGGGGACTGGGAGAGAGGGAAAATGGGTTATGGGCATTGAAGAGGGCACTTGTTGGGATGAGCACTGGGTGCTGTATGTAAGCCAATTTGATAATAAATTATATTAAAAACAGTTTTCTGATAAAAAAAAGCTTAATTGGGAAAAAAAGAATGTGGCAAAAGAACAAAAAAAAGAAAGAAAACAAAGAAAAATGCACAGCTCACATCATACACAATGGGGAAAAAACTGAGAGTTTTAAGGTCAGTAACAAGAAAAGAATGTTCACTGACACTACTTCTATTCAACATAGTACTGGAAGTCCTAGCCACAGCAATGAGACAACAGAAGGAAATAAAATACATCTAAATTGGTAAGGAAGAAGTAAAACTTTCACTATTTGCAGATGACATGATACTATATATAGAAAATCCTAAACACTCTACCAAAAAACTACTAGAACTGATAAACGAATTCAGTAAAGCCACAGGATACAAAATCAATGTACAAAAATATGTTGCATTTCTATACACTGATAATGAAGCAACAGAATGAGAAATTAAGGAATCAATCCCATGTACAATTGCACCAAAATAGTAAAATACCTAGGAATGAACTTAACCAAGGAGGTGAAAGACCTGTACTCTGGAAACTATATAAAACACTGATAAAAGAAATTGAAGATGACCAAAGAAATGGAAAGACATTCCATGCTCATGGATTGCAAGAACAAATATTGATAAAATGTGCATATTACCCAAAGCAATCTGTAGATTTAATGCAATCTCTGTCAAAATACCAAGAGCATTTCTCAAAGAACTAAAACAAAGAATCCTAAAATTTGTATGGAACCAGAAAAGACCCTGAATAAACTAAACAATCTTTTTTTTTATTTTTTTTATTTAAAAAAAAATTTTTTTTTCAACGTTTATTTATTTTTGGGACAGAGAGAGACAGAGCATGAACGGGGGAGGGGCAGAGAGAGAGGGAGACACAGAATCGGAAACTGGCTCCAGGCTCTGAGCCATCAGCCCAGAGCCTGACGCGGGGCTCGAACTTATGGACCGCGAGATTGTGACCTGGCTGAAGTCGGATGCTTAACCGACTGCGCCACCCAGGCGCCCCATAAACTAAACAATCTTGAAAAACAAAAGCCAAGCTGAAAGCATCACAATTCTGAACTTCGAGTTATACTACAAAGCTGTAGTGATCAAAATAGTATGGTAATGGGACAAAAACCAGACACATGGATCAATGGAACAAAATAGAAAGCCTAGAAATAAACCCACAATTTTATGGTTAATTAATCTTCCATAATGGAGGCAAGAATAGGCAATGGGAAAAAGACAGTTTCTGGTATTGAGAAAAGTGGGTAGCTACATGCAGAAGAGTGAAACCGGACCACTTTCTTACACAAGATACAAAAATAAATCCAAAAATAACTCCTGGGTGGCTCAGTCAGTTAACCGTCCGACTTAAGCTCAGGTCATGACCTTGCGGTTTCTGGGTTCGAGCACCACATTGGGCTCTGGGCTGACAGCTCAGAGCTTGGAGCCTGCTTCAGCTCCTGTGTTTCCCTCTCTCTCTGCTCCTCCCCCTCTTGTACTCTGTCTCCTCTCTCAAAAATAAACATTAAAAAATAAATAAATGAATCCCAAATGGATTTGAGACCTAACTGTGAGATCTGAAACTGTAAAAATCCTAGAAGAGAAGACAGGCCATAATTTCCTGACGATTTCCTAGAAAGCAACATCTTTCTAGGTATGTCTCCTGAGGCAAGGGAAACAAAAGCAAAAATAAACTCTTTGGACTAAATCAAAATAAAAAAGCTTCCACACAGTGATGGAAATAACCAACAGAACTAAAAGACAACCTACTGAATGGGAAGATATATTTGCAAATGACATATTTGATAATGGGTTAGATCCCAAAATATATAAAAAAGTTATACAACTCAACACCATAAAAATAAAATAAATAATTCAATTTAAAAATGGGCAAAGTAGATGAATAGACATTTCTCCAAAGAAGACAAGACATTCAGATGGCCAACAGACACATGAAAAGATGCTCACCATCACTCATCATCAGAGAAATGCAAAGCAAAACTACAATGACAAATCACCTCAAACCTGTCAGAATGGCTGAAATCAACACCATAGGAAACAACAGATCTTGGCAAAGATGTGGAGAAAGAATTACTCTCCTGCACTGTTGGTAGGAATGCAAACTGGTGTAACTACTGTGGAGGACAGTAGGGAGGTTTCTCAGAAAATTAAAAAATAGAACTGTCCCATGGTTCAGTAATTGCCCTACTATGTACTTACCCAAAAATATAAAAGCACTAATTTGAAGGGATACATGTACCCCTACATTTTTTTTTAATTTTTAAACATTTATTTATTTTTGAGAGACAGAGACAGAGACAGAGTACAAGTGGGGGAGGGGCAGAGAGAGAGAGGGAGACACAGAATCCGAAGCAGGCTCCAGGCTCTGAGCTGTCAGCACAGAGTCTGATGCAGGGCCCAGACCCACAAACTGTGAGATCATGACCTGAGCCGAAGTTGGACGCTCAACCAACTAAGGCACCCAGGCACCCCATGTAACCCTATGTTTATTGGGACATGGTTTACAACAGCCAAACTATGGAAGTAGCCTAAGTGTCCATCAATAGATTAATGGATAAAGAGGATGTGGTACATATATACAACGGAATAATACTCAGCCATAAAGAATGAAATCTTGCCATTTGCAACAACATAGGTTGATCTAGAGAGTATAATGCTAAGAGAAACAAGCCACTCAGAGGAAGACAAATATCATACGATTTCACTCGCAAGTGGAATAAGAAACAATACAGAGAACAAAGGAGGAAAAAAAGAGACAAACTAAAAAACAGACTCTTAACTATAGAGAACAAACAGATAGTTACCAGAGGGGAATAGGAGGATAGATGAAATAGGTGAAGGGGTTAAGAGTACATTTAGCTTGATGAACAATGGGTAATATATGGAACTGCTGAATAACTATATTGTACACCTGAAACTAATATAACACTGTATGTTAACTACACTGGATTAAAATAAAAGAATATTTAAATGAACAGCTTCAACAGCTGCATTTGGAGATTGAACAGGTACCTTGCAGTCTACAAGTCCAAAGTGGAATTCTTGATCTTTACCCCCTTTTAAACTGCTCCTCTCATAATCCTTCCATATCAGTTAATAGCAACTTCATGTTAATCATTCAGGTCTAAAATCTTAGACTCATCCTTGATGCTTCTCATTTATACTATTGTTTCAAATCTGTCAGATAACCTTGTCAGTTGGTTCACTGAGCCACCATCATCATTCTGTATTATTCCAATTGCTTCCCAATTGTGCATATACATGTGTATGTTTTCAAATCATTCAACCAAGACCAGTGTTGATACTTATTTTCCATACTGTGAAACAGTTTAAATTACCAATTAGTTGTCTATTCATTCATGCAATGTTCAAGTTTTTGTTTCTCCCTGAGAAGTTATTGTGTTCTGTCTAATCTAATACAGATATTTAAATTTTATGGAATCACATAGAAAGATTCTAGACTCGATTACCTACAATATTCTAATGATATAATCCTGCATAAAATTCAAGAATAAGGATTTAAATGGTTGTTTTTGCTTCCACGGTTTTTCTTCTAACCATTTACTCCTACTCTCAATACATAGTTATGCAGTTGAAACTTTAGGAACAAATTACCTCCCTAGTAAAAACCTATCTGTAGTTTGTCATCTCAGAGTAAGACTAAATCCCTATTTGGACACCTGGATGGTTCAGTAGGTTGAGCATCCATCCGACTCCTGATTTTGGCTCAGGTCATGATACCAGGGTCATGGTATCAAGCCCTGAATTGGGCCCCACACTGAGCCTGCTTAAGATTCTCTCTCTCTCTCTCTCTCTCTCTCTCTCTCTCTCTTTCTCTCTGCCTCTCTCCCCCACTTGTGCTCTCTCTCTCTCTCTCAAATTAAAAAAAAAAAAAGACTAAATCCCTGCAAGAGTTCTACAAGATACTCAGCATTTAGATCCTGTATGTCCTTGATCTCATTTCCAATGGCCTCTCCTTACTTTTCCTTTTTTCAACCACAGTGGTCTTATTTTGCTGAAATCAGTTAAGTAGGGATGTACTCCTCTCTGGGCTTTTGTAATTTTCATTTCCTCTGTCAAGAACTCTACCCTTAGTTATAAAATCGTGTGCTTCCTTATTTTGCTTAAGTTTTGCTGAAATGTCACCTTCTCAGGAAAGAATCTCTGATCACTCTATTATAAATGTAATGCTTCCTCTTTCTTCCTGTTTTATTTTTCACTGTGACACTCATTATAACACATTATATACTTTATTTATATATTTTACTGTTTATCCTTTCTTCACTGTAATGCAAATTCCC
Organism: Prionailurus viverrinus; assembly: GCF_022837055.1. NCBI lineage: Eukaryota > Metazoa > Chordata > Mammalia > Carnivora > Felidae > Prionailurus > Prionailurus viverrinus. The sequence continues at coordinate 26,367,739 of NC_062579.1, forward strand.
CCCTGATTTCTTTATGTCTGTAACTCTATACCTTAATTGCTTCTGACATATATTTGTTGCTCAATATTTCTTGGTAAAGACAATGGATTAATTCAAACTTGAGCAATATTTTTCTGTATAGCACTGTCATAATTACTGGAAAAGTCTTTTTAAAAAAATTTTATGTTTATTTTTGAGAGAGAGAGAGAGAGAGAGAGAGAGAGAGAAAGCACAAGCGAGGGATGGACAGAGTGAGAGAGGGAGACACAGAATCCGAAGCAAACTTCAGGCTCCAAGATATCAGCACAGAGCTCTACGCGGGGCTCAAACTCATGAACTGTGAGATCATGACCTGAGCTGAAGTCAGATGCCCAACCTATTGAGGCACCTAGGCACCCCATGACTGGAAAAGTCTTAAGAAAGAGTCCAATAGAATTGAAAATGGGAGATTACCAAGAATGTTTATATATATTTGCTATTGGGTAAATCTAGGACATGTACGTGCTTGATGCTTTAAACTAGAAACCAAATTCCTGCTGCCAATTTCTTTTAGAAAGTAGACCTAAGCCCAGCAGAAGAAGAGAAATAATAAATATCAGAGCAGAAATAAACAATATAGAATCTAAAAAAACTGTAGAGCAGATCAACGAAACCAAGAGTTGGTTTTTTGAAAAAATAAACAAAATTGACAAACCTCTAGCCAGGCTTCTCAAAAAGAAAAGGGAGCTGACACAAATACATAAAATCATGAATGAAAATGGAATTATTACAACCAATCCCTCAGAGATACAAACAATTATCAGGGAATACTATGAAAAATTATATGCCAACAAATTGGACAACCTGGAAGAAATGGACAAATTCCTGAACACCCACACTCTTCCAAAACTCAATCAGGAGGAAATAGAAAGCTTGAACAGACCCATAACCAGCGAAGAAATTGAATCGGTTATCAAAAATCTCCCAACAAATAAGAGTCCAGGACCAGATGGCTTCCCAGGGGAGTTCTACCAGACGTTTAAAGCAGAGATAATACCTATCCTTCTCAAGCTATTCCAAGAAATAGAAAGGGAAGGAAAACTGCCAGACTCATTCTATGAAGCCAGTATTACTTTGATTCCTAAACCAGACAGAGACCCAGTAAAAAAAGAGAACTACAGGCCAATATCCCTGATGAATATGGATGCAAAAATTCTCAATAAGATACTAGCAAATCGAATTCAACGGCATATAAAAAGAATTATTCACCATGATCAAGTGGGATTCATTCCTGGGATGCAGGGCTGGTTCAACATTCGCAAATCAATCAACGTGATACATCACATTAACAAAAAAAGAGAGAAGAACCATATGATCCTGTCAATCGATGCAGAAAAGGCCTTTGACAAAATCCAGCACCCTTTCTTAATAAAAACCCTTGAGAAAGTCGGGATAGAAGGAACATACTTAAAGATCATAAAAGCCATTTATGAAAAGCCCACAGCTAACATCATCCTCAACGGGGAAAAACTGAGAGCTTTTTCCCTGAGATCAGGAACACGACAAGGATGCCCACTCTCACCGCTGCTGTTTAACATAGTGCTGGAAGTTCTAGCATCAGCAATCAGACAACAAAAGGAAATCAAAGGCCTCAAAATTGGCAAAGATGAAGTCAAGCTTTCGCTTTTTGCAGATGACATATTATACATGGAAAATCCGATAGACTCCACCAAAAGTCTGCTAGAACTGATACATGAATTCAGCAAAGTTGCAGGATACAAAATCAATGTACAGAAATCAGTTGCATTCTTATACACTAACAATGAAGCAACAGAAAGACAAATAAAGAAACTGATCCCATTCACAATTGCACCAAGAAGCATAAAATACCTAGGAATAAATCTAACCAAAGATGTAAAGGATCTGTATGCTGAAAACTATAGAAAGCTTATGAAGGAAATTGAAGAAGATTTAAAGAAATGGAAAGACATTCCCTGCTCATGGATTGGAAAAATAAATATTGTCAAAATGTCAATACTACCCAAAGCTATCTACACATTCAATGCAATCCCAATCAAAATTGCACCAGCATTCTTCTCGAAACTAGAACAAGCAATCCTAAAATTCATATGGAACCACAAAAGGCCCCGAATAGCCAAAGGAATTTTGAAGAAGAAGACCAAAGCAGGAGGCATCACAATCCCAGACTTTAGCCTCTACTACAAAGCTGTCATCATCAAGACAGCATGGTATTGGCACCAAAACAGACACATAGACCAATGGAATAGAATAGAAACCCCAGAACTAGACCCACAAACGTATGGCCAACTCATCTTTGACAAAGCAGGAAAGAACATCCAATGGAAAAAAGACAGCCTCTTTAACAAATGGTGCTGGGAGAACTGGACAGCAACATGCAGAAGGTTGAAACTAGACCACTTTCTCACACCATTCACAAAAATAAACTCAAAATGGATAAAGGACCTGAATGTGAGACAGGAAACCATCAAAACCTTAGAGGAGAAAGCAGGAAAAGACCTCTCTGACCTCAGCCATAGCAATCTCTTACTCGACACATCCCCAAAGGCAAGGGAATTAAAAGCAAAAGTGAATTACTGGGACCTTATGGAGATAAAAAGCTTCTGCACAGCAAAGGAAACAACCAACAAAACTAAAAGGCAACCAACGGAATGGGAAAAGATATTCGCAAATGACATATCGGACAAAGGGCTAGTATCCAAAATCTATAAAGAACTCACCAAACTCCACACCCGAAAAACAAATAACCCAGTGAAGAAATGGGCAGAAAACATGAATAGACACTTCTCTAAAGAAGACATCCGGATGGCCAACAGGCACATGAAAAGATGTTCAGCGTCACTCCTTATCAGGGAAATACAAATCAAAACCACACTCAGGTATCACCTCACGCCAGTCAGAGTGGCCAAAATGAACAAATCAGGAGACTATAGATGCTGGAGAGGATGTGGAGAAACGGGAACCCTCTTGCACTGTTGGTGGGAATGCAAATTGGTGCAGCCGCTATGGAAAGCAGTGTGGAGGTTCCTCAAAAAATTAAAAATAGACCTACCCTATGACCCAGCAATAGCACTGCTAGGAATTTATCCAAGGGATACAGGAGTGCTGATGCATAGGGCCACTTGTACCCCAATGTTCATAGCAGCACTCTCAACAATAGCCAAATTATGGAAAGAGCCTAAATGTCCATCAACTGATGAATGGATAAAGAAATTGTGGTTTATATACACAATGGAATATTACGTGGCAATGAGAAAAAATGAAATATGGCCTTTTGTAGCAACGTGGATGGAACTGGAGAGTGTGATGCTAAGTGAAATAAGCCATACAGAGAAAGACAGATACCATATGGTTTCACTCTTATGTGGATCCTGAGAAACTGAACAGGAACCCATGGGGGAGGGGAAGGAAAAAAAAAAAAAGAGGTTAGAATGGGAGAGAGCCAAAGCATAAGAGACTGTTAAAAACTGAGAACAAACTGAGGGTTGATGGGGGGTGGGAGGGAGGAGAGGGTGGGTGATGGGTATTGAGGAGGGCACCTTTTGGGATGAGCACTGGGTGTTGTATGGAAACCAATTTGTCAATAAATTTCATAAAAAAAAAAAAAGAAAGTAGACCTTATGAAGATGCATTAAACTTCCTGTTTAGAAGTTTATCTTATTACACAAAATTGTACAAATTGAAGCTGTTAAGAATTTTATAGAGCCGTCTGGGCTGGTTTGAAGCAGTTTTCCCTCATCACTCCTTGACTCTTGTTCCACCATTTAACTCACAAGGCAAATTGAACAGAAGAGCAGATGGAGTTATAACCTGTGGATGTTTCATTAGCGTCTTCATTATTCAGATGCACTCGTTTATAATACTCCAGACAGAATCCTTGCTATGATGCATAGAAGATGGTTGGCTAAATCTGATAAGTTAATATACTCAAATATTGTCATTTGCCACTGAATTTCTTTTTTTGCCCTTAGGAGAGTAGTTTTGTGCATTTTAGTTCTTGATATAAAGACAGAAGGGTATCAGTGGGCAGGAGAAAATTGTTTGCCTTCTAGACAGCAATTTGACACTTTCAAGGTTTCAGTATTACAGAAATGTTAAACATATTAATCCATAATATCACTATGGCATCAAGCCACTGACTGTGGAAATTTTCATTTATTCATGCTTAAAAAATGTTGTTGCACAGTCCTACTCCTGTACCTCACTATTTGCAATTATTTTCCATAATTCTGTGTTTATCTATTCATTTTGATATTTCATTCCTTTAAATGTACACATTAACATTAGGCTATTCACCTTTTACAAAACAGAATAGCTTTTAAAAGAACAATAGGGCAGATGTTATTTCATTTCTTTAGTGACATTTCCATGTGGCTTTGAATATTGCTTGTTGGTCTGAATTTTTCTTCAGTTTCTTACAAGTATGAAAACACCTATTTCCCAGGATTACATATTTTGTAAGAGACAAAAATTACTAATTTATGAAATCTTATATACAATATCAAGAGACTTTATGTACTATAATGTTTTCTGTGCTTCTACTACATTTTTGTGTGCTTTAAAATGGGCATTAAAGTGCTTTATTTCTGTTATAGCACTTAATTAGGTATTTATTTACATGTCAATCTCATATCTTTTATGCTTGAGACTATGCTTGATCTTAGAACCTACTCTTACAGGTTCTTAATAATTTATATTGTAGTTAGTAAATATATGATTATTTTATTTTGTGCTAAATAGTTTTCTTTGTAAACCTCATGTTAGGCTTTACCATTATAGGTATTATGGTTCTGAGGGATATATATTTACTTCCTCTATAATGTCCCCTTGATTCCTAGATTCAACATATTTTTATCCAAAAAAATTACAGAATTATTAAGCATCTCTCCATAATCTATTGTATTGGGTTGACCCACAATGGATATTTTATTTATTTATTTATTTATTTATTTATTTATTTATTTATTTATTTATTTAAGTTTTTAAATGTTTTTATTTATTTTGAGAGAGAGAAAGAGAAAGAGAGAGAGAGAGAGAGAGAGAAACAGTGAGTGGGGGAGGGGCAGAGAGAGAGAGACAGACAGACATAGAATCCAAAGCAGGCTCCAGGCTCTGAGCTGTCAGCACAGAGCCCAACACGGGGCTTCAACTTGTGAACCATGAGATCATGACTTGGGCTGAGGTCGGATGCTCAACCGACTGAACCACCCAGGTGCCCCCTACAATGGGTATTTTAATTCATGTAATAAAATACATTTTTGGTTGTAACAAAATATCTACGTTCGATATATTTTTTAAGTAGGCTCCACACCCAACGTGGGGATTGAACTCTTGACCCCAATATCAAGAGGTGCATGCTCTACCAACTGAACCAGCCAGGAGCCCCTATAATAAAAAAATCCAGGATGTTAGCCTTCTAGCAGGGAAAATCGGTTACAACTTGTGTATTTTTAGATATTTTGTTGTTTATGAATTATTACCATTTTCCTTGAGTTTAAGGGCCTTAAAAAGAGATAAATTATGCCAAATACTTTTTTTGAGATGTCATTTATTTAATATCCTAAATGAGAAGAGACCTGAAACTTCTCACAATGTGAAACACAAATTTATGTGCATTATAATCTCTCATAACTCCTGGAAGAAAATACACTGTTATGCATTTGTAAGTGTCTAGAGGGGTAGTGCAACAGTAACTTTAATTTTTTTTTTAATGTTTATATATTTTTGAGAGAGAGAGAGAGAGTGTGTGTGAGCAGGGAAGGGGCAGAGAGAGAGGGAGACACAGAATCTGAAGCAGGCTCCAGGCTGAGCTGTCAGTTCAAAGCCCGATGTGGGGCTCAAACCCATGAACCGTGGGATCATGACCCAAGCCAAAGTCAGACGTTTAACCAACTGAGCCACCCAGGCATCCCTAACAATATCTTTAAAGTCAATGTGAGTGGATTGAAAAAGTATTACATGCTTTGTGAACACTGTAGTCACTGATGTCAATGTAAGTATGGTCACTAGACTAAATGTGCTTAAAATTTGATTTAGGAAAAGAGAACTAGAAGATTTAACTACATAGAATCCAAATGTGGTTCAAAAATATGTCCTTATTTCTTTTTGTTAAAAATCTAGAGATTAGTATAATGTTTAAATTTAGTGTCTTCTTCCAACTACTTTGGAATGCCAACTTTGTCATAATTCAAGCAACCATATTTGGGTAGGTCTCTTCCTAGACTTTCTATTATATTCCATTTTTCTGTTTTGCTACCTTTGTATGAATAACACACTGTCTTTATCACTGTAACGGTCAATTAAACCTATATTTGATAGTGTTAGGGTGCTAGCTTTACTATTATCCTTTAAAATTTTCCTAGCTACATTTTCCCTTGCATTTTCATATATATTTTATAAGATGATTATTAACTTACACACAGCCACACATACTCACTTATATATGCTGTCATGATTTTGATTGGGATCGTATTGAATTTACAGACCAATTTTTAGGGAGAATTACATCTGTACCATAGTAAGTCTTCTAATTCACAAAGGGGATATATTTAGCTTTTCTTTGATTATCCTGACTACTGCTTTATATTTTTCATTGTATAGATGGTACACAAAATTTGGTTAATTTATAAGTATTGACTTTTATTTCTACTACACATGGTATCCTTTTAAAAATTATTTTTTATTTTTTGTTGCTGTCATATAAAGTATAATTACTGTATATTGACATTGTATTCAGTAACCTTATGAAGTTCACTAATTAATATAAAATATTTTTAGACTATTTTAAATTATCTGCATTCATAGTTATATTATCTGCAGGTAATGATTCTTTTGTTTTTCCTTTCTATTTATGAAATATTTTCTCTATATACTGAATAGAAGTAAATATAAAATAGATAACATAGAAAATATATAAAATATATTCTCGTCTTGATTTTTTCTTCAAGATGGATTTTTCAACTTATCTTTTTTAAGTATGATGTGCACTTAATTTTTTTGTTAATTTATTTGAATATAAGAAAATTTTCTTTCTTCTGGTTTGCTATTAGTTTTTTGTCATGAGTGGATATTCATGAATACATAGTGAGCTTTAGAAAATGCTTTTTCTTGAGCATATTTGATAATCATAGGATATACTTCTTTTTTATTTTTTTCTAATGTGAATTGTATAGATTAATGTTCAATTTGTTGGTATTATTTAGACTTTTGCAGTTATGGTCATGAGAAAAATTGGTCTCTTTTCTTTCAATATCTTTAACAGGTTTTGATATCTAGGTTATGTAAGCCTCATAAAATGAGTTGAAATTTGATCCCCTCTCCTACTTTTGGATAATCTGGATGAGTTTGGATACTTTGGTATTATGTTTTTCCAAACATATTTGAGAGGATTAACCAGTGAAGTCATATAGGTGAGAGTTTATTTGTGTGTGCATGTGTGTGCAAAAGTCTCTGATTAAAATAATAGATATAACACTGCTTTGGTTATATTTTCTTTTCTTGTGCCAGTCTTAGTAAATTGTGTGTTTCTGGGAATATTTCCTTGTGTAAATTTTCATACTTATTAACATAAATATGCTCCTAAGATATTCTTATTTTACTTTTTAAATATTTAAAATCTTCTTTTATGCTCTCTTTATTCTTGATATTCGTTATTTGTGCCTTTTACTTTTTTTGTTTTCTTGTCAATATTTCCATTTTCTCTGACCTTGAATATTCTCTTTGACTTTGTTTTTCAATAATTTTACTGTAATATGCCTATTTTTTGGTTTTTATATTTACCCCATTTAGGGTGTAGAATTTCTTGAACTTGTGTTTAGATATTATTGATCCATTTTGGAGAAAACTAAGCCATTATCTTTTACAAGACTACCCTACACTTTCCTTTATTTCTCATGGCACTGCCTTATATTAATCATTTTCACTGTGCCTCGTACATCTCTTATGCTCTTTTCTATATTTTTCATTGTTTATGCTTTCTGTATTTCAGCCTAAATATTTGTCAGATAATTTCAATAACTTTGTTATCTGTTAGAAGTTTTTTAATGTTTATTTATTTATTTATTTTGAGAGAGAGAGACAGCAAGCAGGGGAGGAACAGAGACAGAGAGAGAGAGAGAGAGAGAGAGAGAGAGAGAGAATCCTAAGCATGAACCATGAGATCATGACCTGAGTGGAAATCAAGAGTCAGACACTTAACCAACTGAGCCACCCAGGCAGCCCTCTGTTAGTTGTTTTCTATTGTCTGTTTTATTTTTATTTTGGTCTTTTTTATTTTAGTATACTGGAAATTTTTCTAATAAATTCTACGCATTGTGGTAAGTCTAAGTCTTTACATAATGATATTTTCCTCTAGAGTGGCTTTACTCCACATATCCTGATAAACTAAGTATAGAATGATCTTAATTTGAACAGGGACTCAGAAGACTAAAATTGGATTGCAGTTTCTGATAGGCTTATTCTACTTTTAGCTCTCAACTGTCCCTCAAGATTAGTATTCCTGCAGTTCCAACTAAAACCCTAAGGGCATTTACAAAGACCCCTTCTTCCTTGGGGTGGTCTGAATACCATTTGTGCCTCTTCAACATGAAGAGATTGTTGAAACCTCTACTACTTTTTTTTTTTAGCAGCTTTTAGCTTTGTTTCCCTTCCTTTTGACCCTAAAAAGCTTAATAATTAAGCAATGTTTCAAGTGAAACTTAGTTTCACATTCTTCCCCTTCTTTCTCATAAGGGTTGCTGGTCTCTCAAGTCCTGGCAGCTTTGGCAGCGGCACACTTCAATTTTTGTCTCTCTTGCTTTTTGGATCTACTAAAAGCTCTTCTGGCTCTATTGCCTCAAAAAACGGGTACTTGAGTAGATTTGTACATTTGCAGCATCTTGCTCCATGCCAAGAATTAGCAAATGTTCCTTAAAACGTTCAGCTCACAGAATATCTGCCCACTTATATGCAGTTAACTTATTTCCAGGGATTTGGTTACTCAGTTTCTATAGGATTCAGTGGTAATCTGATGAGATGCCTTTGAAGGTACATATTTGAACATACCTCTTTTTAAAAAAATCTGGCTCTTTTAGTTGTTTTGTAGCAGAAATATTGGTTTTTCGCAAGCTATTCTATCACAGTCAGAAGCACAAGTCCCATTAAGACACCCTGGATTTTTTTTTTTTTGACTGCCACTGCATCAGGTAATAGACATAGTGATTAAATTTACTTTTAAAGCCCTAGGAGGAATCAACATTGGAAGTTGATTGGAAACCACAGTCCCTGGTTTCTTCTTCTGGGAAGAGATCAGAGAAATAATGTCTGAATATGGTTAGAAAGCTCTTGCCAGTGTTCATAAACTTTCTATCCCAGCAGGGCTTTTTAGTTGCCTTTATTGCACCCCAGGCAGCAGCACTAGTGATCCCAACGATTTGGACCATTCCTTAGCTGTAAATCATGTTAAAATTTTCCCAAGGTATCTTAATCCATTTTGAATGCTATAACAAAATACCAAAGACTGGGTAGCTTATTTCCCACAGTTCCAGGGGCTGGAAGTCCAATATCAGGCTGTCAACACGGTTGGGTGAAAGCCCTCTTCCAGGTCACAGAATTTTTGTATCTTCACATGATGGCGGGGGCTAGGAAGCTCTGTGAACCCTCTTTTATAAGAGGACAAATTCTATTTAAGAGAGCTCCACCTTCATGACCTAAGTACAACCCAAAAGCCCTACCTCTAATATTATCACACTGGATATTATGATTTCAACATATGAAGTTTAGGGGGACACAAATATTTAGATCATAGCACAAGGAAATGAGAGGTAGCAGCAGGGGAAGAATTTTTAAAATTATTTTCTCTAATCTTGTTCTTGTACTGTCAACCTCAGCTCCTTGCTAACTCAGGCTGCAGGCACACCTCCCCTCAAACTTTACTCCCACACACTCACCACTGGCAAAAGGATCTTTAGTCTCCTTAGTGGTTTCTCATGAAATTATGTTAGTTCTTTTTTTAAATTTTTATTTATTTATTTGTTTTGTTTTTTTTTCAATAATTATTTTTAATATGAAATTTATTGTCAGATTGGTTTCCATACAACTCCCAGCGCTCATCCCAACAGACGCCCCCCTCAATGCCCATCACCCACTTTCCCCTCCCTCCTATCCCCCATTAACCCTCAGTTTATTCTCATTTTTTAAGAGTCTCTTATGGTTTGGCTCCCTCCCTCTGTAACTTTTTTTTTCTTTCCCTCCCCCATGGTTTTCTGTTAAGTTTTTTGGCGATGTAACCGGCATCTTTAAACATCTTGGCAAGCAGTTGAAACTTGTGTGCAATAATTTCCTTTCATCTCTTTCCTCTCCCATGGCTCTACTAAAGCAACGCTCCTCGTTGTGATAGGAAAAAATGATTCTCCAACAATGCCCATGCCCTAATTCCCAGAACCTGTGAATATGTTATAAGCAAAAGGAACTTAAAAGATGTAATTAAGGTTACCAATTGGTGACATGAAGGTAGAGAGAATATCCGAGATTATGCAAGTAGACCAAATCTAACTAGTCGAGTCTTTTTTTTTTCAACGTTTATTTATTTTTGGGACAGAGAGACACAGAGCATGAATGGGAAAGGGGCAGAGAGAGAGGGAGACACAGAATCGGAAACAGGCTCCAGGCTCTGAGCCATCAGTCCAGAGCCTGACGCAGGGCTCGAACTCACGGACCGCGAGATCGTGACCTGGCTGAAGTCAGACGCTTAACCGACTGCGCCACCTAGGCGCCCGTAACTATTTGAGTCTTTAAATGCATATAACCTTCCCCAGCTGGAGGCAGAATTGATGCAGCAGAAGAATGAGTCAGAAATACTTGAAGCAAGAAAAGGAGTTGACTATGGTTTCTCATTTGAAGATGGGAGAGGCAACATGATGGATGGCCATTAAGTTAAGTGACCCCAGCTGACAGCCAGCAAGAAAATAGGAACTTGGCCCAGAACCAAGAGAAACTTAATTCTGCCAACAAGTTACATGAACTTTGAAGAAGATTCTTCCCTAGAGCCTTCAGAAAAGAGCTTAAGCCAGCCAATGCCTTGATGGAAATTTAAGCAGAAGTAAGCCTCCTGGAAACTTAAGCAGAAGTAAGCCTACCATGAAGTGGGGTCACTGAGTGCAACAGTCAAGAAAGAGTTCTTAAGATGTTTTATGGTGCAAAATGGTGCTTTCATTATAGCACAGGGACAGGACCCATGGGCAGAAAGAGCTGCATTTTTTATTGTAAGGAGCAACTGATTATATACGTTTAAGTTTTTGTGGGGAAGGGTAGAGAAAATGTAAATTTCTAAAGAGATTTCTGCCTGTTAAAGAATTATAGGATCCTGGAGGTCTGGCTATTGTCAAGATAAGGTTGCTTTTAGACTCTAGCAAAACCTTAACATTAAGGCATCCATGAGTTCCATGAGGAATGTCAAAATCTTCATGTCTCAGATATTTATCACTGGGCTGCAAGTTGTGAGAAAATTTAATTTTATCTACATTTCTCTTGCTTTTGTTCTCTTCATCATATGACTTTTGATCTATAGAAACTGTGAGACAATAAATATGTGTTGTGTGGAGCTATTAAATTTATGGTACTTTGTTCTAGCAGTGATGGAAAACTCATACACTCCTATGCAGCTCACTCCTAGCATTCCCCACATTCAATCAAGCAGCCTACAGATTCAATGCAATCCCTATCAAAATTGCAGTTATTTTTTTTTGCAAAAAAGAAAAATCCATCCTAATATTCATATGGGACCTTAAAGGACCCTAAATAGCAAAAATGATCTTGAAAAAAAAAAAAGAGCAAAGCTAGAGGTCTCACACTTCCTGATTTCAATATTTATTACAACACTTTGGTAATCAAAAACAGTGTAATATAGGCATAAAGACAGACATATAAGCCAATGGAACAGGATGAAGAGCCCTCACATGTACAATCAAGTAACTTTTTACCAAGTTGCCATGAATTTAAAATGGGGAAAAAGATGGTCTTTGCAATAAATGGTATTGGTAAAACTGAATATCCACATAGAAACAAATAAAATTGAGCATTTATACCATATATAAAAAAATGACTCAAAATGGATCAACAATCTAAATGTAAGACCTAAAACTATAAAACACTTAGAAGAAAAAATAGGGGTAACGGTTTATGGCATTGGATTTGGCAATGATTTATTGTATATGACACCAAAAGCACAGGCAAGGAAAGGAAAAATAAAATGGACTGCGATATTACACCAAAATTAGAACTTCTGTGCATAAAAGGATACAACAGAGTAAAAAGGCAACCTATATAATGAAAAGAAATCTGCAAATCATACATATGAAAATGATTAATATTCAAAATATTAAAATAACTCCTACAATTCAATAACAATAACAACAAAAAATAACCTGATTAAAAATATGGCAAAGGACTTAAATAGATACTTCTTCAAAGAAGATAAATGTGCAGTGAGCACATGAAAAGATGCTCAACATCACTAATCATTAGGAAAGTGCAAATCAAGATTGCAATGAGATACCATCTTATACTCATCAGGAGAGCTACTATCAGAAAATAATAATAAATAAAAGAAGGAAGGAAAAAACAACAAGTGTTGGTAAGGATGTAGAATAATTTGAATTCTTGTGCACTGTCAGTGGGAACATAAAATGGTATAGTTTCTGTAGAAAACAGTATGGTGCTTCCTCAAAAAATTTGAAAAATAGAATTACCATATGATCCAGTAATTCCATTTCTGGATATACCCAAAAGAATTAAAAGCAGGGTCTTCAGATATTTGTACACCTATGTTCATAGCAGCATCAGTCACAACAGCTATTCACAAAAGCAGCCCAATTGTCCATCAACAGATGAATGGATAATCAAAATGTGGTATATACATACTATGGTATATTATTCAGCCTTACAAAACAGGAATTTCTGCAATATTTCACAATATGGATGAACCTTGAGGACATTACGCTAAGTGAAATAAGCCAGCAATGCTCATACAGTAAGGGAGAAGAGATACTTGTATTAAGAGAGGAAGATTACCTGGATAGTGAATAATTTTATAAATTAGTATGAGTGTTTTTGTCCATAAATCTTTTTGTATTTTTTAAAAATGTTTTCCACACACAACCTTATTAAGCAGAGGAATTTTATAATGAGTTGTTAGAAAATGAAGATTCTGTTATGCCTTCATTAAGCAATATACACAATGCATTATATAGTTTTGACTAGAGCAAAAACAGTTAAATACAAGATTGTTAGGTAAATTTTCACAAATAAGTATGCACAAGGTGTAGGAAAAGACTTCAGTGCAAATCAGGCAATCAGGAAGTGCAGATCCAATAAGTTATCATATATTACTTATGACAGTTTTATGTGTCAACTTGCCTAAACCGTAGTGCATGGTTCAAACGCTAACCTAGATATTGCAGTGAAGGTATTTTGTAGATGTGGTGATGATGTGGTGGATGATGTGTGATCTACAATCAGTAGATTTTAAGTAAAGTAGATTATTCTCAGCATTGTTAAGTGGGCTTCATCCAATCACTAAACATACTGTGAAAACAAAACCAAAGTTTTCCTGAAGAAAAAAAAATTCTGCCTCAAACAGCAGCATCAACTCCTGCTTGAGAGTTTCCAGCCTACAGGCTTGCCCTAAGATTTTCAGACTTGCAGAGTGCACAACTGCCAGCCAATTCCCTGAAATAAATTGATCTGTCTATACCCATATCACTATCAAGATATATATAACATATATATGTACATCTCTTTCCAACTGGCTCTATTTGTTTCTGTTTCTCTGGAGAACCCTGAATGATACAGATTTTGGTACCAAGAGTGGTTCTAAAGGAACACAATCTTTAGAATAAGTTTAAGGAATTGATTTAGGGTTTCTAAAATTGGTTCTGTAATCTGATTAGATTTAAAGCACTAATGATTCTATTTGTAGTGTAAAGATGGCACTAAAAGTCCATGGTGTAATGTGGCAATAGATACATGTAAAATATCACTATCAGATACTCTAAATCAAATATTTATAAAAGGTAAATTTCTAGGTTACCATAAACTTGATACCTTAGAACATTTTTGTCAAACTAAGTATGATGAGACTGGCTGCTTACTCCTAACTGCAGTGAATAAAGAGGGGAAAGACAAGGTTGAGTGCAGGGCTTCATACTCCCAGCTCAAGCACCTTGTAAATGAAAGGAAAATTTCTGTATTAGTCATCTAAGCTCCATCTTAATCCACTCAAGCTGATATTAAAAAACAAAAAACAAAAAATGTAGATTGGCTTAAACAACAGACATTTAATCTCAAAGTTCTTAAGAATGGAAAGTCCAAGATCAGGGTCCAGTAGGGTTTGACTTCTGGTAAGGTTCTCTTCTTGGCTTGCAGACAGCCACCTTCTTGTTGTATATTCACATGATTTTTCCATGATGCATGTGCATAGAGACAGAAATAAATCTCTCTTTCTCTCTCCTTCTACTTCTTATAAGGTCACCAACCCTATCAGTTTAGGACCCCTCCCTTATGAACTTGTTTAATCTTAATTGCTTCCTAAAAGCCCTGTCTCCAAATATAGTCACACAGAGTATTAGGACTTTAATATATGAGTTTGGGGGAGGACACAATTCAGTCCATATTAGTTATTATGTCTGTCCTGAAAGAAAAGTTTATCTCCTATGGCCACAGAACTGACACTGCTGAAAATAAAACACAGAATCAAATCACAATTGATTCATCACAAATTGAATAACTAACCTTGCAGGTATCTTCTGTTATAGGTCATATGTTAGGAAAGAACTGGATCCTAAATATTGGAATGGGAACATATGGGTAGATCCCAAATAAATCTGGGGACATCAAATCCTTAAATTCTGCTAAACCTACTTTGCCACTAAAGGCAGTCTTTCTACCCCATTTGACAAGGTTAGGCCTGCTTTATCTGAAGAACTATAAAGTACACCCCACAATGAGGTAACTGTCTTGCAAGATACTGTTGATTCTCTTCTGGATCCATTCTACTGTCTTTGCTTCTAGAACTACAGACTCAATTTCCAGCAAGACTTAAAAGGTGAAGGTTAAATAAAGCTTAACCCATGAGAAAGTGTGCTCCAAAGTAAACATATGATTTTTTCCAATTTATATAGAGGCATGGAGAACATATGTGAGAATGGAGATAAAGGATGTGGGCTAAGGGTGGAAAAAAAACAAAGTTGTATCTGGTCAAATTTATTTATATGGGCCAATTAAAGAGAGATGGAATTCACTGTTACAGCTTGAAGGGTTAGAAACGGATCTAACAGTTTATCTACTTGGTTGGCTAAAATATGGACCAAAAGGTGCCTATAAAACACAAATTTCAGTGCCATAATTGCCCTGGTATATGTAGATGAATGTATTTAAAGGCTTAGAGAGATTGGGATATCAGCCTGGTTTTATCATGGAAGAAAAGCTCATCCGCCTGGGTAGGGTCCAGAGGACACACATTTCACCACAACTGTGAGAAATATATTTGTGAAGGGAGTGACAGCATTCTTGAAGAGTTCTGTAGTCACTCTTCTCTTTAGGTCAGAAATTACAGCAGAAACTTCTTCCAGTGAACTGAGATTCTTACATGGAATGATAGTAATAGTGTCCCAAAGTAGCAGGCACCATGTGGTATCAATTACTCACCAAAGCTAGGTGGACATGATTACCATAATGGAAAGTGGAGTCAAAGCAATAATGAGAATAGTCTAATTCACAAAGACCTATGGCATTGGCTAGTTAATCATGGCATCCCTAGAAGAGAAATAGATGGGTAGTCTACAAAAATGATCTTATTTGATCTGTATATGTGGAAGAATTCTAGGTGGAATGAACATAAGTCTAATTTGAATCACCAAAACAGAGAATCATGACCCCTCAATGAATTCCCAGTGTTGAGTCAATTTACAGGCCCAAAGATCTTTGAATGAAGGGGAAGCTGGGTACCCTTGTAGAAGGATCCTGCTATACTCTTTATACTGTTAATCTTTTTCTCAGCCTTCCCCAAAGAGACATACAGCCTTTTACCAGAGTAACTGTGCTTTTAGGAAAAGGAGGGTTTGGGTTTTTTTTTTTTTTTAGCGATTACTGAACATGGGCTCTGAATTGATATTAATTCCAAGAGAGCCAGAACATCACTATGGTCTACTGGTCAGAGTAGGGGGTTATGGGGCCAAGTGATAAGTGGAGTTTTAGCTCATGCCCATCTCACAGTGGGTCTAATGAGTCCTCAAACCTATACTGTGGTTATTTGCACACTTCAGGAATGCATTATTGGAAGAGACATGCTCAACAACTGACAGAATTCAAATATTAGTTCCCTCACCCGTGGAGTGAGGGATGTAATAGCAGGAAAGGCCAAGTGGAACCACTAGAATTGTTTCTATAAAGGAAAATAGTAAACCCAAGGCAATACCTCATTCCTGGAGAGATGGAAAAATTAGTGCCACCATCAAAGACTAGAAGGATACAAGGGTCATGATTCTCACCTAGTCCCCATTAAATCTGCCTATTTGACCTACATAGAAAACAGATGAATCTTGAAAAACAGCAGTGGATTGTCATAAACATAACCAGGTGATGACTGGAATCACAGTACTGTTCCA
Organism: Prionailurus viverrinus; assembly: GCF_022837055.1. Lineage (NCBI taxonomy): Eukaryota > Metazoa > Chordata > Mammalia > Carnivora > Felidae > Prionailurus > Prionailurus viverrinus. Next base: position 26,384,376 of record NC_062579.1, read on the forward strand.
GATGTGGTTTTGTTACTTGAGCAAATTAATATTTCCATGGTACCTGATACATAGCAATTGATCTGACAAATGCTTCTTTCTCTAAACCTGTTGTTGGTAAAGACAACCAGAAACAGGTTGATTTTATCTGGCAAGCCAACAATACATCTTCACTCTCCTAACTCAGAGGTAAATCAATTCCCCAGATCTTTCTCATAATTTAGTTCACAAAGACCCTTTCCTTTCCATAAGACATAATTACAATAATCTATTAAATGGATGACATTCTGTTGATTGGTCCTAGTGAATAAGTAGTAGCAATAACTCTGTTCAAACTCTGTCAAATGGTGGGAAATAAATATAACAAAAATTAAGTATCTTCCACTCCCGTGAAGTTTCTAGGTGTCTAGTGTTGTGGGTCATATTGTGATACCTTTCTAAGAGGAAGTATAAGGTGTTGAATCTGATTCCTCCTACAGTAAAAAATAATAAAAAGGAATCCAATGCCTAAAAGTCCTCTGGATTTTGGAAGTAATGCAATCTTCATTTGGTTGTGCTACTCAATTCCATTATACTGAGTGGCCCAAAAGGCTGCTAAGTTTGAATGGGGCTACTTTTGAGAAGAAGAGAGGGGTCTGCAACAGGTTCAGGCTGCCACGCAAGCTGCTCTACCATGTGGGCCATATTATCCAGCAAATCCAATGATACTTGAAGTTTCAGTGGCAGATAGAGATACTATTTGGAACCTTTGGTAGGCCCCTATAGACGGATCACAGTGAAGATCCTTATGAATTTGGAATAAAGCTCTGTCATCCTCTGCAGTTAACTACTCTTCTTTTAAGAAACAGCTTTGAGCTCACTACTAGGGCATGTAGAGACCCATTTAATCAAGGATCACCAAATTTCCATGGGACCTGAGCTTCCTATCATGAACTGGGTGTTACATGACCCACTAAGCCACAAAGTTGAGGATGCACAACAGCATTCCAACATCAAATGAAAGTTGTATGAAAAGATTGGGTCGAGTAGGTTCTGAAGGCTCTCCCAGCCTTCACCTAACTGCTCATGGAGAGGTCATTACTATCAGTTGACTGATGAAGAGAAAACTCAGGCCTGGTTTACCGATCACCTGTGCAATATACAGGCACCACCCGAGAGAGGAAAGCTACAGCACTAAAGCCCTTTTTCTGGGACAGGGCTAAAGGGCAGTAGTATATGAAAATCCTGCCAGGGGGCAGAACTTGGAGCAATATATCTGGTGGTTAATTTTGCTTGGAAAGAAAAATGGCCAGATGTTTGATTTGTATATCTATTCATGGACTAAGGCCAGGGGTTTGTCTGAATGGTCAGGGACTTAGAAGGAACCTGATTTCAACATTATAACAATAAAACTTGGGCAAGACATATGTGAATAGACTTCTTTGGATGGGCAAAAAATGTGAAATTACATATATCCTTTGTGAGTGCTCACCAAAGGGTGACCTTAGCAAAGAAATATTTCAGTAATGAAGTGGATAGTGTGGCCTGTTCTATGGATAACAGCCCCTTTCCCCAACCACTCTAGTCATAGCCCAATGGGCTCAGGAAAAAAGGACCATGGTGGAAGGAATGGAGGTTATGCATGGGCTTAAAAATATGGACTACCACTCACCAAGGCTAACCTGGCCATGACTGCTACTGAATGCCAAATATTCCAGCAGCTGAGACCAGTACTATGGCACCTAATATGGCACAATTCCTCAGGGTGTTAAGACAGATACCTGTGGCAGTTTGGTTACAATGGACCACTTCTATCATGGAAGAGGCAGAACTTTGTTCTTATTAGAACAGATAGTTATACTGGATATGGATTTTCCTTCCTTCCACACAATGCTTCTGCCAAATCTGTGAATTTACAAAACTCCTTATCCATAATCATAGTATCTCACACAGCATTGCTTTGGATCAAGAAGCCCACTTCACAGCAAATGAAGTGCCATAACGGGGACCATGCTCAAAGAATTCACTGGTCTTACCATGTTCCCAATATCTTAAACCAGCTGGCTTGGCAGAATGGTAGAATGCCCTTTTAAAACTTAGCTAAAAGATCATATAGGTGGCAATTCCTTACAGGACTGAGGTAATTTTCTCCAGAATTCTGTATATGCACTAAATCAGCATCCACTATACAATACGGTTTCTCTGATTGCCAGGATTCATGGGCCCAGTAATCAAGAGGTGAAAATAAGAACACCACCACTCACTAGTATTTCTAGTATTTCACTTTGCATCAGCAAAAATGTTGCTTCCTATCCTCAGAAGCTTATGCTCTGTTGGTTAAGGAGGAATGCTTAAACCAGGAGATACACCAATGATTTCACTGGAGTGGAAGTTAAGACTGCTAACCAACCAGTGTGGACTCCTTATGTCTTTGAATTGATGGGCTAAGAAAAACATTACTATACTAGTTGGGTTAATTTATTCTGATTAGCAAGGGGAAATTGATTTGCTTCCACATGATAGAAGTAAAGAGTATGTCTGGAATATAGGAGATCTCTTAGGGTATCTCTTAGAACTATCATGTCCTGTGATTATAATCAATAGAAAACTACAAAAACCCTAATCAACGAGGACTACTAATGGCCCAGACACTTCATGAACGAAGGTTTGGGGCACTCCATTAGGCAAAGAAGCATTACCAGCTGAGAGACTTGCTGAGGACAAAGGAAATACAGAATGGGTAGTGAAAGAAAATAGTTGTAAATACCAGCTATGATCATGTGACTGGCTGAGGAAATGAAGACTATAACTGTTATGAGTATTTCTTCCTTATTTTGTTGTAAATATGTTTGCATGTACACATAATATATATAACAAATACTTTTTATCTTCCCTTTCTTAACTACTTATCTATCATAAAATGTATTCATAATAGTAAAGTTTACACAATAGCATTTAAAGTATAGAACAACACAGAAAATTATAAACATCTCCTAAGGATTTCAAATCCCCTTCTGGGGAAAGAGTTACACATTCTTGTTTGTGCACAAGACACTTGTCTCATGTTAGATGGAATTATGCCATTTATATTGTCTTTGTTTAAAAATTAAATATGGTTAAGAAGATGTATATGAGTGCCACGTTGACAAGGGATAGACTGTGATGGTTAGTTTTATGCATCAATTTGCCTAGGCTACAGTAAGTGGTTATTCAAACACTAACCAATTGTGAAGGTATTTTTATAGTTGTGGTTAACATCTATAATCAGTTGACTTTAAGCAAAAGATATTGTTCTTATAATGTGGTATGACCTCATCCAATTAAGTGGAAGTCCTTAAAAGCAAAACTAAGTTTTCTGTAAGGAAGAAAAAAGTCTCAAAACTACAGCATCAATTCCTACCTGAGAGTTTCCAGTCTGCCAGCCTGACCTACAGATTTCAGAGTTGCACATCACCACAATTATGTATTTCAACATCTTGACGTTTCTCTCTCTTCTCCACACACACACACACACACACACACACACACACACACACACTGGTTTTGTTTGTGGGGAGAACCCTAACTAATACACTAGTCCTGAATGTTTTTTTTTATATTACTACATCAGTCACCTATTAATCTAGTGTGTTGTGTAGAATTTTTTTTCTGGCACCTGGCTATTAACCTAACAGTCGAGCACAAAGAAAATGCTCACAAGGCTTGAACTTTGTGGAGGACTGTATTTCCCCTTAAACAAATCATTCCTCTTTTATGTTATTCTTGTTTCAAAATTAAAAGGAGTGTAACATTTTTAGATAAAGGATATGTATGACTTAAAAATCATGGATAGAGCTCTTGCATTGTGAAAGTCCTCAACTCTCCTAACTTCACTGCTTTTGGAGCAAGCATAATATAGACATGGGTATAACAACATTTTTAGATTGACAAGTCAGAAGACAGCGTATATTTCTAAATGAAGTATTGAAGAAATTATCAGCACAGTATCAAAATTGAAGAAGAAAAAAATATTACCCTTCAACTTACTATGTTCATAGAGTTATATTGTTTTTGCTTTTCATGTAATTATTTTGTAACCTCCAAACTCTGAACACACATCTGTCTCCTGATATACTTAGCTAAAATTTAAGTATTAAATAAAAAAATATACACATAGATAAAAATCATTCCTCATCCCCACTACAACCTCCTTGTACCAAATCCCAGACATAATCATAATCAATTGCTTCATAAAAATCTTTAAACGCTTAATTTGAAGGCTGCAAAAATACCAAAGATAATTTTGAAAAATGAAAAAGACAATGACTTATGATCCCACAAGCTAAACATAGTTTTCATCTTTGCATTTAAGCTTTAAGTTTTCTATGTACATAGATATTCTGCATAACTTCAGTAATATTATATGTGATGTATGTTATATATATGCATGCATATGGAAATATATAATATAAATATATATAATATTTTTATGTGTCTACATACTCCATAGTTGTTATATTAAAGGCTGAATAAAACAGGATTAGACAGGACTTGAGAGTATGGGTCACATTCAAGAAAGGGGAGAGAGTTACCCCACACAAAATCATTTTCCTGGATCTTTTGACTAAAATCTGTAATGTTTATGTGACATAATGTGGTAAATCAAATGCCTATTAATGGTTGATTCCAATTTAATGGAATTTAGATTATGCTGTATCATAGGTAAGAAGAGCTTATCAGAAACCTAAATATAATATGTTAGAAACAAACAAATCTGAGGTGGTCAGTCCAAGACTAATCTTGTTTTCTAGGGAGACATCAGTGATTTAGGCTTTTTCGATAATTCTGTCTTTTATCCTTTTTCACATGGCACCCATCATAAGATGGCTGCAAGAATCCCACCCACCATGTATAATACCAGACGAAAGGTCGTCAACTATTTCTTCAGAGATTTCCATACTTCCATATTCATAACTTGTGTGTTATGTGTTTCATATGCAGATATAAACTAAGTAATCATAGCTCTAGTAACACATGTATCTGAAAAGCTTATACATGTATATATGTGTGTATGTATACATATATGTAATTTAACTAAAAAATAAGTAATTATTACTCAAGTAACACATTTATATGAAAAGATATAATTGAAGGAGAGCCCTCAAGGAAGTTGACAAGAAAGTAGAAGTGGTCAAATTAGTCCAGGAAGCCAATTACCACATTCAGTATAAGTCTTTGATGATAGCAGCCCTGCGCATTCCAGTAGATTGGAGAATTTGCATACCCTTGGAGCACCAGAAGTGATGCTGAGTTGCTTAGACTTGTGGATTAAGTGAAGATGTTGATAAATGAGATTTTTGAAAGCTACTGAGACTGTGTTCCATGAGAAGCATTTGCATTAAAGTTGCTGTTATGTTGTAAGGACAATTAAACGGGGGCTATTTGGGATAACCTTAATGAAGACCAATCAAAAATAACTAGCTAATAATCAGTTATAGTAATTCAGATATAGGCTAATATAATTCAGAACAAGGCAATGACAAGGAAGAAAGAAAGAGACATAATTAAGAAGAACATCAAGGAAAGAATTTTTCAACTTTTAACAACTTGCATATAGGGAACACATTAAAAACATAAGAAAAAAAAATGACTTGAAGATATCCAGCCTTGATTATCTGCAAAAAAGTCACACTCCTAAGCAAAAATATACCAGTATTTATATTTGCAATTTTCTTCAGAAATCTATCTCTTAAATGTAAAGGATAGGGGCGCCTGGGTGGCTCAGTCGGTTGAGCGTCTGACTTCAGCTCAGGTCATGATCTCACTGACTGTGAGTTCGAGTCCCGTGCCGGGCTCTGTGCTGACAGCTCAGAGCTTGGAGCCTGTTTCAGATTCTGTATCTCCCTCTCTCTCTGCCCCTTCCCCACTCATGCTCTGTCTCTGTCTCTAACTCTGTCAAAAATAAATAAACATTAATTTAAAAAAATATAAAGGATAAATAGGCATTATCTGGATACGTGGTCTAGAGATTATACATTTAATACATTTTACATTTAAAATCATGTTCAGAGTTGCGGCAAGATGGCGGCTTAGGAGGACGCTGGGCTCACCGCACGTCCTGCTGATCACTTAGATTCCATCTACACCTGCCTAAATAACCCAGAAAACCGCCAGAGGATTAGCAGAACAGAGTCGCCGGAGCCAAACGCAGACGAGAGGCCCACGGAAGAGGGTAGGAAGGGCGGTGAGGCGGTGTGCGCTCCACGGACTGGCGGGAGGGAGCCGGGGCGGAGGGGCGGCTCGCCAGCCAAGCAGAGCCCCCGAGTCTGGCTTACAAAAGCGGAGGGGCCGGGCGGACTGTGTTCCGACAGCAAGCGCGACTTAGCGTCTGGGAGGTCATAAATTAACAGCTCTGCTCGGAAAGCGGGAAGGCTGGAGGACAAAGGGAGGGAGAGCTGCTGAGCCCCCTGACAACAGAGCTCAGTTTGGTGGGGAACAAAGGCGCTCGCCAGCGCCATCTCCCCCGCCCATCCCCCAGCCAAAATCCCAAAGGGAACCGGTTCCTACCAGGGAACTTGCTCGCTCCGCACAAACACCCAACTCTGCGCTTCGGCGGAGCCAAACCTCCAGCAGCGGATCTGACTCCCTCCCGCTGCCACAGGGCCCCTCCTGAAGTGGATCACCTAAGGAGAAGCGAGCTAAGCCTGCCCCTCCTGCCACCGAGCACCTTGCCTACCCACCCCAGCTAATACGCCAGATCCCCAGCATCACAAGCCTGGCAGGGTGCAAGTAGCCCAGACGAGCCACACCACCCCACAGTGAATCCCGCCCCTAGGAGAGGGGAAGAGAAGGCACACACCAGTCTGACTGTGGCCCCAGGGGTGGGCTGGGGGCAGACATCAGGTCTGACTGCTGCCCCGCCCACCAACTCCAGTTATACACCACAGCACAGGGGAAGTGCCCTGCAGGTCCTCACCACACCAGGGACTATCCAAAATGACCAAGCGGAAGAACTCCCCTCAGAAGAATCTCCAGGAAATAACAACAGCTAATGAGCTGATCAAAAAGGATTTAAATAATATAACAGAAAGTGAATTTAGAATAATAGTCATAAAATTAATTGCTGGGCTTGAAAACAGTATACAGGACAGCAGAGAATCTCTTGCTACAGAGATCAAGGGACTAAGGAACAGTCACGAGGAGCTGAAAACGCTTTAAACGAAATGCATAACAAAATGGAAACCACCACAGCTCGGCTTGAAGAGGCAGAGGAGAGAATAGGTGAACTAGAAGATAAAGTTATGGAAAAAGAGGAAGCTGAGAAAAAGAGAGATAAAAAAATCCAGGAGTATGAGGGGAAAATTAGAGAATTAAGTGATACACTAAAAAGAAATAATATACGCATAATTGGTATCCCAGAGGAGGAAGAGAGAGGGAAAGGTGCTGAAGGGGTACTTGAAGAAATCATAGCTGAGAACTTCCCTGAACTGGGGAAGGAAAAAGGCATTGAAATGCAAGAGGCACAGAGAACTCCCTTCAGACGTAACTTGAATCGATCTTCTGCACGACATATCATAGTGAAACTGGCAAAATAAAGGATAAAGAGAAAATTCTGAAAGCAGCAAGGGGTAAACGTGCCCTCACATATAAAGGGAGACCTATAAGACTCGTGACTGATCTCTCTTTTGAAACTTGGCAGGCCAGAAAGAATTGGCATGAGATTTTCAGGGTGCTAGACAGAACAAATATGCAGCCGAGAATCCTTTATCCAGCAAGTCTGTCATTTAGAATAGAAGGAGAGATAAAGGTCTTCCCAAACAAACAAAAACTGAAGGAATTTGTCACCACTAAACCAGCCCTACAAGAGATCCTAAGGGGGACCCTGTGAGACAAAGTCCCAGAGACATCACTATAAGCATAAAACATACAGACATCACAATGACTCTAAACCCGTATCTTTCTATAAGAACACTGAATGTAAATGGATTAAATGCGCCAACCAAAAGACATAGGGTATCAGAATAGATAAAAAAACAAGACCCATCTATTTGCTGTCTACAAGAGACTCACTTTAGACCTGAGGACACCTTTAGATTGAGAGTGAGGGGATGGAGAACTATTTATCATGCGACTGGAAGCCAAAAGAAAGCTGGAGTAGCCATACTTATATCAGACAAACTAGACTTTAACTTAAAGGCTGTAACAAGAGATGAAGAAGGACATTATATAATGGTTACAGGGTCTATCCATCAGGAAGAGCTAACAATTATAAATGTGTATGCACCAAATACTGGAGCCCCCAAATATATAAAACAATTACTCATAAACATAAGCAACCTTATTGATAAGAATGTGGTAATTGCAGGGGACTTTAATACACCACTTACAGAAATGGATAGATCATCTAGACACATGGTCAATAAAGAAACAAGGGCCCTGAATGAGACATTGGATCAGATGGACTTGACAGATATATTTAGAACTCTGCATCCCAAAGCAACAGAATATACTTTCTTCTCGAGTGCACATGGAACATTCTCCAAGATAGATCATATACTGGGTCACAACCAGCCCTTCATAAGTTTACAAGAATTGAAATTATACCATGCTTACTTTCAGACCACAATGCTATGAAGCTTGAAATCAACCACAGAAAAAAGTCTGGAAAACCTCCAAAAGCATGGAGGTTAAAGAACACCCTACTAACGAATGAGTGGGTCAACCAGGCAATTAGAGAAGAAATTAAAAAATATATGGAAACAAACGAAAATGAAAATACAACAATCCAAACGCTTTGGGACGCAGCAAAGGCAGTCATGAGAGGAAAATACATTGCAATCCAGGCCTATCTCAAGAAACAAGAAAAATCCCAAATACAAAATCTAACAGCACAACTAAAGGAACTAGAAGCAGAACAGCAAAGGCAGCCTAAGCCCAGCAGAAGAGAAATAATAAAGATCAGAGCAGAAATAAACAATATAGAAACTAAAAAAACTGTAGAGCAGATCAACGAAACCAAGAGTTGGTTTTTTGAAAAAATAAACAAAATTGACAAACCTCTAGCCAGGCTTCTCAAAAAGAAAAGGGAGATGACCCAAATAGATAAAATCATGAATGAAAATGGAATTATTACAACCAACCCCTCAGAGATACAAACAATTATCAGGGAATACTATGAAAACTTATATGCCAACAAATTGGACAACCTGGAAGAAATGGACAAATTCCTGAACACCCACACTCTTCCAAAACTCAATCAGGAGGAAATAGAAAGCTTGAACAGACCCATAACCAGCGAAGAAATTGAATCGGTTATCAAAAATCTCCCAACAAATAAGAGTCCAGGACCAGATGGCTTCCCAGGGGAGTTCTACCAGACCTTTAAAGCAGAGATAATACTTATCCTTCTCAAGCTATTCCAAGAAATAGAAAGGGAAGGAAAACTGCCAGACTCATTCTATGAAGCCAGTATTACTTTGATTCCTAAACCAGACAGAGACCCAGGAAAAAAAGAGAACTACAGGCCAATATCCCTGATGAATATGGATGCAAAAATTCTCAATAAGATACTAGCAAATCGAATTCAACGGCATATAAAAAGAATTATTCACCATGATCAAGTGGGATTCATTCCTGGGATGCAGGGCTGGTTCAACATTCGCAAATCAATCAACGTGATACATCACATTAACAAAAAAAGAGAGAAGAACCATATGATCCTGTCAATCGATGCAGAAAAGGCCTTTGACAAAATCCAGCACCCTTTCTTAATAAAAACCCTTGAGAAAGTCGGGATAGAAGGAACATACTTAAAGATCATAAAAGCCATTTATGAAAAGCCCACAGCTAACATCATCCTCAACGGGGAAAAACTGAGAGCTTTTTCCCTGAGATCAGGAACACGACAAGGATGCCCACTCTCACCGCTGCTGTTTAACATAGTGCTGGAAGTTCTAGCATCAGCAATCAGACAACAAAAGGAAATCAAAGGCCTCAAAATTGGCAAAGATGAAGTCAAGCTTTCGCTTTTTGCAGATGACATATTATACATGGAAAATCCGATAGACTCCACCAAAAGTCTGCTAGAACTGATACATGAATTCAGCAAAGTTGCAGGATACAAAATCAATGTACAGAAATCAGTTGCATTCTTATACACTAACAATGAAGCAACAGAAAGACAAATAAAGAAACTGATCCCATTCACAATTGCACCAAGAAGCATAAAATACCTAGGAATAAATCTAACCAAAGATGTAAAGGATCTGTATGCTGAAAACTATAGAAAGCTTATGAAGGAAATTGAAGAAGATTTAAAGAAATGGAAAGACATTCCCTGCTCATGGATTGGAAAAATAAATATTGTCAAAATGTCAATACTACCCAAAGCTATCTACACATTCAATGCAATCCCAATCAAAATTGCACCAGCATTCTTCTCGAAACTAGAACAAGCAATCCTAAAATTCATATGGAACCACAAAAGGCCCCGAATAGCCAAAGGAATTTTGAAGAAGAAGACCAAAGCAGGAGGCATCACAATCCCAGACTTTAGCCTCTACTACAAAGCTGTCATCATCAAGACAGCATGGTATTGGCACCAAAACAGACACATAGACCAATGGAATAGAATAGAAACCCCAGAACTAGACCCACAAACGTATGGCCAACTCATCTTTGACAAAGCAGGAAAGAACATCCAATGGAAAAAAGACAGCCTCTTTAACAAATGGTGCTGGGAGAACTGGACAGCAACATGCAGAAGGTTGAAACTAGACCACTTTCTCACACCATTCACAAAAATAAACTCAAAATAGATAAAGGACCTAAATGTGAGATAGGAAACCATCAAAACCTTAGAGGAGAAAGCAGGAAAAGACCTCTCTGACCTCAGCCATAGCAATCTCTTACTCGACACATCCCCAAAGGCAAGGGAATTAAAAGCAAAAGTGAATTACTGGGACCTTATGGAGATAAAAAGCTTCTGCACAGCAAAGGAAACAACCAACAAAACTAAAAGGCAACCAACGGAATGGGAAAAGATATTCGCAAATGACATATCGGACAAAGGGCTAGTATCCAAAATCTATAAAGAACTCACCAAACTCCACACCCGAAAAACAAATAACCCAGTGAAGAAATGGGCAGAAAACATGAATAGATACTTCTCTAAAGAAGACATCTGGATGGCCAACAGGCACATGAAAAGATGTTCAGCGTCGCTCCTTATCAGGGAAATACAAATCAAAACCACACTCAGGTATCACCTCACGCCAGTCAGAGTGGCCAAAATGAACAAATCAGGAGACTATAGATGCTGGAGAGGATGTGGAGAAACGGGAACCCTCTTGCACTGTTGGTGGGAATGCAAATTGGTGCAGCCGCTATGGAAAGCAGTGTGGAGGTTCCTCAGAAAATTAAAAATAGACCTACCCTATGACCCAGCAATAGCACTGCTAGGAATTTATCCAAGGGATACAGGAGCACTGATGCATAGGGCCACTTGTACCCCAGTGTTCATAGCAGCACTCTCAACAATAGCCAAATTATGGAAAGAGCCTAAATGTCCATCAACTGATGAATGGATAAAGAAATTGTGGTTTATATACACAATGGAATATTACGTGGCAATGAGAAAAAATGAAATATGGCCTTTTGTAGCAACGTGGATGGAACTGGAGAGTGTGATGCTAAGTGAAATAAGCCATACAGAGAAAGACAGATACCATATGGTTTCACTCTTATGTGGATCCTGAGAAACTGAACAGGAACCCATGGGGGAGGGGAAGGAAAAAAAAAAAAAAAGAGGTTAGAATGGGAGAGAGCCAAAGAATAAGAGACTGTTAAAAACTGAGAACAAACTGAGGGTTGATGGGGGGTGGGAGGGAGGAGAGGGTGGGTGATGGGTATTGAGGAGGGCACCTTTTGGGATGAGCACTGGGTGTTGTATGGAAACCAATTTGTCAATAAATTTCAGAAAAAAAAAATAAAAAAAATAAAAAAAAATCATGTTTAAACCTTTATTAAAAGTTAATTAATCTCTACTCCTTTATACTACTTTTGGCTTTTCTTGATAGTAAGATGTATCTTGCCAGCTCTTTTATTCTTTGTTGTTAGAATAAGGCAACCACATCTGGAAGTCTCAACATGCCAGGCTTGTAGGTTTTAAGACATTCAGATTTCTAAGTGTCAAAGCCATTGTTCCTAGTTTCTTTACTGAAAATAGCATCGTGGTGAATTATTTCAAACGTCTAATTGATGATTTTTCCTGTTGTTTGGACAAGAATGTTTTCTGCAATAAGTGAATTCCTCTAAAAGCCCATAAGAGAAGTAATCCCACTTTGACATGTTCATTTATTCCATGAGTGATTTGCCAGTGAATTGAGGGAATTCTACAGAATCATTTTTAAAACTGTTGTATAAAAACGTTTCTTTGTGTAGATGATCACATATCTTCCAACAGTTATTGGATACTTGGGACATGGGAGAGGAAGCTGTTTTGTCACCTTTAAGTCTCTTTGAAGTTTAAGGTTAAAAATATGGTTGTTTACTTGGGAATGGATAAATAATTAGCTTTTGGCCAAAAACCAAAAAACAAAAACACTGTTAAAAATTATAAGAAATTGGGGCGCCTGGGTGGCGATGTCGGTTAAGCGTCCGACTTCAGCCAGGTCACGATCTCGCGGTCCATAAGTTCGAGCCCCGCGTCAGGCTCTGGGCTGATGGCTCGGAGCCTGGAGCCTGTTTCCGATTCTGTGTCTCCCTCTCTCTCAGCCCCTCCCCCGTTCATGCTCTGTCTCTCTCTGTCCCAAAAATAAATAAAAAAAAAATTATAAGAAATTTCAAATATATTCAAAATTTCTTCTTTTTGTTTAAACTTTTTACATTTGGATTTTTCAAAAAGTGAAATTTTCTCTCTGGAGGTGATAATTTTTAAGCTGTAACTCCTAAATAGTGTTTTATGTAATGCCTACCTAATACAAATAAGGTTATCAGAAATAGATCAGGTGGAAATTTCCTGGGCCATGTGAAAAATTTATTAATACCCATCTTAAAGCAGCAAGGAGTATTCAATAAAATTAGAATAGCAATCACCCAGAAAGGACAGGTGTAATCACACATGAACTATATAGTTCCATTGTTGAAATATGGCAGCCTTAAAAAACCCAAATGGAATTCCATTTAAACAAAATGGATTTTTATATTATACTATATTGTTTCAAAATTTATATATTTTCTCCTTAATCCATAGGTTTTAGGATAGCTATTCATTATTTTCCAGTAGGGGAAAATTATTTTCAGAGTATCATGCAATTTTTTTTGATTCTTTGCTTCTGACATCTGATTTTTTATGGTCTGAGAATATGGCCTATAAAAGTTTGTTCGGGAGAATATACTCTTTTTTTTTTTTGCAGTGAAGCTCAAAATTGGTATTTGTAACTTTTACACAAATGAAATAGACTAATATATTCTCTCTTATGTATGATAAAAACTTTCTTACAGAGGGTAATCCCGTCTCTTCACTCTCTCTCTTGCTCATAAAAAAAAAATGTTATTGTATTGCTTAAATCCAAAGAAACTATACTTTTGGGGCGGGCTTAAACAAGTGTATTAAAATATTTTAGGGGCACCTGGGTGGCTCAGTCGGTTGAATGTCTGACTTCAGCTCAGGGCATGATCTCAGGGTACATGGGTTTGAGCTCCACAACGGGCTCTGTGATGACAGTTCAGAGCCTGGAGCCTGCTTCGGGTTCTGTATCCCTCTCCCTGGCTCTCCCCCAGTCACACTCTGTCTTCTCCACCTCTCAAAAATAAATAAACATTAAAAAAATTTTAAAAAGCAAATAAAAATTGAAAAATAAAATATTTCACTATGATGTTTTTGGAATTTGGGTATTATCTAGGAGTTTTTGCTTTATGTATTTTACTGCTTTTTTTTGTTTGGTGCATAAAATTGTGGCAGTTTTATATTCTCCACTGATTATTAATTGTGTTATTGTAAAACTGTGTATTAATTTTATATTTATATTATAACAAATTACTACAACTCAGTGGCTTAACATGATGCACACTTAATATCTTAAAGTTTTGTAGATTAAAAATTTGACATGGATTTCATTGGATTTAAATCCACTGCATTCCTTCCTGAATGCTTTAAGGAAAAATCAGTATCTTTGACACTTTCAGCTTCTAGTGGCCACCCACATTGCTTGATTAATGGCCCTCTTTTTTTTTTCAACGTTTTTTATTTATTTTTGGGACAGAGAGAGACAGAGCATGAACAGGGGAGGGGCAGAGAGAGAGGGAGACACAGAATCGGAAACAGGCTCCAGGCTCTGAGCCATCAGCCCAGAGCCCGACGCGAGGCTCGAACCCACGGACTGCGAGATCGTGACCTGGCTGAAGTCGGACGCTTAACCGACTGCGCCACCCAGGCGCCCCTCTTTTTATATTCAAAGCCAGTAACATTTTAACTCTGAATCTTCTTGTCATCACATCTCCCTCTGACCACATCCAGAAAAGGTTCTTTGCTTTTAAAAACTCACGTGATTAGGCTGATCATCCCAGATAATCCAAAATAATCTCTCCTTCTCCAGACCCTTAATCTGAGTTACATTTCCAAAGTCTCTCTTTTAGTTCTAATTAATATATTCACAAATTACAAGGACTGGAGCATCTACATCTTGGAGTGGGGGAATATTGTTTTTTGTTATAATTAATGATTTTGGTTCTGGTACTGAATGCTGCCTTTTATCACATAAATATTGCCTCTTTTTATTGATTTTTGTTCATATTTGTCTGGTGAATCATTTCTTATTTCTTCTTTTTTCAACATATTTGTATAATCTTTCAAAAGTGATGTTTTGGGGACTAAATATTTGCCCAAATATTTTTTCACTTTAATTTCTGGCATCTAGGATGAATTAGCCTATGCTAATTATTATGATAATTTATATAATTGACTTTATTTCTTTCATTTTATTTTAGGTAAACCATCTATTATTTTTTTTTAATTATTAATACATGAGAAGGGCAGTTAATTCCTAAGTGTCCTTACTAGGATCAATTTAGTTTGTTAGGATAAATAACTTTAGGGGCTGCCTGTATTTCGATGATGAAGTGGTTTCTTCAAGGATTGCATGTAGCAATTTACACTACCTCAAGGTCTGTACACTGCAATTCTGGGTCTCTGGAATAGCTGAGAAGTTGTACTCTTTTGGCCCCAGGCTTAAAAGGAAAAATACTAATTATTACAAAACATTAACTTTAATTAAGACCTATTGTCTTTTGTAGAAAACTTTCCACAAATGCATCTGAAATTTACTACAAATATTACCAAGAAGCACATTTTGTTAAAACCTTCCAACCAAGGAGCTGAGTGCAAGAACAGATGAAGGACATATATTCAAAACTATTGTTAATTTATTTTGAAAATTTTTTAATGTTTATTATTTTTGAAGGAGAGAGACAGAGACAGAGCACGAGTGGGAGAGGGGGAGAGAGAGAGGGAGACACAGTATCTGAAGCAGGCTCCAGGCTCCCAGCTGTCAGCATAGAGACAGACATGGGGCTTGAACTCAGGAATCGTGAGATCATGACCTGAGCCAAGTCAGATGCTTAACCAACTGAGCCACCCAGGTGCTCCAAAATATTTTTTAATTCAGGAAATGTGAAAAATACCATGGATTTAGATCACCATATACTCAAATCCCCTTTCTACATTCATTCACTCTTCAGCCAACCAAAATCATGTTTCCATCCCAACATCTTTTGCTAAGTACAACGGACATTTGTCTGTGCTTATATTAAATTATTTTACTTCATTTTGTTTGTTTATTTTAATTTAATATAATTTTTTAAATTCAAATCCAATTAGTTACCATATAGTGCAACAATGATTTCAGGAGTAGATTCCTTAATGCCCCTTACCCATTTAGCCCATACCCCCTTCCCACAACCCCTCCAGTAACCCTCTATTTGTTCTCCATATTTAAGAGTCCCTTGTGTTTTGTCCCCTCCTTGTTTTTATATTATTTTTGTTTCCCTTCACTTATGTTCATCTGTTTTGTCTCTTGAAGTCCTCATATGAGTGAAGTCATATGATATTGTCTTTCTTTGACTGACTAATTTCACTTAGCATAATACCCTCCAGTTCCATCCATGTAGTTGCAAATGGCAAGATTTCATTCTTTTTGATTGCTGAGTAATACTCCATTGTGTGTGTGTGTATACATACACACACACACACACACACACACACACACACACACACATATATATATATATATATATATATATATATATGCCACATCTTCTTTATCCATTCATCCATCAATGGACATTTATTTGGGCTCTTTCCATACTTTGGCTATTGTAGATAGTGCTGCTATAAACATTGGGATACATATGTCTCTTCGAAACAACACACCTCTATCCCTTGGATAAATACCTAGTAGTGTAACTGCTGGGTTGTAGGGTAGTTCTATTTTTAATTTTTTGAGGAACCTCCATACTGTTTTCCAGAATGGCTGCACCAGCTTGCATTCCCATTGCTTCATTTTAAATTAATTCTACCTTCATTTTTTTTTTCAAAAGAATAAACCTTTACTGCATGACAGAAGGTAGGAAGAAGGAAGATTTATTTGCTTTTCCGGGTTTTGATTTTCCTCAGATACAACTCTAGCTCTTTGCCCTCTATCACTAGCCACCTACTTAGCCACACTGGACTGGTCTTTAAGCGACGCATGCAAGAAGCTTGCCATGATGGAACTGCTTCTCCAGAAGACTGCTCATTTTGGCACTCTTTTACCTGTCATCAAATTTCTTCTAATTTTTTTTGATCGTTTTTTGTTTAGAATCTATCTCTCCTTGGGAGTGAGCTTGGCCCCCTTCTTGCTTTGATGTAAATACACCTTGTGTAATAATGACCATAATCAACTAATATATCCATCACCTCACATAGTTCTATTTTGCATGTGTGATAAGAGCACTTAAAATCTATTTTCCTAGCAAATTTCAATGATACATTATTGGTTATGGTTACTCTGTATTCTTTTATAGTTCCTCTCTATGGTTATTCTTTATTTATTAACATTCTTTAGACATATCACTAGGTCTATTTCTTACTCTATATATTTTCTTTGACTAATCTTACTTTCTCTCACCTTTACAAAACTAGATTTATCCTGACTTGGTGATTATCTGGAATTAACGATTGAGGAAAAACAGGAATATGAGACGAAATTTATGGTCCTTGATTGGGCAATTTAATGAATTGCTATAAGAATGACAGCAGAAGAAACAGGTTTTGTAAGAAAATAATTGTTAGTTTTGATCATCATGATTTTGAGATGGCTGTTATTCAAAGTTAGAGATATTCAGTAGCTAGCTGGGTGTGTAGTCCGAAATAGTAAAATATATTCAGTGGAGGCAATTGCAATTGTTGCCACTTAAGAGGCAATTGAAACCATGAGAGTGTACAGTAGGAGAATAAAAAATGAAGCAAAAGCCAGAGCTTTAAATAACACCAGTATTTAAGGGTTAAACAGAAGCAAATCTCATAAAATAAGTTTGAACAGCTGGAGAAATGGGGAAAACTCAGGAGACTATGATATAATGAAATCAAAGGAAATATATGCCTGATATAGAGTTGGTTCCTTACCTAATAGCCATTCCCTCCTTCAACATAATTTTATAGAATCTAAACTATGTTAGGTCAGCAATACACCCAGGGAAGGGGTAAAATATCTACAGCCACAGAGGATTAATCATGATTTGTCCCAATAAAGTGTGCTAATATTATACTCCTTTGCTGGCGATTATTTTATAGATTTGTTTGTGAAAAAATTATAGCCAATGAGAAGTTAGGAGTAAACTTCTTGAGAGTTCTAAAAAAGGATTACAGGTCTGTGATTGGATATAATTAAAGGTCTTTATTATTTAAGCCATTTATAGTAACACTTGCTGTTAATTTTAGCCAAATATTTCATACTTGATAAATACCATGATTAATAAATATTGGGTGGCATAAATAACAGTCCATAAGCTGTGCAATATAGATAAATAAAGGAGTACAAATGAGGGCAAGTGGTGACCCAATCATATCAGGATGAGAAACTTATCACTCCTTTTATATACAGAAAAAAATGTGATCAAATTTCCTCCTTTTATAGACTGTGATTCAACCTATATGCCAAGTAATGACATATCATAATAAGTGAGAGGAATTTTTATGCTATTGACATGTGTTGTCTCTTTCTTGAAGCTTCTAGAAGAGAGGAGTGCTTAGGTTAAATGTGGATAGTCTGAGAGACCTAAATAAATGAGAACAAATGAAACCTGAAGCTAGCAGAAGGAAATAAATAATAAAGATTAGAGCAGAGATAAGTGAAATAGAGAATAGAAAAATAGGAGAGAAAATCAATAAAATCCAAATCGGAGAACTTGGATGAAATAGACATATTCCTAGAAACACAAAACTTACCGTTACTAAATTACAAAGAAATGGAAAATCTGAATAGACTTAAAGCTCTTAAGGTGGCTAAATCAGTAATCAGAAATCTCCCAAAAACAAAAAGCCCTGGATCTGATACCTTCACTGGCAAACTGTGTCAAACATTTAAAGACGAAATAATAATAATCCTTCTCAAACTTTTCCAAATAACTAAAGAGTAGAGAACATTTCTTAACTTATTATATAAGGTCAGCATCACCATGATACCAAAGCCAAACAAAAATACTAGAAGAAAAGTAAAGTACAGACCAATATCCTTTATGATCATTGATGCAAAAATCCTTAAAAAGTACCAGCAAACAGAACTCAGCAGCATATTAAAAGGATTATACACCAGGGCCAAATGTATTTAGGACTTATTCCTAAAATGCAAGGATGGTTCAACATACAAAAATTAATCAATCTATTATGACACATCAACAGAACAAAGAGAAAAAAAATAATCTCAACTGATGCACAAAAAGCATGTGACCCAATTCAATACCTTTCCATGATAAAAAAAAAATGAAAAAAACTAGGAATAGAAGGAAACTACCTCAACATAATAAAAGCCCTATATAAAAACCCCATAGTGAACATCATACTCAAAGATGAAAGACTAAAAGATTTCCCACTAAGATCCAAAACAAGGCAAGGATGCCTGCTTTGACTACTTCTATTCAACATAGTACTAGAAGTTCTGGCCTGAACAATTAGGTAAGGAAAAGAAACAAAAGGCATCCAAATTGGAAAAGAAGAAGTAAAATTATCTCTGTTTGCAGATGATATAATATTATATGTAGAAAACCCAAAAATTCGTTAGAACTAACAAGTGAATTCAGCAAAACAGCAGGATACTAATTCAACACAATACAATGATGAACCTTAAAAACATTATGCTAAATGAAAGAACTGAGACCAAAACTGTGCCAAATTATATGCTTTCATTTATATAAAATTTCTAAGATACTTCATAGTATTCTGTAACTCCATAGACACAAAAAGCAAATTAGTGATTGTCAGGGGCCAGGGATGGAGAGCGGAATAAAGAGTGATTGTTTAATGAGTATGGAAATTGCCCTTAGGGTGATGCACTGAATTGTATAGCTTAAAATAATTTCATGTTATGTGAATTTCACCTAGATTTAAGAAAAAATTAAAAAGTGAAGGAGAAATAAAGGCTTTTTCACACAAACAAAAATGGAGGGATTTTGTCACCAGTAGACATGACTTGCAACAAAGGTTAAAATACATTCAAAGAGAAGGAACAGGACATAGGTCAAAAACTAAAATCTACATGAACACGGAAAAGCATTAGAGAAGGCATACATGAGGGTAAAATAAAATTTTCATTTTTCTTATCCTTATTTGATTTAATAAGTAACTATTCATAATAACTATAGCAATAATGAATTCAGTAATTACAGCTTATGGATAAGTTAAATTAACGACAGCAATGTTTTATTTAAGGGATGAGAGGGAGGAATTGGAAATACTCTGTTATAAGGTACCTGTATTACCTATGAAGTAGCAGAGCATTATATGAAAGTGGACTTAAATTACTCATAAATATACATATATTGTAAATTCTGGAGCAAACACAAAAAATCTTTACAAGAAGTATAATTAACATTCTAAGAGAAGAGAAAAAATGGAATTATATAAAATGCTCAATCAAAACCAAAGAAGCAAAAGAGTGGACAAAAATAAGGAAAATAGAAAATAGTTACAAATAGGATACATATTAATTCAATTATACCAATAATAAGTTTAAACTGTGATGTTCTACATATGCCAAATAAAAGACACAGAGTTAAAGAATGGATAAAAAGGTAAGACCAACTACATGTTTTCTACAAGAAACCCACTTTAAATATAAGATACACCTACATTAAAAGTGAAGGGATGGAGAAAGATATATAGTGCTAACACTAATCAGAAAAGCTTGCATAGCTAGATAATGTCAAATAAGCAGACTTTAGAACAAGGAAAGTTAACAGGAATAAAAAGGGACATTTTATAGTGATAAACTGGTCATTTCCCCCAAATGATATAACATAACCGTCTTAATGTGCATGTGCTTAACGGGAGAATGTCAAAATGAGTGAGGTAAAACTGATAGAACTGCAAGGAAAAATAGATGAAACTGCTATTATAGTTGGAGACTTCAACACCCCTTCTATAAGTAATTGACAGACCAGCAGGCAGAAAATCAGTGAGGTTACAGTTGAACAGAGCAGCACCATCAATCAACTAGATCTAATTGACATTTATAAAACACTTCATCCAACAACAGGAGAATACACATTCTTCTCAAGATTACATAGAACATTCAACAAAACAGACCACCTTCTGGATTATAAAACATACCTCACGAAACTTTTTAAAAAGAGAAATCATACAAAGTATGCTCTTAGATCACAATGGAATTAAGCTACAAAACAAAAGAAAGACAGCTGGAAAAATCCCAAAATAATTGGAGAGTGAACAACACACTTCTAAATAGCAAGTGGGGCAAAGAAGTTTTTTTGAACTAAATAAAAATGAAAACACTAATCATCAAAATGTGTGTGATTTGGTAAACAGCATGCTTTAGGAGAAATTTGTAGCATTGAATGTATATATTAATAAAGAAAAAAATAACTAAATCTAATAGTCCAAGCTTTCACCTTAGGAAATTGGAGGAAGAAGAGAAATATAAACTTAAAGCAATGGGAAGAAACAAAAACAATAGAGCAGAAATAAATGAAATTGAAAACTGGAAATCAGTAGAAAATTAGTAAAAGCAAAAGTCGGTACTTTGAAAAGATTCATGACATTTATAAGATTCTAGACCGGCTTAATCCAGAAGAAGAAAAAAAAAAGACACAAATTCCTAATATCAGAAAAGAAAAAAGGATATTACTACTGATCCCAAACTGTTAAAGGCATAATAGAATATTCTAAACAACTCTATTTCCGCAAGTTTGATAATCTAGATAAAATGGATACGTTACTTTAAAAAGACAGCTACCACAATTGAAACAAGCAGGAATTCGTGTTCTGAATAAGCTTATATCTATTAGAGAAATTGAATTAAGTATTAATTACCTTCTAAAACAGAAAGCCCCAGGCCCATATGGCTTCACTGGTGAATTCTACCATAAGTTAAGACATTATATCAATTCTTTACAATCTCTGCCAGCCAATAAAAGCAGAGTGAAGGACGTTCTAATTCATTCTGTAAGGCTAGAATTTCTTTAATACCAAAACATCATAAAAACTATAGAAGAAGGGGAAAGTACAGACCAATACCTCTAATGAACATAGATGTAAAAATTGTCAAAACAATATTAGCAAATTGACTTCAACAATGTATAAAATGAATAATACAGAACGACCAAGTGGAATTTATTCCCTATATAAAATTCTCATTCAGTATTCAAAAATCAATGAATATAATTAATCCATCACATCAGCAAATACCTTATCCTATTGAAGGCAGAAAATTGATACTAATCCTCTCCAGTAAGTTATGATATATACTGTGGACCAACAACTGTAAATCCCTTCCCTCTCCACTACTAAAATAGAGTTATTTTATTCCTTCTCCATCATTGTCACCTGAACTTAACTTGTAAGTGCAAATATCAAATATCATTTGCTTCAAACTAGATTTGTTAACTGGATGAATCTTTGGAGATTCTCATTTTGAAAAGGTATAAATGCATTGAAAAAGAAAAGAAAAAAATACATATATACTGGAGGATATATATGTATTTTTAAATAGGAAATAAGTGGACATGTCAGTGTAGTTGTCTTTCCCAAGGGCCCACCAGCCTCCCTCCTTCCTTAGTTTATAGAAATCCAATTTATTCAAGTCGCAATATGTGTGTCATTCTCCAAGCCTTAGGGAAACCATGATTGACCTAAACCAGGCAAAATAATCCCATTACTATTTTGTGAGTGATTCTTTTTAGGAGTGAGAAGGTAAACGCATTTATGTGCAGAGCCATAATGTAAAAGATACTGGAGATTCTGGAAAAGTTATACTCCTGTTAACTTTAAATGAAATTTATTTTATGAGAAAAAGATATTTGGAGATGCTTCAGTCATTTTGGGACTATGAGAGTATAAAACTAAGAATAATGTGCTGAGTGTGGCCTAGGGGATATATAGGGGAAAAAAAGTCTAGCTATTTGCTGCCATTTCTGAGGCATTTTGTCAAATCCAGAAACCTCCAAATTTCTTATTATCGAATAATTAAATTTTTTATTGTAGAATTTTATTTTCTTTAGTTATTAATTAGTATATAAATTACTCTGCTGTAACAAAGACAGCCACAAATATAATAGCTCACACCAGATGAGGTTTTATTTTCCTGTACGTAATAGTTCAGTGATGCGCAAGCTGTTCAGGGTGAGCAGGCTGCTTGATTCTACTATCTTGAGAAACCACGTGTATTCTACTTTTTTCTGTGCCAATCCCTCCCAGCACCATTGGTGGTGCCCTCACTAATATGGTCGGCATTGACACGATGGCCATATCAATCACTGTTCCAACCTATAAGGAGAGTAAAACAAAAAGTGGAGGGAAAGAAATTTTATTTTTAAGCTAATATGAGCAAAATGTTGCACACATCACTACTATTCACTTCCCAGTAGCTAAATAGTCAAATTGCCACATCCAGCTTCAAAAGCTTCTGGGAAATTTAACCTATAGTTAGGAGTTCATGACCACTAAAACTTTGAGTGGGCTGTTAGTATTATATTGCTCAGAAGAAATAAATGAGAAGAAAAATTAAATTTTTTCTACATTGTTGCAACTGAAACAGTTGTCAAGGAAGAAATGATCAGTCATGTGATTCTGAGATTTTTAACAAAATAAACATAGCAAAGAATTTTGATTGTGAAATTCATAAACAAATATTGGCTGAATGAGCATGTCCCAACATTAGGAGGTAGAACCAAATATTAATATAGTAAATTCTGGGGTGTCTGGGTGGCTCAATTGGTTAAGTGCCTGACTTTTGATTTTGATGTAGGTAGTGATATCATGGTTTGTGGGATTGAGCCCCAAGTCAAGCTCTGAGCTGACAGCACAGAGCCTGCTTAGGATTTTTTATCTCCCTCTCTCTCTGCCTCTCTTAAAATAAATAAACATGAAAAAAATTATAAAATAAAAAACATAAAGCTTACTTAAAAATAATGTAGTAAATGCTGTTTTCAGATATTTAAATGTTAAACTATGTATTCTTGCAATAAATACAAACTGATGGTGATTTTTTTCCTTTTCATATATCAGTATTATTTAATCTATGTTTGTAAAAGACATTGATCTGGATTTGTTACACTTATTAAAATTTATTGATTAGATTTAGGAATCAAAGCTTTGCTCGCATCATAAATTGAGTTAAGAAATATTCCTGCTTTCTCCATTTTTCAAATAATTCCTTTAAGAGTCAAATGTTTCTTGCTTAATTAGTTGGTAGAATTCTCAAAGCAAGTAATCTGATCCTGGAATTTCTATGTGAGAATATTAATTATACGTATCAAGTAATAAAATTTTCTATTTTTATGTTCTATGGTATCACGTTTTTAAAATAAGTGACATTAATTTATTTACATCTTTTTGTGTTGATAACACCTGTATGACATGTAATATTACACCCGTTATTCCTGATACTGGAAGTCTGTGTCTTCCTTTGTTGTTTCTTGGTCAGTTATGCCAAGGGGTTATAAATTGCATTAGAAGTTTCCAAGAACAAACTTTTACCTGTGTTGATTTCCTGTATTTTATATTGTTTTCTATTTTATTCATTTTTTCTCATGTCTAACTTATTTCTGACTTACTTTCTCAGCTGTACAGATTATTTACTATATGGATAATTCATTTTTAACTTTTTATAGTTTTCTAGTGTATGCATTTTAAAGCTACTAATTTTCTTCTACATACTACCATGCCTGCATTGAACAAGTTTCACTGAGACATATTTGCAGTATCATTAGCTGGATAATCTACTTCATATTTTGTCCTCTTCTATGAATCTTGGGTTATATAGAGATGTAGTGCCTAATTTTTAAATTACTAGAGGTTTTATTATGTTCAATGTGTTTTATTAATTCCATTGAGCATAGATATTGTACTCACTATGATTTCAGTTCTATGAAGTTTATTGGAACTTGCTTCATAAATGAGCATATAATTCTAGAAAACTTATAGATAGGTATAATAGTAGAAATATGCACTTTGGATGTTTTATTCTCCAAGTGCTCTGTGCAATACATTATACATGAAAATTAGATAAAGTTTGTTAATTGTGCTCTGATTTTTTATATCCTTAGTAATTTTTTGCCTAGCAGATACTGAGAGACATCTGTTCAAATCCCCCACTCTGATTGTGAAGTTTATTTATCTTTTTAATTTTGTCATTGTCTTCCTCAAGACTTTAAAATATGTAATTAAGATAATAAAAATTAAGAATAGTTATATGTTCCTAGTTGTCTATTTTATCACCATGATATATCTTTATAATTAACAATTCTTAATTTTAAGGTTATTTATCCAAAATTTGTATAGTTACATAAGTTTCTTCATTGTTGAACGGTTTCATCACATGCCTTTATTATTTTATTTAAAATTTGTATCTTCCTTACATTTAATCATTGTCTGTTTTGAGCAACATATAGCTGGGATTTTATTCAGTTTGATAATATTTGCCTTCCAATTAGAGGAGTTGGACTTTTAAAATTTTGATGTAATTACTGATTTATTTGTGTTCACTTTCCTCTGTCAATTCCATCCTGCTATTCTTACTATCAAGTGATTTTTTTTGTTTTTGTTTTGTTTTCCTCTTTCGTGTGTGTGTTTTCTTTTTCTTTCTTTCTCTTTCTCTTTTCTTTTTTTTTCTTTTCTTTTTTTTTTCCTTTGGTTAAAGTGCTTTCAGTTCAAAACTTTCCATTTGATCCCCCATTACCTATCGACATTTTCTCTGAGATATCCTTTAAGAGTTTGTGATTGCCTCCTACATTATTTCTGTAAACAGCTATTTTAAATCTTAGATTCTTCCAACATCTGTGTCATCTTGCCATTTGCTTCTGTTCCCTGTGCATTGATTTTTGCCTCACTTATGTATCCTAGATATTTTGAATACATTAGGAAACACTGAGTCTTGTTTAAATCCTAAGAATAACAATGATGTTTTTGTTTTAGAAGCTAGTCGACCTCTTTTTTTCCATCTAGTTTTCATCTCACATTCTGTGAGCTATGGTTCCAATGACAGTTCAGTTTTCAAAGCACTTGTGGCACTGTTCTGATTTGTCTACCGTGTGCCATCAATCTGGAATCTGAGCCTTGGTCTATCCATTTGTTTAGCGTTCGAAGTTTTTGCTGTGCTGAATAGGAACAGATCCACTGCATGTACCATTTAAGGATAAGCCTAGAATTTCACGATGTTATGGGATCACTGTCCCTGGTCCTCCCTCTCAGTGATATGTCCTCTTTTCTCCTGAGTCTCTTCTTTTCAGTTCTCTGTATGCAAAGTTGGGCTTTAATTTCCTGGCTCTGCTATATAGATATGCAATTTCACCTATATGAGAGAGACCAAGCAGTAGGAAGAAAAAGAGAAACAAATTTTGTCCCCATAATCTTGGAGCCACAAATCCACTCGGTATAAATGAAGGTTTCCCTTAATCGGAGTTTTGGCTCCTGCTGCCACAACCACCATAGAATTACTTGGGAATTGGACAGAGAAAGAACAGAGAAAATAAAATCATATTTAAGAGGATTTTCATAATCTTTCTGAACTTTAGGAGTTCACTTTCCTTCTCCTTTAGCCAGAATTAGAGGGCTTCTCTGGTTTCTTTTTCTGCATGCTGGTGCCACTTTGGTTCATTAACTTCAGGCTGGAGGACACTGGTAAAGATAAAAGGGTAACTTTGCCACCAGTTTGGGGGCATTTCAAATTGCAGTTGTTTTCCCTAACCTGACTGCTAATATTTGCTTTTAGAAAGCTCACATAGCTGCCTTATGCATTCTATCCTGGTTTTATAGCTGTATACAGTAAGAGAAATGCAATGAAATGAGTTTTCTCCATCTTAATCCAAAATTGAAAGTTCAGAGGGTCTCTTTTACTTCAAGCATTCTATGAATCTCCCTCTGCTTTTGCCATTTTCTTTCCTTTCCACTTTCTTCTTCATGAATTCTATTTCACTATTTCTCCATTCTTTGAAAGAAAGGGAGCTAAGATATGCTAGCAATGAAATTGGACAGGGAATGCAAATTTCAGAAACAATGCAGACTTTCAATATGAAGATAATAAAGAATGGAAACAAACTATAATGATGCCTTATAGAACCCCAAACAGAAGGGGAAGGGACAGAGTAAAATATTTTAAATTTCAAAATACCAGATTAAAGCACAACTTCTACTCTTACTGAGTGTTTTATTAGTATTTTGGTCTACCTACATAGCTAATTAAAAGTTACCAGCAAGTAAGAGCTCACATAGTGAAAATCTTAGCCTCATACAACAAGCCATAGTATAATCTTACAGATGCTCACAGCTATAAAGAGAATAGTATTTTAAAGCAAAACAAAAGTACATATTCACTGAAGAGATACATTTCAGACATAATGATGAAATAAAGGTTTTGTTTAGAACAGTAAGAGACAGGAAGTGAGTAATAATCTTAAAAAGTTCCAATAATTGTAAAATTTTGACTTCTATGTTAATTTTCCAGTCTGATAATTTGCAATAAATATAAAAATAATATTATTTACAAAATATTTTAAGGCATTTTATTTTCATCATAAAATCAATAAATGGAGGAAATGTTAAGTTGAATTGTATTCTAAAAATGCACATAAAAAGAAAAAGCCAGCAATGCCTAGCCCCATAGGACTTTGCATTTAAATAGAAATTGCTATAAAAAAGCATTATAATAGCAGTTTAAAAGCACCGGGTGTGAAGGCAGGCTTGAAAGAACACCATTAGTAATACAGCAATAATACTGCATATGTCTGAAAGCATATTAAAATGATAATGAAAATGAGGTCTATTTTTTATGAAGTGTTTATACTTAAACATCCTGGTCATCACTAGAAAACAATACAATTAATTTTATACTTTTTCCATTCTTCTTTTTTAAACTTGAAGATTTCACAGTGGTATTTTCAACTACTTTTGGCAAATTTCTCCACAGTTTCCCCTTAAAATCTTTGAAATAATACCTTGAAGGATTTTTTCTGTACATGTGTACATGTGTGTGTGTGTGTGTGTGTGTGTGTGTAGTATATCAATAAAAGCATCTAGTATATTGATTAATGTTAATTGAGGAGTGATGATTTTGAGCAACTCTAGCCCTTTGCAAAATATACTGACATGACTCACAAATGTGGCATATATGTCAAAAAACTATGGTTAGTGTGGTCAATGATTTTCTGTTATATGTATTGTTTAGCATTTTTTATTGTCTAGACTAAATGTTAACACCCAGGACATATAAATTAAGAAGTAATTAGTAATTTAAAATTCTGATTGTCACAATGTGATGATTTAACAATTGTTAATGATAATAAAGCATCATAATTAGCCTTCAGATTTATACATGTTCACTGGTTTCACTAAAACAATATAATCAAATTCTTTGAAGGAGATTTTTTTAATTATTAATTTTCTGTAAAAAAATACAGTGTTCTGTTAGTTACAATGCTTTCAATACCTATAAACTTCAAGAGGGAGGAATAGTATTAGTATTACCTTGATCAACTCTGAAGTCACATATAATATAGACCTATAAAACCTATAAATGGCAGACGAATGCTTAAAGAGAGAATCATATTGTTCTCTGCAACCAGATTCTATATTACTTCCCGAGAATACATTTCTCACAAGGGGAATTATGAAAAACTTTAAGGAAGATTTATTGACATGTAGCTTTTCACTTGATTGACAAATGTACTTACTATTTTGAAGATAATTCACTATGACTAGAATTCTTCTAAAAAAGAAGGTAAAGGCAAGATAGTAGGTACAATACATATATTTTGTAAAGTATGAAGAAATGAGGAATAGGGAAAGATCCTTTGAAATAAAAACTTAAACGATGATCACATAGCTGGTTATACAGAATAATAGTTGTACACGAAACTCCAGCTTTGTAATAAGTAATTTCAGAGTAAATGAAGCTGGAATGGAGTTAGCAGACTATCTCAATGATGGCAGAGACATATTCCTGCAAAGAAACTGAATTTTACGTGAAACTTTCATGATATTTTCACAATTGTCCACTAATTTACTGATGCTCAATTTGCATGCCAAATGTGTAGCATTTTGAAAGAAGTACCAGAGACTACTATATTCAATCTAATTCAACAAGTATTCATGAATCCACTTATGTATTCAGGGCACTATAAAGAATACAAAAGAGATGATGAAAACTGCCCCAGCCCTCAAGCAACTTTTAAACTACTGGGGATGACACATGGTACCATTAAATAAGTAATTAATTGCTGAAACAAATGGTACAAAGATTGGATACTATAGAATTTCAGACTAGAGAAAAATAGAAAAAAAACTTGAATGATCAGGAAGTCTTCATGAAAGAGAACGGCATATTTACTGTCACTGATAAAAATTTTTTAGATTTATATCCAACCAACATATTTTATCACCATCTATGTGTGAGATTGTGTGCTCTATGGTGCAGAACATATAAAAATAATTGAACCATGTCCTCAAAGATTTTATAAGCCAGAATAATGAGTTCATGAATAACTGTGATATAAGGCAAAATATTGTGTGTGTTGCAAATGAAACAAAATATAGAATAAAAGCATAACAAAGTTCAGAGAAGGGAATTATCACAAATATATAAAAAAGATTCAGAAAAATGACATGGCATTTAAAACATGGCATTTCAAATGGTGTTCAGAGGAAAGGTTAAGATTTTAGCTGTCTAAAAGAGAGAAGTAGTTCCACTACTTCACTAGTAAGAAATATGAACAAAAGCTCTGGAGGCAGGAAAAGCACAGGTTCTATATGACATCAAATAAATAGTGGTATATAAATGTAGAAAATGGAATAAATCATCATACTGAACATTGGCCTAAAAGTCAGGAGCACCATTATTACTACTCTAGGTAGTGAAGAACCATGGACTTTTTTTTTTAAACAAAGGTTTATTTATTTATTTTGAGAGAGAGAGAGAGAGCATGCACGAGCAGGGGAGAGTCAAAGAGAGTGAGAGAGAGAGAATCCCAAATAGCTGGTGCACTGTCAGCCCAGAGCCCGACCTGGGCTCTATCTCATGAACCAAGAGATCATGACCTGAGCCAAAACCAAGAGTCGAATGCTTCACCTACTGAGCTACACAGGTGCCCCAAGTTTTAAATAGGGAATAAGTTGATTAGACATGTGATACACAAAAATTAGTGGAAGAGAAAGTTTTAAGGGTGAAATGAAAAGAAGTTCCTGTAGTCAGGTATATATATGCCAGAATGGAGGAGAAAATTTACTTTTGGAAAAACTGAATGGATCCAGGAAAGAACCTATCAGTAGCCAACCACTATCGCTACCATAAAGCAATCTGCTCAGTAAGCCCCACTCATGTTTAAGGCTTACAATTGGCTTTTTAATCCCTCATTCTTTCAAAGCTTTCAAAACTTTAAGAAAGCCTTAACATATGAGACCAAGACAAAAAAAATTTTGAAAAAGAAAATAAAAGAAAAAAGAAGAGACAATATAGGTTGAATAGTGGCTCCCAACTAGGTAGAAATTTTCTCCCACAGAACATTCTGCAATGTATGCAGATAATTTGATCATCATGACTAGGGAGAGGCTGCTGGACTCTAGTAGGTGGAGGCCAGAGATGGTGCTAAACACCTTAAAATTCACAAAATGTCCCCCCAAAACAAATAGTTAGCTTGCCCAAAATATCTATAAGGCCAAGATTAAGAAACTCTGAAGAAGACAAAAAAAATAGTAATAACAAATACAAATTTCTTAAAAAATAAGAGAACTTAATACATCTAAGAAATAACAACAGAAGCCTATTAAAAGTGAGAATTCAGTGATCTTCATATTACTCTGAGTTTAAGAAATAATTAAATTTAAAAAATAATGGAGACTTCTAGTTTCTGTTCTGGCATATTTGGAAGGAGCTTAGAAGTCATCACTCCAATCCTCACAAGAAAAAAGCTGAACAAACTGAAAATGAATGCCTCTTAGACCCATCAGAAATCAAAGCCACAGAGCAAACTACAGGATCCAAAATTGAAGAGATATAAAGGTACATACAAAGAATCATAACTCAAGGGAGCAGAAGTTCAGGAGCGGAAACATTATGGGAACTAGTAAGCACTATTCTGATGAATTGCTGGAGGCCCAGGGTGGACAGTTGAAGGTTAAAAACTACAGTAGAGGGCCCCATACTCTTTGAGTTCTACCTCAAGGAGCCTACTGGGTTTTCACAGTGAAGATCAGAAGAAAATCCCCTTGAGCTTCCAGCAAGTGGAGAGGAAAAATTGCTCTTTTGAAATTCACCCAGAGCTTCTTTGTTCTTAACAAGGTTCACCTTCAAGAGTATCTATTTTAGCAGAGTCTAATAAACTACTTAACTCCAGCCTCATCTAGCCTTCTATATGAGGGAAGGTTAACACCAACTTCAGCCCCCTTTAACTTTCCTGTTTCATCTAAAGGGGTGGTAATACCTGAGAAGCATTTATGAAGGTCACAGACCAGAACAAAGGTTCACCAATAGACTGAAATCCAATCATAGGATTACAGAACCCATCCCCTCCTCCCACATTTTAGCACAACATCAGTAGGGGTCTTGTATAACAATAGGAGAATACAATTGAAAGAATAGCATGTCTCACGTTTATTTAATACGTTTCTAGGGAAACCCTAAGACAACAGGGAAGGCAAAAACAAGGATACCAGCAGAAATATTAGCCTCTGACATCTAGAAGTACAGCCTAATGCCTAGCCAGATACATCTAAAACCTAACAACCAGGGACTATTTTTCTCAATTCCTTTTACTCAATACATTATGTCTGCCATTCAAGAAAAATTAAAAGTCATACTAGAAGACAAAAACACAGCTGGAAAAGACCAAGCAAGCATCAAATCAGACTCAGACATAACAGAGGTTTGGAAATTATCAGACTAGGAATGTGTATTCTGTTGTTTTATGAACCATTCCATAGTGCTTTCTCTTTGGGAAGGTTATTAATTATTGATTGAATTTCTTTTTTAAAATACAGGCCTCTTCAGATTATCTATTTCTCCTTTGTGAGTTTTGATGAATTGTATCTTTAAACAAATTGGTTAATTTCATTAGGTTATCTAATTCATGGTCATAGAATTGTTAATAATATTTATTCATTTAATGTCCATTAGATCAGTAGTGATGGTCCTTCTTTGACTTCTGATATTAATAATCTGTCTTGTTGCTTTTTTCTTTGAAAAATAATAAGCTTATGGTTTAGTTGACTTACTGTGTACAATGTGGTGTTTTGATATATGTATACCTTATGAAATGATTACCACAATCAAGATAATTACCATATCCCAACACTTCACATAGTTAGTGTGTGTGTGTGTGTGTGTGTGTGTGTGTGTGTGTGTGTGATGAGAGTTTTTAAGATCTATACTACTAGCAAACCTAAAGTGCTGATTTCCTATTTTCAATTTCATTGATTTCTGCTCTAAATCTTATTTTTAAAATTTACTTCTTACTTGTGGTGAGATTTATTGTTACTTCTAGTTTCCTAAAGTGGAAACTTATTCACTGCAGATCTTTCTTCAGTTCTAATATATGCATTCAATTCTATAAATTTCCCCTAAGTACTGTCTTCATGGTACCCCACAAAACTTGGTAAATTGTGTTTTCACTTTCCTTTGTTCAAAATATTTTTAATTTCTCTTGAGAATTCTTCTTTGATCCATGTGTAATTTAAAAGTATGTTGTTGGTGGTGCCTGGGTGGCTCAGTTGGTTAAGCATCCGACTTCAGATCAGGTCATGATCTCAAGGTTCATGAGTTCAAGCCCCGCCTCAGGTTCAGAGGCTGGGGCCTGCTTCAGATTCTGTGTCTCCCTCTCTCTGCCCCTCCCCTGCTCATGCTCTGTCTCTCTCTCAAAAATAAACATTAAAAAAATTTTTTTTAAAGTATGTTGTTTAAGAGGAAAAAAAAAAGAAACCAAAAACCAGACTCAACTACAGAGAACAAACAGAGGGTTGCCAGAGGGGAAGTAGGTAGGGGACGGATGAAATATGTGGTGGGGATTAAGAATGCACTAATCATGATGAGCACTGAGTAATGTACAGAATTTTGGAATCACTATATTGTACCCGTGAAACTAATATAACACTGAATGTTAACTTGAACTAAAATATAAGTTTTAAAAAGTGTGTTGTCTAATCTCCAAGTATGTTGGGGTTCTGGCTATCTGTTATTGATTTCTAGTTTAATTTCATTGTGGTATGATAGTGTAGCAGGATTCTCACACAGAGAGTGGTGACACTGAGGTGTTTTTTTTTTTTTTAGAAGCAACTTTATTCATGCCAGCAAGGCTCAGTTGGGTTCATACCGAAAGAACTGAGCCCACAATGCCACGTGGCATAGTTTTAAAATATATTTTCTATTTTTTTGTCTCCTATATATGGTAACACACAAACATGCAGTCTGACTAAGGGGTGTCATGTTACAAGGTTGTGAGGGATGTCACGTACACATATAGCCAGGATGCTTTTTTTTTTTCCTTTTCTTTTCATTCCTTAGGGAGGGGACCCTACTACAATAACATATTTTGTATGTAATCTATTCTTTTAAGTTAGTTAAGTCGTGGTTGTTTTATGATCCAGAATGTGGTCTATCTTGGTGAATGCTCTAGGTGAGCTTCAGAAGAATGCATACTCTCTTAGTGTTTTGTGAAGTATTCTATAGATGTAGATTAGATCCAGTTGGTCAGTGATACTGTTGAGTTTATGTTATTACTGATTTTCTGCCAACTGAAGTTGTCAGTTACAGATAGAAGTATGTTAAAGTCTCCATCTATAATAGTAGATTCATCTTTTTCCCTTGCAGTAATATCAGTTTTTGCAACATGTATTGTGATGCTCTTTTGTTAGTTGTATGTACATAAAAGATTATTATATCTTCTTGGAGAAGTGATGATTTTATCATTATGTAATGTTCCTTTTTATCTGTGATAATTTTCCTTGGTCAGAAGTCTGTTTTGTCTAAGATTAATATAGTTTCTTCAGGTTATTTTTGATGACTGCTAACATGATGTACCTTTCTCCAATCTTTGACTTGTTTTTCTCTGTCTGGCTTTTTCACTTGGCATAATGTCCTCCAAGTTCACCCATATTGTCACAAATAACAGGATTTCCTTCTATTTTAAGGCTGAATAACATCACAATGTGTGGGGCACCTGGGTGGCTCAGTCAGTTGGGTGTCTGACTTTGGCTCAGGTCATGATCTCGGTGTGTGAGTTCAATCCCTGCATCAGGCTCTGTGCTGACACCTCAGAGCCTGGAGTCTGCTTCAGATTCTGTGTCTCCCTCTCTCTCTGCACCCCAAGCCCTCGTGCGCTCTCTCTCTCTCTTAAAAAATATAATCATTTTTTAAAAAAAAACAATGTGGGTGTGTGTATCTGCATATGTAGTCACATTTTTTAAATCCATTCATCCAATAATGGACACTTAGGTTGTTTCCATATCTCTGCTCTTGTGAATAATGCTGCAGTGAGCATGGGAATGCAGATTACCTTTTCAAATTCCAGATTTCATTTCAATTGAATATATTCCCAGAAGTGGGATTGCCGGATCATATGGTAGTTCTATTTTTAATTTTCTGAGGAAATTCCACATTTTTCCATAATGTCTATGCCAGGTTACATCCCACCATTGTATAGGTGTTCCCTTTTCTCCACATCTTCGCTGACACTTGTTATCTTTTCTCTTTTTAATAAAAGATATCATAACAATTTCCTTGATAATTCATGATATTGAGCACCTTCATGTACCTATTGGCCATTTCTATGTCTTTGGAAAAATGTCTATTTGGGTATTTTGTTCATTTATAATTGGGTTATTTATTTACCTTTGCTATTGGGTTGTATAAATTCCTTATATACTTTGGATATTAACCCCTTAGAAGATATATGGTTTACAAATATTTTTTCCCATTACATTGATTACCTTTCCATTTTGTTGATTGTTTTCTTTCTTGTGCAGAGCTTTTTAGTTTGATGTGCTCGCACTTATTTATTTTTGTTTCTATTGACTGGACTTTTGGTGTCATATTTAAAAAAAATAATTGCTAGGACTGATGTTAAAATTTTTCCTTATTTTATTCTATGAATTTTATCAGGTCTTACATTTAAGCCCTTCATCTATTTAGACTTAATTTTTAAGAATGATGGGATAGAGGGATCCACTGTCATCCTTTTATATGGTATCCATTCAGCCACACTGTCTTTTGATCGGAGAATTTAATCTATTTACATTTAAAGTAATTATTGATAGAAAATGACTTACTAATCCATCTAATTAATTCTTTTACAGCTGGATTGTATTTCCTTTGCTCCTTTCTTTCTCTTTTATTCGTCTCCTTTGTGAATTAATGATTTTCTGTAGTACTATATAGGGAAATGTGAAATGATTAAAAGTATTGTGAGATGATTACTGCAGTAAGTTTAGCGAGCATCCATCATCTTATACAGATACAATTAAAATTATTTGATTCCCTTGTCTTTATCTTTTGTGGGTCAGCCATAGGATTTTGTTTTCTTGCTATTATGAGGATTATATAAGATAGCTTATAGACTATTTTAATCGTTTAAGAATTTCA
This sequence comes from Prionailurus viverrinus, assembly GCF_022837055.1. Taxonomy (NCBI): domain Eukaryota; kingdom Metazoa; phylum Chordata; class Mammalia; order Carnivora; family Felidae; genus Prionailurus; species Prionailurus viverrinus. Next base: position 26,419,646 of record NC_062579.1, read on the forward strand.
ATCATATATGGAAACTCCTTTTTACTCCTTACTCCATATTATACTTTTGATGTCACAATTTACATATTTTATATTCTTTATTCATTAACAAGTTACTATAGGTATAGTTGTTTTTTAATACTTTTGTCTGTTAACCTTTATAGTAAAGCAATTAACATATCATCATATTAGAGTATTAGAGTATTCTAAATTTGACTATACACTTATCTTTACCCAAGTATTTCATATTTTCATACGGTTTCAAGTTACTGATTAATATTCTTTCATTTTAACTTGTAGCTCTCCTTTCAACATTTCTTGTAAAGCATATCTACTGGTAATGAACTCCTTCAATTTCTGTTTTTGTGGGAAGGTCTTTATCTCTTATTCATTTCTGAAAAACCTCTTTAGCAGGTAAAGTGTTCTTGGCTGGCTTTTGTTTTTTATTTCAGCACTTTGACTATATCTTCCCATTCTCCCTAGGCCTGCAAGGTTTCTGGTCTGTAAATAAGCTATATTCCCCCTTTCTCCCTCTCTCCTCCTTCTGAAATTTTAATAAGGCATAAGTTGTTCCATTTGATTGATTCTCACATTTTAGATATGCTTTATACATTCTTTTTCATTCTTTGTTCTCCTCTGATGAGATAATTTCAAATGACCTATCTTCAATTACACAGATACTTACTTCTGCTTGATCAAGTCTGTTGTTGATGTTCTCTATTGTATTTTTCATTTCATTCACTGAGTTCTGTTCCAGATTTTCTGTTTGTCTTTTTTTTTTAAATTTTTTTTTTCAACGTTTTTATTTATTTTTGGGACAGAGAGAGACAGAGCATGAACGGGGGAGGGGCAGAGAGAGAGGGAGACACAGAATCGGAAACAGGCTCCAGGCTCCGAGCCATCAGCCCATAGCCTGTCGTGGGGCTCGAACTCCCGGACCGCGAGATCGTGACCTGGCTGAAGTCGGACGCTTAACCGACTGCGCCACCCAGGCGCCCCTCTGTTTGTCTTTTTTGTCATCTCTCTCTCTTGTTTGGTTTCATGTGCTGTTTTCCTGACTTCAATGCATTGTCGTTCTGTTTTCTTGTAGCTCACTAATCTTCCTTAAAACAGCTATTTTGAATTCTTTCTTGGGCAAATTTTAGATCTCTGTCTCTTTGTGCTTCATTACTAGAAAATTATTGTGTTCTTTTGGTCATGTTTCCTTGATTTCTCATGTTCCTCAAATTCTTTTGTTGATGTCTTCAAATTTGAAGAGACAGTCATATCTTTCAGTTGTTATTGACTAGCTTCAAGAAAAAAAATAATTCTTTCAGCCTTCTTAGGGATTCTGAGGCTTTTTAAGAACTTTTCTATAAATATGCCTGTTCTACCCATCTAGTTCCTTCTTGGGAGAATTCTTATCATTGTATGTCTTCTCATGATCCTGCAAAGCCAGGCCAAGTTTCAACAGCCTCCTATTTGCTTTCTCTATAGTGGTGCTGAATGCTCAAAGTTGTGTGGTTTCTCTCAGTCCCATACAGTTGAGCTGGCTTTCAGAATATATTCACTAGACATCTACAAGGGCTCATACTTTCTCTCCTCAGGGGCAAGCACAGGGAATCAGTCTTAGTGTGGGAGGGGTGTGGGAGATGCCAACAAAGTGATGGCATGGGCCAGATGGGGTAATCCACAGGGGAGGCACCCCAGTGACTCTTTGGTGAGCTTTTTGATGGAGTCTGCAAAAGCAGTTAATAGATCTGTGTCCCTTTGATAATTCCTAAGCCCTGCCTGTTTTCCTGGCCCCTATCTGCACCTCAGTCATGCAGTTCACCTCAGTGTTCTGGGTGAGATGAGACAGAGTGGGCCTCATTGGAAGTATCCCACATAGATGAGGAAGCCAGGCATTCACTCTCACACTTTCACTTTCCCCTATGGGAGAAATTATCAGGCCAGGAGGGTCTCCCTTGGCACTGAGTTGTGCCTTCTTGGGGAAGCAGTAATGTGGATAAAATAAAACTGTTCCCCTTATCTTCTTCAATGCACCTAATCTCAGATTTCTTTTTTCTTTAACAGTGTTCTGAAACTTCTTCGCTGGCCTCTCAGACTTCCACAAAAGTACTCTCGTCCATAGGTGACTGTCTAAATTAGTGTCCTTTGGTAAAAAACAAGGCAGAAAACTCTTATTGTACAATTTTGCTGATATCATTCTCAATATGGTAAATATTAATGGCTTTTAAATCTCAGTGGTAGTGCTTGACATGTTGGCAGGATATTTTCTATATCTGAATTAATTAAAAATAAATATTAATATCACAATGCTATAATCTGAGTTTTATAAATAATAAATATGTTATGTAAATAAAAGACACTTTTGGAATGATTTATATTACATCTTTACTAATTATCTCTAAGCACTTGGATTATAGTTTATTTTAATTCCCTTCTACATGTATTTTCTATATTTCAAAAATCTTATCTAGTAAATATTTGATTGCTCTTATATAAAAAAATTATGTAGAAAGAACAAAGACAATTTTAAAATGGTATTATTAGCTAGGGAGCAAGAGGTCAGTTATGGAGGAAGAGTGGATTGGTGTATTTTGTAACTGAGAGGATATGATCTTAGTATCTTGTCTAAATTTTCAGTTGTTATGATCTTTTTAATTTAAAATGTTTGGGTATGCTACTAATATAGTTTTTGCTAAAATATAGTACGATTCTATTGAAGGTCTGTTTAACCATTATCCATTTCTGGCAAACAATTAATCATCTCAGAATATTAAATGTGAAAAGTCTTTAGAATCACAAATGTTAGAGTAGGGAGGCTCTAAAGATCAACTAGTTTGAATCTTTTACAGATTACCAAAATGAGCTCTGAAGTGATTAAATTATTTTAGGCCATAGAACTAATAATGGTAGAGTTATGACTAGAATTAAGATCTCCAGACTACTTATTTGCAAGAGTAACATGTTTACTATGCACTTGTTTATTTTCCCTTTACTCAAGGAAAATCAGCAGAAAACCAAGAGCAAAAGAAATTGGTTATGTGACTTATAAAGGTACAATTTAAAAATCATGAATATCTTTACATGAATGATGTTTTCCAGGACAGTTGTGAAAATTAAATCAAATGCATTCCACATTAAAAAGGTACAGTTCATACAGCTTCCCATACTCTATCACAATTCAAAGGGTATAAGTATAATCTTTAATATGAAAAACATCCAGTATATATTAACCTAGATGTCAATAGGAAACTGATGTCACATTTAAATGGGTAAACTGTGGAGAGCTTAAGGAAGAGACTATGGACAGGGGAAGTTAGGGGTCATTGGAAAACAAAAAGCCGTGGTGAAGAATACTGGTAGTAGAAACACTGAAAAAAACATACCCACCCTAGAAATGAAGGGGAAGAGGAATCTAGTGCTTACCAGAAAGAGCTATGGTTGTGTCTCTACACATATAGGATTTCTTTCCTTTCTTTTTTTTTGATACAGAGATATTTATTTATTTATTTATTTATTTATTTATTTATTTAATATGAAATTTATTGTCAAATTGGTTTACATATAACACTCAGTGCTCATCCCAACAGGTGCCCTCCTCAACCCACCCATCCTTCCCTCCCACCCCCCATCAAACCTCAGTAGGATTTCAAACAAAATCAGCTGTTACCTTCTTCAGAGGAACACAGCCATCGACAGCCCAAAAGAATGGGAGTCAGATGAATAAATACCATAAATTAATTTTCTTACTGTCCTCCAATTTTCTGCCAGGGTCATTAACTGACTGAAACAAACTGGAACCCAGAGTTCAAAGGAGGCTGCTAATGTTTCTTATAAGGGCAAAATGAGTAAGAGAAGATTAGATCTGCAACAACAAAGATGATCTACCAGTTGAAGGTCAAGCAGTGAAAAAGAAGAGAAAGACAAGGAGAAAAGAACAAGGTCAAGCTACAAATTTTAGGAAATTCTTCATCCATCTACCACCATATTTAACTATGATGATCTTCAGAGAGTAATACCTTCCTCAACTTTGAGAAAGTTCATCTTTTGGACAACTCTAACTTGAAGCCACAGAGAAACAGAGATTTCATGCATTGTAGTTCCAACCTTAACCAACTTGAAAATAGAATAATCCAGTACAGATATGTTGAATTTTAAATGCTCTCTAGACATCTAGATTAAGAGTACTTCACATCTGAAGTTCAAGGAAAGGTCCTTCTGGACACTTTGGAATTATCAGCATATAGATATTAAAACCATGAGAATACTGAATTTACCAAAATAGTCATTACACATAGGGTAAAGAGGAGGTACCAATACAATCTGAGACATTCTGAAGTCAAGATTTAGAATAGAGAAGAACCAGGACAGGACATTGAAAGCAGCCAATTATTTAGGACAAAAATCAGGATAGCATGGTGTCATAGAAACAAAGTGAAGAAAGCATTTAATTTGGGAATAATTGACCATCTGTATCAAAATAAGATGGAAGACAAAGATTTAGTAATTGGCCTTAATAATGCACAACTAACCTTCATAAAAAATTTGGTGGAGGGGCCCCTGGGTGGTTCAGTTGGTTAAGTGTCCAATTCTTGAGTTTGATCCAGGTCATGATCCCAGGATGGTGGGACTGAGCCCTACATCAAGCTCTGTGCTGAGTGTGGAGCCTGCTTAAGATTTTCCTTCTCTCTCTCTCTCTCCCTCTCTCCTTCTCTCTCTGCCCCTCTCTGCCCCACTCACACTATCTCACTCTTGAAAATTAAAAAAAAAAATGTTGGAATAGTGGGGCCAGATTCTGATTCTGATTGAAATAAGTTCAATAGAAATTTGGAAAGGTATGTAGGATTCAATGACTACAAATTTTTAAGTAATTTTCTTGCAAATTGAGAAGAGGAATTTCAAGGTAGTTAAATGACACGTGAGATCACTTTTGTAATGGGGAAAATTACAATGTGTATAATACCGAAAATGATCCAATAGGTAAAAATGATGCAGGAGACATTGTGCAGTGAAATTCTTGAGTAAGAAAAAAATGGGTATTTACAGTGCAACTCTTGATCTCAGGGTTGTGAGTTCAAGCCCCACTTTGGGTATAGAGATTACTTAAAAATAAAATATTTAAAAAAACCAAACTTATTCTTGATATGCTCTCATTGTTGAAGATGCCAAGACATGTCAGTGATCCAAGGGGAAGAATATCATTTAGCATCAGGTTTCAGGCTGACGGAAGACAGAGCCTCAGGCAACAAATTTGAAAGAATGTGAATACATACAGTACCATGGGGCCACACTTGTAATCCCTGCTGGCCTTCAGACCAATAGATCTGGAGTTGTCCCTTGGGCGAAGTTGCAAGCTCCTTTCTGGGAGGTATTGTTGAGCTCTAGTGACGTCAAGAAAGTGAGCAAGGATGGTGTCTCCTTGCTTATATCCCCTGGGAGCACCTATTTAACCTCTAGATGTTTGACAAACCTGAAGCTTGTCCCTTAGGCTGAAGCTCTGGGACAAGTTAATAGGCTTTCTTCTCAGGAAGACTGAAAGTGTGCTTCATTCGGCTGTCTGCAGTGCCCTGGGGGAGGTGGGGGTGGCCTGCCAAGAACTTCCATTCAGTTGTTACAGTCTTGTGGAGCTTTGGAACACTAGCTCTCTTGGCCACATGGGCCACACAATCAAGGGGTGTACTCTTTGTGAACTACACACACTCATCAGCCTTAGCAAACCAGCTGGAGAGTGTAGTGGGTGGGGTGTTCTCACTGGCTTGAGAAAGTCAGCAGGAAAATCCCTTGACTGCACATGCCTGCCAGCTTCAGTAATTCAGTAGTAGAGTGCATTATCTGTCCAGGCTTACTGACTTAAGGGCACGGGAAAATGCTGCTACCACTCAAGCTCATCAGCCCCAGCTAAGGAGTTGGGGAGAGGGCCTGTGCACTGCCTGTGCTTGCCAGCTTTTGCAAGAGAACAAGAGAATGCTGTGACTATTTGCACTTGCCAACAGTCTTGGACCACCCCATTTCCTTGTTTGACTGGTGCAGAATAATCATAATGCCTTGACTTATTAATCCTGTGGAATCATTCTAAAGATTGTCTAAGTCTAAGGCACAACAAAATCAATGTTAGAAGATTATAAAATAAACTTCGTACTGCTTTCTGAATTTTCTCATATGTAACTGAGCTAACACTACTTGTAGGGCTATAGTAAAGCTTTAGGAAATAAGGAAATGACACCCTTAGGCAACTTCTTACAAATAGGAAACAATGAGCGTCTTTTATTATAATTTTTTGCTCAAAAAATGCATTAAACTGAAGAATTAAACTGTCCTCACATTTTAAAAGAGAATGTATACAATTATATTTATAAACATCAGTGATTTTTGGTGAATAACAAAATGTAATATGTACCTTTTCTTCCCCCAGAACGGGTGTAACTAAATTATTGCTATACTTTGAAATACATAATACCTAGACTTGATAAAATATGGTAATGCCATCACTACCTATCCAGATGGACAAAATGAAAATCTTTTTGGATATCAAAATGGATATCTTGGGGATATCCTCAACTTCTCCATCTTATTTATTTTAGTTAGCTGGTTCTACACTATCTTTCCAGATTTATCTTCCTCACCTAGCCTACTTATCCTTGTCCCCTTATTCCCTATATCCTTTTAGTAGCCATGGTATATAGAATTTTGTTCTCTCTATACCTTAGCATGAGATTTTCCTATAATCTGGACTGCACACGTTCCCCCATTCTATTTGCTGAACTCTGTAGATACATATATCAAATGATCAAATGTTCCTCGTTTACCCATATCCCAACTTTTGTTAAGCTAACTTTTATTGGATATGTACCATATATCAATCACATTGGTAATGCTTATTTTTCAACACTACCATGCAGAACTCTCTTCATTTACTGGATATGAAACCTGGGAAATGGAGACTTAAAATTTAAATCACTTGTCCAAAATCACACAATGGCAGAGGCGGGTTTCTAAAAACTGCACTATCAACAAGGAAATTACAGTTGACCGTGAACAACATTGGTGTTAGAGGGTCCAACCACCTGTGTAGCTGAAAATCTATGTATAACTTTTCATTTAACTTTTCATTTAACTACTATTTGCCTACTGTTGACCAGAAATCTTATTGATAACAAACAGTACATTAACATAAATTTCGTATGTTATATGTATTATATACTATATGCTTACAATAAAGTAAGATAGAAAAAAGAAAATGTTATTCAGAAAATATTCAGACAGAGAAAACACATTTACAGTACTGTACTAAAAAAATCTGCATATAAATAAACCTGCACTTCACACCTATGTTGTTCAAGGGTCAACTGTATATAACTACAGTCTGTTTCTTCCTTCTGCTGTAGTTTTTATTTAACACATTGTGATCTGCTGAATACTCTGTCTTTGTCACTAGATTATAAGCACTTTGAAAGCAGGCATAGGCTCTTACTTATTTTTGTACATGTGGAAACTTACTCAGCACTTGACATAGAATAAATGCTTGTAAATGTTTTGAATTGTTGTTTGGAAATTTATCATGTCTTTCTTTGATTGGGTATTATGGTAGTGAAAAACATGTATTTTTATTTTTAGGATCTAAGCTTATCCTTTAATTATGCTATACATTTGTTGCATGTGCTCCAAGAAGTTTAGTTACTCATTATCCCTAAACCTCAGTTTTAAAAATCTATCAAATGTGGATGATGATGATGATGATGATGATGATTTTAAGTTTCTGGCACAGTACATTGTTGAAATAACAGCATATAAATGAAATAAAATCCCACTTAAGCTAAGGAGATACTCTGAGCAGGGCTGATCAATAATTAAAATAAATAAACTGGACCTGTCAAAAGTAAGCTTCTTACACATGTCAAATTAAGTCAACAACTAAAACGAAGTTAGTTCTATCAAATACTATATTCTGCTTTTAAGATTAAAATAATTCTAATAGGTGTTACTAAAATGTTCTCTTTTGGTACAAAGTTTGTGTAAATAGTTTACTTTCCACATTTGCCTTAATTTAATATGCATATAAACTCACCCACAGCAGCTGACACTAAGCAATCTGGTTATTTAAGGAGAAAAGAGCCTCTGTTTCTAACACTGTCAATTCAAAATAGAAGTAGCACTGAATGTAACAAACCCCTATTTAGCTAGAAGGTCTGTCTCATTACCATTTTTTTTTCATATTTCTTAGAATCCGTTAGGGCGAAATAGGAGCTTCTAGGAACCTTAGGGAGTGGGAGTGTATGAAAACAGGGGTCATAGGTCATAGGAGTAAGAATTAGTAGTCACCGCAAACTAATCAGAAAAAAATGGCAGGAATTCAGGTTTCTGTGGCACAAATCCAGGGAAATTTGAAAAGCACACATTTCAAAAATCACTTAATCTCTCTACGCTCCAACTTTTCATCTCTAAAATGAGGAAGGTCTTACTTTCATAAGTATGTTGTGAGCCACTAGTTGAAAGGCATATTGAAATATAAAGAAATGAAAAGCATTTAAAAATTGCTATCTAAAACAAACAATGGGTTTGGGAAAAATATAAAAAATTTTGCAGTTGGCAATTTCAAGAACCACTGTTTTCAGAATTAAATATATTAACACTAGGGAGAACAGTGACACCAAAATCAACTTAGTATTTGCAGTATTTTATATATTTTGTGTGACATATGTGTGAGAAAAAAAATTTCTGACTTATTCACTATAAAACTCAGTTTTTAAATACTGAGATTAAATATCAGTATTAAGGGGCGTCTGGGTGGCTCAGTCGGTCAAATGTCTGACTTCGGGTCAGGTAATGATCTCATGGTTTGTCAGTTCGAGCCCTGCATTGAGTTCTGCATTGGGCACTGTTAGTGCAGAGCCTGTCTGGGAATCTCTCTCTCTCCCACTTTCTCTGTCCTTCCCCTGTTTATGCACGTGTGCGTGTGTGCACACACACACTCTCTCTCTCTCCCTCAAAATAAATTTTCATAAATTAATAAATATCAGGATTAACTTATATTTCCTTAAATGAGATTTTATAAAATATATTGCTCTAATAAATGGAAAAATTACAAAGAGCCATTAATTAAGGAACAGTAATTTCATGAAAATATGGCCTTTATATCTAAAAATTTTCACTTTTCATTTTAGGATACATAGATAACAAATCTTATCTCTTAAATGTTTAAATCAGTCATTTTTGTTATTACATGTCAATTATAATATATTTTGTTTTTAATTTTCTCTAAAGCAGAATATAGATTATATATTAATTCAAATATATAAACGTAAGGCTTTTGGTCAAAATGTTAGATCCCTTCTGATTCTTTAGTTGTTTCTTTGTGGTTTTGGTATTAGACATTACTAATTTACCTATCTGAATGGTTATGCATTTGTCTACATATTGATGACCACTTCCTTGGTAACTTAAGTATTTATCATTACATGGTACTATGTTTTTGAAACATATTTCTTAGTACGATTTGAATGTGGTGCTATAGAAATGGAATAAAATTATAAACCACATGACAGATAGAGTCCAATGTGACACAGATATCTATTGCTAAGATGTCCTATGTCCTCTCGCCTACTGGAGTCACCTTGAACTTTAAGATTGAAATAAAACCAATCATTTCTCACAGTGTAAAACCCAGTGTACATATTATCCTTGAAGATCCCTGGATATCTTAAATTTCTCTTGCTCATCTCTGGCTTCATTTTCTTGCCCCTTTGATCCTGAATCTCTCCTTTGTGTCTCATCTTTTGTATAAGCCATCCTTCCACACACTGAAGTCTAAACTGTCTTCTTTCTGGACAATTTTGGTAGCTCAAAATTGATACTTCATTACACAGGGTAATTCAGTTCTCTTTAAGGGCTTCCAGAGAGTGCCCTAAAGATTCTTTCTATTGTGTTCATGATAGTCTATCAAGTTATTTTCTTTAACAAAAGGACACACAACTGAGAGAGATTACGCTGAGATCTTGGCAAGCAACCACGTCTGTGTCAGCTATGACTTTAAATAGCATTTTATCTTAGATACATATATATATTATATTTTCTTGATTCTCTGACACCTTTGATGGTAGAAAGCAACACAGAATTAATGGGAGCTTGAATTGGGCACAAAAAAAGCACTCCAATATCAGAATTATTTTTCTATTTTTATTTTTCAGGTATAAAATATAGTGATTTTTTTGCATTGATTATAAGACATACTTGGATTACATGTGTTTTGTGCATATCATTTTAGAGTATGTTTATCGTACAAATTACTCACTTATATGAGTTCTTATTTTAATATAATCATTCTGTACAGTAGATGTCATCTCTACTTTACAAATGGAGATACTAAAACTCAAGGTATATGTGAGTTGCCCATGTTCTCTCAAACCTCACCTGAGGTAGAATTTGGCATGGATATTCTCACTCCACTTCCAGCAATCTTTCTACTACATAATTAGAGTAATTTAGAAAATGTTGGGTACATAGAAGCTAAATGAAAACATTTTTATTAGCTAAGAACAAAATGATAAGAACATGTATAGAGTAGTTGGAAAATGTGATGTCACGTTGATGTGGCATAGAAACTTGACAATGTGTGATTTCTGGTAATTATTAAGGAAGTGCTTCAATGAGAATGAAAGGCAGATAATGCCTATGAGAGGGAAAAGCTAAGGTGAACATCATGAGAAGGCCATCCTATCTAAAAGATAAAACACATGCTACATTCTGTCAGATTCTCTAATTAAAATTGTGTATTTATATATAAGCAGGCCATATATCATCATTTCACAGGGGAGCTTCACAGGGAAGCTCTCCTATATAATCTAATCATTATGGGAATGGTGTATCATTATGAAATTGGTCAGATTTTATTCTTGTTTCATATGGCATCACTCAAGGATTTAATAAGAAGAAACAAAGTAATAGAATGTACTTTAGGCATCTGGGGAAAAATGCACCAGTATAAAAAACCACAAGCTATACTGGGTGAGTTTCCTTATGGCACTGATGTTGAAAGAGACTCTACCTCTATCTAAAACTTTCTTTGATGTGGCTATAGTTTGAATATATGTTAGGATATGTAAAAAGGAAAAGCAATCGCTTAAAAGCCATCCTCTCATGGTGATCTCTAAAGTTTTTCCAGTTGTGTACTAGCTTCTACAACAATTTTTTTACCAAATTCACTCAGGACACTACAAAAATTTAGAAAACATTCATGTGGTTTTTCAAAACCTAGCCACTTATACAGAGAATAGTTTAAAATTACCTTGTAACTTATTTTCCATCTAAAATTATTTTAATTATGTGACTCTATGTTCTTCTCTTGAATTCAGCCACTTTGGCAGTACAATACCAAATGGTGACTAAGGGGGCAGATCCATCATAATGAGCAGCAGAATAAAGAAAAGAGGTATTCCAAAGGCTATTCAGAGTTCCTATATTTCATAAAAGTCCAAAGAGACTACCTAGAGACAAATAGTATTGCCATATGTTATTAATGATTATAAAATGTTAAATTTTGTCTTGGGACACAGTCCCTCTCCCACAAGTTGAAAGTTTAGCAGATTCTAACTTTTAAGTCATAATAACCATAAACTTTTTTTAAAACTTATCTTTCATAAATCATCATTAAATTCTTTTTTATTTTAAGTATACTCTTTGAAGATAAAAGTCTATGACAAATAACATAAAACAAGTTTTTAATGTGTACAAGTCAGTTTTTCACCCCAGGGATATTGAACAAAAAGGGGAGAAATAAGACCATAGTATTCAAAATTTTCAATATCAACTAAGAAATTAAGGACTGATTATTTTACTGAGTGTTAACTTTTAAGTAGATAATAAGCACTTCCAAGAATTTTATAAAATTAATGTATTTAGTGATTTTTTAAAAATTCACTTAGTATTTGAGGGTAGATCTTTTCTATACAAGTTATGCTGCCTTTTCACCCGAGATTGGTGTGTTATTAGACACGATACTGGTTTATAATGAGTGAACTATCCACCATAGCTGAAGACTGTCAGCCAATAATCTCAGCAGCTGGGAGAATGAGTAAGTCCATCCTGAGGAATTATCTGGACTCTGCCTCATGTCATCCACAATCCATTACATCCACTATAATGAGAAAGGATAAGGTTTAGAAAGGGCTTTTAAAAACTAGGTCTTGAAGATAAAAATTATACCATTGAATAATGACAAACAGATACTCCAGAGAAAGGTAAGTCACAGTGGCATGAAGGGTAGTAACGTATTTAAGGAAGTACAAGTATAAATATATGTAACATTTATTATTTATAATAATAATATGATGATGACAGAAGTAAAGTGCATTTAGCAAATGCTAACCATGTGTCAGAGGCCATGTAATTATTTTACATAAATAGTAGAGCCAAATATTATTTGTGGTAACCTGAACAAATAACTACAAATGCACAAATGTCAAAATCTTTCCTTCTTCTAGCCAGATTTTGAAAGGGGAAGAGTCTTACTTTATCTATATATATCCCCAGTCTCTCCTTTGCTGTAAAAATTCTCACTAATGTATAAAGAGTAAATAATGATAAGCTTTTTGAAATGGAGAAGATATTAGCGTTTGCTAGCAAAAAAAAAAAGTATAATCAATGGGAAGGTGGGTTGTGGTTATCAAATGTCATTAGAAAGAATTCTTGTGGTGATAACTGTTTAGTATCTTGACTGTAGTGCTGGATAGAAAAAGGCTATACACATGATAAAACTGTATGAAACTAAATAAACATGCAAATATGAGCAAATACACAAAAACAAACACACATACATATGAGTCCAAGTAAAACTGAGGAAATCTAAATAAGATGGATGGGTTGTATCAATGACAATATCCTGTTTTTTTAAACATTTTTTTGAATGTTTACTTTTTATGGAGAGAGAGAGAGAGAGACAGAACGTGAGCAAGGGAGGACCAGAGAGAAAGGGAGACACAGAATTTGAAGTAGGCTCCAGGTTCTGAGATGTCAGCACAGAGCCCGACACATGGCTTGAACTCACAAACTATGAGATCATGACCTGAGCCAAAGTTGGACGCTTAACCGACTGACCCACCCAGACACTCCCAATATCCTGGTTTTAATATTGTACTATAGTTTTTCAAAGTGTTACCATCAGGGGAAACTGGATAAAGGGTACATGGAATCTCTTTTTTGTTATTTCTTAAAACCTTATGTGAATTTACAATTAGCTCCATAAAACATGCCATTTAGAATTTTAAAAAATAATATAACTAAGCATTTTTAAGGATTAAGTTCCATTTGAGTTCATAGTATTGCCTGCTGCAATAATTTAAGGGTAAACTGAAACAGATGTTGTTGGAAGTATTAAAGTATTAGGTAGAAGGCTTCCCTATAATTTGCTTATTTCTCCCAGATACTGAACACAATAGGCTGATAACCCTTCTTCCACCAGCAATTCTACAAGCAGTTAAAAGTGTCTTTGAGAAAATGTGATGACTCTGACCAGAGTGCAGAACTTAGTGAACAATATATAAAGGTTATCTGAAGAGCAGAGAACACCTTTAAGATTAAAAGAAACAATGGACCGTTTATATTGAACACTTATGTCTCATGCATTGTGCTAATGGTATGTTCTTTAACTCCTTAATATTCAAAACAATACTTCAATTTAGTTCTTATTATTGCCATTTTATAGGGAGATTAAATAAATTTCTAAGGTCATAGAGCTAATGAGAGGCAGGACTGGGATTCATATTCAGATCGTTTTCTAAGCTCCAGGTCATTACTTCTATGGTATATATCAGGAGCAAAGTATCGCTTAGTATAAGTTCAGAATCTGGGGTATGGGATAAAAGATGAAGGACTGTGTCTTAACTGTATATTTTGTGAGTCCAGGTAGCAATACAGAAGACTTAGGTAAAAACCACTCAGAGTAAAGGATGTGAACAGTAATTCAAGGGCCATCCACTAGTGCATTTTAACACTCTTCAAGGGATAACATTATGGCTAAATCTCTAGGATAGGATGAAACACAGCTATTTTTGAACGCTATATTTTTCTTTTTGCAGGTTTTCTCTGTTGGAAATAAAATAAATATATCTTTTATCCCATGTAAATTACAGCTTATGTTTATAATTTGAGAGCACTGTGAATGCCTACTGAAACTATCCTTGAAAAGGTCTTTGGTGACTGTTTTCTCCCCAAAGGAATAGTTGGTACTACCGCAGGTAATCTAATGAGGAAACTAGGATTGCAGATGCAATATGAGAAACATGTCAGTACAGATACAAACCAGGCATAAAAATAATTACTTTTTTCCGTTCTTTCTGTTCACACCTCTACTAACTCTTTCATTTCTTTCCTCTCTCCTTTCCCTGTTCTGTTTTTTAAATACCTTTTAATTATCATTCTCTTCCATAATTTGCTTCATCTTTCTTCATCTCTCTCTCTTTGGGTCTGTCATTTCATTTCCTATTACATAACAGTACTGTCTGCTCTTAAACATAAATGCAGTCCCTTAATGCTTATCACTGTATTTTCGGTGTAAAATATGAACTAAGCCCATCACCACATCCCTCCCTCTCCTCTCAAAAACCATTTCCCTGTGTCTAGACACTCACGTACAGCTTAGACTTGAATGTATTCTTACATACTACATTTTTATGTAATAATCATGGAAATTACCATGATAATCTCTTTCTGAACTTTTAAAATGCATTTCTCATAAAATACATCTTTAAGTTTACCCTTAAGTATATCTCATTTCTTTGCCACAATTCATACTGCACATTCTAGTTGATTTTACAGTGTGGGATATTTTTGGTTTACAAACTCAGAATTTTCTTCCTCTCAGCCATTCTCAGTAATTAATTGTCTATTCTCTCATGTGGGGCTATCCAAGTTTAGCCCAATGGAGGTCTTTGCTGGACACCATCCAAGGGGCACAAGTCGGCATCCTGCTGTGATGATTACATATGTTCTCATTTTTGATTAAAGGGGAAAGAAACAACAACCCAAAGTTAGCCATAAGTCCCAGGATGCCCACTTACCTTGATGGGGTAAGCTAACTAGCCAAGTGGTCTGGAAATATCAGGCTAAAAAACTTTATCTCCCTGGATATACATTTGGACAATTTAGCTAAAGAAAAGTTATAATATGGAATCATTTTTTATCCATATAAGTATGAGATAAAAGCCACTTTTTTGTCCTAATTAAATTTAATGTGTTTCGTTCTTGGTTATTCTGGATGTACTTAAGCTACTGCATCAGTTTATATTCCTATCTCTTTTACATATTTGAGGAATCTGGATAGAAATCTTTCTAAAGTACTTCAAAGCCCAAATTTATTCAAAATCTACTCTTCAGAATAATCAGAAAAACATATTAAAAGTGTATTTAAAAGGAGAGATGTGATTGAAGATTGCGATGAAACCTAGTTTATAATTATTTATTTAAAGGTCATTTTCATCTGATTTCCCCAGTGGCTAACAGAAAACAGAGCCCTTCAAATCCCAGCAATAATTAAAAAGAAGGACAAAGTGCACTAAAGTTCTTGATATTGGGCACTGTGGGGAAGAATTTTGCCCTCAGAGACACATTTTCTTCTATACATAAATTCATAAGAAGATCTTTCAATTCATTTAAGTTCATTCCAATTGCCATTTTAAATAGTCTCTAAGCTATATTTAACAGTTTAGAAATCTATTTCTCTTGAATTTGCCCATTGTGACAATTATTAATCATTTTTATTTCACAGTTTCAAAGCTCCAGAGATATTGAGTATATGATGTGAACTCATTCAGTATATCTTTCTGATGCAATGGATGCCTCATAACCACAAATAAACAACCAATATTCTGAAAGTAATTTAAGTAGAATCCATCTACTTTTCTAAGGCAAACAAAGTAATGAACACCAAAATACTGGGCAGAGGCCAAAAGGAATTAATAAATTGACAATGATGTGGGTAAAAGAAGCTAGAATTTTTCTAAACTCATAAAAGATCAAAGAACAATTACCACAGAGCTGCATACCTAAAGGCACATTATTACTTTGGGTAGAATCTTGGAACTTTAGGGTTACAAGGAAACTTACAGCAAGGATTTTCAATGTTTTCAAGAGTCAAGACTCTTTTACACATCTGATGCTCTGTTATGAGCCCTCTCTTTAGAAAAATGTACACCTGAAGTGTACTTAACATTTTGCCTAACCACAGGTAGTTTAAAGAAAATCTGAAGATCTCTTAGGGATCATATATTTCAGGTTGAAAACCCTGTCTTAGATGTAGGCAGGCCATATATTTTATAAATGCATTTATCAGCTTTAATGCATACATAAATGATGATCTGATCTTTCTTGAATACCTCTAGGGTCAGCAAAGTCATTACTGTACAACATGTTTGATTTTTTGGATATATGTAATTGCTTAAAAATAAGTTCTTCCTTCTATTTAACTGAAGTCTGATTCTTTTACAGGTCTATTCACTGCTACTTATTCATCCCTTTTAATGTGATAGCCTTAAAACATAACATATAGTTATAATAGCCTTCTTAGGCTTCCTTTTATTCAGGCCAAATATCTCCCAAACCTTCAATCATTCTCATAAAGTCTCATTTTGCAAGTCCTTAAATATTGTGAATGCTCTCTTCTGGGTATTCCAGTTTGAAAATGTTCTCCTTAAAATGTAGCAACCAAAGAGAAATGCACATGTAATGTGATATAAATAAAAGTTATTTTGCCTTACTTACTATGTGGAATCAAAACCTAATCATGGGAAATTGGTCACTTTTCCCTCCCAAGCCCCAGTTCTTAAGAACAGATGACACTGGGAAGGATCAAATACAACAAATAAAATTGGGATCTCACCTATGCAATTATCTAAGAACTTTGAGGCATAACAAGATAATACTATTAGTCTCCTAATATCTCCTTAACATTTTATCAATGAAATCTCAGGAAGGTTGAGGGCAAGAATATAATTTTAGCTGTGAAAAATGAAAAAAAAATAAATTACATTGTACCCTGAATGGGTAAAAATTGTATTAATTTAAGGGAGTATTCAGTATGAAATGTTGAAAAGAAAGTAAAGAATTTTCCAGTTTTATCAGACATTGGATCTGGGTTGCAGGAATGTACAAGAATGTCCTAGATGAAATATCTCAAAATGTTATCCTTTTCTTTTCCTGATTTGGTGGTCACCAAGATACTTTCTAATTATTCATTTGATTTCTCAAAGGCCCTATTACTGCAAGGGAGATGTCCTGGGTAGAAAATGTAAGCATTCCAGTCACCCCTTTACCGCCACCATTTTTATTTAATTCAGTAACCATAATGACTCATACTTAGTTTGAGTCCATTAAAAAAGTGATGAATTTTACCCCTTTTATTAGGTCATGGCTTTTTCGTATTGCATTTTTCAGTTGAATCTTGGACATAAGGATGGAATATTACTATCAATTTGTTACATGTTTTTTTGGAACTGATAACACCAATCAAGTTATTTGAATATAAGCTTAGTAGTGCATGTGCTAGTAGTTGCAGTACACACACACACACACAAAATGATAGTGCTGGTAGATAAGGTTGAAATCTCTTCTGTTATCTAATATTATTGAGAAACTCTCCCAGCTTTCATCACTCAAAAATGTAATCCTTATCCTTGTTAAAGCCACTTAAAAGTATAAAGAAGACAAGACTGAATAAGACCAATAGAGATACTGGTACAATTTGATAAAGGGCTATTTGGAACCACTGGCTCTGGTATTAGTTTATAGAGGCTGCTATGACAAATTACTACACACTTGGTGGCTAAAAATAACAGAAATTTGTTCCCCTGCAATTCTTTATCTTCTCCAACTTGTGGGCTAGGTGTGTATGTTAATCTCCATGACAAAGAACCCTAGCTTCAGCAGGACATTCATATCACCAAGCTCAGAGGAAACAAGAACTTACATTGGCTTTGTTTTGTCCTCATTGTCTTTACCTTGTGCTTTTGGGTTCCAATTAATTTTTGCTCTCTGCATTTTGCATCCATTTTTTTTTATCTGACAGCCTGCCGCATATTTCCAGCTCTACCAGCATCAGATGCAAAGACAACAGGCTCTCAGATACTGTTTAACCAGTTCCCACAAATGCATAAGGTAGAGTCCAGAGGGACCTGGAGGTGTCAGCCATGGATAATTATCAAGGAACTTCTACATTCATCCAGGTGGATTTCAGAATTTCGATGGAACAATGACGTTTTATGACTCCCATTTTCCCCCTTTGTTAACAGAAGTGTCAGAAGCACTTATCTCATGCCTGTCTCACCATTGTATGTAGGGTGTGTGAGGAGCAGATGACTTGTCTCTTTACTTTCACAGGTCTACAAATTGAGAACTGTGCAGGAATAGCTGAACTATGTCCAAAAGGTTTATCCATTCTTGAACCTAATTTTCATGATGAGATTTTGGACTCTGAGATGATACTCTAATGGGATAAGACTTTTGTAAAAGTGAAGAGGGGATTAGTATATTTTTCATATGGGGGATGTGAATAATTTGAGAACAATAGGCAACATCCAAGATATTCCCCAGTGATCCTCACCTCCTTATATTTTTGTCCTTGCGCCCTTAAGAATCCCCTACATCTTGAATGTGGGCTGGATTATATGACTTCCTTCTAACAAGAAGAATGTGATGAAGATGGTAGGGTGTCACTCCCAAGTTTAGGATACAAAAGGACTGGAGTTTCCATTTCTGCTCTTTCCTTCATTCTGGGGGAGCAAGCTGTCCTACTATGGGTAACCCTATGGAGAGATGCAGAGATGCATATCACAATGAACTGATGTCTCTGGCAAAACTGAACCCTGTCAAAGCTATGTATGTGAGCTTGTAAGGAGTGCTTTCTCTAGTTATGTGTTCATATGAGACCACAACACTGGCCAGAATTGTAAAGATTTTTCATGAGACAACTTGAGGCAGAGGCATCAAGCTAAGCCATGACCAGGTTCCTAACTCACAGAAATTATGCAATAATAAATATTTGTTTCTTTAAGGCCCTAAATTTTGAGATAATATGTAAAAAAAACAATAGGTCACTTATACATTGATATCATGGAATAATGAGGTTAAGGATTATTAGTTAAATTTGGAATGCTTCTACAAATGGAAAATCATAACTATTATATGCTGCCTTTATTTCTTCCACATTTTTATGTAAGAAATTCTGTTCTCAAATATTGAGATGTCATAATTTTATGCTCGTGTACCAACAATAAATTCCAATTACTTATTAACGTGTGTAGTTTACTTTCCTATAGCTAATATAACTTAATTTTTTAAACTGTATTAAAATGTATTTAAAATCAATTATACATATCCAGTGATTATCCCTTGATACAGAAAATTTTTAAAAAGGAATATGTTTACCCTTATTTTGGTTACTCTTTCTTTTTGTTTTTTTGTTTATTTATTTTTGAGAGAGAGAGAGATAGAGCATGAGTGGGGGAGGAGCACAGAGAGAGAGGAAGACACAGAATCTGAAGCAGGGCCTGACCCAACAAACTGGGAGATCATGATCTGAGCCAAAGTCCGACACTCAACCGACTGAGCCGCCCAAGCTCTCCTGGTTATTCTTATTAAATGTATCTTACATCCTCAGTATGACTTCCTATATTTTAAATTATTGATGATCTTGATCTGTTTATTAATCTATTATACACTTATATCTTAGGTTAATATCAGTCTTGACAGGCTATAGTTTCTTCCATTTAAAAAATTCTAGAAAGTTTTTAGCAATCTCTATAAATAATCACCTTGATTATTTGGGAAGTCAGTGTCTTCTACTGGCATTTTCTATTTCCTGTGACAGGGAACATAGAAGGACATAGGAGCTATGTAGTTTAACTTTCTCTTTTTTATTCTCTCACTTCTCTAGTAACATTAAACTTTCTCCCCCTCTACATAGTGATTTTCTTCTATTTTCTAAGCATAAATGAAATAACTCTATTCTGTTGTCACAATATTTTATCACAAACCTCCATTTACTTGGTATTTTAGAGTTTGGTTTTATTTTTTGGTTGGCTGGTTAGTTGACTGGTTTGTTTCCACACTATATCTAAAACGCTTCGTGCAATGTTTTCCTTTGCTTTTGTTCTTTATACTTCTTTTATTTTCATAATGATCTTTTTTAAGAGCTACTAAGATAATTAAACCTGTGTTTAAGTTGGCTTCTGAATTACTACCCTTTGTTTTTTAAAAAAAGATAATTTTTGTTTATATTAATACATATTTATTTGTGAGGGTTACTAATCTCTATGTATTGTTCTTTTTAAGTTGTAACATTAACTATATTTTTTATGTTCTAATAAAATATTAAAAAAACTCATAGGATATCCTCATTTCATTCTATTACATTTTTTGAATAAAGGCTATACCACCAGTGCTCTAACTTAAATTCTTTTAAATATGCAAGCATCTATTACTGACACATAGACAATACACACACATAAACACACAACTAAGTATTATTGATAAAATAACCTCCATAACATTTCTTGTATTATTTTTTTTCTCAGACTATTCTACATTGTGGAGAGGTTTTAAGCAACCCATCAATCTAAATACACCTAGAGTTAACTCAAATCCCATATTGTTTCTCCTTTTTTATTCCCAGTGTGTTTTATTCAAAATGCATCTTTTCTCTCTGTGGAATTTATGTGTGCTCTCTGCATTTATATTTCTATTACTTAGCATACTTATCTCTATAATCCCTGCTTGCACCCAGCTCCCCATAACCTCCTTAAGTATTGCACTCTAACAATGCTCTCTGAGGAAAGTCATCTATCTAATCTACATTCCTACAGCTGTAGGTTCAGACCATTCTGCTGTTTACCATTACTTTGACAATAAAATGTTCTTCATTGTTCCTCATAAATTATGTGTATGCACTGCTTATATTTTGAATAGTATATATTTTTTATCATATTTCTCTTTAGCACTTACAGGATCCATTTCCTACTCTGAACTTTTCCAGTATTGATGATAACTTGACAAATATTGCCAGGGTCAATTTTAGTCCTTAATTATAATGCTCAAAAATTGCCAGGTGATGATATGAATTATGTGCTTAAAGCATACATGAATATAATAATTAGATCAATAACTCAGTTGAAAATGAGAAGTCGACTCCAAATACAATGAAGGTAAATTGAAATTAAAACTAATAAAATGCCATAAATCATCACGTGACCCGCTAAGTAGTAGCTGCTCACTCAGTAGTGTACTGTTTTTAAGCGTCCTGATTAAATGCTGTTCTACCTGATCTTATTTATTTAATTTATTTTCCACCTGATCTTATCTAATATTTTCATTAACAATTTGGAAAAGAGAATAACAACTTAATTAGACTTCTAATTAAAGGAAAGGAAATGGAGAAACTGTGTGGCAAACTGCTGAGGACAGAAACAATATAAATAAAGAGAGGTTACCAAACTGGCAGGTAATGAAATGATGGCTAATAAAAAATAAGTGCAAGTTCATAGATAAGAAAATCAGGTATTAAAAATAAATTTTGTAATGTTTATTTTTGAAGGAGACAGAGTGTGAGTGGGGGAGGGGCAGAGAGAGAGGAAGACACAGAATCTGAAGCAGCTCCAGGCTCTAAACTGTCAGCACAGAGCCTAACGCGGGGCTCAAACTCACCGTCAGTGAGATGACCTGAGCCGAAGTCGGATGCTCAACCGACTGAGCCACCCAGGTGCCCTGAAAATTAGGTAATTTTTAAAGAATTTATTTATTTATTAAACTTTGGGGAGCAATGTTCTGTGCTAGGTACTGGAATAAGGGGAACATGGGACACCTGGGTAGCCCAGTTGGTTAAGCGTCCAACTATTGATTTCAGCTCAGGTCATGATCTCAGGTTCATGAGATGGAGTCCCATGTTGGGCTCTGTACTGATAGCACAGAGGCTGCTTGGGATTCTCTCTCTCTCCCTCTCTCTCTGCCCCTCCGTGCACTCATTCTCTCTCAATAAATAAATAAATAAGCATTAAAAAAATAGAATAAGGGGAACAGAATACAGGTCTTATCTTGAAGGACATCATGATTTAGAGACTAGTGTGTTTTAGAGCCCTTAAAACTAAAATTCCAATGCACTACTGCCACATGCTTATATATGACTCAAAGTCCACTATCCCACTTCCAATATTATTAACCAAGATCTACATTATTCACAAAGACTGACCACATTAATTGGGCCATTTCAATTTCAATCCACACATGTTTCATTGTGATCAGGAGTGGAAACAAATATCATAAAGGGTAAATATTGATAGATATTTCCCGACTTAATGCCCTACAATTCTAGTATCTTGAGAAATGTTAAATATTATAAATCTGGCAACATACTACCAGTACATTCATTAATGCCACTAAACAAGGTATCTTTGAACAAAAGTTTCTCTAGCATATTTTCTGAGGATGAAATAAAAAAGATCTTTGATAAGACTGGAGTTTGGGAAGATGGCAGAGTAGGAAGACTCTGAGCTCAGCCCATCCCATGTTTACAACTAGCTATCATCCACATCCTAGCACATAAACTGGAGAGCAATGTGAAGACTGGCAGAACAACCTCCACAACTAAATATAGAGAAGCAACATTCGAAAGGTTCTCATGGTCAGAAAAGTGGAGTGAGCTGCCCCCCAGGAGGGAGATAGCTGTGTGCATGGAGAGGGCAGAAAAACAGGCCCTCAAACCAGGGACTTACTCAGGAAGACTAATCCCCATAATGTTTGGTTTTAAAAACCCGAGGGGCTGAATTCTAAGAGTTTGTATAATAAGTGGGACTTGGAACCTGGAGCGTTGAAAGTCAGCAGACTTCAGCACTGGGCAAGCTGCAAGGCGAGTGATACTCGGGTCACTGCCCTTAAAAAAGATAGCAGTGTTTGAAGAGAAGCAACATAAAAATGGCACTTTGCTCAATGCTGGGAGGAAATAGGAGGAAGATCTGTCCATACTGATATCATAGTGTGTTGGGGGACTTCTGTGAAAATGAAGGAGGTGGCAGGTACAATTTTCCTTCCCACATTCCAGCATAAACACAGAGCCACCTGCTGGAGGCAGGGCTGTACAGACACTTGTAGCCTTGGCCAAGAGCTCAGGGCAAATTTTGCTAAAGCTGTGTGTGCACATCACTCCCAGGCTCCAAACGCAGTGCCACCAAACGCAGTGAACACCTACCACACTATGCCTGGCTGTATTCCCCCAGCCACCATCGTGTGCTGAGCCCTGTCGCACCCAGCCATCATGGTGCACTGTGCCCAGCCTCCTACCCCCAGGTGACACACTGCTTCAGGGGATCCAGCATAGGATTAGTAGCCCAGTGCAAATCTTGCTAACACCACTGCCTCACTCCCAAGTTCCCCAGTGGGCAAGCCCCCTCACACCTGTCCCACCCAGGCTCCATGAATACCACAGAGAACAAGCACAGCTCAACAGCAGGCAGAGAGTCAGTGCAAACTACTGCATTGAAAGGAAAAGTAACTCAGACACAACAGCAGGGTGTAAGCAGCACACATAGGATACCCCCTGAAGTGCCGAGGTCTGGTGAACAGGGGACACTGCACTGAAGGGCACCCCAAGACCTTTTCTTTGTAAAGTCACTACTTTCAAGAGCAGAGGACACAGACGTTCTTAACACACAGAGATAGACACATATAGGCAGACAAAATGAGGAGACAGAGAAATTGGTTGGAAATGAAAGAAGAGGACAAGGCCATGAACAGGGATCTAAGCAAAACAGATATAATTAGCATGCTTGAGACAATTTAAAGAATTTAAATTTAAATCCCATTTAAAATTGCACTAAAACAATAAGATACCTAGGAATTAAACTAACCACAGGTGAAACACTTGTACTCTGAAAAATATAAAATACTGATGAAAGAAATTAAAGATAACACAAAGAAATGGAAAGACATTGCATGCTACAAATATTGCTAAAGTGTTTATATTACCCAAAGCAATCTACACATTTAATTTCAATTCCTATCAAAATACCAACAGCACTTTTCACAGAGGTAGAGCAAAGAATCCTAAAATTCGTATGGAACTAGAAAATACCCTGAATAGCCAAAGCAATCCTGAAAAAGAAAAGCAGATGAAAGCATAATAATTCTGGACTTCAAGTTATATCACAAAGATGTAGTGATCAAAACAGTATGACTGGCACAAAAATAGACACATAGATCAATAGAACAGAAGAGAAAATCCAGAAATGAACCCATAACTATATGGTCAATTAATCTTTGACAAAGTAGGAAAGAATATCCAATGGGAAAAACACAGTTGGGAAAACTGGATGGTAACATGCAAAAGCATGAAACTGGACCACTTTCTTACACCATACACAAAAATAAATTCAAAATGGATCAAAGACCTAAATGTGAGATCTGAAACCATATAAATCCTGAAAGAGAACATAGGTAGTAACTTCTTTGATATCAGCTGCCACAACTTTTTTCTCCTATGTCTCTTGAGGCAAGGGAAACAAAAGCAAAAATAAACTGTTGGGAATTCATCAAGATACAAGGCTTCCAAACAGCAACAAAACAAAACAAAACAAAAAAGCAAACAAACAAAAAAAATCAAGATTTAAAGGCAACCTACGGAATGTGAGAAGATATTTGCAAATCCTATATCTGATAAAGAGTTAGTATCCAAAATATATAAAGGGCTTATAAACTCAACACTGAAAAACCAAATAATCCAATTTAAAACTGGGCAGAACACACGAACATATATTTCTTCAAAGAACACATGCAGATAGCCAACTGACAAATGAAAAGATGTTCATCTTCACTTAACATCAGGGAAATGTAAATAAAAACTACAATGATATATCACCTCACACCTGTCAGAATGGTTAAAATCAACAACACAAGAAACAACAGGTGTTGGTGAAGATGTGGAGAGAAAGGGGAACACTCTTGCACTATTGGTGGCAATGCAAAACTGGCACAGCCACTGTGAAGAACAGTATGGAGGTGCCTCAAAAAGTTAAAAACAGAACTATCCTATGATCCAGCAATTGCACTACTGGGTATTTACTCAAAGAGTCCAAAAACACTAATTCAAAGGGATACATGCACCCCAATATTTATAGCAGCATTATCTACAAAAGCCAAGATATGGCAGCCACCCAAATGTCCATCGATTGATAAATGGATAAAGAAGTAGTATGTATATACGATGAAATATTACTCAGCCATAAAAAAGAAATAAACCTTGCCATTTGGAACAACATGGATGGAGCTAGAGAATATAACGTGCAGTGAAATAAGTCAATCAGTGGAAGGCAAATATACATGATTTTACTTGTATGTGGAATTTAAGAAACAAAACAAATGAGCAAAGGGAAACAAGAGGGGCAAATCAAGAAAAAGACTTGATGAGAGAGAAGAAAATGATGGTTACCAGAGGGGAGGTGGGTGGGAAGATGGGTGAAGTAGGTGATGGGGGTTAAGTCGTGCACTTGTGATGAGCACTGGGTGATGTGTGGAATTGTTGAATCACTATATTATACACCTGTAACTAATATAACACTGTATATTAACTAGAATGAAAATAAAAACTTAAACAAGAGTAACATATATAAACAACAAACATAGGATATTTGCTGAAAGGCTTATAAAAGATCTTTGGATGAGGAAAATTTCATCCACCATTTCCTTATTTTTAATTTTAGGCATTTATAAAGTTCCATTTTCAAACTTGTAGAAGTGAAAACAAAAGTACAGGTTTGTGAGATTCAGGAATGTCTCAATTCTATATAACTAGAAAAAATAAAAAAGTAATTTGATGATAATACTGATTGATATTATACAAAAATATTCAAGACAAGTAATTAAAATATGTCTGTATGAGAATAGCTTTACTGCTGTCATTTTTGGCTATTATTAAAACAATATTATTCACCAAAGAGATTAAGCAAATATTTCAACTTAACGTGTCAAAAACATAACTCTTGATAGCAAACAGTAAAACCTATTCCTCTCACAGCCTTCCTCAACACAGAGAATGTGAATTTCTATGCTACTTGTTGCTCAAACCAAAATATTGGAGGTCTTCTCGACTATACTTCCCTAATAACTCATAATCAAATACATCAGCGAACTTTGCTAGTTTCTTTCAAAAAATTTTAAAATAAAAAATCCAACCAATTCTTACCTTTCTCAAAGCTACTACCCTAACAGAAAGTATCTTATTCATTTTATCCCATGTTATACCTGTGACATAATTTTTTTCTTCAGTCATGAGGCCCCAGATATAGAAATCCCCTTATTGTTCATCCAATTCACTCTTCATATTCTTGCCTCCAGGGCCTTTGCACATGTTTTTTCTCTCTGCCAGGAATGATTTTCCTTCAGGCATTTGTGTGGTTCCATAGGTTCTTTTACGTTTCTGCTCAAATGTAACTTGTTCAGAAAGGGCTTTCTTCAATACTCTTAAAGTAGTAGTTAAAGTAGTAGTAAGTGGTTATAAAGTAGTAAGCTATATCCCCATTACTATTACCCTGCTTCATGCTTTTTCATATCACTTGTCATCATCTGTCGTATTCTAAATGTACTTCTTCATTTGTTTAATTCCTATTGACCTCACTATAGTGTAATCTCCAGGAGTGTAAAGATATAATATATCATGTTTTGTTCACTGCTGTTTCCCTAGGCCTGGAAGCATATGTTTTAGATTTCTCAAAGTATTTCATAAATAAATGATTAAATATTAAAATATATGTCAGCTGCAAGGAGTGAAATTAGCTGATAGTCTCCCCTTGTAACACCTTTGAACTTTACCACAATGTTTACACTGAAGGCAAGCTCTCCCCAGGACTGCTTCTAGTCAATGAGCACAGCAAAGGTACTAACTAGAGCAAGCCCATTTCTGCCCAATGCATGCCTTGTTTAATGGGCAACATAAAGATCTGAAATATAGTCTGTGGCTCTTCCTATCTAAACTTCCTTCCTTTCACCTCTCTTGTCACTGGTGTCAGACCTGATTCATGGTCTGTGTCTTTCCTTTCCTACTCCTGTTTCCTTGCTACTTCTTCCCTCACAGGCATTTCCCCCAATAAATCTCTTATACCTTTTTTCTCTCTTCGTGTTTGTTTCTGTGGAAACCTTAAAGTGATAGATATTATTGTTTTGAATTTACCATTTATTTTTTAGGAATAAAAATTATGTATAATATTTTGTTTAAAAAAGAATTTTTTAGCGGCTCCTGGGTGGCTCAGGCAGTTAAGCATCCGACTGATTTAGGCTCAAGTCATGATCTCACAGTTGGTGAGTTCAAGCCTCACATTGGGCTCTGCACTGGCAGTGTGGAGCCTGCTTGGGATTCTGTCTCTCCCTCTATCTGCCTCTCTCTCTCAAAATAAATAAACTTAAAATTTTTATTAAAAATGAAACTTAATTAATAAAAAGAAAAATAATTTTTTAGTTACAGAAAAAAA
Organism: Prionailurus viverrinus; assembly: GCF_022837055.1. Taxonomy (NCBI): domain Eukaryota; kingdom Metazoa; phylum Chordata; class Mammalia; order Carnivora; family Felidae; genus Prionailurus; species Prionailurus viverrinus. The sequence continues at coordinate 26,447,104 of NC_062579.1, forward strand.
TAACTACATTTTGAGAGAGACATTGAGAAAGAAAGAAACAGAGAGAGACAGGAGGAGAAAAAGAGAGAGAAATTTTTCCCTCTACTTTAAGGAGTTGGGCTTATCTTAGTGTAGCAATTGTTGGGATCAGTGGCTGGAAGGAGGAAGATCCAGGCAGTAAATGCAAGAGAGCTTTGAGAAACAAAACAAAAAAAGCTGAACTAGCCACCAGCCAAAGGGGCTAACAACAAGCAAGTAGTAGAAATCAAATTATGATGGTTAGATTGGAGGAGGTCTAGAAATTGACATGGGCATAAAAGGCAAAACTTGGATAAAGTGAGATGGTTCAATAATTTTCTACAAAATGAGCCATGGAACATAATGCTGATTTTATGCTGTGCTCTAGGGCATGCTCTGGGTAAATAATGACAGCACTTTCACATTACAACATACTTCATGAAACATGGATGTAGATAATAGATTTCAAAATACATTTTCAAGTTATTTAGTGTTTACTTTAATAATCTGTGCCTTTATTATTTTAGTCTATGTTCTGGCATGTCAGATATTAAGGGAAATGTTCATAAAACACAATACAGGGAGGCCCAAAGATCTGGGAAAATTCCAAGAGAGCCCCAGAGATCAAAAATACATTGCTTTTTAGCACCTACATGATAGCAGGGACCAAAGTAATTGACTGCAGAAAGCCACATTCATAAAAATTTCAGGGCCCTTTCTGGACTCCTCTCTGTTAAGAATTTCTTTAGAATATTATAATGCCAGTAATGGCCACTGCATCATGCACCTACCAGCAAGCTAATTCACAGATTGATTTGAAAGCTACAATGTAATTGTAATATGGGCCACACCATCTAAGAATAAAGGGAGGATTTAAGTTGAAATATGAAAATTATCAACATAATTTATAACCAATTTGGAAAAATTGACTTTCTCAGCATGAATATGACATGAAAGGTTTTTGAGCCCAATAACCCGTTTCTGGGGGTGCCTGGGTGACTCATTCGGTTAAGCTGATTTCAGCTCAGGTCATGATCTCACAGTTTGCGACATCAAGCACCGCATTGGGGTCTGTGCTGACAGCTCAGAGACTGGAGCCTGCTTTGGATTCTGTGTCTGCCTCCCTCTCACTGCCCCTCCCCCACTTGCACTCTGTCTCTCTCTCTCTCTCTCAAAATACATAAACATTAAAAAAAGAAAAAAGAGAAAACATCTCTGAACACATGAAGTAGGCATTGGTGATCTAGGGATGCCAAACAAAATAGATAGGCCCTAGCTCTTGTTGATACTTGATATGGGTTTCAAAATATTTCCTCATGATTCCAATATGGTACCAATGGAATTAGTACTGTAATTCAAGACTTTATGATCATTTTTTTTCAAAAGCATTTAGTTATAGGGGAAAAGTCACATATAAACACTGGCTAGAAATGTTTTACAATGTAAAAATACATTCCATCAATTTGGAGCATTAAAGTCAAAGAAATAGTTTGCCAGCAAAATGTTATTGGAAGGAGATATTCTGCAGTGTATGCCCATATTTCCTTCAAAGAAGTGGAGCAAACAGGTTAGTGTCAAACATGTTAGAGGTATCCCATAGTACAGATCCTCATATTTCAGTTGAACTTTCCTGGTGTGACTAATTAGCAAGGTACTTAATCCAAGGGAGTTTAAAACTGTCAATGGGCTAAAAATAATTGACTGCAATGTAGGAAATTCAGAGAATAATATTCAATACAAAAGAGATTTGTCACTAACAGTGTTTATACATCACTTCAGTTTTAATGTGACTGTCTTGAGTGTCTGGTGCAGCAGCAAAACATTAAAGGTGTTGCAGTATCCGACAGGCAAAATCTTAAAGATGTATATTTCCTTCAATGCAATAGACTAGATAAGAGTAACATGGAAAATGAAATCCATAATCTGCTGAGTTAGATCTTAAAGATCTTGCTAGGAGAGCAGAGTATTAGTGATACTCACAAGGAAGTTCTTATGCAAGTTGTCTAAACATAAAGGCACATCATGACTTAAAAGTGGAAATGAAGAGAAAGAACACACACAAAAATATGGCAGTAACAAGAGATTCTCTTGCTTCATTTCAGTGGCTTATGAAATCAGCATTTTGTCAAAAGCCAAGCAGGCAATGAAAGTTACATTATAAATTGTATCATTAAATGGGATGATCCAGACACTTGGTTGTCAGGAGACAGAGATGTGAATTCCATAGGAAGTAACCACTGACTGATGATTTCATTCATTTTGGAAGACCTTCTGTGTAGTGAGACTGAAAGATTTTAGATAAATTTAACTTCTCCTTTACGAAAATATATTTCCCTAGTAAGATGACTAGCTTTTTAGAAATGGCTAAATGTCAAGTCATGAAGAAATTTGATGACACATGTAAATCCAGGCTTGACTGTGTGGTTATAAATGCCATTTTGAGCTTTATAGTATGCATCCCCTATTAGGTCTTTACTGTTCTCTTTATTTGTCAATGCAAGCTCTTTTAGTATTACTTACACAAATGTCTCAGGGCTGCACTCTATTAATCTTTAGGAAAACTTGCTACAAAGACTTCCCTTTATGAGATGGAAATGTTTAATGTTTTCAGCATGAGTCCAGCATTACTAGGAGAGTATATCATAGGGGTTTTGAAGCATTGAATCAAACTTCCCAGATACGTAATGCATCCCTCTTGGACAGCAAGTCAAACAGAAAAGGGCATGTATAGGGCTCAAAGAGTTGGTAGCGGTGACTGAAATTTCACTACAAATAAAATCTTGCATCCTTCTTTTTTAACGTGAAAGCATCATAAATATTAACTTGTCTTTCTAACTAAATTGGGTAAATATTTGTTAGTTTGAGTTCTTTCAAAAGCAAAGGCTGAAACAAAAATATAAGTATAGGTAATTTATTTGGAGATGACCAAAAGAAACAAATGAATGAGGAAGATATAGTAAAAAATAAGGAAAGGTCAAAAAAGGAGGTGGTAACAAGTACATGTTTTTTCCGTTGGTTTGTTTCTTTTGTTTGTTTCTTTTGCAGAGAGCAACTGGGGCTTATTCGAAAAGGAATTCTCCGAGGTACCATGTAGAACATGACTTGGGACTGTCTTACTGGTAGCCAGGGTGGCTGGGTCAACTAAAGCAGCTGTGGGCACCTATTTATTGATTCCCATCACTCAGTGATTGAAAGTTGTATAAGAAGAGATGCATGGGCTTAAATACCCAACATGACCACTTGCAACTGAGCATATTCTTGGAGAAATCCTTCAGACAGAGAAGAAAAAATACAGACACAGGTGTTTTGAATGAGAGCTTTCAGCATGCTAGGAATTTTTCTCAGAGACAACCTTACTCAGGTAGCCTACATAATATTGAAAGAGACATCAATAGTATCCTACACATATTTGTTTTGTGATTTTCTTCAACAGTGTATCTGGAAATACAAATACTACATTGCTTTATGCCAATGAAATAAGGGAATAAAAGTGCATATGGGGGGGGACATATCTGTTTTTCACCTTTATTAATTATTTCAGTTGGGTCTAAGCTGACAAGGAAATAACACTTTGCCTGGTAGAGGAAGGGATCACATCTAGAGAAAGGCCCTGAATTACATATACACAACCAGATGGCGCTACTTTCTGAATAGAATTATTTGACAGTATTTTGATACTGATCCATTTATTCATTTTAGAAATCACTGCCTAATCTGCACTTCTAAAGACTTTATCAGGAGCTTGAAACATTGATGTAAAAATGTTTCATTTTATATTTTAAGAATATTGAACTTCTAGAGTGTTTCAGGCATGATTTATGTATCAGGCCATCTTAGACTTGACTGCCACTTAAAATTTAGAAACTAACAGTTTTAGAAAAGACAGAGGTTCACTCTACTCTAGACTTCCTTTTGTATTGCTTTGATCTAATTAGATAACACTCAGGTACATATACAGATCACACACACACACACACACACACACACACACACACCACACCCATACACACAAGTTGGTATCCTTGAACTCAGTAAGATTAAGTGATCAAGAAAACACAATACTTTGCTTTAAAAAGTCACGTGAAAAGAAAATTTTAAATAGAAATTAAGGAATTTATTAACGGCTCAAAACTTCACAATAAATAGGTAACTTTGCTAATATTTGCTAAACTAAATTCATTAAATATATTTCTGATATTGAAAACAGCAGAAATTCAAATACACATTTTTTTTTTCTTGCTGAATTTCAATTAGTGAAAAACCTTAATTTTTCCAACTGGAAAGATAAGTTGTATATAGTTGAGAAAACTGTTAGTAAACAGAATTTTTTTTTGGAAGTAACACATTTTGCTAAATTGGGAGTGAATTGTCCAAATTAGGAACTTTTAGAAGATAGCAGATTAGAGCTGTATTCAGTTTCCACAAGATGTATAAAATGGTAAAGCCAATTTTTTAACTGAAATGTTTGTATTCTCATATTTTTTCTGATTAGATACACAAAATATTTAATGGTAGTTGTCTATGGTTTGTGAATATATAAATTTAGGGTATTTTTTTTACCTTTTAATTTACTTTACATTGTTGAATGTCTACAGTGCTTAAAAATAAAGATGGCTGTAAAAATACTATTTTTAAGGTGTCTGTTTTATCTGGGGAATCACAAATATCACTGGTTATTAAAATAGGTAAATGATAAATCTAGAATGCAAAATCAATTTTGCATGTTATACCAATAACAAAATAGAAAATATTTTATCAGTATTTAACCTAAAAATAGACTTACTAGCAAAATGATGACCCTACAATTGGTTTGCAATTGGTCATTTAAAAGTAACTCAAATGGGAATGCAAGCTGGTGCAGCCACTCTGGAAAACAGCATGGAGGTTCCTCAAAAAACTAAAAATAGAACTACCCTACCACCAAGCAATTGCACTACTAGGCATTTATCCAAGGGATACAGGTGTGCTGTTTCGAAGGGACACATGCACCCCCATGTTTATAGAAGCACTATCAACAATAGCCAAAGTGTGGAAAGAGCCCAAATGTCCATTGATGGATGAATGGATAAACAAGAGGTGGTATATATACAATGGAGTATTACTCAGCAATCAAAAAGAATGAAATCTTGCCATTTGCAACTACGGGGATGGAACTGGAGGGTATTATGATAAGTGAAATTAGTCAGTCAGAGAAAGACAATATCATATGACTTCACTCATATGAGGACCCTAGAAGACAAAACAGATGAACATAAGGGAAGGGAAACACAAATAATATAAAAAAATGGAGGGGGACAAAACAGAAGAGACTCAAATATGGAGAACAAACTGAGGATTACGGGAGGGGTTGTGGGAGGGGGGATGGGCTAAATGGATAAGGGGCACTAAGGAATCTACTCCTGAAATCACTGTTGCACTATATGCTAACTAATTTGGATGTAAATTTTAAAAAATAAAAAATAAAATTAAGTAAATAAATAAAAAATAAAAGTAACTCAAAGCTTGAAATTTGGTCTTACATCAAAAATATTTATTATATACATGAAAATATTTTTACTGGATCTCCAATTATATTGAGAGTTTTGCAGTCTAGATTGTAATCTCTCTTAGAATCTGAATTAACTACAGATCATATTGTTTTAGCAATTCCAAGTAGATACATTAAGGTCACTTATGAATCATATTGGCTAGAATAATATTTAAAATTATGGGTCCTAGGAATGCAAACTTAGGATAGCCAGTTTATACTTGAAAACCAATGAATAAACCACCTAAAAAGACAGAAGAGAAGATTCTCTGAAAGAAGACTCAATCCATCCTATCAGTGTTTCAAAAATGAGTGATTTCTACAATTATTTCATTAAAAGCAAAGAGCTTAAAGCATATTTATGTGAACTATGTATGTGTATATGTGTGTATGGGAGGTAAGTGATTTTGATTACTAAAGATATATTTACATTTTTTTAACATTTATTTATTTTTGAAAGTCAGAGAGAGACAGAGCATGAACAGGGGAGGGGCAGAGAGAGGGAGACACAGCATCTGAAGAAGGCTCCAGGCTCTGAGCTGTCAGCACAGAGCCCGATGCGGGGCTCAAACTCACAAACCGCGAGATCATGACCTGAGCCGAAGTCAGTGGCTTAACTGACTTAGCCTTCCAGGCGCCCCTGATTACTATGGATATCTTAAGAACCAGGATAATACAAAAAAATTAAATCTTCCAAAATGTTCATATTTTATTGCTATTAGAAGATTTCCAAGATAGGGAGTACTTTTATATACTTAATATTGTTTTGTTAGATTGAAAGGCATAATTTTTCATATTTTATCTAGTTTACTTTTTTAAAAAAGTTTATTTTCAGATATTCACTAAAGTTGTTTCAAAAGAAGCCAATTCAATGAATCAATAGGTTGCTGTTTATTTAAGAGCAAGAATGGTACAGAATAGAAAATTTGGTTTCAGAGTAAGACAGAGCAGCATGTAAATCCTGGATTAACTAGCACTAAATATGTATTATTTAAAAATTTACTCAAAATATTTGTATCTACTTTTCATATGTATAACAAAATAATTACTTAACTTGCAACATAATTATAAGGAGATTAAATAAATGCATATGATTCACACCCTATATATTCAATAATTGAAATTTGTAAATCCTAATCCACTTGATTGCTTTTTCAACAGAATGGAGTGATTGGTTTTTATTTCCTTTAATCAATTATGACTCATAAATACTATTATTCATTTCAATGTTCACATTTTCTCATGTTAGTCTCCTGTGTTCTTTTGATATATCCATATTTCTTTGAGTCTTTACTATTTTCTGGTGCAAAGGATGTTCCAGGCTCATCTTGCATGTTTCCTATCCTAGCCCTGAATAATGGTATTTAGAAACCAAGGTCAAGGTACTGGGTATACTCATTGCTACTCATATGTCATTCCTTCTTAACTCTCTCAGCAAGCAGTTTAAGTTTACATCAATACTTCCAATTCCAGCCCAGTGCTATAAGGTACATCTTCCTTTTTTCATATCAGGAACCCATTATCCAATAGTGAGAAACCTGCATCCCATTATATTCAATATATTTACTCGAGTCTAGAATATACAGAATACAATTTAAGAATTTATAAGCCCATGCTACTGCTGAAAATAACCCTGCCAATTACAGTTTGAAATTTATTTTTAAATATAGTGAAATATATAAATCTTCTGTATAATATAATGAGCTTCGACAAAGGTATGTTACTGCATAACCCACAAATGTATTAGGATACAGAATATTTTCATCATCCCACAAATTCCCACATGCCCTTTTCCAGTCAATTCCCTTTCCTCTGCAATTATCACATTCTTATCAAGAAGGTTGCTTATGTTTGTGATGAATTGTATATATTTGGGGGCTCCCATATTTGGCACATAGATATTTATAATTGTTAGCTCTTCCTAATGGATAGACCCTGTAATTATTATATAACACCCTTTTTCATCTCTTCTTACAGCCTTTAACTTAAAGTCTAGTTTGTCTCATATAAATATGGCTACTCCAGCTTTCTTTTGACTTCCAGTAGCACAATAGAATTCTCCATCTCCTCAGTTTCAATCTGAAGGTGTCATCAGGTCTAAAATGAGTCTCTTATAGACAGCAAATAGATGGGTCTTATTGTTTTATCCATTCTGATACCCTGTGTCTTTTGGTTGGAGCATTTAGTCCATTTACATTCAGTGTTATTATTGAAATATATGTATTTAGAGTCATTATGATGTCTGTAGATTTCATGCTTGTAGTGATGTCTCTGGTATTTTGTGGTCTTTGCAACATTTCACTCACAGAGTCCCCCTTAGGATCTCCTGTAGGGCTGGTTTAGTGGTGATGAATTCCTTCAGTTTTTGTTTGTTTGGGAAAACCTTTATCTCTCCTTCTATTCTGAATGACAGACTTTCTAGATAAAGGATTCTTGGCTGCATATTTTTTCTGTTCATCACATTGAAGATTTCCTGCCATTCCTTTCTGGCCTGCCAAGTTTCAGTAGACAGCTCTGCTACTACTCTTATATGTCTACCTTTGAAAGTTCAAGGCTGTTTATCCCTAGCTGCTTTCAGAATTTTCTCTTTATAATTGTATTTTGCCAGTTTTACTATGATATGTCGTGCAGAAGATTGATTCAAGTTACATCTGAAGGGAGTTCTCTGTGCCTCTTGGACTTCAATGCCTTTTTCCTTCCCCAGATCAGGGAAGTTCTCACTGATGATTTGTTCAAGTATACCTTCAGCCCCTTTCTATCTCTCTCTCTTCTCCTTCTGTAATTCCTGTGATATGGATATTGTTCCGTTTGATTGCATCACTTAGTTCTCTAATTCTGCCCCCCTACTCCTGGATTTTTTTATCTTTTTTCAGCTTCCTCTTTTTCCATAATTTTATCTTTTAATTCACCTATTCTCTCCTCTGCCTCTTCAATCCATGCTATGGCCGCCTCCATTTTATTTTGCACCTCATTTATAGCATTTTTTACTTCCTATGACTATTTTTTAGTCACTTGATCTCTGTAGCAATAGATTCTCTGCTGTCCTCTATGCTTTTTTCAAGCCCAGTGATTAATTTTACGACTATTATTCTAAATTCTTGTTCTGTTATATTGCTTAAATTGTTTTTGATCAATTCGTTAGCTGTCACTACTTCCTGGAGTTTCTTTTGAGGAGAATTCTTCCATTTCATCATTTTGGGTAGTCCCTGTGGTAGCTCCAAACTGCAGGGCACTTCCCCTGTGCTGTCCGGAGAAACCTGTGTTGTTGGGCAGGGCCGCAGTGAGACCCGACATCTGCCCTCAGCCCACCGCTGGGGCCACAGTCAGACTGGTGTGTACCTTATCTTCCCCTCTCCCAGGGCCCGGACTCACTGTGGAGTGGTGTGGCCCCTGTCTGGGCTGCTTGCACACTGCCAGGCTTATGGTGCTGGTTCGATGGGATCTGGCCAAGGGCGTATTAGTCGGGGTGGATTTCCAAGGTGCACAGGGGCTGGAGGGGCAGGCTTAGCTTGCTTTGCCTTCAGTGGTCCCCTGCGGGAGGGGTCCTGCAGCACCAGAGGGAGGCAGGCTTGTCGGAGGGATGGATCCACAGAAGCACAGCATGGGGAGTTTGAAGGTGCAAGCAAGTTCAGTGACGGGAACTGATTCCCTTTGGAATTTTGGCTGAGGGATGGGAGAGGGAAATGGCGCTTGCCAGTGCCTTTGTTCCCCCGCTGAGCTGAGCTCTGTCTTCAGTGCCTAAGAACTCTCCCTCCTGGCGTCCTCTTGCCCTCCCCGCTCTTAGAGATCAGAGCTGTTGACTTTTAACATTCCAGATGTTAAGTCCCACTGGCTGTCAGAACTCACACAGTCCAGCCCCTCCGCTTTTGCTAGCCAGACTTTGGGGGCTCTGCCTTGCAGGGCGGGTTGCCCCTCCACTGCCCTGGCTCCCTCCTGCCAGTCCGTGTAGCATGCACCGCGTCTCTGCCCTTCCTACCTTCTTAAGTGGGCCTCTTGTCTATGCTTGGCTCCAGAGAGTCCGTTCTGCTAGTCTTCTGGCAGTTTTCTGGGTAAATTAGGCAGATGTGGGTGGAATCTAAGTGATCAGCAGGACGAGGTGAGCCAAGTGTCCTCCTATGCCGCCATCTTCTCTTCCAACTTCTCTCTCTTATTGTTCATTGATATCGGTAGGCTATGTAGTGGTATCACTTCTTTTATTTCTGTTATTGGTAAATTATGCTTTATTTTTCTCTTTATTATTCTTGCTAGCAATTTAACAATTTTATTTTTCTTTTAGAAAAAATAAACTTTTGGTTTTATTTAATAAATTTATTTAAACTTAATTTAAATTTAATTTAAATTTATTTACTCTTTATTTTTGTTTGTGTTGTATATCACTTATTCTTTAGTATTTCCCTTTTTTTTGCTTATTTTAGATTTAATTTGCTTTCTCCTTCTCTGATCTCTTAAAATGAAAATTAAACCACTAGTGTTAATTCAATATAAGCATTTAAAACTACAAATTTCCCTGTAATTTCTGCTTGAGTTGCTCCATAGAAAAGCAGATGTTGTATTTTTATTGTTATCTAACTTGAAATATTTTATTTCTTCTATGATTTATTCTTTAACATATGGGAATTTTAAAGTGTCTTGATCAATTTCTAAATATTTGAAGATTTTATATTTATCTTTTTTTATTACTTTGAATTACATTCCCTCATGGCTAGTAATGATAATCTGTAATATTTAAATATTTTTATACTTATTGAATATTCTATGTGAACCTGAAAATCATGTGTATTCTAAAATTACTAATTACAGTGGACTATTAGAAGCAATATGGTTGCATGGATTAAGATGAAAATAAAAAACAATGTTTTTATCTTTTCTATATTCTTCTTCTTATTTTTGTTTTGTTTTTTTTTTTGGTAGTTTTACCAATCACTGATCAAGGTATACTAAAGCTCTAAATTTGTGGATTTGTCTGCTTTTATGATTGTGTCACTTTTTGCTTCAGGTATGTATTAGCTTCCTAACCTACCATAACAAAGTATCACAAACTGAATGGTTTACAACATAAATTTATTGTTAAATATAATGGAGGCTAGAAGTCTGAAATCAGAGTTTTGCAGTGTTGATTATTTCTGAAGGATCTGATGGAGAAATTGTTCCAATTTCTAATCCTAATTCTAATCCTAATCCTAATTCTAATTCTAATTCTAATTCTAAAGATGGCCAACAATGTTTGGCATTTTTTGGCTCACTCTAATCTCTGCCTCCATCTTCGCATGGTATTCTCTCTCTATGTCTCTGGATCTTCACATAGCCATCTTCTTACAAGGATACCAGCCATACTGGATTAAGGCCCCATCCTATTTCAGTATGATCTCATGCTAACAAAACTAATTATATCTACAATGATGCTATTTCCAAAAGGTCATAGTGATATACTGGGGATTTGGACTTCCGCATATATTCCTTTAGAGGAAGCACAATTCAACTCATTACACTGCTTTTTTTAATTATAATTTTTAAAACATTTATTCACTTTTGAGAGACAGAGTATGAGTGGGGGAGGGGCAGAGAGAGGGGAGACAGAATCCAAAGAGGCCTCCAGGCTCTGAGCTGTCAATACAGAGCCAGGTATGGGGCTCAAACTCACAGACCAAAGATCATGACCTGAGCTGAAGTCAGACCCTTAACTGACTGAACCACCTAGGTGCCCCACATTACAATGCATTTTTAAATTCTTTTATTAAGCAAATACATATTTGTCACTGTTATGTTTTTCTGATGAATTAACTCTTTGATCATTATGAAATAACTTGCATTAGAATTATTACTCTTTTTCTTGATATATTTTGATTTGTATCCATTATTTTGCTATTTATTTTCTATTTGTCCTGTTTTTTGTTTTTATTTTCCTTCTTAAATGCCTTCCTTATGGTTATTTGAATATTTTTAAAAACTCATTGTAATTCATTTAGTGACGTTTTAGCCATAATGTCTTTGCATTATTGTTTTCTACTGTATGTTCTCTATGGGTTAAAATATTCATGCTTAAGTTATAAAGTTCTCTCAGAGTTAATAGTTCACCACTTTACATAAATTTCAAAAACCATTTTATATGTTATTATTATAGAATATATTACATATATATAAATTGTAAATCTCATAATGCTATATTTTTCCTGAAAAGGGTTAGATACTTTTAATTAATTTCAAAAAGAAAACACTAAATTTCTCCATATATTTACCATGTCTAATGTTGTTTATCCTTCTATATATTTGAATTGCACCTGGCATAATTTCCCTTTAGACTAAAAACCTTCCTTTTGAAACTTTTGTATTCTAGTTTGGCTGGTAATAAATTCTGTCAGTTTTCACCCAAAATATGTATTTGGAAAGATATTTTCATTGGATTTAAAATTGTAGGTTGAATTTTTTTCTTACTTCCTGCATTTTAAATATATGTTTCCTTTGATTTCTCGCCTCTGTTGTTTCTGATGAGAAATCAGATATGCTTTTACTTATTCCTCTTTGGGTGTTATGGGTTAGATTTGTCAGTCTGAGTTTTCACAAAATTTGTAATTTTTCAGCTATTATGCCTGCATATATTTTTCTATCTCATTCTCTTTCTTCCCTCCTTTGGGGAATGCAAACATGTGTATAAAACTATTTGATATTGTCCTACATATCACTGAGGTAGTGTTTTTTTTTCTTTTATTCTTTATCCTCCATTTTCTTCAGGTTTTATTCTTTCTGTTGACCTATATTTAAATTCACTGACCATTTCTTCTATCATCTTTTTTCTGTTAAACCTTTAGAGAGATTTTTTAATTTGGTATTTTGTACATTTAAATCTAGAATTTTTATTAATTTTCTTTATCTATTAAATATTTTTCTGTATCTCTTCACTCACTTAGGCCATTTTTTCCTTAAAATACCAAGACACATTTATAATCACTGTAAGTCCTAGTTTGTTTATTAAAACATCTCAGTTACCTCAGAGTCTGTGTGTATTAACTGCTTTTACTGTTTGAGTCTTCACTATGGGTCACATTTTCCCATTTCTTTGCTTGACTTGTGAATGTCACATAGTAGATAGTCTGATTTTATTTTCCTCTGATGAATGTTGATTTTATCTTTAGTTTTAAAAGGCTGTTAAATCTGTCTTCTTTTCTGTGGAAAGTAGGTTAAATGTCTCCTCAGTTTCTTCAACCTTCTCTTTCTTGCTTTCTTCCATGATCCTATGCATATTTTGATGCTTTCTCTTCCATGGTTCCTTTTGTTTTCTCATTTTGCCCCATCACATTCTAGATGTTCCTGCAACCCTAACCTCCCTTCTCTGACTGCTTATGCCAACAAGATTACAGCTTTATTTTTGAGTTCTATTGACTCCATGTTGTCTGTAATGAGGGGTGACTCCTCTTAGAAAAAGCCGTTTAAATTCAAATATTTACCCAGTGTAAATCCCTTCTTTCAGGTGTGGATTCCTTCCAGTTTCTGAGTTTCTGCCTGCTTTTGGTTGTTCCCCATTACCTTTAACAAGTGTTTTTGTTTGTTACACTTTGGTTTTGTTTACCTTACTATTTTGTCTGGAGTTTGTAGGTGTTATCTGTGAAAGGATTAATATTATGCAAGTTACTCTACTTTTACTAGAAGCAGACTTTTTTCATGTTTTTAAAAAAATTATATACCATTTATTATGTTTCAGATATATTTTTGCTTTAGTCTCAAGCAAAAATTCTTTTGTTTATAACTACTAACATGTTCATCTAACTATCCCAGGTCTGCATAACTTTCAAGGGTTAGGGGCAGGATTTGACCTCTGACAGTTTCGTTGCAGTGGTATGCTACATCATAAAAAAATAGCCAATGGTTTGATCTAACACAAACATCAATTTCCAAAATTGCTTGGATTCATAAGTCTACATCAAATGTATTATATGAAGAAACAAGAAAACCATCAATACAATAAGTACATAATCCTGAAAGGGGCTAAGAATTACAGTTATTATTATCTTTTTCCAATTTTTGATAGTTCCAGAATAAGTGGGTCACATCTGAAGAGAAGAAAGTAGATTTCTGATTTAGAAAATAAAAAGTTATTTCTAGCAAGCAGTGCTATACAGGACAATGGATCAGAATACGGCTAAGGAAAGAAATTAAAGGAAGGAGAAATAAGTTTGACATGGTAAAAGATGACAGAAGAAAACTAGGAGAGGAAGAACATGCTAGTCAAAATGATGATGAATAAGTTAAATGAGAAGGCAGTGGTAAGTCAGAAAATACATATTAGGAGAAAACATTCAGACAGATGTTATTTATGTAAGTAAAATTTCTGAAATGTGAAATAAGTGTGGAAACTTTTTAGATTCTCTAGAGGAAAGGTGTTATATAAGTCTGACTTGACTTATTCTACTTCTTGCAATGAGGCAGAATATTACATGAAAAAATAACTCTGGCAGGACAGAGATTTTTTAATAGGATATGGAGGTGATATTAGCATTTCACATCGAACTTTGGATGAATCAGCTACTTAGAGAAAATAAAATCCAAAACTCTAAAATAAGTTTTTAAGGACTTACTCTAAAACTTTAAATTCAAAATGTGATAGTTGTGACAATAAGATATCAATATTTCTCCTAACTCATACAACAATGTACCTAATGTGAAATTTGAAATATTTCTCAACTGAAAATTACAGACTCAGATGTTCACTCTAAATATAATAGTTATTTTTGTTAAATCTGCATTTTTATGAACTTGCTATTACAGTGTAATTTATAGCTATGTCAATATGCTATTATTATATGGAGAATAATATATTGAAGAATCAGATCTTTCTAATTCACCTTTGCTGAATATGAATATGTTGGAATAAATATTATTTATCATGTATATAACTTTTATTTATAATGACTTGTATTTTGTGACATACTTCTTATGTTTGTAATATAAAATTTTAAAGTCTCATCATGTAGAGAGAGCCTATTCCCAGTTTTTCCAAAAAACCATGACTTATGTCTTGTTTTTGAAGCTCTAGTTTATCATTTAAATCAGATTTTCCATTTTTAACACAAAAATTTTATAAATTTTACCTTTTAAAATTTTAAGTATTTTAAATTTTATAGAAAAGTTACAAAAATAGTACAGAGAGTACATAAATGTCCTTCATTGAGATAAACCAAAATGGTTTTATCTTACATAACCTTACTATAACATCAGAAAATTAACAATGATTCAATATACTAACTAACCTAGAGACTTCAGTTATTTTTTCCCCAGTTTTCCATTTTATACCTCTTCTCTAAGTCTGGATTCTAATTCAGGATCACATACATCAATTTTTGTGTCTCCTTATGTGCTCAATTATATGATAGTTCTCAGACTTTGTCTTTCAAGACTTTGACACTTTTGAAGATTACTAGCCAGATATTTTGTAAAATGATTAGATTGAGATTATGCATTTTTGCACAAATACAACAGAAGTGACACTGTCCATTTGCCAGTGCATTATTTCTGGGGCTATGTGGTATTAATACATATTATTATCAGTTATGTTAACTTTAGACTCAATTTAGGTTGGGTTGACCAATTTTTTTTTCCTGTAGAGTTAATGTTGTCCCCCTTTGTCATTACTAAGTATATTTTATGATAAGTTAAGACTATATATAAGACTACATTCTGTTCCTCCTGGTTTCACCCACTAATTCGAGTAACCATCAATGATTCCTGCTTCTAACAATTATTAGTGTGGTATTTACCTAATTATGATCTTCTGTTTCTATCATTTTTTTTCCTGCACTTATTAACTACAATTCTAATGTAAGGAAGATCTGTCCCTTTCCTTTCCCCTCCTTTATTTATTTGCATGATTTTTTATTTATGTCAATATGGACTCATGGATGTTTATTCCCAGATTTGGTTATTAGGAGCTCAAACAAGTTGTTTCTGTGTACCTTTTAATCATACACCCTGTTCAGACTTCTATACCAAAAAACCATAGACTGCATGCGTTATAAATAACAGCTATTTTTTTCTCACATTTCTGGAGACTGGAAGTCTCAGACTAGGTGCCAGCATGCCTAATTCTAATGAGAGTCCTCTTCTAGGTAACTTCTCATAGTATGCTCACGTGGCAGAAAGAGATTTAAATGGTTTTGATGTCTCTTTTATGAGGGCACTAATCCCATTCATGAAGGCTCCACTCTCATTACCTAATCACCTCCCTAAGACCCCACCTCCTAATACCATCACATTGGGGGTTAGGATTTCATAAGTGCAATGATTCTTTCTTTAAAGATTGAGTAACCTGAGACTAGAGAAATTTAGGATACCAAATGCAGTCAGAAAATCAGTGTGATTTCTACTGGTGTTATGTTCAATTCACTATTTATTTTCACTCATTTGTTAACTACTGATGAGTACCATCTAAGTACAATACACTAGTTACATTAATATTAGTTTGTGTATATGTTAAAATTATATGATAACACTTGTGATTTCCTGATAAGATTATATTAAATTTGCAGATAGTCTAAATATTCAGCAACAAAAAGTGGCTTAATACTGGTATATTCATAAAGAGGAATGTTATTATGTTTCAGTAATATTTAATTGCATGGAAATGAAAAAAAAAGTAGTATGATACATTTTTAGGGAGGATAAAGACAAGGAAATACAACAAAAAATTTAAGTATATATATTGGGATGGTAAAATTATGGATTTTTTTTGTTTTTTTCCTCTTTTTATCAGGGTTATTTATTTATTTTGAGGGAGAGAGAGAGAGCGAGAACATGCAAGCAGGGAATGGCCAAAGATAAAGGAAGATAATCCCAAGCAGTCTCCATACTCAGCATGGGCCCCAGGCAGGGCTTGATCTCACAACCATGAGATCATGACCTGAGCTGATATCATGAGTCAGATGCTCAACCAACTGAGCCACCCAGGCGCCCCTATAGGTTTCCTTTATATAACTTTCTATATTTTAAAATTTGCCGCTGTATGAATTTTCTTTTACAGTCTTTTAAAATGTTTACCAATGGACATTTGGGCTCTTTCCATAATTTGGCTATTGTCAATAGTGCTGCTATAAACATTGGGGTACACATGCCCCTTCACAACAGCACACCTGTTTCCCTTGGGTAAATACCTAGTAGTGCAATTGCTGGGTCATAAGGCAGTTCTATTTTTAATTTTTTGAGGAACTTCCCTACTATTTTCCAGAGTGGCTGCACCAGTTTGCATTCCTCCCAGTAGTGCAAAAGAGATCCTCTTTCTCCACATCTTCACCAACATCTGTTGTTGCCTGAGTTGTTCATGCTAGCCATTCTGACAGGTGTGAGTTGGTATCTCATTGTGGTTTTGATTTGTATTTCCCTGATGATGAGTGATGTTGAGCATTTTTTCATGTGTCTGTTCGGCATCTGGATGTCTTCTTTGGAGAAGTGTCTATTCATGTCTTTTGCCCATTTCTTCACTGGATTATTTTTGGGGTTTTCTTTTGGTGTTGAGTTTTATAAGTTCTTTACAGATTTTGGATACTAACCCTTTTCGGATACTTCATTTACAAATATTTTTTCCCATTCCATCGGTTACCTTTTAGTTTTGCTGTTTCCCTCACTGTGCAGAAGCTTTTCATTTTAATGAGGTCCCAATAGTTCATTTTTGCTTTTGTTTCCCTTGCCTCCAGAGATGTGTTGAGTAAGAAGTTACTGCAGCTGAGGTCAAAGACGTTTTTGCCCACTTTCTCCTCTAGGATTTTGATGGCTTCCTGTCTTACAAAGTATGGAAAGAGCCCAAATGTCCATCAACGCATGAATGGAAAAGAATATGTGGTATACACATACACACACACACACACACACGCACGCGCGCGCGCGCGCACTGGAATATTGCGTGACAATCAACAAGAATGAAATCTTGCTATATGCAACTATGTGGATGGAACTGGGGATATTATGCTAAGCGAAATTACTCAGAGAAAGACAAATATCATATGACTTAACTCATATGAGGAATTGAAGATACTAAACAGATGAACATAAGAGAAGGGAAGCAAGAAATATATAAAAACGGGGAAGGGGACAAAACATAAGAGACTCTTAAATATAGAGAACAAACAGAGGGTTGCTGGAGGGATTGTGGGGGGGGGGATGGGCTAAATGGTTAAGGGGTATTAAGGAATCTACTCCTGAAATCATTGTTGTACTACATGCTAACTAACTTGGATGTAAATTAAACAATAAATTTAAATAAATAAGTAAACAAACAAACAAACAAATAAAATGTTTACTGATAGCCTTGCTGGATAGGGTATCATTGGCTGTAGGCTTTTTTCCTTTCACAACTTTAAATCCATCATGCTACTCCCTTCTGGCCTAGAAAAGTATCTACTAAAAAATCAGCTGATAGCGTTATGAGGTTTCTCTTGTATGTAACTATTTTCTTTTGCTGCATTTAAAATTCTCTTTGTCACTGTTTTTTTGCCATTTTAATTACTATGTGTGTTGGTGTAGACCTCCACGGGTTAATTTTGGGGTGCTCTCTGTGCATCCTGAATCTGGATTTCTGTTTCCTTCCCCAGATTTGGGAAGTTTTCATCTATTACTTCTACAAATGAATTTTCTGAAGCAGGAAAATAGTGATAGAATAGGAGGACCCTAGGCTTGTCTTGTCCCACAAACATGACTAGATAACTATCACTCATCTTACATGCCCCAGAAATCAACCTGAAGACTGACAGAACAAACTCTACAATTAAAGGGAGAGAAGAGGCCACATCAAAGAAGACAGGAAGTGTGGAGATGTGGTTTAGGGGGAAAATGGGATCATGGGCACTGCAGAGGGGAGGGATCTATGCTACCAGAGAAGGGTGAGAGAGGAACACACAGGGGAATGCACAAGAAAAACATTTCCCCAAAACCATTGGCTTGGACAATGAGAGAGGATGAATTTCATGAGTTCTTATAACTAGTGTGGCTTAAAGCCTAAAGTTTAAAAGGTCATCTTGTTTGGCTGGAATAGAGCCCTGAAGGCCCTGTGCTATTCATAGAGAGAAGGCAGGCAAACAACCCAGGGGCATACAGAGTGCAAACAGCAATCTGAAGAGTACCAAGGGCACACAGTGGGGAGATTATTCACTATTCTCAGAATGTCCCTGAGTGCCGGTGTTCCTGGAGATACCTCTCTGGAAACAAAGGAGCTGGCTGGAGCCATTACCCCCCTCCCACCCTCAGCATAAACACAGAGCCAACTGCTGGAAGCAGTGCACTGCCTATAGTGGCTACCTAACTTACTGACACCAACCCTCATTCTCCAGAGCTCTGGTGGAACTATCTTTCTTAGTCAAGCTTCCTTGAGTCCCAATGCAATGAGCATTTCCCACAAAGACCAGCACAAACACCTGCCCACAATACCTCTCCCAACCAGAGAGTTTTGCAGGGCTTCCCTTCTGGTGGAGGTGGTAACATGTCTCATTTTACAAACAAACTAGAGCCCACCTAGTTAAAAATCACCACATTCTAGCCCAGATCAAACACTGCCCACAGCAGGTAAGGAGCGCTTCTGCAGACAACTGGGCCAAAGGATAGAGAAGTCAGAACACAACAGCAGAACACCTGCAACACACATCAGAGACATTCCCTGAAGAACCAAGCCCTGGGTCTTACATTACCTCTTCTTCATAAGACCATTATTTTCAGGAACATTAGTCATAACTGGATTTTCTATCTTGCAGAAAAATGAAGAGACTTAAGCAAAAAGTGAAGATAGAGAATTTATCTAAAATGAAAGTACAAGATAAGACCATGACCACAGATCTAATCAAAACAGATATAAGTAGCGTGTTTGGTGATAATTTAAAGCAATGATCATAACAGTATGCATGGTGCTTAAGAATAGAAAACATCAGTGAGATGCTTACCACAGAAATAAGAGAGATAGAAAAGAATCAATTAGAGATGAAGAGTACAAGAAATGAGATTAGAAACATGCTTCATGCAAAGAACAACAGGCTGGAAGAAGAAGAAAAATGATTTACGATCTAGAAGACAAAATAATGGAAAGCAATGAAGCTGAACAAAAGAGAAGAATTGTGCAATACAAGAATAGACTGAGGGAACTCAGTGACCTCATCAAATGTAATAACATTTATATTCTAGGAGTACCAGAAGAAGAGGAGAGAGAAAAGGGGCAGAAATTTTATTTCAAGAAATAATAGCAGAAAACTTCCCTAATCTGGTGAAGGAAATAGACACCCAGAACCAGGAGAAACACAGAACTCCCACCAACATCAACAAAAGTAGACCAACATCAAGACATATTGCAATTACATTTGCAAAATATAGTCATTAAAAATCTTAACAGCAGCAAGACAAAAGATGTACTTAACTTACAAGGCAAAAACTATAAGGCTGGCTGGAAATTTTTCAACATAAACTTGGCAAGCCAGAAGGGAGTGACATGATATATTCAAAGTGCTGAATGAGAAAAATATGCAGGCAAGAACACTCTATCCAGCAAGGCTATCATTCAGAACAGAAGGAGATAGAAAGAGTTTCCTAGACATACAAAAACTAAAGGAGTTCATTACCACTAAACCAGCTCTGCAAGAAATATTAAAGGGGACTCTAAGTGGAAAGGAGACAATAAAAGTGACAGTATAATGGAAAGAAACACAAAAAAAACCCAGTAAAAATGATTATTTTTATAAAAATAAGTCAAAGACTCATACAAAAAAGGATAAAGAATGTAATAACCTATACCTAAAACATGGGGAAGACAGGAGAAAAGAATGGGTTCAAATGTGAATTACAATCAACTTAATATAGACTGCTATTTCCAAAAGAAGTTATATATAAACCTGATGGCAACCATATATGAAAAACCACTAATAAACATGCAAAGAATAAAGAGAACAAAATCCAACCATATCACTAAAGAAAAACAGCAAACTATGAAAGAAAGACAAGAAAGGATCAGAGAAAACTTGAAGAAACAACAAAAGAAGTAATTAAATGGCAATAAATACGTATCTATCAATAATTACTTTGAATGTAAATGGACTAAATGCTCCAATCAAAAGACACAGGGTGTCAGAATGTATATAAAAAAAAAAGACTTAACTATATGCTGCCTATAGAGACTCATTTTTCACCTAAAGACACCTGCAGATTTAAAGTGAGGGGATGGAAAATCATTCATCATGCAAAAGTATATAAAAACAAACTTGGAATACCAATACTTACATTGGACAAACTAGAATTTAAGCAAAGATTGTAACAAAAGACAAAAAAGGGTACTGCATAATAATAAATGAGATAATCTAACAAGAAGATCTAATAATTATCCATATTTATGCACCCAACATGAAAGCACACAAACATATAAAACAATTAATAGCAAACATAAAGGAACAATCAATAATAATACAATAATAGTAGGAGACGTTAACACCTCATTTATATCTATGGAAAAATCATCTAAAAAGAAAATAAACAAGGACATATCTGCTTTGAATGACACACTATCCCAGGTGGATTTAACAGATATATTCAGAACATTCCATTCTTTAACAGCAGAATATACATTCTTTTCAAGTGTACATGGCACATTTGACAGAAAAGATCACATATTAGGTCACAATACAGGCCTTGATAAATATGAAAAGACTGAAGTCATACCATGCACCATTTTTATCCACAACGGTATGAAATTAGAAATCAACCACAAGAAAAAAATCTGGAAGGAACACAAATACATGGAGATTAAACAACATGCTACTAAACAATGACTGGGCCAACCAGGAATGCAAGAAGAAATATAGACATACATGGAAACGAATGAAAATGAAAACACAATGATCCAAAACCTTTGGGAAGCACCAAAAGTGGTCTGAAGAGAGAAGTATATAGCAATACAGGCCTATTTCAAGAAGCAAGAAAAATCTCAAGTAAACAACCTAAGGTTACAACAAAAGGAGCTAGAAAGAGAACAAATGAAGCCTAAACCCATCAGAAAGAGGGAAATAAAGATTAGAGCAGAACTAAATGATATAGAAACTAAAAAAACAGACAAACAAAACAAAATAAAAAACAATAGAGCAGGTCAATGAAACCAAGAGCTGTTTCTTTCAAAAAATGAATAAAAGTGACAACCTCCTGCCAGACTTAGCAAAAAGAGAGAGGACCCAAATAAATAAAATCACAAATGAGAGAGGAGAAACAACAACCAACGCCACAGAAATATAAACAATAATAAGAGAACATTATGAAAAACTATATGTCAACAAATCGGAAAACGTAGAAGAAATGAATAACTTCCTAGAAACATATAAACTACCAAAACTGAAACAGGAAGAAATAGAGAACTTGAACAGACCAATAACCAGCAAAGAAACTGAATCAGTAATCAAAAGCTCAAAACAAATAAAAGCTCAGGACAAGATAGCTTCACAGGAAAATTCTACAAAATGTTTAAAGAAGAGTTAATACTTATTTCTCTCAAACTAGTCCAAAAAATAGAAAAGAAGAAAAACTTCCAGTTCAGTCTATGAGGTCCGCATTACCCTGATAAGAAAAGCAGATAAAGACTCCACTTAAAAAGATAAGTACATGCCAATATCCTTGATGAACATAGATGCAAAAATGCTCAATAAAATACTAGCACATCAAATACAACACATTTAAAAAAGCATGTACCAGGATCAAGAGATATTTATTCTTGGGTTGCCAAGGTGGTTCAATATTTGTAAATCAATCAATGAGATACATCACATTAATAAAATAAAGAATATGAACCATCTGGTCATTTGAATATATGCATAAAAAGTATTTGGCAAAGCACAACATCCATTCATGATAAGAACTCTCCACAAAGTAGGTTTAGAGGAAACATGCCCCAACGTAATAAATGACATCTATGAAACATCCACATCTAATATCATCCTACATGGGGAAAAACTGAGAGCTTTTCCTCTACAGTTAGGAGCAAGACAGGAATGTCTACTCTTCCCATTTTTATTCCACATAGTACTATAAATCCTAGCCACAGCAACTAGACAACCAAAAGAAATAAAAGGCATCCAAATCAGCAAGAAAGAGTCAAACTTTCACTATTTTTTTCACTATTTGCAGATGACATCATACTATATAGAAAAAACCTGAAAAAGTTCACCAAAAACTGCTAAAATTGATAAATGAATTCAATAAAGCCACAGCATACAAAATGAATGTAGAGAAATATGTTGCATATCTATACACCAATAACGAAGCAGCATAAAGAGAAATTAAGGAACCAATCCCATTTATAATTGCAACAAAAATAATAAGATACCTAGGAATAAACCTAACCACAGAGGTAAAACACCTATACTCTAAAAACTATAAAACACTGATGAAAGAAATTGAAGATGGCACAAAGAAATGGAAAGACATTCCATGCTCATGGATTAGAAGAACAAATATTGTTAAAATGCCTATACTACCCAAAGTATACATTTATATACTACAGTATATACATTTATATACTATACAGTATATACAAAGTATACTACACATTTAAAGCAAACTTTATGAAAATACCAACAGCATTTTTCACAGAGCTAGAACAAACATTTCTACAATTTCTATGGAATCACAAAAGACCTGAATAACAAAGCAACCTTGAAAAAGAGAAAGCTGGAGGCATCACATTTCTGGACTTCAAGTTATATTACAAAGCAAGTGTTCAGGGTTTGCTGTGGGAGAGTATTTTGAGTTGGGCCTGGCTAGAGGAGGCATGTCTTGCAAGAGTCAGGTGGAGAGTGTTGGAGCTATGCTGGTTCCCACAGATGTCCCTGTGTCTAGGCTGGGCGGTGAGGGAGGCAAATGGTGCCCACCAGCTCCTCTGTTCCTGAAGAAGTCTCCCAATGATCACTGGCCCTCCAACACATGCTCTGAGATTAGTAAATAAATTGCCCTCTCTTATACCCCAGCTGTTTTTCAAACCATTGTTTCTATGCTGTATCTCAATGGGGATTATTTGTTGTTCTGTCTCTTTAAGAGCAGAGATTCCGTTTCTTCTCACCCTCCCAGCTCTCCCTGAGCCAAGCCCACTGATTTTTAAATTTCCAGGTGTTGAGCCCTACTGCTTATAAGAACTCATGAAGTTGTGCCCCTCTGGTTTTCATGCAAGTTCCTTGTGCCAGAAGTGCTTGCTATAAGGTCCTCGCTCCTTCCTGCACCTTTGGTGCCCCTTCTGCAGATAGTCCTGTGGGTCTATTTAGCTCCTGAACATGACTCCTCTCCTCTTACCCTCTTCGATGTGGCCTCTTTTCTACATTTAGCTGTGTCTTTTCTGCCAGTCTTCAGGTCATTTTCTGTGTTATTTATACTGATGTAAGTGTTATCTAGTCGTATCCATGAGATGAATTGAGCTTAGGGTCCTTTTGCTCTGCCATCTTCCCTGGAAGTCAATTTATTACATATTTTTGATGTGAAACTATTATGTAGTGACAGGAATAGGGAGTTCAGTGGATTTAACTCAGGACATGTGTGTTCCCATGGATGGCTATGGAGTTTTCCTATGTTGGGTTAGTTGGGTTAGTTTAAGCATGACTAAATGAAGACTGAGTGCTAGGATTCAGGTGAAGGTTTGGATGCCTGGTAAATAGAATTGAAATGGTTAAGAAAGGAAAAATTTACAAAGGATAACTGTAATTGGCTACATAGAAAAATAATTTAGCTACTTTTCTTTAGATTTTGTCTATTGACTTTAAGAAACTGCAATCAATAAAACTCCAATTTCTTTTTGTACTTAGTAGATCCATATCTAACATTTCTAAAGCCTACAGAAGTACACAAATAAACAACATTTTGGGGGCGCCTGGGTGGCTCAGTCAGTTGAGCATCTGACTTCAGCTCAGGTCATGATCTCACAGCTCTGTGAGTTCGAGCCCCACATCGGACTCTGTGCTGACCACTCAGAGCCTGGAGCCTGCTTCTGATTCTGTGTCTCCCTCTCTCTCTGCCCCTCCCCTGCTCATGTTCTGTCTTAAAAAATAAATAAAAACATAAATAAATAAATAAACAAACAACATTTTGTGGGGGAAATAAAAGGGTTTTTCCCAATCAGCATCATTTAGCTTGTTGGGTTTTAGATTCTAGCATTTTATAAATATTAGAGATGACACTCATTAGATACTACATTAGATTAAACATGAAAATTATTATCCTCATTTTAATACAATTTTAATGCTGTAAATGCCAAAAGGATTAACTGCATGTGTGAATAAGTCACTACTACAAGTTCATTCAGACAAAATTCACATAGATTTTTGCAGGGACTCAAATTATATGTGCTTTCAGATATAAAATAGATAAGTGAATCCATGAACATTCTCATTTCTTAGAGAATGAATCAACTCAAACTGTTAATATTACAGGAAGTTTCCATTTGTATTTATATCCATGAAGAATAAAATTTTACCATTTTAAATAAAACAAAGGATAAAGAATTATACCTGGTCCTGGATCATTATCTCATATATAGATTTCCAATAATTGTTTTGCTGAGCCCAGTTGATTCCATTATGAAGAGTGTTTAAGCATACAAAATCTATCAGTCGTCTATTTGAGTATATTCTTTTTACTAGAGATTGTTCATTTTAAGAAACAAGATTGTTTTCAGTCATTCACATCCAGTAGAATTCTTTTTTGATTAAATCAAACTTTAAAAATTCATTACATTTTTTCTTCCCATGACATTAGGTAGTCTTTGAATTATGTTATGTACCTTATCTGTAAATCTGTATGAGATAGCTCTTCTAGCAGGAATCAAAGCATTTCTTAATTCCTTCAATGCTATAACATTTTGTCTTTATTCTTAAATCATCATTTTGAGTATTTTGATTTGAAAAAAGAATATATGTTTATACATAGACTTAAATACTAAAGCAAGATACTTACATGTGTATGTGTGCATTGCATGTGTGTAACTGTGTGTGTTCTATGAACACAACATTGAGCACATACTCCGTGTAAAGCATTTTCTTTAGAACCATGGTAGTAAAATCCTGTATTTCCTTCTTTGTGATTATGAATACTTGAGATAGATTCCAAATATTTGCAGTTTAAAACCATTTTCCTCTATAGTAAGGTAATATAAAATTGAGCAAGATAGTTTCCATATCCATTATGTTGTTCCTGTGTTATTAAAATGACAACCAATTTGTTCAGAAATTATATATTTGTACCACAAACTCTGAAATACAATGCCACCCCAAACAAGAGTGAAGAGTAAAATAATTTTAAGCACCCCAAATATTTACACAATATTCTAAGAGGAAAACTGTATTCTCACTTAATGGTAATACAATGTGTTGGTCAAGAACTGGGCTACCTAGCTTTAAATCCCGGCTTTCTCAATTTCAAACTCCAAGGAAAAGCAGCTAAAGTAGTTTTCTATTGTGCCAAATTCAAATTCTCTTTTGCAAATTTTAAGTTTCTCAACCATTTTAATTCTAGTTACCATGCACCCCCATTTCCCCCTGTATCTTCTTGGTAAACTATGGTGAAGCATTTACATATAAATACATGTAATGTTTCAGCTCAGTGTAGTAGGTACACAGTATTAGCTATTTTATTTAACTCCATAATGCTTAATTATAATAAACATCAAATTACTTCAAAATATTTCAAAATATGTTTATGTTGTCTCGTTTTTTATTAATGGTATGCATAAGTAAATCACAAGAAGGCTCTCTCTCGTCATTTAACAGGTTAGGGAACAGAAGCTCAGAGAGGTAAGTAGTTTTTTCAAGTTTGCCTGCCAAGTGAAGGGTAGATTACGATCAATAAAATAGAGGAAAATTTTAAAGTCTGGTTTACAGACAGCAGAGAGCAGATTCTGCTAATAACTTGAAAACTGGGGTGGCGAGGGCAGGTAAAAAAACCCCAAAATCTCAAAAGCAAAGGAAAACTGCTATGACTCACATATTCCCATCAGTTGAATAGATAGGCACCATCACTATACTATTTTATTAGAGGAGTAGTAAGTATAAAACAGAAGTATTGCCACTCCATCCTCTTTCATCCACGAAAGACACAGCTAGTCCATTATGGCAACATTTAATACTTTGACTAAATGAGAACACAGTATCATCCTCTCCACACTGCTCCATACACCTGCTTTAGGTTATTGCTGTTACAAACACAGGATCTAGAAGCACACTCTCGAATTTGAGTCCTTAGTAACTCTGTTACTTAATATCTATGTGCCTTAATGTTCACTCAGATAATAAACTACTTCAAAAGATTGTTTTGAACCTTAAAGTAGATGAAATAGAGCTATGTAAATGTCACTGTTATGTTATTACCCACAAATAATTGCATTTGACAATAAGATTAATCAAATTTTCAGATTAATATATGTTAAATAAAATAAATCAGAAAGCTGGCATGTATGTAACACTTTTAATTTTTCCTATGCAAAATGCCCAACATTAATCTACTTTTTCATTTAAAAGGTAAACTGTGACTATATGGAAGCATCACTAAACTGAGGCAGTTAACATGAGGTGTTTTCCATGTTACTTTTCAAAGATGTACTTTATATTCCTTTTTTGGCTATATTTTCTTTCAGGTAAGTGGAGATTATTTAGTAAATTGCTATTACCAAAGTCTGTAACTTTGCACTTCTCTTTATGTCTTCTACATGCTTCCAGATTTCATTGATGCATTCCTACCATTTGGATGCCTTATTAATCTCTATGGATCATTAAATTAAATGAGGAGAGAAGGAAAGAATAATTTGTCACTTTACCTTAGAGTCTCATTGTTTTTCACTATTTTTGAGTAAATATTTGGACAAGAAAACTCTACTGGAAAAAAAATTGAGGATTGTATGACATTTTTTCCTAATAATACTGTTTTCATTTTTCAAAGAATTAAGATGCAAATTTTGACCTTTTTCTAAACATCTCTGTTAATATTATAGTAACTCATTTTAAATATCTTGTGTCTTCTGGCCACCAATCACCAAGTCATTATGCTAATGACTCTATATAAAACCTGAACACATGTTTTAATTTTTATATCCATAATTTTCACACACTGTTGCATGTCATTCTAGTGATCCAAATCTTACAAAAATGGGAAACTGCATATATTAATGGTCTGTATCAATAATCTAATTCTGCATTGAGAATAAACTGAGGGTTGATGGGGGGTGGGAGGGAGGGGAGGGTAGGTGATAGGTATTGAAGAGGGCGTCTTTTGGGATGAGCACTGGGTGTTGTATGGAAACCAATTTGACAATAAATTTCATATATTTAAAAAAAATCATAAACACAATCACCACACACAGGTATATTGGATTTAATAAAAATGTCAGTCTAAAACAAACAAAAAAGAGTAAAGATTGATCTGAAACACACACACACACACACACACACACACACACAGAATAAAAACCATAGTTGCTAAAGCAATAATTTGTCATTGCTCATGAATCTATGGTTGAGTTGGCAGTTCTGCTGAACTAGGCCAGGCATGACTGATATTGAATGATTTGTTCTTATTTCTTTATTTAGCAAATAATTTGGCTACAGGCTGTTCATACAGGATAGTCTCATTCACTTGTCTGGCAATAGGACAAATAGGTACTGACAGGGACGAGGATAGGTGAGCTACATGTCATTCATCATTCAACAGGTTAGCATGGGGGTCATTACTTGATAATGACAAGGTTCCAAGAGTAAGTGGAAGCATGCCATGCTTTTGAGTTCTAGGTTCATAACTGGCAGGTTACTCTTGCTGCATTCTATCTGTTAAAGAAGTCACAAGAAGAAACTAGATTCATGTGGTAGGAAACAGACTTTTTCTCTTGATGGGATGAGCTATCAAGTCACATTTCAAAGGGGCACAGGTAATAGGAGAGAATAGTTCTAGCCGTCATTGCAAACAGTCCATAATACTTTCTTATAGTTCTTTAAATATTTGCACATTTACCTTTATACACTTATAAGAATTCTGCAAGGAGTGACTATTGAGTCACTTGGATTTAGAAATGTAAAGAAATACCTTGATGGAAAAAACAGATTTTCTTTTTATTCATGCATAAGGTTTATTATGGATCAGAGTTTTATCACCTGACAAAGTCAGTTTAATTTTTTTAATGTTTATTTATTTTGAGAGAGAGGAAGGCAGAGATAGGGAGAGAGAGAATCCTAAGGAGGCTCCGTGCTGTCAGTGCAACTGACATCTCTCCATCTCACAAACCATGAGATCATGACCTGAGCTGAAATTAAGAGTTGGATGCTTAACTGACTGAGCCACTCAGGTGCCCCAAAGTCAGTTTAATTTTTAATGTAATGTCTCTTAGTTACAAAAGAGCTGTTTACAAATAAAAGAATATACTGAAAAAGTTTCCCAATAAAGATATAAACAAAGAATAAATGAATAAATACATTTTTATCAATTCGTGATGTTTTCTTTAATGTAATGTTATTGTATTTGCTGAAC
Organism: Prionailurus viverrinus; assembly: GCF_022837055.1. Taxonomy (NCBI): domain Eukaryota; kingdom Metazoa; phylum Chordata; class Mammalia; order Carnivora; family Felidae; genus Prionailurus; species Prionailurus viverrinus. The sequence goes on from NC_062579.1 coordinate 26,476,115, forward strand.
TAAATATTCCAAGATAATAAAGACTATAAAGACGTACTTTATAAAATATATATATATATATATATATATATTTAATATTTATTTAATTTTGAGAAGGAGGGAGAGACAGAGACACAGGGCAGGGGGAAGGAGAGCAAGCGTACAAACAGTAGAGGGGTAGAGAGAAGGGGGGACAGAGGATCCAAAGCAGGCTATGCACTGACACCAGAGAGCATGATGTGGGGCTTGAACTCATGAACCATGAGATCATGACCTGAGCCAAAATCAAAATTGGACATTTAACCAACTGAGCCACCCAGGTGCCCCATATATATATTTTTAAGTAGCCTCCATGCCCAACGTGGAGCTTGAACTTATGACCCCAAGATCAAGAGTCACATGCTCTACTAACTGAGCCAGCCAGTCCCTATAGATGCACTTTAAACAGTATGAGAGGCTTCCTAACCAATTTGTGTATCAGTGCCATGCTTATGTACTGTATTTCAAATAATTGTGCTAATTTAAAAATCCATGAGACTAAGAGATTTCCAAATTTCACTTAATCATAACAGAGTATTTAATATTTGATAAAAGAAGTTCTGCCAAATTCAAACATATTCTAATAATCAGCATAGATATTTTATAGGTATAGAAGACATAGGTAGCAATAGCAAAAGATAAGTTTTGCTGCATTAACAGGCAGCCCCCAAACCTCAGTGGCTTAATCTAATAAAAGTATCTTGTGCAAAGTATGTTGCATGTCTGACATTCCATTTCAGCTGTCTTCCATGTGTTGGCTCAGCTTTCCAGAATGTATGGATTTTATAACACCTCCGTGAATGTCATGAAAGAATAGAAAGCAGGTTGGCCAGTCAAGTTAAAGTTCTTGATTATTTTCACCTGCAAGTGGTACATATTCTTCCACTCACTATCTTTTTGCCAAAGCAAGTCATGTGGCCTCTCTCATCTTCAAAAGGCAATAGGACCATGCAATCCTTCAGTATTCCCAGAAAGATAATAACTAGAAATATTGGTGAGCTGTGCTAATGTCCCTCACTATAACAGTGATTAATTTGAATGATAAAAAGATAGTCATTCTTTTTAAATAAGAAATCCACAGAGACTTGCATTCCCCAAGAATGTAAGAGAAAAGTGAGGCTTTCCTGGCCTAACAGAGAAAACACATAAATTTATAGTTTTCAGACAGAGATGTCAATGTAAACAGATTTACTGGGGCTGAAGTAACTAAAGTAAGTTACCCAATTAGAATTACAAACTTTTTAACAGTTAACATTTAAAAACTTAAGCGACCACCTTGTTTCAGGGGGTGCTAAATAGTTTTTTCAGATGTATGGAAATCTTTAAGTAAGAAAAGCTTTAAGATGCAGAAAACATGTCTTTTTTCTATCTGTGGAGAGCTACTATTTTCTCCCTCTTTTGTGGAGATTTTTTCATGGAAAACCTAAAATGCCTTTGGCTTTTATTTTTTATTTTTTAATTTTTTTAAACGTTTATTTATTTTTGAGACAGGGAGAGACAGAGCATGAACGGGGGAGGGGCAAAGAGAGAGGGAGACACAGAATCGGAAACAGGCTCCAGGCTCTGAGCCATCAGCCCAGAGCCCGACGCGGGGCTTGAACTCACGGACCATGAGATCCTGACCTGAGCTGAAGTCGGACGCCCAACCGACTGAGCCACCCAGAGGCCCCAATGCCTTTTGCTTTTAATGTTAAGAAGTGGATTTAAAAAGAAGGAGTCTACCATGAGACATGCAAATTTTTATAATACAGAAAGGGAAGGGCCAGAAGGGGATTATTAACAAATAGGGTATAGGTCATATAATCTTCTGCATCTACACTAACTGGATGGTGTATATTAAGTGTTCCAATGGTCCCATTTCCCCCTTAAGTATATCCCTCACTGGATGCAATACTGTTTAAATTAGAGACACTATTTCTTAAATTTTTTCATGTTGCACACAGAAGGTCTATATAATACATGCCAGTCAGCTGGGAGGGGTAACATTCTAATACTTCAGTATCCATAAATATTACATAACAAACATGTTAATTAGATTGACTGGTAATAGCCTATATAGAAGTGAGTTGACAAAATATAAGGAGGGACATCTTATGAAGGAGGGGCAAAAGATCAATACAATTCTGTATTGTTATTTAATAATGTGTCAGAAAGAAGGTAAGACCTATATATGGGCTGTAATGGATCATTTGGTAGTCATGTGACAACAAAAGGAAAACGGTTATACATGAGAAGAAATAATGGTATTAAATAAGAAGAGATAATAGTAATAAAAATTAAAATGACACTGGTTATTTTATTTCAGATTATCATATTTTACTGCAACTAAACTTTACTAATCTGAGATTTATTTTTTTTATTATATGAAATTTATTGTCAAATTAGTTTCCATACAACACCCAGTGCTCATCCCAAAAGATGCCCTCTTCAATGCCCATCATCTACCCTCCCCTACCTCCCACCCCCCATCAACCCTCAGTTTGTTCTCAGTTTTTAAGAGTCTCTTATGCTTTGGCTCTCTCTCCCACTCTAACCTCTTTTTCTTTTTTTTCCTTCCCCTCCCCCATGAGTTTCTGTTAAGTTTCTCAGGATCCACATAAGAGTGAAACCATATGGTATCTGTCTTTCTCTGTATGGCTTATTTCACTTAGCATCACACTCTCCAGTTCCATCCACATTGCTACAAGAGGCCATATTTTATTCTTTCTCATTGCCACATAGTACTCCATTGTGTATATAAACCACAATTTCTTTATCCATTCATCAGTTGATGGACATTTAGGCTCTTTCCATAATTTGGCTATTGTTGAGAGTGCTGCTATGAACATTGGGGTACAAGTGCCCCTATGCATCAGGACTCCTGTATCCCTTGGGTAAATTCGTAGCAGTGCTACTGCTGGGTCATAGGGTAGGTCTATTTTTAATTTTTTAAGGAACCTCCACACTGTTTTCCAGAGCGGCTGCACCAGTTTGCATTCCCACCAAAAGTGCAAGAGGGTTCCCGTTTCTCCACATCCTCTCCCGCATCTATAGTCTCCTGATTTGTTCATTTTGGCCATTCTGACTGGCGTGAGGTGATATGAGATTTAAAAGTAACATTCTGCTTATTATGATGATGACAAATGTACACAGAAATAGCAAGTAACTATACAAGAGGTTTGGCATGTACAAAATTTTGCCTTCATCCATCTATGTTGATAACATCACTTTATTAGAATTGGGTAAGAGCAATACCATTGTTGCTTGTTTACTCCTTTGGCTTGTTGTTTTTTTTTTAAATCATATTTATTTATAGAAAAGCTGCTTGTTATACAAGACTTTGAAAATGTATCTCACTGAAGTGAACTTGGCCCAGGGGGAAAAATGTGTTTGTGTCGGAAAACGTTTAATTAAAACAGAATGTAGGATCTGTGACCTTCACCGTCCTGTCTTTTCTCTCATCCTATAAACTGATTTTCGTACTTTGAGGGAAAATTTCAGTGGAGAACTAGTATCATTGATTGTAAGCTTTGGAGAATCAAAATGCAACATCACCCTGTACAGTTAGTCTGACCTAACACGCATCTCACTACTAAATTTTCTATATGCAGGCCAGGTAATAGGCCAGTATTGCCAGAACTGCCATCTTTTAGGAACTTATAAATTGAGGCTCTTTCCAACTTGACAATATTAAGATACCATATTGTTTTTCACTCCAAGCTAGGCTATAAGCCCTGAAAAAGTTCACACTTGTAAATTTTTGTCATCTTTCAGAGAAGAGCTACCTGTACTCTTTTAGAAAAGTAACCATATTTAAGCAATGGGAAAGACATTCTTGAGAATTTTGCCTCGTATTGTTAAGATACAAAATTATCCTGCTCTTTGTGTAGCTGATCTTCATCATAAATCCATGTGTCTCAAGTGTCTAATACTCTGTATTCTGAGAAGTAAAGAATGTGACATGTGCTAATGTCTGAGAGTGAGAGGGAGAGCCACTCTGAAAGGCTATCCATGTGCTAAGAGGAATCAAACCATTTTGTTTGTTGTCATCACTATTAATATATTAAAATTTAGGACAAGAGAAGCTGATTATTATACAAGACTTTGAAAGTGAACCTCACTGAAATAAGCTTGGCCCAGGGTTAAAAATGTGTTATATGTATGTATATATGTGTGTGTATACACACACATGTATACACACATACACACATATATATATACACACATATATACATATACACATATATATGTATACAAACACACACTCACGTATGTATATATATATATATATATATATATATATATATATATATATATACAGGCACATATATATATAATATACACACATATATACATTTATATACATATACACACATATATATGTATGCAAATACACACAAATATATTAGTCTATTAGCCTTATAGTTATCTGTGTTCACTAAGTATGCTTCTCACACTGCTAGCTACTTTGTAAACAGGCTCTCTTTGTCAAAATACAGTCATGGGAGGTGTAGACTACTATTAATCACATATGCTGGAAAAAAATTGCTGAACATGGATGTTTTATTCAAAGCATCTGCAACACCATCTTAAAATATAAAATATTGTATATTAGAATGTAATAAAGGATTGCTTCAAGTTTAATTAATTCATTTTCCTCAAGTACACTATGCTCATTTTATGAAGAGAGAAAAAAAATCTCTTTGACAATATCTGCCATCTGATTCCCTAGAGTTAGCTTTGTAAACTACTGCTGGTTGTGACCCTTGACTGCATGCATTTACAAAACTAGTATTGTTTGAACATAGTGTATGCCAGGCTCTACATTATACATCAGGGATACAGCAGTAAACAAAGCAGGTATAGTCAGGGAATTAAATGTTATTACAATCTAGCTACACTGCAAGATAGTTTATAACATGCAAACACACACACACACACACACACACACACACACACGTAGTTGGCATAAAACCACAAAACAGCAAAGTGTTACTTCAACTGGTGAGTCAAAGTTCAATCCCACAGGCAAATAATTTCCTGGATGTTGGAAATGAGACAAGAAATAACTCTAGAAGTAAAGAAATTTGAGTGATGGGGTGACCTAGAGAAGCTCTCGGCCTGATATAATACAACTTGCACAAATCAGGGAAACATATAAATAGGAAAATGCTGTTTGTATGCTCAACCAGAATGATGAAATAAAAACTTGGGTAGAAAAGAGACAATCTAAGTCTCAATACCAATGGTTTTGCCACTATACTAGGAAAAGGTATTAATATTTAACAACAAAAGCACTGAAATATAGATGGCAATTAAGATCACTCTTATTTTTTAATATTTATATATAATTGATTCAAGTTAATTTCTCTAGTTCTATGGGAAATCACTTGCCACCCCCAGATTTATGTAAATATCCTAGATTTTTTAAATTTTTATGGTAAATTTTTGTTGCCAGTACTTTCCACTAGCAAACTCTTGATCTCACATTTTACTGCTATTGTCTTTTTGTTACTTAATGTGCAGATGTTCGACTCGCCCTGTGTTCCCTAATTACTGAAAAAAAAAATCACTTGCTTAGGTCATCTGTGTAGGTAGCATATTTTACAAAAAGTCTGGAATCATGAAGAAGATTTATATCAAACACTATATTACATTTAGATATGAATTGCTATTTACAAAACGTTTTTTTAAATAGTTGACAGGTATTGTACTACTGGCCACCTTTCTCAGGATATAGGTTCTGAAAAATTGCTGAATGTCTTCATAGGAAAGCTAGACATTATATAAGCACACAGAGATACCAATACAAATGATTCTTGTCCACAGACATAAAAACAAATGTTGTCCAGTGGAAATGCAACTGATCTCTCGTATTATAAATCACCTTTATATCTCATTGTAAATTTTTTAGCATTACTTACTGCTCATATATATGTGGCTCTCTGAAATCTCTTTTAAACTAGTTTTAACATCTTACTGGTTTTCTTATTAATTAATCACTTAAAGAATATCTTTGATATGTGTTCATTTTATATTTGTGTGAAAGTTATGATTATAAACTTTTTTGAAACTTAACAGGCTCCAGAAAAATATGTTAAATTATTTCTTTCCCTTCAAGATAACTCATCTCTCCCTGCTTCTCCATTTTCAGGAATCCTTTGTGCTTACTATGAGAGACTCAATTACTCTTAGTACCCTTTCTGTAAGTAAGGACTCATTGTGCATTCTTTGATAAAGAGTCATAATAACTGGGTTTCAACTTTTAGCATCAGAAAACAATTTGAAGAATTTGCAAAATTCCACATATTTTTCTCTCCCCCACACTGGTCTCTGTAATTTGAAAAAAAGCAGTATAGATTTTTACTTCCTATGGATATGGATTATGCCATGACTGTTAGAAATCAGAATCAGCAACCATGCAGTATGATGGGGTTTGTTTTTGTTTTTGTTTTTGTTTGTTTGTTTGTTACCCTGCGTTACACCTGTGGTGTATATTGAAATTTAAGCTGTTGGGTATTTATATATGATTCATTCCATAAAGTGCAATAAGCACTTCTTAGCTAATTGATTTTTTAAATAACTTTTATGTTATCTATAATTAAATGAATCTCTGTCACTCTTAAGCAGATATTCTTTATCCAGGGAACCCACACATACAGAACAACAATCAAAATAAAATAACACATCCTTCACCATTTTTTTTTCTTTTTGGTTAATTGAAGCCCTCTCTGAGATGACTCATGACCAATCTGATTTCAGGCATTAAGAAATCTGACTATGGGGGCGCCTGGGTGGCGCAGTCGGTTAAGCGTCCGACTTCAGCCAGGTCACGATCTCGCGGTCCGGGAGTTCGAGCCCCGCGTCGGGCTCTGGGCTGATGGCTCGGAGCCTGGAGCCTGTTTCCGATTCTGTGTCTCCCTCTCTCTCTGCCCCTCCCCCGTTCATGCTCTGTCTCTCTCTGTCCCAAAAATAAATAAACGTTGAAAAAAAAATTAAAAAAAAAAAAAAAGAAATCTGACTATGGAGTTGAGGTCCACATCATTCTGCAAAGTCATAAAAAGTTACGGATTAATCATGACTTCACAGTTTGGAACATTATTCATCTATGGTCATAAGCTCACGCTTCAAAGGTAGAAGGTGTACAAACTCATAGGAAGAAAGAACTAACAGGATGGCTGAAATCCCATGGGAATTGAAAACTCCTTGTTTTGTGCAATTGTAACCATCAGTGTTCCTGAAACCACATCAATCTTAACTCTGGCCATAAACACAGTAGCTATATAACAGTAATAGAAAAATACAATGGAAAAATGGAAAAAGCTAACACATATTTAACTTTTATAGATATTCCCCTCCTTTAAGTAATTTACTATTAAATAAAACTTAAAAGAATATAAAGATATGAACATGAAGATAATGTTAACTACAAAACTCACTTAAAACAAAGAGGTATATGTCTTCCTGGCTGCAACAAATGTAGTAAAAGGTAAAATATAAACTATGTTGGCTCAAAAGAAACTGCAAAAAATTTATTTATCCAGTCCTCAAACAACATGGAGAGATGTCTTAAATCTTGGATTAGCATAAGAAGTGCTCTTTAAAAAGGAGAGCTATTGCTTAGAAAATCTAAGGAAAAAATTCATTATTCAAGGTATAAAACCTATGATTATATTTATCTTTTTAACTTTCACAAAGAAAATTGTCCTCGTGTTAATGGAAATGAGAAACTGGGATTGAAATGTTATATTATTATAGTCAAAAATGAATTGCATATAAAGTATACTGATTCAAGGCTCTATTAATGTAAAAATATGTAATTGGGTCATTATTATTTATAAAATACAACACCAAATGAAGCCTTTAGCTTAAAATACTTACTGTATCCTCATAGCATACAGTGAACTGGGAATTAACTGTCCATTTCCTTCATCAGTATAAATAGAAAAAAAACAAATAATATGGAATCCAAGGGGGGAAAGTGAACAGCACATGACTGGGTCAGTGTATGTGTAGATTCAATAATTCCCTCCTCAAAATCTGCACTGTTGGTCATAGCTGGACTAATCATGCAATAAACTTCACAGATCATAAAGACAGCCAAAATAATCATAGGGGTCAGGAGGGTGGCGCATTCAGTTTGCATATGTGAATATGATCCGAATGAAAAGAAGTTGGCCACAATGAAAGAAATTACCAAATAATGTAGATCAAAGCAGATAATCAGCATGGATAATTCAGGCCTGAATACAGATGCAGAATATAGATTATGACTTTTCACAAAAGTTCCAGCTAACTCTGTTCTGTCAATGTATATTGATCTTCCAAAGGAGTTTTTCACAGGGACACCTTGGATGCTTCCAGAAAAATTGACTGTCAAAAACCATAGCATCTCTTAGATCAGCATTGATCATTTTCTTTTTCTCTTAAATCATTAGAATGGAAAGTAATATGTTTTCCTTTCCTCAATGTTACACACACACACACAAACACACACATACACATCCATAATATTCCTGCTCGTTGGTACCCCCTTAAAGAAAAAAAGACCTTGAACTAGAAACAATCCTAATGCTATTATTCAAATATACAAAGTATTCATGTAGATTATAAAATTTCAAATTTAAGAATTAATTTTAAAAAGACCATTTCTACTGGGCAGCCCTATTTACCAAAATGATTTTTTTCTTTGTTGGGTCTGTGTGAAAATAGTATATTTTTTAATGAGATAAAATTTGTATACAATAAAATACACAGATCTTAAATGAACAGATTGATAAGCTTTGACAATACCTTACAGTACATGGGTGTAATGTATACAGCTATCCGTGTTGCTTTTACCCAGGGCCTGTGTTTCTATAAACAGATGCAATTAAAGAAATGTCCCTAGGAAACTGACAGTAATATAATAATGATATGGGACTTTAACACCCTCATTACATCAATGGATAGATCAACAAGATAGAAAATCAATAAGGAAACAGAGCCTGTGAATGACACATAGATCAGATGGACCTCACATGTATGTATGTATAGAACATTCCATCCAAAAACAGCTGAGTACATACTCTTTTCAAGTGCACATGGAACACTCTCCAAGACAGATCACGTATTAGGCCATAAAACAAGTCTCAATAAATTCAAAGAGATTGAAATCATATCTTGCATCTTTTTTAATCACAATGGTATACACTAGAAAGCAATTACAAAAAATTGGAAAAAAAATACAAACACATAGAGGCTAAACAACATGCTACTAAACAACCAATGGGTCAATGAAGAAATAAAAAATGAAATAAAATACACATAGAAATTAAAATGAAAGCAAAAAAGTTTGAAATATTTGGGACATGGCAAAAGCAATTCTAAGAAGGTCAAGGGAGCAAGAAAAATCTCAAATGAACAACCAAACCTTATACCTGTAGGAACCAGAAAAACAAAGCTCAAAGCTATTAAAAGGAAGGGTATAATAAAGATTACAGCAGAAATAAGTGAAATAAAGATTAAAAAACAAGAGCAAAGATCAATGAAATCAACCTTTCAACCTTTAGCCAGACTCATCAAGAAAAAAGAAGACTCAAACAAAATAAGAAATTAAGGGGGTGAAATATAAACTTACACCACAGAAATACAAAAAAAAATTATAAGAGAATATTATGAAAAATTATATGCCAAAAAATTTGACAACCTGGAAGACATGGATAAATTCCTAGAAATATACACTCTTCCAAAAGTAAATTAGGAAAAATAGAAAATTTGAAAAGGCCAATTACTAGCAATGAAAGTGAATCAGTAATTTAAAAAATGTGAAACAGAGAGATCCTGGGAAGATGGTGGTGTAGGAGGACGCTGGGCTCACCGCGTCCTGCTGATCACTTAGATTCCACGTACACCTGCCTAAATAACCCAGAAAACCGCCGGAAGACTAGCAGAATGGAGTCTCCAGAGCCAAGCGCAGACGAGAGGCCCACGGAAGAGGGTAGGAAGGGCCGAGAGGCGGTGCGCGCTCCACGGACTGGCAGGAGGGAGCCTGGGCGGAGGGGCAGCCCGCCGGCCAGGCAAAGCCCCCGAGTCTGGCTGCCAAAGTGGAGGGGCTGGACGGAGTGTGTTCTGACAGCAAGCGGGACTTTACATCTGGAAGGTTATAAGCTAACAGCTCTGCTCTGAGAATGGGAGGGCTGTAGGACAACGGGAGGGAGAGTTGTTGAGCCACGGACAACAGAACTTAGCTTGGTGGGGAATAAAGGCGCTCACCAGCACCATCTCCCTCACCCATCCCCCAGCCAAAATCCCAAAGGAAACCAGTTCCTGCCAGGGAACTTCATTGCACCCTGCAAACACCCAAAGCTCTGCTTCTGGGTATCCATCCCTCGGGCGGGTCTGACTCCCTCCTGGTGCCACAGGGCCCCTCCCTAAGAGGATCTCCAAAGGAAAAGTGAGCTGAGCCTGCCCCTCCCATCCCTGTGCATCTTGCTGATCCACCCCAGCTAATACGCCAGATCCCCAGCACCACAAGCCTGGAAGTGTGCAAATAGCCCAGATGGGCCACACCACCCCACAGTGAATCCCGCCCCTAGGAGAGGGGGAAGAGAAGGCACACACCAGTCTCACTGTGGCCAAAACGGTGGGCTGGGGCAGATATCAGGTCTGACTGCAGCCCCACCTACCAATGCAAGTTATTCAAGACAGCACAAGGGAAGTGCCCTGCTGTCCTGCACCACTCCAGGGACTATACAAAATGACCAAACGGAAGAATTCCCCTCAGAAAAATGTCCAGGAAGTAACAACAGCTAACGAACAGAACAAAAAGGATTTAAACAATATAACAGAAAGTGAATTTAGAATAATAGTCATAAAATTAATTGCTGGGCTTGAAAACAGTATAAAGGACAGCAGAGAATGTATTGCTACAGAAATCAAGGGACTAAGGAACAGCCAGGAGGAGCTAAAAAATGCTATAAATGAGCTGCAAAATAAAATAGAGGCAATCACGGCTCGGATTGAAGAGGCAGAGGTGAGACTAGGTGAATTAGAACATAAAATTATGGAAAAAGAAGAAGCTGAGAAAAAGAGAGATAAAAAAATCCAGGAGTATGAGGGGAAAATTAGAGAACTAAGTGATGCACTAAAGAGAAATAATCTACTCATAATTGGTATTCCAGAGGAGGAAGAGAGAGGGAAAGGTGCTGAAGGGTTACTTGAAGAAATTATAGCAGAGAACTTCCCTGAACTGGGGAAGGAAAAAGGCACTGATCCAAGAGGGTAAGAACTCCCTTCAGACGTAACTTGAATCGATCTTCTGCATGACATATCATAGTGAAAATGGCAAAATACAAAGATAAAGAGAAAATTCTGAAAGCAGTGAGGGATAAACACGCTCTAACATATAAAGGGAGACCTATAAGAGTCGTGACTGATATCTCTACTGAAACTTGGCGGCCAGAAAGGAATGGCAGGAGATCTTCAATATGATGAACAGAAAAAATAGGCAGCCGAGAATCCTTTATCCAGCAAGTCTGTCATTTAGAATAGAAGGAGAGATAAAGGTCTTCCCAAACAAACAAAAACTGAAGGAATTTGTCACCACTCAACCAGCCCTACAAGAGATCCTAAGGGGGACCCTAGAGACAAAGTACCAGAGACATCATTACAAGCATAAAACATACAGACATCACAATGACTCTAAACCCGTATCTTTCTATAATAACACTGAATGTAAATGGATTAAATGTGCCAACCACAAGACATAGGGTATCAGAATGGATAAAAAACAAGACCCATCTATTTGCTGTCTACAAGAGACTCATTTTAGACCCGAGGACACCTTCAGATTGAGAGTGAGGGGATGCAGAACTATTTATCATGCTACTGGAAGCCAAAAGAAAGCTGGAGTAGCCATACTTATATCAGACAAACTAGACTTTAAATTAAAGGCTGTAACAAGAGATGAAGAAGGACATTATATAATAGTTACAGGGTCTACCCATCAGGAAGAGCTAACAATTATAAATGTCTATGCGCCGAATACCGGAGCCCCCAAATATATAAAACAATTACTCATAAACATAAGCAACCTTATTGATAAGAATGTGGTAATTGCAGGGGACTTTAACACCCCACTTACAGAAATGGATAGATCATCTAGACACACGGTCAATAAGGAAACAAGGGCCCTGAATGAGACATTGGATCAGATGGACTTGACAGATCTATTTAGAACCCTGCATCCCAAAGCAACAGAATATACTTTCTTCTCGAGTGCACATGGAACATTCTCCAAGATAGATCATATACTGGGTCACGAAACAGCCCTTCATAAGTTTATAAGAATTGAAATTATACCATGCATACTTTCAGACCACAATGCTATGAAGCTTGAAATCAACCACAGAAAAAAGTCTGGAAAACCTCCAAAAGCATGGAGGTTAAAGAACACCCTACTAACGAATGAGTGGGTCAACCAGGCAATTAGAAAAGAAATTTAAAATATATGGAAACAAACGAAAATGAAAATACAACAATCCAAACGCTTTGGGATGCAGCGAAGGCAGTCCTGAGAGGAAAATACATTGCAATCCAGGCCTATCTCAAGAAACAAGAAAAATCCCAAATACAAAATCTAACAGCACACCTAAAGGAAATAGAAGCAGAAGAGCAAAGGCAGCCTAAACCCAGCAGAAGAAGAGAAATAATAAAGATCAGAGCAGAAATAAACAATATAGAATCTAAAAAAACTGTAGAGCAGATCAACGAAACCAAGAGTTGGTTTTTTGAAAAAATAAACAAAATTGATAAACCTCTAGCCAGGCTTCTCAAAAAGAAAAGGGAGATGACCCAAACAGATAAAATCATGAATGAAAATGGAATTATTACAACCAATCCCTCAGAGACACAAACAATTATCAGGGAATACTATAAAAAATTATATGCCAACAAACTGGACAACCTGGAAGAAATGGACAAATTCCTAAACACCCACACGCTTCCAAAACTCAATCAGGAGGAAATAGAAAGCTTGAACAGACCCATAACCAGCGAAGAAATGGAATCGGTTATCAAAAATCTCCCAACAAATAAGAGTCCAGGACCAGATGTCTTCCCAGGGGAGTTCTACCAGACGTTTAAAGCAGAGAAAATACCTATCCTTCTCAAGCTATTCCAAGAAATAGAAAGGGAAGGGAAACTTCCACACTCATTCTATGAAGCCAGTATTACTTTGATTCCTAAACCAGAGACCCAGTAAAAAAAGAGAACTACAGGCCAATATCCCTGATGAATATGGATGCAAAAATTCTCAATAAGATACTAGCAAATAGAATTCAATGGCATATAAAAAGAATTATTCACCATGATCAAGTGGGATTCATTCCTGGGATGCAGGGCTGGTTCAACATTCGCAAATCAATCAACGTGATATATCACATTAACAAAAAAAGAGAGAAGAACCATATGATCCTGTCAATCGATGCAGAAAAGGCCTTTGACAAAATCCAACACCCTTTCTTAATAAAAACCCTTGAGAAAGTCGGGATAGAAGGAACATACTTAAAGATCATTAAAGCCATTTATGAAAAGCCCAAAGCTAACATCATCCTCAATGGGGAAAAACTGAGAGCTTTTTCCCTGAGATCAGGAACACAACAGGGATGCCCACTCTCACCGCTGTTGTTTAACATAGTGCTGGAAGTTCTAGCATCAGCAATCAGACAACAAAAGGAAGTCAAAGGCATCAAAATCGGCAAAGATGAAGTCAAGCTTTTGCTTTTTGCAGATGACATGATATTATACATGGAAAATCCGATAGACTCCACCAAAAGTCTGCTAGAACTGATACATGAATTCAGCAAAGTTGCAGGATACAAAAAAATGTACAGAAATCAGTTGCATTCTTATACACTAACAATGAAGCAACAGAAAGACAAATAAAGAAACTGATCCCATTCACAATTGCACCAAGAAGCATAAAATACCTAGGAATAAACATAACCAAAAATGTAAAAGATCTGTATGCTGAAAACTATAGAAAGCTTATGAAGGAAATTGAAGAAGATTTAAAGAAATGGAAAGACATTCCCTGCTCATGGATTGGAAGAATAAATATTGTCAAAATGTCAATACTACCCAAAGCTATCTACACATTCAATGCAATCCCAATCAAAATTGCACCAGCATTCTTCTCGAAACTAGAACAAGCCATCCTAAAATTCATATGGAACCACAAAAGGCCCCGAATAGTCAAAGTAATTTTGAAGAAGAAGACCAAAGCAGGAGGCATCACAATCCCAGACTTTAGCCTCTACTACAAAGCTGTCATCATCAAGACAGCATGGTATTGGCACAAAAACAGACACATAGACCAATGGAATAGAACAGAAACCCCAGAACTAGACCCACAAACGTATGGCCAACTCATCTTTGACAAAGCAGGAAAGAACATACAATGGAAAAAAGACAGTCTCTTTAACAAATGGTGCTGGGAGAACTGGACAGCAACATGCAGAAGGTTGAAACTAGACCACTTTGTCACACCATTCACCAAAATAAACTCAAAATGGATGAAGGACCTGAATGTGAGACAGGAAACCATCAAAACCTTAGAGGAGAAAGCAGGAAAAGGCCTCTCTGACCTCAGCCGTAGCAATCTCTTACTCGACACATCCCCAAAGGCAAGGGAATTAAAAGCAAAAGTGAATTACTGGGACCTTATGAAGATAAAAAGCTTCTGCACAGCAAAGGAAACAACCAACAAAACTAAAAGGCAACCAACAGAATGGGAAAAGATATTTGCAAATGACATATCGGACAAAGAGCTAGTATCCAAAATCTATAAAGAGCTCACCAAACTCCACACCCGAAAAACAAATAACCCAGTGAAGAAATGGGCAGAAAACATGAATAGACACTTCTCTAAAGAAGAGATTCCGAATGGCCAACAGGCACATGAAAAGATGTTCAGCGTCACTCCTTATCAGGGAAATACAAATCAAAACCACACTCAGGTATCACCTCACGCCAGTCAGAGTGGCCAAAATGAACAAATCAGGAGACTATAGATGCTGGCGAGGATGTGGAGAAACGGGAACCCTCTTGCACTGTTGGTGGGAATGCAAATTGGTGCAGCCACTCTGGAAAGCAGTGTGGAGGTTCCTCAGAAAATTAAAAATAGACCTACCCTATGACCCAGCAATAGCACTGCTAGGAATTTATCCAAGGGATACAGGAGTCCTGATGCATAGGGGCACTTGTACCCCAATGTTCATAGCAGCACTCTCAACAATAGCCAAATTATGGAAAGAGCCTAAATGTCCATCAACTGATGAATGGATAAAGAAATTGTGGTTTATATACACAATGGAATACTACGTGGCAATGAGAAAAAATGAAATATGGCCTTTTGTAGCAATGTGGATCGAACTGGAGAGTGTGATGCTAAGTGAAATAAGCCATACAGAGAAAGACAGATACCATATGGTTTCACTCTTATGTGGATCCTGAGAAACTTAACAGGAACCCATGGGGGAGGGGAAGAAAAAAAAAAGAGGTTAGAGTGGGAGAGAGCCAAAGTATAAGGGACTGTTAAAAACTGAGAACAAACTGAGGGTTGATGGGGGGTGGGAGGGAGGAGAGGGTGGGTGATGGGTATTGAGGAGGGCACCTTTTGGGATGACCACTGGGTGTTGTATGGAAACCAATTTGACAATAAATTTCATATAAAAAAAAAAGCTTCTGCACAGCAAAGGGACAACCAACAAAACTAAAAGGCAACCAACGGAATGGGAAAAGATATTTGCAAGTGACATATCGGACAAAGGGCTAGTATCCAAAATCTATAAAGAGCTCACCAAACTCCACACCCGAAAAACAAATAACCCAGTGAAGAACTGGGCAGAAAACATGAATAGACACTTCTCTAAAGAAGACATCCGGATGGCCAATAGGCACATGATAAGATGCTCAACGTCGCTCCTTATCAGGGAAATACAAATCAAAACCACACTCAGATATCACCTCACCCCAGTCAGAGTGGCCAAAATGACTAAACCAGGAGACTATAGATGCTGGAGAGGATGTGGAGAAATGGGAACCCTCTTGCACTGTTGGTGGGAATGCAAATTGGTGCAGCCACTCTGGAAAACAGTGTGGAGGTTCCTCAAAAAATTAAAAATAGACCTACCCTATGACCAAGCAGTAGCACTGCTAGGAATTTACCCAAGGGATACAGGAGTCCTGATGCATAGGGGCGTCTGTACCCCAATGTTTATAGCAGTACTGTCAACAATAGCCAAATTATGGAAAGAGCGTAAATGTCCATCAAGTGATGAATGGATAAAGAAATTGTGGTTTATATACACAATGGAGTACTACGTGGCAATGAGAAAGAATGAAATATGGCCCTTTGTAGCAACATGGATGGAACTGGAGAGTGTGATGCTAAGTGAAATAAGCCATACAGAGAAAGACAGATACCATATGGTTTCACTCTTATGTGGATCTTGAGAAACTGAACAGAAACCCATGGGAGAGGTGAAGGGAAAAACAAAAAAAAGAGGTTGAAGTGGGAGAGAGCCAAATCATAAGAGACTCTGAAAAACTGCGAACAAACTGAGGGTTGATGGGGGGTGGGAGGGAGGGGTGGGTGGGTGATGGGTATTGAGGAGGCCACCTTTTGGGATGAGCACTGGGTGTTGTATGGAAACCAATTTGACAATAAAGTTCATATATTGAAAAATAAATAAATAAATACAAAACAAAATAACAACAACAAAAATACTGCATTAATTGGCAAAATGCCTCCCTTTCTGAGATCCACACTTTAGCAAAATACCAGGAAGATGTACAGGCTAATAAAACTTATCTACAAATATTTACTCATGGCTCTCCAGCTGAAGTCACTTGAGGGTAATCATACCAAGGACTTCAAAAGCCATCCTCAGCTTCCCTTCAATCTCCCATAGATCACAACGCCTATAGATACTGTAAAGAAAAGGGATATTGGACTAAAGATTAACCAAAAGGAAAAAAAAATCTAAGTCTCAATGACTCCCCCAAAGGGATCTGCTTCTGTCTGCCCCCCAAATACCCTTAAACACAATGGAGGAAATAAAAGCCAGTGGTGACTCAACCAACTTCCTTACAGACACTGGAGCCACCAATCCACCCATAAGACTTCACAATTCCCCACCATGATCTCTCAGAGTACACAAACCACCCTGGTGGTGGTGTTAGATATTTTAATATATGATCTGTCCCTTTCTAAACTACTTTCTCTACCTCTTGGATTACATGATACCCATCATAGATAATAGATCATTCTACAACCTCATAACCTCTGTTAATCTGTTAGGCAGATACTGCCTGTTTTTGAGAGAGAGAGAGAGAGAGAGAGAGAGAGAGAGAGAGAGAGAGGGAGAGGGAGGGAGGGTGCAAGTGAGAAGTGAGCAAGGGGTAGAGACAGAGAGAGAGAAAGAGAAGCAGGGTTCAGCCAAAGAGGGGTTTGAGTTTTACTTGAAGCAGGGCTCATGTTCACCAGATGCATGGATCAAGCTCACCAAAGCAGGTCAGGAGCTCACCCAATGTAGAACTCGAACTCACTAACTGCGAGATCACGACCTAAATTGAAGTCAGATGCTTAACGACTGAGCCACCCAGACACCAGGCAGATATTTGCTTTCTAATTGTAGTATTAATATTTAGGTTTTCCTGAAGGACTAACTCATGAAGACCTTTTGCTTTCACTTTGGAAAATAAACAATGTGCTTGGACTATTATGTCTCAGGTATTTATGGAAGCCCCCACTTATTTTTCCTCAGATAGTAAATGCAAAATTAAAGGATTTTATTTTCCCATGTAATTCAACACTCCTTCAATATGTAAATCACCTCATTTTTTTTCTTCAGTAAAACTGATAATTCACTGACAGATATGCAAATACCTCTCAGAAATTCTGGCTTGAAAGGGGAATAAGGTTTTGAGAAACAAAATACAATACTGCAGTCCTCAGGCTCATTATTTAGGACATGATATCTTCCTTAAGGGAAAAACTTTGTCCCCAGAGTGTACCAAGGTCATTCTGAATTAGCCTTACTTGAAATGAAGAGAAAATTCTTAGCTGAGATTGATTAGCTATTGTAGAATGTTGACTCCCAATTTCTCTACTATAACATCTCCTTTAAATGATTATAGAAACATTGTCTGAATTCATGCAATAGGTGTAAGTATCTTAAGAGCATATGAATCCTTAAAAATCTCCCTTTCCTCTATCTGCAACTTGGAGCTCCCAAATTCCTTGCCCTTTTCTCTATTTATTTGTGAGAGAGGATATACTTTAAGCATCTCAGAAACATAATAGGAACCAGAGGCACATTGGATACTTTACTTTTATTCTAGAAATGTGCTCAAATCACAATTTATGGGCTAGGTTATACTTTGAATATTTATATACCCTATGTTTTCCAAAAATGTCTCCTGACTGAAAATATGCAACATTTTTCAACCTCTTCCCATGTCTTATGAGATCCTTTTTGCTTCTATTTCTAACGTTATTTTCTACTCTTTGTCACATTCCTAAACAGCATTTTCAAAACCTTAATCCCACTAAACTTCTTTCTCTTCTGATTGAAGAGTGATCGCATAAAATGCATTTCAGCCACTGAAACCTTAATATTTCTCCACCGTGGTATTGCTGAAATTCCTCTTGTAGATATAGGTCTCATTCTCTTTGCTCATGGTTCATACCTCTGCACATCAAAATGGTGTTTCCTCGTAGAATATACCATCACAAATTTCCTAAACCCTGTGGAATATGAATCTTTACCCAATGCAAAATCAACCCAGATAGCAAAATTCATGGCTTTTGCCAGATCATGCACTTTAGCTAAGGATAGGAGAGGTAATGTCTATACATAGAGTGGATACACTTGGAGTATTACATGACTTTGGTATGTTATAGAAAGCCAAGGGATTTATGAGTGCAGCTGGAACACCAATCAAAAATGGGAAATAGTTGGTTAACCTTCTAAAGCCTTACCATTACCAGAAGAGGTGATTACACTCAAAACCAATGCTCATATTGGCAATAAAACACTTCAAGCAATATGAAAGTCGTTATAATGTGTGTTAGAAGTTTATAAATCTGTCCCAATCCCATTGTAATCAGACAAGATATTATTTATCCCACTTAGCACCTCATCTTCCAATCAAGGAAATAAAAATATCTTATTTTAAGGCTCCTGAATATTAAAAGACCAATTAGAAACAAGATGGATACTGTTTCCACTCAGATGACATTCTGAGACACCCAGAAGACTACTTCAACTATACTCAGTCCTTCACTCAAAATTTGTACTATACCTTCACAAGATTACCAATCATGGGGAAAAAAAATATCAACTCTTTCACCAATATTAGCAGGTAAACTTCACTCCTTACCTGGAACAAGTGGTACTCTTTTGTCCCATCTGCCAAAAACCATAATTTTGTCAAAGATGTAAAGTTATAATAAGGAAGAGAGCCACCTCCAGAGGGACACTTTCTCCCTTGGAAATTAGATTTCATTTAACTATCTTAAATCTCATGGCTATCTTTACCATTATTTCAATGCCCTCTTACTGCAAAGAAGCTTCTCCACGTAAAAGGGTCAGTACTAAGTACTGGAACAAAATGTTTGCTAACCAAAAGCAAAGTTAAGTTTCTCTCCTTCTCTAGGCCCCTGAAATTAGACCAGCCCTTGCCCTGAACCAGCACAAAGACCCTCCTTAATGGTCCCTTCTGAAAATAGGCTGGCTTCAGGGTAAAACCTTCTGTCCAATTACACCACTCTTTCTTGAGACTTGTTTACTCTTACCTATAAAAGAAAAGCCCTTTTCTGAATAACAAATGAAACACTCAAATCATATGTTCTTAGTATTCTTCCTATTGTAACAGTCCCCTCCCTTTACTGCAATAATCCTTTCAAATGAAATGTCTGCTTATTTAAGTCAAGATGTGATCTTATTTGATAATACAGAACATTTACTTTACCCCAGAACATCCTTCATTTTCTTCCTAGTCAATACCTGTTCTATCCTTTAAAGAAGCAAAGTTTTTCTGATTTATTCCACCACAGATGTTTCAAGTTCTAGAACTTTTTAAAAATGGAATAATAAATTAGGTACTTTTTTTATCTTCCTTCTTTTTCTCAGCAAAACTTGGGCTTTCTTAACAAGCAGCACTATTGATATTTTGAGACAGATAATTATTTGTTGTGAGGGTATCCTGTGTGTAAAATCCTTAGCAACATCCCTGGTCTCTACCTACTAAATACCAGTAGCATGTCCCACTGCACCCCATTGTGGTAACCAAAAATGTCTCCAAGTATTGGGGCACCTGGATGGCTCAGTCTTTTAAGTGATCGACTCTTGATTTTGGCTCAGGTCATGATCTCATGGTCAGGGGATGGAGACCCTCATCCAGCTCCATGTTGAGTGTGGAGCCTGCTTGGGATTCTCTCTCTCTCTTTCTCTGCCCCTCTTCCTGCTCTTGCATGCTCTCTCTCTCAGATAAATAAACTTTAAAAAAGATAATTTCTTACATTTAAAAAAATGTCTCCAAGTATTATTAATACCTCCCAGGTGGGCAGAGCAAAACTCTCTCAGGTTGACAACCACTATGTTTTGAGGTTTGCCCATAATGTTGTGTGTTAGTTTCTTTTTAATGCTGACTAGTATTGTATTTGATGGGTAAGCCATATTTTTAAAATTCTATTCTTTATTGTGGGCATTTTGGTCATTTCAGGATTTGGGCTATTTTGAACCAGTTACTCTGATTATACTCTAAAACGTGCACTTTTTGTGCATGTTTTTACTTTTTATGTAAATATTGAGAAGTAGGTCATGCTTAACTTTATGAGAAACTGCCAGACCACTTCCCAAAGACGTTTTGCTCTTTTATTCTGTTTCTTTTATAGGAATTTACCAGAGGAATTTTATAGGAATTCTGTTTCTTTTATAGGAATTTAACAGAGGGTTTCTGTTTCTCCACATCCTCACCAGCATCTGTTGTCTCCTGAGTTGTTAATTTTAGCCACTCTGACTCATCTGAGGTGGTAGCTCAGTGTGTTTTTGATTTGTATTTCCCTGATGATGAGTGAAGTTGAGCATCGTTTCATGTATCTGTTGGCCATCTGCATGTCTTCTTTGGAAAAGTGTCTACTTAGGTCTTCTGCCCATTTCTCCACTGGATTATTTATTTTTCAGGTGTTGAGTTTGTGAAGTCCTTTATAGATTTTGGATATGAACCCCTTAGTCAATATGTCATTTGCAAATATCTTTTCCCACTTTGTCGGTTGCCTTTTAGTTTTGTTGTTGTTTCCTTTGCTGTGAAGAAGACTTTTATCTTGATGGTTAAATAGTTCATGCTTGCTTTTAGTTCCCTTGCCTTTGGAGACCTGTCGAGCAAGACATTACTGCAGCTGAGGTCAAAGAGGATGTTGCCTGTTTTCTCCTCTAGGGTTTTGATGGTTTACTGTCTCACATTCAGGTCTTTCATGCATTTTGAGTTTATTTTTGTGTATGGTTTAAGAAAGTGGTCCAGGTTCATTCTTCTGCATGTTGCTCTCCAGTTATCCCAGAACCATTTGCTAAAGATATTGTCTTTTTTCAAGTGTGTACTCTTTCCTCCTTTGTCAAAGATTAGTTGGCCATACATTTGTGGGTCCAATTCTGGGTTCTCTATTCTATTCCATTGATCTATGTGTCTGCTTTTGTGCCAATACCATGATGTCTTGATGATTATAGCTTTGTAGTAAAGGCTAAAGTCTGGGATTCTGATGCCTCCCACTTTTTTTTTTCTCTTCTTCAATATTACTTTGGCTATTCAGGGTCTTTTGTGGTTCCATACAAATTTTAGGATTGTTCTAGCTTTGAGAAGAATGCTGGTGCAATTTTGATTTGGATTGCATTGAATGTGTAGATTGCTTTGGGTAGTATTGATATTTTAAAAATATTTATTCTTACAGTCCATGAGTATGGGATCTTTTTCCATTTCTTTTTGTCTTCTTCAATTTCCTTCATAAGCTTTCTATGATTTTCAGCATACAAATCTTTTACGTCTTTGGTTAAGTTTATTCCTCGGTATTTTATGGCTCTTGATACAATTGTAAATGGGATCAATTTCTTTATTTCTCTTTCTGTTGCTTCATTATTGGTGTATAGAAGTGCAACAGATTTCTGTACATTGATTTTATATGCTGCAAGTTCGCTGAATTCACATATCAGTTCTAGCACTTTTCTTGTGGTTGATTTCAAATTTAATAGCATTGTGATACGAAAGTGTCATGGTATGATCTCAATTTTTTGTATTTATTGAGGGCTGTTTTGTGACCCAGTATGTGATCTATCTTGGAGAATGTTCCATGTGCACTCTAGAAAAATGTGTATTCTGTTGCTTTAGGATGAAAAGTTCTGACTATATTTGTCAAGTCCATCTGGTCCACTATGTCATTCAGGGCGATTGTTACCTTATTGATTTTCTCTCTAATTGATCTGCCCATTGTTGTAAGTGGAGTATTAAAGTCACCTGCAGTTATTGCATTCCTATCAATAAGATTGCTTATGTTTGTGATTATTTTATATATTTGGGTTCCATCAAATTGGGTGCATTAATATTTATAATTGTTAGTTCTTGATGGATAGACCCCATAATTATTATATAATGCCCTTCTTCATCTCTTGTTACAGACTTTAGTTTAAAATCTAGTTTGTCTGGTTAAGTATGGCTACTTCAGCGGTCTTTTGACTTCCAGTAGCATGATAGATGGTTCTCCATCCCCTCACTTTCAATCTGAAGGTGTCCTCAGGTCTAATTGGGTCTCTTGTAGACAGCAAATAGATGGACATTGTTTTTTATCCATTATGGTACCCTATGTCTTTTGATTGGAGCATTTAGTCCAATTACATTCAGTGTTATTATTTAAAGATATGGATTTAGTGTCATTGTGTTATCTGTACCTTTCATGCTTGTGGTGATGTCTCTGGTCCTTTGTTATTTTTGTAACATTCCACTCACAGAGTCCCTCTTAGGATCTCTTGTAGGGCTGGTTTAATGGTGATGAACTCCTTCAGTTTTTGTTTGGGAAAACAAAAGCTGTCCTATTTTGAATGACATGCTTGCTGGATAAAGGATCTGGGCTGCATATTTTTCCTATTCAGCACATTGCATATTTCCTGCCACTCCCTTCTGGCCTGCCAAGTTTCAGTAGATAGGTCTGCTACAACCCTTATGTGTCTACCCTTGTAGGTTAAGGCCTGTTTGTCCCTAGATGCTTTCAGAATTCTCTCTTTATCTCTGTATTTTGCCAGTTTCACTATGGTATGTTGTGCAGACAGACTCAAGTTACCTCCGAAGGGAGTTCTCTGTCTTCGTGGATTTCAATGTCTGTTTCCTTTCCCAGATTGGGGAAGTTCTCAGCTATGATTTGTTCAAGTACACCTTCTGCCCCTTTCTCTCTCTCTCTCTTTCTTTCTTTCTTTCTTTCTTTCTTTCTTTCTTTCTTTCTTTCTTTCTTTCTTTCTTCTTCTTCTTCTTCTTCTTCTTCTTCTTCTTCTTCTTCTTCTTCTTCTTCTCCTTCTCCTGGAACTCCTTGATATGGACATTATTATCTTTCATCGAATCACTTAATTCTCTAAATCTTGCTTTGTGGTCTAGAATTTTTTTATCTCTCTTTTATCAGCTTCATCTTTTTCCATAATCTTATCTTCACCTATTTTCCCCTCTGCCTCTTTACTCCTCACTGTCACTGCATCTAGTTTATTTTGGACCTCATTTATTGTATTTCTTAATTCGTCATGACTACTTTTTAGTTCCTTGATCTCTGTAGCAGATTTCTGCTGTCTTCTATGCTTTTTTTAAAGCCCAGCAATTAGTCTTATGACTATTATTCTAAATTCTTGTCCAGTTATATTGTTTATATCTTTTTTGATCAATTCTTTAGCCATCATTTCTTCCTGGAATTTCTTTTGAGGACAATTCTTCTGTTTCATCATTTTGGCTAGTTTTCTGTCTCTTAAGTGTTTTAAAAGTTTGTTATGTGTCCTGCACCTGAAAACACTACTATATTAAAGAGGATTTATAGCCTGCCCAGGGCCTGGCCCTTCAGGAGGTGTTTTTTGGAGTGTGTTACATGCTCTCTGTTGTGACTCTGGTTGCTTTATCTCCCTACTCATAATGATGATTTGAACCCTGCACCAGGTGTGCTTTGATTTGTTTGTTGAAGTAACCGTGGGGAAAAATTAAAAAAAAAAAAAAAGAAGAAAAAGGGTGGGGGGAGTGGTGGAAGAGGCCTTATCCAATACAAAGAGAGAAATGACAGGGGTGGAGCAAAAGACAAGAAAATTGACCAAGCAAAGAAACTATACAGCTTAATCCAGAGAGAGGGAGAGGGAAATAACGGAGATATAGAACAGGTGTAAAGAGAATAGATTAAATATGTCTGCCTAAACAAACAAACAACCAGAATATCCAGACTAGAGAAGGGAAGAAATAAGGAGAAAAGGAAGAAAAAAAATTATATATATATATATATATATATATATATATATATAGAGAGAGAGAGAGAGAGAGAGAGAGAAATTTTCCATATATATATATATATATATATATATATATATGGAATGAAATATGAATTGTTCAAGAATTAAATCAGAAAATGCAAAACCTCTGGGTGCTTTGGAACCGGTGCAGCACTGGTCTGGAGGAGGGGCTATCTGGCTGGTCAGCTTCAATCTCACTTTGGTAGATAAGCAGTTACCAGGCACAGAGAGGAGTGGTTTGGTGTAGGCAGCATGTCCCACCTCCACTGTTGGCTGGCTGTCCCTTCCCTGTAGCCCCATTTTGTTGGTGATGGGGAGAAGAATGGTGACACCCCAGTCTTTCCTCCATGGACTGGGTGTCCCAAACCACTCTGCTCAGGCCATATTCACAGTACTACAGGGGCAACAGCAGGTAGTTTTTTTTTTTGTTTGTTTCTTTATTTATTTGTTTGGCTACACAATCTCCCCCGCCTCCCTATGGCTCATCTTGGATTCAAACCCAGATGTCTTAAAGGGTCCTGCTCCACATGTACCAGTTCCAGGGAAGTGCCACTCCACCCTACTGATAGAGGGCCTCCTCATAGTGCCATGTGGGTGTGAACGAGGCAGTTTGTCCTGCTCTGCCAACTCCCACACCTTGCAGGCACTCAGCTGGCATTTAAACTCCAACGTCTTAAAGGTTGCCATTCCCTGTATCCCGGTTCTGGGGAAGTGCCGTTCTGCCCCGTCAATAGATGGCCTCTGGCTTGCGGGTACCGGCAGGGTCCTTTGTCTTTTGAATGGCTATGTACCTTCTTCCAACAGCACTCAAGGGAGGGGATTGCTTTCTCCCACTGTGGACTGTGCCTCTCAACTAGTTATTGAGCCTGGGGCTGGCTCCCCTCCTCCTCAGGTGCACGAAAAAGGCAGCTGGCCCCAGCCCGGAGAAAGCCCCTCAGTTAGAGATTGGATCTTTGTCTGTTTTTTATTTTTCTCAGATCCTGGGTCAGTGGTTTTTCTCTTGTCCAAATACATTCCTACACTTCCACAGCCTCTCTTTCTCTTCCCTTTGTCTCTCCACAGAAGGGGATTCCTGCCCTCTGTGCTTATGCCACATGTTTTATCTCTCCCAGATAGCAATCACGCATCTATGGCCCGCCAGGTTGTCTCCGTGGGCCCCTAGAGACGTCTCTGTCATTCTGCAGCCCGGACTCTTGGAATTCAAAGTCCTTTGGCCACAATACTGCTGTGTTTGAGGGATGAGGGAACTTCGGGTCCCCCTACTTCTCCACCATGTTGTATTCCTCTATATCTTAAGTCTGGTAATTCTAATTTTCCAACTTATAAATGAGGTAAATATTATACTGAGACATTTTGAACCATAAAACAATCATAAAAGATGGGGGGGGGGGTGGTAAAAGACATTAGAGACCCCATCAAGCTGCAAAGGAAATTACATAGCTAAATGAGTACTTATCAAATCCTGAGTCAGAATTTTCAGCATAAATATTGATGTTACCTGCTAGATTTTATTTTAAGCAACACTCAAGGAATTGGAGTTAAGAAGGTAACAACAGCCTCTTCTCCTGTATATTCATTGTCACTACTTTAATTTCTATAAATACAGCCCACAAGTCAATTAATAATAATGAAGTCATGTAGAGAAATAATGGGGAAATCATGAGGTAGCAAAAACAAAATTAAAACATTAAGGAGAAAAAATGAATTATTTGTCTTAATTTTCTCCCTTTTAATTACACTGAAATGTCTGTTCTCATTATTAAAAATAGCCATGTGAAATTTAAAATCCAAGTAATTGTGTATATAAAAATTAATAAGGGAAATTATGTTTAAATATTGTCATGGATTCTGCTTTAAATGAATACAGATCACTGATGATAAAATATAAATGAATATATGTATAAATATACAAGATCACAATAATTTGAGAATATGATAAATTTCTGTAAGCAAGGAACAATTATACTGATCATACATAGTTGCCCAAAATAATAATCAACAGAACACATTAGAACTTGCTGCTTGTCATCATTTTTATAGATTATATGTTTGATTCAAAAGATAATTTGCAGTTTATGAAAATCCATATTTAAACTATAAATCAAAAGATATCATTCCTTGGTTCGGATAACTCTTTTCACCAATTCCACAAATACTTTCCACCATATGCTTGTTGTATTGCCATCTCAAAATTTCTAAAAGTAAACTCATTATTTTACTCCAACATGTCTTCCTCGGCTCACATTTTAAAAATATTGATACATGCCTTTACCACACGCCTAGGAGATTTGAGACATAAAGCACTACCATAGAGAAACAAGTTGGAGGCATATCAGTAAGTCATTTAATTAAGTCCAAGAGGTATAAAATGTAATGACCAACATAACTATGGAAAACTGGATATAAGACTATTAGAGATCAGAAATCCAGGAATATAATAGTAAGCAACTATTCAGACAAGCAAGGGAGGAAAATAGTATACGTGAATGTCTGGAGCCAGTAATGCCCATGGTACAATTTTACAGACTTAAATCTGGTACAGCTTTTAAAAGGTCCTTTTTCTGGGAAAAATGACACCACTCCTTCATTTAAATAACTGCTAATTGTTATTAGTTCTGTCTTCATCAAGTCTTTTTAATTAATTCCCTTCCTTCCATTCCTACTGCAAGAATCATATTTCATATCTCCTTCATGGTTGATTCAATAGTCTCTTATCAATGTTCTGATATTTCAAAGTTTCCCCATTCCAGAGTATCCCACGTACTGCTGAAAAATTTAAATTCTGTGGCTAATCCCCTACCCACAAACTTGCAGTGGCTTCCCCAAACTCACAGAATAAAGACCATACTCCTTACCTTGTAAATATATGCTTTATGTTTTGTTAAAAAAATTAAGTTTGAGTATCCTTGACACACAATGTTACATTAGTTTCAGGTGTACAACTTAGTTATTTGACAAGTTTGTACACTGTGCTATGTTCACAAATGTAGCTACCATCTGTCCTTTTACATCACTATTATGATATCATTGACTGTATTCCTTATGCTCTCCTTTTTATTCCTGTGACTTATTAACTCCCTAACTGGAGGCCTGTATTCCCCTCTCCTCTTCACCCATTTTGCCAATCCCCTACCCACTCAGCTCTAGCCACCATCATTTTTTCTCTGTATTTATAGTTCTGATTATGCTTTTTGTTTATTCATTTTTTTAAAAAAACTCCCTTTGTGAGTGGAATCATAAGCTATTTTTCTTTCTCAGTCTGGCTTATTTCACTTAGCATAACACCTTCTAGGTTCATCTATGTTATCTCAAATGGCATGATCTCATCCTTTTTTTTTATAACTGTGTAATATCCATAGTGCATATATACCACATTTTCCTTACACATTTGTTTATTAATGGATACTTAAATTTCCTCCATGTCTTGGCTATCTATTATAAATAATACTGCAGTAAACATAGGGGTGCATATATCTTTCTGAGTTAGTGTTTTCATTTTCCCTGGGTAAATACCAAACAGTGGAAATATTAGATGATACGGCATTTCTAATTTTAATCATTTGAGGAACCTGCATATGGTTTTCTACAGTGGCTATACCAATTTACATTCCCAACAAGAGTAAATGAGTGTTCCTTTTTTTCCTTCACCAACACTTGTTGTTTCTTATCTTTTTGATTTTAGCCATTCTGACAGGCATGAGGTAATATCTCATCGGTTTTTTTAAGTTTTTATTTTAATTTCAGTAAGTTAACATACAATGTTACATTAGTTCCAGGTGTACAAATTAGTGATTCAAAAATTCCCTACATCACCTGGCACTTGTCACAACAAGTACACTTCTTAATCCCCATCACCTATTTAACCCATTCCCCCACCCACCTCCCTCTCATAAACATGAGTTTGATCTCTCTAATAAAGAGTTTGCCTGGGTTACCCAGTTGGTTAAGCACCCCACTCCTCATTTTGACTCAGGCCATGCATGATCTTAGGGTTCATGGGATCAAGTGCCACATCAGGCTCCATGCTTACAATGTGGGGCTTGCTTTGGATTCTTTCTCTTCTCTCTTCCCCTAACCTGCTTGCTCTCTCCCTCTGTCTCTCTCAAAATAAATAAAATAAACTTAAAAAAATCTGTTTCTTCAGGCACCTGTGTAGTTCAGTTGGTTGAGCATCCAACTCTTACTTTTCAGCTCAGGTTGAAAACCCCATCCCAGCGCCTGGGTGGCGCAGTCGGTTAAGCGTCCGACTTCAGCCAGGTCACGATCTCGCGGTCCGTGAGTTCGAGCCCCACGTCAGGCTCTGGGCTGATGGCTCAGAGCCTGGAGCCTGTTTCTGATTCTGTGTCTCCCTCTCTCTCTGCCCCTCCCCCGTTCATACTCTGTCTCTCTCTGTCCCAAAAATAAATAAACGTTGAAAAAAAAATTTTTTTAAAAGAAAACCCCATCCCAGGGTTGTGGGATCAAGCCCTGAATCTGGCTCCACTCTGAGCATTGAGCCTGCTTAAGATTCTCTCTCTCCCTCCCTCTGCCCCTCTCCCCTATTTGCACACTCTCAAAAATAAAATGCTAATTTTTATTGTTCCTTAAATTCCATATATAAGTGAAATCATATGGTATTTGTCTTTCCCTGAATGACTTATTTTGCTTAGCATTATACTTTCTAGCTCCATCCATGTTGCTGCAAATGGCAAATTTTCATTTGTTTTTTAAAAATATTTATTTATGATTCAGGGGGAAGATGGCAGCGTAGGAGGATGCTGGGCTCACTGTGTCCTGATGATCACTTAGATTCCACCCACATCTGCCTAATTTACCCAGAAAACTGCCAGAAGACTAGTAGAACTGACTCTCCTGAGCCAAGCATAAATGAGAGGCCCATGGAAGAGAGGGGGAAGGGCGGAGAGGCGGTGCACGCTACCCTGACTGGCGGGAGGGAGCCAGGGCAGTGGAGGGGCACCCTGCCTGGCAAGGCAGAGTCCCCGAGTCTGGCTTCCAAAAGCAGAGGGGCCTGATGGAGTATGTTCTGACAGCCAGCGGGACTTAACATCTGGAATGTTGTAAGTCAACAGCTCTTCTGGGCAGAGAACAGGAGGGCTAAAGGACAACAGGAGGGAGAGTTGTTGAGCCCTGGAGAACAGAACTCAGCTTGGCAGGGAACAAAGGCTCTGAAAAGCTCCATATCCCTCGCCCATCCCCCAGCCAAAATCCCAAAGGGAACCAGTTCCCGTCACAAACTTGCTTGCACTGCACAAACACCCAATGCTGTGCTTCTGCAGATCCATCCCTCCGACAGGTCTGTGTCCCTTCCGGTGCTGCAGGGCCCCTCCTGAAGCGGACCACCAAAGGAAAAGTGAGCTGAGCCTGCCCCTCCTGCCCCTGTGCACCTTGCGGATCCACCTCAGCTAATACGCCATATCCCATTGAAGCAGAACCACAAGCCTGGCAGTGTGTAAGTAGCACAGACAGGGCCACACCTCTCCACAGTGAGTCCTGCCCCTGGGAGAGGGGAAGATAAGGTACACACCAGTCTGACTGTGGCCCCAGCAGTGGGCTGGGGGCAGACATCAGGTCTGACTGCAGCCCCACATACCAACGCAAGTTACTCCAGAGAGCACAGAGGAAGAGCCCTGCAGTTCTGCGCCCCCCAGGGACTATCCAAAATAATGAAATGGAAGAATTCTCCTCAAGAAACTCCAGGAAGTAGCGACAGCTAACGAACTGATCAAAAACGTTTTATCCAATGTAACAGAAAATGAATTTAAAATAATAGTCATAAAATTAATCCCTGGGCTCGAAAAAAGTATAGAGGACAGCAGAGAATCTATTACTACAGAGATCGAGGGACTAAGGAACAGCCAGGAGGAGCTAAAAAAATACTATAAATACTATAAATGAGCTGCAAAATAAATTCGAGGTGACCATGGCTTGGATTGAAGAGGCAGAGGAGAGAATAGGTGAATTAGAAGATAAAATTGTGGAAAAAGAAGAAGCTGAGAAAAAGAGAAATAAAAAAATCCAGGAGTATGAGGGGAGAGTTATATTCATATAATTAAATGAATAACTAATTCATATATATTTATATATATTCATAATACTAATACTAATACTAATTCATATATATTTATTCAAATGAATAAATAACTAATTCATATAATTAAATGAAATAATATATGCATAATTGGGATTCCAGAGGAGGAAGAGAGAGGGAAAGGTGCTGAAGGGGTACTTGAAGAAATCATAGCTGAGAACTTCCCTGAACTGGGGAAGGAAAAAGGCATTGAAATCCAAGAGGCACAGAGAACTCCCTTCAGACGTAACTTGAATCTATCTTCTGCACGACATATCATAGTGAAACTGGCAAAATACAAGGATAAAGAGAAAATTCTGAAAGCAGCTAGGGATAAATAGGCTCTAACTTACAAAGGGAGACCCATAAGACTAGTGGAAGACCGATCTACTGAAACTTGGCAGGCCAGAAAGGAATGGCAGGAAATCTTCAATGTAATAAACAGAAAAAAAAATGCAGCCCAGAATACTTTATCCAGCAAGTCTGTCATTTAGAATAGAAGGAGAGATAAAGGTCTTCCCAAGCAAACAAACACTGAAGGAATTCATCACCACTAAATCAGCCCTACAAGAGATCCTAAGGGGGATCCTGTGAGACAAAGTACCAGAGACATCACTGTAAGCATGAAACCTACAGACATCACAATGACTGTAAATCCATATCTTTCTATAATAACACTGAATGTAAATGGACTAAATGCTCCAACCAAATGACATAGGATATCATAATGGATAAAAAAAAAAAAACCAAGACCCATCTATGTAGTGTCTACAAGACTCATTTTAGACCTGAGGACACCTTCAGATTGAAAGTGAGGGGATGGAGAACTATCTGTCATGCTACAGTAAGTCAAAAGAAAGCTGGAGTAGCCATACTTATATCAGACAAACTAGACTTTAAATTAAAGGCTGTAACAAGAGATGAAGAAGGGTGTTATATAATAATTACAGGGTCTATCCATCAGGAAGAGCTAACAATTATAAACGTCTATGCACCGAATATGAAAGCCCCAAAATATATAAAACAATTCATCACAAACATAAGCAGCCTTATTGATAAGAATGTGGTAATTGCAGGGGACTTTAATACTCCACTTACAACATTGGATAGATCATCTAGACACAGAATCAATAAGAAACAAGGGCCCTGAATGATATAATGGATCAGATGGACTTCACAGATATATTTAAAACACTGCATCCCAAAGCAACAGAATATACTTTCTTCTCGAGTGCACATGGAACATTCTCCAAGATAAATGACAGACTGGGTCACAAAACAGCCCTTCATAAGAATACAAGAATTGAGATCATACCATGCATACTTTCAGACCACAATGCTATGAAGCTTGAAATCAACCACAGGAAAAAGTCTGGAAAACATCCAAAAGCATGGAGGTTAAAGAACACCCTACTAAAGAACAAATGGGTCAACCAGGCAATTATAAAAGAAATTAAAAAATATATGGAAACAAATGAAAATGAAAATACATCAATCCAAATGCTTTGGGATGCAGCAAAGGCAGTCCTGAGAGGAAAATACATTGCAATCCAGGCCTATCTCAAGAAACAAGAAAAATCCCAAATACAAAATCTAACAGTACACCTAAAGGAACTAGAAGCAGAACAGCAAAGACACCCCAAACCCAGCCAAAGAAGAGAAATAATAAGGATCAGAGCAGAAATAAACCATATAGAAGCTAAAAAAAAAAAAACTGTAGAGCAGATCAATGAAACGAAGAGTTGGTTTTTTGAAAAAATACACAAAATTGATAAACCTCTAGCCAGGCTTCTCAAAAAGAAAAGGGAGATGACCCAAATAGATAAAATCATGAACGAAAATGGAATTATTACAACCAATCCCTCATAAATACAAGCAATTATCAGGGAATACTATGAAAATTACATGCCAACAAACTGGACAACCTGGAAGAAATGGACAAATTCCTAAACACCCACACACTTCCAAAACTCAAACAGGAAGAAATAGAAAGCTTGAACAGACCCATAACGAGCAAAGAAATTGTATCAGTTATCAAAAATCTCCCAACAAATAAGAGTCCAGTACCAGATGGCTTCCCAGGGGAATTCTACCAGACATTTAAAGCAGAGATAATACCTATCCATCTCAAGCTGTTCCAAAACATAGAAAGGGAAAGAAAACTTCCAGACCCATTCCCTGAAGCCAGCATTACTTTGATTCCCAAACCAGATAGAGACCCAGTTAAAAAAGGGAACTACAGGCCAATATCCCTGATGAATATGGATGCAAAACTTCTCAACAAGATACTAGCAAATCAAATTCAACAGCATATAAAAAGAATTACTCACCATGATCAAGTGGGATTCATTCCTGGGCTGCAGGGCTGGGTCAACATTTGCAAATCAAACAATGTGATACATCACATTAATAAAAGAAAAGATAAGAACCATATGATCCTGTTAATCAATGTAGAAAAAGCATTGGACAAAATTCAGCAACTTTCTTAATAAAAACCCTGGAGAAAGTCTGGATAGAAGGAACATACTTAAACATCACAAAAACCATTTATGAAAATCCCACAGCTAATATCATCCTCAATGGGAAATAACTGAGAGCTTTTCCCCTGAGATCAGGAACACGACAGGGATGTCCACTCTTACTGCTGCTGTTGTTTAACATAGTGTTGGAAGTGCTAGCATCAGCAATCAGACAACAAAAGGAAGTCAAAGGCATCAAAAGTGGCAAAGATGAAGTCAAGCTTTCACTTTCTGAAGATGACATGATACTATACATGGAAAACCTGAGAGACTCCACCTAAAGTCTGCTAGAACTGATACGTGAATTCAGCAAAGTCGCAGGACACAAAATCAATGTACAGAAATCAGTTGCATTCTTATACACTAATAATGAAGCAACAGAAAGACAAATAAAGAAACTGATCCCATTCACAATTGCACCAAGAAGCATAAAATACCTAGGAATAAACCTAACCAAAGATGTAAAAGATCTGTATGCTGAAAACTACAGAGAGCTTATGAAGGAAACTCTAGATGATACAAAGAAATGGAAAAACAACTCGTGCTCATGGATTGGAAGAATAAATATTGTTAAAATGTCAATACTGCCCAAAGCTATCTATCCATTCAATGCAATCCCAGTCCAAATTGCACCAGCATTCTTCTCGAAGCTAGAACAAGCAATCCTAAAATTTGTATGGAACCACAAATGGCCCAAGTAGCCAAAGTAATATTGAAGAAGACCCAAGTGGGAGGCATCACAATCCCAGACTTTAGCCTCTACTACAAAGCTGTAATCATCAAGACAGCATGGTACTGGCACAAAAACAGACACATAAACCAATGGAATAGAATAGAAACCCCAGAACTAGACCCACAAAAGTATGGCCAACTCATCTTTGACAAAGCAGGAAAGAACATCCAATGGAAAAAAAGACAGTCTCTTTAACAAATGGTGTTGGGAGAACTGGACAGCAACATGCAGAAGAATGAAACTAGATGAATTTCTTACAACATTCACATAAACAAACTTAAAATGGATAAAGGACCTGAATGTGAGACAGGAAACCATCAAAACCTTAGAGGAGAAAGCAGGGAAAGACCTCTCTGACCTCAGCCGCAGCAATTTCTTACTTGACACATCTCCAAAGGCAGGGGAATTCAAAGCAAAAATGAACTATTGGGACCTCATGAAGATAAAAAGCTTCTGCACAGCAAAGGAAACAATCAACATAACTAAAAGGCAACCAACGGAATGGGAAAAGATATTTGCAAGTGACATATCGGACAAAGGGCTAGTATACAAAATCTATAAAGAGCTCACCAAACTCCACACCCGAAAAACAAATAATCCAGCGAAGAAATGGGAAGAAGACATGAATAGACACTTCTCTAAAGAAGACATCCAGATGGCCAACAGGCACATGAAAAGATGCTCAACTTCGCTCCTCATCAGGGAAATACAAATCAAAACCACACTCAGATATCACCTCACGCCAGTCAGAGTGGCTAAAATGAACAAATCAGGAGACTATAGATGCTGGCGAGGATGTGGAGAAATGGGAACCCTCTTGCGCAGTTGGTGGGAATGCAAACTGGTGGAGCCGCTCTGGAAAACAGTGTGGAGGTTCCTCAAAATATTAAAAATAGACCTACCTTATGACCCAGCAGTAGCACTGCTAGGAATTTACCCAAGGGATATAGGAGTGCTAATGCATAGGGGCACTTGTACCCCAATGTTTAGAGGAGCATTCTCAACAATAGCCAAATTATGGAAAGAGCCTAAATGTCCATCAACTGATGAATGGATAAAGAAATTGTGGCTTATATATAGAATTGAATACTACATGGCAATGAGAAAGAATGAAATATGCTCTTTTGTATCAACGTGGATGGAACTGGAGAGTGTGATGCTAAGTGTAATAAGTCATACAGAGGACAGATTCCATATGTTTTCACTCCTATGTGGATCTTGAGAAACTTAACAGAAGACCATGGGGGAGGGGAAGGAAAAAAATGGTTAGAGAGGAGGGAGCCAAAACCCAAGAGACTCCTAAAAACTGAGAACTGAGGGTTTATTGGGGGTGGGAGGGGAGGTGGGTAGGTGATGGGTACTGAGGAAGGCATCTGTTGGGATGAGCACTGGGTGTTGTATGCAAACCAATTTGACAATAAATTTCATAATTAACAAAAGAAAAAAGAAAAAGAAAGATATCTATTTATTTTGAGAGAGAATGGGATAGAGAGCAAGTAGGGGAGGGGCAGAAAGAGAGGGAGAGAGAATCCCAAGCAGGCTTTGTGTCAGCAGAAAGCCTGATGTGGGGCTCAATCCCATGAATCATGAGATCATGACCTGAGCCAAGATCAAGAGCCAGAAGCTTAACTGACTGAGCCACCCAGGCACCCCAATTTCATTCCTTTTTATGGCTGAGCAATATTCCATTGTATATACATACTACTTTTTTATCCATTCATCAGTCAAGGGACTTTGGGCTTTTTCCATAATTTATTTATTGTAGATAATGCTGCTGTAAACATTGGGGTGCATGTATCCTTTAGAATTAGTATATTTGTATTCTTTGGGTAAATAGCCAGTAGTGCAATTGTTGGATCATACGGTTGTTGTATTTTAACTTTTTGAGGAACCTCCACACTGTTTTCCAGAGTGGCTACACCGGTTTCCATTCCCACCAACAGAGCAGGAGTGTTTTTCTCCACATCCTTGCCAACACCTATTCTTTTTTTGTGTTGTTGATTTTAGCCATTCTGACAAGTGTGAGGTGATATCTCATTGCAGATTTTTTTTAATTTTTTTAATCTTTATTTATTTTTGAGAGGAGAGATAGAATGTGAGCAGGGGAGGAGCAGAGAGAGAGTGAGACACAGAATCCGAAGCAGGCTCCAGGCCCTGAGCTGTCAGCATAGAGCCCGACGTGGGGCTTGAACTCATGAACCACGAGATCATGACCTGAGCCAAAGTTGGACACTCAACCAACTGAGCCACCCAGGTGCCCCTCATTGCAGTTTTGATTTGTATTTCCTTAATGGTAGGTGATGAGAGTTATATGACTTCTTTATATATTTTGGATATTAATCCTTCATTGGATATATTATTTGCAAATATCTTCTCCCATTTAGAAGGTTGTCTTTTTGTGTTCCTTATGGTTTCCTTTGTTGTGCAAAAGCTTTTTATTTTGATGCAGTCCCAATAGTTAATTTTTGATTTTGCTTCCCTTGTCTTAGGAGACATATCTAGAAAATTATTGCTATGGCCAACATCAAGGAAATTATTGCCTGTGCTCTCTTTGAGGATTATTATGGTTTCAGGTCTCACATTTTTATCTTTAATTCATTTTGACTTTATTTTTGTGTATGGTGTTAGAAAATAGTCTAGTCCCATTATTTTTTATGGAGCTGTCCAGTTTTTCCAGCACCATTTATTGAAAAGACTGTCTTTTCCCCCACTGTATATTTTACCTCCTTTGTCATAGATTAATTGACCATATAAATGGGAGTTTATTTCTGACATTTCTATTCTGCTCCATTGATCTATATGTCTATTTTTGTGCCAGTACCATACTGTTTTGATTACTACAGCTTGAGTATACCTTGAAATGTGCAATTGTGGTAACTCCAGCTTCATTCTTCTTTCTTAGGATTCATTTGACTATTTGGAGTCTTCTGCAATTCCATACAAATTTTAGTATTATTTGTCCTAATTCTGTGAAAAATTCTGTTGGTGTTTTGACAGGGATTGCATTGAATCTGTAGATTGCTTTTGGTAATATGAACATTTTAACAATATTAATTCTTCTAATTCATGAGCATAGAATATGTTTGTTCATTTGTTTGTGTCATCTTCAACTTCTTTCATCAGTGTTTTATAGTTTTCATAATACAGGTCTTTCACTCCTTTGGTTAAGTTTATTCCTAGGTATTTTATTCTTCTTGTTACAAATGTAAATGTTGTTATTGTTGTTTAATTTCTCTTTCTGCAACTTTGTTGTTACTGTATAGAAGCACTACCAATTTCTGGGTATTAATTTTCTATCCTGCCACTTCACTGAATTTGTTTATTTCTTCTAATAGTTTTTTGGTGGAGTTAAGGATTTTGTATTATAGGAAGTCATTTACAAATAGTGACAGTTTAACTTCTTAACAAAATATTAGCAAACCACATACAACAAAAATTAGAAAGATCATTCACCATGATCAGGTGGTATTTATTCCCAGGATGTAAGATGGTTTAATATTTGCAAATTAATCAACATCACATACCATGTCAACAAGACAAAAGATAAAAATCATGATCATGTCAATAGATGCAGAAAAAGGATTTGACAAGATTCAATATCTATTCATGATAACAACTCTCAACAAAATTGAGTTAGAGGAAACATACCTCAACATAATATGTTTTCTTTCCTTTGAGGCCTGCCTTCCTTTTCTTCTTCATCCCCATGCTCCACCTGAAGCTGACAACTCATTATTCCACAAATATGCACACAAGTGTGATACTGTTGTTTCTTCTCTTGACTTACGCCCACAGCACCTTGCTTAAAATGATCACTCCTCAACAACTCTTAAGAGAAGGAACTCAGTCATTGTTATCTTTATATTCCCAACATGGCCTAGTTTTGTTTGGCTGGAAGTTCAGGAAATGTGTTGAAATAGTTTCCATTCTGTGTTTTTGGAAAGAACAATTTTTATGATGTGTGGCAGCTAAGAGTAAGATGTTGTCTAGGAATAATGAATCTCTTTTGAGTAAGTTACTACAGCCTTTAGTCCTATCCAACTACATGCCAACTACAAAATTGTATGCAGCATAATAATGAAGTAGAAAAAAAAGATTTGAGTAAAAGATTAGAAAGCAATGAATACTAACAAACTAAGTTACAAAGAAAAATTTTTTTCATTCTTAAAAGGAGTGGGATAGGGATCAGTGTGACATTGAAAATCTCCTCAGGAAAAAATAAAGATCCAGAGAAGTATGTGACTTACTGCTGAGAGACTAAATTTTTAAAGGTATAGGGGCACCTGAGTGACTCAGGCTCATGTTGAGCGTCCGACTTAGGCTCATGTCATGATCTTGTGGTTTGTGAGTTAGAGCCTCATGTTGGGCTCCATGCTGATAGCTTGGAGCCTGGAGCCTGCTTCAGACTCTGTGTCTCCCTCTCTCTCTGCCCCTCCTCTGCTTGCACTCTGTCTCTTTCTCTCTCAAAAATAAATAAACATTATAAAATGTATAATATTACCTGTGACTTTATTTTTATGAACTTAATATGGAATGTTATATATATTATTCATATGAAATCTCTTAATTGTTATATGATTATGTATTACTTATAAAACATTCTAGTGTGTTTGTTTGATGGTTGACACTAAAACTTGAGAAAACATAGATGATTTAAAATCTAATTGCTTTAAAAAAAAAAAAAACTACAAACCAGAGAGAAAATCCTTTTGTTTTCCAGGGAAATATTATACAGACTTCTGCCAGAACCAAGGGTAAACCAGGTAGCAAGACTGTTACCATATTCCTGAAGTCTTAATTCTGAATGCCAGCCTACTTTTAATTTACATCTGTGAACAAGTAAGGACATCTTAAACAAAACAAAACAGAAACAAAAACTTCGAAGGGTCTAAATAAGGCAGTCTCTGGGGATCCTTGAGAAGAAAATACACGCTATCATGGGAGCACAGGATGCCTGGAAACTAAAAGAATCAGCATGGGGTACAGATGGAGTTACTAAGAGAATAATGTAAATAGCTGTCAGAGAAAAGAAGAAAGGCTTTTATAGATACTAAAACTCAGGAAGTACTCAATAACATGTTTAATCATCTCAATACAAGCAACAAATCTTCATAAAAATCAACAAGGATAAAGATTCATAGAAAAATGACAGGAAAACTCTCAGGCATAGAAATATGCATGGAAGGCAAAGATAAGACACCACACATACAACAGTGAAAGCTAAAAATTATTTTCAAAACAAACTATAACTTTATATAAAAGCAGGTTTGGGGGGAACAAATGCTTGGCCAGAAAAAAGTGAAAAATGTGTGTTTATAACCTGCAGGCATGAAAGGTTTACTAGTTTTGTGTATGTAAGAAACCATTAAGAAATTGTTATTGACTCTAATAGATGTGTTGGTTCCCAAATAAATATTCTGTTGTTTTTGTGTGATTCCAAGATTCAGAGTTGAAGAAGTTGCAATGTTCTTTGGAAATATATTTACATGGAGTGCACATGCAGCAGGAATACCCAACAATGCTAAATCTCTTTCTCAACTTGTAGCCCTTGAAATATATAGGTCAGGTTACTAAGGAAGATCAGCATAGCTGGATAAACCATCAGCCTTTTATTCTTTTTCTTTATTATTTTATATTTTTTACTATTTTTTAAAGTTTTAATTTAAATTCCAGTTGATTAACATACAGTGTAATATTAGACTCAGATATACAATTTAGTGACTCAACACATACAACACCTGGTGCTCATCACAAGTCCACCTCTGAATCCCCATCACTTATTTAACCCATCCTTCCACCCACCTAACCTCTGGTAACCATCAGTTTGTTCTCTCTAGTGAAGAATCTGTTTCTCAGTTTGCCTCTCTCTTTTTTTCCCCACTATGATCATTTGTTTTGAGTCTTAAATTCCACATTACAGTTAAATCATACAGGATTTGTCTTCCTCTGACTGACTTATTTTGCTTAGACATATGGAAATATGGCTCCATCCATGTCATTGCAAATGGCAAGATTTCACTCTTTTTTATGGCTAATATTCTATTGCATATATACACCATTTTTATATCTATAGATAAGTCGAGGGCCCATGAGCTGATTATTGTAGATAACGTTTCTATAAACATTGGGGTGAATGTATCCCTTAGAATTACTATTTTTGTATTCTTTGGGTAAATACCTGGTATTGCAATTGCTGAATCATAGGACGGTTCTATTTTTAACTTTTTGAGGAACCTCCATACTGTTTTCCACAGCGGCTGCACCAGTTTGTATTCCCACCAACAGTGCAAGAGGGTTCCCCTTTCTCCACACCCTTGCCAACACCTGTTGTTTTTTGTGTTGTTGGTTTTAGCCATTCTGACAGGTATGAAGTGATATCTCATTGTAGTTTTGGTTTTCATTTCCCTGATGGTAAACGATGATAAGCATCTTTTCATGTGTCTGTTGGCGATCTGTTGTCTTCTTTGGAAAAATATCTATTCGTGTCTTCTGCCCATTTTTAATTGGATTATTCATCTTAGGGGTATTGAGTTTTATAAGTTCTTGATATATTTTGGATAATAACTTTTTATCGCATATGTCATTTGCAAATATCTTCTCTCATCTCACAGTATGCTTTTAATTTTGTTTTTTCCTTCATTGTACAGAAGCTTTTTATTTTCAACATTTATTTATTTTTGGGACAGAGAGAGACAGAGCATGAATGGGGGAGGGGCAGAGAGAGAGGGAGACACAGAATCGGAAACAGGCTCCAGGCTCTGAGCCATCAGCCCAGAGCCCGATGCGGGGCTCGAACTCACGGACCGCGAGATCGTGACCTGGCTGAAGTCGGACGCTTAACCGACTGCACCACCCAGGCGCCCCTGGAAGCTTTTTATTTTGATGAAGTACCAATAGTTTATTTTGGCTTTGGTTTCCCTTGCCTCAGAAGTCATATCTAGTAAGTAGTTGCTATGGCCAATGTCAAAGACATTACTACCTGTGTTCTCTAGTATTTTAATGGTTTCCTTCCTGTCTCACATTTAGGTATTTAATTCATTTTGAATTTATTTTGTGTATGGCGTAAGAAAGTGGTCCAGTTTCATTTTTCTGCATGTTGCTGTCCAATTTCCCAAACACCATTCACAAATTTAATTACAATATGTCTTGGTGTTAGGCTGCTTTTGTTGATTTTGTTGGAAGTTCTCTGTGTCTCCTAGATATGGATGTTTGTTTCCTTCTCCAGATTAGGGAAGTTTTCAGCTATTATTTCCTCAAATAAATTCAGCCCTTTCGCCTTAAAATTCCATTATCTGAAAGTGTACTAAGTTAAATGGCAGGAAAAAAATACAACTGGTATAAAATCCCAAAGGACAGGCTTCTCTGTTTTCCTCATGATGCCACTGATGACCAACTGTTGGCCAGGGCCAGAT
The DNA here is from genome assembly GCF_022837055.1 of Prionailurus viverrinus. Taxonomy (NCBI): domain Eukaryota; kingdom Metazoa; phylum Chordata; class Mammalia; order Carnivora; family Felidae; genus Prionailurus; species Prionailurus viverrinus. The sequence continues at coordinate 26,517,409 of NC_062579.1, forward strand.
AATGCCGAGTACTAATATTCTGTCCTAGTCTAACACTTAATCAGCTATGCCTAATAGTATTTTCTGTGAAAAGTAATAATTTTTTGTATTTCTTAGTGCTAGTAGCTTCTCTTGACAGTTCCTCTTACAGAAGGCATCTAATCCTTCATCCTTAGCTGTGTTATCTATTCTTAACGTGTTCCCCATAGCCACACCTGGAATCTCCTTTATGATTCCCCGCACCCCATCAGAGGCCCTTACATCCTTAAGTAGCCCTGGACTTCTCATTGTGTGCAAAGCTTACTGTTTATATCTTCCAGTACAACCTATAAGAGGAAACTCAGTATATCTCCTAGTATCTTTCTGGTACCATATAAGACTCTCATTGAATCCTGTGTATAAGAAACATATCAAAAACCCTTTAAAACTGCAATAAGGAAGAGAATATAAACTGCTACCACTAGTGTTATATTCCTAATTAGCCCAAAATAGCTGTTGACCTAAGACATTCAGTCTCATGAAATAAGGCTTTAATTGGTAGTTGTTTCTATTTATTAAAGGAAGATGTATTTATTGTAGATAATTTGAAAACAATTTTAAAGAGATTCAAGAAGAGGTTTCAGAGAAGGAAATAAAAATCAACAATGGTATTATCCACTCATATTCATTGCTAAATCTTGGTGTATTTCTTCCAGTGTGTGTGTGTGTGTGTGTGTGTGTGTGTGTGTGTGTGTGTACTCAACTGAAATCCTATATTATTCAATAGACTGTTATCCTAATTTACTTAACCTTTTATCATGAGTATTTTTATCTCTTTAAATTAAAATAATCAAGAAATTATTTTAAAGCATTATATTTAATGGTTCACTAATATACTTTTTTCAATAATATATTGTGTGGAAACTTCAGCTGTAAGCATTTAAATATTATTTATACATTACATAAAATTTACCTTTGTATGCATCTTTATTCTTTATTTAGGAAATTTGTCTTTCTAGCCATTTATATATTCAACATATGTTCACTAAGAGTCTGCTCTGTATCAGGCATAGTTGTAAAAGTACTGGGGGTGCAAGAATGAATGAAAAAGCCATACTCCTCATATTCAATGAAAGAGAAAGAGGTATAGACACTAAATTGGCATTAAATTAATAAACAAAGGCTTTCCTATTGAGAAAAATTCTATTAAGCAATTAACAGAATGCTATGATAGAAAATCATGAGGTGAGAACTGGGGAAACCAGCTTACATAGAAAATTCTTCCTGTTTTAGGATATGGCAATTAAGCTGAGACATGAAGCATAGGAAAGAGCCAGCCATGCAAGAACCTGAGACAGGACATTTCAACTGAGAGCTCATGTTCAGAGGCTCTATCTTAGTTTAGGTTCTGGTGAATAAAAGCATGAGATGAATATCTGGAGGAATATAATATATTGAGTGACTGCTCTTTAGATTTAGAAAAATCTTTAAGAGAGTGAGGAAACAGAATTAGAAAAGGAGCAAAAGCTAAGTGAGGATGTACTCTCAGGTAAAGTCTAGCTTTGGCCTGATCCATACAGGAAGGGCTCTGGAGTAAAAATCATATTGTAGAGCTCTCCTCTCCCAGACATTAGGGGCTGACCATTTGTATCTGTATAACAGTATATCAGTCATTCATTGGCTCAGCGTTGCATTGCAGGGGTTAGGGAGATGTAATTTCCCAGGCAAGACAGCTCCTGTCAGCCAGAGTGATTTTCCAAAGAAAAAAGGCAGCTGTGAGCCAACATTTACAGCAGCATTTACAGAAGAATGGATGCCCAGACAACCACATACACTATGGGCTCTAAGAGAAGATAGAGTTCAAGTATCTTTAGAAACCAAAATAATGCTATTAAATGTTGGGTTACTGTTGTTGCACAACAAACCAGGCCAAATTTAGTAACAGAAAACAACAACCATATTATTATTCTTGTGGATTATATAGGCAAGAGTTTCAAACTGGGAATACTAGAAATAATTTATCTGAAACCTTAGCTGAAAGGAAGCAAATGAATGTGGAGTGATTCAATTGACTGGTAGCTGGAAATATCCGGAGACTTTTTACTTACATATCTGATGACTGGAATACATAATTTGAAGTCTGTCCTCAGCTATAGCTGGCAACCAAACCACCAACATGTAGTCTCTCCTTGCGGCTTGAGTTTTCTAAAAAGCATACAAATAACTTCTGAGATGGAAAGTCCTGAGAGAGCCTCCAGAGAGCAAACATCCCAAGTTTCATAGCCTTTTCTATTTCAGCATCAAAGCCCACATAGCATTACCTTATTGACGGGAAAAATCATAAGCACACACAAATTCAAAGAGAATGGACATAGATCCATCCTCCTCTGAGAAGAAAGTCAAAGAATTTTTGGCCATTTGTTTTTAAAACCACAATGAGCAAGAGAGAGAGAGCAAGGGAGACAATGAGCAAGAGAGAGAGAGAGAGAGTGGTTTAAGATAAACTTAGAGAGGAAGGCAGAAAGGCAGGTATTGGGGAGAGTACTGAAAATTTAAAATTCCATTTTCAATTGCTAAGATCAGATGCACTGAAATACTTAGGTGGAGAGATGAAGTATGCTGTTGGATGTATGTTACTAGAGCTCAAAAGAAAGGTCTAATCATAAGTGACTAGTTAGTTATATATAGATGATTAAAATGTAATTACTTGTTAAGAAGGTATCAATATTCTTAGAGGCACTCAATGTATATTAACATAGTTTCTTTCCAGAAATGTGATATAAATTTACACCTTCACCAGAATAATAACATAATGTCAGATGCAAACATCTTGATTATACGTTGGTTCGGGATAATAGTCCTTAAGTCAGCCATCCTGGGATTGTTGCTCAACAACCAGTCTCTTTTATCAATTCAAACTGGGCTTTCTAGGTCACTATACAAAATCCTAAACTCCTCTTCCAATATTGTTCCCATAATAGAGCAGCATATCTAATCATATCAAGTTCCATTTAGCTTTCATATCCTAGAGATTCCTAAACTTCATATATAGATTAAACCTTGTTTTAGCTGGGTCTCAGTAGAAAGGCTTGAATAGGACAACGGTTATTTGTGGAACCAGTGATGAAAGGGTATTGAAAAGCCATCATATAGAACATCTAGTAGAATGTAGAACATTTAGTAGAAGATAATGTGCCAATAGCAACACTAAATATTTAAAGACTTAAAACTGTAGTTGTGAGCTCAAAAAGTGCTCTTAATTCAAAGCAAATGGATCTCCCAAGCGATCCTACAAATCCACAGTTCCCAAATATAAGTGATCTGGGCCCCTTTGGTATATTGGCAATGTATGGAGACATTTTTGGTTGTTACAAATGGGTGGGGGAGAACTGTTAATGGCATTTAGTCAGTAGAAGGCAGGAATGCTGCTAAATATTCTACACTGTACAGTCTCCAATGACAATTAGCCAGTCAAAAGTATCAATGGTTCTGAGGTTTAAAAATCCAGCTAAATATTATGTCAAAACTTCTCTTTGCGTGAATTATGCTTAATACCCACTGGGTCTCCCCTATAAAATGTTTATAACTGTTGATCTATGATGAGAAGGTAAACATAAGGAAGAATATACAAAGTCATCAACTTCAAATTAGCAATGAAAAGTAACTAGAAACTCAGAATTGATGAGGTAAGGCAGATTTAGAAATGTAAAATTGAGACAGAGTCATTAATGGCCAAAAATTAGAAGTGGTACTTGAAGAAAACTATTATAGGAATATGCAATAAAGAAAGCATCAGATCAGAGGAGACAAGAGGACAAGGATAATGAATGAAATTAAAGAGGCTTCAGAAAGGAGAAGGACGGCATTGATGCATTAAGTATTAGACATAAATTGGAACAAATAAAAGAGAAGACTCCATTTGGGTACTGTAGCATGTCTTTGTATAAAACTACTTCTTTGCTTTAACATATGAAAAAGGAAATTATTTGATAATCTTATTTTAGATAACATAAACAATTCTGTTCAAAGAGTTGACATTGGATAGCATTTTGGAGACACTTGTAATTTTCAAATTAAATGAAGGGACCCTTGGGTGTCAGTGCAATTTTTCAATTGTCTCAGTATATTTACACTGATAAACACACATACACATATTCCATATCTTTGTATTAACCAGGGCAATAAGAATAATACGAATGTCATAACCAGGGAAATAATTGTGAGATGTGCATCAACATGACTGAAATACATGCTGTATTATGTAAATACTAAAGAATCATTTGTAATTTAAACTAGACATAATACTAGAAAGAAATGGCAAGTTGGTGGATTCTCATGGAAGCAGTGCTTTTGCTGCACTAAAAATCCTGAGACATTGGTAACAAGCAGGCTGAAATAATCAAAATACTAACAAAAATGAACCAGAATGTTTCCTGGGTCATTATTTAAGCTTACCATCATATTTTGAAAAGTCCATAGGTTTTATAATGTTTTGATAAAAATCATAGTAAACATTCCCAAAATTTCATGAAGTCTTCATAATGAACTCTCTTCTTTAAATAAATATAGACTAATTTTAGTTTAAGATTTAGGCAGAAGTACTTGCTATTTAGTCAGGTTAGAAATCTGCTTTGTGGATAACTAATATGTAGTCTCAGTAAGAGTAGGTAATTTTTATATCATCCAAATTCTCTTAAATGAAAACAATCAAGTGAACTATAGTATAAAGATGGTTATAAAAATATGGAAATCATGGAAACTAAGGACCCATAAAAACTATTTGTAAACTCTCTGCTTGAGGCAGCAATGACTATCATCAACCTCCACTTTTTTTATATGTTATTCAAAAAATTAAAATTCCAGTTCTGGATACCTGATACCAATGCCTCCAGTCACCTACATCTCTAATAGAGGCTAAATTGCTCAACTTGACTGTCTTTCTATCACTTGAATTTGAATTATCTAAAATCTAGCCCTTAACGAGCTTCTGTCACAGCAGATAAAGATTCTTTCTATTATTGACTCCATCACTATTCTGTTGACTCAGCATTAAAAGTCAAAATTCTTTGTTTTTTCTTATATGTGGAGACATTTTGCAAATTTGAAATCCTATAAATATATTTTACATATAGTACAAACTGACAAGGACCTCATCAGTTTTTTCTTTTAATATCTCTTGAATTTACTGTTCCATTTTCTCTGCCTCTACCCAATTATGGGTACATAATGTATCAGCCTAAATTAATACAACCTCACCATTGGTTTTCCTACCTCCAGCCTCCTCCCAGCCATTTCATCTCACACACTGATTAAAAAATAATCTTCCTGAAACACCTAAAAAACATAGTTTAAAATCCTTCACGTGATGTTAAAAAGCCCTCCTTAGTCTGGCCTTAATCTAGCTTTCCAGACTCATTTTCCATTATAATCTTTCAAGATGCTTACTGCCTAATGGATCTCAAAAAGATAACACTGTTCATTTTCACCCTCCTCCTGAAATGACCCTTTTCCTCTCTATATAAACAAACCTTACCCATCACTGAAAGCCGTGCCAAAGGCTCTTTCTTCCTTATGCCCACTCAAATAATATAACACATTATCAGTCAGAAGTCACATGGAGAAGCAATTTAGTCAACTTGACTGATTGAATGAATTTATAAAGTTGGCTTGAAAACTCACAAGAGATATGTAACTTAAGTCTTAGTGCTAGAATTAATACTTCAAATGGATATGGCTAACCAACAAGTAGTGTGGAGCACTACGATATGTTCTATACATACAAGTTTAATTAAAAGACACTGGAAAATTATATATTAGAGTTCAATGCATATTACATGCAGAATTCTATACTCATCAGGGTAAATGTTAAACTTGTCATCAAAGACATTAAAAATTGCCAGGAGCATGGGAAGATGGTGGAATAGAGAAGGACCCTGAGCTCACCCTGTCCCATGTTTAAAACTAGATATCATCTACATCCACGTCAGTAACCTAGCGAACAATCTGCAGACTGGAGTAACAAAGTCCACAACTAAATACAGAGAAGAAGCTGCATCTTAATTGTTAAGGAGGTCAGAAAGGCACAGGGAGGCTCCCCCAGGAGGGAACTACACAAATAGAGAGGTAGAGAAACAGGCCCTCGCACCAGGGACTTCACACAGGGAAGACTAATCCCCATAAAGTTTGGCTTGAAAAATCAGAGAGGCTGAGTTCTAAGAGTTGTTTTTAATAGCATGTATGCTTTTTTATTATTAAATTTTTTACTTTGAGAGAAAGAACAAGCAGGTGAGTGCAGAGAGAGAATCCCAAGCAAGTTATGCACTGCCAGCATGCAGCCCCATGTGAGGCTTGATCCTACAAACCCGTGAGACCATGACCTGAGGTGAAATCAAGAGCTGGATGCTTAACCGACTGAGCCACCAAGGCACTCCTCCATGAGTTTTTAAAACCAGTGGTACCTGGAGCCTGGAGCTTTTGATTCAGCACTGGGTGAACCTGAGAGTGAATGATAGCTGGGTCACCAAATTTAAAGGGACAGCAGCCTGAGCAGAGAGGCAACATAAAAATGGCAGTTTGCACAATGCCAAGGCAAACAGGAGAGTTTTGTTCATACTGATTTCATAGCATGTTGAAGGACTTCTTTGAAAACAAGGGAGCTAGCAGGCACCATTTTCCTCCCCCACCTCCCCACATAATCACAGAGCCACCTACCAGCAGCCAGATTGCACAGACACTTGGAGCTGTGGCCCAGGGCTCCGGGCAAATCTCTTAAAAGTTGTGCACACACCCCACCCAGCCACTAGGTGCATAGTTGCTGCACTGGGCCCAAATGTGTGCCTGGGACACCTTTGCATGCCAAGTCCAGCAGAGTCCAGGTGCACCAAAACATCATCATGCATGGTGCCAAACCTCACACCCCTAGCTGCCCCAGAACTTCAGGGAATCCAGCCTAGGACTAGTGTCTCAAAGCAAATTTTACTAACAATGCCACCCAGTTTCCAAGTTCACCGGAAGGCACGTCTACTCGGAGCTGCCCTACCTGGGTCTCACTAACACCACAGAAAGTAAGCACAGCTCACAACAGGCAGAGAGTCAGTACAAACAACTGCATTGAAATTATGAGTAACTCAGACACAACAGGAGGATGTAAGCAGCACACATAGGATACCCCCTTGAAGTGCCAGGCTCTGGTGAACAGGGGACACTGCACTCCATGGCAGTCCAAGACCTCTTCTTTCTAAAGTCACTAATTTCAAGACCAGGAGATGTAGCTGACTTTCTTAACACAGAGAAACAGACACAGAGACATAGACAAAATGAGGAGACAGAGAAATTCATTCCAAATGAAAGAAAAGTACAAGGCTACAGCCAGAGGTCCAAGTAAAACCAATATTAATAACATGCCTGATAGAGGATTTAAAGTAATGATCATAAGGATAGCCACTGGGCTTGAGAAAAGAGAGGAAGGCATGAGTGAGACCCTTAACCCAGAGATAAGGAATGACATAGCAGAGATAAAGGGCTCAATAATCAAAATGAGAAACACACATGATGGAATGAATAGCAGGATAGAAGAAGCAGAGGAACAAATTAGTACCCTAAAAAACAAAGTAATGGAAAATAACCAAACTGAACAAAAAAGAGAAAAAAAAGAATTATTCAAAGCAAGAATAGACCTAGGGGATCACTGACAATATCAAATGTAATAACAGTTTTATTACAAGAGTCCCAGAAGAAGAATAAAGGGGCAGAAAATTTATTTGAGGAAATAATAGCTGGAAACTTCCCTAATCTGGGAAAGGAAACATACATCCAGATCCAGGGGGCACAGAGAACTCCCATCAAAATCAAAAGCAGAACCATACCAAGACATATTGTAATTAAACCAGGAAATAAAAGAAGAAATGAAAATTTACCTGGAACATACTTGCTAGCATAAATCGCTAGAACAATAACAAGAAGTAAGAGATTTTTAATTTTTATAGAGCTAATATTTAGCTTGAATGAAAAAAAACAAGAATAGGGTAGATTTATTATTCTGCAAACCTTTCCACTAATTAATGAAAAGATCTTTTTATAACTCCAGCATTAACCCTGGCCCAAATTTCTTCTAGTAAGTATACAGAAAACATCCCAGATGTTCACATTTACAGATAAAAAGGGTAGCATACTGGGGCACCTGGGTGGCTCAGTCAGCTAAGTGTCTGACTTTGGTTCAGGTCATGATCTCAGGAGATTTATGAGTATGAGCCCCAAATTGGGCTCTGGAGATTATTGAGTTTGAGCCCTGCATCATGTTGTGTGATCTCAGCACAGAGCCTGCTTTAGATCCTCTGTCTCCCTCTTTCTCTCTGCCCCTCCCTCACTTTCTCTCTGTCTCTCTCTCAAAAACTAAAAAAAAAAAAAGGTAGCATACTGTAATATTACTACAGAATAATTATTTTTCTTGGTAATATCCCTGAGTCACTATTTGGGGTATCAATATCCTGCCTACATCTTACCTTGCCATGAATAATAAACTTTCATTGTGTTAAGTCATCTAAATTGGTATTTTTAAAATAACTTCCTGAATTATTACTTCAGGAATATAGACAGTGTCAGGCAATCAGGCCTTTATTTCACGTTTCCAGAAGGTCCTGATCCCCAAGGAAGCATCATACATAAAGCCATCAACTACTCTTTTCCTGGACCTGAGTAATGTGATATTATAGAAGAAAAGTGCATAGTATAATGGATAGGGGTGCAGAAGTCACACCTGAATGGGAAGAATTTAGAGAGCCATGAAGTATCCTGAATGAATACTTTTACACCAATACTTTCATTCAGGAGAAACAGAATCATGGACCCACTTTCATCTGTAGCATATCATGTTACTCATGGGTCCATGGGCCCATGGCCACTGCTGACACTCCCTAGATGCCTTAATTAAGCACTGCCACATAAAAACAATAGCTCACAGTTATTGAATGACACAGGGTTCCAAGCGATTTTTAATTTTTTTTTTCAATGTTTATTTATTTTTGGGACAGAGAGAGACAGAGCATGAACAGGGGAGGGGCAGAGAGAGAGGGAGACACAGAATCGGAAACAGGCTCCAGGCTCTGAGCCATCAGCCCAGAGCCCGACGCGGGGCTCGAACTCACGGACCGCGAGATCGTGACCTGGCTGAAGTCGGACGCCTAACCGACTGCGCCACCCAGGCGCCCCGCAAGCGATTTTTAAATTACCTCATCCAATCTCCACAAATAAAACTATGATATATATATATATATATATATATATATATATATATATATATATATTGTTTTTGTTTCTTCCCAAAATTAAAAAGGAAGCAACAAAGTAATTTTCCCAAGGTCATAAAACTATAAAGAAAACTGGGAACATGCCACCTTCTTGAGAAACAGAATTCTAACACCAGATTAGCCCACAGGTCCCCCATTTTTCTGCTTTGGTCTATTTATCCCCTGAATTCCAAGACAAGAAACTTACAACGTGGTTGAGATCTCATATTAGAGGTAGGATAAATGTCTGCCCGCTAAATATGATAAAGCAAAATAGGCCTAATTCCCCACCTGCAAGATCCCCATTGAAATAAGCCTATCAATCAGATTTTTAAAATCAGGGTTTCCAGATTTCATAGCAAATACATGTACAGAGACTTTCCTTCTGAGAATTCTTTGGTTTCAATTTCCAGTGACATGATTACTATCAAAAACCCTTCAGTTCTCTGTTCTTCCTCATTTGATAGACAGCTGTATCTTCTTGTGCAGTGCCAGCTGCATCCTTGAGACATGATGTTGAAGGTCAGAGTAAACATATTTGGCAGTACTTGGTACCTGGTCATCAAGTCTGATTTTAACTAGGGCAAAGTGGATATTGTTGCCATCAATGACCCCTTCACTGACCTCAACTACATTTTCTACATGTTCCAGTATGATTCCACCCATGGCAAATAAAATGGTACAGTCAAGACTGAGAACAGGAAACCTGTCATCAATGGAAAACCCATCTCCATCTTCCAAGAGCAAGATCCCACCACCAAACGTGGTGATGCTGGTGCTGAATATGTTGTGGAGTCCACTGGTGTCTTCATGTAAGAGTGCTTACAACAGTGACTTCATCTTTGGCCCTCAATTGTATTCATGCCAGTGCAATGACCTCCCTCAGGGCTACATGTTCCAGGCCCCATGGAAGTTAACGTAGATCCTTACTGAGGTTCAGGAAGGCATGTTCTGATCTTTCCTAAAGTGGTGCACAGAAAATTCCACATTAGATAACTAGGAGAGATGACTGGTGTGCACAAGTCCCCATGTTAAATAAGTAATAGAGATCCTGGGGCACATAGATGGGGCCTCTTTAGATAACTACCTTGTGACCTCACCACCATGCCCCTTGCTCTACAAAAGTTGGGGATTAAGGTTCAGATTTTGTGGATAATGGGGGTGGAGAATAGCTGTGTACTGCTTGGATCATCCATCTGCCCACCTGACCCCCTTACCCTATTAGTAAGTTGCACTGAATAAAATTCTGTGTAAATGGTATGGAGTGGCTTGCTTTGTTCTTCAGTCTCAAAGTGCTTTCTCAGTCTAGAGGATGCTTTACTGACCTTTCTCCACATTCTAATAATTCACTACCATTGAGAAGGCTGGGGCTCACTTTTAGGGTGAAGTCAAGAGGGTCATCATCTCTGTGCCTTCTACACAGTTTCCATTCCAGACTCCCTGAAGAAGGGAAAGGGGTTAGGGAGGTCTGACTGGTCATGCACCATCAATAAAGTACACTGTACCTAACCAAAACAAATAAACAAAAAACAGTCCCTCAAATTCTCACCCCCATACCAATTCTGAGAAGACCAAGTAATCTCACACATAAATGTCTTAGGGTTTAAAACATCATTCATGGCTGAAGGAAGGATAAAAATTGAGAGTAACTTTTCAAATATATCCTTCAGACTACTTATGGAAAAATGTGCTAAACTTGCTAGAGTTCACTGTCTCCCTCAGAAAGATGGATTAAAACATATATAATCTCCTGAAATACGGCCTCATCATCTATCCAGATCTCTGGTGTTCAGAAGTGTGGGAATGTTTCACCTCAACAAGTTAATTACCAAGTTAACTCCTTTTTTGATCAGTCTTCAGAATGAAATCGCTGTCACATCAGTATATATATTTAGGCAGGCTATAAACATGTCATTGATTAGGATGGTAATAGGCTTGAATTGATATTAATTCTCAAAATCAGGCATATGTATATCTGCTCAAATAAAGGAATGAAAAATACTATGCTAACTCAGCATACATTCATGGTGTTTAATTAAATGCAAAGCAATACTCAGTCAAATATTCTCAGGAACCACTCTTACCAGGGAATAACATTCATATGTCTCTTTTACCAAGATATAAGTCTTGATAAAAACACTTATTTATTTATTTTTATCGTTTTAAGTTTATTTATTTATTTTGAGGAAGAGAGTGTGCTTGCAACTGCAAGTCGGGGAGGGGAAGACAGAAAGAGAGAGAGAATCCCAAGAAAGCTCTGCACTGACAGTGCAAAGCCCAATGCGGGGCGTGATGCAGGGCTCAAACTCATGAACCATGAGATCATAACCTGAACCGACAACAAGAGTTGTATGCTTAACCAATTGAGCCACCGAGCCACCCCAAAAGCACCTTATATTTTAGTGCTTACTGGAAGTTTGGGGGTGCATCTTGACTAAAAATACATGGCAAAATGTGGTCTTAGTTCGGTTTATAGAGATTATGATCTAATTTTCAGAAAATTTCCCTTCTTTGTCTTAAAAAAAATTTTTTACATATAATAAGCTGTACATAATATATACAATCTGACAAGTTTGGGGATTTCTCTCTCCTCTTTGTCAAAGCTTCTGTATATACTAAATCAAAGAGCATAATATACATGAAAAGTAAGTCATTAAAATATTTATTTATGTGAATTAAAGTATAGGTTAATGCTAATAAATTTAATATAAACATTTATAAGCCATATAAATGACATTCTATCCAACAATAGCAGACTACATATTCTTCTAAAGCACACACAGAACATTGTCCAGTATCAATTATATGATAGGCCACATAACAAGTGTTAGCAAATTTTAAAAGATTAAAATGATACCAAGGATCTTTTGTTAAATGCTATGGTATGAAATTAGAAATCAACCAGAGGAGAGCTGAAAAAAATTAAAAATATGTGGAAATGAAACGACATGTTCTTGAACAATTAATGGATCAAAGGAAAAAAAGAGAAACAAAATATATCTTCAAACAAATGAAAATGAAAACATAGCATCATGGCTTCGTAAGTTGTTCCTCCTTTTTTTTTTTTTTTTTTTTAATTTTTTTTTTCAACGTTTATTTATTTTTTGGGGACAGAGAGAGACAGAGCATGAACGGGGGAGGGGCAGAGAGAGAGGGAGACACAGAATCGGAAACAGGCTCCAGACTCCGAGCCATCAGCCCAGAGCCTGATGCGGGGCTCGAACTCACGGACCGCGAGATCGTGACTTGGCTGAAGTCGGACGCTTAACCGACTGCGCCACCCAGGCGCCCCAGTTGTTCCTCCTTTTAAATTAATTTCAAGAACACATTAAAAAAATTATACACTATAATAAAGTGTGACTTACCTCTGCGATACAAGGATGGTTCAATATATGTAAATCAATAATATGCCACATTAATAAATGAAAGCTAATAATCACATGATCATAAGAAAAAGCATCTGACAAAATACAACCACAATTCATGATTAAAAAAAAAAAACTCAAGAGAATGAGTATAGAATGAGCATATGTCAACATAATAAAGGCCATATATGACAAACCCACAATATTATATTCAACACAGTACTGGAGCCCTAACTAAAGCAATTAAGCATGGCAAAGAAATAAAAGGCATGACAGTTGGAAAGGAAAGGAGTGCCTGGGTAGTTCAGTCAGTTGAGCATCTGACTCTTGATTTTGGGTAAGGTCATGATCTCATGGTTCATGGTACTGGGCCCCAAATCAGGCTCTGCGGTAACAGTGCACAGAGTGTGCCTAGGATTCCCTCTCTCTCCCTCTCCCTCTGTCCCTACTCACAGCCTCAAAAAGATAAACTTTAAAAAAATTGGAAAGGAAAAAGTATAATTGTCATTATTTGCAGGCGATACAATTTTATATATAGAAAGTCCCAAAGACTCAAACAAAACGAGAACCAGAACCAATCAACAAATTAACAAAAGTTTCAGGATATAAAATAAACATAGGGAAATTGGTTGCATTTCTATACACTAATAATAAGACATAAGAAAAATAAATAAAGAAACTATTCTGCTTCCAGTAGCATCAAAAACCATTTTGTGATGAGCACTGGGTATTGTATGGAAGTGTTAAACCACTATATTGTACACCTGAAACCAATATTACATTGTATATTAATTCACTGGAATTTAAATAAAAAACAAAACAAAACAAAACAAAACAAAAAACAATAAAATACTAGGAATAAATTAAACCAGAGAAGTGAAAGATCTGTACAATGAGAACTAGCAGACTTTGTTGAAAGAATAGTAGTAGACATAAACAAATGGAAAGACATTGTATTCATGGATCAAAAGAATTAATATTATGAAAATGTCCATACTAACCATAGGCTGTAAGGACATCTTCAGTGAAATTAGGAAGCAGAGAAAACCTGAATACCCAAAGTCCTCGTAAGCATTGTGCCCAAACTCCAGAAAAGAGAAGAATTAGGGAGCTTCCCACAAAATTGTAGCAGGTGTGGAAGAAGAGAAAATAAAGAGCTGATGTGTCCAAGTGGTTGCAGATCCCATGGATCATGAAATAGTCACCATGGTAAGAGTCAAAAGTAATGAAAGCAGGAGGCCTAAAAACAAATATCAAAACTTGGAGCAAGAGAAATTTCCACCTAAAATTTGGTAGTAAAGGTAGCCAAAGATAGAGCTCATTAGAAAGCCATCAAAAGAAGATACAAAGAGTTTGTAAAAATAAATGGAGTTCTGTTATAAATGAGTGCAAGACGGGAAGCCTGGGTGGCTCAGTCGGTTGAGCCTCCGACTTCAGCTTAGGTCATGATCTCGCGGTCTGTGAGTTCGAGCCCCACATCGGGCTCTGGGCTGATGGCTCAGAGCCTGGAGCCTGCTTCCGATTCTGTGTCTCCCACTCTCTCTGCCCCTCCCCCGTTCATGCTGTCTCTCTCTGTCTCAAAAATAAATAAACGTTAAAAAAAATATAAATGAGTGCAAGACAAAAAATATCTCAAATCTCCTGAGTATATTCTCTTCCTAAAGGAAATAGCCTCACCCCTGAAAAGAATGGGCCAACAGAAGGACCCAGTTCAAATACGCTATGATTTTTGGTTAAAGCAGAAACTGAAGAATTAGAAAGCATGGGGATTAGAAGTTGTACCAAGATGTCAGCAAAGTATACGTTTGTAAGGAATGAGTCAATTACAGCTAAGATAGTGAAGAGTTCTAGGAAACATAGGATGAAAGATAGAGCCTTACCTGAAACAAGTTAGCCTCAAAAGTTGGACAATAAAAAAAAAAGTTAACTCAAAAGTTAGCCTCAGAAGTATGTTAAGTCCCTGACTGTAGCCATGAAGAAGAGAGACAAACCTTGAGCCAGGAGGCTTAGACAAACACCCTGGCCGATATCACCTAAATCTCCTGCTACTTGCATCTCATTCAAATATGAGCAACTGGAAATGAATTTAGTCGGACTCTTTTAAAACAGTATAGAAAAATAAAACTGAGTGATATACCTTCCTAATGTATGATGGCAAACCATAACAAAAAGGTATTGAAACACTAAAGAAAACAATATTGTAACTTAGTATTCCAAAACTAAATTAAAAAAAAATCTTAGGGCAATAAGTATATCTATGAAAGAACATAAAAAAGAAAAAGAAGAACTCAAGATATTCCTAAGCAAAAGGAAGTAACTGCCAGTTGAGAGAAGGATGTGAATGGAACTAACATAAACTAGGAAATAAATTGAAGAAAAAGATGCAATTATTTCAGAAACGAAGGCGAAATTTAAAGGAAAACAAAGGAACAAAGTACCTGGAAAGCACAGTAAAGGGCATAGAGAATATAAATGTGAAAAGTAAAGAGATAAATACATAGAATTCAAGAGAATGTGTTGGATATAGGGGGAAAACATATAAATAACTAAATTCACTAAAATAAAGCCAAAGTAATGAAATCATAATGATATTTAAAATTATAATTTGGCAAAAAAAACCCTAAAATATAAATGGATTTGAATCTATATATTGAAAATTTATATCAATATAACCTGGAAAAATGGCACAGAATGATGCTATAACCACCACAAAGATTTAGGAAACAAATTAAATATTAGAAACATTCATCAAAAATTAGTAAGATATGCAGGAAGAGATAAGAGGAAACACATAAGAGATTTTAACAAAAAACTATAACCATGTATGGTGATGAATGTTAACTAGACTTATTGTATTGATCATTTTACAATATATGCATATATTTTTAAAATTTTTTATTTAAGTATAATTGACACACAATGTTACATTAGTGTCAGACGTACAACATAGTGATTCAAAAACTATATATTATGCTCAACTCACAACAAGTGTAGTTAACATGTGTCACCATACAAACTATTACAGTATTATTAGCTATATTCCCTATGCTGTACCTTTTATTCCCATGACTTACTCATTCCATAATGGGAACCCTGTATCTCCCATTCCTCAATATATGCATATATTGAATCATTATGTTGTACATCTGAAACTAATATGGTGTGATATGCCAATTATACCTCAATAAAAAATAAACAGAAAAAATAATAATACTTTTAATACATGTCATTTAGATTAGAAAAAAATCAAGCAAACAAAAATAAATATATAAAAGATGTAAATATTTTTATAATAATGTAGATAATATATCCATATATTGCATTTCTTACTTGATGAAAAAAAATGCCCATTTTGTTTAAGGCCCCATGCAATATTTATAATAATAGAACATATACTAGGTTATAAATGAAACTGGAAAAAATTACAAAATTAGAACTAATAAAAAATACTATTTGTACAAAATATATAACTAGGCAATAATAACAAAATCAGATAAAAGGAGGTCTTTCCATTAAAGAATTATAAAACTTCAGAGTAGGTTACTTGTGAGCCATAGGAAAAAATATAAACTAAAATTGTAGAACCCCAAGAAAATAATAATGAGAATACTAATTATCACAACCGATGAAATCCAGCTAAATCTGTTCTCAGAAGAAACTGCCTAACCTTATTAACTTTACCAATGAAAAATTTGGAATTCAAAAATTAATTGATACTGACTCAAAAATTTAGATAAAAAATAATGATAAGCAAATGAAGAAAAGTATTCAATAAAATAAGAATTAAAAATTGAAGTATAAAAGAAAAAAAGGCAGAACTTTTTTTTGATTTTTGCTACTAATTCCCACTTTTGTAATTTGTAATTTTGTAATTTGTGATTTGTAGTAATACAAAAAATAAAGCCAATTTCAAACATTATAGAAAGGTACCACTAGACCTACATTCATTCACACTCTTCAGAGAAACTACTTTTGATTATTCTTTTTTAGATATTTTGGTAGTACTTCTAATATTCTAAAATATATTCATCTTAATTTATCATCTTTAAGAAGTATTTTTTGATTTAATCATTGAGAGATGAAGATTTAGCTTACTTAAAGTCCCCTTTCAACTGTCTCCTCCCAATTTTAAAATTTTAAATGGACTTTAAAGAGACTGTCTTTTTTCCATTGGATACTCTTTTACTGCTTTGTTGAAGATTAGTTGGCCATATTTTTGGGTCCAATTCTGGGTTCTCTATTTTGTTCCATTTATCTATGTGTCTGTTTTTGTGCCAAACCATACTGTCTTGATGATTACAGCTTTGTAGTAGAGGCTAAAGTCCAGGATTGTGATGCCTCCAGCTTTGGTTTTCTTTTTCAACATTACTGCTGGGAGAACTGGACAGCAACATGCATAAGAATGAAACTGGACCACTTCCTTACACCATACACAAAAATAAATTCAAAATGGATGAAAGACCTAAATGTGAGACAGGAAACCATCAAAGCCCTAGAGGAGAAAACAAGCAACAACACTTTTGACGTTGGCCGCAGAAACTTCTTACTCAATACATCTCTGAAGGCAAGGGAAATAAAAGCAAAAATGAACTATTGGGACCTCATCAAGATAAAATCTTCTGTACAGCAAAGGAAACAACCAACAAAACTAAAAGGCAACTGAAGGAATGGGAGAAGATATTTGCAAATGACATATCGGATAAAGGGTTAGTATCCAAAATCTATAAAGAACTTCACAAACTCAACACTTGAAAAACAAATAATCCAGTGAAGAAATGGGCAGAAGACATGAACAGACAATTTTCCAAAGAAGACATCCAGATGGCAAACAGACACATGAAAAGTTGCTCAACATCACACATCATCAGGGAAATACAAATCAAAGCCACGTTGAAATACCACCTCACAACTGGTCAGAGTACCTAAATTTAACAACTCAGGAAACAAGAGATGTTGGTAAGGATGTGGAAAAATGGGAATCCTCTTGCACTGTTGGTGGGAATGCAAACTGGGGTAGCCACTCTGGAAAACAGTGTGGAGGTTCATCAAAAAAATAAAAATAGAACTATCCTACAACCCAGCAATAGCACTACTAGGAATTTATCCAAAGGATTCAGGAGTGCTGATTCTTAGGGGCACATGTGCCCCAATGTTTATAGCAGTGCTTTCAACAATAGCCAAATATGGAAACAGCCCAAATGTCCACCAAATGATGAATGGATAAAGAATATGTAGTATATATCCATATATATACATGCATACATACACACACACACAATGGAATACTACACAGCATTGAAAAAGAATGAAATCTTGCCATTTGCAACAACGTGGATGGGACTGGAAGGTTTTATACTAAGTGAAATAAGCCAGTCAGAGAAAGGCAGATATCATATGTTTTCACTAATATGTGTAAGTTGAGAAACTTAACAGAAGACCATGGTGGAAGAGAAGAAAAAAAAAATAGTTACAAACAGAGAGGGAGGCAAACCATAAGAGACTCTTAAATACAGAGAACAAATTAAGGATAGATGGGGGTGGGGAAAATGGGTGATGGACATTGAGAAGGGCACTTGTTGGATGAGCAATGGGTGTTGTATGTAAGCAACGAATCAGGGGAATCTACTCCCAAAGCCAAAAGCACACCGTATACACTGTGATGTTAGCTAACTTGACAGTAAATGATATAAAAAAAATAATATAATGGACTTTAAAATTTTTAGAAGTTTTACATTTACATGAAATTTGAGAAAACAGCACAGAATTCCCAAATAGAATACATCCAATTCCCGCATTATTAATATCTTACATTGGTATGGTACATTTGTTACAATTAATGAATCAATATTGGTATTTTTTCAACCAAAGTCTATACATTTCACTCAGATTTCCTTATTTTTACCTAATTATTTTTACCTAATTTCCTTATTATTTACCTATTTTACCTAATGACTAAGGTCAGTTTGGTCAGCTATAAAAAAATGCCATAGAGTGGTTTAAATCACAAACATCTATTTCTCATAGTTCTGAGAACTGAGAAGTTTAAGATCAAGGTGTTGGCTGATTCAGTTCCTGGTGAGAGCCCTCTTCCTGGTTTGTAGAGGGACACCTTCTTGCTCTATCCTCACATGGTGGAGAAAAAGAGATGATCTCTCTCTCGTCTTTCCTTATAGGGCAGTAATGACATCTTGAGGATTCAACCCTCATGACTTAATTACCCCCCAAAAATGCCACCTCCAAACACTATCACACTGAGTGTTAGAACTTCAACATACGAATATGGAAGTGTGGGGGGACACGAACATCCAACACACAATACTCGATGTCCTTTCTCTGTTCCATATACCATTCAGGATACCACATAACATTTAATTGTTATGTTTTCCTAGGCTACCCTTGGCTATGACAGTTTCTAATCTTAGAATTTCCTTGTTTTTCATGACCTTCATAATCTTGAAGAGTACTGCAGGTGTTTCCTAGGATGCCCGTCAATTGGAAAGTTTTGGTGTTTTGCTCATGATTAGACTGGCATTATGGGTTTGGTTATGTAAGGGTTAATTTTATGTGTCAGTCAACATGACTGGTCCATGGGGTGCCATACTCAATCAGATATTATTCTGGGTGTTTTTGTGAGGATGTTTTAGGATGAGATTAATATTTGAATTGGTAGAGTGAATAAAGCAGATTGTCCTCCCTAAGGTGGGTGGGACTTATCTAATCACTTAAAGACTTGAATCAACAAAAAGCCTGACTCTTCCCTGAGTAGGGGAGAATTCTTCCTGTGTGACTTAGAAATGGGACATTGGCTTTTTCTGCCTTCAGAAAAACTGAAAAAAATCAACTCTTCTTGTGTCTTGAGCCTGTCAGCCTTCTTACTAAAACAACACTTTTAGCTATCTTGGTTCACAGGCCTTTGAATTCAGACTGGAACTACACAAGAGCCCTTTTAGACCTCTGGCTTTCTGGCTCACCTGACAGATCTTGGGACAGGTCAGCTTTCATAATCATGTGAGCAAATTTGTTATAATACATGTGCGTGTGTGTGTGTGTGTGTGTGTGTGTGTGTGCTTTATCTCTTAGTTCTGTTTCTCTGGAGAACCCTAATATAGGAGAGGAAGCCCATATAACCAAAATATCATTTTTAACAAAGGTACATATTATCAACATGACTTACTAGTGTTCATGTGGACCTCAATAACCTGGCTAAGGCAGTGTCTGTCAGTTCTTCACTGTAAAATGATTCTTTCCTCCCTTTCCATACCACACTCTCTGGAAGGAAGACACTATGCACAGTCCACACAAAATTTAGTGAATTATGCTCCATTTACTTATGGGTACAGTATCTCCATAATTTATTTGAAATTCTTCTGCATGAGATTTGTTTCTTCTCTTCCATTGATGTATGGAATAATTTCTTTATATCAGTAACATTGCTCATGAATATTTACCTAATGCTTTGAGTTAAAATCCAATATAACATATTTACATTGTTTTTCAAATTTTTCTGCCTGTAACCATTGAGAGCTCATTCAGTTGACTTCTGTCTCCCCTTGAAATATACTCATCAAACTGGATATGTTTTCTTGTGAGAACTTCCTTACTTTCTAACACTACAAAATGTTCAAAGATCATATGTATTTCCTGCCCCATCCTAGAATCAGACATTTCCCCATGGAGTCCTGGTTCCTTACATTGGAAACTAGTATTAGAAAACAAGATCTCAGTGTTAGATGTGCCTGTTGCCACTGGGGATGCTAGTAATAATTTTTAAATCTAATTATTTGAAAAGAAAATTAGATATATCATTATCTAAGATACTCACCAAAAAAAGTGGGGGGACATAAATGTAAAAATTTCTTAAAGAAGAAAATAAACATGAAAACAATTTTCAAGATTATTACAGACTAATTTGCATAACTCTAAGAAAATCCACTTTAGAACATAAATAAATAACGCTGAAAAAAATTGCCAAAGTAGACCTCAGAAGAGAAATAAACCAATTTCTATTTAATAAATTGCAGAAGCTATCAAAGACCTACATGATCACTCTGCCAAAAAAACAAGACAGGTTCAGAGAATTGCACAAAGTAATTCCACAATGTTTAAAGAAACGAAGTATTAATGATGTTAAAACTCTTCAAGAGAATGGAATAGGAAAACCTCTAATTGTTTTTAATAAATATAAAATTGATAAAATATAATTATGAATATTATACAAATATTTTGCCTAGAAATATAAAAATAAAATACAATGAAATAGAAATGCTAATATATCATGAAAAAATACACTTATTTCAGGTTTTCAAGGATGGACCAAGATTAAATAATCTATCTTTACAATTAACCACATTAATCCTTTACCAAAGATTATGAAAAGGCATTTTACAAAAATCCCACCATCACCTTGCTATTTGGCAGAAATAGAATTCTCATCTAATACAATTAAATAAGAAAAACAAATAAACATTTTAAGAATTACAAAGACAAGGGGTTCCTGGGTGGATCAGTCAGTAAAGTGTCTGACTTCAGCTCAGGTCATGAGCTCACAGTTTGTGGTTTCGAGCCCCGTGTCAGGCTCTGTGCTGACAGCTCAGAGCCTGGAGCTTGCTTCATATTCTGTGTCTCCCTCTCTTACTACCTCTCTCCCACTTGTGCTTTGTTTCTCAAAAATAAATAAATGTAAAAAAATTTTTTTAAAAGAATTGCAAAGACAAGGGTGAAATAATCTTTGTTTGCATATATTATCATATATATAGAACACAAAACAAGACAATGGAAATAACTATAAAAAACAAAAATGAGTAAAATTTAGTATATATACTAACAGCCAGATATAAATTATAATGGTAATAATATATAAAATATAATTTAAGAGAAAGAGTAATAATAAAATTCTTTGGAATTAACATGGAATGTGATAAACTTATATGAAAAAAATCCTTAAAACATTCTTGAAGAATATAAAATTTAGGATAGAATAAACTGAAATACCAATCATGTTCTTGGACAGAAATATTTAGCAGAATATAGTCCTCGGCACTCCCTTAGTTAAGTTA
Organism: Prionailurus viverrinus; assembly: GCF_022837055.1. NCBI lineage: Eukaryota > Metazoa > Chordata > Mammalia > Carnivora > Felidae > Prionailurus > Prionailurus viverrinus. The sequence goes on from NC_062579.1 coordinate 26,539,072, forward strand.
CAAATTACACACAAATACAATAAAAATAATATTGTTATGAAACTAAACAAGTCTCTGTAAAAGTACAAATAGAAAAATGAAGAATTCAGAAAAACAAGAAACTTCTGAAAGAATATTATAATGTAGAAGAGAGGACTAAATTTACCAAATCCCAAAACCAATTATAATGCCTCATAATTATATGAATAAGATTTTGGTGTATGTAATAAAGGGTCCAGATATTTGAATGCTGATAATTTTCAGGCCCCACCCTTCACCTTTCAACTTTTGGTGCACATTTGCATTGATTTTTTAAAAAAGTCCATCTACTCCCTTCCAGAGCACCTGCAAAAAGTTCAAACCATGCAAACCTCCAGAATCCTCACTCTGGCACAGTGCTCTAATCACACATAAAAAACAAACACCCCAAGACTCACTCACCCCTCCCTTTCTGAAGGATTCAATATGCAAGTAATAAACTTTTTCATATTCTTTTGGGTTCTAGGTGACATCATCAGTCTCAATATCTAAACCAGTTTTGAATGGGTAGGAGTTTCAGCCAACCTCCTTAAGGCCAGGAAGCACAGTAAGGTATGTGTAGAGATACAGGCATTTAAAAAAAAATGTAACAGTTTTACTGATATATAATTCACATACTGTATAATTCACTTATTGAAAGTGTACAATTCTATATTTGTAGTATATTCACAGAGCTATGTATCCATCACCACATCAATTTTAGAATACCACAAAATACCTCAAAAGGAAAACCCATACCCCCTATTAGCAGTGACTCTTCATTTTCCTCTAACTCCGTTATCCCTAGAAAACAGTAATCCACTTTCTGTCCCTATAGATGTATTTACTCTGGACATTTCATGTAAATAGAGTAATACAATAGGTATTCGTTTGTGACTGCCTTATTTCACTTAGCATAATGTTTTCAAGATTCATCCATGCTGTAGTATCAGTACTTTTTTTATTGCCAAATAAGATTCCATTATATGGATACATCATAATTTGTTTATCCCTTCATCAGTTGATATATATTTGGGTTGTCTGTGCCTTTTGGCTACTGTAAGTACTGCTGATACGAACATGTGTGTACAAGTTATTTTGTGTGAATATGTTTCTAATTCTCTACAAGTGGAATTGCTGGATTATACAATAATTCCATGTTTCACTTTTTAAGGTACTGCCAGCCTATTTTCCAAAGTGGCTGTGCCATTTTACTCTCTTAACAGCAGCATGTGAGAGTTCCAATTCCTCCATATCCTTTCCAGCACTTGTTATCTGTCTTTTAGATTTTGTCTGTCCTGTTAGATATAAAGTGGTATCTCACTGTATATTTGATTTGCATTTCCCTAATGGCTAATATTCAGCAACTTTTTTACATGATTATTGGACATTTGTATATCTTCTCTGTAGAAATGTCTATTAAGGTCTTTAGCTCACTTTTTTTAAGTCGTTGTTTGTCTTTTTATTATTGGGTTGTAACAGTTCTTTCTATATTCTAGATAAAATTCCAATATCACATATATGATTTGCCAATATTTTTCCCATTCTGTGAGTTGTCTTTTCACTTTATTGATGGTATCTTTTGAACCAGAGAAATCTTTAAGTTTCATGAAATTCAATTTATCCTTTTCTTTCTTTTATCCATTTTTTTATGTTTTTGGTGACATACCTGAGAAGACTCTACCTATCCCAAGATCAATTATTTCTTTAATGTCTTCGAATAATTCTACAGGTTTAATTCTTGCATATATAGATTTTTAATCTACTTTGAATTAATTTTTTGTATATGGTGTTAGGGAGCATCTAACTTAATTTTTGACACGTGTACATCCAATTACTGCAGCAAAACTTGTTGAAAAGATACCCTTGTTCCATTGAATTGCCCTGACACTCTTGTTGAAAATCAATTGACTATAAATACGACTGTTTATTCTGCAGTCATAATTCAATTCCTTTGATCTATAGGTCCATCTTTATGACAGTATAACACTATCCTTGATTATGATAGTTTTTTATTTAAATTTGAAATATGGAAGCGTGAGTCTTTCAACTTTGATCTTCTTTGGCTACTGAGTCTATTGAATTTACTTATGGATTTTATGATCAGCTTGTCAATTTCTTCAGAGAAACCTTTTGGTATTTCAATAGGGATAATGTTCAGTCTATGAATACAGCTGTTTTAACAATGTCTTGATTAATTAACATTGGATGTCTTCTTATTTATTTGGGTCTTTTTTATATCTTTCAAAAAATGTGTAGCTTTTAGAAGGTAAATTTTGCACTTTATTAAACTTATTCCTAGGTATTTTATTCTTTCTAATGCTACTTTAAGTGGAATTATTTTCTTATTTTCACTTTTAACTGTTCATTATTAGTGTTTAGAAATACAATGGTTTTTGTATATTGATCTGATATCCTTCAACGTACTGAACTAGTGTATTAGTTCCAAAAGTTTTTGAGTGGATTCCTTAGGATTATGTATGTAGAACATAAAGTCATCTGCAATTAGAAATATCTCCCAATCTTCTTTTCTAATCTGGATGCCTTTTTGTTATTTTTTTCTTAGCTAATTTCCCAGCACTGTTAATACAAGCAGCAAGGGTGGAGGACATCTTTGTTTTATTGCTGATTTTAGGAGGAAAATATTCATTGTTTCACCACTGTATGCTCTAACTAATCACCACAACCTTCATGGCTTAAAACAACAGAAATTTACTGAATAGACACTTTTCCAAAGAAGACATACAGATGGCCAACAGACACATGAAAAAATGTTCAACATCACTCATCATCAGGAAAATACAAATCAAAACCACAATGAGATATAACCTCACACCACACCTGTCAGAATGGCTAAAATTAACAACTCAGGCAACAACAGATGTTGGCGAGGATGTGGGGAAACAGGAATGCTTTTGCACAGCTGGTAGGAATGCAAACTGGTGCAGCCACTCTGGAAAACAGTATGGAGGTTCCTCAAAAAATTAAAAATAGAACTACTCTATAACCCAGCAACTGCACCACTAGGTATTTATCCAAAAGATACAGGTGTGCTGTTTTGAAGGGGCACAGGCACCCCAATGTTTATAGCAGTGCTGTCAACAATAGCCAAATTATGGAAAGAGCCCAAATGTCCATCGACTGATGAATGGATAAAGAAGATGTATGTGGGAAATAAGTTTAAAAATTCTGTACACTTGCACCCATGAGTTAACAAGACTTAGGATGGAAAGCCATCACAGGGCAAAAGCGCCCAAGTAGGTAGTCATGAACTCAACAAAGGCTTAGGGTAGAAAGCCGCCTCCACAGGATGAAAGCATCAGAGAACAGTTAGAGGTGGAAAGTGGCTATAAGGAGAAGACACCCAAGGTTAGCTAGTGAAAAGGGTGCCTTGTTAGCCTTAAGGCAGCATGCTCCAGCAATCTTAAACTTTGGAGATAACAGCTACTCAGATGTACCGCCTACAGAGAAACACTGCCAATCTGGTATCTGGTGCCAGTATATCATTGTGCTTTAATCTCAATTTCTTATGCCACTTGTCCCCCCCAACCCTTTGCTTCTTACACAAATTAATGGTCACTATCTTATTGTTTTCTTGTGCACATTCACCATGTATGTAAAACCTTGAGAGCTCAATAAATACAGAGACAAAACCCCTGTTCAGGGCTCTTGTCTCCTCCTGGACATTAGCCTCTCTTGTTTTCATTTCTGCGTCCATTCTTTTGCTGGATAAGAGAGAACTCCAGACTCATAGTCTGTGACAGAGGCAGTATATGTGTGTGTGTGTGTGTGTGTGTGTGTGTGTGTATACATATATATATATGTGTGTATATACACACACACACACACACACACACACATATATACTTGCTGAACAAAAAGAATGAAATCTTGCCATTTGCAACAATGTGGATGGAATCAGAGTGTATTATTCTGAGCGAAATAAGTCAGTCAGAGAAAGACAAATGTATGATTTCACCCATATATGGAATTTAAGAAACACAACGTATGAACATAGGGGGAAGGAAGGCAAAATAAAAGCAGAAAGGGAGGCAAACCATAAGAGACTCGTAAATATGGAGAACAAACTGAGGGTTGCTGGAAGTAAGGTCGGTGGGGGGAATGGCAAAATGGATGATGGGCATTAAGGAGGACACTTGTTGGGATGAGCATGGGGTGTCACATGTAAGAGATGAATCAATGGGTTCTATTCCTGAAACCAATACTACACTGTATGTCTTAACTCTACCTGAAATATTTTTTCTTTTCAGTTTTATTTCAGCATATATTATTTGAAAATATAGCATACATGTTTCATAAGATAGTTTTAAAAATAGTTATTAAACCAACAATCATGAAATCACCATTCAAATCAAAAACAGTATCAGCAATCAGTCAGAAAGTTGCCATTTATCCCTTCCTCATGTGAACAATCTCCTCAACTTATTCTGATATTTTGGTAATAATTTCCTTATTATCATTATCATTTTTCAGTCAGGGATGCACCACTGATATTTTATTTATATGGTAATAAAATACAATATATGTGTTCTTTTGTGTCTTTTTCTTTCAACAATTTGTTGCTAAGATTCATCAAGTGGTGTGTATCTATATTTCATTCATTTTCATCAATAAATACATTCTAATTTCACTGTGTTTATACAATGTGTTTATCCACTCTACAGTCAAATACTGGGATGTTTCCAGTTTGGGGCTGTTATTCAATGTTAGGAATATTCTGTGTATGTGTATCTAGTACATATATATACTTCAGTCTCTAGTGTAGCACTATTTAATGTAATTCTTAATTGAACAAAATTTTTTTAAAGTTTATTTATTTTGAGAGAGAGAGAGAGAGAGAGCGAGAGAGAGAGCATGAGTGAGCCAGTGGGGGAGGGGCAGAGAGAAAGGGAGAGAGAAGATCTGAAGCAGGCTCTGTGCTGACAGCAGAGAGCCCGATGATGAGTTTGAACTCACAAACCATGAGATCATGACCTGAGCCAAAGTCAATAGCTTAACCAAATGAGCCACCCAGGTACCCCCAGTGATTGAGATGTTATATTTGCATTATCTGATAAATTAGCCAGTAGCCACTTGTGATTTTTGAGTATTTCAAATGTGGCTAGTGACAGGGGACTGAAATATTTTATTTAATTTCATTAAAATTAAATTTACATTTAAATAGACACATGGAATATTAGCTACCATCGGACAGCATAGATGAACTTGACCATTATGTTAGCATTAATGACCACAAGGGTTGAAGAATAGAATAATTTCTACTTTTTTTTTAGTGTTTATTTCTTTTGAGAGAGAGAAGACAGCTCATGTGCATGTGTGTGTGCGTGCACAAGGGAGGGGGGAAGGGAAGAGAGAGAGAGGAAGAGAGAGAATCCCAAGCAGGCTGCATGATGTCAGCACAGGGCTCAATCCCATGAACCATAGGATCATGACCTGAGCTGAAATCAAGAGTCAGATGCTTAACACAACTGAGCCACCAGGCGCCCCAGAAATAATAACTACTTCTTTTTTTCTTTTTCAGGGCTATACAATTTTATTTTTTTAATGAATATAATTTATTGTCAAATTGGCTTACATATAATACCCAATGTTCATCCCAACAATTGCCCTCCTCAATGCCCATCACCCATTTTCCCTCTCCCCCACCCCTTCATCCACCCTTAGTTTGTTCTCTGTATTTAATAGTCTCTTATGGTTTGCCTCCCTCCCTCTCTGTTTGTATCTATTTTTTCCCTTTCCCTTACCCCATGGTCTTCTGTTCAGTTTCTCAAGATCCACATATGAGTGAACACATATGACATCTTTCCTTCTCTGGCTGATTTATTTCACTCAGCATAATACCTTCCAGTTCCATCCATGTTGCTACAAACGGCATGATTTCATTCTTTCTCATTGCCAAGTAGTTGGAATAATTACTTCTAACTGATGTCAGGTCACAGTCAGATGAACAGAGAGCTTATATAGCAGTCTTACAAACGATCTCTTACTTCTTATAATATCAAATGTCTCTTGACATAGGACCCAAAATTAACCAAATTGATTATATGTAAAATTACAAGGAGAATGTAATTTACAGATTGCCAAGTTTCTAATGCCAAATTGATAGCATCAGTTGATAATGAGTAAGACTTTAATAAATGGAATGTGGATCTCTGGGGGAATAAAATGAAAAAGACATGTGACAAACTTAAAAGTTTGTCTGATGTTTCCTTGCTATAGGAAGCAGATCCTCCTTCTGTGTCTAAAAAGACAAGGCTTCACTTATGGTAAGGCAATATAATAACATCGACTGAGGTAGGTGCCTTGCAGGCAGAAGCATATTCTGCTCAAGCTCCCTCACAACCACTATTTATAAATTCTAGAACCATAAATAGAGTTAGACATTGACCTATTCAGGAGAACAAGTGCTAAGTCAGTCACAGGAAGAAACAATTTGTCCTCCAAAAGTATTTCAGAAATGTGGGAGAAATACTTGCAAAAATAAATTCTAAGGGAAGCTTTGGCCTAAGCCAAGTATTATATTTTTATTTTAAATTATTGAACCATGCTAAACTTATTGATATAGATTCACCTACCAAAATTTGGGGATTAAATATGTTTAGGTGAACTGGAAGTGGCTTTAAGAAATTACTTGATTGGTTAATTGAAACTGGGATTTGCAATGACTTAACATTCAATGAAGCTGAGATACTAGAACTTTCATGACATACTGTGAAGAAGAAATACAAGAGTTTATAGAGATAAAGATATTGTGGATTTATCATGTACATCCTGTATATCCACCCTAGACACTATAACCTTTGAGAAGGCCCAGAAGACATGCCCTTCACTAAGGTATGTGAAATACCTTCAGATGGGGGCATCAACTTCTTGGAAATGTTCTATAGTAGCTTTCCTCTGTATAATGCAGAGAATAGAAGATGCCACCATTTAATGAGTCTCCCTAGTTCAGTGGGGATGATGGTATTCCAGAGTGACAAAGACCCAGTGTTAAACCATCAGAGACCAGGGTGGTGCACTTAACAAAACAGGCAGCAGGAACAAATCTGTAATCACAATATTTTGACCTATGAGGTCTTTGGCAGTACCTTATTAATCAAAGAAATTTTATAGATGGTAGTCTGTGAACATATTACTTCACCTCCAAAACAGAGAAATATGTACATCTTGTAGCCAGAAATCTGACTTAAGTTGCCAAAATGAAAAGTTACTCAGTTTCTAGTCTTAAGTTCAGAGACCTAAAGCCCTTTGACTGATGAAGAAGCCAGGTCTACTTGAGGAAGAGCCCTGAATGATTGCCAATCTTTCTTCAAACCTTCCCCAAAGTGATCTATAGCTACTTGCAAAGGTAATTTTATACTGGAAAAGGGGAAATATCTCTGTGTTTCATGGATTACTAGATATTGATCTGAATTGGCAATAATTTCTGGACAGACACAAAAAATGTCACTCTTGTCTATTCAATGAAGAGCAAACATGTAAGTCACGTGATAAGAGCAGAATTGACCCATGTCAGTCTCCTATAGAGCCAGTGGAACAAAAACTCAGCTCGTGGCTACTTTTCTTTTTCTTTTTTTCTTTATTTTTGAGAGAGAGAGCGAGCGAGCAAGCATGAGTAGGGGAGGGGCAGAGAAAGAGGGAGACACAGAATCTGAAGCAGGCTCTAGGCTCCAACCTGTCAGCACTGAGCCCAATGTGGGGCTCAAACCCATGAACCGTGAGATCATGACCTGAGCTGAAGTCAGATGCCTAACCAACTGAGCCATCCAGGCACCCCGGCTACTTTTGCCAGTTCTTGAATATGTAACTCTCTCCATGAACCATGGATGACAATTAGACTTGGATGGGCTTAATGCAGGCCTCCTGACTTTTTTCCCTACCAGGAAAATAAATGAAAAGCAATTCTGATCCCCAGAGGAAACTACTGAGATTATTCTTTTGATCAAAGACTTGAAAAATAAACATTCAGTTTAACTCACTTATTTGGCCTGTGAATATCTCAGAGATTGACTGTGAATTATTATTAATATAGATGGTTTTTTAATTACAGCTGCTGTTATAGCTGTGGCATCTTTACTGGAACAAATGAACACAGCCCTGGCAAGGGTACACAACTATTGATCTGGCAGGTGCTTTTATCTCCACACCAATCTGCAAGGAGCAGCAGCAAAAGTTCATTTTCAATGCACTGTTTCAGAGCTACGTCAATATGCCTACTTTTTGCCATAGGGAGGTTGAAAGAGATGTCCATAATGATACACCTCAGAAAATAATAGTCTTCTATATTGATAACATCAGGCTGATTGGACCTGATGGACAGGAATGAGCAACACACTTTATGGTAAAATAACTGAACATTTAGAACATGCCTCTCCACCAGTGAGCAAATAAAAGGGTTACTCTACCAGCTGAGGTGGTGCCTCCAAACTACCAAGAAAAAAATGGGGTACATTATGGGGAAAGATACATTATGTCTAAAAGAATAATGTCTATTCTTTAGGATTCTCTACTACTTTCTTATGCAATAATAAATGTTAACAGAAAATCACAGCAACAACAAAACTCTGCAGAACAAATGAGAATTCAGATCTTTTAGTCATGAAATTTTGTATCATCCTGCCAGGTAAAGAATCTAGATTAATTAAACTGCTTGTGGAGGACAAAAATGATATGGAATGGTAGGAAAGAAATGATTATAATGATCAATTCTGGCCTATTGACTGCTTATAAAAATGACAAGTACATCAGATATACACATTTCCTTTCTTGATGTACACATTATTCTTCCATGCCTTATCCTTTTAAAATAGTATTTTACATGAGGATTGAGTGGGTAGTTAACTTTTAAAATTTATTCTTTAGGTTACAAAGCATTCATATGACATTTGACTGAACTGGCAAAGAATTTAACATTGCCCAGGGATACATACATTATCCGTTGGGACTTAGTATCTCCTCTACTAGGAAAGAGGATTTGAATGTCTTCATACAAAGGATCAACACCTTGTCAGCAGAAGCATAAAGAAGTTAATATTGCCATTGCAAGGAAGTTCAAATATATGGTGTGGTTTGTAAGTTAATGCTACACAGCCAAAGGGGAAGATTGTGCAGTTATTTCTATGACACATCCCAATCCAAATCAACTCTGTAATATTATGTCGCACATGATGCTAGAGAAAGGACCGTGTAAAAATAATTTAACCTTTTGCCATCAAGGGTACCAGAGAAGGCTGGAAGATGGGAGGAGGAAAGAAAGGATGTCCTTACTATTTGCTTGCTGTTCCTGTCAACAGCATTCCAACATAACCACAGTGTAGCAAGCAGACAGGAAAACATACATATATACCTTCACATAATAGAAATCACAAAAAGGCTATAAAGAAAGCAGTAGTTGAATTATGAGAAAAAGATTTCTAGGAAACAGATAATTTGAAATATATTTTACCTTCACCTGAAAACATGGAATTTTTATGACACATCTTATGTAAGAGAGTTAAAGGAGTTACACAGGAGAACTAGATGTCTAGACATTATTGTACCACACAGACTTTTACCAAAGATTTTTTAGAATGAGAAATTTCAATAGGAAGACAAATGCAAAATACAATTGATAAATTTTATTTAATCAATACATAAGCTTATACTGTAAGTACTGATTAATTACAGAGGAGAAAATTGTTCCATGGTCTAGAAACACTTAGAACAACCAGTCTGGTATTGATTAGAAATAAACATAGAACTGCATGAATTGGGTTAGAGACAGATCTAGGAATTAAAAACCTCATGTGTCCTTACTTTCAGGGCAATGATACATAAGTAGGCATAGTACCTATAATACTTACTGAAGAACCTAACAAAATACAGTTTCTTATTCAGTATATTTTACATTTCTAACAAGCTCTCCAGTTAAACAGGTGAAGAGCTAATGGACTCTGTTTTATCATTCTTTGCTTTCACAATATATAGCAGTATGTCTAGCAATGAGGGATAGCAAAATATTATTGATGGATAAAATACATAATATGGATACTATTGATGAATAATACTGAAGAATGAAAAAATGAATTTGTCATTTTACCAGATACGAAGTGCTTTCTAAAGCTATACATTTTGGGGGACACCTGCAAGCCTGGGTAGCTTTTTCAGATTTTTTCCAACTTTAGCACACTAATGGAAGTGGGAATCTGAAATGTTTAAATATCATGTAAGTTCTTCCTCTGGTTGTGGTTGAACAGATGTCTGATCTAAGCCAGGGCACATAGTTTCTGTCGTCTGGTATTCTGCAGACAGAATCATTATAAGTTATATGTGAGCGTTAGGCATAAAAAGGGCATGCAACTTCAAGGGCTAAGAGTGACCTCATCTGCATTTCACCATGATGGACTGGCCAAGAAAAGAAAAGAAAATCAGAGTTCAGAGAGATGGGAACACAACAACAAAAGCACACACATACAAACAGAAAAATGAAAGGAAAAGCCATAAAGAAAATGAACAAGTGATGGTAAGATGAAGAGACCTTGGTTACAGAAGACTTTTCACATTCTGGTTTGAGTTACAGGTAAGATTGTTTTTGCTACTTTGATTTTTTTTAAATCTCTTTTATTTTTCAACGTTTATTTATTTTTGGGACAGAGAGAGACAGAGCATGAACGGGGGAGGGGCAGAGAGAGAAGGAGACACAGAATAGGAAACAGGCTCCAGGCTCTGAGCCATCAGCCCAGAGCCTGACGCGGGGCTCGAACTCACGGACCGCGAGATCGTGACCTGGCTGAAGTCGGACGCTTAACCGACTGCGCCACCCAGGCGCCCCAATCTCTTTTATTTTTCACTTCATTTTTTCAACCGAATAATCCTACCACTAGAAAGCACAAATTCTGTTATTCTCTCCTCCAATAGAAGAGGAAGTTGAAGCTAAAATACATTATGAGTAATTCTTGCTCAAGACCATATGTCTGAGAAGTTTAGCCACTACTCAGACTCTTAATCAGAAAAAAATAGGGGAGCGTGGGTGGCTCAGTTGGTTAAGCATCAGGCTCTTGATTCCAGCTCAGGTCATGATCTCACAGTTCATGGGATCAGGCCCTCATCAGGCTTTGTGCTAATGGTGAATAGCCTGCTTGGGATTCTCTCTCTCCCTCTCTCTGTGTCTCTCCCCTGCTCGCTCGCTCTCTCTCTCTCTCAAAAATAAATAAATATTTTAGAAAGAAGATAATATAAAGTCATTGTTAAAAAATGGGGTGCCTAAGTGGTTCAGTCACTTAAGCCTCCAGCTCTTGATTTCATCTCAGGTCACAGTCTCACGGTTCGTGGGTTTGAGCCCCACGAAGGGCTCTGCACTGACGGTGTGGAGCCTGCTAGGGATTCTCTCTCCCTCTCTCTCTATGCCCCTCCCCTGCTCACTCTCTATATCTCTCTCGAAATAAATAAACAAACATTTTTTAAAAAGACCTTTATAAAAAAATGCACATGCACACATTCACACAGAGTGAATTCCTATCAAGGACTATTTACTAGAGAAAATAATAAATAAAACACATTCATTAGAGTGTTGGTATGGTAATAAAAAACAGAGAGGAACCTTCAGTTTACAATGGCATTAGAATGGTTATTTAAATCATAGGAATCTCGTTACATTTTATGCAGGCATTGAAAATGACTGTTATAAACCACATAACAATTATGGCATTTCTGCGACAAAATGTTTAGTTCATAATAGAGAAAACACCTGTTTATTAAAAGTACTGCAACCTAGTAAAATTTATATTTGTATAAATAAGAATGAAAGGAATGAGATCTTCTGCTAACAATTTATTTTTGGTATGTGGAATGTCTGGAAATAGTTATAAAACTGGTCACTGCTATCAGTAATATTATAACATTAATGTATGAAATAAGTATAGATTGTGAGTGAGGTTATATATATAAAACATAATCTTAGTTGGGGAAATACCAAATATTTCTATCGTCTCCAATTTCACTACCCAGAAAATATTTTGGGGTGTCAATATGATGACAGTAAATAGTGAGAATTATCAGGAAAATATTGTTAGTCATTACCAGGGGTAAACATTCTGATGAAAAATTAAAAACAATGTGGAATCTATAATGCAATTTAGTGTATGGCTTACAAAAGTAAATTGTTTTGTTTAACTCAAGGCAGAAAGCATTTGCATAATAAATAATGCACTTAAAACTAGGGGAAGAGACAAAACATAATGTTTATATGCAAGAAATTCATAGTCAAGTGGGGAAATAGATATAAAATAATTAAAATAATATATTAGGTGAAATAAGATTAATGTATAAAGTGCACAACTGCATTCTTTGGATTTTTTAAAATAAATTTCCTTAACAGCAGCCCCATTGTCTAATAACCAAATTGTCTTTCCTCTTTTAAAACATGGTTTTTCTTTCATATTTTCACAATATGTACATATTTGTCAGAGATTTCCTTCTACAAAATGTGTCCCATTTGTCCACTGAGGTATCCTACTAATTCTCATTCCAGCAACCATGCTGTTCAAATGACTGTGACTGATTATGAGGCTTAATTAACTTGTCAAGGGAAAGATCGTAAGTTTCAGTCCATTTTCACTTTTCCATATGGCTAAAAACGAAAACCCTATCTTCAGCATACACACCCACACATACCTGTACAACACCACAAAATGATGGAAAATTACCCAAACTTCTTCCTTTAGAATGAGTGCTACAAATAAATAATAATAGGTATCAGAGTTTCATTTTGTATGAATTTTCATGTCAGTATTTTGTAGCAAGAATATGTAGCCAAGCACCTGGGTGGCTGAGTCAGTTAGGCATCCAACTTGATTTCGGCTCTGTTTGTGGGATCAAGCCCCGTGTCATGCTCTGCACTGACAGTGCAGTGCCTGCTTGGGATTCTCTCTCCCTCTCACTGCCTCTAAAAAATAAATATACAAACAAATATTTTAAAAAAGAATATGTAGAAATATATGTTACTGGTTGCTTATCCAGCATCCATCAAACCTCCCAGTTCCTAAGAAAGCTCCAATTCTGTTTAGGTATCCAGATGGTAGTGTGCATCTCATCTGCCACAAGAGAAGAAGCTACAATCCCAGGATGATAGCTGAGAGAGTAGCCCCACTTTTTTGGCCAGTGTTAGTTTCAGAAATGGACATGCAATGTGATTTAGAACACTGAGACACAAAAGAGAGTTTATTGGGGAGTTCTGGGAAAGCTCTTCTGTAATCTTTTTAATTTTTTTTAAAAGCATCTATCCCTTTTCTTTTTCTCTCATCACTTTTATTTTTTTAAACTTATTTATTTATATTTTAATATATGAAATTTATTGTCAAATTGGTTTCCATACAACACCCAGTGCTCATCCCAAAAGGTGCCCTCCTCAATACCAACCCCCCACCCTCCCCTCCCTCCCACCCCCCATCAACCCTCAGTTCTCAGTTTTTTTTTCCTTTAATTTAATTTTTTTCAATATATGAAATTTATTGTCAACTTGGTTTCCATACAACACCCAGTGCTCATCCCAAAAGGTGCCCTCCTCAATACCCACCACCCACCCTCTCCCCTCTCCCACCCCCCATCAACCCTCAGTTTGTTCTCAGTTTTTAACAGTCTCTTATGCTTTGGCTCTCTCCCACTCTAACCTCTTTTTTTTTTTCCTTCCCCTCCCCCATGGGTTTCTGTTAAGTTTCTCAGGATCCACATAAGAGTGAAACAATATGGTATCTGTCTTTCTCTGTATGGCTTATTTCACTTAGCATCACACTCTCCGTTCCATCCATGTTGCTACAAAAGGCCATATTTCATTTTTTCTCATTGCCACGTAGTATTCTATTGTGTATATAAACCACAATGTCTTTAGCCATTCATCAGTTGATGGACATTTAGGCTCTTTCCATAATTTGGCTATTGTTGAGAGTGCTGCTATAAACATTGGGGTACAAGTGCCCCTATGCATCAGTACTCCTGTATCCCTTGGGTAAATTCCTAGCAGTGCTATTGCTGGGTCATAGGGTAGGTCTATTTTTAATTTTCTGAGGAACCTCCACACTGCTTTCCAGAGCGGCTGCATCCAATTTGCATTCCCACCAACAGTGCAAGAGGGTTCCCGTTTCTCCACATCCTCTCCAGCATCTATAGTCTCCTGATGTGTTCATTTTGGCCACTCTGACTGGCGTGAGGTGATACCTGAGTGTGGTTTTGATTTGTATTTCCCTGATAAGGAGCGACGTTGAACATCTTTTCATGTGCCTATTGGCCATCCGGATGTCTTCTTTAGAGAAGTGTCTTTTCATGTTTTCTGCCCATTTCTTCACTGGGTTATTTGTTTTTCGGGTGTGGAGTTTGGTGAGCTCTTTATAGATTTTGGGTACTAGCCCTTTGTCCGATATGTCATTTGCAAATATCTTTTCCCCTTCCGTTGGTTGCCTTTTAGTTTTGTTGGTTGCTTCCTTTGCTATGCAGAAGCTTTTTATCTTCTTAAGGTCCCAGTAATTCACTTTTGCTTTTAATTCCCTTGCTTTTGGGGATGTGTCGAGTAAGAGATTGCTACGACTGAGGTCAGAGAGGTCTTTTCCTGCTTTCTCCTCTAAGGTTTTGATGGTTTCCTGTCTCACATTCAGGTCCTTTATCCATTTTGAGTTTATTTTTGTGAATGGTGTGAGAAAGTGGTCTAGTTTCAACCTTCTGCATGTTGCTGTCCAGTTCTCCCAGCACCATTTGTTAAAGAGACTGTCTTTTTTCCATTGGATGTTCTTTCTTGCTTTGTCAAAGATGAGTTGGCCATACGTTTGTGGGTCTAGTTCTGGAGTTTCTATTCTATTCCATTGGTCTATGTGTCTGTTTTTGTGCCAATACCATGCTGTCTTGATGATGACAGCTTTGTAGTAGAGGCTAAAGTCTGGGATTGTGATGCCTCCTGCTTTGGTCTTCTTCTTCAAAATTACTTTGGCTATTCGGGGCCTTTTGTGGTTCCATATGAATTTTAGGATGGCTTGTTCTAGTTTCGAGAAGAATGCTGGTGCAATTTTGATTGGGATTGCATTGAATGTGTAGATAGCTTTGGGTAGTATTGACATTTTGACAATATTTATTCTTCCAATCCATGAGCAGGGAATGTCTTTCCATTTCTTTAAATCTTCTTCAATTTCCTTCATAAGCTTTCTACAGTTTTCAGCATACAGATCTTTTACATCTTTGGTTAGATTTATTCCTAGATATTTTATGCTTCTTGGTGCAATTGTGAATGGGATCAGTTTCTTTATTTGTCTTTCTGTTGCTTCATTGTTAGTGTATAAGAATGCAACTGATTTCTGTACATTTTTTTGTATCCTGCAACTTTGCTGAATTCATGTATCAGTTCTAGCAGACTTTTGGTGGAGTCTATCGGATTTTCCATGTATAATATCATGTCATCTGCAAAAAGCGAAAGCTTGACTTCATCTTTGCCAATTTTGATGCCTTTGATTTCCTTTTGTTGTCTGATTGCTGATGCTAGAACTTCCAGCACTATGTTAAACAACAGTGGTGAGAGTGGGCATCCTTGTCATGTTCCTGATCTCAGGGAAAAAGCTCTCAGTTTTTCCCCGTTGAGGATGATATTAGCTGTGGGCTTTTCATAAATGGATTTAATGATCTTTAAGTATGTTCCTTCTATCCCAACTTTCTCAAGGGTTTTTATTAAGAAAGGGTGCTGGATTTTGTCAAAGGCCTTTTCTGCATCGATTGACAGGATCATATGGTTCTTCTCTTTTTTTTTGTTAATATGATGTATCACGTTGATTGATTTGCGAATGTTGAACCAGCCCTGCATCCCAGGAATGAATCCCACTTGATCATGGTGAATCATTCTTTTTATATGCCGTTGAATTCGATTTGCTAGTATCTTATTGAGAATTTTTGCATCCATATTCATCAGGGATATTGGCCTGTAGTTCTCTTTTTTTACTGGGTCTCTGTCTGGTTTAGGAATCAAAGTAATACTGGCTTCATAGAATGAGTCTGCAAGTTTCCCTTCCCTTTCTATTTCTTGGAATAGCTTGAGAAGGATAGGCATTATCTCTGCTTTAAACGTCTGGCAGAACTCCCCTGGGAAGCCATCTGGTCATGGACTCTTATTTGTTGGGAGATTTTTGATAACCGATTCCATTTCTTCACTGGTTAGGGGTCTGTTCAAGCTTTCTATTTCCTCCTGATTGAGTTTTGGAAGCGTGTGGGTATTTAGGAATTTGTCCATTTCTTCCAGGTTGTCCAGTTTGTTGGCATATAATTTTTCATAGTATTCCCTGATAATTGTTTGTATCTCTGAGGGATTGGTTGTAATAATTCCATTTTCATTCATGATTTTATCTATTTGTGTCAGCTCCCTTTTCTTTTTGAGAAGCCTGGCTACAGGTTTATCAATTTTGTTTATTTTTTGAAAAAACCAACTCTTGGTTTCGTTGATCTGCTCTACAGTTTTTTTAGATTCTATATTGTTTATTTCTGCTCTGATCTTTATTATTTCTCTTCTTCTGCTGGGTTTAGGCTGCCTTTGCTGTTCTGCTTCTAGTTCCTTTAGGTGTGCTGTTAGATTTTGTATTTGGGATTTTTCTTGTTTCTTGTGATAGGCCTGGATTGCAATGTATTTTCCTCTCAGGACTGCCTTTGCTGCATCCCAAAGCGTTTGGATTGTTGTATTTTCATTTTCAATTGTTTCCGTATATTTTTTAATTTCTTCTCTAATTGCCTGGTTGACCCACTCATTCGTTAGTAGGGTGTTCTTTAACCTCCATGCTTTTGGAGGTTTTCCAGACTTTTTCCTGTGGTTGATTTCAAGCTTCATAGCATTGTGGTCTGAAAGTATGCATGGTATAATTTCAATTCTTATAAACTTATGAAGGGCTGTTTCGTGACCCAGTATGTGATCTCTCTTGGAGAATGTTCCATGTGCACTCAAGAATAAAGTATATTCTGTTGCTTTGGGATGCACAGTTCTAAATATATCTGTCAAGTCCATCTGATCCAATGTCTCATTCAGGGCCCTTGTTTCTTTATTGACCGTGTGTCTAGATGATCTATCCATTTCTGTAAGTGGGGTGTTAAAGTCCCCTTCAATTACCACATTCTTATCAATAAGGTTGCTTATGTTTATGAGTAATTGTTTTATATATTTGGGGACTCCGGTATTCGGCGCATAGACATTTATAATTGTTAGCTCTTCCTGATGGATAGACCCTGTAACTATTATATAATGTCCTTCTTCATCTCTTGTTACAGCCTTTAATTTAAAGTCTAGTTTGTCTGATATAAGTATGGCTACTCCAGCTTTCTTTTGGCTTCCAGTAGCATGATAAATAGTTCTGCATCCCCTCACTCTCAATCTGAAGGTGTCCTCAGGTCTAAAATGAGTCTCTTGTAGACAGCAAATAGATGGGTCTTGTTTTTTTACCCATTCTGATACCCTATGTCTTGTGGTTGGCACATTTAATCCATTTACATTCAGTGTTATTATAGAAAAATACAGGTTTAGAGTCATTGTGATGTCTGTATGTTTTATGCTTGTAGTGATGTCTCTGGGACTTTGTCTCACAGGATCCCCCTTACGATCTCTTGTAGGGCTGGTTTAGTGGTGATAAATTCCTTCAGGTTTTGTTTGTTTGGGAAAACCTTTATCTCTCCTTCTATTCTAAATGACACACTTGCGGGATAAAGGATTCTCGGCTGCATATTTTTTTCTTTTCATCACATGGAAGATCTCCTGCCATGCCTTTCTGGTTGCCAAGTTTCAAAAGAGAGATCAGTCACGAGTCTTATATGTCTCCCTTTATATGTGAGGGCACGTTTATCCCTTGCTGCTTTCAGAATTTTCTCTTTATCCTTGTATTTTGCCAGTTTCACTATGATGTCGTGCAGAAGATCGATTCAAGTTACGTCTGAAGGGAGTTCTCTGTGCCTCTTGGATTTCAATGCCTTTTTCCTTCCCCAGTTCAGGGAAGTTCTCAGCTATTATTTCTTCAAGTACCCCTTCAGCACCTTTCCCTCTCTCTTCCTCCTCTGGGATACCAATTATGCGTATATTATTTCTTTTTAGTGTACCACTTAGTTCTCTAATTTTCCCCTCATACTCCTGGATTTTTTTATCTCTCTTTCTCTCAGCTTCCTCTTTTTCCATAACTTTATCTTATAGTTCACCTATTCTCTCCTCTGCCTCTTCAATCCGAGCTGTCGTCGTTTCCATTTTGTTTTGCATTTCGTTTAAAGCGCTTTTCAGCTCCTCGTGACTGTTTCTTAGTCCCTTGATCTCTGTAGCAAGAGATTCTCTGCTGTCCTCTATACTGTTTTCAAGCCCAGCAATTAATTTTATGACTATTATTATAAATTCACTTTCTGTTATATTATTTAAATCCTTTTTGATCAGTTCATTAGCTGTTGTTATTTCCTGGAGATTCTTCTGAGGGGAATTCTTCTGTTTGGTCATTTTGGATAGTCCCTGGAGTGGTGAGGACCTGCAGGGCACTTCCCCTGTGCTGTGGTGTATAACTGGAGTTGGTGGGCGGGGCCGCAGTCAGACCTGATGTCTGCCCCCAGCCCACCGGTGGGGCCACAGTCAGACTGGTGTGTGCCTTCTCTTCCCCTCTCCTAGGGGCGGGATTCACTGTGGGGTGGCGTGGCCTGTCTGGGCTACTTGCACACTGCCAGGCTTGTGATGATGGGGATCTGGCGTATTAGCTGGGATGGGTAGGCAAGGTGCATGGGGGCAGGAGGGGCAGGCTTAGCTCACTTCTCCTTAGGTGATTCACTTCAGGAGGGGCCCTGTAGCAGCAGGAGGGAGTCAGAACCGCTGCCAGAGGTTTGGATCCACAGAAGCACAGAGTTGGGTGTTTGCACGGAGGAAGCAAGTTCCCTGGCAGGAACTGGTTCCCTTTGGGATTTTGGCTGGGGGATGGGCGGGGGAGATGGCGCTGGCGAGCGCCTTTGTTCCCCACCAAACTGAGCTCTGTTGTCAGGGGGCTCAGCAGCTCTCCCTCCCTGTGTCCTCCAGCCTTCCTGCTTTCTGAGCAGAGCTGTTAACTTATGACCTCCCAGACGCTAAGTCGCGCTTGCTGTAGGAACACAGTCCATCAGGCCCCTCCGCTTTTGCCAGCCAGACTCGGGGGCTCTGCTTGGCCGGCAAGCTGCCCCTCCACCCCGGCTCCCTCCCGCCAGTCCGTGGAGCATGCACCGCCTCGCCGCCCTTCCTACCCTCTTCCGTGGGCCTCTCGTCTGAGCTTGGCTCCGGAGACTGCGTTCTGCTAATCCTCTGGTGGTTTTCCGGGTTATTTAGGCAGGTGTAGGTGGAATCTAAATGATTAGCAGGACGCGCGGTGAGCCCAGTGTCCTCCTATGCCGCCATCTTCCCTCTCTCTAGTCACTTTTAGATATGAGGCCTGGGTTACAGTAAGAATTTTGTTCCTAATCTGTGAATGAAGCCAACTATTCATTAGTAGAGAATAAAGCCAAAATCTCTGAGAAAGGGATCACAACTAATTGTCAACAGTGAAGACTGCTTTTGTGTTATGAAGCAACACATTTAATCATATTTATATAGACTGGCTTAAGCTTTGTTGTCTGATACAACTCCATTTATTCATTCACTCACAAATATTTACTGGGCAATTATGATGAGCTAGGAAATGTTGTCAGTACTATCTAATAAAAGTAGTGAAAAACAAAAACAAATATTTCAGCCTTCATGGATACCATATTCCTTTGGGATGTAATGGAATCATTCTACCTGATAGAAACGTATAAGCATGATTTAAAAAAAAACAAACAGGATTTGAAATAAGACCCAAGGTATAGATGACCTCCAAAGTATAAGCTTTTTCATTTTCTATGTGAGAAGAAAGAATATTGCATGGTTATAATAAAAGCTGTTATGGTCTCAAGTTCCCATGTATATTTATGCATTCCTGTGTCTATTCTCTAGATGTAGGAATCCAGGGGCACCTGGGTGGCTTGGTTGGTTAACCCTCAGACTTTGGCTCAGGTCATGATCTCCCATTTTGTGGGTTCAAGCCCTGTGTTGGGCTCTGTGCTGACAGCTTAGAGCCTGGAGCCTGCTTTGGATTCTATATATCCCTCTCTCTCCGGCCCTCCCCCACTCACTCGTGCTCTGTCTCTCTCTCTCTCCCTCGCTCTCTCTCTCAAAACTAAATAAACATTTAAAAAATAGATGTGTGAATCCAGAAATGGTATGGAGGGGAGTAATTACCCCCAGATATAATCTTCGACCAATGAGGAATGAGAGTTCAATATGCCTCCGTGGAAAAATTTCATGGTTTATCTCTCCCACAGCTTTAACCTGCTCATATACGCACCATTTAAAGTCCTTCCTCCCTTCTTGGTTTTGCTTCCTCATTCCATCACCATATTTCCAGAAATCACATTCAAATCCTTATCAAAGATTCCATATTTGAGGGAACCCAAAGTAAGACAATGACAAATATAGCTATCAATTACTTACTTGTTCTCTCCATGCTGCTTCTTGAAGTCTGGGCTTTAGCTGTCTCCACTAAATACCAAAATACCAGCATAAACACAAGATAAGATAACCCTGATGCCTATCTTTCTGGCAGCAAACATCATGAGTGACAAAAGAGAACTACTGTGTGGTTTA
The DNA here is from genome assembly GCF_022837055.1 of Prionailurus viverrinus. Classification (NCBI taxonomy): domain Eukaryota; kingdom Metazoa; phylum Chordata; class Mammalia; order Carnivora; family Felidae; genus Prionailurus; species Prionailurus viverrinus. Next base: position 26,559,731 of record NC_062579.1, read on the forward strand.
GATACATCTTCTCTAATTCTAAGCAATTGTATACTATATTCTTTACATATCCGTCTGTGAACTTTTTTCTTGTAAGCGTCTTCCACCTTCCAAATGAGTTTCTGAGTTTCTTTTTATTAACTGAATTTATCTTACTCCATTTAGCTCTTCCTACTCATAAACAGTCAATAAAGCCCTTAATATCCTGGGATTCAAAAATATGGTTCTGAATATATTTATTCTTATCCTTATTTTTTCTACTCTTCACATGCCTTTTTGTAAGAGTGAATCTACATTTCATTTGGCTTCTCCTGGCCTTTTCTTCCTTCTTCCTTTCCTTCCTCCCTCCTTTCTTTCCATCAGCCTTTCTTTCTTTCTTTCTTTCTTTCTTTCTTTCTTTCTTTCTTTTTCTTTCTTTCTTTCTTTCTTTCTTTCTTTCTTTCCTTTGTTCATTCATTCTTTCATTTTTCATTTTTTTTTCATTTTCAGCCAATATCCTGGGGCTTATCCAGGTACTTATTAGGCCTGCTTTATTTTCTATCATTAATTATTCTGGTTTATCTCTATACCCAAGATATGTAGCATAGACTGGGGACCACAGAGAAGCCTACCAGTCACAGGAAGCACAGTGGGTAATGTGTTACGGTAACTACATGACTGTCATTTCCATCAGGCAGATATGTATGTATCTGCACTAACTCCCAATCAAAGTGGCAGCTCAATACTAGAAAACATTTTGAAATCAGCCTTCCTGTGGGGATAAAGTATTCTTTTGTTTTGTTTTGTTTTGTTTTTAATCAGAAAATAGAAATCAAAGCTGTCTCTATAACTGCTCGAGATTCTTTGTGGGTTCTTCTCTTCTTGCAGTTTTTTTTTAAATCCAGGTCATCTAAACCGATGTATTATCCTTCCCTGTATCTTATGGTCTATGAAGTTTTTAAAGTATGACAATTACTTTTCATTTTACATATTTCATTCTCCCCCTCTTTTTTCATACTAGGATAAAGCTGACTTAATGCACTGAAAATACTCAGCAAATTAAAGTTTTTTAAAAAATCTGAAATACTGATATTCTTTCCAGTTATTTGAGCAAGCTTTATAGCATACAAAACGTCTAGCAATTGTGAAGTTGAGCTGAATATACACAGCATAGGTTCTATGTTAAATAAGGATGCATGTCTGTGTGTGTGTGTGTGCACATATGTGTGTGTGTATAAAACTATGCATCGAGGAATAATTCCGGGCATGTGTTCTGGGAAGAGAACATGAGGTGATAAAGGGCATTACAGCTAACCTTCTATAGTGTTTGGATTAAATTGGGTATATAATAAAAGGCAGCATTTCTCCTACTTAAGCTAATCCTGGGTAAACTGCATATATTACTGATTTGACCAAATGGGGAATACTGTCCTTACTTTTCTTAACTATTAATCTCTGTTGTTTCTATCAAAGGGGCAAAGATAGAGAGTTTGAAGAACTTAAAATGTCAAATTCATCATTTTATTTTTTTTAAGTTTATTTATTTATTTTGAGAGAGAGATGTAGAGAGTATTAGCTGGGAGGGGCACAGAGAGAGGGAGAGAGAGAGAGAGACAGAGAGAGACAGAGAGAATCCCAAGCAGGCTCCACAGTGTCAGTACAGAGCCCAACACGGGGCTCGAATTCATGAACTGTGAGTGGAGTGTCACCCAGGTGCCCTAAATTCATCATTTTAAATAAGTTATTGGGATGGCGCACAGAATGAAGGTACCACTTAGAGAAGTCATACAAATACATATGTTTTCCAGATGGACTTTATCTCCACACAAACAAAACCCAAGAGCCCAGGCCATAATGACTTGGGAAGTTGGTGATATTTCTAGTTGGTATTTTAATGAAATACATGGCCTGACCTAAAAAGAAACCAACCCTAATATTGAAGGAAATGTTAATGGTGGTGTGTCTCAAAATTTATGACTCATGAGGCCCAGGGCCTGCAGATGATATCTGCTATTTAGCAAATAATGCTCTTTTGCATGTTACTGGTTCTTTAATTTTAACTACACTCCTCAGAAACTGGGGAGTAAATAGGCCTGTTGCCTACAGTTCTTGAAGTTCACAGACATGTATAAACCTGGATAACTTCTCTCAATTCTGATTAGTCTCATCCCTTGGACTATTAATTTGGATCCCACATAAGGAAACCACTAGCTGCACTTACATATATTACTCTGAAGCATAAATAACTCCCAAACAAGTCCAATTAATCCTACCCTTGTCTATGCCTAACCAAACAAGGTTCTTTGATCAAGTCAGACTCTTGACTCTGACCTGGAAATGTCAAGGGACTGACCACCATACTCAGTGCCTTTCAATCGGGCCCACTTAACCAGGTGTTGTGAAGCAAACTATGTAGTTGAGTCTTGTTTACTCCAGCTTAATTTGCAGGAAATTGTCTTTGTACTTCTAGTTGTTTCTGCCCTCATCTCTGTATCTTGTTATTGTTTTCTGACCTTCAAAGCAATCACATAATACATATTTTCTCCTTGAAATCTCACATTTTGTGATGGTACAGCTGGCTGAGATACAGGTCTTGTTTAATATACCATCTGTCAGGGGCACCAGGTGGCTCAGTCGGTTGAGCATCTGACTTGATTTTGGCTCAGCTCATGATCCCAGGGTTACGGGATGGAATCCCACTTTGGGCTCCATGCTCAGCATGGAGCCTGCTTAAGATTATGTTTCTCTCTCCGTCTGCCAGCCTCTCTCTCTCTCTCTCAAAAACAAAACTAATCAGAACAAAACAAAACAAAACATACCACCTATCAGAGACATAAGAGTTAGTATATAATACCAGACAGAAGTATCCAAAAGTAAGAGTCAAGTTTTATGCAGGAAATAAAAAGCCCCCTCCCCTTAATAATGCATGCCCCCAAACCTCAAAGAATAATGGGAACATCACTGTATAAATGGATGCTGTTTAATGTCCAGTGCTCAGTTCTTACATATTTTATCAATGAAGAAAAATGACAGCAGAGAAACCACCAAAGAGAAATTTAATTTGCTTGAACATCAGAGCAGGCTTTAAAAACAGGATGAAAGTTTTCAAAGCTATTTCTATTTCTCAGCTTCCCATATTACTGTGGAAAAAATAGCTGGCAAATACCATGTCAAAAGGTCATTCAACTTTTTAGAAGATGCTTGTTTGAAAATTCTTATTTCTCTCCATCTCTATGGATTCCTTAATCTTAAATCTTTTTGTGTCTGCAACAAATTTTAGTATAAAGAAATGGCTTTCTAGATGAAATAAGTCAAATATATTCAAAAAGCGCCACTTGTTTTCTTTCTTGTTTTTCTTGCTTTTGATAATATGAGAACAAATAATGTCTAGAGTAAGTCCAGATACTTCCAATTGTTAACAAATAGCCCCTGAAAACATAAATGTTCTATTATGAAATACAGATGTCCAAATACCTGATACATACTTAATGAAATTTATTACTTTTTTCATATGCCAAATAATTTTTCTATTTCCCTCACAACCAGTTGTTCATGTTACTACCTCACAAACTTACTATATTTCATTCCATTCCATTGAGGCTTTATCAATTCTGGACTCATACACACTGGAAATTTTGTAACTTTATGATTCACCTCATTATATGCTGTATAATTACATTTTTTCAACTACAAAGTAATTTTAAAGTGATTCATACTATTGATCTCTATTAAAATAATCAAACTAGTTTGATAAGCACTGGAATTTTGATTCACAGTGTGCTGCTAGCACAGAAACAATTTTTGTGTAATACAACTCTCAACTAATTGATGTGGTCAAATATCAGTTGTTTAATTCAATAAAATGACCATTAGCTTTCTTCTTACATGATGCTGCATAATCAGTTGTTCTGTTCACTTTTATCCAGTCGTTTTAGATATATGTAAACACAGACAGAAATTTTATTTTGAATACACTACCAATTTGATAGTATTTTGCTGTAATAATTATTATTACCTCACCTCACATGAATAATCCTGTAATACTGCATATCTGAAAGTAATAAAAATATAACTTTTGAGATCATTTGAATAATGACTTAAAATTGGCTGGAACTATATTATTTGCATGAAACTGACCTGAAATTAATCACCAGCAATTTTAGCTGTAAATAAGGTCAAGTGCTAAAAAAGCCTTTATAAAAATCATCCTTTGACTTCGCCTTTATATCTCTTTCTACTTTCTGGCCTCCAACATAACTCTCATCAGGCTTCTTCTCAAACCATATTACCATTTTTCCTGGCTAATGTTCATACTTCTTATTAGTACATCTTAGCCTTCTTCATATCATATAGATTTATACTACTTGGAATCCATGTGTGATATTTGACACAGTGCACTATATTTCTATCCTTAAATCATCTCCTCTCTTGACATCTGGAATACCACACTTATTTTCCATCTACCTCAGACCACTCCTTTTCATTCTTCTTTATTGTTGATGTATTAGCTATCTATTGCTATATAAGAATATTACCACAAGCTTGGCGGCTTAAAACAATACAGTTATTATCTCACAGTTTCTTTGGGTCAGAAGTCTGAGCACAGTTTAGCTGGGTCCTCGACTTCAAACTATGAAAATGCTGCTATTATCTTATGAGGCCTGACTGGAGAAAAAATTTCTTCCAAGTTCATGTGGTTGTTGACAAAATTAAGTTCCTAACAGTGTAAGGGACTAATGGTCTGTTCTTTGGCTGGCTGAAAGCTACCCTCAATTCCTGGCCATGTGGTCCTCTCAACATGAATACTTCTTCAAAACCAGGCAGAGAGAGAATCTCTTAGCAAATGGAACATTCCAATCCTATGTAACAATCTTAACATAATCACATATAGTCAGTCACTTTGGGTTAGAAATAAGTCATAGGTCTTGCCCTTATTCAAGGGGAGAGTAGTATATAAGGAGATGAATACCAGGAGATAGGGATCAAGGGAGCCACATGAAAGTTTGTCTACCACCGTGTCCACTTCTTCTACCATCTCCTGTTCCCCAGAACTTTGTTTTGATCATCTCTTTTAACATACAACATTAGACTAAAAAGGCAATTGCCCAGTAGACAGCCCATGAATACTTTAAACCAAACACATCTACAAACAACTCCATTATTTTTCAAACTTTTTCTCTTTCTACAAGCTTGAGCTTTGTTTTGTTTGCCTTAATTATCTCAGAGAATGGCATCACCACCTACTCAATTAAATGAAACTAAAGTCATCTTTGTCTCTTTTCTCTGTTTCTCACATCTCCTTTCTATGCCCATTGCTGCTATCTACCATGGATTCTTTAATATCTCCCTAATGTGAAATCATTACTACATGCAGGATGGTATGATTGCATATTTAGAATATCCAAAAAAGGAAAGCCTGTGTTCTTAGATAAGAAAGATCCACATTAAAAGGTATCAATTTTTCTCTAGGTAATTTAAAACTTTTACATAATCCAAATTAAGCATATTAAAAGTTTTCTGCTGAAAATTTGATCCATAAGTAAATCTGTTAAAGTAAGCTTTAAAATAGCCAGGAAAATAGGAAAAATAAAGGCAATGAGTAGGCATCTAAATTAAAACAACTAAGGTCCAACCTCATAGAATAGTACACAAAGCATGTCAGAATGCAGGCTTAGTTTGCCACATTTATATCATGTCCCTTTACTAGAAATTCTCATTTTATCCTTCCATGCCTTTATAGATGCTATTATGTCTGAAGAAAAACTCCTTCTCAAACATCTTACTTTTCCTTTTATCTAAATCCTATTCACTCTTCAAACCTCTAGTCAAAAAGATGTCTTCTCCAAGAATCCTGCCTTGATGCCCCCTCCTAGATCCCCTCTCTGGTTCCCTCTGCAATTATTCTCTTTCTGCATTCATCCACAACACATTATGTACACCTCCATCAAAAAATTTATAGATTCTTTTGTAAATATTGAGTTCTATATCCCCAACTTCTAGCACACTACATAACATAGAATGGAAAGTCAATGCAAGAATAATTCATAACTAATGAACATCATTTTTTGGCCCCAAACTGCCCACATTGCCACACAATAATTTTAAATATCCATATTATCAACACAAACTTTGAGGAGCATCACAGAAAAAAATACACCTTCTTTTGTTCTTTTGGCAGTAACTATGTACTCATATTATAGGTACAATTTTCTATTACCTAGAGGAAAAACCCTACAAGTATCTGACAGTAGCATTTAACTTATATTTTATATTATATTATATTATATTATATTATATTATATTATATTATATTATAAATTTGGTCAACCAAAGACCCCAGGAAGAAGAAAGACTACAGTCAGACAAAATCAGATTATTGATTCATGTAATGAGGAAGGCCACTTCAGAGAAATATCCTTAAAAACATTGGAAGCATCATTTTTAAGGGTTGGGTTCCTGTTGAAGGATTATAAGGGGATCAATTCTGGATTGGATACTATTTTTGATGCAAGATTAGAAGAGGCAATTAACTAGGGATTCAATGCTATTATAAAGAATTAAAACCTTAGCAATGGGACATTCCCAGTAATAGATGGGAACAGCAGAGCAAATATGGGCCATCATTGATAAGGAATCACTCAAAGAGGGAGTCCTTATATTTTATAACTACTGCATGACCTTGGGTGAAACCATGATTCCTGTAAACTTTGCACCTGGCTTTGCCTTTATGTATCATACTGGGACTGATTTACTATAGTAATATTTTTTTTTCTTTTTAGTCTGATATGGTTTTTACTCTTTCAGTCATTGCCATGTTTTTGCTCTTTTAAGAGTCTTGGTAGGTTAAAATGATAGGAATATCATACAGTCCTTGGAGTTTAAACATAGTTCTTTCATTTCCTAGTTTGGGGACTTAGAAAAGTCAATTAAGATTTTCATATTCCAATTATCTCATATGCAAAATTTGATAAAATTTCCCTCAAAGAGTTATTATGTAGGATTAAATACTCTAAAACATTTTCATAATTAGCATCTCAATATAATAGTTATTAAACACATTACAGCCACTATTTTATTTTTATTTTTATTATAAATTTCAAAATAGCTAGCAGTGAAAATCAGATTGTATTTGGACTCCCTGTTGCTTTCCAAGGACAGCTTTTTTATTAAAGTCAAAGAAATTCTGTCACTGAATTTGAAGGGGTAAAAGATTTGTTAGGATCAGCAACCAAGTAGAATATAACTTTGAAGGTCAGAACAAAAAGTTCAAATTCAGTCTATGAGATTGTTGGAAGATATAGAGCAAAGTACACTCTGGGAGAAGTTTCAAATGCCATCCCAGCTTTTCTGAGTGATGTGACTATTACATTTTTGTCAAATTTGGCACCATCCGCCTATCTCATCATATCAGAGCAATATCTGAAAAGAATAGGCTTTTTCCAAACTGCCAACTTGTCAAAATGTTTCAATCGCCTTAATAAAACTGTTGTGTTTAGCTCCATGGTATCTGTACCTTTGAAATAAGGATTTTTACTGCTTTAAAAAATATACAATTGCATATATATATATATATATGACTGCCCACACATGTACACACACACATAGCGAAAGGAGGAAAAGGAGAATATGTCTAAAGAAAATTATAATCATAACTTCAACTATCTGTAAACTAGATTATACTTTGTAGCTTTCTCTCTGAATATGTCACATTTTTGTCTCTGAAAGTTGATGAAATGAAACAATCCCTTCCTGATTCAGAAGCCAAGGCTTCAGCCATTCCACAGTTCTTGTTCACTGTTAGCTCTCTCTTTAACATACTCCATTTCTTTTCAAGAAATAAGACTCACAATAGGACCATATAAAATTCCCTAAAAAATGTAATGACCTTTTGGCTCCAATCCAGCTATTAAGATGTACTAAGTCCTGGTTCATTTAAATTGATGAAATCCAGGGTGTGAAATATGACTGATGGACTCTAACCCCAAAGGAATCTCTTTCCTAGGAACCAACTTTGTTTTATGTAGCCTGAAGCTTCCACTGAGCCTTCTTTCTGTTCTGTTATAGTCAAACAACTACTGAGCCTATTTATTAGTAGTGATAAGAGAATTATAGACTTATTTTATCAGTGAAAAAGACTGATCAGTGATCTGTGAAATGTGATCAGAATTTATGGCATAAATTCAAATGCTTTAAAAATCCTACTGTAGAAGAAATTTAACATTTATCAGGTCCAACAGAATTTAATTTAAATAGCTGTTTTGTAGCCTAATTAAGGCTTTATAACATGTGACTAGTCAATCGTTTAAGGTTATGTTAGCAGACAATCAAAAAAATTGTCTCTGTGAATTCTACTCTGATTTCAAAGGAATTTGGCCAACCTCCCTCTATAATATAGCCCATATGGTAGTGGGATAAAAAAAAGTTAAATAGAAAAACTCCCTCATCTAGCAGGGAAAGACTGAGAAGGGGAGCTATTTAATGCTGTCAGGCAAGATATTTCTTAGTGTCCTTTCTTCTACTCAAAGAGGAATCTGTTTTCAGCTTGGTCCCAAATCAGGAAGAGACTATATTTTCTGTCAACAGGAGATGAAAACATGCCTCTCAACCCATAGCACAAAGATACGAAGTGCTAGAGTAGCAGGTAGCTGAGCTGCACTGAATTCAGGAATTCCAGGGTTGGTAGGAAAAGCAGGTGGGAAGTGGCTTTGAGCAAACTGTTAGTAGGGCATAAGCCTCTCTAATAATATCACAGACAAAGAATGCACTTAAATGAAAATGTGAGCAAGTGTATAAGGAAAGTGTATAGGATAAGACTAAAATGTTTCTGTAAATAAAACCCATGAAATAAGGAAGTGATGGTGCAGAGAAGACAGATGGAGGACAAAAGAAATAGAACAAGGGAAGGTAATTTCAGTCTGGCCTAGGAAAGACATTAGTGCTTTAGTTGTACTAGTTAGAGATTTATATCATTTATTTCAAGAGGAAAAACTAGAAAAGTAATATCTGAGTACACAAAAATATACATATATACACACAAGCTGAAAAACTATATATATATATATAAAATATCATAGTATGATATATATATATATATACACAAAGAGACCTGGAAGTAATAATACTATATATACACACATATATATACACACATATATAGTATTATTACTTTATATAATAATACATTATATGTAAAATATTATACATATATATATACACTGTGGAATTGTATATAATATTAATATATACTATATATACTATGGAATTATACATATATATTGTGTATGTGAAATTTAATTATGGAAAGGAACTGTGGAATTATATATGTAATATGATATATAAATAATATTAATATATAGTATATTACATATATGATTGAAATATACATATATTATATATAAATAATATGTATTTATATATATTTTATATATATAATTACATAGTATGGTTTCAAATTCTGTTTATTTTTCTTTTTTTTAATATGAAATTTATTGTCAAATTGGTTTCCATACAACACCCAGTGCTCATTCCAAAAGGCGCCCTCCTCAGTGGCGTCACCCACTTACCCCTCCCTCCCACCCCCCATCAACCCTCAGTTTAGTCTCAGTTTTTAAGAGTCTCTTATGGTTTGCCTCCTTCCCTCTCTGAAACATTTTTTCCCCTTCTCCCCGCCCCCATGGTCTTCTGTTAAGTCTCTCAGGATCCAGATAAGAGTGAAAACATATGGTATCTGTCTTTCTCTGTATGACTTATTTCACTTAGCATAAGGATCTCCAGTTCCACCCCCGTTGCTACAAAAGGCCATATTTCATTCTTTCTCATAGCCAACTAGTATCCCATTGTATATATAAACCACAACTTCTTTAGCCATTCATCAACTGATGGACACTAGGTTCTTTCCATAATTTGGCTATTGTTGAAAGTGCTGCTATAAACATTGGGGTACAAGTGCCCCTATACATCAGCACTCCTGTATACCTTGGGTAAATGTTTATTACCCTTAAGAAGTCTGGGTTCAAAAATCTCTTCAGGTTTTTAGTTATAGAGATGGAAACATCAACTAATGACTCTCTGAGTTATTGAAAACTACTAAAGTATTATTCTTCATATTAGTGCACATATTCTGGAATATGCAAGAGTAAATTTAGTAAGCAAAACTTGTATCTATCAGGTTTGGTTTGATCAATTTATTATTTTAAATTATATCGCAAATCAAATTTTTACTTTGAAAATTATATAGAAACTTTAATTAAATAAGTACTTAAATCCAGTTCTAATTTTTTAACTGAACAGTTGACTTCAAGTAATCCATGTAAGTGCTTGTAGCCCCGGTTACTTCATTTTTAAGAAAGGGATTAAATTAAATCAAAATGTAGCAAGAACCACTTATAACACATTTTTCAAAATGATGAAAATATCTGTGTTCACACATTTTTGCTTCAATCATATTGCATAAGTAAATTCCAAATATTTAAAATATTTGTATTACTTTGTGGCGGTAACAAAAGATATTTCTCTGTTATTATTGTAATTTCTACGTAGCATAGTCATATCATAGCCATAATAAAATACTTCAATATTCTAGAAGGTGACATGTTCTCTTTTGCCTTTCTACCAGCTCTTCCTTCCACCTAGTATACTCTTTCCTCCACTCTGCCTGGCTATCACTTATCATTCAGAGTTTGGTTTGAAGTCACTTCTTCAAAAGGAAACTTTCCCTGGCCTCCTAAGCTGACTATTGCTATGCAACTGCGTTCAGAACACAGACAGAAGAGATATATGGCATCCAATAGTGACCCATGAGAACAACTCCTCTCTTTTCCCAACAACTGATTAGATGTGAACCCAAGGTGGCCTTGGAAGGAATGTACTGAGTACATCAGAGGTCCCATTAATCTGAGTCCCCAAATTACTGTCAGGAATAGAGCAATCCTTCTCCAGGCCCAATGCTCCTTAGGCTTATATGGGCAGGAAAGAAATTTCTGTTATGTTCAGCTACCGGGCGTTGAGGGTTTGTCTTCTATAATAACTAGTGTTAATCTAACAAATACATTATACAGACCTGATTGTGCCATATTATAGGCTTTTTATTTATGTATACTCTCACTTGCCTATTAACTCCATGAAGTTCATACCATTTCTGATCTGTTCAACATTTCATCTTAAAAGTCTGACATGGAACCTAATATACTTATCACCAAAAAAAATTAAGAAAATAAATTAATAATTAGGGATATAATTATGCTTTTTATAGGAATCTTTCCAATTATATTGAACAAGACGATGCTATTTTCTCCCTGTGCACGATATTTTGAAGTACTATTGGCACCAAATTTTATTAGGCAATTTAATTAACAAAATACTCAGCATCTAACAATATTAAGACTGTAGCTCATACGTAAAACTGACAAGTTCTTTTCTGTTGGCACCAAGCTGCAAGTTTTTTTTAATGTGTTTCTTCAATGAACAATTACTGTGATTGTGAGCACACTTTCTGTTGTGGGCCCAGCTTACTTGCCTGGTCTCTTGATAGTGACCTTCTTGCTGCTCAAGTAGAAAGAGGCTGTCTAATTTCTAGTTTTCAATGGGTTTGGGCTAACCTTTCAATTCTTTATCATGCATTCATAATTTCATTCATTCTTCAAACATTTATTTAGCACCTAATATGTGCTGGCATTGTTTTACACACTGTGAATAAAACTGTGAATTAGATGTTGACACTCCCTGCCCTGATGGAGTCGTGATGACTTTGTAATCAGAAGAGTAATAATATACTTGCAATTTACTGTAATTTGTGCTTTATGAGAGGGGAAAGTGAAGTAACGCAAAGGATTATAGGACTTTCTGGGGAAGATGAAAGCTTAAATATCTTTGTGGCTCTCTATTTCAAATTGAATCCAATGCCAAACTATCAATTACACATAAAATGGTTGCTGAAGCCCAGACACAGGTGAAGTCTAGTAGCTGAGGAATTGGTCTTATGTTCTGCTGAGGTCTGATCCAAGAGAGAACTGGCAAAAGACTTTTCCTGTTTGGGTGAGACCAAGGTCTGTGAATAACTGCAAGAAAGCCTTATGAGGGAACTGAGGATACTACTGTCAGATGGTAGAAATTGATATCAGAATCCATAGATACATAAATGCAATGGTAATGCTGGCTTCTGTGAGTGTTTCTGACAGAGGTACTGATCTCCACAAATACTGAACAGTGTCTCCAGGGAGTAGAGAAAATTATGTGAATCTTCATTTCCTGACTTCAGAGAGCCCTCACCTTTGTAGCTGAATAAATAGGCAGCAGAGAGGCTTCCTTCTGGTGTTTCTATGGGGAACTGACAATTTGGGACTTAAGGGGCTGTCAGCCCAGATAGCTAAAGACTGCTAACTTCTAACCATTCTAAAGAGTGCCTCTGCTTGAAATAACTGAGACACCAGACATGACCTTCAAAGATGAACAGAACCACAAAAAAAAGACAAATAACAAAACCAAAAGAGACCTTGAGCCCTAAGAGGAAAAACAAGAGTACGGACGTTCCTCAAAAAACTAAAAACAGATTAAATACCATATAATCCAGTAATTCCACTACTGGATATTTATTTATTTATTTATTTATTTATTTATTTATTTATTATTTATTTAAAGAAAATGAAAACACTAATATGCATATATCTGTGCACAGATACATGTTTATTGCAACATTGTTTATAACAGCCAAGATATGGAAGCATCCCACATGTCCATCCATAGATTAATGGATATACACACACACACACACACACACACACACACACACAAACACACAAACACTGGAATATTGGTCAGCTATAAAAAATAATGAGATCTTGCCAGTTGTGACAACATGGATGGACCTAGAGGGTATTGTGCTAAATGAAATAAGTTGAACAGGGAAAGATAAACATCATATGATTTCACTTACATGTGGAATCTTAAAAAACAAACCCAACAAAGCAGAAACTGACACATCAATTCAGAGAACTGGTGGCTGCCAGAGGGGAAGGGGGTTGGGAAATAGGATAATGAATGAAGCGGAGTGGGAGACACAGACTTCCAGTTAGAGAATGAATAAGTCATGGGGATGAAAGGCACAGCATACAGAATATAGTCAGTGGTATTATAATCATGTTGTATGGGGACAGATGGCAGGTACACTTATGGTTAATGTATAGAGCTGTCAAATCACACTGTTATATACCTGAATCTAATGTAAAATTGTGTATTGACTATAATTCAATTAAAAAACAATTTAAAAATTTTAAAGGAGATTGAGTTGCAACAAACCAAATAAACAAAAAAACGCAAAGATTTGTAATCTTAAAAGTTCAGCATTACCTTAAAAGAATCATTCACCATGATCAAGCGAGATTTATTCCTGGGCTGCAGGGGTGGTTCAATATTTGCAAATCAATCAGTGTAATGCACCAAATTAATAAAAGAAAGGAAAAGAACCATATGATACTTTCAATATATGCAGAAAAAGCATTTGACAAAGAACAACATCCATTCATGATAAAAATCCTCAACAAAGTAGGGTGAGAGGGAACATACCTTAACGTTATAAAGACCATCTATGAAAAACCCATTGGATATATCATCCTTAATGGAGAAAAACAGCTTTTTCTCTAAGGTCGGGAGCAAGACAGGGATGTCCACTCTCACCATTTAACATAGTATTGGAAATCCTAGCCACAATTAGTCAATGAAAATAAAAGGCATCCAAATCAGCAAAGAAGAACTCAAACTTTCACTATTTGCAGATGACATGATACTCTATATAGAAAACCTGAGAGTCTCCACCAAAAGACTACTCGAACTGATAAATGAATTCAGTAAAATCACAGGATACAAAATGAATATACAGAAATCTGTTGCATATCTATACACCAATAATGAAGCAGCAAAAAGTAATCAAATCAAATAATTGATCCCATTTACAATTGCATCAAAAACAGTACAATACCTAGGAATAAACCTAGCCAGAGAGGTAAAACATCCGTGCTCTGAAAACTATAAAACAATGATGAAAGAAATTGGAGATGACACAAAAAAATGCAAAGACATTCCATGCTCATGGACTGGAAGAACAAATTTGTTAAAATGTGTATATTACCCAAAACACTCTATACATTTAATGCAACCCCTATCAGACTATAAACACCATTTATCAAAGAACTAGAACAATCCTAAAATTTGTATGGAGACAGAAGAGACCCTGAATAGCCACAGCAAAGAATTTTTGACCAAGAAAAATTTCATTATTTAGACATGAATTAATACCTTCAAAAGCCAATAGAAAATATACTTCAAAATACAGATATTTAAAAAAATAGATAGTAATTGTAGGAGAAAAAATAAGAGCAGTAGATATAAGATTTGGAAACGCAAGAAATGAATACAAAGAGTTCCAGAATGAGAGAAAAGAAATGTTGGAAAAGAAGGGATTATTAAGCAATAGCAAGGTATTTTCCTTAGGGAAAGGAAGACTTGGGTCTGAATATTAAACAAATTCACTGAATGCCAGCTAGGTTTAATGAGAAAAGATGCTCACTTAAGTGTATCCTGGTAAATTTCCTGAAACTGAAGGATAAAGAGAAGTACCTAACAAAATCCAGCAGAAACTGAGAAATGAAAAGTATTTACAAAAGAAAAGTATCAGGCAGACATTTGATACTTGAAGCTATAAAAGCCATCTATAAGCTACTGAGAGAAAAGATAACAATTCCCAAATGCTATGCCTGAAGATTTGGCTCATCTGTCAAAATATTTTTTTAAACTCCAAGTATATATCATCCACACACTCTATATAGGGTAAATGCTTGCTTAACCAAACAATTACTGAATAAAGCAGAGAATTCAAGATGGAAAAGATGAGTAGAAGAGGAAATAATGGGAGAGAGAAAATTTTTCATCCATTTTCACTCTATACATATATGTACATATACACCCATATAATATATATATACACATGAATATAAACATATAAATAATGCAAAATAATACAGTGGCTGTAATGTAAGTGAAAAATATATAATATTTAAGTCAAATAGTCATAGTATATAAAAGATTAATAGAACTTAAAATGCTTAATTAACAAAAACCTAGGAGTTGAAGAGAAAGCTAGTAAAAGCAAAAACTTTTATGGGACCTCTGGTACAAAGATGTTTATTTCAGAGCAATTTATAGTCAAGAAGATAGAAAGAGTGAATGTTTTAATAAATATTATAAACACATCATGAGCATTATGTGGCCCTTAAAAATAATGCTTTTTTTGGAAAGATTTCCAAAATTTGTTTGTCAAAAGATAAAATGCTGGAGCACCTGGGTGGCTCAGTTGGTTGAGACTCCAACTCTTGATTTTGGCTCAGGTCATGATCCCAGGGTGGTGGGATCAAGCCCCCTGAGCATGGAGCCTGCTTGGAATTCTCTCTCTCTCTCCCTCTGCCTCTCCTCCACGCACATGCACTCTTTTTAAAATTAAAAAAAGACAAAATGCAGAGTTGCATATATAGAATCAATCCTGATGTGTTTGAGTGTTGTGTGTGTATGTGTGTGCACACATACACGCACATGCACCTATGTATGTGTTATGAACACTGAGAAGAATGTAAAAGGATAAAAACCTGAATGTTAATATTGGTTACTTTCTGGGGGAGTGGCAGGGAGTTAGGAGAGAGAGGAGAAAGAAAGAACACACACAAAAAAAGAAAATTGGTTTTTAACATATTCATAACAAAAAATGATGTATTATGCGAGCCCACTTTTGTAAGAGGATATATGTATGTATGCATGTATGTATATGTATATGTTTGCCTACCAACATACAAACATGTTTGTATATATATGTATATGCTATGCATAAAAAGATACATGAAAAGATGGTTACTAAAACTTTAATGAAAGCTTTCTTGAAGTAATAATTTTCAGTGTGTACTTTCTTCTATATTTACACATATAAAGCTTTATAAATATCATAAAGCTATCTTAACAGTGAAAAATTCACAAAGAAATATTAATGTCATCATAATTAATCTTTTTTACAATTTTTTAAAAATTTATTTATTTTGAGAGAGAGAGAGAGAGAGGGAGAGAGAGAATCCCAAGCAGGCTTCGCACCATCAGCACAGAGCCTGATGCAGGGCTTGATCTCACTAACCATGAGATCATGACCTGAGTGGAGATAAGAGTCAGACACATAACTAACTGAGCTACCCAGGCACTGCCATAATTATTCTTTACTGAACACATATATGGTGTCAATAACTAGACTAACAGCTTTATATATATCATATTAGTTTGCACAAAATTCCTGTAATGTAAACGTTATTGCCATATGATAGTTGAAGAATCTGAGTTTAATGAAGGTTACATCTCTTACAAAGATGATGGAGCTGGGGGGTGGAAATCCAGGTCTGTCTCCCTCAAAAGATTTACTTTTTTTAAAAAAAGGATTTTTTTCTTTTCTTTTTTTTAAATGTTATTTTTTTTTTTGAGAGAGGGAGAGAGAGAAGGTGTGAGTGGGGGATGGGCGCACGCACACACACACACACACACACACACACACACACACACAGAATCCTAAGCAGGCCCCATGCTGTTGGTGCAGAGACCAACGCAGGGCTCAAACTCATGAACCATGAGACCATGACCTAAGCCAAAGTTGGACACTCAACTGACTGAGCGACCCAGGTGCTCCAAAGATTTACTTTAGAAGATTACTCAGTTCTTAACCTATATCTCCTCCCCACCCTGTTGTCCTACTTACCCTCCTAGGCACACTTTCTTCTTCTCTCTGACAATTTCCTGCAAAGTGACTTTATGCCAAGAGATTCTCTTTGCAGGATTTGTGCAGTGACACCTCTCACTTCTATGTCCTATTTGTTACTGGGTTTATTAATTACAACATACTATTAATAAACTATCATCTCCACGTGTTGTTTACATTTTCAGGGGCATTTCATATGTTTTCACTTAACATAATATAGATTTTTAAATTTATTAGTGTAGAAAGTGTATTGTGAACATACTTAATAAAAATGAAGGCCAACATAAATTTTCTCACTTTTAATGTGACCTTTCAGATGTTTCAAGACTTGAAAGTGACTTCACAATCTTTAACATTTACTGCACCTGCTTCTCATATCTAAACTTATTGGAGAAATTGCTTTATTGGATGGGGGGTGGTTGCAACAGTCTTATTTCTTAGATATCAATCTTTCAATTTTAACTGATTATAAACCAGAATTTTAAAAAATTTTTTTCTCTTTTTAATTTTTAATGTTTATTTATTTTTGAGAGAGAGGGAGAGACAGAATGTGAGCAGGGGAGGGGCAGAGAGAGGGAGACAGAGAATTCGAAGCAGGCTCCAGGCTCTGAGCTGTCAGCACAGAACACAATGCGGGGCTTGAACCCATGAACTGTGAGATCATGACCTGAGCCAAAGTCAGAGGCTTAACCAACTGAGCCACCCAGATGCCCCCCCAAAATTGTTTTCTTCCTTGAAACATTAAGTGAAATCAGGACAGTAATCAAAAAGGCATTAAGCTCTTCCCCAAACAACCATTTATAATAATTAATACTTATTGATTGCTCACCAGTTTTGATGTTACACTAAGATAAAATCTCATGATTATAGCGTAAACTGAAGCACTAAGACCTTTGCCAAACTTAGTAAGAAACATCTTTTTTTCCTCTTAAACTAGATGAGACAGTAATTGCTTTAAAGTGTTTTGATTTGCTACCAATGAAATTGGTAATTAGATAACGAATATTACATTTATGAGATAATGGAGGTTATTTGTTTGTTTTGGAACAAAATTGATTCACACAGAAACGTATTACCTTAGAGAATTGATGCCATTGGTAGTTGAATGCCCTACCCCATTGAATATACTGTCCTCACTGAAAGATTATTACAGACAGAAGCACAAGTATCCCTCATATCAACTCTTACTTCCTAAATATATTCTCTAATGCGTTATAAAATTTTCACCCAAAATTCAATGTTTGAATGTTTTTTAATGTTTATTCACTTTTTGAGAGACAGAGGCAGAGTGTGAGCAGGGGATGGGCAGAGAGAGAGGGAGACACAGAATCCGAAGCAGGCTCCCAGGCTCTGAGCTGTCAGCATAGAGCCCGACACCGGGCTGGAACTCACGAATCATGAGATCATGACCTCTGCTGATGTTGGGCTCTTAATTGACTGAGCCACCCAGGTGCCCCAAATGTTTGAATTTTAAAGTACATGTGTCCTTATTTTATGAGGAACCCAGGAGAGAGATATAAAGCAAGCTACTGTGCTCTTAACTGTTCTCCTCATAGGCTCAAGTCAGATATTCAAGTTGTTTAAACTTATTGGGTATTATCATTTTCATCTGCATCACCCCTTCCCTGAGCATTTCGTTTTTCAGGGGTCCCAGTATTTACTTCTGGCAAAGTCTTAATACAGTACTAATGGAGGTATAAATTATATAGTAAGAAAGTAAACCATTGGCTTTCTGGTCCTTGATGTTCCTAAATGAACATATACAATGATTAAAGAACTTAAAACATTGCTCAAGTAAGGCCACTCACTAGCTATATCTGCAATAAAATAGAGAAAAGGCCGTTCTGAAAACACAAAGACAAAAGAAATTAAATTCCCCCTTTCTCTGATGAACATGAGTGACTGCTTCCTCTTTACCAATGTCAACTAGAGTTCTGCTTTAATCTTTCTATCTGTTAGATAAATATGTAAAAATAATATAATACATTATTTCCTGAGATGCAGTCCCCTTTGCTGTAGCAAACATAAACCTAACTTTATTTCTCCGAAGGTATATTCCTAATGTTAAGTGATGTTTGGTCAGTTAATATCTTTTATATATTATTGCATTGTTTCTTTACCTTACAGAATGTATTTACTGAACTGTAGAAGGAAAGAACAATTTATATCCACTACTGTGAAGTATTTCGGCAAACTATATGTATGTAAGTGTACCTATTAATGAATACATTCAGTTGAATACTTAAAGAGTAGATGTTATAAGAGATTCCTATTCTGAAGAAATCCTTGATGAATTGCATTATTAGAGATTGTCTGCATTGGCCAGGAACACATTATGTTTCCCACTTAAAATGCTAAAATACAAACTCACACTGTCCAAACTTAAACTATTCAGATAGTTACAGGAACATATTAGGATCAGATGTTATATTGGAGCTCCTTGACTGGGAGACTGGAGGAGGGAAATGACATAATGAGATACATTTCTTTTTTTTTTTTTACACTTTTTTCACTTTGAGTATCTGCGGTTGAATCATGTGTGTTACAAACACAAAATATTCTGCCCTACCAACCACAATGTTCTCAAGCAACTATTTAGAAAGATCATGACTGAAATGGGGATTGTAGTAGAAAAGCAACATTTTTATTTTGTACTTACGTATCAGAAATGATAAAAGCACAACCTCATTCAGGTCATATAATCTGAAAAAGTAGGAATTGTTGTTCCATTTCACAGTAAGAATTAGTAAGAAGCTCTTCAAATTCAGAAGCTTTTGTATCTGCCATTACACATGTATTAGTCACAGTTAATTAATTGAGAACTTCTGACCTGCTACTCCAGTGTTTCAGATTGTGGCTTAAATGCAAACCAAAGGCGATCAAAGTGTGAACACTTTCAAGATTGTATCTTAATCCTTTAAATCTAAACATAATGCTACTAATACAAGGTGAATATAAAAGAAATTGTGGTACTTCATTAAATTATTCATAAGGATGACTAAAATGAATATACTAAAGAAGAAATGTGGTTAGGAGAAAAAAGTAGCTCAAAGTTTCACAGCTATTTGTAACCATTTTTGTGCCTCATCCTATATATGTACATAAGTGAGTATTCTTGAAAAGGTATAGGGCATTTTAGTGAAAATCATAGTTTAGTCATAAGCTAGTTCTACAAAATGGCAGAGGTGTCTTCTCCATTACGTTTTCCTATCTGAGATCCCTCCCCTGTTCGAATGACTGTTATCAGGGATGTCCTTACACATGAGGAGAATAAGTTCCTACCCACAAGGATGAAATCATATCTTGCAGGCATCCGTGAAATTATCATGATCTCAACACATTCAATTAATAAACACCATATACCAAATATTCATGTAAGAGATACATGCAGGCAGCAGCCAATGCTTCCTACTGGCCCAACATTTGCAACTCTCACTGCCCAGATCCCATCGCATCATAAGTCACAGATCCTCTAACTCTGCATTTACCTAAGTCCTATTTCTAATGAACAAAACTCTTAGCCTTTAATACACCTCCTGCTGCTTGTGCTGCTGCTATAATATTATAGCAGCATTATATTATAATATTATATCTCTTCTATCTCTGTATTCTGCACTTTTGTGCATTTACATGATATTTCTGAGTGGGAGATGCTTTTGTCTAGTCTCAATACTTCAGGACTTCCATATTTTGCTCTTTGCCCATAGAGCTATGGATAACATTGAGCTAAGTCCTGTTATTCCCATCTACACTAAAATGTGCTCATGTATGTCAGCTACACTAAGCCAACTTAAGCTACCATTAAACAAACCCCCTCAAATCTCAGTTGCGGAAAACAATACATGTTTATTTCTAACTTTTGCTGCATATCCATTGTGGGTTTTCAGAATGGCTCTGCTCATCACTAAATGGCCTGAGGTGAAATTTCAACCATGTTTTCAGATGAGGTCAGTTGCTATGCAATAAGAATGTGACAGGTCTCACTTCCTCTCACAGACCATTGGTCAAAATTACTTACATAGGCCCATAATCAAAATTACACCAGGCAATGCAATCCTACCTTGTTCTAGGACAGCAGAGAGCTGGAAAGAGTTGGCAAACAGCATTACTAAACACTTGTAAAGGCATACTTTAACAATTCTGAATTGCCTACTGTTATATTTTTCATTAAAGTGTTTTTTTGAGTACTGTTAAGGACAGCAGGGTTGGTTTTTGTTTTATTTTGTCTTTTGACTTAGCATGTTTGTCTGTATTTACGTTGGTTTTTAAAAAAACTAGTTTTTTTACTGAAGTCTTAGGCTCACAGGAATATTGAGCAAAAGGTACACAGATTTCCCATATACTTCTTGCCCTCACACATGCATAGCCTCCCTGATTATCAACATCCCCCACCAGAGTAGGACATTTGTTACAATTGATGAACTTACATTGACAAATTACTATCATCCAAAAGCCTGTAAGTTACATTAGGCTTCACTCTTGGTGTTGTACATTCTATGGATTTGGACAAACACATAATGACATGTATCCACAATTATATTATCATACAGAATAGTTTAAGTGCCCTAAAAATTCTCTGTGCTCTATTAACCCCACCCTTCCCTACCCCCTGGCAACCACTGATCTTCTTACTGACACCAGAGTTTCTCCTTTTTCAGAATGTCATGTAGTTGGAATCATAAAGTATGTGGCCTTCTCACATTGACTTCTTTCACTTAGTGATAAGCATTTAAATTTCCTCCCCATGTCTTTTCATGTCTTGATAGCTCTTTTTTTAGTGCTGAATCATATTTCAATGTCTGGCTGTTCCACAGTTTATTTACTCTTTCACCTACCAAAAGACATGTTGCTTGCTTCCAAGTTTTGGCAATTATGAATAAAGCTGCCGTAAACATCCATGTCTACATTTTTGTATGGACATAAGTTTTCAACTCTTTTGGATAAATACCAAGGAGTGAGATTGCTGGATTGTATACAGAGTATGCTTAGTTTTGTAAGAAACTGCCAAACTGTCTTCCAAAGTGGCTATACCAATTTGCATTCCTATAAGATTAACATTTACTAAGTAAATACCAAGTGCTATGATTTGTGCTTGATTATACCAATAGGATCTTGTTGAATTTAATATCCATTAGAAATAATTATTTCAAGAATCAGGAACAGAAAAACTCAGTTTTATGGAAGTAGGACAACTGTGCCCAGGTACATTAGTGCCTTCAAGCTTCCCCTTTATCCTTGCATTGCAGATATAGTCCCATTCTGCATTATCCCACCTGTCTTGCTTACCTGCTTTTCATCTGACACCTTTCTTTAATATGCAACATTAAGTATCCCAACCCCAGCAGCTAAACAATTTATCCCCTTTCCTATTCTTATTTATGGTAGTATCAGACTCAAAGAATCCTAGACCAGTCAGTCATTATATGGCTCAGTATCAGATAACATAGGACCTTAATTTTCTATTGCTCATATCCTTCTATTTTTGAACTCTTGCTTTATATTTATTTTTTAACTTTTATTTAAATGTTAGTAAGTTAACATACAGTGCAATATTGGCTTCAGAAGTAGAATTCAGTGATTTATCACTTACATACAACACCCAGAGCTCATCACAACAAGATCCCTCCTTAGTACCCATCACCCATCTAGCCCATTCCCCACCCACCTCCTTCCATCAACCCTCAGTTTGTTCTCTATCATTAAGCGTCTCTTGTGGCTTGTTTCCCTCTCTCCTCTTTTTCCTCCCTTCCCATTTGTTCATCTGTTTTGTTTCTTAAATTCCACATATAAGTGAAATCATATGGTATTCGTCTTTCTCTGATTGACTTATTTCGCTTATCTTGCTTTATCTCAAAATCAAAGTCTTGTCTCTTACCCTTTCTGGCTTTTTTGTGCTCATATTCTTCTTGTTATCTAAATACATGCTTGGATTTTGCTAATTATTTCAGTTTCTCTTAAATAGAAGTTATTTATTTCCAAGTCCCAGTCCCCTGCCTTTGACTATGTGCTTTTGAATACCAACTGATCAAATGTTCAAGCTTTGTCCTATGACCTCCTATGACTATTCTCCTCACTCCTGGCTCTATTCCTGTTGGTTTCTTTGATCTGACACCCTGAAAGTCTCTAGATTGCTTTTTACACTAATGACAACAAGGAAAATTTTCAAACACACAGAAATCTATGCAGAATCAGCAGTGATTCTATGATTTCAAACACACAGAAATCTATGCAGAATCAGCAGTCACCATTAGGTGACTAATTGCCCCACAGAATGACCATTACCATACAAGTTCAGAAAATAATAAGCCATCATATCATGTTTCTTCACGGACCTATAAATGTAATGGATTTTATATATATATATATATATATATATATATATAATATATAATATATAATTATATTATAGTTAAAATATATATTATATAAAATATATAATAATAAATATAAATATATATTATATATAAATGAATTATGTTCATTGTTTATAGAACATTAAATCATTCTAGCATTTGTGAACAAATCTTTCCGGTTTGTGTTTTGATTTTTTTAATTTATTATAGCATTTGATTTGCCAGATTCTTCTGCAAAGATTCCCCACATATACTGAAAATAAGATTGGCCTTTTTTCTTTTGTGATCTTTGTGAAGTTTAGAGAGCTCTTCTTTCACAGTCTAGACAGAAAGAGGAAAACTGGGCAGGGAGATGACTCTAACCTTGTTTTATTTACCCTAAAAAGGGATTATGTAATGGAATAAGCTCACAGAATGGCTCTTGCTCTGATACTTCTAGCTCTAAGAACTACGAAGAGTATAGGGAAAAAAGTGTACCAAAGGGATCACAACTTGAAGAACTCCCTCTCCTCCTACCACACCCCCCAAAAAAAAGTCAAGGAGAAGGAAAATACCATGCATTAGAAGTAGCAGATAAAGTATCTTTAAACCTGAGCCAACATAGAATTTCTTACATGATCCAGGAATGGAGTAAAGAAAACACAATGGAAGAGCTTAGGATTCCCATAAAACTTTACCTGCCATACAGTTACCTGGAGAAGAATACCTCTTCAGACTCCAGAATACTGTAAAGCTATGAATACCACACTACAGGCACATCTTACGTATTCATCTCTATTAGCTGTTTTGAGCCTTAGCACCTCCATGGGAATGAATTTTGAGTTAGTCACCCAGGACTCAGCTGGATAGCAAAAGTTTTAGTAGTTTTCTGCTAGACCAGATACTGTAATATACTAGTTAGGTGGGTCATTTATGAACAAGTACATGCAAAATGTTTATTGGCTCAGACACAATGTGAGTTTACTTCTTTCTCATGTAAATCATCCAAGACAGTTTCAAAGAAAAACTCTCAAATTCTCAAATTAATAACTTAATGGGTTTTGTGGTTTTGACCAAAGACCAATATCATGGTCTCATTTCAATCTTTACTATCTTAATAACTTTTGATACTCTAAGTGGAGAGATTGATCTCTTCTTCCCAGTGACTCAAAACACAACCCCACTATTTTTGTATCATGCAAAAGATAACATAGCATAGTAAGCAATGGCATGGTACTCTGAAATACATTGGTGAAGATAGTAATAGTTTTAAAGAATGAACTCTCTCAGCCTCAGCACACAGGTATTCTCAGACTCTTTAGAAGTAATGAATATAAAGATCAACATAAAAAATGTTACAGAATATATAATTCGTATTTTATGTATTTACTGAAATATATAGGTTCCCTTCCTTTGGGCAACTGAGACAAAAAATATTCTATAGCAATAAAAGTAGGCACTACGTCACTGGGTTAAGCTCAAATGGCACATAAGGAATGAGTGATTTTTCATTTACTATCAGATTAGTGAGACTAAATAAGCTTGGAACATAGACCCATTTGAGTAGATACATGTTGATTCTACCTGACCTCTTCCTTCCCATAAATAAGAGAGGTTCAATACTGAAATAACTGGAAATCGTACTGGCATGTTATTTTGCAGGCAATATCTTATTGATGTGGGCTGATGTGAAGAGGAAAGAATAGCACAGAAGTGCGAAGGTGACTCATAATGCCATGTTCATATTATTTTCTATAAATAAGAAAGATAACATGCATCATCATCAGTATAACTGAGGCAATCAGTTTTTTACCCTTGTGCCAACCTATATTATTTCACGTTTATACTATTGTTATGAATATGAACTTTGAAGGCTCCAGTGGAGAGTCAAAGTGATTTTAAAGATATGCATCTTCTCCTATACAAGACATTCAATTTTTCTTCCTTTAATGGCTGTTGTTGCTAAAATACAAAATGTAGCCTGATAAATATCTAACCCACTAAAATATGATTCCACTTATGCAGAATGACTTCAATGGTACTGCTTACTTTTTAATATGATACTTCCTTGAGGAAAGAAAAGAAATTCTAGTAATGCATACTATTTCATTTTCTGTTATATATATTCAGTGAATTTATCATCTTGCCATAAATATAAAAGTTAAGGAACAAAATAGAATGACTAGAGACCTTACATATTTGTAATGTCTTCCCTAACTTTTTACAGTTAAGGTGTTATCACAACCTAGCAACCTACCATTAAAGACTTTTGTGAGCAAGAAACCACGTTTAGGATTGTGTTGAACAATGAACACACAGATTTTAGGTAAAGATGGGAAGGATGACATTTCCTGTATATTTTCCCTCATCTTTAACCTTTAAGAAATATTTTCTTTTCCTGCCTTGGCTATTGTCGTTTCCTCTTGGGGTCCCTACTCTCACCTTACCAAATTCCTTCACTCAGTTCATCACCGAGCAACTGGAGTAATCTCAGAGGGAAAAGTCGGACAACTGTATAAAATGTTTTAATTGCTTTCTGTTTCACTTTGTAAAGAAAAGTCATTTTTCTTTCAATATGGCCTGCAAAGGGCTACTTGCTCTGTCCTCTATACACTTTCCAACTTTCCCAGTGCTGTTTACCCCATCAATCATTATTCAGGTGACCATCACTCCCAGCTTACCCGGATGATCCTGGTGTACTTCTGTCATACAAGAATTCCCTCTAGTTTATTATTTGCCCTATTCATAATTTATTAACTCTAGTATTTGTTCTGATGTTCAAAATGTCTCTGATTTGCCACATAAAGAGTTCTTTCAGGCCGGCTTCTGTGTTGTTTTGAAAAGTACCTAAGCTTTTTTCTGTACTTCTTACTATTTTTCATTTTTTATTACTAGTTGTACTGAAATAGCCCAGTATGTGTTTGGCATTATACTTCCAGTTTCTTCCATGGTCTCATCTAGTACTATGTGACATGCATGTACAGTTCAAATAGTTCTCTCATCCACATGTGGTTAAATCTGGTGGGGGAAGGAGGGAGAAAGAGTGGCAAGAACCTATTTCTTTTTCCCTGACTCATTATAGCTTCAATAAAATTAACCCTTCCCTCTTAAAGACAGCATGCAGTGTTCCCACTGACAACCTGAAGGTAACACAGACTAAACTGAGTAGTAACAGGTGACCGTCTCCCGTCTACAATTACAGTGGGAGGAGTATTTAACAGTGTTTCCTTGCCTGCCATTTGGGTTCTTTGGCCCATGCTATGCCATGACTACCAGGAAGTTATTTGACAGCTGAGTAGAAAATCTGGAAAATTATAGCTTAATTATATGTGAATTATGGGTAGAAAATAGAGGTTTGGCAATACTGCTATAGAGCAATATAAAAGGCAGTCTAAATGCTTTTTTTATACTGGTTTTGTCATTTATTGTAGAGAATAAATATACAACTTTCATTTATATTTGTTTAGTAGTACTCTATTTTTTTACCTTTTACAATAAGTCCTTCTGACAGAAATGTGCTTAAAAAGAGAAAAAAAAAGAAAACATTATTGAAAATTTTCCTACTGAATTTCCATTTTTCAAGAGAGTTGATTTTTTACATAGGTAAGTAGCACAAAATGATTGCTAATGTTCAGTACCCATTTACATAATATCACTCACCACATGAAAATAACAAGACACAAATCTATTGAAAAGCTTAAGCATCTATTTCAATGTGAGAAACCAGTTTTAGAAAACACTGTCCAAATATGGTGATTTAGTATGTCCAGGTGCAGAAGCTATAATAAAATAATACTGTTAAAAAATGACTTTTTCTTTAGATTAAATGGCTACTGATCTAAATTAATTTTATTTTCAATTCTAATTTTTGAAAAAAAATTTAATGTTTATTTTATTTTACTTATTTATTTTTTTAATATATGAGATTTATTGTCAAATTGCTTTCCATACAACACCCAGTGCTCATCCCAAAAGATGCCCTCTTCAATACCCAACACCCACACTCTCCTCCCTCCCACCCCCCATCAACCCTCAGTTTGTTCTCAGTTTTTAAGAGTCTCTTATGCTTTGGCTCTCTCCCACTCTAACCTCTTTTTTTTTTTTCCTTCCCCTCCCCCATGGGTTCCTGTTCAGTTTCTCAGGATCCACATAAGAGTGAAACCATATGGTATCTGTCTTTCTCTGTATGGCTTATTTCACTTAGCATCACACTCTCCAGTTCCATCCACGTTGCTACAAAAGGCCATATTTCATTTTTTCTCATTGCCACGTAGTATTCCATTGTGTATATAAACCACAATTTCTTTATCCATTCATCAGTTGATGGACATTTAGGCTCTTTCCATCATTTGGCTATTGTTGAAAGTGCTGCTATAAACATTGGGGTACAAATGCCTCTATGCATCAGTACTCCTGTATCCCTTGGGTAAATTCCTAGCAGTGCTACTGCTGGGTCATAGGGTAGGTCTATTTTTAATTTTTTAAGGAACCTCCACACTGTTTTCCAGAGTGGCTGCACCAGTTTGCATTCCCACCAACAGTGCAAGAGGGTTCCCGTTTCTCCACATCCTCTCCAGCATCTATAGTCTCCTGATTTGTTCATTTTGGCCACTCTGACTGGCGTGAGGTGATATCTGAGTGTAGTTTTGATTTGTATTTCCCTAATGATGAGTGATTTTGAGCATCTTTACATGTGCCTGTTGGCCATCCGGATATCTTCCTTAGAGAAGTGTCTTTTCATGTTTTCTGTCCACTTCTTCACTGGATTATTTGTTTTTTGGATGTGGAGTTTGGTGAGCTCTTTATACATTTTGGATACTAGCCCTTTGTCCGATATGTCATTTGCAAATATCTTTTCCCATTCCGTTGGCTGCCTTTTAGTTTTGTTGACTGTTTCCTTTGCTGTGCAGAAGCTTTTTATCTTCATGAGGTCCCAATAGTTCATTTTTGCTTTTAATTCCCTTGCCCTTGGGGATGTGTCAAGTAAAAAACTGCCACGGCTGAGGTCAGAGAGGTCTTTCCCTGCTTTCTCCTCTAGGGTTTTGATGGATTCCTGTCTCACATTCAGGTCCTTTATCCATATTGAGTTTACTTTTGTGAATGATGTGAGAAAGTGGTCTAGTTTCATTCTTCTGCATGTTGCTGTCCAGTTCTCCCAGCACCATTTGTTAAAGAGGCTGTGCTTTCTCCATTGGATATTCTTTCCTGCTTTGTCAAAGATTAGTTGCCCATACTTTTGTGGGTCTAGTTCTGGGGCTTCTATTCTATTCCATTGGTTTATGTGTCTGTTTTTGTGCCAATACATGCTGTCTTGATGATTACAGCTTTGTAGTAGCGGCTAAAGTCTGGGATTGTGATGCTTCCTGCTTTGGTCTTCTTCAAAATTACTTTGGCTATTCAAGGCCGTTTGTGGTTCCATATGAATTTTAGGATTGCTTGTTCTAGATTTGAGAAGAATGCTGGTGCAATTTTGACTGGGATTGCATTGAATGTGTATATTGCTTTGGGCAGTATTGACGTTTTAACAATATTTATTCTTCCAATCCATGAGCACCAGTTGTTTTTCCATTTCTTTATCTCTTCTTCAATTTCTTTCATAAGCTTTCTATAGTTTTCAGCATACAGATCTTTTGCATCTTTGGTTAGGTTTATTCCTAGGTATTTTATGCTTCTTGGTGCAATTGTGAATGGGATCAGTTTATTTGTCTTTGTTGCTTCATTATTAGTATATAAGAATGCAACTGATTTCTGCACATTGATTTTGTATCCCGCAACTTTGCTGAATTCATGTACCAGTTCTAGCAGACTTTTGGTGGAGTCTCTCAGGTTTCGATGTATAATATGTGAACTGCAAAAAGTGAAAGCTTGACTTCATCTTTGCCAATTTTGATGCCTTTGATTTCCTTGTGTTGTCTGATTTCTGATTCCAGCACTTCCAACACTATGCTAAACAACAGCAGTGAGAGTGGACATCCCTGTCGTGTTCCTGATCTCAGGGAAAAAGCTCTCAGTTTTTCCCCATTGAGCATGATATCAGCTGTGGGCTTTTCATAAATGGCTGTTGTGATATTTAAGTATGTTCCTTCTATCCCGACTTTCTCGAGGGTTTTTATTAAGAAAGGATGCTGAATTTTGTCAAATGCTTTTTCTGCATCGATTAACAGGATCATATGGTTCTTATCTTTTCTTTTATTAATGTGATGTATCACATTGATTGATTTGCGAATGTTGACCCAGCCGTGCAGCCCAGGAATGAATCCCACTTCATCATGGTGAATAATTCTTTTTATATGCTGTTGAATTCGATTTGCTAATATCTTGTTGAGAAGTTTTGCATCCATATACATCAGGGATATTGGCCTGTAGTTCTCTTTTTTTACTGGGTCTCTGTCTGGTTTGGGAATCAAAGTAATGCTGGCTTCATAGAATGAGTCTGCAAGTTTCCCTTCCCTTTCTATTTTTTGGAACAGCTTGAGATGGATAGGTATTATCTCTGCTTTAAATGTCTGGTAGAATTCCCCAGGGAAGACATCTGGTCATGGAATCTTATTTGTTGGGAGATTTTTGATAACTGGTTCAATGACTTCACTGGTTATGGGTCTGTTCAAGTTTTCTATTTCTTCCTGTTTGAGTTTTGGAAGTGTGTGGGTGTTTAGGAATTTGTCCATTTCTTCCAGGTTGTCCAGTTTGTTGGCATATAATTTTTCATAGTATTCCCTGATAATTGCTTGTATTTCTGAGGGATTGGTTGTAATAATTCCATTTTCATTCATGATTTTATCTATTTGGGTCATCTCCCTTTTCTTTTTGAGAAGCCTGGCTAGAGGTTTATCAATTTTGTGTATTTTTTCAAAAAACCAACTCTTGGTTTCATTGATCTGCTCTACAGTTTTTTTTTTAGCTTCTATATGGTTTATTTCTGCTCTGATCCTTATTATTTCTCTTCTTTGGCTGGGTTTGGGGTGTCTTTGCTGTTCTGCTTCTAGTTCCTTTAGGTGTGCTGTTAGATTTTGTATTTGGGATTTTTCTTGTTTCTTGAGATAGGCCTGGATTGCAATGTATTTTCCTCTCAGGACTGCCTTTGCTGCATCCCAAAGCGTTTGGATTGTTGTATTTTCATTTTCATTTGTTTCCATATATTTTTAAATTTCTTCTCTAATTGCCTGGTTGACCCATTCATTCTTTAGTAGGGTGTTCTTTAACCTCCATGCTTTTGGAGGTTTTCCAGACGTTTTCCAGTGGTTGATTTCAAGCTTCAAAGCATCGTGGTCTGAAAGTATGCATGGTATGGTCTCAATTCTTGCATGCTTATGAAGGGCTGTTTTGTGATCCAGTATGTGATCTATCTTGGAGAATGTTCCATGTGCACTTGAGAAGAAAGTATATTCTGTTGCTTTGGGATGCAGGGTTCTAAATATATCTGTCAAGTCCATCTGATCCAATCTTTATTGATCCTGTGTCTAGATGATCTATCCATTGTTGCAAGTGGGGTATTAAAGTCCCCTGCAATTACCACATTCTTATCAATAGGTTGCTTCTGTTTGAGATGAATTGTTTTCTGTATTTGGGGGCTTCCGTATTCGGTGCAAAGACATTTATAATTGTTAGCTCTTCCTGATGGATAGACCCTGTAATTATTATATAATGCCCTTCTTCATCTCTTGTTCCAGCCTTTAATTTAAAGTCTAGTTTGTCTGATATAAGTATGGCTACTCCAGCTTTCTTTGGACTTCCAGTAGCATGATAGAGAGATCTCCATCCCCTCACTTTCCATCTGAAGGTGTCCTCAGGTCTAAAATGAATCTCTTGTAGACAGCAAATGATGGGTCTTGTTGTTTTATCCATTGTGATACCCTATGTCTTTTGGTTGGAGCATTTAGTCCACTTACATTCAGTGTTATTATAGAAAGATATGGGTTTCGAGTCATTGTGATGTCTGTAGGTTTCATGCTTGTAGTGATATCTCTGGTACCTTGTCTCACAGGATCCCCCTTAGGATCTCTTGTAGGGCTGGTTTAGTGGTGACGAATTCCTTCAGTTTTGTTTGTTTGGGAAGACCTTTATCTCTCCTTCTATTCTAAATGACAGACTTGCTGGATAAAGGATTCTCGGCTGCATATTTTTTCTGTTCATCACATTGAAGATTCACTGCCAGTCCTTTCTGGCCTGCCAAGTTTCAGTAGAGAGATCCGTCACGAGTCTTATCGGTCTCCCTTTGTATGTTAGAGCACGTTTATCCCTCGCTGCTTTCAGAATTTTCTCTTTATCCTTGTGTTTTGCCAGTTTCACTATGATATGTTGTGAAGAAGATCGATTCAAGTTACGTCTGAAGGGAGTCCTCTGTGCCTCTTGGACTTCAATGCCTTTTTCCTTCCCCAGATCAGGGAAGTTCTCAGCTATGATTTCTTCAAGTACCCCTTCAGCACCTTTCCCTCTCTCTTCCTCCTCTGAAATACCAATTATGCGTAGATTATTTCTCTTTAGTGCATCACTTATTGCTCTAATTTTCCCCTCATACTTGGATTTCAATGCCTTTTTCCTTTCCCAGATCAGGGAGTTTTCAGCTATTATTTCTTCAAGTATACCTTCAGCACCTTTCCCTCTCTCTTCCTCCTCTGAAATACCAATTATGCGTAGATTATTTCTCTTTAGTGCATCACTTAGTTCTCTAATTTTCCCCTCATACTCCTGGATTTTTTATCTCTCCTTTTCTCAGCTTCTTCTTTTTCCATAATTTTATCTTCTACTTCACCTATTCTCTCCTCTGCCTCTTCAATCTGAGCTGTGGTCGTCTCCATTTTATTTTGCAGCTCATTAATAGCACTTTTTAGCTCCTCCTGGCTGTTCCTTAGTCCCTTGATCTCTGTAGCAATAGATTCTCTGCTGTCCTTTATTCTGTTTTCTAGCCCAGCGATTAATTTTGTGACTATTATTCTAAATTCACTTCCTGTTATATCGTTTAAATCATTTTTGATCAGTTCATTAGCTGTCGTTATTTCCTGGAGGTTTTTTTGAGGGGAATTTGTCCATGCTGTCATTTTGGATAGTCCCTGGAGTGGTGCAGAACTGCAGGGCACTACCCCTGTGCTGTCTTGAATAACTTGCGTTGGTGGGTGTGG
This sequence comes from Prionailurus viverrinus, assembly GCF_022837055.1. Classification (NCBI taxonomy): domain Eukaryota; kingdom Metazoa; phylum Chordata; class Mammalia; order Carnivora; family Felidae; genus Prionailurus; species Prionailurus viverrinus. The sequence continues at coordinate 26,591,914 of NC_062579.1, forward strand.
CCATGGTCAGACCTGATGTCTGTCCCCAGCCACCCCTGGGGCCACAGTCAGACTGGTGTGTACCTTCTCTACCCCTCTCCTAGGGGTGGAATTCACTGTGGGGTGGCTTGGCCCATCTAGGCTACTTGCACACCATCAGGCTTGTGGTGCTAGGGATCTGGCGTATTAGCTGGGGTGGATCAGCAAGGTGCACAGGGGTGGGAGGGGCAAGCTCAGCTCGCTTTTCCTTTGGAAATCCACTTCAGGAGGGGCCCTGCAGCACCAGGATGGAGTCAGAACCGCTGCCGGAGGGATGGATCCTCAGAAACACAATGTTGGGTGTTTGTGTGGTGCAAGCAAGTTCCCTGACAGGAACTTGTTCCCTTTGGGATTTTGGCTGGGGATGGGTGAGGGAGATGACGCTGGCAAGCGCCGTTGTTCCCCGCCAAGCTGAGCTCTGTTTTCCGGGGCTCAACAACTCTCCCCTCCCATTGTCCTCCAGCCCTCCTGCTCTCTGAGCAGAGCTGTTAGCTTATAACCTTCCAGATGGAAAGTCCCGCTTGCCGTCAGAACACAATCCGTCAAGCCCCTCTACTTTTGCAAGCCAGACTCGGGGGCTCTGCTTGGCAGGCGGGCTGCCCCTCTGCCCGGCTCTCTCCCGCCAGTCCATGTAGCGAGCACTGCGTCTCCGCCCTTCCTACCCTCTTCCGTGGGCCTCTCGTCTGCGCTTAGCTCCAGAGAATCTGTTCTGCTAGTCTTCTGGTGGTTTTCTGGGTTATTTAGGCAGGTGTGGGTGGAATTTAAGTGATCAGCAGGATGCGGTGATCCCAGCGTCCTCCTATGCCGCCATCTTGTCTTCAATTCTAACTTTTGATGTGTGTGCAAAAAATTACTGTTTATGTGTTGGTTCCATTAGTAAAAGAAATTCACATAAGCTTAAAGAATGACAATTTTATATGGATACCTCAGAGGCTTCAAAAAGAAATTACATAGAGTTAAATCCAGTAATAGTTCAATATTGTTATCCAGTTTATAAAATCAAAATAAAACCTTTGGAAGTTCATCTCTCAAAAAAAAAGGTAGTGAGGGAGGGAGGCAAACCATAAGAGACTCTTAAAAACTGAGAATAAACTGAGGGTTGATGAGGGGTGGGAGGGAGGGGAAAGTGGGTGATGGACATTGAGGAGGGCACCTGTTGGGATGAACACTGGGTGTTATATGGAAACCAATTTGACAATAAATTTCATATTAAAAAAAAGAAGTACATGTCTCAAAGACAAAACAAGTGACATTGTTATAAAATGCTCTTATAAATTGAATTTTAAGGCTTAATATTGCAAATAGAATTATTTGGGGGAATACAAATTTAATGAAGCACAGTGTTATGATAAAAAACAATGTTGATTTTAAGTTAAGAAATCTATGGAATACAAATTTCTTAAAATTGTCTGCGATTCACCTAATTCATATTCAACCAATCCAAATAAAAGCCAGAGCTGTCAGAATTTACATATATATGTAACTAACTAAACTAAAAAATGGGATGAGGCTAATGTTGATTACAAAAAACAATCTTCAATTTAGATGTGCATGCCTTCTTTCTTTGCTGCCTATCCTCCGCAGAGGTACTGAAGAGTAGAAGTACTATTTTGTAAATTATCCTGTGCCTACAATTATATTCAACTTTTAAAATAAATATTAATTATTTTATAATTATATAAATTATTAAAATAAATAATATTTCTTATATTTTGGCTTCACTTTGTTCATATTTAGCTGGAGATTATTAATAAAAAAAGCTTTTCTAAAAGTAGTGCCCCAAATTATCATCCTTTCAATATTCTATTGAGTAGTAATCATAGAAAATGATGCTTCAAAACACAAAAACATTAGAGTTTATCCCTAGAGAAGTGAGCAAAGAATTGAAAAATATTAAATGATGAGATATCAATGCATAAAAGATTTAATTTTAAAATTCTATAATTGTATATTTCAATATCTTGACTTACTAGAATGATCTTAGATGGAAAGCCTATTTTTAACTAGAAAAATCTATATTCTGTATTGAATGAAATAGAATTCACAAGACATGTTTTTTAAGCATCTAAACTTGGGGTGAAACATTCAGAAGTTTCACAAATTAAAAAAAGATTCATAAATGGGAATTATTTGACAAGTTTATTTGTAAAAATGATTGAAAAAGAAATACTTAGGCTGATGTTTATACATTTTAATAAAAAATTAAATTGATATTATCTTCTGTTTTTTAGAATTTTCTCTGAACTTACCAGATACTTTATCCGTCAAAAGAAAAGTATGGTTAACAAAGAGTCAATGAAGGCATCAAAAAACTTGAATTTATTAACCATAAAATATTCAACCATGAAGATTGAAAAAAATTATGAATAATTTTGAAATAGTATCATATTAAGTAGAATATTTTTCAAGTAAATATCAGTGACAAAATATTAGAGGTAAAGTATGTAAACATTACGAACAATAATTATTTTCCTCATGTTATTTTTAATGCTCATGACATTATAACATAAAAAATAATATATATGATTATCTGATGTATATTAGAGTTTATCCTTTTAAAATCAATTTGTGTAAAATGATTATATAGGTCTGTTGGTATAATAAGGCCAATTTCTCATTAGTTATCAAAGGCTATCTAATATGCATGATAAATTAACCTCGTGTCTCACCTATGGGCCCTGTCATCCCATATATCATAAGTTATCATATGGTATCTAAAACACATTATTAAGAATTCTAGGTCTGTTTCTAGGGATTCAGCCTCCAGTGAGCCTTACTAATCAAAGTTTTGAGGTGTTATTCCCAGTTGTAGTGGTGGGTGGTTGCCTCACTTCTTGTGGCTAAGCCTTCACCTTAACCCCACTACAGTAAGTAAGCCAAAATTGTATTGCTTTATTTCTATGTATTTGCTTGGGTTCCCTGAAGACTCGGGTCTTCACCTTCTCTTAGACTTACAAAGTCTCTTAGGGCCTGCTATCTGAGTACTGGATTTCTGCTCCTGCAGCCTGACCTCACTTATGATGTCACATTCATTTCTTTTTATTTTTTGTTTCAAATTTTAATTTAAATTCGAATTACTTAACATATATCGTAATATTTCAGGAGTGGAATTTAGAGATTCATCACTTACATATAACACCCAGTGCTCATCATAACAAGTGCCCTCCTTAATGCCCATTACCCATTTACCCATTCCCCTGCGCACCTCCTCAGCAACCCTGTTTGTTCTCTACAATTCAGAATCTCTTTTATGGTTTGCCTCCTCTCCTTTTTTTTTCTTTCCCCTATGTTCATTTGTCTTATTTCTTATATTCCACATAGGAGTGAAATCATATGACATTTGTCTTTCTCTGACTGACTTATTTTGCTTAGCATAATACACTCTCACCTCCATCCACAATGTTGCAAATGTCAAGATTTCATTCTTTTCATGGCTGAGTAATATTCCATTTCACACACACACACACACACACACACACACACACACCACATCATCTTTATTCATTCATCAGTTGATGGATATTTGGGCTACTTCCATAATTAGGCTATTATAGATAGTGTTGCTATAAACATCAGGGTGCATGTGCCCCTCTGAATTAGTATTTTTGTTCCTTCGGTAAATACCTAGTAGTGTAACTGCTGGCTCATAGAGTAGTTTTATTTTTAACTTCTTGAGGAACCTCCATACTGTCTTCCACAGTGGCTGCACCAGTCTGCATTCCCACCAACAGTGTAAGAGGGTTTCCCATTCTCCTGCTCCTCACCAACATCTGTTGTTTCTTGTGTTGTTAATTTGAGCTATTCTGACAGGTGTGAGGTGTTATCTCAATGTACTTTGTCAAATGTTCTTTCTGCATCTGTTGAGAGGAGTTTGTGACCACTAAACTAGCCCTGCAAGAAATATTTAAGGGGATTCTCTGAAAGAGAAAGAAAGACCAAAAACAACAAAGACTAGAAAGGAACAGGAAAAATCTCTCAGAAATGATGACAAGTAATAAAATGGCACTAAATACATATCTATCAATAATTACTCTGAATATAAATGGACTAAATGGTATCAAAAGCCATAGGGTGTCAGAATAGATTTTAAAAAAAGACCCATCTATATGCTACCTACAAGAGAGTCATTTTAGACCTAAAGACACCTTCAGACTGAAAGTGAGGGGATGGATAACTATCTATCATGCTACTGGAACTCAAAAGAAAGCTGGAGTAGCCATACTTATATTAGACAAACTAGACTTTAAATTAAAGGCTGTAACAAGAAATGAAGAAGGGCACTATGTCATAATAAAGGTGTCTATCCAACAAGATTTAATTAATGTAAATGTTTATGCCCCTAACCTGAAAGCACCCAAATATATAAAACAGTTAGTAACAAACATAAAGAAACTCATTGATAATAATACAACAATAGTAGGGAACTTGAACACTCCACTTACAACAATGTACAAATCACCTAAACAGAAAATTAACAAGGAAACAATGGCTTTGAATGGCACACTGGATCAGATTGACTTAACAGATATATTCAGAACACTTCATCCTAAAGCAACAGAATACACATTAATTTTGAGTGCATATGGTACACTCTCCAGAATAGATCATATGCTCAGTCATGAATCAGGCCTCAACAAATACACAAATAGTGAAAACATGCCATGTATATTTTCAGAGCACAACGCTATGAAACTTGAAACCAACCACAAGAGAAAAATGGGAAAGACCACAAATAAATGGAGGTTAAAAAGATTCTACTAAAGAATGAATGGGTTAACCAGGAAATTAAAGAAGGAATAAAAGAATACATAGAAACAAATGAAAATGAAAATGCAACAGTCCAAAACCTTTGGGATACAGCAAAAGCAGTCTGAAGAGGAAGTATAAAGCAATACAGGTATACCTCAATAAACAAGAAAGTCTCAAATGCACAATCAAAACTTACACCTAAAGGAGCTAAAAAAAGAACAGCAAATAAAACCTAAAGCCAGCAGAAGAGGGGCAGTAATAAAGATTAGAGAAGAAAGAAATGATACAGAAACAAACAAAAAACAGAACAGATCAATGAAACTAGGAGCTGGTTCTTTGAAAGAATTAATAAAATTGATAAACTTCTAGCCAGACCTATCAAAGACAAAAGAGAAAGGACCAAAATAAAATCACAAATGAGAGAGGAGCCTGGGTGGCTTAGTTGGTTAAGCTTCTGACTCTTGATTTAAGCTCAGGTCATGATCTTATTGTTCATGAGATCAAGCTCCAGGTAGACCTCTGTGCTGATAGCATGGAGCCTGCTTGGGATTCTCTCTCTCTCCTTCTCTGCCCCTCCCCTGCTTGCTCTCGCTCTCTTTCTCTTTCTCAAAATAAATAAACTTTGAAAAATCACAAATGAGAGAGGAGAAATAACAACCAAGACCACAAAAATAGAAAGAATTATAAGACAATATTATGGAAAATTATATACCAAGAACTGGGCAATCTTGAAGAAATGGATAAAATTCCTAGATACATATAAACTACCAAAACTGAAGCAGGAAGATATAGATAATTTGAACAAAACAATAACTAGCAAAGAAAGTGAATAAGTAACCAAAAAACTCTCAACAAACAAAAGTCCAAGGCCAGAGGGCTTCAAAGGTGAATTCTACCAAACATTTAAAGAGTTAATACCTATTATCAAACTGTTGCAAAAAATAGAAATGGAAGAAAAATTTCCAAACTCATTTTATGAGGTCAGCATTACCTTGATTCCAAAACCAAAGACCCTACTATAAAGGAGAATGACAGGCCAATATCCCTGATAAACATGGATGCAAAAATTCTCAACAAAACACTAGCAAATCAAATCCAACAGTGCATTAAAAGAACTATTCACTACAATCAAGTGGGATTTATTCCTGGACTGCAAGGGTGGTTCAGTATTTGCAAATCAATCAATGTGATACATCACTTTAATAATAAAGGATAAGAATCACATGAGCCACATTCGTTCCTAACTACTTGTCACAAATGCTTCTCTAATGTTTCACAACTCTATCCTACTTGCTCCTTTCTGCTAACTTTGTTTCCAAGTTAGTCTTGTCTCCAAACCTATGTTTGCCACCACCACCATGTGTGACCTTGTCTTAACAGAGCCACAAGTTGGTTGGAAAACATTTTGAAGCAGTAAGGAATTGAAGCAGTAAAGAACTTTATTTTTTATAGAATTTTTATTCAGAGCTTTGTGTTCAACTTACTCTCCCCAACAAAGTTTTGGTCTTGATTTATGTATTTTTAATTAAAATCTAAATCCATTATTAATTTTCCCTATTATAAATATTGCATATTTTATCTTTTGAGATAGTTCACCATTAGGCAGAAAACCTTGCTTTTAATTTTTATATCACCTGTCTATGTGGTAATGGGCAAAGCACTTAATATCTCTAAGTGTTACATCCTTCCTCTATAATATAGATTTTATGTGACTATCAGATACAATAATATATGTAAACATCTTTGAAAAATGCAAAGCATAACATTTTGTGGGTTTGCATTAGATGTGAGGTTTATTAATACAATTGATATTGGTCTGATTGTTAGCAAAAAAAAAAAGGGTAAACGTATATACCCTTTGGATCCTGCGTTCCCATGCTCTTTATCCAATAATGGCAAAAAGAAGTAAGCTTTCGCAGACTACTGGTGTTTGAAAGTAGAGCACTGCAATATTCTATTGTTTTAATAATGCCTATCTTGCCTGAAACATTAAGAAAACAATTTAAATCTTCTAGTCAAGCGTTTCTATCAATCTGTACTTATCTTGCCACCTAGTGTTGTATGTCTGAATAGCAGTGTTCTCACAGTGAGTTTAAATCAGCTAATTACTCCATTTGCTTTCATTTGGAGAATTTTCTCCATGCTATCACAATTCTGGGTTTTCTTGCATGTTTTTGGTATTGTTTCAAGTTAAATATAAATTTAGGGGTGCTCAATATTTCAGGGATATTTGACAATGTGTTGGGTATGACTTTAGAAGTAACATCTATTTAGCACTTCAATAATACAGAACAAAAGAACCTAAAGAAAATATTCTAAATTATCCCCCCAATATATACCAATTGGTATGTATAGGAATGACAACATCACTATTAAGATTTTCAGGTACTTTCATGGATATCAATTAGATCTCCTACAAGCCATATCTGTACTTGTAGTTTTCACAGTGTAAACACTCCCTATTATTACCTCTTTTAGAAGCCTATATCAGTATGGCCATTAAATATTAAACCAACCAAATCAGCTATTTGCAAGGATGAGGTATTTTACCTACAGGAAAGGATTTCCTCTTTGCAAAATGTGAGGAAATTAAACATAAAAACAAGAGATGGGATCAAACAAAAAATGAAAACAATAAGGTGGTAAGACTGTGATAATAATAAGAGCACCTTGTAAAAGGTCAGAGAGGCATGGCCAAAATAAATAAAATCTAAGTCAAGAACCAAAGCAGTTACATTAATATTTCTACTAATGGAGATGTTATCCTGTAAGACCTTTCTTTATGAGAAACAAAAACAACACAGGACACTGTGATAACCAAACAAAAAAAAATCACTGAATACATTATGCTAAACATATGAGATATATTTTTAAAACTGTGGGGACTAAAACATAGCATTTAAAGATGGTAAGTAAATACTCAACCAATGCAAGACATAAGTGAGATGATTCTTTATATAGATTTATTTTATTAATGCTTATTAACACCAGATGTTGTAATTTGTCCATCTCCATTATATATTGAGATTGCATATGGCTATTATTGGTAACCGGATCAAACCTAGGTATTGTGACTCAAAGGTGAACTTAAATTACCATGTCACTTGCCCCTGACTCCACTGTGTGACAGTGTGTGTGTGTGTGTGTGTGTGTTTTATTTTTCTTGCTTTTTCTTTTGTAGAAGATATATAAGTCTAGGGGTGTTGAATTTTCCAATGTTCCTTATATGTCTTGTAAGCAACCCAGTTTTAGTTAGTGTCAAGGCCATAATGTAAGATTTAAATGCTTTGAACACAGGTATCTGTAAATCCCCCTTGTAAGGTCTTTAAGAATCACACCAACATGGCCAGAGAAATTACATCTGGAGAGGCATAAGAAATTAAAGGATTTATTATACTCACAGCTCCTAGACAAATGCATAGCATACCACACAGGGCACCATATGAGAGGAGCTCCAAGGGAACAGACTCAACCAAGCAGGGGGGAAGCCAAGGGAGAGTGAGGAACAGGGGACAGGGGTTAGGGTGGAGTACACAAGCAAAAGGCAAAGGGAATTTCACTGTTCAGTTTTCACTACAACCAGATGCACAGGAGAGCAAGAAGGGAAACTCATGGCAGAAACCAAACTTATCACACTGGTGCACATGCTCACCCAGGTGGGGTGCTCACAGCCTCTGTGTGGGGATGTTGACATAGCAGAAAAAATATAAACTTTTAAGATTTACTAACAACAACAACAAAAGCTGGGGCAGGGGTGCCTCTGGCTGGCTCAGGTGGTGGAACATGTGACTTGATCCAGGGGTTGTAAGTTTGAGCCCCATGATGAGTATAGAGATTGCTTAAAAATAAAGTTTTTAAATTTCTTTTAAAATAAAATTTACAAGGACAAAGGCCAGGGAAGATGGTAGTGTACGAGGAGGCTGGACTCACCTCGTCCTGCTGACCACTTAGATTCCACCCACATCTGCCTAAATAACCAAGAAAACCGCCATAAGACTAGCATAACAGACTCTCTGGAGCCAAGCATAGACAAGGGGCCCACAGAAGAGGGCAGGAAGGGCAGAGAGGTGGTGCACACTACACAGACTGGCGGGAGGGAGGCGGGGCAGTAGAGGGGCAGCCCGCCTTGCAAGGCAGAGCCCCAGAAATCTGGCTTGCAAAAGCAGAGGGGCAGAACTCCGTGAGTTCTGACAGCTAGTGGGACTTAACATCTGGAAGGTTAAAAGTCAAAAGCTCTGCTAAGAGCGGGGAGGGTGAGAGGATGCCAGGAGGGAGAGTTGTTGGGCCCTGGAAGACAGAGCTCAGCATGACAGGGGAACATGGGCACTGGCAAGCACCATTTCCTTCTCCCGTCCCCCAGCTGAAATTCTAAAGGGAACCAGTTCTTGTCCCCGAACTTGCTTGCACCCACAAATGCCCACGCTGTGATTCTGTGGATCCATCCTTCCGACAGGCCTGCCTCCCTCCCGGTGCTGCAGGGCCCCTCCCACAGAGGACCACCAAAGGCAAAGCGAGCTAAGCCTGCCCCTTCCCTGCCAATGCACATTGCAGATCCACCCTGGCTAATACACCCTTGGCAAGATCCCATCCAAGCAGCACCAGAAGCCTGCCAATGTGCAAGTAGCCTAGATGGGCCACACCACTCCACACTGAATCTGGCCCCTGGGAGAGGGGAAGATAAGGTACACACCAGTCTGACTGTGGCCCCAGCCATGGGCTGGGGGCACACATCTAGTCTGACTGCGGCCCCACCCACCAACGCAAGTTTCTCCAGACAGCACAGGGAAAGTGCCCTGCAGTTTGGAGCTACAACAGGGACTACCCAAAATGATGAAACGGAAAAATTCTACTCAAAAGAAACTCCAGGAAATAGCGAAAGCTAACGAATTGATCAAAAACGATTGAAGCATTAAAACGGAACAAGAATTTAGAAAGATAGTCATACAATTAATCGCTGGGCTTGAAAAAAGCATAGAGGACAGCAGAGAATCTATTGCTACAGAGATCAAGGGACTAAGAAATGACATGAGGAGCTAAAAAATGCTATAAATGAGGTGCAAAATAAAATGAAGGCGACCACAGCACGGATTGAAGAGGCAGAAGAGAGAATAGGTGAATTAGAACATAAAATTATGGTAAAAGAGGAAGCTGAGAAAAAGAGAGAGACAAAAATAAAGGAGATTGAGGGGAAAATTAGAGAACTAAGTGACGGAATCAAACGTAACAATATCTGTATCATAGGAATTCCGGAAGAGGAAGAGAGAGAGAAAGGGGCTGAAGGTGTACTTGAAGAAATCATAGCTGAGAACTTCCCTGATCTGGGGAAGGAAAAAGGCATTGAAGTCCAAGAGGCACAGAGGACTCCCTTCAGACGTAACTTGAATCGATCTTCTTCACAACATATCATAGTGAAACTGGCAAAACACAAGGATAAAGAGAAAATTCTGAAAGCAGCGAGGGATAAACGTGCTCTAACATACAAAGGGAGACCGATAAGACTCGTGACGGATCTCTCTACTGAAACTTGGCAGGCCAGAAAGGACTGGCAGTGAATCTTCAATGTGATGAACAGAAAAAATATGCAGCCGAGAATCCTTTATCCAGCAAGTCTGTCATTTAGAATAGAAGGAGAGATAAAGGTCTTCCCAAACAAACAAAACTGAAGGAATTCGTCACCACTAAACCAGCCCTACAAGAGATCCTAAGGGGGATCCTGTGAGACAAGGTACCAGAGATATCACTACAAGCATGAAACCTACAGACATCACAATGACTCGAAACCCATATCTTTCTATAATAACACTGAATGTAAGTGGACTAAATGCTCCAACCAAAAGACATAGGGTATCACAATGGATAAAACAACAAGACCCATCATTTGCTGTCTACAAGAGATTCATTTTAGACCTGAGGACACCTTCAGATGGAAAGTGAGGGGATGGAGATCTCTCTATCATGCTACTGGAAGTCCAAAGAAAGCTGGAGTAGCCATACTTATATCAGACAAACTAGACTTTAAATTAAAGGCTGGAACAAGAGATGAAGAAGGGCATTATATAATAATTACAGGGTCTATCCATCAGGAAGAGCTAACAATTATAAATGTCTTTGCACCGAATACGGAAGCCCCCAAATACAGAAAACAATTCATCTCAAACAGAAGCAACCTATTGATAAGAATGTGGTAATTGCAGGGGACTTTAATACCCCACTTGCAACAATGGATAGATCATCTAGACACAGGATCAATAAAGATTGGATCAGATGGACTTGACAGATATATTTAGAACCCTGCATCCCAAAGCAACAGAATATACTTTCTTCTCAAGTGCACATGGAACATTCTCCAAGATAGATCACATACTGGATCACAAAACAGCCCTTCATAAGCATGCAAGAATTGAGACCATACCATGCATACTTTCAGACCACGATGCTTTGAAGCTTGAAATCAACCACTGGAAAACGTCTGGAAAACCTCCAAAAGCATGGAGGTTAAAGAACACCCTACTAAAGAATGAATGGGTCAACCAGGCAATTAGAGAAGAAATTTAAAAATATATGGAAACAAATGAAAATGAAAATACAACAATCCAAACGCTTTGGGATGCAGCAAAGGCAGTCCTGAGAGGAAAATACATTGCAATCCAGGCCTATCTCAAGAAACAAGAAAAATCCCAAATACAAAATCTAACAGCACACCTAAAGGAACTAGAAGCAGAACAGCAAAGACACCCCAAACCCAGCCAAAGAAGAGAAATAATAAGGATCAGAGCAGAAATAAACCATATAGAAGCTAAAAAAAAAACTGTAGAGCAGATCAATGAAACCAAGAGTTGGTTTTTTGAAAAAATACACAAAATTGATAAACCTCTAGCCAGGCTTCTCAAAAAGAAAAGGGAGATGACCCAAATAGATAAAATCATGAATGAAAATGGAATTATTACAACCAATCCCTCAGAAATACAAGCAATTATCAGGGAATACTATGAAAAATTATATGCCAACAAACTGGACAACCTGGAAGAAATGGACAAATTCCTAAACACCCACACACTTCCAAAACTCAAACAGGAAGAAATAGAAAACTTGAACAGACCCATAACCAGTGAAGTCATTGAACCAGTTATCAAAAATCTCCCAACAAATAAGATTCCATGACCAGATGTCTTCCCTGGGGAATTCTACCAGACATTTAAAGCAGAGATAATACCTATCCATCTCAAGCTGTTCCAAAAAATAGAAAGGGAAGGGAAACTTGCAGACTCATTCTATGAAGCCAGCATTACTTTGATTCCCAAACCAGACAGAGACCCAGTAAAAAAAGAGAACTACAGGCCAATATCCCTGATGTATATGGATGCAAAACTTCTCAACAAGATATTAGCAAATCGAATTCAACAGCATATAAAAAGAATTATTCACCATGATGAAGTGGGATTCATTCCTGGGCTGCACGGCTGGGTCAACATTCGCAAATCAATCAATGTGATACATCACATTAATAAAAGAAAAGATAAGAACCATATGATCCTGTTAATCGATGCAGAAAAAGCATTTGACAAAATTCAGCATCCTTTCTTAATAAAAACCCTCGAGAAAGTCGGGATAGAAGGAACATACTTAAATATCACAACAGCCATTTATGAAAAGCCCACAGCTGATATCATGCTCAATGGGGAAAAACTGAGAGCTTTCCTCCTGAGATCAGGAACACGACAGGGATGTCCACTCTCACTGCTGTTGTTTAGCATAGTGTTGGAAGTGCTGGAATCAGAAATCAGACAACACAAGGAAATCAAAGGCATCAAAATTGGCAAAGATGAAGTCAAGCTTTCACTTTTTGCAGTTCACATATTATACATCGAAACCTGAGAGACTCCACCAAAAGTCTGCTAGAACTGGTACATGAATTCAGCAAAGTCGCAGGATACAAAATCAATGTGCAAAAATCAGTTGCATTATTATACACTAATAATGAAGCAACAGAAAGACAAATAAAGAAACTGATCCCATTCACAATTGCACCAAGAAGCATAAAATACCTAGGAATAAACCTAACCAAAGATGCAAAAGATCTGTATGCTGAAAACTACAGAAAGCTTATGAAGGAAACTCTAGATGATACAAAGAAATGGAAAAACAACTGGTGCTCATGGATTGGAAGAACAAATATTGTTAAAATGTCAATACTGCCCAAAGCAATCTACACATTCAATGCAATCCCAATCAAAATTGCACCAGCATTCTTATCGAAGCTAGAACAAGCAATCCTAAAATTTGTATGGAACCACAAAAGGCCCTCAATAGCCAAAGTAATATTGAAGAAGACCCAAGCGGGAGGGATCACAATCCCAGACTTTAGCCTCTACTACAAAGCTGTAATCATCAAGACAGCATGGGTTTTGGTACAAAAACAGACACTTAGACCAATGGAATAGAAGAGAGACTCCAGAATTGGACCCACAAAATTATGGCCAACTAATCTTTGACAAAGCAGGAAAGAATATCCAATGGAAAAAAGACAGTCTCTTTAACAAATGGTGCTGGGAGAGCTGGACAGCAACATGCAGAAGAATGAAACTAGATCACTTTCTTACACCATTCACAAAAACAAACTCAAAATGGATAAAGGACCTGAACGTGAGACAGGAAACCATCAAAAGCCTAGAGGAGAAAGCAGGAAAAGACCTCTCTGACCTCAGCTGCAGCAATTTCTTATTTGACACATCTCCAAAGGCAAGGGAATTCAAAGCAAAAATGAACTATTGGGACCTCATGAAGATAAAAATCTTCTGCACTGCCAAGGAAACAATCATCAAAACTAGAAGGCAACTGACAGAATGGGAAAAGATATTTGCAAATGACATATCGGACAAAGGGCTAGTATCCAAAATCTATAAAGAGCTCACCAAACTCCACACCCGAAAAACAAATAACCCAGTGAAGAAATGGGCAGAAGACATGAATAGACACTTATGGAACTGGAGGGTATTATGCTAAGTGAAATTAGTCAGTCAGAGAAAGATAAAAATCATATGACATCACTCATATGTGGACTTAAGAGACAAAACAGATGAAAATAAGGGAAGGGAAACAAAAATAATACAAAAACAGGGAGGGGGACAAAACAGAAGAGACTCATAAATATGGAGAACAAACTGAGGGTTATGGGAGGGGTTGTGGGGGGGATGTGATAAATGGGTAAGGGGCCATAAGGAATCTACTCTTGAAATCATTGTTGCACTATATGCTAACTAATTTGGATGTAAATTAAAAAAAAATAAGACAAGAGAAAAAGAAAGAAGACATCCAGGTGGCCAACAGGCACATGAAAAGATGCTCAGCGTCACTCCTCATCAGGGAAATACAAATCAAAACCACACTCAGATATCACCTCATACCAGTCAGAGTGGCTAAAAGAACAAATCAGGAGACTATAGATGCTGGCAATGATGTGGAGAAACGGGAACCCTCTTGCACTGTTGGTGGGAATGAAAACTCGTACAGCCACTCTGGAAAACAGTGTGGAGGTTCCTCAAAAAATTAAAAATAGACCTACCCTGTGACCCAGCAATAGCACTGCTAGGAATTTACCCAAGGGATACAGGAGTCCTGATGCATAGGGGCATTTGTATCCCAATGTTTATAGCAGCACTCTCAACAATAGCCAAATTATGGAAAGAGCCTAAATGTCCAACAACTGATGAATGGATAAAGAAGTTGTGGTTTATATATACAACGGAACACTACTTGGCAATGAGAAAGAATAAAATATGGCCTTTTGTAGCAATGTGGATGGAACTGGAGAGTGTGATGCTAAGTGAAATAAGTCATACAGAGAAAGACAGATACCATATGTTTTCACTCTTATGTGGATCCTGAGAAACTTAACAGAAGACCGGGGTGGGGGGAAGGGAAAAAATAGTTAGGGAGGGAGCCAAATCATAAGAGACTCTTAAAATCTGACAATATACTGATGGTTGATGTGTGGGTGGGAGGGGAAAGTGGGTGATAGGCATCAAGGAGGGCACCTGTTGGGATGAGCACTGGGTGTTGTATGGAAACCAATTTGACATTAAGTTTCATATTAAAAAAAGAATTATTTTGTTTGGAGTATTTGGGTGGATTCGTTGGTTAAGTGTGTGACTCTTGATTTTTGGCTCAGGTCATGATCTCATGGCTTGTGAGATCGAGCCTGGGCTGTGTGCTGCCAGCACAGAATGCTTGAGATTCTGTCTCTCCTTCTCTCTCAGGCCCTCTCCTGCTCTCTCTCTGTCAAAATAAATGTAAAAAAAAATTTTAAAAATAAAATAAAATTTACAATATAGTAATGCTATTATTTTTTATAATTCCATAGTCAAATAATAAATAGTATTCACAAATCTGGTGCAATGAATGCTGTTGCTCAATAAATATTTTTTGAGTGAATGAATTAATGGGTAATGAAATAAATAATCCTCATTTTTAACATTGATTCCCTAATCAAGGTTTTCATCTCCTCCACACCCGGAATCCTGCCCTTCATATGTAACACTCACAACAAACAAATACCCCTTCATATAAACACCCCTTAATATTATCCTGATTTAAAAAAAGAAAATCAATATTCCTGTTATCAGTTACTATATAACAAGCCATCTCAAAACTTGTTTAATCATTGATCTTAAAAACCAATTATTTTCCATCAAGGGTCTGTGAGTTCATTGGTTTCACCTGGGTGGTCTTTGGGCCCGCATATGTATTTGCTGGACATGGGCTGGGAATGAAATAATCTGAAGCCTCAAGAAGGCCTGATGGCTAAGATGGCTCATTTAACACGACTGGCAGTTACTGGTAGCTGTCAACTGTGAGTAAAGCTGTTACTGTGACGTGCTGTACCTACAAGACGCCTCTCCACATAACTCAGGCTTTTCAAATAATGGTGACTGGATTCTTAGGAGACTGGGAACATCAAGAGCATGCATTCTGAAAGACAAGGAGTGGAATAAGGTCTAGGTGTATAACTTGGCACACCATAATTTATGCAATATTCTATCGGGCGAAGTAGTCATAGATCCTTCCCAGATTCAAAAGAAGTAGTTTCCAACTCTCTTAAAGGTATGAAAGGGAGTCACAGAAACCAGTTACTTCAATTTGTTTAAATCAACGACCATAAAATACTAATAAAAGACATCTTATTTCTGTTGTTATTATTTCCTATATTTATCACTGATTCTTCAATCTTCACATAACCCTATGTCCTAATTTTGTATTTGAGGAAAGTGAGGATGGAAACAGTTTTCTAACTTCATAAAAGTGACACAGTAAGAGCTCAAACACATATATGCCTTTGCCATTTTATTTCATTATTCTTTTACTCTACCATAAAATTTATTAAGATTTCCTGTGCTCTCTCACAACAAAGCTAAATTCTTGTTTCTTACATATCCATAATCTGCCCTATCCCTGCCTATGCAATCTTACATCTCTCTGCTTCCTCCATACTGTCCTTCTCATAACAACTTTACTCCCCTTACCTGGGACGCCCCCAATCTCACCCCCTCCAACCTAAATCCTATGAACCATTTATGCTTTCTTCAGAGACCACCAATCCTTTCTCTGAATATTTCCCTATATATGGCAGCCCATAATAATGACCTCCCCTTCTATAGAGTTAAAGTACATTTTTTTACGTAATGGTTCACAGACTTGTTGTTTTCACTTGTGTTATTTTTATCTTTCCAACTGCATTAGAAATTTTTGTGGCTATGATCTATGTCATTAAGTCTTAATATTCTTTCGGAATCCCCTCTAACTCCCACCTTCTAAGAATGGTACACCAGAGAACTGGAAATAAATTACACCATGGTGCATAAGTCATGCTAGAGTCAACTGGAGCCCTCCATATAGAAACTATCAATGGCAATATCAGTCAGAAGTATCTAGTTTGAATGTAGTTAAGTCAAGCACAATATGCAGGCCATATGCTCAGGCAAATTTTGTGCTGTGTTCACCCTTAGCCTTCTTAGCAAATTAGAAAGAAAACCCTATAGAGCAAAGTGGTCCAACAAAACAGCAGAGCTAGGGGCTACATGCTGTGATTTCTAAATTTCCATTAAAGAATATTTTCCCTTCTGCTAGGTAGAGATCGAAATGCCTTTGATAGGATAATTCATTCCACAATTAAGAATGAAACTTAAGGCCCAAGTTCACTAAAATTATAAGATCTTTTCCAAAGCAGGCTCTGATCTGTTATAAAGGGTGAAGGGATAAGAAGTTGCTAAGCATATTGTCAGGAAGGAGGTTTCTCAAGAAAGAAAAAAGAAAATGAGGAAACAAGTACACCTGTTTGCCTAGGAGGTTGTATCTGCTATTGTTTAACTTCCCAAAGGAGGAAAGAGGATGTCCTAGGGCAACAATCCTGCATGAGTAAAATAAACAAATTTTCCTGATAGCCTGATGGGTGGGGTACCAACCATCAGACATCCCCTTCCATATCTTTCATTCATGCCCATAACCAGTCTCTACATGGTAGAGGTTTGCAAAATGCTAGCTTGAAATGGTAAGCATGGGAAAGGGGATGATTTGGGACAATATTTAACAGCATCTTTCCCTGCACCACCTTCCTTACCACATACAATTACTAAATGTCTTCCTGAGTCAAATTTTCTAGTCAAAGTATAAATCAGCCAGGAGCCTTAATAAAATGAACTGATCAAGCTCCCCATGGTGTTAAGTCCTTAGGTAGAGATTTGGGGAAGTAGCTTGGCAGGCAGGCTAAGGAATATAGCCAGCCAGCTTGTCTTACCATTAACTTTATTTCCTTTTCTATCAGGAACAGGTAATCTTGTTCAGCTGCCCATTTAGTCTTAATAAGCCAACTTGAAAGCCCTAATGGGAATGCTAAAAAACCTCATTTCTGAGAGTCAGATGATTTCTGGTTACCAGAGGCACAATTTTCTACCTCCAATTGGCCAGGTATTTGACATCTACTGGGGTGAGAAAAATGACTTTATAATGGGGAAATGAACAAATGTTTGGAGTTTGTTTTATTTGTCTTGAGAATTATTATTACTAGAATTTGCTTGCCCCATTTTTGCCTGCCACACTGACAAATTTATTTCAAAGCTATAAAAAAACGTTACATGGAGTAAGGCATGTGGTTCTGCAAAGAAAATTATAGGCTTGTGAAATAATCTCTCTTGGCATCCTTGTCTATTACAATTCTAAAATACTTTTAGAATTAATTGGAACACTCTGAATATTTATAAACTATTTAAGGAATCTGATATATCTAGGTTCTCCCAGAAAAACTATGTTCATGATCCTTAGGATTTTTTTTTTCATCCCTGCCCCACAATATGGCAGTGACTAGTATGCTACATGAAGCTTTTACGTTTATAACATGTCACTACTTGACTGACAGCACAGAAAAGAGGATGATAATAGTTATTCCTAATGTAGCCTCATTGGTAGAAGGCAGACACTGGTGCCTATCCTCTGTTTTGGCCACAACCCATCCCTGTCTTTGGCTTGAACACAACTGGACTGCAAATTTGGCATCTGCACTCTGGTCAAGGAAGAACCACAGAGAACGACTGCTATTGCAGCATGTGCTGTGCATGAATCTGCCTAAATACATCTGCAGTGGTTACAAGGGGAAACATTGTGAGTTTGTTCCCTGGTCAAGGAGGTAAAGAGGCCCACCTTGCCTCACATCAGAGCCACAAACAGAGGTAGGCAAGGTAGTCATTGCCATACATTAGGCAAAGATCCTCATCTATATCAGATGTTGAACAAATTGCCCATGAAAGTAAGTTCTTGGCACCTGTCATGCATTCCTACCCATTTTTCAGGCACTGTGAAGAGTGTGGGTTGAAAAATTGGACGGTTCACCCAATCCCATCTCCACTTGCTCTCCAGATAAGATGAGCAAGTCTCGGATCAGTGAAAGAGTCCACTGTTTAAGAAGTCTCTTCTCCCAAACAAAACAAATATACTTTTTAAATGAGCATATCATCTTTAAAAAAATAATAAAAGGGGTGCCTGGGTGGCTCAGTCAGTTAAGCGTCCAACTTTGGCTCAGGTCATGATCTCGTGGCTTGTGGATTCTGGCACCGCATCAGGCTCTGTGCTGACAGCTCAGAGCCTGGAGCCTGCTTCTGATTCTGTGTCTCCCTCTGTCTCTGCCCCTGTCCTGCTCACACTCTGTCTCTCTCTCTCTCTCTCTCTCTCTCTCTCTCTTTCTCTCTCTCAAAAATAAATAAATATTAAAAAAATTTTAAAAATAAAAAAATAATTTAAAAATATAAAACAAGCATAGTTCTTAATGAATTCTGCCTTTATTAGTTTGGCTATTAACTCACTTCAAAGGAAATTCAAAATATTTTAATTGAATCTATGATGTTACCAAATATATAAAATAAATACTTTATTAATTTTAAGGCAGAGTTGCCTTAAAAATGGTAATGCACATATCTCTTGCTACTTAGTTGACTATGCATTGGGTTAGTACGAGGAGAGCATTAAGAAATTCTAGGCTTTCCAGCATATGTATATCCCAAAGTCTTGTAAATTCTTACCCTTAACTTTTAAAAATAATCTAAAAATGAAATCCAAAGTTTCTTAGCATAGAACCACCCATTACAGCACCTGTTTATAATTTCAAAATGGAAATATAGAAGCCAAATGATAATATCCAAACTGTTAAAGAAGCATCACTTCTGATTTGTGCTCCTGAAAATAATTCCACCTATTGACAGGTGTTATTTATTTATGTTTGAAATCTCCTTGTACTTATTTTTTTCTTTACTTTTCAAATGAGATACTGAAGAAATAAAACAAAGAAGCTGGGAACCAAATTTAATAACAATCTGAAATGCACAGGTAAAACAACATCAAAAACGTTCCTTATTCCATAGTTGAGACCAGAAAGAAGAAAGGGTGAAATGCAATGTACCAAGAATATATCTCAAAGAAGACAGTATTAAATATAAATGTGTACTGAGTCTACGAGAACGAAAACCTACATTTGATAGTAAAGACAGTAATTTTTAAGTTTAGTACATATCTCCAAGATGCCAAAATTAACTTTCTTTTTTTTTTCCAACGTTTATTTATTTTTGGGACAGAGAGAGACAGAGCATGAACGGGGGAGGGGCAGAGAGAGAGGGAGACACAGAATAGGAAACAGGCTCCAGGCTCTGAGCCATCAGCCCAGAGCCTGATGCGGGGCTCAAACTCACGGACCGTGAGATCGTGACCTGGCTGAAGTCGGACGCTTAACTGACTGCGCCACCCAGGCGCCCCCAAAATTAACTTTCTAATAACTCTCATTTCTTTTCTGGACGTTGGCCATGTCTTTCTCCAGTTCTCCTGCACTAAACTATGTGTAAAAATCATCCAAACAGAGAATTGAAAAGTATAAAAATCCTTACTAGAACTGCTATTTTCAACTGATGTCAAGCAATTGTTTGAAAATTCTTATAATAAAATTACTAGATCGACCTATGGTTTTTACGTAAGAATAAAACAATCTTAAAACATTTTCTAAGTATATGGTCAGTTTTGGAGTGGGATAAAAAAAAAACAGTTACTAAGCTTTATTGAAGACACCAGAATTTTTCCATTCTTCAAGTTTTGGACTTTGATGCCAAGAAGGCATTCACATAATCAATCGTGGTCTATTTCTATGGTTTTCATGATCTCTGAAATACAATTTTATTTTAAAAAATTAATGTTTATTTATTTTTGAAGGAGAGAGAGACAGAGTGTGAGTGGGGGAGGGGCAGAAGAGAGAGAGACACCGAATCCTAGGCAGACTCCAGGCTCCATGCTGTCACCACAGAGTCCCACACGGGGCTCGATCTCAGGAGCTGTGATACCATAACTGGAGCCGAAGTCAGACACTTAACTGACTGAGCCACCCAGGCACCCGTGAAATATCATTTTAAAGGTTAGCAGAATGAAGTACAAATTTTGGAAACTATGGAACTTGAGAACGTACTTGGGCCCTGAAAGCCTAAGTAGGAAACAATATTTTAGGAATCTTAACTACTTTATATTTAAGAGTAATATTACCAATAAATAAACTACTGAAGGCTCTATTGCAAATGCACAAGAGGGAAAGATTATTAAACCATATTTTATTATTATTTTTTACTTTTCTCTTGGTGTTCTCAGACTACAATGCTTAATGTGAGGCATTAAAATGTTATGGTTAGTTCAGAATGGTATTAACATTTAAATACCATATATACATAGTCTAAAATGTACTCTTTGATGTATTATTTATTTAAGAACTTTTTACATATTCAAACTGATATTTAATGCAATAAAATGGATAGCACTCAGTTATCAATCTTTTTTATTACATCATGATTTACCATTTGGAAAGAGATGGTTTTGTAAGATTCTTTACATTCTGCACTTGCATTCTGCTTTAATCTCCTATTTATAGTGATTCCAAAATAGATCCATTTAACTGTTAGCTAAAGTGCACAAATAGTCAAAATTAAACCTCACTACAGTTTGCTGAGCACAGTAAAGATAGAAAATCTCACTTTGCTACAGATTTGGGTCCCATTCAAAAGATAAAAGGAAAAACTAATAATGCAGAAATCTCAAGAATGATAGTGTTAAAATACAGTTTAGGGATTTAGATGAGCCTTTGCCATTAGATTATTTCTCAACACAAGCTTACAGTGAAGTTGAATTAAAATAGACAAGGTCAACAGAGGTGGTTAACTCTCAGGATAAATAACAGACTAACATGATTAGGTATCTGGAAGTAAGTGCATCACCCACATTTTTCTTATCACATGACCAACTCAGAAACTATAAACCTGAATCCAAAAAGAAATACAAAATAACAAAATGGAATAGAATAAGAAAAACAGAAGAGTATGACCAGATACTTATGTTTTGTATCATACAGTTGTAAAGTCAGAGACTCATGGCCTCTACATTCAGATTTTCATCGGGTTTTATAACAACCAGTTTCTGAGGGGATTAGCCAGTGTTTCCATATTGGTGAAGGTGAATAATTGTTGATACTTCTACTGAAATTATTCCACAATTGTTTGTATAAAAAAATATTTAAAAAGACCCCAGTCTACTTTGACTTGGGCCTTGACTCCTTTCCCTTCTTTCCCTTCTTTCTCCCTTTTCCTTTTTTTTGCTACTTCCTCCTCTCCTAAATCTTGACAAACTGCAGCACTTGCAAAAACAGCTATGGACAGAACTGTTCTGACAATTTGTGAGAAGGGGATTGCACCAATGATCCCAAGAAAAAGGCATAGAAAACCATTCCTACCTAGAGTTTTGCAGTAGTTAAAGAAGACAACTACATTCTGTCATGACACCCCTCTCTTCCCCAGTCCCTGTAAAACTCCAATCCTGTTTCCACTTTGGCAGTTACTGGGTCTTCAAGGGCTCCTTAATGCATATCAGCTAAATAAAGCCTTAAACCTCTACTTGAGTTACTTGAACTATTTCTTGTTTATAGTTTTCAATTAAGCTTTTGTATTAAGGCTCACTTTTCTGAGAATATAAATATTTGAAATATCAAACAGTAATAAAATTATTATCCCAGTTCCATAATTCAGCACTACCGGATGAGTCAGTGTTAATTGAAGAGGAAATGTTTCATCACTCTCAAGAGAATGATCTAATATGTACCCTTCAATCTTAATTGATTATCATTTCACTGTCAATTAACACCTTCGTTTCATTTACATCAACAAAATAGAGTAAATCTATCTTAATAAAAAAAATCCTCCTAAAGGAGCATGACAATAATAGATGTATAGTAAACATTTATTACATGGATGAACATGTAACTGTACCTTTATTGTTAGAATAATCATGAGAGAAGGAATGCTGATAGCTTTAGTGAGGAAGTTGGTAAAGGGCAATAGCTAATAGCCAAAAGTTTCCTTTTCTACACTTTCAGGTAGTTACTTGGACTTCTCTCTGAAATACCAATAAACGAGTCACTATTAATATATTCATTTCTTCTTTTATCATTCTGGTAATATTAAAAATTTACTTTATACTGGATGCCTGGGCAGCTTAGTCAATTAAGCATCCAACTCTTGCTTTTGGCTCAGATCATGATCTCATGGTTTGTGAGATCGAGCCCTGTATCAGGTTCTGCACTGATGGCACAGAGACTGTTCAGGACTCTCTCTCTCTCTCTCACTCACTCTCTCTCTCTCTCTTTCTCTTTCTCTCTCTCTCTCTCCCACTCTATCTGCCTCTCCTTCGCTCAGGCTCTCTCTCTCTCTCTTAAATAAATAAACATTCAAAAAATTTACTATATACTAGACACTCTATTGGGAACTCTGGTAAGTAAAAGGATTACTTGGATATAGCTTTTCAAATAAGGACCTGCCTTATGTACGGTTGTCTAGAAAGAGACCTTGAGATGGGGATTGCTGTACAGGTGATTTATTAAGGATGTGTTCACAAAGGAACCTGCAAAGGGTGTGGGGGAAACATAATGGGAAATTGGAGGAAGCTAATAAGGGGTATGATCTCAAATCCTAGTAGAGTAGACAGAGCTTATTACTCTAAGATAGCTCTGGAGTATAAGTTTACCTCAGAGTTGTCCTCCACAACTTGCTCACAGGAAAGAGAGCTAGGATTCCAAAATCCAAACTCTGTCAGGGCACTGACCAAGAGTTGCCCCAAGGTTGGGCTGGAGGGCAGTGATTTCCCAGGCACTCCCTTTTCACTAAACAAAACCATTGCAGCAGCATTTTTCTCAAAGAAAAGCTGTAGGTACTGCATATTAGTAGGGGGGCCTGTCCCCCTATCCTGAACAAAAATATATCTGGATAGATCACCAAAAAAATACCTTTAGGCACATATAGCCAAGTATCTGTAAGGAAAATGTAGAGTTATGGCAAAAAAAAAAGAGATAGAGTGATATACAGACAAGAAAACAGTTACAGACAACAGACTGCAGAACTTCAGTGGAGGGAAAGATTAATTGCAAGGGGATTTCTGGAAAGACACCATGGACAAAATATTAGAGCTGGGCTTTGAATACTGGTACATTTTGATATGGATGGAAAAAATTTTATGCACTGAGAGCAGTGTTGGTAGTCACATAGAAGAGAAACATTAGGGGGCGCCTGGGTGGCGCAGTCCGTTGAGCGTCCGGCTTCAGCCAGGTCACGATCTCGCGGTCCGTGAGTTCGAGCCCCGCGTCGGGCTCTGGGCTGATGGCTCAGAGCCTGGAGCCTGTTTCCGATTCTGTGTCTCCCTCTCTCTCTGCCCCTCCCCCGTTCATGCTCTGTCTCTCTCTGTCCCAAAAATAAATAAACGTTGAAAAAAAAATTAAAAAAAAAAAAAGAAGAGAAACATTAGAGAGCATGTTTGGGTAAAATTATATTTGGTCAACTTAATTAGAGCACAAAGAATATGTGCAGGATAAATAAAGGGTAGGCTATAACAACAGTGTGGGGAAGGACCAAACAGATCCTTGAAATCCAGGATCGAAAATGTATAGGATAAATGGCAGGCATCACGAGGGATCTGATTATAAAAGTGGCATAATTTCCAGATATAATTGTGCAATCTCAGGCTGTCTTTTTTAGCAAATATGTGAGAAGTCTTAGCAAAAGTAAATATTATTTTCTTGACTTTTAATTTCAGAAATAAATATGTATTCCACATGTCATATTTCTTTTTTTTTAATTTTTTTTTCAACGTTTATTTATTTTTGGGACAGAGAGAGACAGAGCATGAACGGGGGAGGGGCAGAGAGCGAGGGAGACACAGAATCGGAAACAGGCTCCAGGCTCTCAGCCATCAGCCCAGAGCCTGACGCGGGGCTCAAACTCACGGACCGCAAGATCGTGACCTGGCTGAAGTCAGACGCTTAACCGACTGCGCCACCCAGGCGCCCCCCACATGTCATATTTCTACTGTACCAAAGAGTAGATATCTCTGATGTAATTATATAACCAAAGAGTCTCTCAAGTCCAAAAATAATTTATTTTCAGTCATTAGAAGTTCTCACAACTCAAATTAGTGAATGACTTCTAGGTTTTTATGCAAAATCTCTAAAATGAAGCCAACATGAGTAGCCACAGAGCAGATGGAAAAAGCTACAGAATAGCCATGACTTTTTGGCCCTTAGTCCTTTCATTGGTGGCTGGCATGTGTAAAACACGTTTGTTCACTGCTACTATAATTGATAGGTAGACAGCTTTGATTTTTACAGTACACACATTGCAGCTCAAGCATTACCCAATAGGAATTTTGTTTGCTATTGTCCTCATAACAGGACAGAGGTAATCATTTCATCCAGGCTTTGGTAAAGAAACTAAAGAGGAAGAGCAGTGTTGCCAAAAAGTCAGTAACTGTTGCTCAATTTATTATGGGGTTGTTCTCACAGGAATGGCAGTATAAAATAAATCCAAGAAAATCCAAAGTACAGTTTATGACCAAAGAGACCTTAGAAGGTTTCAGATCATTCCATTAAACAGGAGTAGTCTAGGGCCTTTGCATGGACACTGACTTCCATGAGAATGAATAACAAAACAACTTAACTTTATGGAACACTGACTACATGTCAGGCAGCAATATATATGAGATATATCTTATTTTTTAGGAGGCAGGGAAACTGATAAGAATTCAAGAACACAGAAATAGTAAGTATTAGAGTCAAGATTTGAACCCATATATTCTCTCCCTCCGGAAACTGTGCTTAGATATTGCTATAGACTGAATATGTATGTTCCGCCCCCCCAGCAAATTCATATGTTGAAACCCTAACCCCTAATGTGGTGGTACTAGGAGATGGGCCTTTGGTTGCTGTGATAATGAGGGTAGAGCCATCATGAATGGGATTAGTGCCTTTGTAAAAAGATCCAGGAGAGCTCCCTCACCCCTTCCACTGTGTGAGGACACAGTGAGAAGATGGCTGTCTAAGAAACAGGAAATGAGCCCTCACAGGAAAATGACTCTGCTGGCACCCTGATTTTAAATTTCCCACCCTCCAGAATGGTGGCAAATAAATTTCTATTGTCTATAAGCCACTCAGTCTATGGTATTTTTGTTATAGCAGCCAGAACAGACTAAGATAAAAAGTGGTACTGAGAATGGGGTGCTGTTTTAATATCTAAAAATGAGGAATTGGTTTTACAACCAGAAAATGTAGAAGCTGGAAGAATCTTAAAGTTTATGCTAGAAAATGCCTACATTTCATGAATGGACTTTTAAAGGCGATTCTGGTGAGAGCTGACAAAGAAAAGAGGCGAGCTATAAAGAAAACCTCAATGTTCTTAGATAACACGTAAATAATCCTGAACAGAATGTTGGTAGAAATATGGATGAAAAGGTCATTCTGATGAGGTGTCAGACAGAAGTGAGGAACATGTCATTGAAAACTGGATAAAAGATGATCCTTGTCATAAAGTAGCATAGACTTAGCTGAATTGTGCTCCTGTTCTAGTGTTTTATGGAAAGTAGAACTTGGAAGCAATGAAATTAGATATTTAGCTGAAGCTATTTCTAAACAAGCTGCAGCTTAGCTCCTCCTAACTGCTTATAGTAACATGTGAGAAGTGAGAAATTACCTAAATATGAAATTGTTAAGCAAAAAGGAAGCAGAACTCAAAGAATTAGAAAATTCTCATGCTATCCATATTATAAAACTATATCCATATTGAGAAAGCCTGGTCAGAAGAGAACAGTAAGGGTGTGACAAAACAACAGAAGATTAGAATTGATCAGCCATCTCAACAAATGTTGGCAGCTATTCTCTCAAACAATGAAAGAATGACCCTGAAGGCAATTCAGAGTTCATTAGAGCTGCCGCTCCCATCACAGGCCCAGAGTAGAAGGGTCAGAGGCCACAGTGGTTTCAAAGGAGGAGTCACCAGTCCCTGTCGGACTTTGGAGCATGCTACCCAGCAATGCCTCACATCCTGGGTTCCGCTCCACACACTCCAGCCTCATGGTCTTCTGTCCATTCAGGAATGATGCTGACATGCCTTGGTACAGTGCAGGCCTCCATGTCCACCACCCCCTTCCACACACACACACACCAGACAGCACAGTGGCAAGTTCTGGAGTTCACGTGGTGCCATCTCTACTGGCATGCAGATTACATAGCTCATGAGCTATGCTTCTACTTAGGTTTCAAAGGATGGGGCCACATGGAGCCACAGACTGGGAACTCCAGCCCAAAAGGGTCAAAGGGCCCATGCAGAGAGCCACTCCTGGGCCATGCTGCTGAACCTGGAGGACAGAACATCAAGTACAGAGGATTACTTATGACGCTTGTGATCTCATAGAGTTTGCCTTGTAGTTTGAACTTGACTGGGTTCCTTTATCCTTTTCTTCTTTCCTATATTTCCTTTGTGCAGTAGAGACGTCTATGCTGTGTCTGTTCTACCACTGTATTTGGAAGAACATGACATGTTTGGTTTCACAAGTTCACATCTAGAGAGCGATTTGCCCCAGGATGGATCACACCTTACGTCTCATCCATATCTGATTTAGATGAGACTTTAAATTTTAGACTTTTAGAGTTGATGCTGGAATGAGTTAAAACTTTTAGGGCTGTTGTAATGTAATGAACTTATTTTGAATGTAAGAAGGATATGAATTTTGGAGGGAGTGGGGGCTGGGGCAGAATACTATGGACTAAATGTTTGCATCCATCCAAAATTCGTATGTTGAAACCCTAAACCCCAAAGTGGTGGTATCAGAAGGTGAGGCTTTGGGTAGGTGATTAGGTCACAAGGGTGGAGCCTTCATGAATGGGATTAGTGCCCTTATGTTAGAGCTCAGAGACCTCCCTTGCACCTTTGCCATGTAAGGCAAAAAGATGGTCATCTATGAACCTGGAAGCATGCTCTTACCAGACTCTAAATCTCTTGGTTCCTTCATCTTGGAATTCCCAGCCTTCAGAACTATGAAAAGTAAATTTGTATTGCTTATAAGCCACCGAATCTAAGATATTTTTGTTATAAGGGCCCAAACATACTAACAGATGTATTAATGAAAGTTATCTCCTGAGACTACTTGAGAGGGCTCTCAGTTTTTATTTGAAGCTGTATGTTTCTGGTACAGCAGTAAGAAGACTCTCTGAAAACATTAGTGTGTCTTGCTTCAGAAAAGTGACATTGCCATACTGAGAAAAGACTTTTTTATTCTGAATGCAATGGGCATCCATTACATTGTGCCCACACTAATGAAAGGAATTGTGGAACCCTGGCAATGCCATATCTCCTATACATGTCTCAGGCATCTTTCAGTGATATGGACTGTTTCCTAGTAGAGAAAACATAGGAAAACTACACAGAAAATACCAAAGTTCCCCCTGGACTTTGCAAGCAAAACTGATTGTGAAGGGCAGCATTACTGAGTCAGAGGCTTTGGAAAGTGTGAGGGACAGTAAGCATAAACAATTTGGCACATAATAACAAGAGGAGAGGTGGGCACCAGTAGTTAAGTAATGGAGTGAGGTCAGCAGAGTCCTGGCAGGGCAGAAATATTTCTGCACTCAGCCACAGAGGGGTCCTGAACAAACTTGGAAATTGTGAGTTGATGATGGAATGAGTGGGTTTGCCACAGAAATCAGGGAAAAGGAAAGGGTAAAATACTTTCATAATAGGAGGAGTGAAGACCTAACAGATGAGAGTGAGGCCTGGTCTGCAAGAAAGTCAAAATCTCATGACTATTCCCCATTTCACTTGAAGTAGAGGCCAGGGTCCCTATTATGACCTAACAGCCCTAAATATTATTCCTTATTCTTTTTTTCTGTTATATGACCTCCTACTGCCCTCCATCTTGCTCATCCTACTTCAGGCACACTGGCTTTGTTTTTCTTCACACAGTCTGAGCATGCTTTTGCCTAATGATTTTACATTGGCTGTTTTCTATATCTGGAAAAATATTAAAAAAAAAACTGAGAGGTTCCACCTCCAGTTATATCCATGGCCAACACCCTGAGCTCCCTTGTCTTGGATCCAACCATATTCTCTCCATGAAACCTATTTTTACAATGTCATTTATAAATGCAACCTGTCCTCATCATATTCCCCAGTTCTTTACATAAAACGTCATTAGAACAGTTTATGGAGATTCTATTTCTCTATTCAGGAGCATGAAAGAACTATACTTCACACTTAAAGTTCAGCTTGCCCATATGATTTCCTTTGGCTAATGAAATGAGCATAAATGACATGTATCAGTTCTGATTGGAAGCCTTTTGGAGCCAGACTTAATTTGCCACTTTCCCTTCCCACTGCCACCAGGAACCAGCCATACTCCAGATGATGGAGTAAGAAATACAATATGTGTTGTGAAAGACATTAATATTTGGAAGTGGTTATATCAGGGAAACCTATCCTCTTCTGAAAAATATACTCAAAATATTTTTTACTATAGAACTTAGTACTTTCTACCATCCCATATATAATTTACTATACTGGTAAGTAAAGTGGTAAATAAGTAAATAGATATAAGGTCATAAGCTTTGACCCCCTGCCAGAACATAAATTCCAGAATAAAAAGGGAACTCTGTTTTATTTCACATCACACTCTAAACACTATGAACACCGTGTGCCTGGCATATAGTAGGGACTCAATAAGTGTTTGGGGGAATGACTCTACTAATCAATAATGTGCTTTTCAAAGATCAGTCGGATACATAGGGAATGAAAGTACTAGGAGAAGTAAGAACAAATTAGAGTTGTCTTAAAGAGAATGACAGCGCTGGAATTCACTAAACAAGGAATTTAGTTCAATGGAAAGTAGTGGGCTTTTATACTTAAAGCAACAAGGGTATGGTAGTTACAATGCGTGATTTAGAAATATGGAAGATAGAAATTTAGACTGGGATTATGTAGACATGTAGAAGATCCCTTAAATCAAATGTTTATATTTATACTTGTATGAAAATTATTAATTTATGGACTTCATCAGATTCAATTTGACAGACTGAAAAATGCCAATCTCATGTAACAGAAAAAATTTTTAATACCTTACGCTCTTATATAATAAGAATTACACCGACCAAAAGCTTATATGAAGGAAACTGAAATTTCTAAAATATCCTAGGGTAGAGATTGAGAGCTAGGTTACTTCAAAAATCAAGTAGTAGTTTTCATTTTTTAAATTATTTTTATTCATTTATTTTTAGAGAGAGAGAGAGAGTGAGCAGGGGAGAGGGGCATACGGACAGAGGGAGAGACTCTTAAGCAGGCTCCACTCTCAGCACAGAGCCAGACACAGGGCTTGATCCCACAACCTTGAAATTATGACTTGAGCTGAAATCAAGAGTCAGACACTCAACTGACTGAGCCACCCAGGTGCTCCTCAAGTAGTAGGCTTTAGAATATGTTCTTGACAAGCTAAGGTTTCAGGGTCTGGAGAGCATTAGAACAGACAGAGGAGAAGGGAACAGAAGAGAACGGAAGGGAAGGAAGGAAGGGAAGGGAAGGGAAGGGAAGGGAAGGGAAGGGAAGGGAAAAGAGAAGAGAAGAGAAGAGAAGAGAAGAGAAGAGGAGAGGAGAGGAAGGAGAGGAGAGGAGAGGAGAGAAGAGAAGAGAGGAGAAGATGGTCAAAATATAGCTTAAGGAAGAAAAGTGGCCAATGATATGTATCAGTAGCACAAAGAGAACAATGATTTCTCACTTTTAAATGTAATAATGAGTAGTTATTACATGCAGGCCCTGTGATCTTGAGTGAAGCAGGACTCTCTATAAGAGCAATTTCCAGAAAAGACTGAGAGCCTACAGTTGTCAGCAGGCAGCCCACCCACTGAGAAGCTGAGAAGTGGGGTAAAATCCTTCCATTTTAATCAGGATTCTGGACAATGCATTAATAGCATTCATTGTAGTGCCATCCTAAACATCTTACCTATATATTTTCTAGTACCATATGGCATAATACAATATTTTAGCAAAATATAAATTGGCAAAATCATAAATAGGCTTGTAATACTTATTTTTTTATAAATTTTTAATGTTTTTATTTATTTTTGCGAGAGAGAGACAGAGCGCGAATGGGGGAGGGGCAGAGAAAGAGAGACACACAGAATCCAAAGCAGGCCCCACGTAGGCAGCACAGAGCTCAACATGAACTGTGAGATCACAACCTGAGCTGAAGTCAGATGCTCAACCGACTGAGACACCCAGGCACCTCAAGACTCATAATACTTATTATTGTTCTACTAGTTTTTTTTTATAAAATGAGTCTTAGAGCTCTCTATTTTAGTATATAAAACTCTTACTCATTCTTTTACACGATTGCTTAATTTTCCATTAAATTGACATACCATAAATTTATTAAAATCTAATTATTTAGGTTTGTGCAAATGCAAGGGCTTTTTTCAGCATGCATTCTAGAAATGTCATTTCTGTATCAAAGACGTGGACACTTTAAGTTGTGGTACATGATGATAACCCTCCTCCCCCCAGATGATAGGCTGAGACACCAGGGTGTCTCAGTCGGTTAAGCACTGGACTCCTCATTTAGGCTCAGGTCATGATCTCAGGGTCGTGAGATCAAGCCCCATGTCAGGCTCCACACTGAATATGGAGCCTGCTTGGGATTATCTCTCTCCCTCTCTCTCTGCCCCTCTCCTTACTCATGTGGGCTCTATCTCTCTCTCTAAAAATAAATAAACATTTTTTAAAAGATGATATGCTAATTCACATGCTCTCAAAAAATATGTCTCCACAGCTTTGCCAAGTCTGGATGATGGAATTCTTTTTCATTTTTGTCAATGTAATGGAAAATAAAAAACAGTGTGCCATTGATACTTTAAAGTGAAGTACCCCAATTCACTAATTTCCCATTATTGTATATTACTATTTGATGTTTCTCCAAATCACCTGTTCATATAATTTTCCTATCTGTATTTTGAACTGTTCAACTATTTTTTTCTTGATATGCAGGCTTTACTTAGTTGTTAACCAAATCCTTTATTTTTTTTCACTCAATAGTTTATACTTTCATTTTTGTTTATAGAATTGTAGCTCATGAGAATTTGTTTTTAAAAAAACAAAAATAAGCTAAAAAGTTCATAAATATGAATGACTCAAACAAGAACAATAATATATAATAACCAAATATGTTTTCTCTTTAACAAAGTTTAAAATACATCCCCTAATAGAGTTGTTATAGCAGTACAGGGTACAAGCAAGAAAAAAGAGAAACCATGTTAGGTATTTCAAATAGAAAGGATTTAATATGTGGAGTTGTTTATAAACATGTTGACTTAGGTTTAACTTCTCATTTGATGATGAAAAAGGCAGAAAATATTCAATGGTAGGCTTCTCTCCTCCTCCACTCCTCAATATGTTTTGTGAGGCACAGCTTGGGCCAGTCCCCAGAAATATTGTTCAATAAACTATTTATCTTTAGTGTCCTCTCAATCTCTCTTTTCACTCTCCACCTCACTATATAGTATCAATATATTTTTCTCCTCAGATAAAAGGTCTCTAACAGTTTCTTTCTTCCCTGAAGCCTTCTAATCACAGAAGGAAACAATGAAAAACCCATTTGTTTTGTGAAGCTACTGGTAAGATGAGTCAGCTTTTTCCAACATAGCAATCTTTTAAAGAACCACAGTAAAAAGAAATTACTTAACCCCCCAAATTAATTTCTTCTGGAGGAAATAGAGAAACTGTGTTCATGGGGTCACGTGGAAACACAGGGAAGACAGCAAGTACATGTTTAAGAGAGTAGTACTTCAAACCATTCCATGTACATGTGCAATCTGCCCCTTTCACAAACATATAAAATTCAGGAAATCAACCCACAACCTGTAGGTAGGCAGCTTTTCTTTTCCCTTATAAATTAAAGCACTTAGAGAAAAGCAGAATGTCTAGAGATACATGAAGTACCATTTTCCAGGAAGATGGTAGAATGATTGCAGCAGAAAAAAAGCCATATGAGTATGTTCAATGTTAAACATAGGAGTCGAAGTAAAAATCTTGGTTTCAACTGTCAGCCCCTGTGTTTCACTTTGTGACCATAAAAAGGATTCATACACCTTTTAGGCAACAGTCCCACACTGATAAAATGTGAAGATGTGAGAAGACAAACACCAAGATCCCTCTTAGATATTAACATTCTGTGGTCTAGTATCCTAGCTTTCTTGGTCCCTAACTAGTACACGCAGTCTATTCAGGACCACACAGCACTTGGACAAAAAGCTTGGACATCTCCCTTCAATATTTTGACACAGAAAATTTCAGTATGATTCCCAACACCTGCAATTTTAACAAGCTTACCAGGTGATTCTGATGCCCACCAAAACTTGAGAATCACTGGTTTAGACCTTGGCATTTATATGTAATTTCTGAGTTATACACTGGTCTAATTTTCACATCAAGGCGTTAGGTAGACTTTATTTTTCCCTCTATAATTTTGCTCCCACATATTCTTCCTCTCACAGTAGAAATCTGTTTGTTAGGTAAACTTTGCACTAATGGCAAATTATTCTTTTCAAGGTGATAGACCCTTTGCAAATTGGTAGCTGCTCTGGATATAATTTTGTGGTTTTTAAAACTCAGGGTATGAAGTACACACTGCAAATGTCTCTGAGAAACATTGCTTCAGAAGTTGAGAAGTACAGCATGGGAAGCTCTGAGCACAGAGTGGGTGCTGTCCACAGTATGCATTATGCCAGAATAATGATAGTGATTAGCATTCATATCATGGGATTTAAAATATAGGAATTTGAAATCTACCACCCTGTCTTGATAAAATGTAACATGCAATTTTGATGTTGATACTGAACACATTCTTGTTTCTATATCTCTCATTTTCCTCCCACTAACAAAGAAAGGGGGCAACCCTCCTCCTGAATAAACCTAAGTAACCCATCTCTGAATTAAATACCATCCCATCCAATCCTGAATCTTAGAACCTTGCCACACTCTCTCATCCCAGGTGTTCTAGCACTATCCATCCTTCCTCTATAACTCTCCCTCATTTATGATCGATTGGTTTTTCCCTTTTTGCAGATAGTTACTGATCTTCTCATTCTTTGGAAGAAAAAAAAATCAAAGTTTACCCACTTCTGATGCTTCCTCTAATGCTCTGTTATTCTTCTCCTTCCTTTTATAGCCAAATATTTCAGAGGAATGCCTATGAATGCCTTCATCACTCACTTCCTCCATAACATGCTTCTTATTCATGTTTTACCCACAATACAAAAAATGCACAAAATGTTCCCCCCTCCCATTCCCTCCCATTCTGTATATATAGAGAGGAATTTGATTTTATATATATATATATATATATATATATATATATATATATAGAGAGAGAGAGAGAGAGAGAGAGAGAGAGAGAGAGAGACAGGAGTTCGATAATAGTTTCTAATATATATTATGGTTTTATAATACATATATTATAACTTTATACATATGCCTCTTTATATATAGTTTTATATGTCTCTTTATATAGTTATATATAATATATATACAACTGTATACATAAATATATGTGTATATATATATAGATAGGCAATAGATATTAATATATCTAATGAGCTAACTTTCATACCCTTGCCTCCTTTATCAATTCCCTTGCATTTTTGCTAAATGAGCCATTTTCCACCCACCCACCAACTCTGATCAGTGAAAATACATTATGCAAATAAGATGTGTTCACTTGCAACTAATTTAAAAAGTCTAAGGACTTATCACAGCAAATTTATTTCTCTCTCATGAAATAAGACCATCATGGGTTAGTTGGGGCATGAGGAAGCAAGGTTTTGTCATCTCACTTAGGGACTCAAAATGGAGGAACAGCCACAATCATGAACATTGTCATTTACCAAACTATATAGAAAACAGAACTCTGAAGTATCTCACACCAGTTAATTGTTCCAGCTTAGAAGTGACATACGTTAAATCCACTCATATATCACTGGCCAAAATTACATGTCCTACCAATCCATAGATAATCCAAGAAATGATATCCCTCATGTACTAGAAAGTAGCCTGGTAAGCAAAATAATCCCATGACTTTAAGATATATTTTATGTGTGTGTGTGTGTGTGTGTGTGTGTGTGTGTGTGTGTGTGTGTGTATTTCTCCTTTTGGCTTCTTTAGTACTTAATTATCATGATATTCCACTTTCTGTCTATTTCACTCTTCTTCCTACTCACACAGCCCCCAAATACTGTAATAGCTCTATGTTCTACTCTGTCTGCACTACAATTCATATGGGCCTTGCCAATTTTCATATATTTAATGATCTAGTCTATTTTGATGATTCCTTAACCTATATTTTCAGACTTCCCTTCTACTACTTCTACAGCTCAATAGCCAATATGGCCAATATGGAGTCATATTATAAAAAGCTGCCCTATGGAGAGTTGTAAGATCAATAAGCAAAGGCTTGAGAATGAAAGCTCTTCAGTGGGAACATAAAAATAATCAGTTTGGAAAAGAGGGAGATGGGTGGTCACATTTTTGCCTTGAACTTTTGAATAGCAGATTATGTTACGTTTGATCAAGGAAAAGTTTTATTCAAATCCAGCAGTATATTTCAGTGTAATATACTGTGTGGCAGACCTTGTGGTGGGAGTATCCACATTTATTACTTTGTTTAAGCCTAACAACAGTAAGAAATCTAATGCTTTACATTAAGAATAAAGAGGTCTAATATTAAAATTTTCTAAGATAAATCTTAGAAAAAAAGCAGAAATACTTTAGAATTATTCACCACAGCTAAATGTTTAATAATTGTTGTAAAGACAGAACCATTTGAAAACCAAGATCTCTGGTTGTACACATTCCCATGTCTGGCTGCTTTCTTTGGTCTAATTCAATGTTTCTCATGCTCTAAGCATTAAAATTGATATTCAGGGCTATAAGCACAAATGTGATTTTTTCATCCACATCTCTATAAGTTATCATGCAAATTCATCATATGCCTATGTTATATTTCCTATAATTAGGATAACTATGATCCCCACTGGGATACAGTGACATTGATTCATAAACTTTTTCCATCCTTCCATACAAAATAACACCACTTGATGTCAGTTGCAATACAATTCAAAAATTCTATTACCCCATGAAATATTTTTCTACTCCCACCAGCAGCCTCAGCTAAGAAGCCTATAAAACACAGAACTATTTAAAAAGAGACAAAGTGAGGGGCACCTGGGTGGCTCAGACGATGAAGAGACTGACTTCAGCTCAGGTCGTGATCTCGCTGTTCGTAGGTTTGAGCCTTGTGTGGGGCTCTGTGCCGCCAGCTCAGATCCTGGAACCTGTTTTGGATTCGTGTCTCCCTTTCTTTCTGCCTCTCCCTTGCTTGCATTCTGTCTGTCTCTTTCTCTCTCAAAAATAAATAACCACTAAGAAAAAATTAAGGAAAAGAGAGACAAACTGACATCTAACATACCATAAACAAGGGAAGTCCACCTGTATAGAGGACCAAATATAACTTTCTGTCTGAAACATTTCCACTACTCAGCCCTTCTGACACAGGTTACTGGTTTTGATCTGAGAAATTAGTGTCACAAAGTGAGAGGCTTTGCCCTTTTCTTGTGTCTCCAATCTATTTTACCACCATTTTCACAGTTAGTCCATCTGAGTACTGTTTGGCTATCTGTACACCAAGACCTAATGTAACTGTACCAATAGGAGAATTAGAAGTGGTTCAAGGAGTCATGGACTCTATCATTGTATAAGAAAGAATAGTTCTAGCTCATAACTGATCGTTATGGCAGCTATAGATGAGGAGACTGAACCCAAATGTGTATTCACATTGTAAATTGGCCTTTGTTCGACAATGTAACCAGATTTCACCAGGAAAACTCAGCAAAACTTTAGCCTTTCTATTTTCAGTTGTGGATGTATATAATTTTCAGTGCAATATTTACATGGGTAAAAATGTAATCTATAAAGACTATGTTCTTTACATGTTGAAGTCCACAGAAATGTTTGCGTTAAGAACATGGCAAATTTTGCAACATGAATCATGAATCATCTTGCTTCCCACTCTCCTCTCATGCTGAAACTTCCTCTCATCCTCACTGATCCTCTTTTATTTCTGTCTATTAACCTCTCTTCTGTGATTTTCTTTGCTATCTCCTAGCTCTCAGTTTTGGGATAGTTTTCCTAACTTCTGTTTTCAGCTTTCTCCTCTGGTGTAACACTTCCATGGTTGAGTCCACCAGTAATGACATCTCTGTCTAAAAATTCTGAGACATAACATCTAATGGCTTGCATAGTGCCCCTAAAGGTGCTAGCACAATTCAGAACTAGCACAAGTCAGCCATGTGGGTGAAGAGTCAGGGTAATTATAGTCCTCATTAATCTTCTTTCTATATACATTCTACACCATAGTTGCATTATGCCACTAGGTGCTGGAATCATGGTTTCCAGCAATTTGTATTGTTGCAGCCTGCATTTTTGTTACTCTGTCATTAAAGAGCATAAGAAATATTTCACTAGATTTAATATTGTACTGAAAATTGTTTGCATATCTTATAAAAGGTGTGGTTAAAAAGTATAAGAGCCAAACAATTAAAGTTAAATCAATTTGGATGGATTTAAATTCTAGTGCCACCAGTTGCTAAGTCTGTGCATCAATTTCCTGATCTGTAAAAAGAAAATACTAAAACATATCTCACATAATTATTGTGAAGACCCATTAGAAATATTTGGAAAGCACTGAGCACAGTGTCTGACATACAGTGCTGACAAAATTGGAGGGCAGGTAACTCTAGTGAAGTCTCAAAATCAGTTAAAGAAAAAAAAAGAAGAGAAAAAAATCAGTTAAATTGTTTCACTGCATATTGACAGGTGACCTTCTCTACCACCTAAACCTTAAATCACTTATTTTTACTATAATGTGGTTGAGAGTTTGTTCCTTTAACATGGATAAAGCAGGAGAAATTAGGTAGCAGAATGAAGAGCTAGTAGACTTGATCCTTCTTATTTGTTCAAATTGTACAATAGTAGAATGACTCCTTATAAGAGCAGTGATTTTTTAACCTCCTCTATGTGGCCTTGGAAAAAGGAGTTTATTATTGTTTGAGGTTTACACTATGGATTCAAGGTATAAACAGTGAGAAGGACTTAAATTAAAGCTTTGTTCCAGTGTATTCTTAAAAAGGTAACTAGACTATTGACTTCATTTTGGATCAGTTCTGGACCAACTCACTGCCAAAAAAGTTTTATACAAGTGTAATTTTAAAAATGTATAATCATATACATAAAATTTCATATCTCTTGTCCATGATGAAATTATTAATATTGTAAAATATTTTAAATTTAGATTTTTTTTACCTAGAGAAATGAAGAGCATTATTTTTAAGGACAAAAAATGATCAGAGAGGGCTGGTAAAATAAGAATGAGAGAATCAGATTCCAGAGCCACAAATTAGAGGTTGGTTAATTCTAGATTTATGTTATATTTATTTTCAAAATCTAGGAAATAAGAAGGGCAGTAGAATACATTTCTAGAAATTAAATAAGATAAAACTTAAGAGTGAAGACTGAACACATGCTATTGAATTTACCTGCTATGATCTATCATGTACCTTTAGTTCCCAATTTTTAATGTATCTTCTGTGGCATCATGAAAAATTCTAGAAGACTAATAAAGGCATCAAGGCATCAAGAAACCAAGCAAAGCTATCCCTAACTTACAGTTTCCTTCTCCAAATATCATTTTATTGTGTTTTGTTTTGTTTTGTTTTGTTTTGTTTTGTTTTGTTGTAATGGGAATGGCATCCTAGTGTGGAGCAGCCACGGGTGCTCACCTTTTCTTCTCACTCTGGAATTTGTTGCCTGACTTCATCCTCCTCCCACTAGGATCCTCCTCCTCAGCACTCAGCAGCAGTCCCCTGCCTGCCCTTGCCATTCTCAATCTTACTTTGGGATTTTGTGACTAATGGGTTAAATTGCAGAGAGGGCAGTGCTGTAGACTAAGTACAGAAATGAATGACAGTACTACTGCGCTACCCATGGAGGTATCCTTCTTATTCCTAGCTAAAGGTTTCCACTATTAGTAATATGTGGATTAAAAAAAGAAGTTGGGAGAAACAAAGAAGAGGAATATAGCTATGAGGAAAAAAAGAAAAGTTGCTTCTATAACATTCTCATTTCAGTGTCTCTTTCCTATTTTGTGATTTCTCTATCCTGGTTTTTCCTCCTCAACAACCCTATCCTAGATTCCTTTTTTCTTTACTCATGAAATCTACCTTTAACCCTCACAATCCGAGTCCCTGTATTGCTAGAAGCCAACCTCAGGACCATCCCCCAACACAGGTTTTTATTAATCAGCCATGAATAATAAGGTTGGTAAAATTCAAAGTGATTAAAAAAATATCCTTGGGACTGCACATATAATATGAATTTCCTTGCTGTGTTACATGACTACATGAAGACAGTTGAGGTCTCTGAAATAATGATAGAGCACTATAAAAATGCATGGCATTATTATTACTATAACCATCTTTTTGCTTTCAAGTATAGGTAGGGCTCAGAAATAACAGGTATCTACATTCACCTAAATAGCTTCCTGTAGCTACACATGCCAGGATACTAGAAGTTCTAGAGGCAATTCTGAATATGTATAAACTAATAAATGGAAGAAAACATTTATTAATCTCTTTAAACTTAAAAAATTGTCCAAGTTATTTTACAATATCTTTTTAACCAACAGCCAACATGAAAATTCATAAACTCTGAACATTATGAAACATAGAATTTCACAGTAGGTTCAAATATAGTTATGACCTTTGTCCATATATCAGCAGAGCTACAGTAGAGTTAGTGATTAACTCATTCTTTTAACCATTCAACACATTTTCATGAAACACTTTTTCTGGATAGTGCATTATGTTAATTCCTAGGAGAGAGGTTCACAAATATATAAACAACAATCCTTATATAACTTTATAGCCTAGTTAGACAGATGACACAGTCAAATAAACTCAAACATGAATGTCAAATAAATACATCAGATAATGTACACTGTAAGAATTTAGAGTAGGAACAAATCACTTTTAGAGGAAATGGTCAGAGAAGTTTATATAGGACTGATGGCATGTGAGATGGACATTGAAATAAGATTCTACTTGTCATAAAACTGAAAGTTAACAATAATAATAATAATAATAATAATAATAATAATAGCAAATTTAACAATAATAACAAAAAGCAACCATGATGATGGTTTTCATGTTTGGAGCACACTCTATATATGAAGTACCATTATCTGTCTTATTTTGTCTAATCTTCAAAATAACCCATTAAGATAGGTACTATCTTTATATTTATTAGAGAGATGAGGAAATTAGGGCTTAGGGAAATATAGCAATTGGTAAATATTACAGATAAAATAAATGGGAGGACCGTAGTATGAAAATGGGCTGTTGTCCCCCACCTTATACAGATGTGCAGGATGCTGCCAAAGAGGCCCATTTCTCTCTCACCACATCCATAGTACTGAGTCATGAGGCACATGGATAGAGGATTTGGAGAGACTGAAACAATGGCATATAGGACTCTCACAGGTCATTAAAAGGAACTGAATCCTACAAAATGCATTTTAGACTCCATCAAGAAGTCTACCCAAGAGCCTCTGGGGATGCCTTGCCCACTTATTTTCCCCATCTGGCCTATGGGCATCCCCAGTATTCCATGTGCCTCACCCACACACCTTCCCACTCTGTGGTTATCTCCCTCTGTGAACTTCCAATGGCAGTGGTGAGAGAGAGCTTTGGTAGATGGCTAGAAAGCACACATACCAAGCTGGTCAGAATCTATGAGCAAGGGAGGGACCACAAATTTGAGCATTAGGTCCAAACTTTGGAAAACAAAAGAAAGCCTGTCAGCACATGGGCCGGCACCTTGCAGGATCCAGTAAAGGCATACAAGCTTAAGAATTCTGCCATAAGAAGGGCACCTGGGTGGCTCATTCAGTTAAGCATTTGACTTTGGCTCAGGTCATGATCTCACGGCTTGTGAGTTCGAGTCCCGTGTCGGGTTCTAGGCTGACAGCTCAGAGCCTGGAGCCAGCTTTGGATTCTGTGTCTCCCTCTCTCTCTGCCCCTAACCCACTGGAATTATGTCTCTGTTTCTCTCAAAAATAAACAATTAAAAAAAAGAATTCTGCCACAAGAGAGAACAACAAGCATGGAGAGGTACACCCGTAGAAAGTCGGAGATAGCCTCCAAATCCCAAACAGGGCTGATGGAAGGTATTTCTCTCCCTAGGTAATTAGTAAAGACTAAAAATGTGGCTGCTATTTCAACTGCAAAGGCAACAGTGCAAGGAACATTCAAACTTCAAGGTAACATGACACCACCAAAGGATTACAATAATATTCTAGTACCTAATCCCAAACACACAGAGGTTTGTGATTTACCTAATAAAGAATTCAAAATAGCTATTTTAAGGGAATTCAATGAGCTACACGAAAACACAGAAAGACAATATAATGAAATCAAGAAAACAATACATGAACAAAATGAGAACTTTAACATAAGTGTAGAAATGATAAAAAGAATCAAAGAGAACTTCTGGAGATGAAGTACATAATGAATGAAATTAAAAAATGCAGTAAGGACATCAATAGGAGAATGGACGGAGCAGAAGATATAGTCTGTATTAGAAGACAGGAACTTTAAAATTATGGAGAGAAGATCAATAACAATACCAACAACAAAAGAATGAAAAGAGTAAAGAAACTTTATGAGATCCATGAGATATCATTAAAAGAAACAATTTTCAAATTATTGGAGTTCCACAAGGAGAAGAGAGGGAGATGGGAAGACAGCTTATTTAGAAAAAAAAAATGTCTGAGAACCTAACAAACCTGGAGAGAGACACAGATATTCAAGTTTATAGAGCATATAGGTCAACAAACAAAATCAATTTAAAGAGTTCCTTCCCAGGACACCTGATAATAAAACTTATAAAAAATCAAAGAAAGGTGGAGGGGCAGCCCACCTGGCAAGGCAGAGCCCCAGAAGTCCAGCTTGCAAAAGCGAAGGGGCCAGACTCCGAGAGTTCTGACAGCCAGCGGGACTTAACATCTGGAATGTTAAAAGTCAAAAGCTCTGCTCTCTAAGAGTGGGGAGGGCGAGAGGACGCCAGGAGAGAGAGTGACTGAGCCCTGGAAGACAGAGCTCAGCTCAACGGGGGAAGATGCACTCTGGCAAGCGCCATTTCCCTCTCCCATCCCCCAGCCGAAATTCCAAAGGGAACCAATTCCCTTCACTGAACTTGCTTGCACCCACAAATGCCCCACGCTGTGATTCTGTGGATCCATCCTTCCGACAGGCTTGCCTCCCTCCCGGTGCTGCAGGGCC
The DNA here is from genome assembly GCF_022837055.1 of Prionailurus viverrinus. Lineage (NCBI taxonomy): Eukaryota > Metazoa > Chordata > Mammalia > Carnivora > Felidae > Prionailurus > Prionailurus viverrinus. The sequence goes on from NC_062579.1 coordinate 26,633,987, forward strand.
CCTCCTGCAGAGGGCCACTGAAGGCAAAGCAAGGTAAGCCTGCCCCTCCAACCCCAATGCACCTTGCAGATCTACCCCGGCTAATATGCCCTTGGCCAGATCCCATCCAAGCAGTACCACAAGCCTGCCAATGTGCAAGTAGCCCAGATGGACTCACCACTTCACAGTGAGTCCAGCCCCTGGGAGAAGGGAAGATAAGGTACACACCAGTCTGACTGTGGCCCCAGCCATGGGCTGGGGGCACACATCTAGTCTGACTGCAGCCCCGCCCACCAACACAAGTTTCTCCAGACAGCACAGGGAAAATGCCCTGCAGTTTGGAGCTACAGCAGGGACTACCCAAAATGATGAAACGGAAAAATTCTACTCAAAAGAAACTCCAGGAAATAGCGAAAGCTAACGAATTGATCAAAAACGATTGAAGCATTAAAACGGAACAAGAATTTAGAAAGATAGTCATACAATTAATCGCTGGGCTTGAAAAAAGCATAGAGGACAGCAGAGAATCTATTGCTACAGAGATCAAGGGACTAAGAAATAGTCATGAGGAGCTAAAAAAATGCTATAAATGAGGTGCGAAATAAAATGGAGGCGACCACAGCACGGATTGAAGAGGCAGAAGAGAGAATAGGTGAATTAGAACATAAAATTATGGAAAAAGAAGAAGCTGAGAAAAAGAGAGAGACAAAAATAAAGGAGATTGAGGGGAGAATTAGAGAACTAAGTGATGGAATCAAACGTAACAATATCCGTATCATAGGAATTCCAGGAAAGGAAGAGAGAGAGAAAGGGGCTGAAGGTGTACTTGAAGAAATCATAGCTGAGAACTTCCCTGATCTGGAAAAGGAAAAAGGCATTGAAGTCCAAGAGGCACAGAGAACTCCCTTCAGACGTAACTTGAATCGATCTTCATGACATATCATACTGAAACTGGCAAAATACAAGGATAAAGAGAAAACTCTAAAAGCAGGTAGGGAAAAATAGGCTCTAACTTACAAAGGGAGACCCATAAGACTAGTTGCAGACCTATCTACTGAAACTTGGCGGGGCAGAAAGAAATGGCAAGAAATCTTCAACGTGATGAACAGAAAAAATATGCAGCCAGGAATCCGTTATCCAGCAAGTCTGTCATTCAGAATAGAAGGAGAGATGAAAGTTTTCCCAAACAAACAAAAACTGAAGGAATTCATCACCACTAAACCAGCCCTACAAGAGATTCTAAGGGGGATTTAGTGAGTGAAATGTTGCAAGGACCACAAAGTACCGGAGACAGCACTACAAGCATGAAACCTACAGACATCACAATGACTCAAAAACCATATCTTTCTATAATAACACTGAATGTAAGTGGACTAAATGCTCCAACCAAAAGACACAGGGTACCACGATGGATAAAACAACAAGACCAATCCATTTGCTGTCTACAAGAGACTCATTTTAGACCTGAGGACACCTTCAGATTGAAAGTGAGGGGATGGAGAACTGTCATGCTACTGAAAGTCCAAAGAAAGCTGGAGTAGCCATACTTATATCAGACAAACTAGACTTTAAATTAAAGGCTGGAACAAGAGATGAAGAAGGGCATTATATAATAATTACAGGGTCTATCCATTAGGAAGAGCTAATAATTATAAATGTCTTTGCACCGAATACGGAAGCCCCCATACACACAACAAATCATCTCAAACAGAAGCAACCTATTGATAAGAATGTGGTAATTGCAGGGGACTTTAACACCCCACTTACAACAATGGATAGATCATCTAGACACAGGATCAATAAAGATACAAGGGCCCTGATTGGATCAGATGGACTTGACAGATATATTTAGAACTCTGCATCCCAAAGCAACAGAATATACTTTCTTCTCGAGTGCACATGGAACATTCGCCAAGATAGATCATATACTGTGTCACAAAACAGCCCTTCATAAGTTCACAAGAATTGAGATCACATCATGCACACTTTCAGACCACAATGCTAAGACACTTGAAATCAGCCACAGGAAAACGTCTGGAAAAACCTCCAAAAGCATGGAGGTTAAAGAACACCTTACTAAAGAATGAATGGGTCAACCAGGCAATTAGAGAAGAAATTAAAAAATATATGGAAACAAAGAAAATGAAAATACAACAATCCAAACCCTTTGGGATGCAGCAAAGGCAGTCCTGAGAGGAAATTACACTTCAATCCAGGCCTATCTCAAGAAACAAGAAAAATCCCAAATACAGAATCTAACAGCACACCTAAAGGAACTAGAAGCAGAACAGCAAAGACACCCCAAACCCGCCAGAAAAAGAGAAATAATAAAGATCAGAGCAGAAATAAACAATATAGTAGCCAAAAAAAAAAAAACCTGTAGAACAGATCAATGAAACCAAGAGTTGGTTTTTTGAAAAAATAAACAAAATTGACAAACCTCTAGCCAGGCTTCTCAAAAAGAAAAGAGAGATGACCCAAATAGATAAAATCATGAGTAAAATTGGAATTATTACAACCAATCCCTCAGAAATACAAGCAATTATCAGGGAATACTATGATAATTATATGCCAATAAACTGGACAACCTGGAAGAAATGGACAAATTCCTAAACACCCACCCCCTTCCAAAACTCAAACAGGAAGAAATAGAAAACTTGAACAGCCCCATAACCAGCGAAGACATTGAACCAGTTACCAAAAATCTCCCAACAAATAAGAGTCCAGAAGCAGATGTCTTCCCTGGGGAATTCTATCAGACATTTAAAGCAGAGACAATACCTATCCATATCAAGCTGTTCCAAAACATAGAAAGGGAAGGAAAACTTCCAGACCCATTCTCTGAAGCCAGCATTACTTTGATTCCCAAACAAGACAGAGACCCAATAAAAAAAGGGAACTACAGACCAATATCCCTGATGAATATGGATGTAAAACTTCTCAACAAGATACTAGAAAAACAAATTCAACAGTATATAAAAAGAATTACTCACCATGATCAAGTGGGATTCATTTCTGGGATGCAGGGCTGGGTCAACATTTGCAAATCAATCAATGTGATACATCACATTAATAAAAGAAAAGATAAGAACCATATGATCCTGTTAATCGATGCAGAAAAAGCATTTGACAAAATTCAGCATCCTTTCTTAATAAAAACCCTCGAGAAAGTCGGGATAGAAGGAACATACTTAAACATCATAAAAACCATTTATGAAAAGCCCACAGCTAATATCATCCTCAATGGGAAATAACTGAGAGCTTTACCCCTGAGATCAGGAACATGACAGGGATGTCCACTCTCACTGCTGTTGTTTAACATAGGGTTGGAAGTGCTGGAATCAGAAATCAGACAACAAAAGGAAGTCAAAGGCATCAAAATTGGCAAAGATGAAGTCAAGTTTTCACTTTCTGAAGATGACATGATACTACACATGGAAAACCTGAGAGACTCCACCAAAAGTCTGCTAGAACCGATACGTGAATTCAGCAAAGTCGCAGGACACAAAATCAATGTGCAGAAATCAGTTTCATTTTTATACACTAATAATGAAGCAACAGAAAGACAAATAAAGAAACTGATCCCATTCACAATTGCACCAAGAAGCATAAAATACCTAGGAATAAACCTAACCAAAAATGTAAAAGATCTGTATGCTGAAAACTACAGAAAGCTTATGAAGGAAATTGAAGAAGATACAAAGAAATGGAAAAACAACTCGTGCTCATGGATTGGAAGAATAAATATTGTTAAAATGTCAATACTGCCCAAAGCAATTTACACATTCAATGCAATCCCAATCAAAATTGCACCAGCATTCTTCTCGAAGCTAGAACAAGCAATCCTAAAATTTGTATGGAACAACAAATGGCCCCAAATAGCCAAAGTAATACTGAAGAAGACCCAAGCGGGAGGCATCACAATCCCAGTCTTTAGCCTCTACTACAAAGCTGTAATCATCAAGACAGCATGGGTTTTGGCACAAAAACAGACACATAGACCAATGGAATAGAAGAGAGACTCCAGAATTGGACCCACAAAATTATGGCCAACTAATCTTTGACAAAGCAGGAAAGAATATCCAATGGAAAAAAAACAGTCTCTTTAACAAATGGTGCTGGGAGAGCTGGACAGCAACATGCAGAAGAATGAAACTAGACCACTTTCTTACACCATTCACAAAAACAAACTCAAAATGGATAAAGGACCTGAATGTGAGACAGGAAACCATCAAAACCCTAGAGGAGAAATCAGGAAAAGACCTCTCTGACCTCAGCCACAGCAATTTCTTACTTGACACATCCCCAAAGGCAAGGGAATTCAAAGCAAAAATGAACTATTGGGACCTCACGAAGATAAAAATCTTCTGCACTGCAAAGGAAACAACCAACAAAACTAAAAGGCAACCAACAGAATGGGAAAAGATATTTGCAAATGACATATCGGACAAAGGGCTAGTATCCAAAATCTATAAAGAGCTCACCAAACTCCACACCCGAAAAACAAATAACCCAGTGAAGAAATGGGCAGAAGACATGAACAGATACTTATGGAACTGGAGGGTATTATGCTAAGTGAAATTAGTCAGTCAGAGAAAGACAAAAATCATATGACTTCACTCATATGAGGACTTTAAGAGACAAAACAGATGAACATAAGGGAAGGGAAACAAAAATAATATGAAAACAGGGAGGGGGACAAAACAGAAGAGTTTCATAAAATTGGAGAACAAACTGAGTGTTACGGGAGGGTTGTGGGAGGGGGGATGGGATAAATGGGTAAGGGACCTAAGGAGTCTACTCCTGAAATAATTGTTGCACTATATGCTAACTAATTTGGATGTAAATTTTGCAAAATAAAAATAAAGAAATTGTGGTTTGTATCTACAATAGAATACTACTTGGCAATGAGAAAGATTTCAGTCTGTCCATTTGTAGCAACGTGGATGAAAATAGAGAGTGTTATGCTAACTGAAATAAGTCAGTCAGAGAAAGACAGATACCATATGTTTTCACTCTTATGTGGATCCTGAGAAACATAACAGAAGACCATGGGGGAGGGGAAGGGGGAAAAAAGTTAGAGTGGGAGAGAGCCAAACTATAAGAGACTCTTAAAAACTGAGAATAAACTGAGAGTTGATGGGGAGTGGGAGGGAGAGGTGGGTGGGTGATGGGCGCTGAGGAGGGCACCTGTTGGGAGGAGCACTGCATGTTATATGGAAACCAATTTGACAATAATTTTCATATTAAAAAATCAAATAAAAAGAAAATCTTGAAATTATCAAGAGAAAAAGACTTGTAACTTAGAACTCTCATAAGCCAATTAGAGGATTTTCAGCCCAAAACTTAAAAGCCCAGAAAAGTTGAATGATTTATTCAAAGTGCTGAAATAAATAAATAAATAAATACCAATTAAGACTACTCTATCCAGAAAAGCTGTCTTCCAGAAATAAAAGATAAAAAATTTTCCCAAACAAAATCTGAGGGAGTTTGTCACCACTAGAAGTGCTTCACAAGAAATGCTGAGTTTCTTAAGCTGAAATCAAAGGACGTTAATTAGTAATATGAAAACATATGAATATACAACTCACTGGTAAAGCTAAGTATATAGACAATTTTCAGAACACTCTAATACTATCATATAGTGGTATCTTAACCAACTAATTCTACTATAAAGCCTAAAGGACAGGATTACAAAAATACCTATAGCTACAATAACTTGTTAATGAATATACAATATAAAAAGAGGTAAGAGTGACATCAAAAACATAAAAAGGGAGATAAAGGGTAGAGTTTTTGTATACAACCAAAGTTATAATCATAAAATAGATTGCTATATCTATAAGATGTTTATGTAAGCCGCATGGTAACTATGGAGCAAAACCTACAATGGTTTCACAAAAGAAAAAGAGAAGAGAATCAAAGCACATGACTACAGAGAATCATCAATTCACAAAAGAAGAGAGCAAGAAAAAGAGAACACGGGAACTACAAAACAGTCAGAAACCAATAAAATGGCATTAGAAGCCCTTAACTGTGGGGGCGCCTGGGTGGCTCAGTTGGTTAGGCAACTGACTTCAGCTCAGGTCATGATCTCACAGATCTTGAGTTCGAGCCCCACATCCAGCTCGGGGCTGACAGCTCAGATCCTGGAGCCTGCTTCAGATTTTGTGTCTCCCCCTCTCTCTACCCCTCCCCTGCTCATGCTCTGTGTCTCTCTGTCTTTCAATAATAAATAAACGTTAAAAAAATTTAGAAGCCCTTATAAACTCAAAGTAAAGGGATGAAAAAAAGTTATTACATGAAGTGACAACCAAAAGAGAGTAGGGGTAGCTGTACTTCTATCAGACAAAATAGATTTTAAACAAAAAACAGTAACAAGTGATGAAGAAGGTTATCATATAATGATAAAGCAGTCAATTCATCAACAGTATGCAACAATCATAAACATATATGAACCCAACATCACCACATATTAATATATTAAGCAAATACTAATAGATCAGAAGGAAGAAATAGACAACAATAGAATGATAGCAAAGAACCCCTATACCTCACTTTCAGAAATAGATAAATCATCCAGATGGAATATCAGTAAGAGAGCATTAGACTTGAGGGGTACCTGGGTAACTTAGTAGGTTATCTGTCTGACTCCTGATTTTGGCTCAAGTCATGATCTCACAGTTTTGTACGTTTGAGTCCCATGTTAGGCTCTGCATTGCTTGGGATTCTCTCTCTCTCTGTGTCTCTCTCTCTCTCTCTCTGACCCTCCACTGCTCGTGCTCGCTCTACCTCTGTCAAAATAAATACATGACATTAGACTTGAACTGCAGATCAAATGGACCTAAGAGACATATACAGAACATTCCACCCAACAGCAGCAGAATACACATTCTTCTCAAGCACACACAGAACATTCTCCAGGATAGATTATATGACAGGTCACAAAACAAGTCTTTCCAAATTTAATAAAACTGAAATCATATCAAGTGTTTTTTTTCAAACACAATGGTATGAAACTAGAAATCAATACCAGGAGGAAAGCTGGAAAATACAAACATGTGAAAATTAAACAACACACTTCTGACAATGTGTCAAAGAATAAAGAAAATAAAAAATATATTGAACAAATAACAATAAAAATACAAAACACAAAACTTATGGGATGTAGCAAAAGCAATTTTAAGAGGGAAGTGCATCCAGCTCTTGATTTTGGCTCAGGTCATGATCTCATGAGCATCAGGCTCTGTGTTGACAGCATGGAGCCTCTTGGGATTCTCTCCTCTTTCTACCCCTCCCCCTGCTCACTCATGTGATCTCTCTTTCTCTCTCTATCTCTTTCAAAAATAAATAAACTTTCAAAAAAAGAGGGAAGTTTATAGTAATTGACACCTACATCAAGAAAAAAGATCCCAAATAAACAACCTAACTTTACACCTCAAGGAACTAGAAAAAGGAGAGCAAACCAAGCCCAAAGTTAGCAGAAGAAAGTAAATAAGATCAGAGAAACCAATATAACAGAGACAAGAAAAAAAACCAAAAAGATGAATAAAGTAAGAGGTTTTTTGAAAAGCTAAACAAAATTGACAAACTTTTATCTAGACTAAGAAAAAGAGAGAAGATTAAAATATACAAAATAAGAAATGAAAGAGGAAACCTTACAACTGATACCACAGAAATACAAAGGATCATAAGAGACTACTATAAACAACTATATGCTAATAAATTGGAGGTCTCCTAGAAGAAAGGGATAAATTCCTAGAAATACAACCCACTAAGACTGAATCATGAAGAAACAGAAAATCTGAACAGACAAAAAATGACTAAAGAGAATGAATCAGTTATCAAAAATTTCCCAAAAAAGAAAGGTCCAAGACCATATGGTTTCCCTGGAGAATTCTACTAAACATTTAAAGACAAGGGGTGCCTGGGTGGCTCAGTTAGTTAAGCGTCCAACTTCGGCTCAGGTCATGATCTCATGGCTCATATGTTTGAGCCCTGCATCGGGCTCTGTGCTGACAGTGAGGATCTTGGAGCCTGCTTTGGATTCTGTGTCTCCTTCTCTCTCTGCCCCTCCCCAGCTCACGCTCTCCCTCTTTCTCTCTCTCTCTCAAAAATAAACATTAAAAAAAATTAAACATTTAAAGATAAATTTGTGTTGGGGTGCCTGTGTGTCTCAGTTGGTTAAGCATCCAACTCTCAATTTCAGCTCAGATCATGATGTCACGGTCATGATATCGAGCCCTGCATTGGGTTCCATGCTGGGCATGGAGCCTGTTTAAGATCCTGTCTCCCTCTCCCTCTCCCTCTGTCCCTCCCCACTCATGTGCATGCAGGCACTCTCTCTCTCTCTCTCTCCTTAAAAAAAAAAAGAAAAGGAGAAGAATTTGTATCAATCCTCAAACTCTTATAAAAAATTGAAGAGGAAACATTCCCAAGCTCACCTTAAGAGGCCAACATTACACTCTTATGAAAGCCAGATAAAGACAATACAAGAAAAGAAAATTAAAGGCCAATATCCCTGATGAATATCGATGCAGTAATTCTCAAAAAAATACTAACAAACTGAATTCAACAGCACATTTAAAGAATAATACACCATGATCAAGTGGGATTCACCCCTGGAATGTAAGGATGGCTCAACACACACAAATCAAAAAAGGTGGTAACACCACATTAATAGAATGAAAGGTTAAAATCACTGTTTATCTCAATAGATGAATAAAAAGCATTTGAAAAGTATAACATTCTTTCGTCATAAATAGTTTCAATATATTGTGTGGCTCAACACACACAAATCAAAAAAGGTGGTAACACCACATTAATAGAATGAAAGGTTAAAAGTCACTGTTTATCTCAATAGATGAAGAAAAAGCATTTGAAAAGTATAACATTCTTTCGTCATAAATAGTTTCAATATATTGCACAGAGAAAGAATGTACCTAAACCTAATAAAGATGACATATGACAATCCCAAAGCTAACATCATACTCAATGGTAAAAGCTTGAAAGCTTTTTCCCTAAAATCAAGAACAAGACAATTGTGTCCACTTTCACCACTCCTGTTCAACATAATACTGCAAGTCCTATCTAGAGTGGCTAGCAAGAAAAATAAATAAAAGGCATCCAAATAGGAAAAGAAGAAAAACTATCTTTGTTTGAAGATGATATATATTATATAGATAATCCTAAAGACCCCACCAAAAAACTGGTAGAACAAATCAACAAATTCAATAAATTTTCAGGATAGAAAATCAACATAAAAAATCAATTGCATTTTTATAGTCTAACAATGGAGTATCTAAAAAAGAAACAAAGAAAACAATCCCATTCAAAATAGAATCAAAAATAATAAAGTACTTATGAGTAAATTTAACCAATAAGGTGAAAAACCCACACACTAAAAACCTATAAGATTTTTTAAATAGTTTATTCTTTTTAAAGTAAGCTCTACCCCCAACACAGTTCTCAAACTCACAACCCCAAGATCAAGAGTCACATGCTCTACCTACTGAGCCAGCCAGGTGCCCCTAAAAACTATAAGACTTTGATTAAAGAAATTAAAGAAGACACAAAATAATGGAAGAATATCCTATCTTCATGAATCAGAAGAATTAATATTGTTAAAATTTCCATACTACCCAAATCCATTTGTAGATTCAATGTAATCCCTACCAAAATGCCACTAGCGTTTTTCACAGAAATTGAATTAAAAAATCCTAAAATCTGTATGGATACACACACACACACACACACACACTATATATATATATATATATATATATATATATATATATATATATAGGGAGTAACCTTCTTTTATATATGTAACCTTGATATATATACGAAGAAGGGAGTAACCTTCTTCATTATATATCTATATATCTATATAGATATATATATAGATATATCTATATAGATATATAGATATATATCTCCAAGGCAATTCTGAGAAAGAACAAAGCTGGAAGCAACACACTTTCTGATTTCAAAAAATACTACAAAGCTATAATAATCAAAACATTACCGTACCAGCATAAAAATATATACATAGACCTACAGAAGAGAGTTCAGAGCCCAGAAATAAACTCTTGCATATACATTCTACTAATATTCAATAAAGGGGCAAATAATATTAAATAAGAGAAAGACAGTCTCTTCAATAAATAGTGCTGAGAAAATTGGATAACCACATGTAAAAGAATAAGAGTAAATCCCTATCTTACACCACTCACAAAAATTGACTCAAAATGGATTTAAAGGCTTAAATGTAAAAACTCAAACCATACATAAAACTCCTAAAATAAAAGAGTGGGAAAACTCTTGACATCATTCTTAGCAATGAATTTTTAGATATGACACCAAAAGCACATGCAACAAAAGCAAAATAAATGACCCGGACTACTCCAAACTAAAAAGTTTCAGGGCACCTGGGTGACTCAGTCGGTTGGGTGTCCGACTTTGGCTTGGGTCATGATCTCGCAGTCCGTGAGTTCGAGCCCTGAGTCGGGCTCTGTGCTGACAGCTCAGAGCCTGGAGCCTGTTTTGGATTCTGTGTCTTCCTCTCTCTCTGACCCTCCCCTGTTCATGTTCTGTCGCTCTCTGTCTCAAAAATAAATAAACGTTAAAGAAAATTAAAAAAAAGGTTTCTGCACAGCAAAAGAAACAATCAACAAAATGATAAGGCAACCTACAAAATGGAAGAAAATATTTGCATACCATATATGTGACAAGAAGTTAATATCCAAAATATACAAGTAATTCATACAACTCAATGGCCACAAAAATTCATTTAAAACATGGGCAGAAGAATCAAATAGAAATTTTTCCAAAGAAGACACATGAATGGTTAACACACACCTGAAAAGATGTTCTGTATCACTAATCATCAGGGAAATGCAAATCAAAACCACAATGAAATATCACCCCACACCTGATAGAATGGCTATCTTTAAAGAAATAAAAGATAATAGGTGTTGACAAGGATATGGAGAAAAGTGAATCCTTGTGTACTGTTGTGGGAATATAAATCAGTACAGCCACTCTGGAAAACAGTATGGAGGCTCCTCAAATAATAAAAAAGATAATTACTGTATAATATAGCAATGTCACTTCTGTGTATATATAAGAAAAATGAAATCACTATTCTAAAGAGATATATGCAATCCCATGTTCACTGTGACATTATTCACAATGAACAGGGTATGGAAACAAACTAAGAGCCTATCTATGAATAAATGGATAGAGAAGATATGAAATATATGTGTCTGTATATATACATATATATGCATATATGTGAATTATTATGTGAGATACAACAGAATATTATTCAGTCATGAGAAAGAAGGAAATCCTGCCATTTGTAACAACATAGATAGATCCTGGGGGCATCATGCTAAGTGAAAAAAGCCAGACAGAGAAAGATAAATACTGAATGATATCACTTATTTGTGAAATCTAAAAAAAACAGATAAACAAAATAGAACAGTGGTTGCCAAGGGCTGGGGCGTTGAGGGAAAAGGAGAGATAATGGTCAAAGAGTACAAGCCTCCAGTTAGCAGATGAATAGTTTCTAGGAATCTAATATACAGCATAGTGATTATAGTTAACAATAGTATATTATATACTTAAAAGTTGCTAATAGGACTTAAATTTCTCACTATAAAAAAGAAATGATAATTATGTGAGGTGACAGAGGTATTAACTACCCCTTTGGTGGTAATCATTACACAACATATAACATATCAACATGTTGTACAGCTTAAACTTATACAATGCTATATGGCAATTATATCCCCATAAAGCTAGAAAAAAAAAAAAAGAGGCTGTCATATGACATTGAAGCAAATATGCTGGTCCTAGCCTTCTTTTCCTGGAATTCACTCATTGCGCCTTCCTGGATCTGTTTTGTATCACATGATAACAGACTCATATAGACAGCTTACTTTTGATCAGCTGCAGCCAATAAAAGTCACTGATAGAATATGGGACTTTAAAGCTAGACAGTATAATGTTAAGCAAAATAAGTCAGTCAGAGAAAGACAAGTACCATATGATCTCACACATGTTGAATTTAACAAACAAAACATATGAGCAAAGGAAAAGACAGAGAAAAAGGCAAACCAAGAAATAGACTCTTAACTATAGAGAACAAACATGGTTACTGGAGGGGTGGCAGGTGGGAGGGTATAGGTGAAATAGGTGATAGGGATTAAAGAGTATACTTACCATGATGAACAAAAAAATAATAAACAGAAAGATTAATCTGAAATTGTTAGGCAGTTTAGAGCTGGTGGTGATTTCAAAGAAAAATTGTACCAGATGGTTAAACAAGCAAAGAAGATTGTATTCAAGACTACTGCGATAGGGGTCAAAACTACTTCAATAAGGGAGGGGGAAACTGAACTCAACTCTGCAGAAACAAAAGGCAGTACAGATTTTAAGTGCCAGGGCAAACTACAGGGAAAGTACTAAACAATGTTGGAATGGGAGGCAGTCAATGTGATTAGACTATCTGTGTTTGTTAATTGTCTCTTATCAAAGTTAGGCTCCCATAGTCCCCACAGAGACCAGGCACTAGGTGACCTATCTTTCTGAAAGATTATGTTTCAAAGAGAAGGCTCCCAAGTCCTTGAGAATGATATTCCAGGGTTGTAAAAGTATCAAGTTACTGGGAGAAAAATTACATCTCAAAGAGCCAGAGCAAGAATTTATAATTCCAAGTTTTTAACAGTAAATGTATTCAGAAAACAGAGGTCCGGGGCCTACAGTCAAGAAGAAACTTGTCTCATGTTCAGTCAAGCTGATGCGAACATTAAGGTCATCTTGGTTAGTGACTAAAATTAGGGAGACCCATGGTAAGGTTATTTTATAAAAGTATAATCAGTGGGAACAGAAGAGAAGGAATGCTTGAGAAACTTTACAAGAAGAAACAAAAGTAATTATCTGCTAGTTAGATATAGGTAGGAAAAAACAAGAAAGGGTAATTACAAGGTAAACTCAACTAACATCCTCAGGGATGTTGCTTTAAGAAGGATGAAATAAGTAGAAACATTAATTCACTGGTACAAGGTAAGAGCCAAATGGATGGATTCCCCTATTAGAAATACTTCTTTATTGATTCCAGTCATTACCTAGTCAAGGATTAACAAAACTACAAAATTTGTTAGATATATTTCTGTCTTGGGATTGAGAAATATCAATTCAACTTAATCACTATTTGTATGAGATTTTTAAAACCATACTTTGAGGACAAGTAATGAAAGAGTGGTATGTCATGAAAACATTGAAGTGAATGATCTAATTAGATTCTGTTTTTCTCTTTCTCATTGCAAACGAGGGGGAAAAAGATGGGGACAAAAGAAATGGACAGAAGATAATATTTATCCACCAGTTGTGGTAAGTGTTTGCTACATTTATCTCATTTAATTCCCACAAACCATGACACATGAGGAAGATATTATTTTCCCGATTCTTCAGATGAAATTCTGTTTACAAGGTAATATATCACCCACCAGCAGAGCTGACCTTGAATCTCAGTCTGTTGAAATGAAAAAGCCAAACTCTACTGATACCAGATGCTTGGAATAGGCAGACTTCAGTGAACAAGAAAGTTGGAGAATGAATGAACTAATGACAAGTCTTGCTGACCTAGTAGTAAATTTGTGAGGTCTGGCTAGATTCAAAGGTCCTTGCTCTGCTAAATATCAAGTTATAGGCAGTATCCTTAAACATCCAATGTTTACAGAAATATTAAGACTTCAGTTGATGATATTTTTTTTCAAGGATTAAGTATTATTACTGTTTTGTCAATCTTTAGAAAGACCATGTTCTTGTGGAAAGCCAAGTTAAATTTTGATATAGGTTTTTGCAATGATGCAACTTGGTCGCCCTCTGGAGGCTATTCTTAGATCTGACTAGCATATATTTTAAGAAAAAAGTCAAGTCTTAACAATTCAACAACTGATTTTCAAATGTAAGAAATAGGGGCCCCTGGGTGGCTCAGTCAGTTGGGTGTCTGACTTTGGCTCAGGTCATGATCTCATGGTTTGTGGGTTTGAGACCTGTGTTCGGCTCTGTGCTAACAGCTCAGAGCCTAGAACCTGCATGGGATTCTGTGTCTCCCTCTCTCTCTACCCCTCCCCCACTTGTGCTCTGTCTCTCTTTGTCTCTGAAAAATAAATAAAAGTTAAAAAAAATTTAATGTAAAAAATATGTATGTATGTTATACTTTTTTAAAAGTTTCAAAAACATTGAGTTCAAAATGCTCAAAATATGTTACAATGTTTAACATTTTATAGCATAGCATTTTTGAATTCCTGCCCTTCGTTTGGAAATACAAATGGTCATCATTCCCCTTTTATCATGTAATATCTACTGATACTAAACCCATTATTTTTTCCTTCCCCAGTAGGAGCACATGAACAATAGTTTTATATATTGAATAATAAAGCATATGATACAATATTAGACACTCAATTAGTAACAAGATCTTTAGTTTCAGGTAAAGAAACCAATCTCTAAATTTTCAGATTGTTTTATTTTTTTTTCTTTTTCTCAGAAATAAAATGTCAGAGCTTATAAGAATCCTTATAAACAGGCTCAATAGATAAAAATATGTTTTTAAATTTTTTTAGTGTTTATTTATTTTTGAGAGAGAGAAACAGCATGAGTGGGGTTGGGGCAGAGACAGAGAGGGAGACACAGAATCCATAACAGGCTCCAGGCTCAAAGCTGCCAGCACAGAGACTGACATGGGGCTTGAACTTGGGAACGGTGAGATCATGACCTGAGCCGAAGTCGGACGCTTGATCGACTGAGCCACCCAGGCACCCCTAAAAATCTTTTATTCCTTATTTCATTCTTTTTCAGTTTTCTTGTGGAAGGTCAAATATTCCAGTTAATTAAAATTACACAAGGAACGTGTTTCCCATATATTGGTGACACCTGTCGTGATTTAGCTATAAATCTACACAAAGTAAGCAGTTATGAGTTGCTGCAGTAAAACCAGTAGTTCTTTATTTGATTTAAATGAGTTTAAGTCTCTAAATAACTGAACAGGTAGAGAATTAAGACTCAGCCATTATTTGAGGTACATTATACACCCACAGTGCTTTATAAAAAATCCTAAAATACAAAAGTGTTATGCAAGTCTCTCTGGTCATCTGAGGGTCACCAGTACCTTCACGTCCCACTGATAAATGTTTCTGTGCAATGTTCTATGCAATGCTGAAATAGTGAGATACATGATGCTAACACCTGACTTCCTTATATCTCCCTCCTGTTACATCCTTCTAACGACTTGGTGCAGCTCCAGGGTTGTATCCAGTCACAAGGTTAGTGTCAAGCACTGCTTATTGTACCCACTGGACTTTAATCCTCCAAATGCCTTGTAATCTCCTCCTTCATACCTTGATACTTACAAATGGCACATTTCCTGGGGAAAAGATTTTTAAAGAGTCCTGGATACTTGTTTGAAATGGGAAAGGGAGGATGAACTTTGGGAAGGAAAAATACAGGGAAGAGTAACATCTGCCACAAAAATTACAGCGACCATGCAAAGTAAGCAGGGAAATTGAGACTTGTGCATTAGTTTACCACTAAAGATGCTGAATAGATAGAGAACTGTGGACAGATTAAGAAAGAATCTAGGAGGTAAAATGGAAAAGACTGGTAGTAGATACAATGTGGTGGATGATGGGAGAGAGTCAAGTCAAGGACTATTACTAGGTGACTGCTTTATAAAATGGGATGAATGGTGCCACCAAACACTAAGCAAAAAGAAAAAAAAAGGAAGGAAAAGGTATTTGGGTGTTTAGGGAGACCATGAATATTTTCTGTATATTCTAAATGAACAAATCTAGATATTACATAGGCAACTAAATGTTCAGAATCAGATTAGAGGTCTCAAATACACACGTATCCAAACTTCATGGAGTTAGTAATTGTGTTTCCATGAAATCATATTCTGAGTTTTGGAGTGAGAGAACATAATGGCTTAGAATTGAATTTTGAAGAATTTCAACAATTAATGTCTGAGGAGAAGATGTACATGCAAGGAAGATAGACAATGAGCTGCCACAGAGATTAGAGGAAAATGAAAGGAATTTTGGGTCAAGGAAAATCAAGTTTCACAGATGGAAACAACTTCTACCTAGGGGTCAAGTAATTAAGAGATTAACCCTTCCCAATGCATCTATAAATTTAGAAATAACTTATAAAGTAATTTTTATTGAGCTTTATTGAGGTATAACTGATAAACAGAAAATTGCACATATTTAATGTATACAATTTGATGACTTTGGATATATGCATACACCCACAAAACCGTCAAAACAATCAAAGCAATAGCCATATCCATCATCTCCAAGAGCTTTCTTGTGTCCCTTTTCTTGTACGTGTGTTAAGAACATTTAACGTGAAATCTACTCTCTTAATTTTTAACTGCACAGTACAGTATTAACTATAGGCACTATGTTATACAGCAGATCTCTACAATTTATCTTACATAATTTTAAATTTATACCTGTTTAACCACAGTTCCCTATTTCTTCCTTCCCCTAGCCACCAGAACCATCATTCTGTTTCTAAGTCTGATTATTTTAGAAACCTCATATAAGTAGAATTATGCAATATTTGTCCTTCTGTGACTGGCTTATTTCACTTCGCGTATTTGTCTTCCACTTTCATATATGTTGCCACAAATGGCAGTATTACGTTATTTTTAAAGGCTGAATAATATTCCATTGTAAATACCACATTCTTTTATCCATTCATCTGTCAATGGACATTTGGGGAAAATCTTCTTGACACTGATCTTGGCAATAATTTCTTTCCTTTTAACGTGTATTTTAGTTCTGAGACAGAGAGAGACAGAGTGTGAGTCGGGGAGGGGTTGGGGGCACACAGAATCTCAAGCTGGCTCCAGGCTCTGAGCTGTCAGCACACAGCCAGATGCGGGGCTCCAACTCACAAGACATGAGATCATGATCTGAGCTAAAGTCGGACGGTTAACCAACTGAGCCACCCAGGCACCTCATTGGCAATAATTTCTTAATATAACACCAAAAGCACAAGCCACAAAATAAAAAATAAACAAATTGAACCACATCAAACCAAAAAGCTTCTGCACAGGAAAGGAAATAACCAATAGAATGGAAAGTCAACCATTAGAATGATAGAAAATATTTGCAGATCATATATCTGATAAAAGGTTAATTTCCTAAAAGGAACTCATGCGATTTGATAGCAAATTAACAAGTTACTTGGTAAAAAAAATGGACAAAGGAGGTCAACAGACATTTCTCCAAAAAAGATGTACAAATAGACAACAAGTATATGAAAAGGTGCTCAAAATCACTAATCACCAGGAAATGCAAATCATAATCACAATGAAGTATCACCTCCCACCTGTTAAGGTGGATATTACAAAAAAAAAAAAGTAACCAATGTTCGTGAGACTATGAAGAAATTGGAACTCTTGTATACTATTGGCGGGAATGTAAAATGGTACAGTCACTATGGAAAACAGTATGAAAGTTCCTCAAAATATTAAAAATAGAATTATAAAATAATCCAAAAGCCCCACTTCTGGGTATATATATCCAAATAAATTGAAATCAAGATGCCAAAGAGACTGTATTCCCATCTTCGTTGAAGTATTATTCACAATTGCCAAGAGATAGAAAAAACATTTTTAAGAATTATTTTAAAGGGGCTCTGGGTGGCTCACTTGGTTAAGCATCTGACTTTGGCTCAGGTCAGATCTCGTGGTTTATAAGTTCAAGCCCTGTGTCAGGCTCTGTGCTGACAGCTCACAGCCTGGAGCCTGCTTCAGATTCTGTGTCTCCTCTCTCTCTACCCATCCCCTGGCTCATGCTCTGTCTCCCTCTCTCTCAAAAATAAATAAACATTTAAAAATTTTTTTAAAAGAATTATCTTAAAAACAACAGCTTTGAAGAGGAAAACAGGGTCACAATTAGTGACAAAGGTTGAGAAATGGGTAGAGAAATGGTGAACTTTGTTTTCCTTTTGTTTTTGTTTTACTCTTCTTTATTATTTTTTCCCAATTTGGAAGATGCTAGAATGTTTAAAAGCTAATGGAAAAGATCCAGATAAAGGAAGATACTGATCAATATAAGAATCATGAGAGGATGGAAGTTGATGCAATCCAAATTAGGAGTAAGGAAATTGTCTTTAGTAGGAATAGAGCTTCTGTTCTGTTAAATTACCAAAGGAGATAAAGATAGAAGCAGATGTAGTAATTCTATTATGTTCATTAACAGGAAAGTTCTACTCTAATGTCTTTTATTTTCTTTACTGTGAATTAGAAGAAATTATCTCCTGATATTTCAGCAAATGGCAAGGACATGACCATCTAAGGATAATACAGAAGAAAAGAAAAACATTGTAGAGAGTGGGAAAATGATAGGTCCAGATTAATGTAGCAGAATTACAAGACAATATTGAAGGAACTTTTAGGTTATAACCATGAATGCATAAAGGAAACAATTTGAACTACTATGTACTTTTCTTAGGGAGCCTTTGTAAGCTGGAGACCAACTAGAATTTAAATAAAACCTTGAAACAAAAAAGAAAAGAAAAGAAAGTTGGAGATCAAGAAAAGAGAAAGCAGCGGTTTGGATTCATCCAGGACTAGATACAACTAAAAGACATTGGAGCAAAGGAATTTGAGGTATGGAAAAATATACTATTTATTAGATAATGAGCATTGGAATATAAGAGAATAAGTAGGGATGCAAATGCAATATAGGAAAAGGCAAAGGAATAAATAGATCTGTTTCCAAGTACAGCTAAGGTGCAGGAATATTTGAACAATTGCATTAGAAAGTGAGAAGTTAGAGGGATAGCATGCTTGTTAATAATTTTGGAAGTGGAATATGCCATCAGTTTTTTAAAGACCATTTCTCCATCTTTTTTCCTACTCTGATTTTTATTGTAGAGGACTGACTTCTAAAAACTATATTTCCTATTATCTACTGACAACTAGCTTCCCATTAATTGTCAGCAGAGGAAGGACTGGTGACATACTGGAAGATGGTAACAGGGAAGAACCCAGAATGTCCTCTTTGAGTGGTATATGCAACTGAGGTTTTGTCTCCATCATGGGTCCAGTTGCTGCTTAAGATCTTCTCCCTCCATGTTCCCAGTACCCACTAGCAGACACTACATTCATTCTAGTTCTGCTTAGGAGATTCTCTCTTGCCAAACTAGATTGCCTCCCTATCCCGTGTGACACTAGCTTTTCTAACTTTTGAAACATATATTAAAATCCACTTTTTAAACCTCCTGAGGCATATTTTCTGTTCTGTCTGAACTCTGAGTGAGCAGCCCCAGGAAAAAGGCCTTTAACATAGAAGTCTGGAATTAGGTTGTTCATCTGTTTGAGCTTGAATATGGTAGTGACTTCATTGCCAATGTAAAAAAGACAAGTGCTTCTTCCAAGCAGTGGCAACATAATTATTTAAATTACCAGCAGTGTTTACATTGGATAAATTGCTAATTGAAGACAATACTTTTAGAGGTCAAATGGCTGCTGCTTTTATCTATTATGGTAGTAATAACTACAAAGCACTATGGGGACCATTAGCGGCTTCTGATAGCACCAGAGAGCTTACAAAATGAAAATGATGTCAGGTGTTTAAATTCTCAGATTAAGGCATGGGAAGATAAAGGGAGCCATTCTAAGGGCCATAAAAGTTTCTCATATATTATAGGCATAAAGCAGACACGACTAAGGATCAGCTCAAATCTAAAAAGGTGGTTGCAGAATTAAAATTCAAATTTAGTGCACATCTGTGCTGAGTATTACATATTAATATCAGGACATTAATCAGGAAGAATTTGATATTTAAGATAATGATAAATTGAGTGTTTGGGAAAAGTACAGGTAGGCAGACTGAAATTAATATAAAACCTTTTTGTCTTAACATACAGTGTAATGTTAGTTTCAAGTGTACAATATAATGATTCAACACTTCCATAGGACAGCCAGTGGTAATCACAAGTGAACTCCTTAATTCTCATCACCTATTTAACCCATCTCCCCCACCTCCACTCTGGTAACCATCACCTTGTTCTCTATACTTAAGAGTCTGTTTCTTGGTTTGTCTCTCTCTTTTTTCCCCCTCTATTCATTTGTTTTGCTTCTTAAGTTCACACAGGAATGAAATCATACAATATTTTTTTTTCTCCAACTAACTTATTTCACTTAGCATTATACTCTCTAGCTCTATCCATGTCATTGCAAATGGCAAAATTTCATTATTTTTTATGGCTGAGTAATATTTCATTACACACACACACACACACACACATCACCCTTTATTTATCCATTCATCTATTGATGGACACTTGGGCTCCTTCCATATCTTGCCTATTATAAATAATACTGCTATAAACACAGGGGTGCATGCATCTCTTTGAATTCATGTTTTTCTATTCTTTGGGTAAATACCCAGTATTGTGATTGCTTAATTAGAGGGTAGCTATATTTTTAACTTTTTCAGGAAACTCCTTACTGTTTTCCACAGTGGCTGCAAAAGTTTTGCATTTCCACCAACAGTACACGAGTGTTCCCCTTTCTCCACATCCTCGCCAACACCTGTTGTTTCTTGTGTTATTGATTTTAGCCATTCTGACAGGTATGAGGTGATACCTCACTGTATTTTGATTTGCATTACCCTAATGGTCAGTGATGATGATCATCTTCTAATGTATCTGTTGGCCATCTGTATACCTTCTTTGGAAAAATGTCCATTTGTGTCTTCTGCATTTTTTAATTGAATTATTCATTTTTTGGGTGTTGAGTTTGAAAAATTCTTTATATATTTTGGATACTAACCCTGTATCACATATGTCATTTGCAATATGTTCTCCCATTACATAGGTTGCCTTTTAGTTTTGTTGATTGTTTCCTTTGCTGTGCAGAAGCTTTTAATTTTGATGTGGTATCAATAGTTTATTTTTGCTATTGTTTCCCTTACCTCAGGAGACAAATCTTAAAAGAAGTCGTTAAGGCCTATGTCACAGAAGCTACTCCCTGTGTTCTCTTTTAGGATTTAAAAAAAAAAAATTTAACAGGTCTATTTATTTTTAAGAGAGAGAGCATACAAGTGGGGTAGAGGCAGAGACAGATACACAGAATCTGAAAAGCAGGCTCCAGGCTCTGAGCTATCAGCACAGAGCCCAACGCGGGGCTTGAGCCCACAAACCATTTGATCATGACCTGAGCTAAAGTCGAACGCTTAAATGACACAGCCACCCAGGCGCCCCTCTCTTTTAGGATTTTTATGGCTTCAGGTCTCACATTTAGGACTTTAATCCATTTTTTAAATTTATTTTTTTAGAGAGGGAGAGAGAGAGAAAGAGAGAGAGAGAGAAAGGGAGAGAGAATCCTAAGCAGAGCCCGATGCAGGGCTCAAATTCATGAAACCATGAGATCATGACCTGAGCCAAAACCAAGAGTTGGACGCTTAACCGACTGAGCTGCCCAGGCACACCAATTTTGAATTTATTTTTGTGTATGGTGTAAGAAAGTGGTCCAGCTTCATTATGTTGCCTGCTGCTGTCCAGTTTTCCCAGAACCATTTGTTGAAGAGACATTCTTTTTCCCATTGGATATTCAAATTAATATAAACATTTTAAACCAAACCTTCTTGTAGTTTCCTTGCCAGCACAAACTACCCTTCTTCCTCCCAATTTGAGGAAGCTAACTTTCTCCTGCTTCACACCTCTCTAAAGACCTCATCTGAAGTGGTTAATTTTCCAGGCAATTTCTGCTTTTCTCAAGACCCATACACATCAGCATTATTACATCCCAACCTGTAACTATAGTCAGATTCTTGCAGGTCTCAGGAGGAAAATACAATGTCCACCCTGTTAAGAGTTTGCATATACACCAAAAGAAATGCAATATCTTGCTAATTTGTATCAGCAGAACCCAGTAGAATATGTGTGTGGCATATATTTTATGACTGTTAGATTGAAGAAGATGAAATATAAATTTGGAAGGGGTTGAATTTATTACAGAGAACTCACCTGAGATTTCAGATTTAAAATATTAGCTCTAGCTGATGAAATTGGCTCTAATCATCGGCTTGTTTGGCTGACTAAAATATGGATTCAAGAGTCATCAAAATTCAATGAAGGCAAGATGCCATAACTTATCTGACAGAATGCGGAGGAAGGAATCCATGTACTCAAAATGAGGATGTTGGAGTGGATTAATTATGTACAACACACTCAACTGTTTCATAGTTATGCCCCTGTAGAGGTTCCAGATGACATTATTCTTCAAGACATTAAGATACCCTTTGATAAAAGAATTACAAGCATCCTTGAAAACCTCTGTGGTACCTGTCTTCAGTGGGCTAAAGATGACAATGGGGGATGCCACCACTGAAATGGTTCCCTCATTTTTAATAGGAATGATGGGATTATGAAGTAGCAGAGGTTAGGTAACAGCATTTAACATGAAAAACAAGGTAAATGCAATTACCATAAAAGTCAGCAGGGGAGAACGGCAGAGTGTTTTTACCCAAAGTGATTTCTAGCAGTAAATGATCAATCACATTTATACTGGGAATCAAATTGGTGAGCAGGCTTGAACTACATAAATGAAAATAAAATTCAAGCACAATAAGCAGAAACCTGTATCAATTTGGCAGGAAAGGAAATTATGGTCTCACCCAGACCTAATCCAGAGATCAGGTGGCTACAACACCTTCAGAAAGATTCTCATAGGGGTGTCTGGGTGGCTCAGTTGATTAAGCATTCAACTTAGGCTCGGGTCATGATCTCATGGCTGGTGAGTTTGAGACCTGCATGATGCTCTGTACTGCTGGTTCAGAGCCTGGAGCCTGATTTGGATTCTGTCTCCCTCTTTCTCTGCCCCTTCCCCACTTGTGCGCTCTCTCTCTCTCTCTCTCTCTCTCTCTCTCTCTCTCTTTCTCTCTCTCTCTCTCTCAAATATAAATGAACATTTAAAAAATTTTAAAAAGAAAGAATGATTCTCATAATGCTCAAGAGTACACAGTGTGAGTTCTTCCCCAGGTCTACCTCCAAGGGACTTATAATTTTCCAGAGAAAATGTTTACACAGAAAAAGAGAAAATGCAGAATTTTTCAGAGATTATTAAGCTAAATTTACACACCTGAAGATCCAAATGGTCTTCAGGTCGTAATACTGCTTATGGAGGTTATGTGATAGTTAGTCTTGGCACAAGTTCACCTCACTAGGACCTCTGTGGGATCAATAACCTACACTATATTTACTTCACTATATCTGAATGCAGTTTTGGAGTAGACATACTTGCAAAATGACAGAATTCTGAACCAAGGTAAAAGCTATTAAGTAAGATAAGAAGGGCCACCACTTCATACCCATTAAGATGGCTATTAATAATAATAATAAGTAATAAGTGTTGGCACGGATTTGTAGAAATTTGAACCCTTATGCATTGCTTGTGGGAATATACAATGGTATAGCCACTGTGGAAAAATATGGCAGTTCCTCCAAAAATATTAAACATACACTATCATATGATCCAGCTATTCTACCTCAAGGTATATATCCAAAACAATTGAAAGCAAGGGCTGTAACAGATGTTTTTATACTCATGTTCTCAGCAGCATTATTCAGAAAAGCCAGAAGTTGGAAACAACCCAATGTCCATCAATAGAGGAACAGATAAATAAAATGTAGTCTATATATACAATAGAATAAAATCACTCTTAAAAGGGTAAGACATTCTGGCACATGCTCCAATATGGATAAACCTTGAAAATATTATGGTAAGTGAAATAAACCAGAACCAAAAGGACAAATACTGTAATTCCACTTACATGAGCAGTCGCATTTATAGAGACCAAAAACAGAACAGTGGTTGCTAGGGGCTGGGAGGAGTGATGCATGGAGAGTTGTTTTAATGGGTAGAGTTTCAGTTTGGGAAGAAGAAAAAGTGGAGACGAATGGTGTGCAACAATGTGAATATACTTAATGTCATTGAGTGGTACACCTAAAAATGGTAAATTTTATGCCATGCATATTTACCACAATTGAAAAAATATATAGGAAGGGCCAAATAGAAGCTTCTGGAATCTGCCCTGCAAATGAAAAATACCAAAAAATTGCAATAACCGATATCTGAGGAATTTGCAGAGGATATTCTCCATTACCTTCCCCATTTAAGAAATTTGTTTGGCTTGTGAAAAAGGCAACTGGATCATGGACAACGACTGTTGATTATCATAAAATAAAGAGGTGGTAATTCTAACAAAGCTTCTGGGTTTTATGTTTTTGCTTTTTCTCCTGGAGCCAACCAAAACATCTCCTGACAGATAGATATTCATATGGCAAATGCTTTTTTGACTGCACAGTAAACAGTAAGTAAGGATGATGAGGCAGTTCACTTTTACCTGACAGAAACAGAAGTACACTTAAACTTTGTCTCAGTCAAGTGCTAGGCCAAGTCTACTGTTGTGTATCACATTACAGTTCATAAGGAGATTAATCATCTAGGTACCACAAAAACATGATAGTCCATTATATAGATGAGCTTATGGTGATTGGATGTAATGAGAAAAAGGTAGGAAATGCTCTAGCTATGTCAGGAACATTCACAGATCTCAAAGGGTAGGAAATAAACTCCACAAAAATTTAGAGTGTTCAACATATCACAGACTTAGAATGATAATGCAAGCAAACAGAAACCAATCTTCAGAAAGCACTGAAGATCATGTGGAGTTGTCTTAAAGGCAGGGGCATTACACAGCACACTGCTAGGCTTCCAAAAGATTTCGTGTACATCCCTTTTCCCAAATCTCACTCCTGATAATTAGTGCTCTTTCCTTTTAACTCTTCTCTTGTGTCCTCACCCTTCCTTGGTGGTTTCCTACCCTTCTTACGCATCTGCCCTTCTTTGCCCTTTCTCATTCTTTATACCAGCCTCTCTCCCCTACCTATCCCACCCTCCAACAAAGGCCTTGTGCTAGCTAAGAAAGAAAATATTTCTACATCTCAAAATACTGAAAGGGAAAAGGTTGTAGGTAAATAGCAAATCTTGACAGTTTAAATACTGTCTATATATCACATTAGTACATCTTATAATGAATTCATATATGCAATAATGGTAGAAATTGAAAATATTCACAAGCTACCAGAGTACCAAATTCAATATGACATGCCAAATCACATAACCATACTATCTGCTTTTTAATTTATAATTAAAACCCTGTCTGATAACAGAGTTTTAAAATATTTCGATAACTATTAAAAATTACAAATTGCATCAAAATTTAAAATTTCTGCACTTTTAAAGACAATTAAAAATAAAAAGGCAAGCCACAGACTAAAGAAAATATTGATGAGACATGTATATCTAACAAAGACTGGTATTCATAATATATAAGATACTCTCAGAACTCAATAACGAAGTGGTATTTGGGGGAAAGTATACTGACATCAGTAACTTTGAAATATATCAAAAACATAACAGCGATAGATGGAAGAGGAGAGAGATGTGTAGATGAGAAAATATGTAATAAAGTACAGAAAAATGTTAATAGTAGCATGTATATAGTGGATATATAAATGTCCACAAAAAATTATTTCAAAAATTATGTTTTAAATTTCTCATAATAAATTATTGGAAAAATAGCTTTTTGTAAAATGCACATAATTAGTTTGCAAGCTGTACTTCATCAATCTAAATTTGAAGCAACATGATATTGTCATTGTATTCTTTTTAAAAAATGGGTAAGTGGCTTCTAGAATTTCCAAAACCTGTAATAAGCACCTTCTTCAGTATCTGCAGACAGAACAGATGCTACCCTGACCTCTACTTGGTAAAATCTGACAGTCTGTTATACATTTTCTCACCCTTGAAATGACTCTGGAAGAGATTTTGGCCAATGGTTCATCTTTAAATCAATCATATTAAATCATATTAAAAGGAAATCATCTACCTGTCCTCCTCCTTAGGAAGAGTTCCATGGCAAGGGTCAGACATGGAGATGACATTCTTACAAAGCCTGTGTCTTTTTCTCTGTAGAGCAAAATAAGATAAATTTTTAATAGAGAGAAATATGTAAATACATCCTTGTTTTCAAAGAAATTAACACTGGCTTACTAGATTTAAAGCCTATAAGAATAGGGCTTTAAAAGGGTAAATGTTTTTCTTATCAAACTTTCCTTCTTCAGAAATGGAAAAAAAAGTCAGCAAGATTGGATCCGTGAGTAATAGGCATTTATGTTTATGTTGAAACTTAGTATTTTCAAAGTTTACTGAATGTTGTAGTTCAACAAAATTCTCATAAAAGGAAATAAGAAAAGACAGAGAAAGAACCAAACAGCGTAAAGTAGAACCAGGGAAAAATATAAATTGGAGGGATGAATTAAATGAACCAGAAGAAGAAAGAATAGATTTCTAGAATGAGACTGTATATGGCCAGAGTCAGATCAGTGGCCTCTATAAGAGAATAAAAGACAGTTGTTTTGATTCTTCATCCATAGTTGAGGCTGTTTTACAGAAAAGTAATCTACCATGACCTTTAAAACTTTTCTATTATGTTAGTGATGCTGTTGCTAACCCATTGCAAGAAGAGTGATATTTCCAACAGAGCTGCAAATCAGTAGTTTAGAAAGCCCCATGGAAAAAGAAATACATTTTCTGTTGTGAGATCATTGTGGTTATGTATAGTGCCAATACCTGGTGCTTGTACATAGCTATTTGATGCTGAGACTGCTGACCTGCCTGGCTCTTGAGTCCATATTCATATGGGTGAAAGTTAAAATAAACCTCAAGGAAAGTCTTGCTGGGAAAAAGGAATTCATAAAGAGGCAACATGTGGTCTGAGACCTAAGAGTCCAACTGGAAAAAATTAATTCTGCCAGTTTTTCTTCAATGTTAGGTGTAGAGTTTATCACACCAATAAAATTCTGAGAATCTTTATTTTGATTAAAAATTCCTGTTATGTAAAGTCTTTATAGAGAGTATATAGGGGTGCCTGGGGGCTCAGTTGGTTAAGCATCCAACTCTTGATTTCGGCTTGAGTCATGGTCTCATGGTTCGTGAGTTCAAGCACCACATCAAGTACCACTCTCCCTCTATCCGTGACCCTCCCATGCTGTCTCTCTAAATAAATAAAATATACTTTAAAAAAAAGAAAAGGAAAGTATTTATACTGTAAAATAGGATAAAAAAGAAAGAGGTAACTGGCAGGTAACTAGACCACTAGAATGAATTAAAACATTCAGAAGTGTTTACCAGTTAATAACTGTATGTCAAGCATTGTGCTTTTTTTTTTATTTTTTTAAGTTTATTTATTTATTTTAAGATAGGGGGACATACAGGAGGGTCAGAGAGAGAGGGAGAGAGAGAGAATCCCAAGCAGGCTTCACACTGTCAGCACAGAGCCCAACATGGGGCTGAACTCAAGACCCTTGAGATCATAACCTGAGCCAAAACCAAGAACTGGACGACTGATATGTCCAAGTGCCCCTGTCAAGCATTGTTTTAAGCACTCAAGAAATAAGTGAGCATTTGTTTGAGTCCTTGCCAAGTTCATCTGGCATTCATAATATCATCATCTATGTCAGTGGTGACCTTTGAGTTATGCAGTACACAAATATACAGCCATGCATGGTGGCCTTGCTGAGTAAGTAGTAAGGAAAGAATAATAAACAATACAGACAAGATCCCTGTTCTCATGGAATTTACTATATATTGTCTAGATTGGATAAAGGGAGAATAAATGAGTAAATTAAACATAAGTTACAGATACTGATGACTCATAAGTCTAAGAAAATAGAATATGCATGATAGAATGGCATACATCAGGATAAGGGTATAGTTATACTACAGATAATATGATCAGAAAAGATCTCTCCAAAGAATGTATCTTTGGACTGAAACTACTAAATAAGTAGGATCCAGCCATATGGAGATCTACATGAAAAAGATCCAGGCAGGGGAAAGAGCAACCACAAAGTTCCTGAAGTAAGAATAAGGTTGGGATATTCATGTTCTAAGAACTGACAGAAAATCAGTGTGGCTAGAATAGAGTAAATGGGAGGAAAGTTGCACAAACTGAGAATAAAATTGTTATGGACTGAATGAATGTGACCCCTCCAAATTCATACATTGATATCCTAACCTTCAATGTGGTATTATTAGGAGATGGGGCCTCAAGAGGTCTTTTGTAAAGGACTTTCATTTAGCATAATGTTTTGAAGGCATATCTATGTTGTAGGATGTATCAGTACTTCATTTCCTTTTATGGTCAAGTAATATTTCATTATATGGCATATCACATTTGTTTATCCATTCATTGGTTGATGGGCATTTGGGTTGTTTTCATCTGTTGACTATTATGAAAATGTTGCTATCAGCATTCTTGTGCAAGTTGTTGTGTGGACATGTGTTTTCATTTCTCTATGAGTGCAATTGCTGGGTCATATGGTAATTTTATGTTTAATTGTTGTAAAAACTGCTAGATGGTTTTCAAAGCAGCTAGCTATACTAGTTTATATTCCCACAAGGAGTATGAGATTTCTAAGTTTTTCCACATCCTCACCAACACTTTTTGTTATCTTTTTTATTCTAGCCACCTTAGAACATGTAAACAGGATTTCATTGTGGTGTTGATTTTTAATAAGCATTTCCCTGATGAAAAATGATATGGAATAACTTTTCATGTGCTTATTTTCCATTTCCATATCTTCCTTGGAGAATCATCTATTCAGATTCTTTGCCCATTTTTAATGTGCTACTCATCTTTTTATTATAAAAGATCTTTATAAATTTGGATACAAGTCTCTTACCAAATATGTGATTTGCAAATATTTTCTCCCATTATGGGGGTTGTCTTTTCATGTTGTCCTTTAGAACAAAACATTTTTAATATTGAAGAAGTTCATATTATTGATTTTTTATTTTGTTGCTCATGCTGTATCATATCTAAAAACCCTTTCCCAAATCTAAAGTCATGAAGATTTACTCCTATGTTTTATCCTTGTTTATCTGTTTGTTTTTTGTTTTGTTTTATTTTTGGTTTTGGGGTTTTGTTGTTATTGTTGTTTTGTTTTTGTTTTTTGGTGCTGAAACCTGGAATAGAATCCTATGTTTTATTCTAAGAGCTTTATATGTTAGCTCTAACATTTAGTTCTGTAATCCATTTTCAGTTAATTTTTGTGTATGGTGTAGAATAAGGATATAATGTCATTATTTTGCATGTGGTTATATAGTTGTCCCAGTACTATTTACTGAAAAGATTTTTCTTTCTACCACTGAATGGTGTTGGCACCCTTATCAAAAAATCAGTTGGCTACTTTTCCAAAGAAGACATCCAGATGGCTAACAGACACATGAAAAGATGCTCAATGTCACTCATCACCAGGAAAATACAAATCAAAAGTGTAATGAGATACCACTTCACACTTGTCAGAATGGCTAAAATTAACAACTCAGGAAACAACAGATGTTGGCGAGGATGCAGAAAAAGAGGAACCCTTTTGCACTGCTGGTGGGAATGCAAACTGGTGCAGCCACTCTGGAAAACAGTATGGAGGTTCCTCAAAAAAATTAAAAATAGAATTGCCCTACAACTCAGCAATTACACTACTAGGTATTTATCCAAAGGGTATAAAAATGCTGATTCTAAGGGGCACATGCACCCTGATGTTTATAGCAGCACTATTAATAACAACAAATTATGCAAAGAGCCCAAATGTCCATCAAGTGACGAAATGATAAAGATATGGGGTGTGTGTGTGTGTGTGTATGTGTGTGTGTGTGTGTGTGTGTGTGTGTGTGTGTATGTGTGTATATATACATATATAATGGAATACTACTCGGCAATCAAAGGGAATGAAATCTTGCCATTTGCAACAATGTGGGTGGACCTAGAGGGTATTATGCTAAGCGAAATAAGTCAGAGTAAGACAAATATCATATGATTTCATTCATATGTGGAATGTAAGAAATACAAAAGATGAACAGAGGGGGAAGGAAGGAAAAACAAGATAAAAACAGAAAGGGAGGCAAACCATAAGAGCCTCTTAATTTTTTTTTTCAACGTTTATTTATTTTTGGGACAGAGAGAGACAAAGCATGAACGGGGGAGGGACAGAGAGAGAGGGAGACACAGAATTGGAAACAGGCTCCAGGCTATCAGCCCAGAGCCTGACGCGGGGCTCGAACTCCTGGACCGCGAGATCGTGACCTGGCTGAGGTCGGCTGCTTAACCGACTGCGCCACCCAGGCGCCCCTCATAAGAGCCTCTTAAATACAGAGAACAAACTGAGGGTTGCTGGAGGGGGGGTGGGTGGGGAGATGGGTTAAATGGGTGATGGGCATTAAGGAGGGCACTTTTCCAGATGAGTACTGGGTGTCATATGTAAGACATGAATTACTGGGTTCTACTCTTGAAACCAAGACTATACTGTATATTAACTAACTTGAATTTAAAAAACAAACAAAAAAACACAACACTAGGCCTCAGGGATTCAGAAGCAAAGTCGTGCCATGCATAGCAGAGAATAACTGTGATGGCTAATTTTGCATCACCTTGACTGGGCCATGAGGTGTCCAGATATCTGGTCAAACATTATTCAAGATGTTTCTGTAAGGGTGTTTTTGGATAAGATTAACATTTAAGTTGGTAGACTGACGAAAGCAAATTGTTCCCCCTAATATTGGTGGGCCCCATCTAATCAGTTAATGGCCTGGCTAGAATGAAAAAACTGATCCTCCCCTGAGTAAGAGAGAGTTCTTCCTCCCTGGCTGCCTTTGAACTGGTACATCACCTTTTTTCCTGACTTCAGGCTTGAACTGAAACATTGGCTCTTCCTGGGTCTTGAGCCTGCCAGCCTTTGGACTAAAGCTACACCATTATCTCTCCTGGTTCTCAAGCCTTTGGACTAGACTTGGACTTACACTGTCAGTCCTCTTGGATCTCCAGCTTTCCTACTCACCTTGCAGAACTTGGGTATTGCCCACCTCCATAGTCATGTAAGTCAATTCCTCATAATAAATCTCTATGTGTAAATATAAAAAAATCAGTCGGCCATAGATATGTGGTTTTCTTTCTTGACTTTCAACCCTATTTTATTGATCTCTGAGACTAATCTTTATCAGCACCATATTGCCTTGATGATTCTCTTCTACTAAGTTTTTAAATAGGTAAGTGTGAAGCTTCTTGCAAGTTGGAGATTGTTAATATTCCCTACTGTTTATTTCCTGTTTGTCCTATTTGTTTTTATTAATTATTCCTTCTACCATGGCCCAATTTATTTAATTCTTGTGTTGAAAAATTAGCTCATTAATTTTTAATAAGTTTCCTTTCAAGTATACATATATAGATCTAGACTGCAGGTATTGATTTACAGGTTTCCAGCAAGGTGGGTTTTTTTTTTCAGTTCTCAATATTTAGTAAATTCTGAATTTCTCATTTAATAATGAAAACAGAGTTTACAGCTTCAAAATTAATAAAGTAAAAATAGACTACTATAAATATTTCATGAATCCAAAGGAAGGAAAAGAAAAAATATGAAAGGATGTAGAAAAGACAAATAGAAAAAAAGGGAGAAGATTTAAACCAAAAGATATCAGTAACTACATTAAATGTACATAGATTAGGGGAACTAGGTGGCTCAGTCCATTAAGTATCCGAGTCCTGATATCTCAAGGCTCATGGGTTCGAGCACTGCATTGGGCTCTACACTGACAGTGCTGAGCCTGCTTGGGGTTCTTTCTCTCTCCTTCTCTGTCTGCCCCTCTCATGTGCTGTCTCTCTCTCTCTCTCTCAAAATAAATAAAAAATAAACTTAAAAAAATGTACATAGATCAGCTGCTCCAAATAATGAGAAAAGAAGGGTCAGACTATAAAATTACATGTAACTACGCACTACCTTCAAAGACATACCCAAAGAAAGCAGAAGCAAATAATAAACACAAGAGCTGAAATTAATAACATGTAAAATAAACAACATAGATCACAAAGCCAACATTTGGTTCTTTTGAGATATTCATGAAAATGACAATCTACTTGAGAGTCTTCTGAAGTCAAAAAAATTAAAGTACAAAGAAGGAATATCAGGAATGTAAGTGGGTAATATAGTACATGTGTGTTACAGATTTTACAAAGGAAAAAATACAGAAAGTGTTTTTAAATAAATTTTAAATTTTAGGGGCACCTTGGTAGCTCAGTCTGTTAAGCGCCCAACTTTGGCTCAAGTCATGATCTCACAGCTAGCTCATGAGTTGAAGCGCCGTGTAGGACTCTGGGCTGATAGGTTGGAGCCTGGAGCCTGCTTCAGATTCTGTGTGTGTGTATGTGTCTCTCTCTCTCTGTGCCCCTCCCCCACTCATGATCTGTCTCTCTCTGTCTCTCAAAAATGAATAAAACTTAAAAAATTTTTAATAAACAAATTTTAAATTTTAGAAAATCACAATCCTCTAGAAAAATATAACATCAAAATAGATTCACAGAAAAAATATAAATGTATACAAACATTTTTACATTATAGAAATTGACAATGCTCACTACTCTTACCATGAAGAAAGTTGAAATCCAAAAGAATTTCAATAGGTGTTCTGATAAACATTCTAGAAAAAAATAATTTCAATCCTATATAAACTCTTCAGGAAACAGAAAAAGAGGAAACACTAGTCAATTGTTATTTTTTTAATCTTCCTCATTTCAAGACAGGAAAGAACAGTATAAGATAATTAGAGGCATTCTTACCATGGAAAATAGATGATAAACATAATATAAGCAAAATGAATCCAGCATAAAAAGCTAAGTTTATGTCAAAGTTATTTTGTACAACAAAATTAATAAAATTAATCTTGCAAAAAAATTAAATAAACGGTCTCTTATAATTTCAAAGGTCATTCATGAGTTTAAAGAACCTTCAGTAGGTTGACTCTTAGTTTTGTTGACTGTTTTCTTCGCTGTGCAGAAGCTTCTTATTTTAATATAATCCCAAGAGTTTATTTTTGCTTTTGTTTCCCTTGCTGCAGGAGTCATATCTAGAAAGAAGTTTCTATGGCCTATGTCAAAGAAGTTACTGCCTGTGTTCTCTTCTAGGATATTTATTGTTTCAGGTGTCACATTTAGGTCTTTAATCCATTTTGAATTTATTTTTGTGTATAGTATAAGAAAATGGTCCAGTTTTATTCTTTTGCATGTTGATGCCTACTCATATATGAAATTTAAGAAACAAAACAAACAAGCAAAGGGAAAAGAATAAGAGAGAGAGAGAGAGAGAGAGAGAGAGAGAGAGAGAGAGAGAGAGAGATACTGAAGACTTAATTATAGAGAACAAACTTATGGTTACCAGAAGGAGATGGGTGGAGAGATGGGTCAAACTGGTGATGAGGATTAAGAAGGTGTGATGAGCATCAGGTGATATATGGAAGTGTTGAATCACTATATCGTACACCTGAAACTAATATTACACTGTATGCTAATTAAATAGAATTAAAATAAATACTCGGGGCAGCTGGGTGGCTCAGTAGGTTAGGCATCTGACTTTTGATTTCAACTCAGATCACGATCTCACAGTTTGTGGGATCAAACCCCACACTGGGCTCTGTGCTGGGAGTCAAGAGCCTGCTTGGGATTCTCTCTCTCCCTCTCTCTGTCCTTTCCCCACTCACTAGCTCTCTTGTTCTCTCAAATAGAGATACACATTTATAAATAAATAAATTAATTAATCCTAAAAATTTTAAAAATAAAAAACCTTCAGCAAATCTTACCAAAGTAGACATAGAAACTATTAGTTGAAATGTAGATATCTATCATACAGTAACATCATAGTTATTATTGAGATAACTAAAGATTTAATTTAAAATTAGGCACAAGACAAGGATACCCTTTGTCACCATTTCTTTTGACTATTGCACTAGAGATCTTAGCCAATGCAGAAACCAAGAAGTTGAACTATCAAAATGCCTCAGGATTAGAAAGAAAAAAAAAAACAACAACAACAGAGCTTCTGCTATTTATATACGATGTGTTGTGTACAGAGAAAAATACTAAATAATATACAGGAAATTGCTAGAATTTGTAAGAGAGTTTAATAGGATTTCTAGATAAAAATAAAAATAAATTGCCTTTTTATATAATAGCAGCAAACAGAAAATGATATTAAAAGAGATAAACCCTTCCAGATAGCACCAAAAGGCTGAAGTAAAAATAAATCCAACATGTGCCAAGTCTCTACAGACAATATTATACTTTTTCAGAGACCTTCAAGAAATAAAAAAAATGAATAGAGATATATTCCATGTTTATAAATTGGACGTCTTATTATTGAAAAGATATTAATTCTCTAAAGTTTAATTTACAGAGTAAGCAAAACCTAAGTAAAATACCAAAGATTTTGTTTTGGACCTGAAGATCTTCTCCAAAAATTTCTACAGAATTACAAAAGCCCAAGAATAACCACCACACATTTGAAGAATAAGACAAATGTGGGAAGACTCATTCTACTGAATATTTAGATTTCTGATAAACCTTATTAAGCTAGAGTAAGATGGTGCAGTATTAACATGGATATCAACAAATGGACCAAGAGAA
The DNA here is from genome assembly GCF_022837055.1 of Prionailurus viverrinus. NCBI lineage: Eukaryota > Metazoa > Chordata > Mammalia > Carnivora > Felidae > Prionailurus > Prionailurus viverrinus. The sequence goes on from NC_062579.1 coordinate 26,668,570, forward strand.
GAGCATAGAGATGCAAAACACAGACCAAAACATATATTAAAATAAAATCATATAATACACACACACACACACACACACACACACACACACACACACACACACTTGCCACACTCTGTATCTCAGAGGTATCGCAACAAATCGACAAAGAAATAACAAACTTTTGAATTAAAAAATGGTGAGCAGTAGGTTATCCATAAGGAAAATAGTAATTAAAATTAGACAATACCATCAACAAAATTATTTCCAAATGGATTAATGACCTAAATGTGAAATGTTCAAATATATGTTAACAGACAATATAGGAGGATATCTTTATGCCACAAAGTAGAAAGGTATTTTTAGGATGAAGAAAGTACAAGCTTTAAAGGAAAAGATTGATGTATTTGCTCATATTAAATTAAGAAATATTTTCCACCAAAAGAAAACATAAAGATAATTAAGACAAGCCATGCCACAGAGTTTTAAAATACTGTTGCAACATATAAAACCAATAAAGAACTGCCATTCAAAAAATGAAAAGAACTCTTATAAAGAAGAGAAAAAGAGACAACCTGATAGAAAAATGGCAAAAAATTTCAACATACCCTTGGAAAAACAGCAAATCCCCCAAATCAATAACTATATTTAAGATTACAACCTCACCAGTAATAATGAAAACTAAAATTCATACCATAATGAGTTACTACTACACACCCATTAGATAAGAAATATTAAAATAAGTGATAATAACTAATGTCAAGGAATTTAAATATGCGAGACTTACCACTACTGTTGGAAGTATGAACTGATTTGACCACTTTTATTATCTTGTGGTTTAAAGATATATTTTCCCTGTGACCCAGCATTTCATTCCTGAAACTTCCCTATAACCCAGCATTCCATTGCCTAGAGAAATGTGTTCTCTGCACCAGGATGTGTATGTGTGTATATATACGTATGTGTGTGTGCGTGTGTGTGTGTATGTGTGTGTATGTATATATATATATAATATATATATATATAATATATATATAATATATATATATTATATATATATATGGTGGCATTATTCATGACAGCCACAACTTGAAAAGAACACAAATTGAAAATAACACATTCTGCACAGTGAAGGAAATAGTCAACAAAACTAAAAGGCAACTGATGAAATGGGAGAAGATATTTGTAAATGACATATTGGATAAAGAGTTAGTATCTAAAATATATAAAGAATTTGTCAAACTCAACACCCAATAAATGAGTATTTCAGTTTTAAAATGGGCAGAAGATATGATTAGACATTTTCCAAAGAAGACATCCAGATAGCTAACAGAAACATGAAAAGATGCTCAATATCACTCATCATCAGGAAATACATATCAAAATTACAATGAGCTATCACTCCACACCTGTCAGAATGGCTAAAATTAACAACTCAGGAAACAACAGGTGTTGGTGAGAATGTGGAGAAAGGGAACCTTCTTACATTATTAGTGGGAATGCAAACTGGTGTAGTCACTGTGGAAAACAGTATGGAGGTTCCTCAAAAAATTAAAAATAAAACTACCCTATGATTCCATCAATTGCACTACTAGGTATTTACCGAAAGGATACAAAAATACTGATTCAAAGGGACATATGTACTCCAATGTTTATATAAGCATTACCAACAAAAGCCAAATTATGGAAAGACTCCAAGTGTCCATCAATGAATGGATAAAGAAGAAGTGGTACAGACACACACACTGGAATATTACTCAGCCATAAAAAATACTGAAATATTGCCATTTGCAACAACACCTATGGAGCTAGAGAATATCATGCTAAGCGAAATAATCAGAGAAAGACAAATACCATCTGATTTCACACATATGTGGAATTTAAGAAACAAAACAGATGAATATAGTGAGGAAAAAAAGAGAGACAAACCAGGAAACAGACCCTTAAGTATAGAGAACAAACTATGGAGGTCAGTGGGTGGACGAATTAAATACGTAATGGGGATTAAGGAGGGCATTTGTGATGAGCACTGGGTGTTGTATGTAAGCGATGAATCAGTTACTACATTCTACGCCTGAAACTATTATTATACTATATTTTAACTAAATGGAATTTAAATAAAAACTTGAAAAAAAAGAAAATAACACAAACATCCATCAGCATTATAGAAATGCACACATAAGTAGTAAATCTACAAAGTAAAACAATGAATGGATTAACATAAAAGTTATATGAGTTGTTATTGCTTGAGCTAAGAGATAATTCTGTAATGATGCAAGGCATAGAGGGAATTTTTGGGTGTTGGCAATATTCTATTTCTTGACCTGTGTGATAGTATCATTCATTTTTGCTTCATAATTATTCATTAATTTTTCTAATGTTTATTTATTTTTGAGACAGAAACAGAGCACGAATGGGGGAGGGGCAGAGAGAGAGGGAGACACAGAATCTGAAGCAGGCTCCAGGCTCTGAGCTGTCAGCACATAGCCCAATACAGGGCTCAAACCCACAAATCATGAGATCATGACCTGAGTCAAAGTCGGACACTTAACCAAGTGAGCCACCCAGGCACCCGAATAATTATTCATTAAATGCACATATATTGTATTCATCTTCTGTGTAAACTCACCAAACTAATCAACTATTGTACCTACTTCCTAGGATCTAAAGTACACAAGAATCCTGCTACAGAAGAATTCTTATGTCTCCACAGTGACACTTATTAGCTGCAATAGCTAAATCACTAGGATGACTGCCTTTCCAAATTTCCAACTTCCGAAACTCACATAAATGCATTGACATGTGGAACTTCTTTCACATCAGGTTCCCAAGATGAGAGAGTATCTGAGACTGTTTTTAAACTTTCTGGCCTGCAGTTTAAGAAAGCACACTAGAAAGTAGACCAAATAGATGGTGAATGCCAACCCATTATTCCACCGTAGGAGTGATCTTGGATGAATCAATTACAATACCACCTGAACTCTCCAAACGTCTTTAGTCCTTTACGATTGGTAAGAAATGGGTTTGTTGATGAGATAACTAATCGTCTTTCCCCTTGTCAATAAGCATTATGGTGACACACTTAAGTGTGTCAAACTCCCACCTGTTAAATGTTATTTTCAAACTGACTTCATTAAGGTGATCTTGCCCTTAAAGCAATGATTTTTCTTGCTTTTTTCAGAGCCTTTAAGTCCTAGACCGAATTTTATTATTTATATATACCCATAATTCCCAATACTCCTATCAGTAGCCAGTCTCCCCATTAAGCACCTGTAAGAGGTGTTCTGAGACATTTACTCAAAGGAAAAACACACACACACACACACACACACACACTCTCTCACTGGAAAAAAGAATCTGTATTCTGAGGCACTTGGGTGGCTCAGTTGGTTAGGCAACTGACTCTTGATTTAGGCTCAGGCCATGATCTCATGGTTCATAAGATCAAGTCCCATGTTGGGATCTGTGCTGACAGTGTGGAGCCTGCTTAGGATCCTCTCTCTCTCTCCCTCTCTCTCTGCCCCTACCCCACTCACACTCTCTCAAAATAAATAAATAAACATTAAAAAAAGAGTTTGTATTCTTAGGTTTAGTATTCCTAAGGGTATCAAATAATATTCACTTCTTCCTTAAATCTAACACAAAAAAATCCTTGACTCTATGCCCTGCCAGCTTCTGAATCCTACATTTTGGGACATGATTAGTTAATAAATAATAGTTTCTTCTTAAATGTCCTATAATACAATACATACATACACATAGCCTAATTTTCTCAGTGTTTTAAAACATATCAATTGAATAAGCCTATTAACTTGGATATTATGTTAACATGATGCCAGATTTCCCACTATGGAACCATAAACCACTGATCTCTGATGCTTCAGTCATACTGAAAATCTCCATAAACTCTAGGGTTCTATACGTATCATTCTCCTTTTGCACAGCTCCTACCCTGCGTGCAGGAAAAATAATATTTTTACTTATAATATGTAACTTCTCTTTAAACTTCCCTACCCTTCCTAGATTACTTGAGATTTTGTAAATTCAAAGCTGCCCACAAGGTGGAGTCAAATCTTACCTTGATATGTGATTAGGTATTAAAATCAGTGGAAAATATTTAAGCGAATAAGTTAAAATTAACCTCAAAAACTTCTTAAATCATAACATACAGTGTCCACTATATAACTTTTATCAGTTTCTCTAAAGCTTCTTTAATCTCCCTTGCCCATCCTCTCTATTAATTATTCAATGAATTACTTGAGAATGGCAAAGAATCATGAATTCCTATGCATTCTCCTTCTCCTCAGATACCTACATCTGTCTTTTCACTGTCTAGTTTCAAGACAGGTTTCAAATGTACCTGCAACCAAATATTATATCAACTGCAATGTCCCTACCAATTTTGCCCTATCTTTCAGGGATCCTTCCCCTTTTCATAAACAATCTAATTTCCCTTTTGTCTTCTCTAAACTCCTTCCCTCTGTTTCAAACTTTGCCTAATAACAGCTACTCAAAATTTCCTATGGGAAACTAATAAACTCGCAAGAAACCATTATCCTAGGCATTCATGTTAAACCATGCATTCTCAAACTTGACACTCAGCCAAGTGCTTCCATGCCAAGATTACTACTTTTCTCATGAAACCCTCCTGCTAAAGAAAAGTACTGATTGCATCATTTGCAGAAGCTTTGAGCACTCCCCTTCCTCAGCAACAATCTGGTAAATAATTTAGATGAATGGTGGAGTGTTTCCTGGTTGATTTTTATGTTATTCTTAGATGGTAGTACAGCCATATGTTATGTCATAGCACAACAATATCAGACAAACCCACAAGTATGTAAATCCTCATTTACATAGATTTCAATGTTTACATGAGTTTGAAAGTGTGTTACTAGAAGAAAACCCTACTTCTCAATACAAAACAGTAGAGAAGAGTGGATGGCACAGATAACGTTCTTTCCTCTTTTCCATTTAAAGTTGATTCAGGTTTTAGCTTAAATGTGCATCTCTATAGGTTCTCCCTAACTTTCCTCTTCCACCATGATCTTGGTTTCTTTAATCCCCTTCCCATTCTCCAAGGTTTTGACTATCAACCAGTAGGTTCCTTTCATCTTTCTTCTCATGAAGCTAGGTATGTAGATAGGCTGACTGTGGGAAAAGTCAGGTATTTTAAAGGTCCTCTAGAAATGTCTTTGGATCTCTCAGTTAATATCTACAACCAAAATTTTCCTGCAAATTTTAACAGCCTTTATTTGATGTTATGATAAAAGAAATTTTCTCTTTTTTCAATTATTTAAGGGTCTCTTTTAGGAAGAGGAAATAAGAAAGAAAGGTTTAAGGAGGAAGCAAATCTTGTCTCATTACATAAAACTGAAAAGACAGAAGAAAACCACATGACACTTTTTCTTGAGGAGGTGATGACAAACCCTGTAGTATTCTAATGAGAAAAGTGGAAACAAAAAAAAATTAACAGAGGTCATTTACCATCATTGTGGTGATCTGACTTCTCTTTTGTCTTAAATTTGGGCACCTAAAGCCATTCAGGAACTGTCTTCTTGGTTGTTCTTGAAACAGATTGTAGAAAATATAGACCTTTCTCCAATTTATTAGCCAGTTATTAAGCACAATTTAAAGACTGTGTTTCAAATAAATCAAGGCACTATAGTCTCTAAACTTTAAACATTCCTTCAGTTCCATTAGTATTCATTTCCAAAGATACTTTTTTAAAGTCCACAATGCTGTATTTTCCACATAAACTATATGTTACATTAAAATGAAAGCATGGGGGAGTGCTAATTGGGCCAAGATCCTCTCATGTTATAACATATATGTCATAAAAATAATTTAGATAACCACAATGCCCTGTTTACTATCAGATTATATGTCTGTTAGTAAATAAACACCGAAGGACCAGGTGATTATATGTGGTATGACTGAGAAATTCAAACTTGATAAATTAAAAAAAATTAAAATATTTAATTTTTTCAGTAACTACTATAAGGGAATTTAATTCCATTCTAGTCTCTACCAAAAACATTTCAATTACTTATAATTTTAAACAATTCATTTAAGTAAATATACAGACACTTCATGTACTATAATTATTATGCTGTTCTTATTATTTGGGAACTACTAATTCAAGGCAACCATACATGCTCTTCTCTAAGTCCCTATTCTATTTGATTTTAAACCTAAATTTAAAATTAAAAAAAGACAAAGCAGAGACCCTACTCTTTTCATTACAGGCATAATTGGTTGCTCATTGGTAGTCAAGATATGATCCTCATCTTGTCCCTCTGATATCAGTGGTCTCTAATAACACAGGATGTGTTTGTTCTGTGGCTTCACCATGGGAAGAATTTATGGTTCATCCTCATTCTTGCCTCATTGACCCCAGAAGACCCCCAAAGTGGAAGCCATATCTTACTTTAGCCACTGTTAGCAAAAAAACCCTTCCAACTCTTTTCTGGTATGGGTTCTATAACAGAGTCCTCTTTTTTTTTTTTTTTAATTTTGAGGGAGGAGGGGCAGAGAGAGAGGGAGAGAGAGACTCTCAAGCAGGCTCCAGGCTCAGCACAGAGCCCAACAGGGGGCTTGATCCCACCCTGAGAGATCAAAACCAGAGCCAATATCAAGAGTCAGACACTTAACCAACAGAGCCTCCCAGGCACCCCACACTGAGTCCTCTTTTAAGCTCTCTGAAAGTGACAGTGACACTGAAGGGTTGGGACTTCTACCATCTCTTCTCCAAAAACACTGTTTATTCTGCCAGATCTAAATTTCTGTTAATCCCACCCAGTTATCTGTTTATTTTAATCTCAAGCACTGTAGCTTTCATCTCTAGAAGTTCACTTTTTTCTATTTTCCATATTTCTGTGTAACTTTTTGAACATGAGGTAAAATTATAATAGCTATTTTGATTTCTTTGTCTTCTAATTCTAACATTTGGGTCAGTCCTGGGTGACTTTCAATTGGTTGTTCTCATCTTTTCCTGTCTCTTTGTATTCCTGGTAATCTTTGATTAGATGCCATAAATTATTAATTTTACCTTGTGGCGGTGATGAATATTTTTGTATTTCTTTAAAGATTAGTGAGTTTTGTTTTGGAACACAGTTAAGTTACTTAGAAAGGTTTTCATCTTTTTAGGTCTTGTCTTTAAATTTTGTTTTGCTCTTAAAAACTTCATTGAGGGGCGCCTGTGTGGCTCAGTCAGTTGAGCGTCCGACTTCAGCCAGGTCACGATCTCACGGTCCGTGAGTTTGAGCCCCGTGTCAGGCTCTGTGCTGACAGCTCAGAGCCTGGAGCCTGCTTCCGATTCTGTGTCTCCCTCTCTCTCTGCCCCTCCCCCGTTCATGCTCTGCCTCTCTCTGTCTCAAAAATAAATAAACGTTAAAAAAAATTAAAAAAAAAACTTCATTGAGTGTTTTTTTATATCTATTTTTTAGATGATAAAAATTGACTTCCCAGAGAAAATGTAAAAGCCATATACCTGGATGTGAACAGGTCCTCAAAAATTATCACATAATTTGATTCACATCCCTCTGATTCTAAACATACCATGGTGCCACTCTTCATGAATTTCCTCTGTTTTTTTTTTAAGTTTAGGCTCCACATCCAATATGGGGCTTGCACTCATGACCCCAAGATCAAGCATCCCATGCTCTACCAACTAAGCCAGCCAAGTGCTCCAAATTTCCTGTTTTAATTAACTCACTTATTAGCCAGATGAACAGTCCCTCAAAAATATCTTACATATAAAATTAAAATACTGTACTGAAATAAAAAAAATAATTTTCTTACCACTAACTCTAAGAAACTTACTACTCTAACCCAGGATTTTCACTTAACACTAACTAAATATTGGTTATCATATGTAAGAATACACAAAAGTTATGTTGAAAAAAATCCATTCTTATATATTACATTATAAAAAAATTTTCACTCTACCAGGAATAGCCATATTCTAAAATATTTATTTGCAGTAATGTCTAGAATACATATTATCCATTAATAATTAATAAAGCCAAGAACTGACTACACCACTGATCAAGAAGTGTAATTTTAAAGCTCCTGCCTCAGAGATTATGCTAATTTTCATGTTCACATTTCATTTAGTTTAATTCAGAAAGAAATGTTTTTATTTTCCTCTTTGTAACTAGAAGAATCCCCAATCTGTATTCAAAACAATAACAGTAAAAAACAAAGGCCCACTTCATATAAAGCCAGAAACTGTAAAACAACACACATTCATAGTATACATATATAACTTCCCTACTGTTGTTTGTAAAATATTATTACAGAGAAAACAATGACTTATGTGGTACTTATTCATGAGTAAGTTCTAATAGATAGTTCTCACTCCTCATTTTTGTCACCCAGCATGTGAACACCGTACATAAGTTACATAAATCTCCATCTTATGAGGAAGAACATGTCTTCATTATAGAGAATGAAAATGCCAGCTACTTGATCTCTGAGTATTCCTTAAAGCTATGGGCTAGCATATGACCTTGCCTCCACCAGTTATATCCACTCTGGAGATTGGACTGGAAGCTATTTACAAAAAGGAAAGACTGGTTAGAATATATTCTAGAAATGGGAAGCATAAACTACTTTCAGCATCCAGAAGAAGCTTAATAGAGATTCACAGGACAATATTTAGCATCCCATATCACTGATATTTGTAGTTCCAACTGCAGTGTCTTGCAGTAAGTTGTTTCCTAGACCAATTGTACAGTGTGAATCCTGGGCATAATGTTCAGCTTTTAAACTGTAATCTTGGTTCTTGAACCTTCCAGAGATTACATAAAGTTCCCAATATCTCTCTAATAGTTTATTTTCTTCTTAAGCCAGAATAAGTCATAGTTGCTCTAATGTAAAAATTAATACCAAGAGATGGGGTGCCTGGGAGGCTCAGTCAGTTGAGTGTCTTGACTTCAGCTCAGGTCAGATCTCAGGTTGTGATCTCACAGCTCAGGAGTTCAAGCCCCCCATCAGGCTACATGCTGACAGCTCAGAGCCTGGGGCCTGCTTCAGATTCTGTGTCTTGCTCTCTCTCTGCCCCTCCCCCACTAGCATTCTGTCTCTCTCTGTCTCTCTCTCTGTCTCTGTCTCTGTCTCTCTCTCTCTCTCTCTCTCAAAAATAAATAAACATTAAAAAAAATTTTAATTAACACCAGGAGAGATCAGAAACAACAGATCATTGAAGAAATAGGGAAAATTGCTACCATGTATCTAGCCTGGTTGGCACTGAAAGCAATAAATCTCCATTTGGCAGTAAGGAACAAGACTCTGGTATCCCATAGCACAGAATGAGAAAGTAATTTTAAAAAATTATGCTTGGAATCTCCAAGGATTTAGTGCCCATTAATGACCTGAGAGGGAAAGTCAAGTATTAACTCACTTAAAAAAGTATGAAGGTCAAGAGTACTCCAAATTCGTAGGGTGGCATGGTTGCTTCTAGAGGCACTGGGAGATTATCCTTTCTCCATTGTATATTCTTGGCCCTTGTGTCAAAGATCAACTGATTACGTATGTGTGGATTTATTTCTGTATTCTCTATTCTGTCAGGTCTATATGAGTTTCCCTAGTGAGGTTTGCTAATGGACAATAAATCACAGGAGACTTTAAGGATAATTTACTTTTTGCTACTACCATGCTGTTTTGAGTACTGTAGCTTTGTAATATATTTTGGAATCAGAAAGTGGATGTCTTCAGCTTTGTTCTTCTTTCTCAAAATTCACAAATGGTGCTGAGAAAACTGGATATCTACATGTGAAAAAATAAAATTGGTAACTTCCTCACACCTACACAGAAATAAACTCAAATTGAATTAAAGACTTAAACACAAGACCTGAAACTGTAAAATTCCTAGAAGAAAACGTAGGCAAAAAGCTCCTTGGCATTCATCTTAGCAATGATTTCTTGGATATGACACCAAATGGACAGGCAACAAAGTGGAACTTTGCCAACAAAAAAAGGCACGTGTAGGAGTGCCTGGGTGGCTCAGTCAGTTAAGTGTCCAACTCTTGATTTCAGCTCAGGTCATGATATCATGGTTTGTGGATTGGAGCCCCACATCGGGCTCAATGCTGACAGCATGGAGCTTCCTTGGATTCTCTCTCCTCCCCTCACTCTGCCCCTCCCCTTCTCTCTTTCTCTCTCTTTCTCAAAATAAATAAATAAAATAATTTTAAAAATGTATTTAAAAATTTTTTTTAATTAAAAAAAAGGCAAGTGGAACTATATAAAACTGAAAAGCTTCCACACAGCAAAGGAAACAACAAAATGGAAATGCAACCTATGCAAATCATATATCTGATAAGAGGTTAATATCTAAAATATATAAAGAACTCCCATGACCTAATAGCAAAAAAATAAACATCTTGATTTAAAAATGGGCAAAGGACTTTAATAGACATTTCTCCAAAAAAAAAAAAAGGCCAATAGATATATGGAAAAGTGCTCAAGCTCACTAATCATCAGGGAATTGTAGATCTGAACTACTATGGGATGTCATCCCAAATATGTTAGGATGGTTATTATTTTAAAAAAAAGATAAGACATGTTGATGAGGATTTCAAGAAACGGAAACTCTTATAAACTGTTGGTGGGAATGCACAATGGCACAGCTGTTATGGGAACAGTATGGAGTATCTTCAAAAAATTAAGAATAGAATTATCACATGATCCAGCCATCCCACTTCTGGATATCCTCAAATCCTGAAGATTTGAAATCAAGATCTCAAAGAGATAGCTGCACTTACATGTTCATTGAAGCATTATTCACAATAGCCTTATATGGAAACAACCTAAATTTCCACTGACAGATAAATGGTTTAAAAAATGTGGTACGTACATACAATGAAATATTATTTGGCCTTCAAAAAAGAAGGAAATCCGGCCATATGCAACAACATAGATAGATGTGCCTGGAAGATTTTATGCTAAGTGCAATAAGTCAATCATAGAAGGACAAATTCTACATGATTCCACTTATATGATAAGATATCTAAAACAAATGAACACACAGAAACAGAGACTAGAATGACAGTTGCCAGCGGCTGGTAGGAGGAGGAAATGGAGAGCTGTTCAATGAGTATATAGTTTCAGTTTTGTAAGATGATTAAGTTTTAGAGGTCTGTGTATAATATAGGATGTCTCTCTATTTCACACTATTGTATTATACACTTAAATTATTTTTTTAAATTTATTTTTGAAAGAGACAGAGACAGAGTGAGAATGAGGGAGGAACAGAGAGAGAGGGAGACAAAGAATCCAAAGCAGGCTCCAGGCTCCAATGTGTCAGCACGGAGACCAATGCAAGGCTCGAACTCATGAACCACGAGATCATGACCTGAGCCAAAGTCAGATGCTTAACTGACTAAGCCACCCAGGCATTCCTATACATTTAAATTTTTAAGAAAGTAGATTTCCTGTTCAATTTTCCTGTCACAAGGCAATGCCAAAATATTATTGACTTTCTGTGAATGTGGTAAAAATGTTATTTCTCACACTCACACGTTGAGATAGAAAAACACTCAACATTTAATTTTGAGGACTGCCTCATTATAAGAGTTAACTGGAATTATGGAACAGGGCACTGATGGAAAAAGAATTAGAAATTCTTTATAGTGGGAAAAGCATACAATAGTAGATTCTAATAACGAATAGGTGAATCTCCAACCCACGCTTATCTACTTTTGTAAGAAGTACATTTTACAGTATATGTTGTAAATATTTTTCACTATAGTTGGAGATATGTAATAACTTTGCCAAGAAGAGTTACCTAGAAAGTGGTAGCCAATTTTCCCATCCCAACCTCTTCATCCTTCAGTGTATTAACTCTTGGTACCTCCAACGCCACTATTGCCCACTGGTCAGGGTGGAGACTTATGAAGATGAGATAGATAATAAATGGCATTTTGGCTTAAGTCTGCCTCACAGTCATATTAACAGGATCCCAAAATTCCATGGATATTTCATTAGTTTCATAGTATATCAGTCATTAAAGAGGAACACTCAGCCACAAGCAGAATCACCATCTTGGCTACATGCCTTAGGGAATAATGTTCATTATGAGGAAGGGCCCTATAGAAGCCCCTAGAGCTTCCTCTATCTACTATAACAATGTATCAAAGGCATGACTACATCTCTGGGAGAATCACAGTGATTAGTTTCACCAATGAAGATGTGACAGATTCAGGGTTGGCGATTTCTATCATATTCCTTTTTAACTAATTTCAGTTTGTCTAGTGCACAAGTCAAGGTATTCAGGAGTATAAAAGAGGATTGTTACAAATTTGATCACCTAAAGACAGCAAATCAAAGTCATTGTTCTATATGTGGTCTTTTCACTAGAACAAATCAATAAGGTTCTAGGAAACCTGCCTTGCTTTCTAAAGAATCAATAGCTATTGATTAGGCACATGCTTTTATTCTTTTACTCTAAAAAGCTGAGAACATCAGAACAATTTGCTTGCAACTCATAGGGCGACAGTATTACTTCACTGTCTTGCCTCAACTTTTTCACTCTGATACAGCTTAGCTCATAGAGACCTTGAACTTCTAAAATCACATTCATCTTCTATTTTGATGATATCGTGCTCAGAGAAACTAGAGATCAGTAAATAGACTTTACCCTAAGTATCTTGGCAAAACCCATGTGTGCCAGAAAGTCAGAGATAAAGTGCATGAGCCAAGTCCACTCCCTATGTTTTAGGAATCTCCCACTGTATGAGGCAAATCCACCTCCCACTATAGAAGCTAAAGATCCCAACTACATGTTTTCTCAGCTTCCTCTGAAACTAGGGCAGTATCACAGGAACCAAATTCTATCAGTCTTGTGCACATAGCCCACATTTAGAATTAGACACTGCCAGTGAGTGAAAAACAGCAATTGCAGATTCTATTCTGGTCACATAAAAGAAGAGTAGTGGAAGCAACATCCATTTTCCAGAAGCAGCAGTATCTAACGTTCTGTGGTTGTGAGTTCAGCATTACAATCTACAGAGTAATCAGGTAATCCAACAGTAACAGCACTCATATTTTTACCAGGTGAGACTGCTAAATGAATTTTGACATTTCTCCTGGCTGGAAGTTCAGGCCCATGATTCTCTGATTCTCCAAGAAATCCTGTAAACTACTCTGTATCATTATGATGAATTTATTTTCTTCTTCAAGGTGTCAAAGTCGAATTAAGTTCCTTAAAACTAAGAGAACTATCTGATATACTCAGTTATTTCATGGACATATTCATTTGACCTTATCAGACCCTAGAGGAAGCTAGATAAATATGGACACAGACTTTGTTAGTGCATGCACTTTTGAGGGAAAATGTGATGAGTGTCACAGTACATACATGTGCAAGAAGCTATAAGAGTACAGCTAAAAATTATTTTCTTAAACTCACTGTGATTTCTCCTTTAGTTTGTGGATTTAAGTAAAATGCTTAATTCCTGAACATTTGGATATATTTTTTAATGTTTTTATTATTTATTTTTGAGAGAGAGAGAGAGAGAGAGCAAGTGAGGGGCAGAGAGAAAGGGGGACACAGAATCCAAAGCAAGCCCCAGGCTCCAAGCTGTCAGCACAGAGCCCAACACAGGGCTTGAACTCGTGAACTGTGAGACCAGGACCTAAGCCGAAGTCAGATGCTTAACTGACTGAGCCACCCAGATGCCCCTGGATATATTTTTAAATCATATTTGTTAATTGATTTCTAATTCAATATCTCAATGGTCAAAAACATATTTTATTGTATTTCAACCTACGAAATTGGTTGAGAGGTACTTTAAGTACAACCACACATGAATTTTTGTAATATAATCTATATGTACATGAAAAAGTGTGATTCTGTCATTACTGAGCAGAATGTTTGTACACAGGTATCTTCCTCCCCATCCTTTTCACAAGTTTGTGCTGTAACACCTCAGTTTTACAAAAGACCTACATAGTATCTGTTTTCACTAAGTGAAAGAAATCCGAAAAGGATTTTCACTTCTACAGAAAAAAAAAATGCAAAAAGAGCACTCGGCAATTGTTTTGCATTGAGCTACCATAGAGGCAGTGTGCACCCAAGCAGCGAGAGTGGAACTGCCTGGCTCCTTCCCCACCCGCTGCCCAAACTACACTCACCTTCTCAGCATTAGGCTGCCATACCTTTGAACTGTGTCTGTGAGCATCTCTGCTTTATCTCAATTTATTTTGTGCATCCATTAGCAAGATGTGTCCTAAGGTATCAGAAAAGCCTAAGAGAGGTTTCTTTTGGGTCTGGGAATGCCCCAATATTCTTCCATATTAATTGTTTCTTTACTTTATGCCATTTTGGCTTAGGAAAGATTTCACAAGAATATGCTACTTTTGGATAGTGGGAGAAACCTGTATTTCAATTTGATCAAGTTTGATGTTTATGTTTAAATCTTCTACAGGCTTTTGGCTGATTGTTCTACCTACTGCCGAAAAAGTTATGTTAGAATTTCACACTATAATTATGGATTTACATACTTTTTGTTAAACAAATTTTTAGAGACATGATTTATACAGACTTATATTACACTGTTTTGGAAAATTGATCTTTTAGTCATCATGGAATATGAACAAATTCTATAGGTAAGCTATTTGAATTAATAAGATAATTTAACAAGATTGCTGACTATTTTCTAAAAATCAGTTGTATTTGTATAGACCAAGAGCAAACAGAAAATGAAATTCAGGATATGATGCTCTTGACAGTAACATCTAAAAAATGAAATACATCAGAATAAATCTACAAAGAGATGGGGCGCCTGGGTGGCGCAGTCGGTTAAGCGTCCGACTTCAGCCAGGTCACGATCTCGCGGTCCGTGAGTTTGAGCCCCGCGTCAGGCTCTGGGCTGATGGCTCGGAGCCTGGAGCCTGTTTCCGATTTTGTGTCTCCCTCTCTCTCTGCCCCTCGCCCGTTCATGCTCTGTCTCTCTCTGTCCCAAAAATAAAAATAAACGTTGAAAAAAAAAATTTAAAAAAAAATCTACAAAGAGATATGGAGAACTGTATATATAAACCTGTGAAATGTTATTGAGAAAAATTAAAGAATACCTAAATAAAATAAGGGATATACCATATTCATGCACTGAGGGACTCAACTTATTGAAGAAGATAATACTCCATAAATCGATCTTAGTTTCAAAGCAAGCAAGGCCCATTAGTTTCTTTCTGTGTTTGTATTTGCGTTTGGCTGTTATATTTTTTCTGTGTTTGTTTGCTTATTTGTTTTTTATTTCTTTGTGCAAACTTACAATGGTTTTAGAAGCACTAGGAAATTTGTCCTCCTACAATTTATGATTGCAATTATATTCCTAACTGATACCTGAAATTCATCCCACATTTAGGTATTTATTCTGTAGCTTTACTTTTTCTTTCCCCCTCTTGAATCTTACTCCTCCCATTTCCCTCAAAGAAGCAGCACCTTAAGACTTCTGAACCATTTGTGTTTCAGTATGAGTGACTTTCAGATAAGTGTCCTAGAAGTAATTTTGGTAGGGAGAAGGATAGAACAGAGGCAAGAGGCACCTAAAAGAATAAAGACAAAGGAAAATGAGTTCAATAAAGACAACCACAGACTCCAGAAAGAGAACCTTTTTTATCTATTTCTCAATCCTACTATAGCAATTCTGTTAATTAAAATTCAGAAAAGCAAATGAGTACAGTATTTCTGCTTTATCCATTTATTTTCTATTCCAGAATTAGCCACTGCCAATCAATTGGTCATCATGTGCTAAACCTAAAATTTTAATTTAAAATTGTCTTTTATGTTGTTTTTAAGTTGAAATGTCATCCGGATTCCAAAACATGACATTCTGTTCTCTTTGGGACACAGGAAAAAATGTTTTGATACCTGGAACTATATAATTAATTGGCCAAATGGTGGAAAGAGAATTAAATTGGGAACAGAAATTTTAATACTTATTAATATCTAATATTTAACCATTTATCGTTGATAAATTATTTAGCTCAGCAGGCTCATATTTTTCTCATTTGTAAAATGAAAGCACTAAAATATTTCATGAATTTGTTCACCTCCACACTTTTAAGAGTATATGACTCTTAGTCAGATGGTCATTTGATGATTCCGGAAAATCTTTCTAAGAATAAGACAGGGCTAAATGTGCGATGAGCATTAAGTGGGGGGGGGGGGGGGGCACTTGCGAAGAGCACCAGGTGTTGTACGTATGTAAGTGATGAATCACTGGGTTCTACTCCTGAAACCAATACGACACTGTATGTTAACTAACTTCTATTTAAATATATTAATTTTTTTAAAAAGACTGAGACAGGATAGTTTTAGATAACACTTTTCTTTCTTTAATGTTTACTTTTTTGAGAGAGCGAGAGCGAGAGCAAGAGAGTGAGAGAGAGAGAGAGAGAGAGCTGGGGAGGGGCAGCAAGAGAAAGGGAGCCAGAGGATCCAAAGTGGGCTCTGTGATGACAGCAGAGAGCCTGATGCAGGGCTCAAATTCACAAACCATGAGATCATGACCTAAGCCAAAATCAAATGCTTAACCTACTGAGCCACCAAGATGCCACAGTAACACCTTTTTTTTTTTAATGATTCAAATGAATGTTTTCTTTAAAAATTCCAGTAAAGGATTAGAAAGATATATTTTTGCTAGAATGGTGATATCAGTAAAATGAAAAATTTCACTAGTCTTAGAGTTGAAAAGCAAATATTAACGCCAACATTATTATTTAGAAAATATATTTTATATCTCACAGTTTCAGTTCAGAAAATAATAATGTTTTAAATCATCTACAAATATTCAAAAGGCAAACAAATTATTCTGTGTATGAGCTATGATAACACAATACTTTGATTGCTTAAATATGATTTCCAATTCAAACTTCTCCCTCATTCTCTCCAAAAAAATATTAAAAACTTAGGTTTATTCCTTTGATCTAAATTAATTTACCAAAAGACATGTAAATTCTCTGTGCTAGATAATCTTTTAAAATATAACTCCCTTGTGCTAGAATGCCCTCACTTGAGACAGGCAAATAAGTAGATGAATTATTAAAATGCCTGCTGTTTCTACAATCTGGTGGTTTTAGACATTATTTAGTCAATCTGTCAAAAGTTACTTAGACCAATGGTTTCATTTTTTAAAACATTTTTAAAAATTGTTTTAAGTTTATTTATTTTGACAGAGAAAGAGAGACAGAGAGAGTACATGAGTAGGGACAGAGAGAGAGGGAGAGAGAGGATCCCAGGCAGGCTCTGAACTTTCAGAACAGAGCCCACTGTGGGGCTCAAACTCATGAGCCATGAGATGATGACCTGAGCTGAAAGCAAGAGTTGGACGCCAAACAAACTGAGCCACCCAGGCACCCCAGACCAATGGTTTTAAATTATAGTACTTGGAATTTTGTCAAGGAGACTTATGGGCATATGAAAGAGGGGAGTGTACAAATTGTCAAAGCACCACTGATTTTTTATTTTGTAATTTTATTGCAACAAGACATAATTTTTTTTTAAAAAGATGGGATATGTTGTTTTAAACATTTGGATATCAAACTTATGCATAAAAAATATTTTAAATGTAGAGGTTAACAAGGTAATAATAACTAATGCATACTGAACATGTACTAAATACTGGGTACTGTTTGAGTGCTTAAGATGCAGTAACTCATTTCATCCTAACATCAATCTAATTATCATTACCTTCATTTTACGAATGTAGAAATCAAGGCACAGAAAAACAAAAATAACTGTCCCAATTAGTAAATTAAGAAACTGTAATCAAACTCAGACTATTTAACTCCAGGGTGCTCACTCTTATACAAAACATTAATTCACTTTCTTAGGACCTCCTTAGGATAGGATAATGGGCACTCTTGGACGCTAGACAAAAGAGACAAAGTAGATTAAATGGAGCTCCTGATAAAAAAAAGCAGTGATTCAAAACTGGCATTAAAAATATTCATCTGGGAGGCACCAGGGTGGCTCAGTCGGTTAAGTGTCCAGCTGTTGATTTAGGCTCAGGTCATGATCTCACGGTTCATTAGTTCAAGCCCCACATTGGGCTATGCACTGACATCAAGGAGCCTGCTTGGGATTCTCTCTCTTTCCCTCTCCCTATGCCCCTCCACTGCTCTCTAAATAAATAAATAAATAAATAAACTTTAGAAAAAATATTCATCTGGTAATGAATGTAAAATATATTAAATAATAGCAGAGCCTAGGTTTGAATATTTGGGCTCATTCATTTAACAAATATTCATTGAGCTAGTCACCATCTTGTAAGCTCGGACTACATTAATGTACAAAGCATACAGAAAAGTCTGCCCTCTTGAAGGAATGATTCCAAATGCATTCTGTGAGGCCAGAATTACTCTGTTACCAAAACTAGATAAAGATACTACAAATAAAGAAAACTACAGGCCAATATATCTGATGAACATAGGTTTAAAAAACCTTAACAAAATATTAGCAAACTGAATCCAACAATACAGTAAAAGAATCATTCAAGGGGTGCCTGGGTGGCTCAGTCAGGTAAGCATCTGACTTCGGCTCAGGTCATGATCTCAGGGTTCATGGGTTTGAGCCCCGTGTCGAGCTCTGTGCTCACAGCTCAGAGCCTGGAGCCTGCTTCAGATTCTGTCTCCCTCCCTCTCTCTCTGCCCCTCCTCCACTCATGCCCTGTCTCTCTCTCTCTCAAAAATGAATAAACGTTTTAAAAAAAATTTTTAAGACAATCATTCAAGTGGGATCAAGTGGGATTTACTCCTGGGATGCAAGGGTGGTTCAATATTTGCAAATCAATTAACATGATACATCACATTAATAAGAGAAAGGTTAAAAATTCTATGATCATCTCAATAGATGCAGAAAAAGTATTTGACAAGGTACAACATCCATTCATGATAAAAACACTCAACAAAGTATGTTTAGAGGGAACTTATCTCAACATAATAAAGGCCATACATAAAAAACCCACAACTAACATCATTCTCAGTGATAAAAAAAAACTGAGGCCTTTTCCTGTAAGATCAGGAATGAGACAAGGATGTCCACTCTCAGCATTTTTATTCAACATAGTACTAGAAGTTCTAAACACAGAAATCAGACAAGAAAAAGAAATAAAAGGCATCCAAATTAGTAACGAAGAAATAAAATTTTCAGTATTTGCAGATAACGTGATAGTACATATAGAAAACCCTAAATACACCACCAGAAAACCACTAGAACTGATAAATGGATTCAGGAAAGTCATAGGGTACAAAATCAATGCACAGAAATCTGTTGCATTTCTATGCACTAATAATGAAGTGGCATAAAGAGAAATTTAAAAAAATCCCATTTACAACTGCACCAAAAACATTAATAAAATACCTAGGAATAAGCTTAACTGAGGAGATGAAAAATTTAGACTTTGAAAACTATAAAATGTCAATGAAAGAAATTGAAGATGACTAAACAGAAATATATCTCATGCTCGTGGATTTGAGGATACTGTTAAAATATCCATACTACCCAAAGCAATCTGCAGATTTAATGCAATTTCTATCAAAATAAGAGCATTTTCTACAGAATTAAAAAAAATAATAATCCTAAAATTTGTATGGAACCACAAAAGACCCTGAATAGCCATGGAAAACTTGAAAAAGAACAAAGCTGGAGGTTTCACAATCCCAGATTCCAAGATATACTACAAAGCTGTAGTAATCAAAACAATATGGTACTGGCACAAAAGTAGATACATAGATCATGGAACAGAATAGAAAGTCCATAAATAAACCCATGCTTTAAGGTCAGTTAATCTACAACAAAGGGAACAAGAATATACAGTGAGAAAAAGACAGTCTCTTCAACAAATGATGCTGGGGAAACAGGACAGCTCCATGCAAAGGAACGACACTGGACCACTTTCTTACACCATACACAAATAAAGAATAGATTAAAGACCTAAATTTGAGACTTGAAACTATAACATTCCTAGAAGAAAACATAAGAAGCAATTCTTTTGACATAAGCCATAGAAACATTTTCCTAGATTTGTCTCCTCTAGCAAGGGAAACAAAAGCAAAAATAAACTGTTGGGAGTACACCAAAAAATCTTTGTACAGCAAAGGAAACCATCAACAAAATAAAAAGGCAACCTACTGAATGGGAGGATGTATTTGCAAATGATATATATGATAAAGGGTTAATATTCTAATTATATAAAGAATCTATACAACTCAAAACACAAAAAAAATAATAATCCAATTTATGAATGGTCAGAAGACATGAAGACATTTTTCCAAAGACATACAGATGGTCAACAGACACATAAAAAGATGCGCAACATTACTCATCAGCTGGAAAATGCAAATCAAAACAACACTTAGATACCATCACAAACCTGTAAAATAAAAAAGACAAGAAATAACAAATGTTGGTGAAGATGTGGAGAAAAAGGAATTCTCATGCCCTATTGATGGGGATACAAACTGATGCAGCCACTGTGAAAACAATACAGAGGTTCCCCCCAAAATTAAAAATGCTATTACCATACAAGCCAGTAATTCTACTACTAGGTATTTACCCAAAGAAAATAGAAACACCAATTCAGAAAGATATATATGCACCATGATTTACAAAAGTCAAATTCTGTGTCTACCCATAGACGAATATCAAGAGGATATGGTGTGTGTGTGTGTGTGTAGATACGTATATATGGTATCTATAATGAAGTACTATTCAGCCATAAAAAAGAGTGAAATCTTGCCATTTGAAACATCAGTGGACCCAGAGGATATAATACTAAGTGAAATAAGTCAGTCAGAGAAAAACAAATACCATATATCTTTCACTCATATGTGGAATTTAAGAAATAAAACATATGAACAGAAAAAAAAATACAAACAGACAAAAAACAAGGCCTTAAATATAGAGAACAAACTGATAGTTACCAGAGGGAAGGTTGGTGGGGAGAAGGGTGAAATATGAAATAGGTAAAGGGGTAAGAATATACTTATTGTGATCAGAACTAAGTTATATATACAATCATTGAATAATTATACTATACACTTGAAACTATTATAACACGGTATGTTAATTATACTTAAATATAAAATAAAGTCTGCCACCTTGAACTCTAATGAACCCAGACTAGTTACCTGGATAAGGGCATGGCATAGGAGGGTAGCAATGAACCTGCAGAGTAAAGAGTAAGTTAAAAAATATTCAAATAAGTTTATGCACACGTACAACAATGAAAAATCAGAAAAGGGGACAAGTTTTGGATAAAAAATGATTTTCAATAGCTGTCTCTGAAGGAAAAGCAAAACACCCATTTGTAAATATTTACACATCAGTGAGCAAAATAAAGCTGAAGCTATATAAATATGTAGTAAACCATATAAATACCAGAGCCATTTGTCATCGAGGCAATATCCAATCCAATGACAAGTTTTAGTTGGAACCATAAAATTGAATAAATACTCTGAGGGAGAAGGAGAAGCAGCAGGCAAAATATCGAAGTTTGCAGAACTCCCAAAATAATATAATGGGAAGAGTCAAAAAGAAGCACTCAAGGTAACAAACTCATTTCTTAAATGTGTAAGAAGAATAACAAGGTAGTATACAGTCATAATTCAAGGGAAAAGACGGGCAACTATGGACAGCAAATTATCAAAGGCAATTGAGATTTTAAAGTAAATGAGACCAAAAAAAAAAAAACCCTGTGAATTGGGGAATTACAAAGTCATTACTGATGAAGATAAAATCTTGGTAGAATGTGAAATGAAAGCAGGGTGAGGAAAAAATGTAAATAGTGCATATAGGGGCACCTGGGTGGCTCAGACAGTTAAGCGTCTGACTTTTGGTTTCAGCTCAGGTCATGATTTCATGGTTTGGTTCATGGGTTCAAGCCCTGCATTGGGCTCTGCACTGACAGTGTGGAGACTGCTTGGGATACTCTCTCCCTCCATCTCTCTGCCTCTCCCCTGCTCTCTCTGTCCCTTTGTCTCTCTCTCAAAATAAATAAATATATTTTTTTAAAAAATAGTGCATATATGCCATTTGTTTTACACATACCATAGTACAAGGGAAGGAGCAAACTATTAGGAAGAAGGCCAGCCTTCACTTTGGTAGTAATGACATCAACAACAATAAAGGATCTTGAAACCACAAATGAGCTGATGATTAGAGAAAACTTTACTTAGCTTTGTAAAAGCTGTGTTTCAAATAGCTAATGGATATCCCAACTAATTCCTACTCTTTCAACTAATATATGCTACTTCCAAGATAGTAACAAAAACTTGTCACTTGTTTTTAACACGGCTTGCTCATTTTCCCACAAGTTTTCTCTTAATCTATTATCTTTTACTTCCTTGCCTCAGACTTACAATAACATTTTAATGCAGGTGAATATAACAATAATGCCGGGCTCATTTATAATGCCACTTCTTCAAACACATTTCCCACATGTAATGCGATTAGGATTAAGTAAAAAGCAAGCAGAGGGACAAATAAGAAAACCTTCTTTTAGGGGCGCCTGGGTGGCGCAGTCGGTTAAGCGTCCGACTTCAGCCAGGTCACGATCTCGCGCTCTGTGAGTTCGAGCCCCGCGTCAGGCTCTGGGCTGATGGCTCAGAGCCTGGAGCCTGTTTCTGATTCTGTGTCTCCCTCTCTCTCTGCCCCTCCCCCGTTCATGCTCTGTCTCACTCTATCCCAAAAATAAATAAACGTTGAAAAAAAAAAAAATTAAAAAAAAAAAAAAGAAAACCTTCTTTTAAAAAGATAAAAAAAAACAACAACTTTGGTCTGAAAGGTAGATAAGAATCACTGACAGCCCACATTTAGGTGATTAGCTAGGTGTGTTTTATTAATAAAGTTCTCAGTCTTTCATTCATGCTTTGTTCCAGTATAATTGTGCCCTCTACAGTCTTATCAAGTGAATGAAGGGGACTTTAGCTTGAAAGGAATTAGAGAAGTTTCTGATACTCAGTCCACACTGATTTACACGGGAGTGTAATAGTTTCTTTTTCATTAAAAATATCCTTGATTTATTTAATTTGGGGAACTTTCTAAGACAAAAGGTAACTAAATTTAGCAAGTGGACACATTATTGGCTTTGTGATGACCGCTGGAAAAGAAAATGAAGTTTTGTTTGGATCTAATTTTGTCCTATGATACTGAAAACTTTACCATTGTTGACAATGTTGAATTTTACCTGAACCCTGTAATCCCGGAAAATAGCAAAAGT
This sequence comes from Prionailurus viverrinus, assembly GCF_022837055.1. Taxonomy (NCBI): domain Eukaryota; kingdom Metazoa; phylum Chordata; class Mammalia; order Carnivora; family Felidae; genus Prionailurus; species Prionailurus viverrinus. Next base: position 26,691,771 of record NC_062579.1, read on the forward strand.
GAAAACATCCCCTGTCCTTTGTGCTGTGGAAAACAGCTTATTGCAAAGATCCATCCTTCCCCATTTGACATAAATAAGACTCACAGATGCCTCCTCTTGTATTTCTATGGCAAGGCCAATGATCCTCCAAATTTCTATTGTTTGGCCTCATAAATCATTAGGTGAAATGCTGTTCCTACTAATCAATTGTGACAAAATCTTTGTTAATCAAACTTTAGGAGTTAAACAAACCTTAGGAGTGAAATCAAAATTTCACTCCTTCCTCCAAGCTCCAGAACTCTGATTCAGTGTCAGCCTGAGTCAACATACAATCTCTCCTGAGAACAGGCTGGGTAAAATATTCTGATCTACTATCCAGTCAAGCTACTCATTTGTCCCACTTCCCCACACCCTCTTCTTCCTAACCTTCTTTACCCCTCCCAATAAAATAAAATCCCTTTTGCCTAACCTTTGAAAGACTTGCAGATCTTATGGTCACATGTACTCTCTTTTGCAACAGTCCTCTCCCTCTATTGCAAGAGACCCCTCCTTGCAATTATATTTTCAAATAAAGTCTCTCCTTACTAACTTAGGATTTGTTTTTTACTTGACACTGATAAGTGGTAGAAAGAAGTAGATATTACTGCATTTGGATATAAGTGATAATGGGGAATTGAAAACTCAAAGTATTAAATAATTTGACTCAGTGAATTATGACTGTTAAAGAATACAATAAAGGGTTCACAAAAAGATAGCCATTTAAGCACCTGCTATATGCTAGGGTCTCCTCTAGTTGGCCACAATTAGACAAATTTGTTTGCTCAAAGTACACACAGGTTAGTACAGAAGACTAACATAAAACCATTATGAGATGAGTTGATAGAAATATATACCAAGCATTATGCATACATTTGATTAAGTCATTTACTATGAATGCCTATGGTAGGTGGCAGAAAAATAATGTAACAGAAAAAGTTTTACAGTAGAGGTGATATCTGGAGAAGAGCATTAAAGGATGAATAGGACTTTGGCAGATGAATAAACTATGAAGAGTCTGTATTTGGCAGTGAGAAGAAGGTAATCACAAGAAGACCAAGTAATGCCATGGCCTGTCTGGATAGTAAAAGTAGCTGTAACTGACTCAATTGTAGAGCATACAGTATGGATGTAAGACAACTGAATGAGAGCTGTAAAGATAAGCAGATGCAAGACAGTCTTTTACAGCTATGAAGGCTAGGCACTGCACAACTCCAAAGAGTGCCATTCATAATGATGTCAAGTGAATGGCATTTTCTGGAGATGTGTACAGCCCTGACCAATAGCTCTGAGCAGGTACCAAATTAGTAGTGTATTTTTATACCAAGTATATATGTTAGGATGTCCTGGTAGCAAATTATGAAAACCAAATCTGTCTTTGGCCTCAAGGGGACTTGGGGATGAACACCCGAGGTTCATAGTACTGCTGTGGAGCTAGAGGAAAACCAGAACATTTCAGCAGATGACAGAACAGAAAGTTAGAGAGCCTTCCTTTAAAAGAAACAGTTTGGCCAGAATGTTACTGACCAAGAGGCAGGATACTACCAACATAACTGATGTGAAATAATCTGAGCCATCTCTCATCATTGCAGCATTTTGCTCCATATTCAATCTTCTAGGCGAGAAGCTTTGATAAAGCATGAGCTGGGGTCTTTTCAATGGAACAACCACACAAAAGTAGAGATTATCCTCAAAATAGTTAAGAGGAAAGAAGTACTGGACAGGCAAATTTAACATTTTTTTAAACAAGTTGAGGAGTTTGGATTTGTTTTCTAAGGCAGGGGTTGGCAAACTTTCTTAAAGGCCAAATAATAAGTACTTTAGACTTGCCAGCCTTCTGATCTCTATGGCAACTAATCAACTTTGCCCTTGAAGGCAGCCATGCACTAAATCACTGGGCTTGGCTACGTTCCAGTAACACTTAATTTACAAAATAGATGGCCATGCTATTGATCTTAGTTTGTCAAAAACATCTGTTCTTAGGGATGGAAAGGCCTGGAAGGATCTCAAGACTTTGTCATGTCTAAATAATTGGCCATTTCCTCCATGACTATATGAGGTGGCAGCTACAAAGTTACAAAATTCATAATCTTTCTCCTTAATGAAGTTAAAATGAAGTAGATGAGGCCAAAATATAGCATAAAATCATCATAATAGTTCACAGGACATAACAAAAAAACTAATATGGCAACTGTTTCCACTTCCCAAATTTGCCCCCCAAATTGTATCATTTCTGATCCAGTTTATCATCTCTTTCTATCTAAAATATAAATGAAATGCTTTGGAGGAAAGACATGAAAACTATCTTAATAAGAAAATACTGGAAGATTTGTAGCAAAGAATAAGGGAAAAATCCAGATGGGTAATAGTGCTGGATATAATTGGGAATTTCTGTGTAAGAAATTCTGCAATATTATGGAATGTAAGAAAATTGGGTAGGAGGATAGAGATTTGAATAATGTTCCTTTTTAAGGGAATTAAGTTCCCTTTTATGTTTTTTCATGAGAAATGGTTAAAGTCAGGATTTTTTTTCTAAAATGATTTGGACACTGTACTTTTTAAAAGGCATCTCGATGCTAAGACTAAGCTACATTCCCTCTCCAATTTATTATGGATGCCTAAATAACTTAATACATCTTGAAGTGCTTAGTGGTAAATCACCATAACTGATTTCAATAGAATCTAAAAGATAAGGAAAAAGTCAGCTTCAGAAACAACAGCAAGGACCTGTTACTTAAGAAAAATTTGAAAGATGAGCAGCTACAAGGATATCACCATATTTCACCTGATGAACTAACGAAAACGAATTTTGCAAATTTTCAAAGTATTTAACAGCCCTTTCTTCTACTAGATTAAAAAAACACTTTAATAATCATAAATCATGATTTTTCCCCAATATCCTCTTTCTACTCACCTGTATCTCCCTCTCTTACTATTATTATATTATTATAAATGAGTTCCTTTATGCTTGGTATTAATTGTTTTATATATTAGAGTGCTCATAGGGTGGTGCATGAATATTTACAATTGTTAGATTTTCTTGTTGGACTGTCCCCTTTATTATGATTTGGTGCCCTTCTTTATCTCTTGTTAGTCTTTGTTTTACAGTCTGGTTTTTCATACATATACTGCTACTCCTGTTTTTCTTTTCACATTCATTTGTGCGATAAATGTTTCTCCATCCACTCACTTTCAATCTACATATATCTTTAGGTCTAAAATGAGTCTCTTATAGGCAGCATATAGTTGGTTCTTGTTTTTTTATCCTTTCTGACACTCTATTTCTTTTGATTGGAGCATTTAGTCCATGTATATTCAAAGAAATTATTGATAGATATGTATTTAGTGCCATTTTATTACTTGTTTTGTTGTTGTTTCTGGAGATGTTCTCTGATTCTTTCTTGTCTTTGTCACTTTTGGTCTCTCCTTTCCACTCAGAGTCCCCCTTAATATTTCTTGCAGGGCTGGTTTAGTGATCAGGGACTCCTTTTGTTTTTGTTTGTCTGGGAATCTCTTTTCCTCTCTTTCTATTCTGATTAATAGACTTGCTGGATATTCTTGGCTGCAGATTCTTCTCATTCAGCACTTTGAATATATCATGCCACTCCCTTCTGGCTTGCCAACCTTCCATTGAGAAATCTCCAGCTAGCCCTATTGGTCTTCCCTTATAATTTAAGGACATCTTTTGTCTTGCTGCTTAGTTTTTTTCTTTATCACTATACTTTGCAAATTTAACTACAATACGTCTTGATGTCAGCTTGCTTTTGTTGATTTTGATGGGAGTTCTCTGTGCCTCCTATAACTGAATGTCTGTTTCTTTCCCTAGATTAGGGATGTTTCCAGCTATTATTACCTGCAAAAAAAGTGTTCTGCCCCCTTTTCTCTCTCTTCTTCTGGGATTCCTAGAATATGAATATTATTACATATGATGGAGTCGCTGAGTTCCCCCAGTCTATTCTTGTGTTCCATAATTCTTCTTTCTCTCTTTTGTTCAGCCTCATTATTTTCCATTATTTTGTCTTCTAGGGCACTAATTCATTCCTCTGCTTCTTCCAGCCTACTGTTCATTGCATCAAGTGTATTTCTAATCTTGTTTATTGCACTCTTCATCCCTGATCAATTCTTTTTTAACTCTATTATCTCTGTTGTAAGGGTCTCACAGATGTCTTCTATTCTTTTCTCAAGCCCAGTGAGTATCCTTATGATTATTCCTTTAAATTCTCCCTCGGGGATATTACTTGTATATGTTTTGCTTAGGTCTCTGGTTGTGGCCTTATTTTCTTTTTTCATTTGGGATAAATTCCTCCATCTTAGCATTTTGCATGTCTTCTTCTCCATGTTAGAAGAGCCAGTTACGTTTCCTGTTCCTGTTCCTGTTCCAGTTATGTTCCTTTTGCCTTATGAACAAGAGGTCATGTAGTGTCCAGGGCCTGACACTATGAGGAGTGTCTTCCATGTGTGCTGTGCGTGCTCTGCTGTTGTGTTTTGGCTTCAGGCCAGTTTGCAGATGCTCTCCGTGCCGGCTATGGGAAGTGTTGGTCTTTGACCTGAATTTGATGAGTCTTAACTAGGTGTGCTCTGGTCTCCTTGTGAAATGAGATCTGACACCAACTCCACTAAAACTGAGGCCCTGCAGAACTTTCTTGTCAGGAGACATAGTGTGGGCAGGGATTTATGCTGATCTTCTGGTGGAGGGGCTGGCTGTGCTGGGAATGAGGCAAGCTTGACTGAGAATGGCATTCTTGCATGTGCACAGGGAAATGGGGCTTGATGTAAGCAAGTTAGGCAGCCAATGTGGGCTCTGTGCTGCTTCCTGCAAGTATCTCTGTGTTTATACTGAGAAGCAGGCAAGGGAAATGGTGCCAGTTAGCTCCTTTGTTCAGGGAAAGGCTTCCCTGTGAATACTGCCTTTTAGGGAAGCACTCAGAGAATAGCAAATAACCTTCCTTGTGAGCCTCAGGCACTTTTCAGATCACTATTTCCATGCTATCTGCCCCCAGGTTGCCTGTCCTCCCTCCAGGAGCAGTGCACTCTATCCCAGCTAAGTCCACTGACCTTTAAAACTCCAGATTCTAAGCCCAGCTGGTCATAAGAACTAACAAAATTCAGCCCCTGTCATTTTCCAATACAATGGCTATGGGGAAATGTACTCCTTGTGCATTCCCCTGTGTGTTCCTCTCTCTCTAGCCCTTCTACCTGACAACAGGTCCCTCTCCTCTGCAGCACCTTTCCATTTCTCCCCTAAACCACATCTCCACACTTCCTACCTTCTCCAATGTGGTTTCTTCTCTCTCATTAATTACGGAGTTTGTTCTGTTAGTCTTCAAGTTGATTTCAGAGGTATTCAGGACAATTTGATAGTTATCTAGTTGTGTTTATGAGACAAGACAAGCCAGGGGTCCTCCTACTATTCCACCAACTTCCTCTCCCACTTGTACCTGTTAATTTTTCCTAGCATATTTCCTAACCTTATTTATTTAATATGTTGGAAGTACAAATGTATTTAGCACCTACAATATACACAAGATACTATGTTTTAAAGCTATGTGTTAGTTGGTCCGTTTGTGCTTGGTACTGGAAGATAAAGTATTGGAGGATTCAAACCCTGCACTCAATTTGCTCACAGACCAAAAAGATTTAGACAAGTAAATCCACAATTCAACGTCTTGCTAAAAGAGGTATGAGAAAGCATGACCAGGAGTTTTCACTATAAAGAGTGGGGGAACCTATCTCTTCCTGGAGAGGAAAGGGCTGGATATTCAAGGAAGGATTCCTAGAGGGATATTATCTGAGAAAAAGCAGATGAACAGAAATTACTACATAAATAAGGGAGATTTTTAATCTTTTAGTTCTATTCAATTCTCACACACACAAAATAACTCCAAAATCAAAAAGAAAAAGAAAACATAAAGGTATATGGCTTTTCAGGGCTTCTTAGACTCTTTGGTACCTAAATTTGTAGCTGGAGATACATTTGCCACAGTTATGCTCTAAGCTAAGGGAGGCTGTATATATCATACATCAAGTGTGTAGTAAGATCATGTTAGTAAAAATCATCATTCAAGAATAACTGAGGTAGAAAAGTAACAACTCACCACATCATCTCCAATACCTTTCCTCTAGTTTCCTCTACTTGTGTTCCTCTCACCTACTCAAACGCTTCACCATGTAAGGCTTCCTCTCAAAACATTGGAGTCCATAGCATGGCCAACTGAGTGTGAACAACAGATGAAGTCCCTAATGAATAGTAATACTGAGTTAGAGAAGACTAAGCAATTCCTGGAACCAGGTGAGAGAAACAGTGTTTGCATCACTTGCTCTGAAAAGTTATCTGAAAGATTCAATCATATTTTTCACATGGTTTCTCTTCTTTTGAAGAGTTAAACCTGGATCTTTGTAAGTGGTTCAATGTGACAAATGTGGGGGAGGACATAGTATGATGGAAAGAACATTAGTCCCAGAAACATAAGTTTGAAGTCGTATTTCTGTCACTGTTTTGCCATGAGACTTTTTTTTGAAAACTCATTTAACTAGTCAGCTATTGTTTCTGACATTTGAAAAAGAATGAAGCTTTTTACAACTTTGAAGTTCTATGTTTTTATAGTAATTTTTAGTTTCAGCTTTTTAAGACTCCCCATCTAAATTCTTAGTTATTTGCAAACTTGCAAGCATATAGAGAGAGCCGATTACTTGTGACCTCTCACTGATGGGCCTATTCCATTCAAACACGGCTGAGTACTTCACAGAAATATAATCAACCTGTGTAGAAGACAATTCAAAATATGTATTCATTCACTGTGCAATGATATATATACTTAGTAAAATGCTCTGTAAGATTGATGACTGAGGTCTTTAGTGTCCCATAAACCCAAAAATGTTGGTTAAAGGAATAAAATGTGGATTTCACTATCTGCTTGTTATTTACATGAACCTTATTAAGATCACTGCCAAGAAAATGTTTCTGCAAATAGTATGTATACTATATATCAAAAGTGAAAGTTATTATTTTGTAAAAGTAAGATTCCTGATAGCAGTGCTGGGTAGACTTTCAATATTAGAATTCTTTGTGGATATATTCATGATATTTTTATTATTCACTGTGTATGTTTGTATCCACTAAGAAGCATTTTTACAATACACACATATCAATATTTATGGATTAATTTAATAGTATTTTTCATAACCTAAAGGTATCTTTCAAGTCTTATTTGCTGTTAAGAGGCCTTACTTCTTCAGTAACAGATTGTGATCAGAAGAATTTTTAGATGTCACTCTACATATATACATATGCATAAAAGTAACTGCATGTATGTATATACATACACACATATACATATATCCATATATATACATGTGTATAATTATAGATGCCTGTGTGTGTATATATATATATACCCACATTTGTCTTTCTACCCACCCATAGATACATACATTAATCTATCTAGCTGTCTTCCTGTATACAGTATCCCTACAATGATAAAATAGGATCAGAGTATCACAGAAATTTCAAGCCCAAAAGATATTTAGAGATCACTTAAAGACAGAATTTTAGTCCCAGAGCTGTAACTTTCTAAAACAGTACTGGTAATAAGAACTCAACAGGAACCTAATGCACATGTCCTGATTACAAGTTCAGTTTTCATTCCATCACGTTACACTGTCTTGGCACAAATATTTGGTATAAACTGAACCTTAGGAGACAGTGTCAGTGCAGAAACTATTTTCTATACTGAACACCCTGCTGTCAACAAGACTCTCATTTGAGTTCTGAAATTTACTGATGGTTACTCTCAGCCCCATCTCCTCCTAGGGGTTTTTAAATGTAATCAATCTGAGGAGAACTTCCTGCCAGGTACCAATCAATTCTTTCAACCACACTTATCTATGAAACTATTGTCTTTGAGTCAGAGAACATGAATGTTAGTGTTAAAAACACCTTTGCCTTTGCTCGCATGCATGAGCGTGTGTGCGCGCACGCGCGCACACACAAACACACACACACACACACACACACACAGGCAAACACACAAATTACAATTACAATCTGATTATCTTTAAGCTATTCTATAACTAGATAAATGGAATATTCTGTCTGCCATAATCTTTTTACTTAGGAAAATGCAAACACTAGTTGTTTCTTATAGTTCCTGACCTAATGCAAATAAATTTGCAATAAAGGGTTAATAATCACCAGCACAGCTAAACATTTTTTTAAGATTTTATTTTAAAGTAATCTGTACACCCAATGTAGGACTTGAACTTACAACCATGAGATAAGAGTCACATGCTCTACTGACTGAGCCAGCCAGGCACCCCACAGTTAAACATTTTAAAGAGATTTCTCCTCTAGTAAGAAATTTATATTTTCTCCAAGCAAAGGGCAGTTACTCCTTCATCCCCAGCTGAATTCGTTCTATGATTTCCTTCCTTTCTCAGTTTTCTGCTTATCTACTCATCATCTCTGATGACCTCTTAGTCTATGAGTATTAGGGAGGAGAGGGTCTATAATTAGAATAAGGTTGTCTACAACCACTTTCTATGTTGCTATGAACTTATTTTAAACTCCTCTAATAATAAACTTAGAAAGAAACCATGGAAACGGTTCACATGTGCATATGAATATGACTATTAACTAGGAAACATCCAGATTTTTTGGAAAACCCTAAAAGCAGACTGACTCACTCAGGATATATAGAAATACAAGTGAGAAAGGTGGGCTGGAGTGGATGTCATATTCAGTATAAGCTGTAGATATATTTTTGCATAACTGAACTAAATTCTTAAATAATAACAAACAGAAATGTTTTAACTGAATTTAAGAAATGAAGTTTAAGGGGTGCCTGGGTGACTCAGTTCATTGAGCATCGAACTCTTGATTTCAGCACAGGTCATGATCTAGAGGTTTGTGACACTGAGCCCCATGTTGAGCTCAGCTCTGACAGTGCGGAGCCTGCTTGGGATTCTTTCTCTCCCTCTCTCTCTGTCCCTCCCTCACTCGTGCTCACTCTCTGTCTCTCTCTCTCTCTCTCAATATAAATAAATACACATTTTTTAACTTTAAAAAAAGGAATTAAGATTAAATTTATTTTTTATTTAAAATTACTTTGAGAATGGAAGTTAGAAAATAACATTATGACCTACAGTGTTTAGCAACACCTATAATAAGATACATCCCACAAAATATCTTCTATTTACACTGTTTCCTTGATAGAGGAGTTCTTTGTTTTAATACCTGCACTATATGGTTATTTCTCAATCAAATGTTCTTCAACCAATGATTATACAGGAATAAAACTTATTTACATATCCACACTCAAGATAACTTTTATAATAACCACAATGGTAGGAAAAATCTTGAGTTATATTTCAAATGCATTGGGTAATATTTCAGAATCATATGTAGACATTTTGGACAGCTTGCAAAATGTCACAGGAGAGGATGTGCATGTCTGATATTACTGGGGTTAAGAGAGGTCATGTCACTGCAAACAAGCAAGATTTGTTAACATAAGGAAGGCTTTATCCAGGGAAACTACCACAATGGGGTATTGTAGTAGGAGAGACAGACTGGATTCAATCTTGAATACAGTAAGAACAAATGGAGATTAACAGCCAAGGCGTAGAGTGTGAGTTAGTGGATAGAAAATTACTAAGAGGAAACATAGGGGTAAGGGGAATTCTGGCTAAACCAACTTGACAGTAGTTTTGCTGAGGTAGGGCAGGGGATAATAAGATATGGAGGGTGAAAGATAAAGAAATTGATCAGTAATCAAGGGTGGAGGTTTTCTGATAAACTGACCAAGGAGGATTTTGGCTAAAACTGGTCTATGGGCCAAGGACAGAGCCCAAGGTCAAGGACTAGTTACAAAGAGGATTCAGGGGAGCCTGACTCAAGTTTGTTCAAAGGAGGGTACTATGGTCTGAATGTTTGTTTTCCATCAAAATTGAAATGGTGAAATCCTAACCCCCTAAAGTTGATGGTATTAGGAGGTAGGACCTTTGAGAGGCAATTGGGTCATGAAGGTTGAGCCCTCATGCATGGGATTAATGCCTTTTTTAAATTGAAGTTTAATTAACATAGAGTGTTATATTAGTTTCAGGTATATAACATAATGATTCAAAAATTTTATGTATTACTCAGTACTCATCAAGGGTACTCTTGATCCCCTTAACTTCACCCATCCCCCCACCCACCTCTCCTCAGGCAGCCTCCAGTTTGTTCTCTGCATTTAAGAGTCTGTTTCTGTCTCTTTTTTTCTTTGATCATTTATTTTGTTTCTTAAATTCCATATATGAATGGAATCATATGCTATTTGTCTTTCTCTGGGAATTAATGCCTCTTAAACAAGGCCCAGAGAACTTGCAGACTCCTTTCCACCATATAAAGACACAGCAAGAAGGCACCAGTTACAAACCAGTAAGTGGGCCCTTGCCAGAATATGACTGCACTGGCATCTTGATCTTGGACTTCCCAGCCTCCAGAACTTTGCAAAATAAAGTTATGATGTTTACAAGCTACCCAGTCTGTGGTATTTTGTTAAAGTAGCCAGAATAAACATAGACAAAAAGCGCCTTTGCCAAAGGTCCACCCTCTCTCTCTCCTTCCGGCTTTCCCTCCTGTCTCCCTCTTTTCTTCTTTCTTTCTTTTTCTTCTCCATTCATTTTATTTCTCTAACACATGATCGTTTAGTACATACATTCAGAAACCAAACAGACAGAAAACAGACTGAGCTATAAAAAACACTATTCTTACAGTATACAGTTTACTGGAGAATAAGATAAGGCTCTGTGATAGAGCAAAATGTGCACAATTTTATTTTAGATAAGCTAGTCAGGAAGGCCTTTCCATGGAAGTGACATTTAAACTGAAGCTTAAAAGAGAAAAATTCAGTAATGTTACCAAATTTAGAGTGATTTTCATAAGGACTTACAGATTTTACTTTATTCTGTATTAAATAAGCTGTCGAAGGTGTTTGAAGAGAGAGATTACATTCTAGTATATAGGAACTTGTGTTTAGCCTGAATATTAAAGAGGCTCCAAGAAATCTCACCATTATGAAGCCCAAGCTCTCCTCCCAATACAAATGACACTTTTTATTTTCATTTATGACATAAAAGTTTAATATCTAATATATAAAGAGGTCTTGCAATTAAGAAAAAATAAGCAATCTAATAAAATCCAGAAAATGACACTACAAGGCAATTTTTTAAAAGATATAAAAATGACAGGGATACTGTGTGGCTCAGTCAGCTGAGTGTCTGACTCATGATTTCAGCACAGGTCATAATCTCAGTTGTCAGATCCAGCCCCATATTGGGCTCTGCACTGGACATGGACCCTGCTTAAGAATCTCTCTCTCCTTCTCTCTCTGCCTCTCCCCCGCTCTTGCACATGCATGCATGCACTCTCTCCCTCAAGAAAAAATTGGGGTGCCTGGGTGGCTCAGTTGGTTAGGTGTCCGACTTTGGCTCAGGTCATGATCTCACAGCTTGTGAGTTCGAGCCCCACCTCGGGCTCTGTGCTGACAGCTCAGAGCTTAGAGCCTGCTTCAGATTCTATGTCTCTCTCTCTGCCCCTCCCCCACTCACGCTCTGTCTCTGTCTCTCTCTCTCTCTTAAAAATAAACATTAAAAAAAACTTAAAAAAAACCTAAAATTTAAAAGATATAAAAATGACCAATAAAGTAAGAGATGTTCAGGCTCAGTCCTCTAAGGAATGAAGATGAAAACATGCACAGAATCATACACAGGGAACCCCCCCAAACCTTTCTTCCACAGACCCTCCCATAGATATATACAATCATATTCACAGACAGACACACACAATGTACTCTACGTACAGAGACTCAGTACACCCCATAGGATACCGACACCTGCTGCTGCATGCTCTGCAGCTCAAGCAACCAGTGTCAGCCAGCGATGCTATCTTGAGCATTTCAAAGGAACCATTCCTATTAGAAAGCTAATGACATGGTATAGAACCTCAGCAAAGTGTCTCAAGATGTCATTTTCTGTAAATCCCTGCCCACTGCTCTGCCCTCAGGCTCCTGGGAGCTGAGTGTAGGTAGAGGCAGTTCCTGGAGCCCTGAGAACATAGAATGGAGGAGGGCCTTTCTTCCCCCTATCTGGCCCTGCTCCTTTGGGTAGTTCCTGAAGATACACTGAGACCCAAAAGTATCCCAGATCATGGTGCCCAAGTCCTTCACTGACTTAGAAACAGGCCCAAAGATGGATGGCACTATCTGTGATCATACAGAAAATCAGCTGCTGATGTGGTCCCTTACCCATGCCAGAGAGGTTGTCAGAAGACCACAACACTCCCCAATTATCCTGGTTCATGAGCATCCTCTAGTTGGGTCTCTGCAGTCCTGGATCCCAGCAGGTTCTGGCAGTTTTTGTGTTGTGGCAAGATCAAGGCAGGGATTCTAGAAGGGCCAAGAACCACTAAGGACACAACCAAATGTTCAGGACCTGCTACAAATGTCCTGTGTGACCATGGTCTCTCTGGGTCTCAGGCTCTTATCAGCGCGGTATGGGGGGTTTGCCCCGAACTCAAGGCCCTTCCCACCCAGATGGTCCCTGAGGATTTCTCCCTCTCTGTAGGTTTGTTACCATCTGGGAAGGTCCTTTGTTCAGATCCCCTCCAAAAGTTTCTCACTCTATCTTGCCTCCTTGCCAATACTTTACTTGGCAGATCCCCATCTTATCCCTCTTCCAAGGACACAAGAGTTCATTGGAAATGGCAGCCTAGCAGTGACTCTGAGGAAGGCTGTCTACAAATGCCACGTTTTAGAAAATGATTATTTATTTATTTTGGAGAGTGTAGGGGCAGAGAGAGAGGGAGAGAGACTCCTCAGCAGGCTCAGCACTGTCAGTGCAGAGCCCAGTGTAGGGCCCAATCCCATGAACAGTGAGATCATGACCTGAGCTGAAATCAAGAGTCGGACGCTTAACCAACTGAGGCACCCAGGTGCACCAAAGGCCACTTTTTAAAAGACTATCTTCACTTGGTCAACCTGCTGTCCACTAAATTGGCTGAGGACTGTGGGCATTAAGACCTAAACAAGAGATGCAAATTGATTATAGTAGTTTGCTTTAAACAAAATTCAACAAAATTCAACAAAATTTAAACCAAATGGTACATCTGAAATGTAGGGACCTTTTTGTAATATAATTTAAAAATTGAGGCGGCTGCTTTGGATAGGTAAGCCGAGACTCTGAATATTCAGAGACTCTCCAGAAGACTAATTGCAACACCCAATTAGCACCAGAAAAGGGAGAGAAAAGAGGTGAACAATTACCCATACCAGAAACTGTCAGTGTTGTTATACCTACTGGTGTCAATACTGTTCTTCACCTTGGTCAAAGAGGCAACACACCTCCCTGTGATTGCAGGCTGCTGAACAAAATCACAACCTTCCTTCAATGTGAACATGTAATTTACTAGGCCTGGAAAAGAACAAATAAGTAACATTTACTCTCCCTTGAGCTCATTATCCTCTGGTGTTCTCCTTAATGGGTCTAAGGAAAGGAGAAGATCACATTGAAGCTTGCTTTCAGAGCCTACATGTACAGTTGTACAGGCTATGTACTGCATATATCTAGGAGTGTCATTCACTTTATTATTTCCATAAATGGTGCCCCCCTGGGGTTTTATAGTGAGTGCACAACCTATGAATCTGTATTTGGCAGTCCTGTTTGATTTGGTTTTATTTATATATTGTAAGCCTTTGTGTTGCTCATTCATTTTATGTTCTCCGTGTTCATTCATTTTGAGAAATAAATCTGATATTAGTTTTATCATTGGAGCCACAAAATTCATCTTTAATTTTATCTATATAGGCAACAAGCAGAAAGTTACTTATGTATGTAATTTTATTTATTTCTTACAACAATACTAGAAGGTGAGATTTTATAAATAAAGAGATTAATTTTAACAGATATGAAGTAACAGGCTTTTGGATAATAGAGCTAGAATATGGCTCAGAGAGCAGTGTGAGATTACTCAAAATTGGAAAAAGCCTAGAAGCAAATTATCCACTGATGCAGTAGTAATAAAAAAAGCTATGAAAGGTCTAAATCTGGGCAGAACCAGGAATAAAGGAAGTCAGAAAGATGAGATCTTGCTAAATAAACACATTTTTATTTCCATAATTAGAAGTAAGAATAGGAAGGGAGGAAAATAATTCCTGTCAAGCCAAGGTAAATGGAAAGATTTTGATTTCAGTTGATCAGTTTCACATTTAGATTCAAAACAAGTATTTGTATCAAAGAACCAATTCTAGTGGATTCCATGAGACATGCATATATTACCAGTAAATAGCTATTAATGATACTATTAGTCTCTGCTGTGGGAAAGCTATTACATAACTTAAAAAAATCCTTAATCCATTACCCTAAAAATCAGGTTGAATGTAAAGTACTTCAACTTGTATGCCCTCCCTTTTTTATTCTTAGCCAGAGAGTATTGCACCTAAGACAACAGGAGAGATTAATTTCCACTTCAATTAAAATGTCATCATCATGAGACTTTTCATGTGCTATATAGCACATTAACTATAACCATAAAATCTTCCCCCCTCCTCCCAATGAAAAGTAGACTGTGATATCCCTCTTAATGAATTTAGGCTGACCTAGTGACTTATTTGATCAACAGAATACAACAGAAAAGTTTTTGCACTTCTGAGGCTGGGTCATAGGAAGCCTTAGATAGTTCCACCCAAGCCTTTTGGAATGTTCACTGCAGGTGAAGCCACTCATTACATAAGAATTTCAACTATTTTGAGATTTCTAGGTTATGAAGAATCCTAAGATACATGGAGAAGTTTCATAGAGAGAGAAAGAGAGAGAACCAGCCCCAGCTTTTCCATCCAGTCCAGCCCAGCTCAGGCACCAGATACGTGAATGAAGATGCCATCTTGGACATGCCACCTCCAAAAGATGTGACACAAAGAAAACCTGAGCCAGAATCATGGCCCCCATACATATGACTTCATCAAGTCATCTAATCCCCAGCCATTCAAGCCAGGACAGACAAGGTCCCAGTCATGATGGAGCAGAGATGAGCCTTCCCCAGGATGCTTTATTTTTATTCTTAACTCACAAAGTCCTGACTATAACAACATGGTTTCTGTTATATCTACCACTGAGTTTTAGAGTGGTTTGTTATATTGCAATAGATAACTGAAGCATATGCCTGGATCATTTATTATAGTTCTAAAGCCACAGAACTCCCTTCTACTCATATTCATGGGGAATGCAATTCCTTGTTTATTTTGATTCTCCCTTTGAATCATAGAATCTGTTCAGAAACGTCCTTAGACTGACTCAGTAAAAGAAACTCTTGAACAGCTAAATATGTTCAGACATACCCCATTTTTTCACCAAGTCATAAACAACAGATGGATCAAATTTTCAAGTGCTTGAATCTAACTGATTAAAAGTAGGCAACTTTTCATCTTCAACTCCTTCCCCTCCAACTCAACTTACAGTAATACTCTAGTTAACTTCCAAACTTTCTGATGTACTTCCTATCTCCTAAATGAAAAGTGAAGAGAAACACCTCAGAAGACTTCAGATATTAACCAAATAAGTGATCAAAGACCAAAGCAGCAAGATTATTATCCAGAGAACAAACTAATGTGCCTACACTGTAGCATTCAGAAGGAAAGCCAAAATGTGAAAGAACTAAGTGTAAAGTAGTTATATTGATGACTCCTATTTGAACAATTAAGGTCGATAAATAGGTTTCCATAATGATGAGACCTGTATCATGTTACCTACACCAGAGTTGGTATATAAACAAGGCTAAAATAGTCCATGAAGCCAGAGTCATTGAACATGAACCCAGGTCAGGGAACACCAAATTTCTGGGGCTATTAGTTCATGCGTTTCTATACGTAAAGTTACAAAGACTATACAAGACTGTCTGAATCCTCAAATAACTTGCCTAATGTTCTAAACATAAGCAGTCTTGCTCCCTCTTCGGCTAAAGCACATGGCCTCAAAGTCAGGTGCTATTTATTGCTGGTGCCTCTGTACAGTAAGCAAAGACAAAAATACAGGAGCAATCCTGACTCCTGCCTTTACCTCACAACCCTCCCCCCTTCCCACTTCTCCCTCTATCCAGTATATATCACCAGGTTAGTCAATTCTGCTTCTTAGATATGTCTTCAAGTCCATCATTTTATTTTATTTTTTAAAATATGAAATTTATTGTCAAGTTGGTTTCCATACAACACCCAGTGCTCATCCCAAAAGATGCCCTCTTCAATGCCCATCACCTACACTTCCCTCCCTCCCACCCCCCCATCAACCCTCAGTTTGTTCTCACTTTTTAAGAGTCTCTTATGATTTGGCTCTCTCCCTCTCTAACCTCTTTTTTTTCCTTCCCCTCCCCCAAGGGTTTCTGTTAAGTTTCTCAGGATCCACATAAGAGTAAAAACATATGGTATTTGTCTTTCTCTGTATGGCTTATTTAACTTAGCATCACACTCTCCAGTCCCAACCACGATGCTACAAAGGGCCATATTTCATTCTTTCTCATTTCCACGTAGTACTCCATTGTGTATATAAACCACAATTTCTTTATCCATTCATCAGTTGATGGACATTTAGGCTTTTTCCACAATTTGGAGATTGTTGAGAGTGCTGCTATCAACATTGGGGTACCAAGTACCCCTATGCATCAGTACTCCTGTATCCCTTGGGTAAATTCCTAGCAGTGCTATTGCTGGGCCATAGGGTAGGTCTATTTTTAATTTTTTGAGGAACCTCCACACTGTTTTCCAGAGTGGCTGCACCAATTTGCATTCCCACCAAAGTGCAAGAGGGTTCCCGTTTGTCCACATCCTCTCCAGCATCTATAGTCTCCTAATTTGTTCATTTTGGCCACTCTGACTGATGTGAGGTGATATCTGAGTGTGGTTTTGATTTGTATTTCCCTGATGAGGAGCGATGTTGAGCTTCTTTCATGTGCCTGTTGGCCATCTGGATGTCTTCTTTAGAGAAGTGTCTATTCATGTTTTCTGCCCATCTCTTCACTGGATTATTTGTTTTTCGGGAGTGGAGTTTGGTGAGCTCTTTATACATTTTGGACACTAGCCCTTTGTCCGATATGTCATTTGCAAATATCTTTTCCCATTCTGTTGGTTGCCTTTTAGTTTTGTTGATTGTTTCCTTCTCTGTGCAGAAGCTTTTTATCTTCATGAGGTCCCAACAGTTCATTTTTGCTTTTAATTCCCTTGCCTTTGGGGATGTGTCAAGTAAGAAATTGCTGCCGCTGAGGTCAGAGAGGTCTTTTCCTGTTTTCTCCTCTAGGGTTTGGATGGTTTCCTGTCTCACATTCAGGTCCTTTATCCATTTTGAGTTTATTTTTGTGAATGGTGTGAGAAAGTGGTCTGGTTTCAACCTTCTGCATGTTGCTGTCCAGTTCTCCCAGCACCATTTGTTAAAGAGACTCTCTTTTTTCCATTGGATATTCTTTCCTGCTTTGTCAAAGATTAGTTGCCCATACTTTTGTGGGTCTAGTTCTGGGTTTCTTTTTTTAAATGTTTCTTTTTTTTTAAACGTTTTTATTTATTTTTGAGACAGAGAGAGACAGAGCATGAATGGGGGAGGGGCAGAGAGAGAAGGAGACACAGAATCGGAAGCAGGCTCCAGGCTCTGAGTCATCAGCCCAGAGCCCGAAGCAGGGCTCGAACTCACGGACCGTGAGATTGTGACCTGAGCTGAAGTCGGATGCTTAACCGACTGAGCCACCGAGGCGCCCCTCTGGGTTTCTGTTCTATTCCATTGGTCTATGTGTCTGTTTTTGTGCCAATACCATGCTGTCTTGACGATTACAGCTTTGTAGTGGAGGGTAAAGTCTGGGATTGTGATGCCTCCTGCTTTGGTTTTCTTCTTCAAAATTACTTTGGCTATTTGGGGCCTTTTGTGGTTCCATATGAATTTTAGGATCGCTTGTTCTAGCTTTGAGAAGAATGCTGATGCAATTTTGATTGGGATTGCATTGAATGTGTAGATACCTTTGGGAAGTATTGACATTTTAACAATATTTATTATTCCAATCCATGAGCACGGAATGTTTTTCCATTTCTTTATATCTTCTTCAATTTCCTTCATAAGCTTTCTGTAGTTTTCAGCATACAGATCTTGTACATCTTTGGTTAGATTTATTCCTAGGTATTTTATGCTTCTTGGTGCAATTGTGAATGGGATCAGTTTCTTTATTTGTCTTTCTGTTGCATCATTATTAGTGTATAAGAATGCAACTGATTTCTGTACATTGATTTTGTATCCTGAGACTTTGTTGAATTCACATATCAGTTCTAGCAGACCTTTGATGGAGTCTATCGGGATCTCCATGTATATCATCATGTCATCTGCAAAAAGTGAAAGCTTGACTTCATCTTTGCCAATTTTGATGCTGTCATTTTCTTTTGTTGTCTGATTGCTGATGCTAGCACTTCTAACACTATGTTAAACAACAGCAGTGAGAGTGGACATCCCAGTCATGTTCCTGGTCTCAGGGGAAAGCTCTCAGTTTTTCCCCATTGAGGATGATATTAGCTGTGGGCTTTTCATAAATGGCCTTTATGATGTTTAAGTATGTTCCTTCTATCCCGACTTTCTCCAGGGTTTTTATTAAGAAAGGATGCTGAATCTTGTCAAATGTTTTTTCTGCATCGATTGACAGAATCATATGGTCCTTATCCTTTCTTTTATTCACATGATGTATCACGTTGATTGATTTGCAAGTGTTGAACCAGCCCTGCATCCCAGGAATGAATCCCACTTGATCATGGTGAATAATTCTTTTTATATGCTGTTGAATTCGATTTGCTAGTATCTTATTGAGAATTTTTGCATCCATATTCATCAGGGATATTGGCCTGTAATTCTCTTTTGTTACTGGGTCTCTGGTTTAGGAATCAAAGTAATACTGGCTTCATAGAATGAGTCTGGAAGTTTTCCCTCCCTTTCTATTTTTTGGAACAGCTTGAGAAGGATAGGTATTATCTCTGCTTTAAATGTCTGGTAGAATTCCCCAGGGAAGCCATCTGCTCCTGGACTCTTATTTGTTGGGAGATTTTATATAACTGATTCAATTTCTTCACTGGTTATGGGTCTGTTCAAGCTTTCTATTTCCTCCAGTTTGAGTTTTGGACGTGTGTGGGTGTTTAGGAATTTGTCCATTTGTTCCAGGTTGTCCAGTTTGTTGGCATATAATTTTTCATAGTATTCCCCATAATTGCTTGTATTTCTGAGGGATTGGTTGGAATAATTCCATTTTCATTCATGATTTTATCTATTTGGGCCATATCCCTTTTCTTTTTGAGAAGCATAGCTAGAGGTTTATCAATTTTGTTTATTTTTTCAAAAAACCAAATCTTGGTTTCATTGATCTCCTCTACAGTTTTTTTAGATTCTAGATTGTTTATTTCTGCTCTGATCTTTATTATTTCTCTTCTTCTGCTGGGTTTAGGGTGTCTTTGCTGCTCTGCTTCTATTTCCTTTAGTTGTGCTGTTAGATTTTGTATTTGGGATTTTTCTTGTTTCTTGAGCTAGGCCTGGATTGCAATGTATTTTCCTCTCAGGACTGCCTTCGCTGCATTCCAAAGTGTTTGGATTGTTGTATTTTCATTTTCGTTTGTTTCCATATATTTTTTAATTTCTTCTCTAATTGCCTGGTTGACCCATTCATTCTTTAGTAGGGTGTTCTTTAACCTCCATGCTTTTGGAGGTTTTCTAGACTTTTTCCTGTGGTTGATTTCAAGCTTCATAGCATTGTGGTCTGAAAGTATGCATGGTATGATCTCAATTCTTTTACACTTACGAAGGGCTGTTTTGTGACCCAGTATGCGATCTATCTTGGAGAATGTTCCATGTGCACTCGAGAAGAAAGTATATTCTGTTGCTTTGAGATGCAGAGTTCTAAATATATCTGTCAAGTCCATCTGATCCAATGTATCATTCAGGGCCCTTGTTTCTTTAGTGACCATGTGTCTAGATGATCTATCCATTGTTGTAAGTGGGGTATTAAAGTCCACTGCAGTCATCACATTCTTGTCAATAAGATTGCTTATGTTTGTGATGAATTGTTTTATATATTTGGGGGCTCCCGTATTTGGCGCATAGACATTTATAATTGTTAGTTCTTCTTGATGGATAGACCCTGTAATTATTAAATAATGCCTTTTTTCATCTCTTGTTACAGCCTTTAATTTAAAGTCTAGTTTGTTTGATATAAGTATGGCTACTCCAGCTTTCTTTTGACTTCCAGTCGCATGATAAATAGTTCTCCATCCCCTCACTCTCAATCTGAAGGTGTCCTCAGGTCTAAAATGAGTCTCTTGTAGACAGCAAATAGATGGGTCTTGTTTTTTTTTATCCATTCTGATACCCTATGTCTTTTGGTTGGCGCATTTAGTCCATTTACATTCAGTGTTATTATCGAAAGATATGGGTTCAGAGTCATTGTGATGTCTGTAGGTTTCATGCTTGTAGTGATGTCTCTGGTACTTTGTCTCACAGGATCCTGCTTAGGATCTCTTGTAGGGCTGGTTAACTGGTGACGAATTCCTTCAGTTTTTGTTTGTTTGGGAAGACCTTTATCTCTCCTTCTATTCTAAATGACAGACTTGCTGGATAAAGGATTCTCAGCTGCATATTTTTTCTGTTCATCACATTGAAGATTTCCTGCCATTCCTTTCTGGCCTGGCAAGTTTCAGTAGATAGGTCTGCAACTAGTCTTATGGGTCTCCCTTTGTAAGTTAGAGCCTATTTATCCCTTGCTGCTTTCAGAATTTTCTCTTTATCCTTGTTTTTGCCAGTTTCACTATGATATGTCATGCAGAAGATCGATTCAAGTTACGTCTGAAGGGAGTTCTCTGTGTCTCTTGGATTTCAATGCCTTTTTCCTTCCCCAGATCAGGGAAGTTCTCAGCTATGATTTCTTCAAGTACACCTTCAGCACCTGTCCCTCTCTCTTCCTCCTCTGGAATACCAATTATGCGTAGATTATTTCTCTTTAGTGCATCACTTAGTTCTCTAATTTTCCCCTCATACTCCTGGTTATAGCATTTTTTACCTCCTCCTGGCTGTTCCTTAGTCCCTTGATCTCTGTAGCAAGAGATTCTCTGCTGTCCTCTATACTGTTTTCAAGTCCAGCGATTAATTTTATGACTATTATTCTAAATTCACTTTCTGTTATATTGTTTAAATCGTTTTTGATCAGTTCGTTAGCTGTTGTTATTTCCTGGAGGTTTTTTTGAGGGGAATTCATCTGTTTCGTCATTTTGGATAGTCCCTGGAGTGGTGTGGAACTGCAGGGCACTTCCCCTGTGCTGTCTTGAATAACTTGTTTTGGTGGGCGAGGCCGCAGTCAGACCTGATGTTTGCCCCCAGCCCACCACTGGGTCTACAGTCAGACTGGTGTGGACCTTCTCTTCCCCTCTCCTAGGGGTGGGATTAACTGTGGGGTGGCGTGGCCCCTCTGGGCTACTTGCACACTGCCAGCCTTGTGGTGCTGGGGATCTGGAATATTAGCTGGGGTGGATCCGCAAGGTGCACAGGGGTGGGAAGGGCAGGCTCAGCTCTCTTATCCTTCTGTGATCCGCTTTGGGAGGGGTCCTGCGGCACCAGGAGGGAGTCAGAATCGTCGCCGGAGGGATGGATCCGCAGAAGCACAGCATTTGGTGTTTGCGCAGTGCAAGCAAGTTCCGTGATGGGAACTGGTTCCCTTTGGGATTTTGGCTGGGGGATGGGTGAGGGAGATGGTGTTGTCGAGTGCCGTTGTTCCCCACCAAGCTGAGCTCGGTCGTCCGGGGCTCAACAACTCTTCCTCCCATAGTCCCCCAGCCCTCCTGCTCTCTGAGCAGAGCTGTTAGCTTATAACCTTCCAGATGTTAAGTCCCGCTTGCTGTCCGAACACACTCCGTCCGTCCCTTCCACTTTTGCAAGCCAGACTCAGGGCCTCTGCTTGGCCGGCGGGCCGCCCCTCCACCCCGGCTCACTCCCGCCAGTCCGTGGAGCACGCACGGCCTCTCCACCCTTCCTACCCTCTTCCGTGGGCCTCTCATCTGCACTTGGCTCCGGAGGCTCCGTTCTGCTAGTCTTCTGGTGGTTTTCTGGGTTATTTAGGCAGGTGTGGGTGGAATTTAAGTGATCAGCAGGACCAGGTGAGCCCAGTGTCCTCCTACACTGCCATCTTCCCAGAAGCCTCCTCCTAAAGTCCTTCATTTTAATCAATTTCATTTTCTTGATTCAAATCCTTGTCATCATTAACCTAGGCTGCCCTCCATTCATGTCTGCCCTTCCCATCTCAACCTTTGCCACTCATATTTATCAACACTACCAATGTTATTTCTAAATTGCAAATTACATCATCAATTATCTGCCTAAAAATTTCAATGTCTTTCCATTGCCCTGAAGATAAAGTCCAAATCCTGAACATGTTATAAATGATCTCCATTTCCTGGCCTGGTCTGTCAATTTAGTTAATCTCTTCTTCACTCTATAAACCAATAGTTAAAATATATTTTTGGAGGCACCTGGGTGGCTCATTTGGTTGGGCTCTTGATTTCTGCTCAGGTTATGATCCAATGGTTCGTGGGATCAAGCACCTCATTGGGCTGTGTGCTGACAGTGCAGAGCCTTCCTGAGATTCTCTCTCTCCCTCTCTCTCTGTCCCTCCCAGCTCACAAAGACATGTGCATTTTCAATCTCTCTCTCAAAATAAATAAACTTAAAAACTCTATCTTCACAGTTTGAAAACTGTTAGTAGTTTCTATTCTATTGAAATATTTTCCCCTTTCATTCATTTGCAAAACTCCTATTCACCCTTTGAAACCCAAATGCACAAATGATCTCATCCCTAAAACCTATTTTTTCTCCCATTCAAATTGAATGAGTTTCTCCTAAAAACTGTAACCACACACATAAATTATCTCTGTTTAGCTCAGTTGTTTGCTGCACTCTAATGACACGTAGATTGTCTAAAATATATTCATTTAGTATCTTCATCATCTATAAATATGCCTGACATTTAACACTAAATACTTTAATTGACACTTAAGTTGAATTGACTGACTAGATTGAATTGAATTGACTACTCTCAAGAACACTAATAATTGTTAGAGTTTCCTGTACCAAGAATACAAATCCTTGCTGAATTTTCATAACACTGGTAGTTTTGATTGAGGAATGGGGACCATCAAATTTCTAAGAGACTTCCTTCAGTGAAGAAAATAAATGCAGTAAAAGAGAGCAAATACAAAATACACTCAGAAGTCTATAAAGAAGATGGGGTGGTCTAGTGATTCTGCTCTCATCCAAAGATTTGCTGAGATTCAATTCTGAGGGGGAAGATTGATTTTCCAGCTTACGTGAAGCGAAGCATCGAACAAATGTCAAAAGCATGACATAAACTTAGATTCTTCACTGTCACACTAATAAAGCTACCATCCTTCCATCTCCTTTAGAACAAATGCAAGAAAGCCTGCTGTAGACCCTGAACAAAACAGCAACTGTAAACTTAAATGATTTATTAAGCTCTCAAATTGTGCACTAAAAGTGAATTTATACCCCATGATTAAAAATACATATGTAGACAGAGGATTTTTTCATTGGTTATAGTTTTATTTTTTAAGAGAAGTAATGTTTTTTATCCTAGAATTTAAATGCAATATCTTATTCCTGGAAGATGTTTAAATATTAACATTTTATTATTAAGAATGATATTAGTGGGGCGCCTGGGTGGCTCAGTCGGTTAGGCAGCCGACTTCGGCTCAGGTCATGATGTCGCGGTCCGTGAGTTCGAGCCCCTTGTCGGGCTCTGTGCTGACAGCTCAGAGCCTGGAGCCTGTTTCAAATTCTGTGTCTCCCTCTCTCTGACCCTCTCCCGTTCATGCTCTGTCTCTCTCTGTCTCAAAAATAAATAAAAGTTAAAAAAAATTTTAAGAATGATATTAGATAGAAAGCCTTATAGTATTAAGGTAACTCTCTGTAAAGTTATAAGGATACATAGTATCACTACACACTAAACTTCTAGGACTTCAGAGGTAAAAATGCAAAATATGGCACAAAATTCAAAAGACATGTGAATTTTCTTTTCATTTGTGAGATAGAGAGATACAGCACAAGTGGGGAAGGGGCAGAGTGAGAAGGAGACAGAGAATACCAAGCAGGCTCCACATTGCCAGCACAGAGCCTGACGCAGGGCTCAAACTCACAAAACTGTGAGATCATGACCTGAGCAGAAACCAAGTTTCAGACCCTTAACAGACTGAGCCGCTCAGGTGCCCCAACACATGTGAAATCTATAAAACAAAACAAAAAAAAACAACACTTTATTGACCAGTCCAAAGGCAGTGAATTATCTTAATTGATTGTTCACAGTTATAGATCAAACTCCTTGTTATGCTCTTTCCCCCTTCTCACTACTGCACTTGACTAGTCTTAAAAAATAAAAATAAACCCCACTTTATTAAGGTATAATTGACATATAAAAAATGCACATACATAATGTATACAACCAATGAGTATGGGGCTAGGTATCAACTGATGAAACCATAACCACCATCAAAGCCACAAAGATAAACATATCCATTACCACCCAAAGTTTCCATTTGCCTCCTTTATTATAAATTTTTGTGTGTGGTAAGAACACTTAACATCAAACGTACCCTCTTCACAAATTTTAAATATACAACACAGTATTGGTAGCTATGAGCACTCTGCTGTATAGATCTCCAGAACCTATTTATCTTACATAACTAAAACTTTGTACCCATTACAATCACCTAACCATTTCCTCCTCCCCACCCCCACCCAGTCCTTGGTAGTCACCATTCTGTTCTGCTTATATGAGATTGACTCTTTATTTTCCACATATAAGTGAGATCATAGGGTATTTGTCTTTACGTGAAATCTTTATTCTACCTCTTTATCAGTGAAGGTAACAGTCTGTTGTACATACTTTAAGATTGAAATAAGCAAAGAAATGAAAGGACAAAACTTTTTAACAAACACAACAAATTTTCTATTATTCTGGTTAAAACCCATTTATAAATCCTATTGTGCATTTCAACTGGATGAGATAGACTCATTTCAACATTGTTACCATTGATTTTGTTAGATAAGACTGAAAAAGCATTCATTAAAAAACACATAAATTGGGAATTGGGAAGCTTCTTAAAGTGCATATTCCTGGCCCCTCTTTCCAGAGATTCTTAATTAGTTGGTACAGGTTAAAAGCCAGGATTTTGCTTTTTATAAACTCCATTGAAGATTCTGATGCAATAATTACTCACATAACACTTTGAGAAACTTCCTTAAGTAGGAAAATTTTTGTATTCTGGTTTGAATAGAATACACCTGTTTTATTCTTTTTATTTTTTTATGTTAATTCATTTTTGAAAGACAGAGAGAGAGACAGAGCACAAGCAGGGATGGGGAAGAAAGAGGGGGACACAGAATCCGAAGCAGGCTCCAGGCTCTGAGCTGTCAGCACAGAGCCCGACTGGGGCTCGAACCCACGAACCGCGAGATCATGACCTGAGACAAAGTTGGATGCTCAACCGACTGAGCCACCCAAGTGCCCCTACACCTGTTTCATTCTTATTGTACTATTGCTCTAGATAGTTATTAATAATGTCTCTTTTTTTCGTTCTCAAAAGTTGCATAGCTTGGTGATCAACTACATGGTCATCTTATGACACAAGAGTACTTTTAGGTTATCCATAAATTTAAAGATTCTGTAGAGTTGAGGCCATCTCAGGAACCAAAGAAGCAGTTGGGGCTAAAACAACCTGATACAATTACAAAGTTATCTAACCTTTTAGAAGGACCTAAAATATTGCCACTTTCTCGTTGGAATCCAGTGTGCCAAAAAGACCTCAGTAAACCACTTAAAACTGTTCAAATTGGAATCCTTACAATCTACTCACATTCTTGGAATCTGACTTCATGTGAGCTAGCCTTTCATATGTGAAAATTAGAAAAGCCATTAGAATCACATTCCTGTTTTCTTACCTCTTTTCATCATAGCTTTAGGCTTTTCTGTCTTATGAGAAAAATTCTTACACAGAGGAACCAGGACATAATTTAATATGATTTCACCATCCCAGCAATCTCCATTCTGATCCCAAGAAATCCATGAGTGCTTTGGAATTAGTGTAATGAGAATGTTAGCCCGTACCTGCTCCTATCATTATACTGATAAATTCTATGCCTATAAAAATAAACATATTGTTCAAATATCTGCAGATGATTTTGTGATTAATAAAATAACTGTATCTGATATGTCCCACTTTGCCCACAGTGGGGAAAACATAAAACCACATAATCATTTAAATTCTCAGTAAAAAACTCAACATCTCTTCTCATTATCATAAGAATATTTCTGCTTCCCCCTAAGTACCATGTTAAAGCCAAAAAGTAGCCAGAGAGCTTTGATTCATTTCAAATGGTAAATACTGGTGGCTCTCACCCATTACTGGAGTGAAAACTCAGATGTGACAGAAACACTCTGTGACCACCACTGGCAGCTGGTTGGCCAGAGAGAGGATTTATATTTCAGTGAACATCTGGGAGATCCAAAGAGGTTCTCTGCCTTAAGGCTGTTTTACCTGTCATTATTGACTGGGCTTTGCAAGTTTCTTCAAACCCAGTGTCATTGAGAATAAGCTCAGCCATGGGGGGGGGGGGGGGTGTTCCACACCAAAAGTGACCTAAGGATTCAAAGTTTCAGCTCTTTAAATTAATTCACACAACCCTTTCACCAGAGTGCAATCATTTCCCCTAGAAGATCTAGGATGGGATATTTTCTATTACTTCACTAAACCATAATTCCCACTCTTTCTGTTTTACCACTCAAATCATGTCAAATAAAACCTTTATCTTCTGGTGGACACTAGATAGCTGTTTACCAAGCCCAATTCCTTTTCTCCTGCAGGCACAGTAAGATTACATTTCCCTGACTCCTGTAACTATGTTTGGCCATGTAAATGGTTTTTGGCCAATGGACTATCAGAAGACATGATATATGCCAATTGTTCTATGAGGTCGTACACCTTCTCTCATTCCCTTTGTGCTGTCTGGATATTGGTACCCAAGGTGAACTTGGAATTCACATTTTAAATATAAAGAAGCCCTATAATTTCAGGAGGCCTGATCCCGAACCACCAGTTATAGGAGACTATCTGATCAGAAACACCCACATTCTTTATTCTGTGAATGAATAGATTGTATTGTTTTAAACTATTGAGATTTTGGTATTTATCTGTTACACATCTATTGATATTTTAACTAATACATAAGCCAGTGGAGATGTTACTTTAAGAATATTGGGCAGGGATAACCATGCTCACGACAACAAGATTTTTTTAACTTTGAATCTTATGGAAAAGAAAGGTTTGGGATCTCAGATCTTTCCCTTCAAGAAGTCTTCTAATCATAAAAGAATCTGTCATACCCTCTCCAAAATATTTTAAATCCTTTCAACCAACGCTTGTCTTGGGAGGGGGGAGAAAAGAACAAATTCCTACCAGTTATCCAAATGCATGCAAATTTATTGAAAGGTTTTACTGAAACCATTGTACTGTTTCAATGAATTTATGCTAAAAATTTAACTGTTCTCTAGTAGAGGATGCCATTTTAAAATTCAAGGCAATGAAAAATGGTCCTTGTACTCAAAACGTGAGAATCAATGAAACTCATAGATTTTTAGAATATACTATATGCTAATATAATCACATTATTTTATTTTAAAACTTTAATTTTGAATAGCCATATTCTTAAAAGCACCTTTTTTTCTCCCCTGCTTACCCAGTGGAGCCCCTGAGGGAGCTCCAAGGAGGCATTTGGCTCAGCCAAGTACAGCTTGAAAAGGTAACAATGATAGTAGCTAATGAGGCCATTATTAGGTTCTAGACACTACCTGAAGAACCTAACGTATGTTAACACATTCAATCTCTTTCCAAAATGCATGAGGAAAGTCCTATTACTGCCTGCATTTTATAAAAGAAAAATAGAAGCACAAGATCATACAACTAGCAAATTTCAGGGGTGAGATTCAAATCTAGACCCTTGGACTCCAGCATCTATCTTCTTACCTATTTGGAGGATGCTACTTCTTCAATTTCAAAATTACTTATCTAATGTAAACATATTATATCTAAGGGGAAAAGAGGAAAAGAAAGTTATAGTGGCTTTCCCCAAATTAAGGCATAATATGGTAGCAGGATTAGACTTAAAACCTAATTTAGGAACTCACAATACAATATTGCATCCCACAAACCACTGTGCAATTGAAATGTGGGTACTGGCAGTTTTTACTTTCATTAGCCTTATTTTACTAAATAAAAGGCATTTGTTTTCTCATCTTCAACTTATTTCTTTTAAGAGCTTTGAGTTACTACCCATCCTTCTTCTTTACCATTCCAAATCAATACTGCTTTCCTAATTACCCTTTAAAAACACACATGCATCTCAATTTCTCTAATAATGTACATTCGTGTCAAACTCTTTATTGAAGGAGGAGGGGCATAAATAAATCAAAGAGTAGGGCTGGAAATTAACAATAAATATGTAATGAAGGAAGGAATGAAGTAACTGGTTAATATAATGTCATTGGTTAAGTACCAGAAAATGATTCCAATATTAAGAGAAAAGCTAGACTTCCACTTAGGGTAAAATAAGTAATAATTTGATGCCTAGAATGTGCTCATAAATGCTAGCTATTAGACACTTTAAAGACAGTATCATGATAGCATGGCCTCTCTCATGTATATATACAGTCATTAATAGCTATTTTGCTGGCTTTCTTGTGTGTGTGTGTGTGTGTGTGTGTGTGTGTGTGTGTGTATGTTTTCCCATAATAGCTATGATGGTACCAAAACACATACACACTAATTTGTATATAGTACCCAATTTGCACCTAACAGGAGTAAAAGAAATATAAGAATATGTAACACATATATCTTGAATATTTGATTATCATTTTGAAATAAAAATGTAAACATTGCTTTTGCAATAGTGATTACTAGAAAATGAGATGGGGGGGGCATTCAGTTGTTATTTTATAAAAGGATTTACTTTTACTTACTGCTTGACCATACCATTACCAAAACTCTTCTGAAGATACTACAAAATGTGAAATATTCTAGGGGTGCCAGGTGGCTCAGTCAGTTAAGCATCGACTCTTGATTTCACCTCAGGTCATGATCTCACAGTTCATGGAATCAAGCCCTGCATCAGTCTCTGTGCTGACAGTGCAGAGCCTGCTTGGGATTGTCTCTCTCCCTCTCTCTCTGTCCCTCCCCTGCTTGTGCCATTGAGCTCTCTCTCTCTCTCTCTCTCAAAATAAATAAATAAACATTTAAATAAATAAATAAAAGTGAAATATTCTAAATATAGCTTTATAACCTTTTCATTGTTGCTTTCATAATGTAACTTGTAGGAATACTTATGCTCATATAATATTTGAAGGCTGTATAGAAAGTTTTTGACTCCTGTTCTTGAAATTTTGAAATAGTATTTTCTTGTTATATGCAATAATTTTGTTGTATGTCATATGCAGTAATCTCTGTGGGAATTAGCAGAGAATAAGTGGCAAGAAGGCACAGCACATAAAGTCTTGCATGTATGCAAAGCAAACTGCTGAGGCCTAGGACGTGAATCAGTTTGTTTAAGAGACAAAAAAAACCCCAAATATAACTAAGTACAGATGTGTGCTCAGCAAACAGCTTGACCAAATTTGATCCTCAAAACACATACATGTGTTTGACATTAAATAGCTCATCAGAGGATGACACTCGGTAGACCACAATTTCTAAATAATCCCACTCTATTTTTTTTTATCTCAATTAATAAGTCTTCTGAGGACAAAATTGATTTGATACAAAATAGCTGTGTATAGGGAATGGTTGAAGAATTTTTTTTTCACCTTATATTTCAACAGAAGGGGGCAATGGTACTCTCTGATAGACTGCCAAGGGTATGTGAAAAGCCTGGACACTTGAAGAAGAACAAACTGCTACTGGAGTGGCAGCTTTGTATATATGCCATGTCACTGGACAGAAAACTGTCCTAAGAGAGGCATAGGTGGTGTCTTCTGCCCCTTGTGATGACAGAGTGACAGGTCCCTTTACCAGAGCAAATTTAGAACAGGAATGGCCTTGGGATATGAGAAAAGGAGAGAGAACAGACATTTGTGTTCATTCTTGCTAATTCTCAAAAGTACAAACTTTCTGACATGAATGATCTGGAACAAAACTTCTTCTTTCCTAAAGGTATTAAATGACTTGCATTTGAAATATTAAAATATCCTATGTTGATAACATTATTAAAAATTCTTAGGAACCTACTGAACTATGTAACGGTCAACAAAGTCAAGTCTTGAGTAGAGCCATCCTCAAACTTTAGTACACATTAGGATCAACCAGAGAGCTTTAAAAATCTATATTACCAGGCCGTACTCCTCAGACCACTGAGAAGTTACAGTGAAACTCAGGCATGAGTATGTTTTAGAACTTCCAATGTGCAGCTAAGTTTGAGAACCAGTGTTTTAGTACAGAAATCAGGTTTCCTTTAGTGAGTTTCTGGCACAGGCTAAAGAGAGGGATTGAGTTTTAGAAACAGATCAAACTGAGTTAGGCATCATAAGCATCTTCCCTTAATTCCTACATAGTTCTTTCTTTGTCTTTGAAGGATGGTGATGCATGCCCCATTTGGTGTCTGTGAGGCTTAAATTAAGAATAAGGTATTTGAAACAGTAAGTTATTAAAAATCTAGTTATTTTTCTCCTCTCCATATATTTATACTGCCACCTGTGACTCTAGATCCATTAAGTTTGTATCTAATTTCTTTTCTTTTCTCTTTTTTTGTTCTTGTTCTGCCTTTACCTCACTTAAGGCACCTTACACATGTTTTGCTTTTTTTTTTTTAATTTTCTTCCTCCTTTTATCTTATTTTTTTTTTGCCCATCTCTGTTTAAGTTCTGCTTCACTGATGGAACTTAAGAATATAGATCTTGAGAGCTTGTTTTCAAGTACTTTGTGACAATTTGAGCCCCAAATTAATACCAGCTGGATCTCAGCACCACCCTTCTTCTTCCTCGGGACAGCCCACCTGGAAAGAACACAAACACCATTTCCGATATATGCTGTTGCCACTAGGTGGGGCTCAGAGCACACAATGTATATTCCATGTTTAAGTGATTTCATACTATACCAAAGGACAAAATTTATCTAGAAACCATAGAGTATTTAACAACTTTTTAGAAAGGGCTGGTTGGATGGGGTTGGGAGCTGTTAATATAAGCAAAAAAAGACACCTGAGTATAATACTAGCTATTACAGTGGAGCTGAATTTGCCACCTCAAAATATGTCTCTTTGGCATACTATTTTAGGCTGATTATTTTTAACAAACTGCAAACACAGGAAAAGCTATAAAAATCAACTAAAAGTTAGCCTTTTTATGTATTTTTGAGAGAGAGAGAAAGAGAGAGCATGAGCAGGGGAAGGGCAGAGAAAGAGAGACACAGAGAGAGAGAGAGAGAGAGAAAGAGAATCGCAAGCAGGCTCCACAAGCCCAGCACAGAGCCCTACGTGGGACTCAATCTCACAACTGTGAGATCAGAACCTGAACTGAAATCAAGAGTCTGAAGTTTAAATGAGTGACCCACCCAGGCGCCCCAAGTAAGAGACATTTACATGTACAAGGAAAATCTCCATTTGTAAGGGTGTCTACCTCTCTATACCAGGAAGAGAAGGGTGAATCTAAATCTTTAGAAACTCCAATCAATGGAGAAGGCTGGGACTTAAATCTGCATAACAACCTTACCTTTGTTTACTGTGCTCCCCCCCCTCCCCCCCCCCCCCCCCCCCCCCCGTCATCCTCCATAACTGACTCCCCACCTCCAACATTTTTTCTCTTTGGCTCAAGATGATATTTAAGGGTGTGTCTTGGGCCATTTTGGGGAATTACTCAGTTTTCCTGAGTTTACATGTATACATGTGTCTCCCATGTATACAGGAAGTATTTATGTTATTAAACTTCTGTTTGTTTTCTCCTAATCTGTCTTATATCAATTTAATCATTAGACCAGCCAAAGAATCTAGAAGGGAAGAAGGGAAAATTTTTGTGCTCCTACACTATTACATTTGAGGTTCAGTACCATTCATGTTGAAGAGGTAAGGGTTCCAATCTCACATATACAAAAAGACCTAGGTGGGTAGTAATAGAAATATAACTAAAGGTTGTGTTTCTAGGGCGTTAGTTTTACTGGGATAGCCCACACAGATCTGGGAATAAAATGGCTAATTTATAAAATCCCTGAACTAAACTACTACTACTAGTGTATTTAGTAGGGCTACCCATGGGCACCTTGGGTGGTTGGGTCAGTTAAGCCTACGACTTCAGCTCAGGTCATGATCACACGGTTCATGAGGTCGAGCCCCACATCGGGCTCTGTGCTGACAGCTCAGAGCCTAGAGCCTGCTTCGGATTCTGTGTCCCCCTCTGTCTCCCACCCCTCCCAGGCTGGTGCTCTCTCTTTCTCTCTCAAAAAATAAAAATTTAAAAACAAAAAGTTTTAAAAAATATAGTGCTACATGGAATCCATATTTCTGCTCAAAGGGGAGTAGGATGCATTTTCAGTTCACACTGAAAACTGGAATTTGTGCAGTCAAAGGACTAGGTTTATAAGACCCTTCCCATCATTTCAGGAAAGAAAAATTGATGATTAAGAAAGGGACAGGACACAGTGAAATCAATCAGAACAGGCCTAGAAAGCTAACGTGAACTGGAGACAGGTCACTGGAGGAATACAATCTCAGCACTGGGGATTTGTTTAATGCCTGAGTTTTAAGCAATTAAAAAAGCAGTGAAAAATATGTTATATTTTCTATTATTAACTTCCTTAAGAAAGCTGCAATCCCAGCGTAGACAATGTGAGAGCAAGATCACTGCATAGTACATGGAAGAATATCAAAAGCAGCAGGACATATGCTGGATTATAAAAGAAATAATAGCATAGCTATATGTGGCTAAGACGTGGCTAAGGTGTTTCACTAACTGCTACTGTGAAAATATGGAATTTAATATTTTAATTCACCGTATAAAATTCCTCCTTTCTGTAGTGCATTTATATTTATTGATCTCTTAAATCAAGCACTATATTACATCAGACATTGGAGACAGACCCACATTTAAGACAGTTACATGAATGTGAAGGGGAGTAGAATTTGCCACCCTAAAACATGCCTCTTTGGCATAAGGATTATCTTGAGCTGGTTATTTTTTAATAAATAGCACACACATGAAAAGCTCTGATAACCTAGTACAAGTTAACCTTTTTGTTAGGGACTGTTACATGTATAATGAAAATGTCCATTTGTAAGGGTGTCTCCCTCTCAGTACCAAGAAGAGGGGGGTGACTCTAAATCTCTGGAAACTTATTCAATGAAGAAGGCAAGGACTTAAATCTGCATAATAACTAGTCATGTTTACTGCGTTTTGCCTCCCCCTCCCCCCCCACCCCAATCTCCCACCTCCATCCCCCACACAACCAAAATCTTCATTTGTCTTTGGCTGAAGACAGAAGGAAAGCTGGTAAAAAGCAGATAAAAAGGGGAAGACACATGTCTGAGGCCAGATACTCCCCTTACATGTTTTTGGCTTCTGCAATCTTGCTTGCCTTTTATATTAGCCTGCAGCTAGAAACCAGAAGCTTGACTATATTAGCCCCGCCCAACCCGGAAGCACATATGTATAAAAAGCACCCATAAAACCTAAGTCGGATGCTCAGCCTTTGGAGGTGACTCCACTGGGCCAGCACCGTTTGCAAAATAAATAGTCTTTTCTGATTCCCCGAGTGCATGTCTCTTGTCCCTTCCTGGGCGCCAAGTATTTGCTGTAACAACAGGATTTAAGGTGATGGCTTTGGACTTTTCAGATAGGTATTCAGTTTTCCTGGGTCTCTCCCATGTAGACAAGAGGCATACATGTTATTAAATTTCTCTTTGTTTTTCTCCTATCTTTTATTTCAGGGAGGTCTGAGCCAAGAACCTAGAACATAGACGGAAAATTACTTTTCCACCCCCACTGTTACCCTTCTCATCCTCAATACACTTATACTAGCTATAGATGTGGAGCCCTCCACCCCCAACAATTATACCAAAGGGGACCCTAATGTATTATTTTCAAATATACCGAGGTCTTACCCTGTGCCACTAGGAAATGCCTAACAGTAGAAACCTCTATTTTGAATCCATACTGAACCTCTATATCTTGCTCTTTATTGCAATTTTCATCAAAAACGTAGGCTCAGTCACTCTTGAGAGAAATAATCCTTCCAGACATTGTTGCTATTCATTGATTTTCAAATGTGTCACCATGTTGTATTTAAATTGTATCTTGGTACCCCAAAGAGAAATATGAAAAGTATTAGGTAACAAAAATTCAACCCAGTAAATTTTCAAATCTATTCATGAATTGGGCAGCATCCCATGGAGCCAACAAGGAGGTGCTCCGAAGGGCTAGAGAAAGGCAAAGGTTGTTAAAAGCAGGACAAGGAAGTCATAAACAGAATAAAGGATTTTGGGTGAGGTCACCTTCATTTGAGGACAAAAATGTCTTAGCAGGTGGATTATCACCTTTCTCTGGGGGAATGGAAAGAACCAATGTGACGGATTACCTTAGTGGTGCTCATCAGAAAGTTTCTGAACCAGTTAAGACTACATTTCTGGGGGAGGTTGAAACTGTAGCAAGGTTAGGTACTAAGACCTGTTTTGATGACGTGGCCTAACCTAAGTGACACCATTTTGGGCATGTGGTTTTCTTTTTAACAGAAAGTGAGGATAAGGCCCAGCTTTTGAAGTTTCCAGGACTAATTTCAACTCTGTATTTACAAGTTTTATGTAGTGAAATGCTGTGTAAGATTTTACAAAATTAAAATAAGTTTTGAAAACAACAGTTACAGATCTGTCTGTAATGACTTAAATACTGTCACCCCCCCAAAATTCATGTCCACCCAGAACCTGAAAATGTCAAAATAGTCTTTGCAGATGTAATTAATTAAAGGTTTTTAAATGAAAGCATGCCAGATTTAGGGTAGTTAATAAATTCAGTGACTAATGTCTTTTTAAGATAAAGAAGTAAATTTGGACACAAAGAGGACAGAGAGAGACACACAGAGAAAAAGGCCATGTGAAGATGAAGGGTGAGGGGCACCTGGGTGGCTCAGTAGGTTAAGTGCTGGACTTTGGCTCATGACTGAGGTCATTATCTCAGGGTTCATAGGTTCAAGCCCCACGTTGAGCTCTGTGCTGACAGCTCAGAGCCTGGAGCCTGCTTCACATTCTGTGTCTCCCTCTCTCTGTGTCCCTCCCCCACTCATGCTGTCTCTGTCTCTCTCTCTCAAAAATAAATAAACATAAATAAATAAATAAATAAATAAATAAATAAATAAATAAATACCAATGTCCTATTTCTATCAACTGTATAATTGCATCAGTTTAAAAAGAGGGAGAGGGAAAAAAAAAGAAGATGAAAAGTGAGATTCACCAACCTTTGCTGCCACAAACCAAAGGACACTAAGTATTTCAGGCAACCATGAGAAGCTAAGAGAGGGTCATTGGATTTTTTCTCAGAACTTCCAGAAGGAACCAACACTGCTAATGCCTTGATTTTAGACTTCTGGTCTTCTGAATTGTGAAGGATAAATTGTTATTGCTTCAAACCACCAAGTTTGTGATGATTTAGGAAATTAATACAGATACCAAGAACAATTTGACTTCAAACTCATCGCACAAACTGAGTACAAAAAATCTTAAGTGGACTCCATACATTTTACAAAATCCTAAAACCGGCAGCAGACAGAACAAGTAAATATCATCCTCATTGAAGAGGATTACAAAATGAATATGCCATAGATTCCTTTGGCTTTCCTTCTAGTATTTCCTCATTTGTCATTGCTGATGTTTTGGGATTGTAGTAACTCATGCATGGTGCTACTTAATGACAGCTCATAAATGGTCCTATTCATGCCTGCCTATTCAGACGTTTCAGGACTGAAGTGAGAGCCAAGAGTTATAGGAAGGGTTGGCAATGATTGTAGTCTCTATATCCAAACACTTCCTAAAAGATATAATAGCCCAAAACATGTGGGAAGAAGCAGACACAAGAGGGACAATTCCTAGTCAGAGCAAGGTTGTAGGGAAGTGATAAAAACTACCGTGAAAGACTTTTACTACACTTAGGCCATAGATATTGTAGACTAAGTCAGGAAAGAAGGAGAAAATGGAACATCTTGGTCTTATTTGGCAGTCTTTTAAAAACAGGACTTCTCCTAAACAATCCCTGTCCATGCAAAACTAGATAAAAGGATGCTGACAGTACTGTATAATATCAAGAATAGTGTGATACTGAAAGAAAGGTCAGTGTTAGAAATAAAAATGCATTTCTCCTACAAATATATTTTTAATATTTGAAAGGGATATGTGATTCAAAAATGTTTAAAATAAAATCTGCCACCTCCTGAAACTTTAAGAGGTAAAGGAAAAATTCTACCTATATCACAGTTTTCTCTACTCAGTAAACTCCTCTCCACCCCCAACCCTGTCTTCTCCTTCCTCTTGACCATAATCATGGTTTTTACTTTTAGTGTACATATTAGTGACTCATTTCTCTCCTTAGCAATTAAAACTCTTACTAGTGGTTATCTCTGTTCTGTCTTCATTTCTCCTATATCTAATATATTCCTCATCCAATATAAAAATCTATCTAGTCAAAAACTTTTAATGCAGTGAATACACACACACACACACACACACACACACCAGACTTCACAGCCACAAATCAAGCTACTTCTTAACATAAACTAATCTATACTTTCAGTTTTACCTTGTATTAGTCCATTAAATAATCCAATTGTTCTAAAGAAATAGTGGATGTACGGCCAAGCTTACTTTGTATTTCTTTTTATTACTCTATATCTTTGTATTTATTTTTATTACTCTATATCATTTTTGCTTTGTATCCCCAACTGCTATACTTTCTTCCTTTTCTATATATTCAAACCATGTATACGTTTTAAAGTTTATATCCTTCCCTGATCATTGAAGACAAAACTAGTACCATCTTTAATAAATTCCAGTAGTATATACTTATAATTCATTTGATACCATATTTCATTGTAGTTTTTTTAAAAAAACATAAAGAATGGAATATTCTAGATAGAACAAAATTAGGAAATGTATGTCTCCATATACCCATAGCTTGCCTGATAAAAAGAATCACCAGGGGACACCTGGCTGGCTCAGTCAGTAAAGCATGCAACTCTTGATCTTGGGGTCTTGAGTTTGAGCCCTACATTGGGTATAGAGATTACTGATATAGATAGATAGATGAAAGAAAGAAAGAAAGAAAGAAAGAAAGAAAGAAAGAAAGAA
Source organism: Prionailurus viverrinus (assembly GCF_022837055.1). NCBI lineage: Eukaryota > Metazoa > Chordata > Mammalia > Carnivora > Felidae > Prionailurus > Prionailurus viverrinus. The sequence goes on from NC_062579.1 coordinate 26,729,241, forward strand.
AGAAAGAAGAGAGAAAGAGAGAGAGAGAGAGAGAGAGAAAGCAAGCAAGCAAGCAAGCCTGGAAGCTGCTCCAAATGTGCTTAATCAGAACCTTGAGAGTATGGGCATCTGTATTTTTAACAATGTCCCAGGTGAATTTATAAGCACCCAAATTTGGAAAACATTGGCTCAATCTATTCCCCTCATTCAACAGATGAGGTAAGTGTAATCCCCTGCCTAAAGATAAACACCATGCCCAGAGATCATATGGGTAGTTAGAGGCAGAGTCAAACTCGGGGCCAAGTAAGGTAATGTGCTCTTTCCATGGTATAAATATCCAATCCAGAATTATAAGCCTTTGAGCGAGTATCTGGGTCTTTGTTTCCACCCACCCAGTGGTATTTTGCATAATAAGTTACACATAACCACTTGAGAAGTGTGTGGTAAATTAATTTTAGAGATATAGACTATATACTCTATGTCATTAGCTTCCAAATAGGTTAATAAAAATTGTATTCCTTGACACAAGTAGTTTTATAAGTGAAAACACCAGATTTAAAAAGAGAGAGAAGTAAATGAATGTACACTTGATTTTCAATAAATACCAGGACTTTACTCCTGAAAATTCCTTCCTAATGCTCTCCTGCCACCTGTCAAGAACTATAAAATATTTTAATTTTAACTTGATGACTGGGAAATGCATATAATAAAGGTCCCTCATGTACAGAGTCTGTGGAGTTAATGGGGAGATACACCACAGGCAGATGAGAAAACTACTCCCACTATAAACACTGGAGGGAGCTATGAGATTTGAAAAGATAAAGCAAACCGTAGAAGAAAAAAAAAGCAATGTGGCTGTTAGGGCATATTGTTTTAGGAAATAATGAGTGCTCTTCTAATTTTCCATCCTGTGATACAGTACTATTTTATTCACAATTAAGATTCCAGGTTTTTGTAGTGGTATTCTTTAAAATTAAAAACAGCCCAATTCTACCTTCTTGGCATCAGCATTTTTTTCCATCTTTGCTATGCCCTGCACTTGTTTTGATCTGACAAGCTTAATGTCATTTGATAGGATGAAAGCAGACCACTTTCTGAGAGCTGAGTGCTTCAAGGGCACTCATCCATTTTGTGAGGAATTTCTATCCCTTTCTAGTACTTCTATCTTCTTTGCTTTAGATAACAGAACAAAAATGAATACATTATAAGGCCTGAAATCCTGTCAGGAGGGAAAAAAACATTAATTTCATACTATCTAGCATCCTAAGATGTAGACAGAAAGCTATGTTAAATAGAAGCAGAATTTTACCTAAAAATAAGAGTAACAACCGTTTAAAAAGAACTTACCATGTATTAGTCACAATAATCAAGATACACATAAATGATCTAGGTATTTTATTTAGTGCCTATAATATTTAGTAGCAACAAAATTGCTATTCAGAGAGCTATTTATCTTTCAGTTTTACAGATTAGGAAACTAAAATTTAGGAACTTAAATTTGTCAAAATCAAATGTCACTAAATAAATAAGCCTTGATTCAAACTCCTGAACTGCCTGACTCCAAACCCAAAGCAACAACCTTCTATTAGTAGTAGTATGTTTCTAGGTTTAGCCTAATCAACCTTACCTGGGAACATGTTAGACATAAAGGGTGTCTGGCCCCACTCAAAACCTACTGAAGCAGAATCTGCATTTTAACAAGTCTCCTGGCATAACTCAACAGCAAGAAAATAAATAAACAATCCAATTTAAAAAATGGGGAGAAGACATGAACAGAAGTTTTTCCAAAGAAGACATCCAGATGGCCAATAGTTACATGAAAAGATGCTCAACATCATTAATCATCAGGGAAATGTAAATCAAAGGAACAACGAGATGTATCACCTCATATCTGTTAGAATGTCTTTTATCAAAATGTTGGTGAAGATGTGAAGGAAAAGAAATCCTCATGCACTGTTGGTGGGAATGTACGTGCGTGCAGATATCACCAACTAGAGCGCAAAACCTTACCTTTATTGTCCACCTGCTTACATTCACCCACCCTTGTCCCACATTTTTCCTTAAGCTTTCTTTCCAGCGTATCTTCTAACTCAGGCAAACAGAAAGCAAAACAACCCCTTAAGGAATAGCGACTGCCCTGACAAGACCTCCAGACAGCCCAGACCACCCAGACCAGTTTGAGTGTAACCCCTGACTCGTGCTTGAGCAAATGGACCCTGAAGTGACTTCTAGAATGACGGAAAACTACCTTTACCTCATTACAATACTAAAAATCTCTGCCCAAGCTCTGCACAAGCTTCATTTACATAACATACAATGCATGTACAGGCAGGTTTCCTTGAGGCACCTACACAGCCTTATGCCTGCCTCTACATATGATGACCAGGCTTCTCCATCTAAATATTTATCCTAACCCCAAATAAAGTAACCCCTTTAGTCTTGCTCGGGGAGTCACAGCTTTGGCAATTATTTCCCGTGATCTCCTAATTTGCTGCAAATAAAGTTTACTTTGTACAACAACTTCATCTGGTGTTATCTGTGACTCACCAAGGAACAAACTCACATTGGTTGTTAGATAGCCACTATGGAAAACAGTATAGAGGTTCCTCAGAAAATTGAAAATAGAATTGCCATACGATTCAGTAATTCTACTATGAGATATTTATCTGAAGATAAAAAAAAACACTAACAAAAAAGATGTATTCATCTCCATGTTCATTGCAACATTATTTACAATAGTCAAGATATGAAAACAATCTAGGTGTCCAGTGAAGGATGAATGGATAAAGAAAACGCAGCATATATGTATAATGCAATATTACTCAGCCACAAAAAAGAATGAAATCTTGCTATTTGCAACACCACAGATGTACTTTGAAAACATGCTAAGGGAAATAAATCAGAGAAAGACAGATATTGTATGATCTCACTTATATGTGGAATCTTTAAAAAAAAAAAGTTCATAGACACGGAGAATAAATTTGTAGTTGCCAATCAATGGTTAAAAGAGTCAAAAGATACAAAACTTTCAGTTATAAAATAAATGATGAAAATATATTATATAGCATGGTGACTATAGTTAATACTAAATTGCATACTAGAAAGTTGCTAAAAGAGTACATCTTAGAAGCTCTCATCACAAGAATGAGTAAGTAAACAAACAAGTAAAAGGGTGATTTTTAAACACAATAAAGTTTCAGAAACAGCGTTATAAATGTCTGAAGTGTCCTCTTATAGAGTTCAGTGATAAATATGTTATTAAATTTAGTAATCCTAGGGGCACCTGAGTGGTTCAGTCAGTGGAGAATCCAACTCTTGGTTTCAACTCAGGTCATGATCTCATGTCACAGTTCATGGGTTTGAGCCATGCACTGAGCTCTACATTGATGGTGCATAACCTGCTTGGGATTCTCTCTTTCCTTCTCTGTTGCTGCTTGCTCTCTCTCAAAAATAAATAAACATTTTCTTTTATTTATTTTTTTTTAATTTTTATTTAATGTTTATTTATTTTTGGAGAGAGACACAGAGTGTGAGTGGGGGAGGGGCAGAGAGAGAGGGAGACACAGAATCGGAAGCAGGCTCCGGGCTCTGAGCTATCAGCACAGAGCCGGATGCGGGGCTCGAACCCACCAACTGTGAGATCATGACCTGAGCCGAAGTCGGACGCTCAACCAACTGAGCCACCCAGGCGCCCCAAACATTTTCTTTTAAATTTAGTAATCCAAGAGATATAAACTAACTGGTAGCTCAAATATCATATTAGGCCCAAAATATGATTCTTAAATTTAGAGCAATACCTTTGTATCACCATATTTGTTTTAAAATTTAGGGGTGCCTGGGTGGCTCAGTCGGTTAAGCGTCCGACTTTGGCTCAGGTCATGATCTCACAGTCCGTGAGTTCGAGCCCCATGTCAGGCTCTGTGCTGACAGCTCAGAGCCTAGAGCCTGCTTCAGATTCTGTGTCTCCCTCTCACTTTGCCCCTTCCCTGCTCATGCTCTGTCTCAAAAATAAATAAAAACATTAAAAAAAATAAAAAAAATAAAATTTAGTTAGAACATGAAACTTTTGGTAATATGTGACTAGCATGCCACCACTATTCATAATAATAAAATATTCAGGAAGTTCTTCTTTACATAACACTCTATGAGTTATTATCTATAGAAACTGTGATAAGGAGGAGCCCTTGTTTTCTAAGGGCTTAAAGTTGCACTTGACTGTCTTAGAAGACAAAATAAACTCTTCAAGTAAAAAAAAAAAACAATAATGGGTAAATGAAAATTGTTTCATTCTTCTTTTCTCCCCTTCCCCATTCCTCACCAATCTCTATCTCTTCTATGTCTTAAATCCCTGGGATACTGATGAAGGAGAGCAAAAATTGCCATCCCAAAATATGTCTCTTAGGCATAAGGATTATTTTAAGTTGATTATTTTTAAGAAACAGCAGACAGCGAGAAGCTCTGAAAAATTAGTAGAAGTTACCCTTTTGTAAGAGACATTCAAATTTATAAGAGGCTCCATTTGTAAAGCCTCCCTCACTGTACCATGGAGACAAGGATGATGACCAAGTCTCTAGAAACTGTCATTGAGACAAAGACTAAATCTGCATAACAACCTTACCCTTGTTTACTGTGTTTTTCTGGTCACCTCCCTTAACTGGCCTCCCAACTTCCCATCCCCATCTTCTTTGGTCTTTACCTGCAGATTGTATTTAAGGCAGTGGCTTGGGTCATTTCAGGGAGTTACTCAGTTTTCTTTGGTATCTCCCATGTATACAGGAGGTATACGTATTATGAAAGTTACATTTGTTTTTCTCTTTTTTTAAATTTTTTTAATCATTCATTCATTTTTGAGAGACAGAATGTGAGTGGGGGAGGGGCAGAGAGAGGGAGACACAAAACCCGAAGCAGGCTCCAGGCACCAAGCTATCAGCACAGAGCCCAATGTGGGGCTCAAACCCACCAACTGTGAGATCATGACCTGAGCCGAAGTCATACACCCAACCAACTGGGCCACTCAGGCGCCCCTGTTTTTCTCCTTTTAATCTCAATTATGTCAATTTAATTATTAGACCAGCCAAAGAACCCAGAAGGTGATGAGGGATCATGTGGCAAGATGAGGGCAAAATACAGGCTAACAGAACCCCGGCCCAGATGGAATATGTGTGAAATTCCTCAGACACTCCTGACTGCCCAAGAACAAAGGAAAGGGGTTTAAGTGCTTGCTGTGGTAATATGGGAAACTAAAGCAAATGAAAAATTAAATTCCCTAATTGCCTACAGCCCATAGATAAGTCCTTGAAACGAGCAGAATGACCCTTCTTCTAGGACCTCAGCTGCCTTGATGACGACACTTTGCTAGGGGCAAAAGAGAATCTTGGCTTAACATTGTCCCAAACTCAAGGATCATGCGAGTCTACTCCCTTTATCTCAACTGACCCAAGATATATGCTGGCAATCATACTGTTACAGCAAATACTTGGCACCCAGGAAGAGACAAGCCACACGCATTCGGGGAATCAGAAAAGGCTGTTAATTCTGCAGCGGTACCAGCCCAGTGGAGTCACCTCCAAAAACTGAGCATCTGACTCAGGTTTTACTGATCTTTTATACATAGCTGCTTCCAGGTTGGGTGGGACTAGTACAGTCAAGCTTCTGGTTCCTGGCTGCTGGTTGATATAAGGGGCAAGCAAGATTGCAGAAGCCAAAAGCATGCAAGGGGAGTATCTGGCCTTGGACATCTGGCTGGCCCTTTTTTTTTTTTTAATCTGCTCTTACCAGCTTTCCCTCTCAGTACTGCAAGCTTATATTCTCCTGATATACATCTGAAGGGTCTAATGACTGAGGTTTTATTAAATGGTAATAAATGATGTTTCCCTAGCAACAGCTAGCCCCTCAAGGGCCTGGAAACCTTGCTTCCAAAATACCTTAGAGACTTACTCTATCCCTGACCCCCTCCCAACTTGAGGGTATATAATGAGTTAACCATCACAACCCCAGTGCAGCTCTTCCTGTCCGTGGGTCCTGTCCCCATGCTTTATTAAAATCACCTTTTTGCACCAAAGACATCTTCAAGAATTCTTTCTTGGCCATTGGCTCCGGACCCTACAAACTCTCCACCATCACCCCAAAACCTCAGCAGAAGGGAAGAAGGGAAAACTTTTCTGCCCCTAGTTTTGGTGACTCAGATTGGACCTTCAGTGGCTGGATACTGCTTGTTCCAGGGCTATTAGCTGAGAGATCCTAGCACCTCTGACAAAAAGCTGGCAGAAGAAAAGAATTCTTATCATGTCAGTCTCCTGAATCTCTGTCTTCAGGGTTTGGTGGTGACAGTTCTTTTTTTTTTTTTTTTTTCATCCTTTTCTAAAGTTAGATTAGCGGGAGGAAATATTTGTGGAACTTATTCTTTGGTATAGTGACTGGTGATCCTTTTTCTCTGGAGATGGTAACTCTGTTTGTCTCTGTTGTATTGTTACCAGAAGGAAAACCACAGTGTAGAACACAGACACAGGCCCTATAAGCCTGCTGCTGGAGCTAGCCTCACAAACTACTGAGTTCACAGTTCTCACCAGACTGGCACCTGTTTAGACAAACTTTGCTGTAGGTTAATGTGCACATGAGGTAAATTCTTTTGCAAAGGAACATCACAGAAACCAACACCACAAAATTGGTGGGCATAGCTGGAGCACTTAAGAGCTGTTAGAGCACTCACCACCTAAACTAACTCAAAGACTGCTGTGTTAGGAAAAGTTGGTCACAGAATAGGTTACTTTGACACCAGTTACCCACCAACCTCAAGAAATTTCCATGTAACCAAGTACTCAGTAAAACACCACACAATCCCCAACCAAGGAGCACATCCCTCTTAGGTCTCAGTTTGCCTCTGAGAGATCTAAGGATTAGCTAAAGCTGTTAATATGCACATGGATGGGTGAGTGTAATGTGCAACCAGATGAGGTTTTCCTTTTGTTCTATGTCTTGGGACCTTGGCTTTGAGACTAGTGGGAAAATTCTCTCTAGACACCACCAACGAGAGGATACATGTAGGAGCATATATCTGGCAGACAGCTGAATAGGCTACGGATCCAAAAAAGAGAGGGGATCATGGGAACTCTGATTTCTGGCCAGCCAGTCAAATGTACATGTAACAACCTAGACTTATAACTAGTATCAGCATTCTCTTTGTCCAACTGCCAGCTCTCAGAGTTTGTCATAGCAGTCCTAGTCCATAAGATGGTCTCAACCTTCACTGTCCTGTTAGTGCTGGAAAAGACCCATTCCAGTAGTGCCTGCCTAAGTGTCACAGATTAACATGTCTGTGACTGGAGGAGTCTCAGTTTCTTATAAGAAACAGAGGACACCATTTGCACTACACCATTCTTACCACCAGTGACAACAAAGCCTTTTCCTTCTGAGGCTAACTCTGGGAGTAAACTTTCTGGATCTTGTGAGGGCTGCATCTTTTGCATTCTCCTGTAAGGACGCCTCTTGCATCCATGGATAAGGCATAAAAAGGCTTGTTGGTTGACTCACTATTAAGATTAAAATAAGACCCTACTTGCCAACGGCCAGATGATAGATCCTTTGAATTGGACAAACTTCGACATCAAAAATATTTTTGAGAGCTCTCATCCTAAATTGTTTTATTGATACCTATAGAAAAAGCAAATTGAAAAGTGGATACAAAGAAGTATAACGGCTAACATTAGGGGCTACCTTAACGCAATGAAAGAATAGAAATTAGACTTAGAGCAAAAATCAGAGGGCATATTTAATGTAAATTCCCCTCTTCCACCCTTATACACTGCGTTATTGCCAACTCCCTGTCCCTGGCCTTCCAGAAGATATTTTGCTTCTCAGAGCCCCTAGTCTAAACCTCCCTCTCAAAATCCAGCCCAATAACCCCAGCAAATTCTCTTACATTCCAAAACTCCTCCAACTCCCCAGAAAATCTCTGTTTTGACCTCCCTTTCTTTACAAGATTTATAGAGAGTGCTCCAGCCTGGTCCACAGGCCCAGGGTACAGAGGTTACTCATGTAAATACTAAAATGCAGGAAGTGAATTTAGCAGAAGCATCCAAGATGGGCAGTAGGGCTTGCTTTGCTGTCCCTTATAATTCCTCTTACTTTCTAGGACCCTGTAATCGGGCTATTCCAGCTTCAGGCCTTCCTATACAATGTTGTTTACAGAAGTATCCTGGGCCTGCGCCACAAAGAATTCACATCCCATGGACAGCAACAAATCTGAGTTAGAAAGCCCTTTTACCTCTACATTCAAAATATCCTACCAAATTTAGACAAGAGTAGGAAAGATTAGTGGCCATTCACAAACCCACTCACAGGGACCTCAACTGGCTGATAAGAGGTGTTCTTCCCTCCCATGATTATCCTACAGCTATCAGACAAGCCACATAGACCCCTGGAGAAAATTCCCCACATAGGGTAAACAAATGACCAGAATCTCTCTCAGGCCATGATACAAATGGCCAGAAAGTGGCTGATATTCAGGGGCTTGATAGTAGCAATATTAGAGACATTACCCCTGAAGTGAATAGGTATAAGGGTTAACTATGCACTCATAAAGAAGGAGAACAACTGAAAGCCTTTGCTAAATGCCTTGTATAGACTTCTTGAAGACATAATCCATTAAATCCTGAAGTTCTAAAGCACAGAAATCTTTTAATTCCCATTTTGGTTGGAATGGAAGTCTTCTCCCTGATCTAAAGAAGCAACTGAAGATAATTTAATTGGATGGGCGGGTCAGTCCCTTGATATTAAGACTGCAAGACAGTTCTTGGGGGAATTGTAAAAAACTGTCTTTGTTTTGGAAATCTCTACAGAACCAGAAATCTGTCCCCAAAAGCAGTTCAAAGCTCACCTTTCCTTACCAATCCCCAAACCTTCCCAATTTATATCAAAATGCTTTATAGATATTGTAAAAGATGAGGACATTGGAAACAATATTCTTGTACTTAGGAAAAGAAGAATTTTAGTATTAATCATTCCATACCTTTAATAATAAACAAATATACCCCAAAACTCTTAGGGGAAACGTTGAATACTTTCTCTGTGCCTCTCTAGTATATTTACCCCCATCTTCTACAGGACCTAAGAGCCATTCTTTGAAATGCAAACTTTAGGGACACGTTTCTCATCAGAAAAAAAAAGAAGGGGTGGATATTTAGAAATTGGGGTAATGAAGAATCTAAATGTCTTTTCCACAAATATTAGTAGAATAAACTTTAGACATCTAAGCAGGTAACATTAATTTATTCCATCTGCCAGAAACACAGTTTGGATCCAACTGCTCTTTTATAAACTAATGAGTTTTGTATTATTATACTCATCTTCTGGCTAAAATTTTATTTTATTTATTTATTTTTTCTGGCAAAAAAATTTAAATTGAACTATAAGATCTGTTCGTGTCTGTAAGTTTATGTGTATCTATATGTGTATTTTATAAATAGGTGACATTTTTCTACTTCCACATGGTATTGTCAAAATTAATTTGTAAAGAATTCTAATTGGCTTAAAATTAAATGCTTATTAATTAAGTATTCCTAAAGTTCTCAGAAATATAATAGAAACTAACTCAAATGTGTTTTAGTTTCATGTGATCTGGAAAAAATACTTATTAAAGCTAGTGTAAGTTTGCTGGTTTAATTAAAACAGACAGATCTTTAGGGCTATCAACACTGAATATAATGTAGACTTACAACTTTTATTCTGCCCAAGTTCACTAGTCAAATACATACATCTTAATATCTCTTACAAAATTTGCCAACAAGAAAAATAGCTTGAAAAATGGCTGACTTTGTCTAATATCTCATAGAGTTTTTGAGTGTAGTCTAAACATTATAGTTAGGAAAAAGTGGTTTGGATAGATATAAGTGAGATAATAGTTTTTATGTCAGCTATTTAGCAATAATTATTTTTATAGTATGCATACTTAAAAATAGCTTCCAAAATCTTTTCAGTAAGTTGAAATTTAGAGTTTTGCTAAGTTAAGTTAAATGATGGAAATTTATTGAGTATCTAGATCATTTCCAAATAAGATAAAATAAAACATTAACTACTAAACACAGGTTTGTCTACTTTTGGCTTATTGTAGAGAAACTAAAGATAAATTTGGGTCAATTAGTAAACATGTTTTATGTCACATTAAAAGACTCCACTATAAAAAAGCAAATTCTAGGGACCCCTGGGTGGCTCAGTCAGTTAACGTGTTAACTGTCTTTGAGGTTTGCTTATTTATCTGTGAACTGGACTATATCCTACATTCTTATACTTTTCTCATCTGGCTGCAAATCTCCAAACTAATGTTTCCAATTTTCTCCCCTTCTTTGGCAACTAAAACTACCCTTTTTCCTAAAGCCCTGCGAAATGAAGCAAAATGATTTGATTTAAACTTCAGAGAAATCACAATAGCTCATGTTTAGACAATCTACCTCATTCCTCTTAAGAGCCACTAGGAAAGTTTACTGATATACCCAATGACATCATCAGAGGCATTCAAACTGCAATGTAGGAAAATCTGATTGCCATTGCCTGCCCTCACTCCATCTGAAAATGCTTTGAGCCTGACATCTAGAAATCTTCTCAACTGGCAGCTCTCAAGACTGACACTTGATTTGTAATTTACTCCAACCATTAACCTTTGTTTTTCTTTTGTTTCCATACAAATGCCTGTTTTTTAAAAAAAAAAAAAAGTTTTATTTTTAAGTAATCTCTACACCCAATGTGGGGCTCAAAGTCACAACCTCAAGATCAAGAGTTGCATGCTCTTCCCAAATGAGCCAGCCAGGCACCCCTAGAAATGCCTCTTATTAATTACCTGATTGCTTGTAAAATATTGGCCTAATTTTGGGAGCCCACCTGCAAGACCACCTCCTGAAATGAGACATAATTGTTCAATGAACTGACCAATTGTCAGAACTAACAGACTGGTTCAATGACATATAAAGCAACTCAGCTTCTTGATTATGAAAACTCTTAAAGTTTCTTAGGTCATAGGCAGGTTTGAAGAGGAGCGGAATTTGCCACCTCAAAATGTGTATCTTTGTCATGGGAATTATTTTAAGCTGGTTATTTTTAAGAAACAGCAGACACAGGTGAAACTGTGAAAACTGAGTAGAAGTTACCCTTCTGTAAAATACATTTACATGTATAAGGAAAATCTCCATTTAAAAGGGTGTGTCCCTCTCTGTACCAGTAAGAAAAGAATACTAAATCTTTAGGAACTCATATCAATAGAGAAGACCAGGACCTAATGGGCATAACCATCTTATCCTCCTTTACTGTGCTTTTCCTGGTCATCTCCCATAATTGATTCCCTACCAACAATGTCTTCTCTTTAGCTGAAGATGGTATTTAAGGTGATGGCTTTGGCCATTTTGGGGAGTTACTCAGTTTTCTTGAGTCTCTCAAATGTATACAGGAGGTATACATGTTATTAAACTTGTTTGTTTTTCTTCTGTTAACCTATTTTATATCAATTTAATTATTAGACCAGCCAAAGAACCTAGAAGGGAAAAAGGAAAACTTTTCCACAAATGAAATTAGGTTGTAGATGCCAAGATCCTCCAATATTGCTTAATTTCTCATTCATCCCTCCAAAGACTGAGAAAAGGACAGCCCAAGGCATTTGAGAATTATCAATTTCATATAATCAGAAAGGGCTACTGGTCCTAGCCCTTCCATTATAATTAATGTATTACCCTCCACTCCCATGGGAGAGCTTGATTCTAATAATAAACTCCAAGAATATAAAGAAATAAATTGAAATTTTGGAAAAAATGAATAGATTCTAGGAAGACTTGCCTCACAGCTCTTGGGAATTTTCTTGAGGAAAATGAGGAGCCGAAGAAAGCAAAAGTGATGTGGAACATCAGCCTCCAGACTAAATTCTCCTGACAGTTGATTAGGGTCAGTTCCAAATAGCCATGTCTGGCTATGATTTATGTTTGTTTGTGAAATGCATAAAATATTTAATGACCAAATAAGATCCTTTCAATGAGAGATTTTTACTGAAAAGAATATTACTTACAACAAATTTTATACCTTAATAGTTCTAAGTAATCAGGAAAATGGAAAAACAGTTAAGTATAATGAGCTAGGAATTCTTTTCTGTTTCATATTAAGTGATTTTTAAAAGCAAGAATCCTACTGCTTTCCTGAGGATCTCTTCTCTGTCTTACTCTCCATTCTCTTCCCTTTCTTCCTGCCATTTGTTACCAGACAGCACTACTTTATCTGCTTTTAAGATCTTTGCGTGCCAAGTGGCACAAAGAGTTTCTTTTCATCATTCCTGAACTCTTGGTGGATATTTTCACCATCATTTAAGATGAGGGCATCAGTCAAACATATAACACTGTGATCATCATAGTCACTGCAATAAAATGTTGTTTAGCTCAAAGAGATAATAAATTGATTTGGCTCAGCTGACCAGGGAGGATGAAGAAATTTTAACAAACTATTTTTCTCAGAGGAAAAGGAGTAATCACAAGTTCAATGACCTATGCTCAGCATGCTTTATTTATTTATTTTAAAAATCAACTAAGAGAACACTGTTTAAAAAGAATGAGTAAACAAGTTTTTATCTGGAAGTAAAAATCATTTTCTAATACAATGTCACCTTCTTTCTTTTTTCATTGTTCATGTGAACAATTGTTCATTGAGTTATATTTATATTTAGGGTATTGACTGGAAAAAAAAGCCTCCCATAACCTTCAATTCACTTCCTCATTAAGAATATTAGAAGCTGAGTGTAATATTAAATATAAAACAGTTAATTTCTCATATTTTATTGATGCAGCATCTGAGACATAGAAGAGTAAAGTACCTCTCCCATTATCACACCACTGATTGTTGAATCAGACCTAAGAACACAGATGTCAGCTCCATGCTATTTTGATCAAACTATGAGCTAAATTGGGACTCAAGTATTTGCTTTATATCTAGTTTCTCATGAAGAGAAAAATGGGGCAACATAAGGAATATCAATGCATAAAACATCAAATGGGAAAATCCAACCCATTTTTCTGCCTTAGTGGATGAGATTTATATATTTTTTTTCTGATAAAGCTCTTGGGAGATAATGACAAACAGAATAAGTCATAAACTTCAGTTCAAAATTAAGGTACATGAAACCAAAATCAACTCTGGCCATAAATCTGACCCTCATAAAAGGCCAAATTCATCTTATTGACCAATAGGAGTCAGTAAGGCACGGACTAAATTTTCATTTCAGCATGAGCATTAACATAGAAAGTACGAACATGAACAAAATAAGAAGGATTCAGAAAAGACTGAGAAGTACCCTCAAGTTTGCATTATTACAAGGCCAATCATCAGATTAAATCTGAAAATTTTCTTCACTCAATAACTCTTTAAAATAAAATCACACATTTGCAACAACATGGATGCAGCTAGAGTGTGTTATGCTAAGCGACATAAGTCAGAGAAAGACAAATACCATATGATTTCACTTATACGTGGAATTTAAGAAACCAAACACATGAACATATGGGAGAGGGAGAAAAAATAAGAAAAAGAAAAAAGAGAGAGGGAAAAAAAAACATAAGAGACTCTTTAAAGAATATAGAACAAACTGAGCATTGACAGAGGGAGGTGGGTGGGGGATGGGCTAGATGGGTAATGGGTATTGAGGAGGGCACTTGTGATGATGAACACTGGGTGTTGTATGTAAGTGATGAATCACTGAATTCTAATCTTGAAACCAATATTGTACTGCATGTTAACTAAAATTTAAATAAAGTTTTGAAAGGAGAAAATAATAAAATAAAATAAAATAAAATAAAATAAAATAAAATAAAATAATAAAATAAAATAAAATAATAAAATAAAATAAAATAAAATAAATAAAATAAAATCACAAACACAGTTGACTTACAGGTAGACAGTTAATTAATTAAGAACATGGGACTTCAGGGGCTCCTGGGTGGCTCAGTCGGTTGAACATTCAACTTTGGCTCGGGTCATTATTTCATGGTTTGTGGGTTTGAGCCCCATGTCCGGCTCTGTGCTGACAGCTCAGAGCCTGGAACCTGATTCAGATTCTGTGTCTCCCTCTCTCTGTCCCTCCCCTGCTCATGCTGTTCTCTAACTCAAAAAAATAAACATTAAAATTTTTTTTTAAAAAAGGAACATGGGACTTCAAGAAGGAAAACAAGACAAAGCAAAGGCAAAAGCAAAAATAAGAATATTCCAAAAGATCTCTTGCAAAATTAAGCACTTACTATAATTTATCAAGCAGGGAAACACAGGAGGTTACTTATGGCCTCATTTTGTGGATACGTTAGTGTAAAACAGCTATGTGCCTGACCCAAGGTATTCATGATCCTAGGAAGGCAGGACTAACATAACAGGATATGCTAGTCATTCTGTTTGTTCACACATTCTGCTTCATTTTCTGTTCTTTAATCATTCTATCTTATGAGGTTACCCCATTCACACTGCATTGCCCAGGCTTTCTTGGATTCATTATGAGTTCAAAGAGAAACATTAACTGGATATAAGTGAAGAGGAGAAAGGTTGGGGATATCTCCTCCATCCCTTCCTTGCTCCAGGGCCACATCTTGGATACTTTCTGAGTATCTGGATGACTAACTAGCTCTCCTTTGGGCAGGCCCATTTCCAAGTTCTCACAAATTTTGGCAACAGTTTTTCCAACTCTTGCCTTTCAGCTCTAGACGTGGTAAAAGCTTCACGCTGTTGCTCCTCTGAATACCAACCATCATTTTTTGTTATTTTTTTGAACAGCATCATTAAGGTTTAATTGTACATATTTAATGTATACCATTTATTTTTAACATATATATACTTACATTTATATTTATATACAACTGCACATACTTAATGCATACATTAAAATCACATACCTTTAATGTATATAATGTAATATATATTTAATACACATTTAATGTATACAATTTGGTGAGTTTGTACATATGCATACAGTCATGAAATCATTTCATAACAATCAAGGTAATAAACACATCCCTCACTTCCAAATGTTTCCTTGAGTCTCTTTGGGGTTTGTTGTTTTGTTTAATCTTGTTTTATGATAAGAAAACTTAACATGAGATCTACCCACTTAACATATTTTTAAGTACACAATACAGTACTGTTAACTATACGCACTGTGTTGTACAACAGATCTCTAGAATTTATTCATCTTGTACAAATGAAGCTTTATACCTGTTGAGCTCCCCTTTTCCCCCTTCCCTTACCCAGCCCTTAGCAACTATCATTCTATTTTTTATCCCTATGAGTTTGACTATTTTAGGTAGCTCATATAAATGGGTCGCAGTATTTGTCCCTCTGTGACTAGCTTATTTGACTTAACATAATATCCTCCAGAGTCATACAGAGTGTTGCAAATGACAGGATTTCCTTTTTAAGGCTGAATAATATTCTATTGTGAGACATACAATTTTTTTCAGGGCCTTGACTCAAGCACATGACAGCCCTGCCTTAAGATAATATCTTCCACCCAGTTTATGCTAAATATTGCAGTTTCAGGATGGCAACAAGACAAAAAGGGAGCTTTAATTGGGAAAGGCTAATCAGCCTCTATCACACAGGACTAGAAAGTGAAAAGACCTTGATTGGGTCACTCTATGCTCCATGATTATATAGAGGGTTTTTAGGCTATATTACTTAATAGCTACTAAACTCATAGACTATTGGTTTTAGAATTTGGGTTCACAACTGTAAAATCAAGAAATCTGGGAATGAAACTAAAAAAATTAATTTATTGAGTTTTATTTACAAATATTGCCTCAAAATTAATTTCAGTTACTTACACATTTTAATTAGCACATTTTATCCCAGGAGATCTATCAACTTGGGAAGCGAGTACAGCGTTCCAGTACAACTTTCTTCTGATTGCTCAGGTTTCCAATCCTTTAAATCAAGTACAGAGGTTTAGAGCAGCCACTGAGTATATTTACCCAATTTATTTTAATGCTTCATGTAATAGATAAATAAACTGAGAAGCATATGGCATCTAGACCAGATCTGTAGTAGTAAGTCTAGAAGTATTTGTGGACAATAAGGAAAGAATATTGAGCAAGGAGAATAAACTCCATGGAGAAAAGTTTCTATTAGACTTCAAGGTTACAAGGACAAAGTTGATGCTGAATTCAGAAATTCTCAAGTCACCTCACAAAATACATGACGCTGTTTACTACAAAAGGTGTTATAATTAGTTAAGAATTATTGACCCACATTGAGGAGGGCACTTGTTGGGATGAGCACTGGGTGTAGTATATAAGCAATGAACCATGGGAATTTACCCCAAAAACCAAGAACACTTTACACACTGTATGTGAGCTAATTTGACAATAAATTATATTTAACAAAAAGAAAAAAAAAGAAAAAAAAGAATTATTTTCCCAAATTATAGACAATGAAAGGGGAGAGTAAAATAGAAATATATGTTCCCTGACTTTCAAATCAGGGATATATGCCTTAGATAACAAACATCTAAAGTTTCTGAAGTTATTCTTTACTGGATCCAAATCATAAAGTGATGATCATTTTAAATGAGGAAATTGTTGCCAATGAATGGAATCCAGCACAGCATGCAAACTATCATTTTGAAAAGAACTTTTAGTATTTTAATTGTAATATTAGTTTCAATAAATTTGTTTGAATTTTTGTCAAACTTTTAAAAAGGAACATTTCAACAATTTAAGGTAAGTGATGTTTTACAGGTTGGATAAAACACAAAAATAACCTGTTCTAACTCCCTCATTTGAAAGAGATTAAAACCTGAACCCAGGATTTGACTCTCTTGGGTATTGTGGCTTATTTGTTGTGAATCCAGGATAGGAATCTAAGTCCCCAAATGCTGGTTCAGTGCTGTCTCCTCTCTGCTATAAATCTGACCTGATTTTAATGAAGAATATATGACTTGTTTTCATAAAATTAATTGACACAAAGGTAGAGTCCTTTAAATGAATAAGAGCCCCTATAATTTTTTTTAATCTTTATTTTTGAGAGAGACAGAGACAGAGACAGAGACAGAGTGTGCAAGCAGGGGAGGGGCAGAGAGAGAGGGAGACACAGAATCCGACGCAGGCTACAGGCTCTGAGCTGTCAGCACAGAGCCCGACGTGGGGCTCAAACTCACGAGACATGAGATCATGACCTGAGCCGAAGTCGGATGCTTAACCAACTGACCCACCCAGGCACCCCAAGCCCATATAATTGTTAACATTACTGACCTGTATACTGTTAGTTTTGCTAATTGGGACAAAATGTCCATCAATCCACCTTTACCTTGGAATGGTTTCTCTTAAGGGAACTCATGTAATTAAGAGCTAAAATCTTTTTATTGAGAGGGTGATAAAAGGGCTTGAACAACTAGAAAAATTGCTTATTGCATGTCCCCTAGCAGACCATGATGTAATTGTTAAAATTTGAAAGAATTGAAAGAAAGTAAAGGAGTACCTGGAGAACTGGACACCTGAATTACCTATTGCAAAATGACTAGCGAAACTATCACCTGGAGTATTGTGGAAAATAGCAAGTGTACCTAATAAATTCATAAATCTGGCTAAGGAGATGGCTAGAAAGAGTAAAAAGAAAATTTAAGTGACTTCTTTAAATGCCTCTGATAATATATGAGAAGACAGAAGATGAACTAAAGGAGAAATTGTTCCGTTTTAGAACAAAAGTATATGCAAAAAAGGCTGCCCAGGACAGCCTTTCAGCTAAGAAAAGATCCAAAGGTAAACAATGGCCTCAGAACAAAGAACACAACCTAGACAGTAAAAATCAATTTCAGAGTAAAGAAGAAAAGGGTGTTGCTATCCAATCCCTTTTTAAAGATCTCAGAAAGATTTCAAAACATTCCTCACTAACTCTTTGCTAGGCAACTCACATCAGCCTCACAGTGACCAAAGGTAGATAAGGACTTGTCTCAGAAAGAAATGTGGGTGTGGATTTTGTTTAATGGAGTGAACACCCAATAAGAATCAAAAGCAATCTGATAGAGGATCTGTGCTTTTAGAAGTGCTGTGAGCTTAGACTAAAAGGGACAAAAACAGTTCAGAATGAGAAAAATTCTTGGTACTCTCAACCTTGTACACACAGGAAGCGCACTAAGAAAGCTACTCTGCTACAAACATTGACATGGACCATTTATTTGAAGCAAGATAGGATGGCTCAGAAGGCTGAATGAAGATACCAAATGACCAATTGGTAACTTAGAAATGGGACTAGGGTCTAACCAAGGACCTGGAAACATATGCCTAGTTGAATTTTAGAATTACTGTGGACTAGTCCTCCTATTGAACAGAACTGTCTATTAAGGCTATCTTATGTCTAGCTCAAGAGTATATGTTACATGACAGAAGGGAAGATAATGTGCCCCTTTATTTCACAGGTCTGATTAAGAGTAATAAAATTCAAGAAATTGCACCTGAAGAGTCTCTTCTGCCCTAGACCTAATTAAGATAACAGGTCCTGGATATTCATACTTTGGTGGCCTTAAAAGGGGGTCAATGTATTTTTTCATGTGAGAAGAATGTAAATATTATCTGTCCAGAGGACTATGATAAATTAAAGATGGCTGCAAATCCTTCACATTTCTTTCAATGAGATATTCTTTTTCTCTTCCTTTGAACCTGGTTTGACCTATAGTTGCTTTGACCATTGGAAAATCCTAGAAGTAATGCAAAACTTTTACTATATACTGCCCTGGACCTAGACTTTAAGAGAACTATGGTTTCTTATAAACTGGAGTTCCTATGTAAGAAATCTAATAAGACTAGAAATCTGCCAGTATAACTACATGGAGTGGCTCTAGAAAAGGAGCTGAGGTCAGGAGGTGGGGGTTGGGAACCAGCTGACACCCAGTAGTTCCAGACAAGCTATCCCAGTCACCCTAGCTAATTCAGCTAATACAGGGGAAGAGAAACAAGCCCTACTGTCCTGTGTCAAATTCCAGTGCCTTATAATTGAGTGATAAAATAATGATAAATCATTAGTTTCAGCCACTAAGTTTTGATGTAGGTTATTATGCAACAATGGATAACCAGAGCACATAGCTGCGGATTAAATAATGAGCAGAATATGTTGTGGCTTGCAAAGAGCACATAATGTTCATTGAAGATGATAAATACTTAATAAAATATTATTTTCTATTCCCTATGGTTATGAAGCTCATTTATTGGAGTGCAGTAGACATGATTCATGAGAAAAATGTCAATAATTTGATGAAATATAATTATTAATCCTAAAAACAATTTTTTAAATGTTTATTTATTTTGAGAGAGAGAGAAAGACAGAATGAGCAGGGGAGGTGCAGAAAGAGAAAAAGAGAATCCCAAGCAGGCTCCACACTGTCAGTGCAGAGCCCCATGCAGGGCTCGATCCCACAAAAGATGAGATCATGACCTGAGCCAAAATCAAGAGTCAGACACTTACCTGACTGAGCAACCCAGATGCCCCTAAAAACAATTTTTAAAATGAAAGGAACTTACTCCATCAGACAGTATACTGGGTCAATTAATGAGGAAGCAGTAAATTGTAATAAGCTGTGTTATATTCAATTATATAATTTGGAATCAAAGATCATAATGCCTTTGACTCATTTAATTATATTTTTTTAAGCAGAAAAGGAGGCCCATATTGAGTTTATGATTGCAATTCATACCCTGAAAGTAGTTCTCAATTTCTCTTTGCCTGTTATTACAACTGAATCATCTCATCTGTTCATGACTTGTTTAGGTATTTTGTTTCTTTTTTGTTGTCTCTAAGTAGACAAATGTTTCTAGTCTACATGAATCAGCATTGCAGCAAAGTATTTCACATCACAAAATTATACCTGTATGTATATACTTTTATCTGTAATTACAACTGTATTTAGAAATATACTGAAAATTTCACAAAAAGATATGCTACATAGTCATGGACGTTCATAAAAAAAAGTTGGTAAGGAGGTGTTTCTCAGGCAGTCTCAGCTCTGGAGATAGGATATAGATAGGAGATAGATAGAGATAGCTCTGTGTCATATATTCTAGTGTCTCTAAGCACCCACACGCAGAAGTAAGATGACACACACACACAAGAAAGGAGCTTTAAGCAGAATGAACTTGAGAAAACCACTGCAGCTGCCTGGGACAACTTGCAGTCTTCCCAGGTTTTCAATTTCTGGGGCTCAGTTTGCAGTGCCCAGGCTGAGCTCTCAAAGGCCATGAGTTTATCGTCGCCCTTCTTCCAATGCAGAGGGCTTCCTTTCTCTTAAAGTAAGCAACCTGATTTAATGCACCTCAGTCAATACGCCATGACAAGTCTTTGACAAGTATGAGCGCATGAGCAATGTGTACATCCTGCAGGACTGCCTCTCTAGAGTCTGGGGTTTTGTTTTCATCTGCTTGCATAACAAGTGCCACACCAAGGTTGCCATGGACACCCTACACAGGATGGTGCTGGATGGCCATGAACAGCAAGTGCAGATGGTGTTCACCTGCTAGATACCCATTGTGGCCACCACTGCTGGAGAAATCCTCCCCACAGGTAGAAATGTCAGAGTCAAAGCCCAAAGCATCAATGCCATTCCAATTAGTAGAAATTGATCCTGATTTCAGGGCAGATCTGGCTTCACCATGCAAAGCCTCGATCTCGCTCTTAAGGCAGATCATCATCAACCTCTGTATCCAGATCTATCTAACGATCCAAGTCTAAGTCCTCCTTGGTGTCCAGTTCTTCCCAACCAGGTCCAGGTCTAGATCTGGAAGCCTTCCACCAGAAAGGAAATCTAAGTCCAGATTGTAATCTAAGAATCTCTTCAAGTTTCCTGAAGAGGAAGGAGTGGTGCCCTCTTAAGGCTGAGTCTGCAAGCCACCTAACTAGCACTCAGAAAAGGAAAGGGAAATGGCAGGAGTGGGGAAGGGGAAGGGAGCGACATATTCCTTGGATGGAAGAGTCCATGGAACAAGCCACTAGCGCTTGAAAAGTTTATTCTTCAACATGGTGCCTAACTTTCTTGTTTTAAGTTTTGCCTCAAGTGGTAAACTTTTTATATGGCATGCCGTTGCTGTTATTTCAATATCTTCTATGTTGGGGTGAGCAACTTGAAGTTATTGATTTGGATATTTCTTTAAATACTGCTGACTTTGGTCTTGAGAGTAAACAGAATGTTGATCTAATTTAACTATTCTTGTTGAATAGTTAAAAACTGCCTAGGGATCAACTCATCATTGCCATCATCCTTTTAAAAGAAAGACCTACTAAAGTTGTTGTAATTTATGTACATGTGCTATTTACCTTTGGATCTAAATGGTAATCTGCACCTGCATTTGTTTAAAAACATTTCAGGTGTAAACAAGTGATTTTTTTAATGGGTTATCAAACACAGCTCTAATTTTTTAGGTATTTTTGTGCACTAGACACAGTTGTATAGCAGGTGAATAATGCTGGTTAGCTGTTAAAGTGGTATTTTCTAGTATAGAATGCTTAGCTATTCCATGTTTTTTCCTGTTGGTTCCTATGTAAGGATGATGTGCTGCAAAGAAACAAATGGCTATCCAGTTTCTTAAAAAGTCTGACAATTATAATTCCAGTCACTCAGGCTATATATATATATATATATATATATATATATATATATATATAACAGAGCATACAGTGAGCATATCTAGAAGATGATAAATATGCCTTTATTTTTCCTCTCACCTCCAAAATGGTAAATCTGATCTTCATTTATGAGTTTAAATATGAAAAATTTTAAGAAGAAAATAATTTGTAATTTGGTAATAATAGCTTGCTTTACCTTTTTGCTTATGCTGTACTGTAACTACCATGCAAAAATTTAATTAAAACATTTTTCCTGGTGTTTTAAAAATTAAAATTTGTTGTGATTATATTCTCATTCATAAAATTGTGGAACAAAAAAATATTAAGGTCATCCATCTCAAGTGTCTTTAAACAAAAATGTTAAGACAACGGAGTATCAATCTTCAGAGATCCAAGGCATAGATGTTTTAACTTAGCAAGCTAAAATCAAAGTCATACACATACACTATTACTTCAAGGCTTTGATCCCCAAGCTTGTCATGACCTTGCCCTGGTTCTGCTGGGAATCATCTGGAATTACCTTCTATGGCTCAATACTCCATTTCAACTTATTGGCTTTGAATTAATGTTCTGGGAGACAGTTATTTCTGGCTTGACATTGAAATTTGGACCTGGTCTGATTCCCTTGCTTCTCTGTTAGCTCAGCATTGCTGCACTAACTTAAAATTCCCACTTGCTCTTTCCTCTTTACTTCATGGTTGCCAATCCAGCACTATGGTTTAGGTGTTCTTTTCAATTGCCACTGCCCAATTCTCCGTCTAAGCAACTGAATAAATCAAACTTTGAAAAAATAGATTCAACCTTCTCATAGTAGAGTTTCAGAAATTGGAGTCTAGAGAGTTTAAATGATTGGGCAAATAATGAATTAGTGATTAGTCGTCAACCAGGGTCTCTAAATTCTCAATCCAATACTCTTTCCTTTATATTAAATTGCCTCAAGTATATTGCTTTTAAACACACTGAATTCAAATAATGTTTTGGAAACCAATTGTGATGTCTGATAACAAATATTAAAAACAAGACTTTAATGGTAATGTTGTAGGAACATCTCAATGTTTGAGATGAGGTACATTCACATTGCAAAGGAAATTTCAAAACTTAAGTAAAATAGAGCTGTTACTAGTACCCTGAAACTATACCTGAGCCAATTGTTATTAGCCTAACCAAACATGTTTAAAGTTTTTAATCACACCACACTTATATGCATACGTACACACACAAGCACAAACCTACTCACACTAAGTAAGATTTTGCTAAATTTAAGCGTCCTAAAAATCCCATCCAGGAGCTAATTGCTCACATACAACATTATCTCACTCTTTATTAAGGTAACAGTGAAAGATATTTTAATTCCCACCAGAACCATTTTGTTTCTTTTTTTTAATTTTATAATTGTATTTATTTTTTTAATTTACATCCAAATTAGTTAGCATATAGTGCAACAATGATTTCAGGAGTAGATTCCTTATGTCCCTTACCCATTTAGCCCATCCCCCCTCCCACACCACCTTCAGTAACCCTCTGTTTGTTCTCCATATTTATGAGTCTCTTACATTTTGTCCCCCTCCCTGTTTTTATATTATTTTTGTTTCCCTTCCCTTATGTTCATCTGTTTTGTCTCTTAAAGTCCTCATATGAGTGAAGTCATATGATATTTGTCTCTCTGACTAATTTCACAGAACCATTCTGTTTCTTAATATAAACCAAATGCTCAGTGGTAATTTACTTCAGGGTATTTTCTCTTCATTTGACAAGTAAATGAACATTATTGGGCCAATGTATCAGAATACATTGTATAATATATGAAACACATATGAAAATTAGGAACATTTTAAAAGGGTCAACATTTTAAACACTGAAGTAGGAAATTTAACACAATTAACATATATGCCTAATCAGATTTAAATCATAATCAAATGAAAATGATTGCTCATTTATTTCAACTTAATTATATACAATTTCATTACCCAATAAATACTTACTAAATAAATGACAGAAAAAATCTGTATTATTTTTTCATAAAAGACTAAACCGAATTAAACCTATATAAACATGTTAACTTTATAAATTGGACAATAGCAACTAAGTTTTATGTGGCAAATTTATTAAAAATTACTTTTAGACATCTGATTAGATCACTGATCGTATTGCTCTCTTGCTATAACTATTAGGAACCTTCCAATTGTGACAAAAATTCTACGCAAGCTTTACATTAAAAAAAAGAAGAAGAAAGAAATACATTGGTTTACAGATCTAAAAATCCTAGCTTCTCAGGGCGCCTGGGTGGCGCAGTCGGTTAAGCGTCCGACTTCAGCCAGGTCACGATCTCGCGGTCCGTGAGTTCGAGCCCCGCGTCAGGTTCTGGGCTGATGGCTCGGAGCCTGGAGCCTGTTTCTGATTCTGTGTCTCCCTCTCTCTCTGCCCCTCCCCCGTTCATGCTCTGTCTCTCTCTGTCCCAAAAATAAATAAAAAACGTTGAAAAAAAATTAAAAAAAAAAATCCTAGCTTCTCAAATTTTTCTTATTTCTCAAATTTCTCAAATTTTTTCTTAAGTATCTAGCCCCTTTTCCGTCTGTGTTTTCCTCTGTCTCTTTATAGTGATTTTCCTCATTCTCAGGTACATAAAATAGCACAAGCATCTTTAGGTTTACATCCTACCAGCTTAGCAACCACAGCAGAAAATATTTTTTCATTTTCAATAGTTACAGGTAACATCTCAGATTTTACTTTTATTTAATTTTTATTTTTTTAATGTTTATTTATTTTTGAAAGAGAAACAGAGCATGAGCAGGGGAGGGGCAGATAAAGAGGGAGACACAGAATCCAAAGCAGGCTCCAGGCTCTGAGTTGTCAGCACAGGTCCTGACGCTGGGCTCAAACTCACAAACTGTGAGATCATGACCTGAACTGAAGTCAGATGCTTAACTGACTGAGCCACCCAGGCACCCCACAGATTTTACTTTTAAATACACTTTTGGTCACATGCCCATGCTTAAACCAGGTACCATAACCAGCAATTTGAGATATGCTGATTAGACACGGCTGCATCACATATCTTTTCCTTTATCTATGGCAGTGATTTCAGGTAAACCTACACCAACTGGACTAAGATTGAAGAATGGGTTTTTCCCTCAAGAAAATCAAGGTGCTATTATGAAAAGTACATTAAGTGGAAACTAAGCAGGCAAAACCAAAACCCATTATCTGTTCTCCAAAAAACAAACAAACAAACAAAAAAATAGAACATCTTAATCTGTGCCCTCTTTCATTTTTTTAAATGTTTATTTGAGACAGAGAGTGCCCAAGCAGGGGAGGGGCAGAGAGGATAGGACAGAGGATACCAAGTGGGCTCTGTGCTGACAGCAGAGAGTCCAGATGTGGGACTTGAACTCACAAACCATGAGATTATGACCTGTGCCACAGTCAGTCACTCACCTGACTGAGCCATCCAGGCACTCCATGTGCCCTATTTCTTATAGGAAAAAATCAAAATTCAATTTATAGTCTATGTGAATTATTCCTTCGGTGATTAATTTCACATCATTTCCCCCCCAACTCCAAAATTGTGGCCACAGTTCCCCAAAGAAGCCAAGGTCTTTCAAGTCTATTCCCTCAGTCTGACATAGACTCTTCACCAATATATGCCCAACTGCCACTTTCTACCAGTAGAAACTTATAATTATATCTAAAGATCCATATTTAAATGTAGTATCTCTGAAATATTTTCCAACTCTGATTAAATAATCATCACACAGTTTCTTGTACTTACACAATAGTGCAGATATAAATCTCTTATAGCATATAATATACTGTATTTTCACAGTTTCTATGTGATTTTCCATTACCTGGAATATAAATTATTCAGAAGTACTTTATTTTGCAATATTTGACATATCTCTAGTGGACATTAACTGATTCAGTTTATGTTGGACAGATTAATTGTTAAATAAGTCCAACTGAATAATGTTTAAAATTCCATAGCCAAATCTTTTCTTTACAGGAACAACTTGAATGAAGGATTCCAAAACAATTAAGTGAGGCTGATAGTATTCATGAGTCCAAAAACTCTGGAGGTCTCCTTCAGATAGCATTGCAAATGAGCATTATTCTCACCATGCCATCCTAACTGCACTAACATATAGAGAACAAAATCAGCAGTATCAGTACACAATTACAGTAGGCCAAATAATTGTTCTAGATCTGTTTTAAAAGTGCCTGTTCTGTCTCTGGATAGATTTAAGTAAATATTTATAATATGAGAAAGGAGAACAAAAATGAAACTATGATTTTGTGGAGAATTCCTTAAGGAATTGACCAGAAAACCTGTCAAAGTTTTTGCTTGTTTGTTTGTTTTTAAGTTCATTTATTTTTTTTTGGGGGGGGGGAGCACAGGAGGGGCAGAGAGAGAGGGAGACAGAGAATCCCAAGTAGGCTCCACGCTGTCAGCTCAGAGCCCAATGTAGGGCTATAACTCATGAATGGTGAGATCATGACCTGAACTGAAATTAAGAGTTGATGGCTTAACAGACTGAGCCACCCAGATGCCCCTTTTTGTTTGTTTTGACAAAAGCCTGAGGGAGTGGATAATTCAAGATGAGGCTATTAAGAGTGAAATATGATAAAAAAAATATATCTAAAAATAATTAAAAATGATAAAACAAAAAATAAAATAAAATAATAAACATAACTTTAAAAAAAAAGAGTGAAAAGGAAAAGACCCAACTAATGAAATTCAGGCATGGCTCTGGTAAATTATCAAAAATTGTAGGCTTTCTTAGTGTCTATGATTTGAAGATTTCATGAGGATAAAAAAGACTTCCATGGGCACCTTAAAATGAGAATTGCTTCATTTAACTGGAATGACTTGCGTGCGCATGCGCGCGTGCACGACATTTTGCAGTAGTCAGTCATATGTAACATAACTAGTTACATTGCGTTCTTTAATGTAACATACAAATAACTAGAGCACATCAGAGCCTGGAAAAGCCTCCTGAACGCCTGAGAAGATGCTCGTGTGACTAAAGGGAGGTAGGATAGTGCTGGGTTTGAACGAAATGAAAAGAAACCTATCCTACACTAGGTTGCTACAGTCCCTAGTTGGTAATAATGGCGAATATAATGGCTGCCTAGGCAACGCGGCCTAGCAAATTCTAGTATAAAGTGGTTGTTGGCTACTGACTCCTAAGACACTGGTGGAGTACGGTGAGGGAGGAGCGCCGACGAGAAAGCCGTTCCAACGGAAAGAGAAAGATAATCCAGTCATTTTATTTTATATGTTATATTCATATATAAATTAATATCTGGTTATTGTATTTCAACAGCATGTCATAAAAAATATTTTTCCACTTGTTTGTCTAGATGGAAAATTCAGATTCTGACGAAGAAGATGGATCCGTGGCCCGGAGCAGAAGTCAGATGGACCGATTGGTCCGGGAAGAAAACTTCTATGAATTTGTAAATAACCTGAGTGAAGAAGATTACAAGCTTATGAGGGATAACGATTTATTAGGCATCCCTGGTGAAAGTACACTAGAAGAGTTGTTGAAGAGACTTCAACAAATTAAAGAAAACCCACCGGAAAACTCGGAGGAAAATACAGGTATATTTCACTTTTAGGGAGGGAGACTAGAACGGGATGGGTAAGGAACTTCATAATTGTGTTAGCCAAAGAGGAATCAGAAGTGGCACATGTTAATTTGGTGCTAAGTAATTTCTCATCAAAGAGAACTGGTATTTACTTGATTTTCAGTGAAAATGTAAAGATACGGTTTTTTTTTTGTTTTTTTTTTTTCTCCCCAGTTCATATTTGGATTACTTTAATTGGGAAACAGTGTGAAATAGCCTATTGATATTTTCTTGGTTTTCCACCTCAACTGAAAGTTCCTCCCACTTCCTGAGTTATTTTTGTTATATGGCCTTCTTCACCAGCAAAAAAATACTGTATATGCTATTCAACTGGTGGTAATTTTGCCCCCATTCCCCAGGGAATGTTTGACAATGTCTTGGGATATTTTTGGTTGTCAAAAATGATGAGTGGGTGTTATTGGCAAATATTGGGCAGACGCCAAGGATCTTACAATGTATAAGATAGCTCCCCAAAACAAAGAGCTGCCCAGCACCAAAATGTTAACAGTGCCAAGGTTGAGAAATCCTGCTCTAACCCCAGGTCTGGTGCTTTTCTCCTAGTGTGAAGTAGAGAATTTTACTATCTAATGAAGAGGATATATAACAGTTTGGTTCTTAAATATGGCCTCAAATGTACTATGCTAGATTCAGGTTATTCATTTGATCTGACCTTCAATTTCATGTCAATTCAAAATCCTGTCACATTAAGAAGTATTCAAATATTTTTATTTTTTTTAATTTTCTAAAATATATTTATTTTTGAGAGACTGAGAGAGTGTGAATGCAGGGAAGGAGCAGAGAGAGACGGAGACACAGAATCTGAGGCAGGCTCTAGGCTCTGAGCTGTCAGCACAGAGCCCAATATGGGGCTAGAACTCACTAATTGTGAGATCATGACATGAGCCAAAGTCTGACATTTAACCGACTGAGCCACCGAGGTGTCCTCCCCCCACCCTTTTTAAAAGAAGTATTCAAATACTTTTAAACCTATAGACTTTAGGGGCACCTGGGTGGCACAGTTGGTTAAGCGTCCAACTTCAGCCAGGTCACGATCTCGCGGCCCGTGAGTTCGAGCCCCGCGTCGGGCTCTGGGCTGATGGCTCAGAGCCTGGAGCCTGTTTCCGATTCTGTGTCTCCCTCTCTCTCTGCCCCTCCCCTGTTCATGCTCTGTCTCTCTCTGTCCCAAAAATAAATAAAATGTTGAAAAAAAAAATGAAAAAAAAAAAAAACTTAAGAGCCTAGAAAAAGTAATATTTTGGCTCATGAGAATTAGGCAGTAATGTAAATCAGACTAAAATACTAGCACTGTACCTTAACCTTGTTTAATTGTATTCGTGTTTTGACAATAGAGTAAAAAAATGTCTCTTGACTTTCCTCCCACAGTAGTACACAAGCCCGTGTATATGGTGAAATATTGAAAATAGACTTGCTCCTGATTCCCTTTGAAAACATAAAAAAGATTCTCTAAATTTATCTACAATTAATTCTTTTCAGAAGGAACTCAAACTTTCCTGCCTCTTCTTGTAAATCTAGAAAATGTAGTTTACAAAATATTAACTCTATATATGTGAAATCTGTTTAAAATATCTGAGTACTAAAGTTCTAATTTTTTGTTTGTTTTTGCAACAAAGTTTCAGAGTGCTATTCTATGATGGTTCTACTTTTGGTAGTTCCTTTATGCCCTCACTTCTTTTTGTTAACAGGTGGAGGAAAGTCTTCCGATAATAGTGGTGAGTATCTATTAGGCTGGCTGAACACTTTTGGACAAACTGAATATGTGACAAGTGGGCAAAGAGAAAACCAATCTTGGGAAGAAATAATCCAGATTAATTCAGATAGTAATGACTCCACATTCAGTTTAGAAGTAAATTCTAACCCTAATAATGGGAGCCCAAATCCAGAGAATGAATATGTAGCATCTACAAGATCTCCCAGAACATACAACATGGAAAACAGCCAAAGTCAAGCAGAAAACACACAATCTGAATCAACATTTATAAGATCACCTGGATCAGAACAAAGTACAACTGAAGCATTAATACAAGTCCCAGTTACCAGAGGTCGGCGAAGAGAAAGAAGCAGTAGCCCTGATCATCGGAGAACCAGAGCAAGAACTGAAAGTAGTCCGGCTCCAAACAGAATGAGTGAACTTTTACGAAGATTTCATTATAGTATAACATCTCCAACTTTTGAGCAGCCTCTGGTAAATGAGACTGAGAGATTTTCTAGGATTCAGCACCAAGAAACATCAAGACAGCAAATAACTGGACTTGAGCTGCAAAATAGGGGTCTTGCTGCAACTTCTGGATCAAGCAGTGCACTTCAAGAAGAAAATTTTCCAGGCACAACCAATGATGGTGAATCTCAGGGACTGGGACAGATAAATCCAACCATACACTTCGATTGTGAAGTCGGACAAGTTCATCCTAGGGCGTACTCTCAAAGAGACAGCACAGCTACCAGAATTCAGTTAACATCTGAGACGCCAAACAACACTCTCACTTTAGAAAGTGAACAAGGAGGACGCAGGGATATGTTTCCACATTCTGAGCAGGCAGATGCAAGAGCTTATGTCAGGAACGCCAGAATTCCTTCTCTTCATATTATTTTAACTACTGGTTTCAATGATATACCACCTCCTGCAATTCAGAGCACATTAAGGCAGACAGTGACAGGATCCAGTGGCTTAAGTGGTAACCTCAGGGCCAGTGACACTGATTTAGTACACAGTGTCTCACCCCTAAGTCCAAACATGGAAAGGGAAGAGTCACAAAATGAAAGAGATGCGTCTGATGTTAGGACTCATTCTGATTGCAATTCAAATCCTAGTTCTGATTTCTATTCAAGTTCTACATTGATTTCTAGTTCAGGCTCCAATTACCTGTCTAGTTCCAATTCTACTCCTATTTCCAGTTCCAGCTCCAGTGATGAATATTCAGAAATTAGCTCAGTAATGTTTGAAGGCAGTAATGACATAAGCTTACCACCAGGCTCGTCATCAGAAACCAGGCGAGAAAATAGATCTATGAGCCCAATAATATTTGATGACAGTGACTCTTGGACCTCCCTTAATCTGGACCATTTTTTCCTCTTAAATGAAGATGATCATGACCAACATACAGGACTTACCAAAGCACAGATTGACAACTTGGCTATAAGATCTTTTGGTGAAGGTGGTGCATTAAAAGCCTGTACCATCTGCATCACCGAGTACACAGAAGGCAACAAACT
This sequence comes from Prionailurus viverrinus, assembly GCF_022837055.1. NCBI lineage: Eukaryota > Metazoa > Chordata > Mammalia > Carnivora > Felidae > Prionailurus > Prionailurus viverrinus. Next base: position 26,759,682 of record NC_062579.1, read on the forward strand.
TCGCATCCTACCTTGCACCCATGAATTTCATGTCCACTGTATCGATCGCTGGCTGTCAGAGAACTCCACCTGTCCTATTTGTCGTAGGGAAGTAGCAGGTTCTGCTGAGAGAGAAAATTCTAATTGAGATCTGAATTCTCAGCTATATAAAGTATTATAGTGATGGTCAAACAGTAGTCACCTGCTTATGTCCACTTCTGGAGTGATGCTTAAATACAGCAATATGAATCTAATCTAAAATTTGATCTAAATGTAACAATCAGAACTGAATTATAGGTTCTTGAAGGACTGATTGGACTTTGTCCACTTTTTCTTCCAGAATAAAAGGAAATATTTTTAAAAAACAAGCAATATTATCCTATCCGACAGCAAAAACAAATTTCACACCATAGTAGATCACTTCATCTTAAAAGAAACTTAACAGGTACACTCAGGTGGAATGTTCCCAATTCCATGAGAGAAATGTCTTAATATGATATAATCAACTCAGATGGATCCTAGCAGTCTTATCTAGTCATGTAAATCCCAGACATCTCATAGCCCTGTCTCATCTTAGATGTGCATACAAAGAAACAGGAATGCAACCAAAATAATTAAGAAGTTAAGAATTTATTAGAATCACATAAAAAATTAATGTTATTCAAAGAATGCTGTAAAAAGCTTTAAAAACTTTGTCTTCTATCTCTCTTCCTAGCAGTTCATATCACTCACTAATACTACCTTAAAGTTTCTCCCATTTTCTACTACCAACGTATCAGTTAAGGTCCTGGGCAAAAATTGATGGCATACTTGAAAATGGTGATGGAATAGCATTTAGTGAAGAGACTATTTACTAAAAGTGTATAAAGAATGAAAGGAAACCAAGAGATGTTGAAGTACCCTAGGCTAGCAACTGTGAGAAGCCAGTATTATCACCACTAGGCTTCAAGGGGCATAGAGAAGTAGTAGTTCCTGCAACCCAGACACAGTGTCCTGTAGTTGAAGAAAAAGGCCATCCAACAAGAGCTGTGACCTTAGATGAACAAAAGGCAGCCAGTGCCAATCTAAAACTTGGAGTAAAGGGTCATGGAAATAAATACAAATACCCTTCCCTTTCTTTGCTGATTTATAATATCCTGTTGGTAGTTTACATTAGCGAAACCCAACCTGAAGACAACCGTAAGAGAGACTGTTTGATGAAGCTGATAAAGGTCAGCCTCCTGGAATCACAAAACAGGGCAGAGAAGGATGGCCAGTGGATCCAAAGAGCAGATCAGAGACCATCTACCACAACCAGCATTCCCAATTCTCTTCAAACTCTGCATGCTTTCTTGCCTCTAACTCTTGCCCTCCATTTTGCTCTTTGACTTCGCTCTTTAACAATCCTTTTTTAATTTTCCTTTCATCTACTCAGAGCTGACACCATAAAGGAGAGAACAAGTACATTTTATCTTTAGAAGTGATGAGATGATGAGATGACAACCCCATAGAAGTTAATTACATTGCTTTTAAACACGTCACACTTTGGTTTGCTGTGATTGTAAACTACTAAGCAAAGAAGCCAGTATAGGTATTTCTTCAAGTTTTGCTATATAAATATATTCAGGTTTCAATTTCTTTTTATTTATAAGTTTAGTTCATATATATTTTTTAAAAACATATCCTTAATTCTTATAAAGTGTCTTATGGTTTATATATCTCAATGTTTATGTGAGTGACCCAAAGCATCCAATTACTGCTTACAGCCTCCCAAGTTGCAGTCTGAAAGGTTTAAGGTAAAAAGGTAAAACCCAAGTTCAAAAACACACCTACTTAATTCAATTCTAGTTGTCCCCATAAAAGTATCCCAAAACCATGACACTTTAAAATCCAATTTTAGGTCATGCTTCCTTTCCAATCCAAACATAGTGAAGGTTTTTTCTCTTAATTCAGCCTGGAAGCTCTGGAGATTTTTTTCCGGGGGAGGGAGGTGGTTGTTCTGTTGTTGTTATTGTTGTTGTTGTTTTGTATATTGGCCAAACCAGCAAATTTTGCTTAAAATTTTCAATCCTGGCTTAGGTGAGAGTACATCATATTATAACCAAAGCAATAGTCATAAATATTGTAGAATGTGCAACCGATATAAATATGGACAATGTTAAGTATAAACTTGTTCTAAAAATTTAAAGTCGGTATCATCACTAAGTTTTATTTTCTGTGTGAATTGTTGGCAGCCACAGTAATTACACAGAAACATGAAATATAAATGGGGAGTGCTGATGATGTCTTTTGATATATCTTTGAGCTAGAATATTTTTCACACAGAAGATATTTGTGTGGCTAGAAACAAAGTCTTTTTTTTTAATGTTTTATTTTTGAGAGGTGGTGGGGGGCAGTGGATCCAAAGCAGGCTCTGTGCTGACAGTAGCAAGCTCCATGCAGGCCTCAAACTCACAAATGGTAAGATCATGACTTGAGCTGAAGCCGGATACTCAACTGACTGAGCCACCCAGGGGCCTCCAGAAATGAAGTCTTGAATGAACCTCCGAAACTCACATTAAATTCTGAAATATTGTTTGAATATTCTGATTGTTACTGAGTATTTCTTTTTAAAAAAATATTTATTTATTTTGGGGAGACCGCTGGGGAGGGGCACAGAGCTGGGACAGAGGATCTGAAGCGGGCTCTGCACTGACAGTCTGACAGCAGTGAGCCCTATGGGGGTGGGGAGGGGCTCGAACTCACAAACCTCGAGATCATGACCTGAACTGAAGTCCAATGCTCAACCGCTCAACTGACTGAGCCACCCAGGTATCCCTGTTACTGAGTATTTCTGATACTAGATCTATTTCATTTAAAGTGAGCAGAATAATTATAACAGTGCTTGGCTTCTTATATCCTAACATGTGCCAACCTTCCAGAGGATAACAACTGCCTACTTAATGCTTTAGTACATTCATATATGCCTTCTGTGGTAGAATTCTAAAATTACCCCCAATGACTTTTACAGTAGCCATGGAATATGAGACCTTTGAATGTGCTAGAATATCATTCCCATTAGTAGGTTATGACATATGGCACAGTTAATTGGGACATTCTGACCTAATCAGATGAGCCCTTAAAGTCAGAGGACTTCCAGTCCAGATAAGATGGTTTATACTATCACTCTCCCTGCTCTCCCTCTATATGTACAACTATATATCCTAGAAATAATATGTGACAACCAAAAGAGAACTCTGACAGTTCTAAAGGAGAAAGTGCATTGACTAGGGACCCTCCGAATGGATGAACAACTTCATGACAGTGCACCTTATGACTCCCTCCCAAAAGAAAAAGGTGACTCAGGCTTAGTACTTCCTAACTCCCAACTTAGTAACAGAAAGTGGCTCAGACAGGCTCTTTCTCCACCAGATCAAATAGGAGTCCCACTGAAAACACGAGGTAAGCTCTGCAGAAGCTGTAAGAAAGAACAACTAAAAGCCCTGCTGATAATAAGAGACCTGGAAAAGTGCTCCCTTTTTCCACTGGGCCTGAGGTACCCTTTCCCCACCCAGACATACTAGTGACCAAGGGTTCCAGCAAAAGTGATCCCACCATATAAAGCTCCCACCTGGAAAATGCTCTCCTCCTTTGCTGGGACTGAGACTCCTCTCCCATACCCAGAGATACCAGGTAACTTTCCTGTACCTACCAGCAACAGGGACCCCACCACAAAAAACTCTCAACTTGGTAAATACTCACCATCCCTTATAGTCAGGGGAGATCCTGACATTACAAGTGCCTGGCCTGGGAAGTACTCTTCATCCAGGAGGACCAAGAGATTACCTTCCCCCATCTAGAAGTACCAAGTGCCCTGGCCTGGGAAGCTTTTTCTGCCCCTTAAGCAGCACAAGAACAGACCAGTACTACCCCACCTGCACAAGAAAAATCAAATAGACCAAAATAGTACCACAAAGGTTCTGAAAATTAGATTGTCATGGAACCACAGTCCACAAAAGTAGAACAGGCACTGTGTGCCAAACCTAAACAAAATACCTGCTAAAATTTAAACAACACAAACAAAAAAATAAACTTTAAACAGGAACCAAATTATCCTAACATAATAGCCAAAATGCTCAACAGACAAAATATCACCTTTCATACCAAGAACAAGATACATGACAGCTTGCATGAGAAATGATGAATGATGTCAATCTTAACATGAATTCGATGTTTGAATCATCTGACAAGGTTTTTAATACTGATTTCAGGCATTTAAGACCTTTAACAGAGAACCCAGTCACCCCATGCCAGTATTCCAACTTGGAGACCTGTGAACTAATAAAGGGATGTTTTAAGTCACTACATCTGTGCCGATTTCTTATGGAGCAACAGAAAACTAACAAACTTCTCCTCTAGGATCCATTCTATGCCCAGAAAAATGTTATGAGTCCTAAATGGCTCAGTGTCTTACTTCTAGCCTACTATAACTTTATTCTTGGTCCTGCAAAAAATACAATTCTTGGCACCATTTTTTCCCTAGAATGGAATCCCTAACTAATTCTTGCTATTGAAGCTTCAGGAAGACAATATCCTTCCTGTTTGAACAACCATCAATATCTTAACAGTTTAACTTCATATCAACCAATCCCACTTTACCAGTGTATGCTGCTTATATCATATGCCCAATTTAATGCTCTGACTTTCAAATTATGAAGCCACTTATTTTTGTCTCAAAGCAATTGCTGAGTCTTAGACTGCACTCCCAAACCACATTCCTCTGTATCTCCCCTGCCAAATATCAGAAGTTGGAAAAATTTGCATCTGAATTTTCCAATCTCTACCTGATCTCTGTTTTTTACATTATAATTTATCAGTTTAAATCCATAGCATCAATTATGAGTATGAGCATAAATATTTCCTTAACAATTTTTCCATTATTTTCTTTCTAGATTGTTTTATATTTATTTATTTATTCTGGCCTACTTAAAAAAAGTAAACCTTATCCTAATAATAAATTATTTTTGAAAGCAGTTATAGCCTATGGATAGGACTTTGATAGCAACATCAAGTATATCTTTTTTTTTTTTTTGCTAACCATAAAAATAAGTTGTGCTCTCACGCTTCCATTAAGAATTAAGTATAAAATTCCTCCATAAGTTCAAACAACTTTGAGCACATAAGAACATCGAAACATTGCATGTACTGAAAATTTCACAAAGAAATGTAGCTTCTGTTGAATAATATTACCTGTCATCTACTTGCTTTGAGATCTCAGTCTCCTCATTTTCAGTATCTTTGCAATACTTAACCAAACATTTTATATCTTTTCATTATATGGGAGGCAAATGTATAATCTGTCTGTGAGAAGTTTTCCTGTATGAGAATCTTGAATGAAAATCTGAACTATAATTTTTGCCACTTTAAGATTTGAAAATTCTTTCCCATCTTACTTGGGCTTTTTCACTGTGTAAAATAATAAAAGACCCCCCTTTGTGTGATGGTTGAAACTCTCAATTTTTTGTCATTAAACAAGCATCTTTAACATCACTGAAAAAATGTGGGTGCTTGGAAAAACATTTTCAGGAAATTCCTTTTTCTCTCATCTACCATTTATATAGGACAGACACTAATTATCAACCAACTCTGGGTTCTAGGTTATCCATTCTGACATCACTCATCACAACACAGCTATCTATCACCCCTGGCCTTTTCATCTATACTGGAAGCATATTTTTTGTTGTTGTTACTGCACTTAGCTCTAAAATATATATATTTTTATTTATCTTATACTTGCTTTCTTCCCTACTCCTACTCCAAAATAGAATTACTACAAGAGCTTTCTCTTTATTACATTGCTACATTTCTAAAGACTAGAACAGTTATGGTATGAGTCTATGTATATACATATATATACTCAATATCAATAGGGAAAAACCTGTTATAAGATTGCCAACAGGACTGATGGGGGAATTCTGGTCCCAGGCTGAAGACTCCCCTTCCAGGTTCTTTCTCCTACCCAGCTTGCTTGTGTGCCAAATTACTACTAATGTAGAATGAGTAAGTAACAGACTATAAATTGCTCCCTCTGCTTAATGCTAGGGGCTCAGACCTCTGGAAAGTGATCTCCTCTGAGCTTGCTGGTGTGAAATATACCTCCTGCCTTCCAAGATCTCTGAGTGCTACATGGTTCTTCCGCCGGGTGATCCAGACCAAGTTCCATAACAATATGTATGTGTACGTATGTGTCTGGGGGGGAGGGTATATACAGCATATACTCAATGAAAGAATGCCAAATGAACAATTCAACCAAAGAAAATTATTGCTCAGTTTCAGATTTTTTGGCCAATGTCAGCATCCCAGACTTATTTTTTTCCCTTTATTCTTCAGAGAAAACTTATTTTAATATCGTTACACAGCACCCTGGATTTGATCTATTTCAGCCTAGACCTCTTTCACTTAGTTAACCTATTTATACATCATTTCTTGCTTGTTAAATTATAATATCTGACAGACCTTCTCCAAATCATTATTTCATGCATTCAACACATACAGACTTATCCAGAATGTGCCAGGCCTGATGCTGGATGCTTGGATTATAGTTAAGAAGCACAGCATTTATCACTAAGACATGTACTGAGGGCACCTGGGTGGTTCAGTCTGTTAAGCATCTGACTCTTGATTTCAGCTTATGATCTCATGATCTCATGATCTCATGATTCATGAGACTGAGGCTTGAGTTGGGATCTGCACTGGGTGTGGAGCCTGCTTAAGATTCTCTCTCTCCTTCTCCCTCTGTCCCTCTCCTGCTTGTGCTCCCTTTCTCTCTCTCAAAAAAAAAAAAAAAAAGAAAGAAATCCATTGAATTTTTAAAAAGGCACATAAATAAACATATGCTAACACTCTGTGTAATAGGTACTCTTATATGGATGCTCTAATCTTTTTCAGATACAGGACATAATGGAATGATCTAGAAGGAGCAGTCCACATTAATAAGTCAAAACTCCCTAAAGTTAAATGATATTTTAGTTGTACCTGGTAGGACTAGTAGTAATTAACCAATGAAATGAATTATTAAATTGTGTTAATTATTAATTTTATTCTAAGCAAAATAAACACTGTATCCAAGAGTAGAGATGAATAACAGAGCACTGAAAATTCAGAGATCAGTAAGCAGAACACTGTGGCTGAATCATTATACTCTGGGGTAGAAAAGGAAGAAGACTAAAACATTAGCAAAATATGAAGAGATGAGGCCAAAGGGCTAACCAAGGGCCTTTATAATCTTGCTGAAGAGTTGAACTAGACCCTCTAAGCAATGAATAATTGATATGATTTTAGTGATAGGAAAAATATTTTTACATTTACAGAATAATATTTACAGAAGGTGAGACTAGAGTAAATGTAGTAATTATTTAAAAAATACTTGGTGATTTTGGGATGAGCACTGGGTGTTGTATGGAAACCAATTTGACAATAAATTTCATATATTAAAAAAATAAAAAATAAAAAATAAAAAAATAAAAAATACTTGGTGAATATTTTTCAGAGATGAAGTTAGAAATAAAACTTCAGGGTGAAGAAGTACAGGAACCATCAGTAAAATAAATGAAAACAAATACACAACTATACATCTGTATCAGACACCTCACCTCAGCCTTACACAGTTACACCTGCAACTTACACAGTTGCAGAATGTGCAACTGTGGCAGATCACATACATGTACAACCTGACAGTCTTGCTATTCATGATTCCACTAAATCTACTTCACACTTCTCTCCTCATTCCAACTGATGAGGATACAGTCAAAGAAACCTGCTCAGTGCCTCTACCTACTGACCCTATGGATGAATTCTTTCTCCTTTCTTCACACCTCCCTCCCTATGACTTTGATAACTAGATTATAGCATTTCTAAGGGTCAAGTTACAGCTTGATCATGCATTCTCATATTGCATCACCCTCTCTCTCTCTGCCTTTGCCCTACAATCCTGTTCTCTTGCATTGTACTCTCTAATTAAATAAGAGCACATAAACCCCTGGCCTAAGGCTCTGCTTTCTGGGGAAGCAAGGCTAAAAACAGCTGTATTAACGGCAAAGAGGAAAATCTAAAAAGCAATATGGAAGAAAGAATACCAAGTAAGAGGAACAATTATTTTGGTAGCAATCTTCCCATTCATAACAATAGACTCCAAAAGATAACTGAAAAATACTACCCTTAAAGGGCTAATGGGGAAATCACTCTTAACTTAGAATGCAATACTAACCAACCATATTAACAAATAATTAAAAAATGGCATTTTCAGACAAAGATAGAGATTTCTACCTACATACCCTCACTGGGAGAACTTCTAACGAATAGATTTTCTTACCGAAGGAAATTAACCCCACATGAAGGAATGGGATTAAAGAATAATACTAGGCAATGAAATTAATATACATGTAGATATACCCAAGAAAAATTAACTGTTAAACATCATGTAATTATGTGACTACTTTGGGGGCAGAGTCAAAAATGAAGTGCAATTAAAATCTAGACAATCATTACATGGAATATAATATATGAGCAGGGCAAATGCTTTGAAATTTCTGAATTTTCTTCTGGAAGGGGTAGAGATATTTATTTTTTAATGTTTATTTATTTTGAGAGAGAGAGAGAAAGAGATAGGGGGAGAGGGGCAGAAAGAGAGGGAAACAGAAAATCCAAAGAATTCTGTACTGATAGTGCAGAGCCTAATGTGGGGCTCGAGCTCACAAGCCCTGAGATCATGACCCAAGCTGAAGTCAGATGCTTAACTGACTGAGCCACCCAGGTGTCCCAGGGGTAAAGATCTTAAATGTAAGACTGTGATCATTCAAGTAAGAATGTTAAAAGTTAAACTATTAAAAATCGAGAATGTGAGTATATAACCTTAAAATCTCTTGAGGGGGAAAACATAACATTTAATGAAAAATTAAAAAAATACACATTTTATGCAAAGTCAAAATACACAAAACTAGAATATTATTTCTAACTGGAAACAAATGTCTAGATTCATAAAAATATGGATGTAGAGTATAGTCGAACTTTAAGCAGTGTGTAACTCTGAGCTGGAAGGGAAATGCCATGGAATTTTAGGGCTCTCCAGTGTACTGCCAGTATTTCTAAAACAAAAAGATAACAATAAAATATTTTAAAAAATCACATCTTGGGGTGCCTGGGTGGCTCAGTTGGTTAAGCCTTTGACTTTGGCTCAGGTAATGATCTCAGAGTTCATGCCTCAGGCTCTGTGCTGACAGCTCAGAGCCTGCAGCCTGCTTTGGATTCGGTCTCCCTTGCTCTCTGCCCCTCCCCCACTTGTGTTTCTCTCTCTCTCTCTCTCTCTCTCTCTCTCTCTCTCAAAAATAAACATTAAAAAAATTGTTTTCAAATCACATCTTGAATCTGGGTATCAGACAGACTAGTGATTCCTTGCTGTTTTTGTAAGATTGAAATAATTTGTAATTGGTAAAAGTTAAAAAAAAAATGTCATGGATCTCTCCTTTATTAATTCCTTGAGTCTTGGGTCATGCTTTCTCCTCTCTTCCTCCTCCTTCTTCTAATCTCTCTCTAGTATATAATCTTGTATATGGAACATAGTTAAATGCACATTAAACATTTGTTGACATGTATAATATACATGAATGTATTTTGCAACCTAAAGCAATTATCATTATTTTATAAACTTCTCACATAAATGCATATTTTCCTTCTAATAAGTGAACCACTATAAACTGTAATATTCTACAGAGTACCTCAAAAGTAAAAGATGGAAAAACAATATGCACAAATTTGAGGGGATCAAATTTTGCCACCCCAAGTTATGCCTCTTTGACACATTGATTATTATAAACTGTTATTTTTATGGGGCGCCTGGGTGGCGCAGTCGGTTAAGCGTCCGACTTCAGCCAGGTCACGACTTCAGCCAGGTCACGATCTCGCGGTCCGTGAGTTCGAGCCCCGCGTCGGGCTCTGGGCTGATGGCTCAGAGCCTGGAGCCTGTTTCCGGTTCTATGTCTCCCTCTCTCTCTGCCCCTCGCCCGTTCATGCTCTGTCTCTCTCTGTCCCAGGAATAAATAAACGTTGAAAAAAAATTTTTTTAAATAAAAAAAAATATAAACTATTATTTTTAAGAAACTACAGACACAAAAGGAACTCTAAAAATGGAGTACAAATTACCCTTGTAAGAGACATTTACACATATAAGGGAAATTTCCATTTGTAAGGGTATCTCCTTTGCTGTAACAGGAAGGGGATGACTCTATCTCTAGAAACTCCTATCAATGAAGAATACAAGGACTTAAACCTCCTTAACAAACTTACTCTTGTTTACTGTGCCTTTTCTATAAATCTCCCAAGTATCTTGCCACCACAAACATCATCTGTCTATAGCTGAAGGTGGTACTTAAGGTTATGGTTTTGGTCATTTTGGGGACTTAGTTTTCCTGGTCTCTCCCATGTATACAAAAGGTATACATGTTATTAAACTTTTGTTTGCTTTTCTCCTGTTAATGTGTCTTGTCAATTTTATTATTAGACCAGCCAAAGAACCTAGAAGGGTAGAATGAAAATTCTTTTTTCCTCCCCTATACATGAATCCTGTAGATATATTTTTGCAAATAAACACTTTTATAATGAAATTGCCATCATACAACACTGGTAGGAGCAAAGAATTTATGAATAAAGTAACTATTTACTGGTGCACAATTATATATAACTTATGTGGGAAACTAGTAAGTACCTAGCATGCAAAGGCAATCTATTAATATAAGAGTATAATTTATAACAGAGATGAAAGTAGATGTACACTTGCTATGACAGCATAAATTCTATTAGAATTGCACTTGAGATACTATTATAAAGTAGGTGACTAAATGGGATAGAAAAATAGATTTCTAGTGTGCAAGGCCAAAAAAGAATAATGGATATTTTAACTTCTTTTTCACAGAAAAGCAGGAAATACATGTGTTAGCAATGAAATTGAAATTACAACATAATAGTTTTCATTGATTTTTTTTTTTTCTTTCCAGTTACTAGGTTTTGCTAGAATCATTCTAACCATATCATTTAATACTCATTTCATTCTCTTGTGTACATCTGATTTGGTTGTGATTTCTAAAAGTAATACATTTTATTTATAAACCTCAATATTTCACAGATATAAACACAGAATATTAAAGCCAATGTTACTGTCAGATTGAATAAAATCTAACATTATCCAATCTGAGGTAGGCTCCAGGCTTTGAGCTGTCCACACAGAGCCCTGATGCAGGGCTCAAACTCAAAAACCGTGAGATCATGACCTGAGCCAAAGTCAGTTGCTTAACCAACTGAGCCACCCAGGTGCCCCCAAACTTTCTATCATAGTACAGGGGTTCAGAACAAGTCTCCCCCAAAATGTGCCACTTTGACATATGGACTATTTTGAGCTGAAGGCATTCAAGACCCAGCAGACTCAAGAAAAAAATTTACCTCTCCCCTAAGCTACCTAAAAGAACTCAGATAGGGGGCCTGGTGAAAAAAGAGAGCTATTACTAAAAGATAAAAGATAACTTTTTTATCTGAATGATCTATTTGCAGGGCAAACATCTAAGTACTAAACATCTGATCTTCTTATCTTCCTATGAATCACTCTCCTTCCCTTTGAAGCCCCAGGCCTCTGTCCCATTCCTTAGCTCAAGATGGCATATAAGCCTCAACTGTACAGCTTGTCCTTAGACCTCATATTCTTCTGGAGGCCCCCATATATATGTAATTAAATTTGTTGTTCGTTAATCTGTCTTATGTTAATTTGATTATTAGAGCAGCCAAAGGACCTAAAAGAAGTGAAAATTTTTCCTCCTCAAAAATAGTTAACTATGATTTCTATACATTTATTTTGTGGATACAAGGGAAGAACTGACAGCTGATATCAGAATATCCTCTGAGTCAATGGAAATTTCCTCGAGAACAGCCTATATTCCTAACTATACACAACACTCTTGGAATTCATGAATACAGTGTTACCTTCAAATTGATGCTCCATGGATCTTCAGTATACAATTATTTATGGAAAAGAGATAAAATTTTTAAACTCTATAATGCTTTGTAAATATACACACAGTCAACAATGTCTATAAGCATTTAAACCAAGTCTTTATATTTTATTTTTCACATTTTTGGGGCAAAAGTTTCAAACCCAAAGAAAAGTTGGAAGGCCAGTATAATGAATAAATACACTAATTATTAATGTATCACATGCCAGTTGCATCACTTTGTCTCCACAGACACACATGCCCACACAAACCTCTTTCATCAAACAACCTGAAATTAGCATAAAGATGTCATATTTTACCTCTAAATGCTTCATTATGCCTCTCACTGTATTATGGAAACCTGTATCACCATTACCACACTTAACAGAGGAGATATACATGCTGTTAAACTTCTCTTTGTGTTTCCCCTGTTAATCTTTCATCACAGTAGGGGGACTCAGCCAAGAACCTGGAAGGGTACAGGAAAAACTATCTTTCCTCCCTTACAATACTAAATTATTCCTTATTTTCCCCTAAGAGCACTTTTTAGCTGTTGTTTTTTCCCTAGAATTCAATCCAATTCAACCAAATATTTTGCTATCATGGTCCTTTAGTTTACCATGATCTAAAAGAGTTGATCTGCTCTACTTTTAATGGCACTAAATCCTTTGCAGAGTCAAAGCCAGTTGTTCTTCAACATATTGCACATTCAATATTCATCTGAATATACTGCCATGTTTAGATTCAGATAAAACGTTTCTGGCAACGATACCACTTAGGTGATGTATAACTTCCTCTGCATCTCATCAATGGGCACATAGTGTCAGGTCATAATGCTATTAGTGATTTATGATGTGACCAGCAATCTTGTTGTAAAGGCATATTTTCCATTTGTAATTAATAAGTAATCTTAGGGATGGTGAATATCCTGTTCTCTTCAGTTTTTTACCATATGGTTTCAGCTATTGATCCCTATCTGAATATATTACTACATCAGGGGTTACAAAATAGTTTCTAATTATGAAATTCTTTCTACATTAATTTGCTGCGATCATTTGGTATAATCTAATTTTCTACTTTTTAAGATATCATTTTCTATTTTTTCTATCTCTTCTCTTTTCAAAATAATTATGAATATTTCTTTACTCTTATTCATAAATATTTATTATATTGAATGTATTATAATACATTACTGCCATTATTCTCTGTAATGGTCATATTGTACCAAATTTATCCATTGGACCCACCTTCAAGGTAGCTCCTGAATACTCTTCAGAGGGTTTCATTTGTCATTTGAACACTTCCTTCCTTTCTGGTTCAAGTTGTACTATCTCTGGCCTTTCCTATAATCAGCCAGATAGCGAGAAATGACTTCTAGAAACCAAGATCTCAGTGTTATTTATGCTCTTTGAGACTGGCTTATCAACATGTCAAAACTCTATGATCATTTATAACTCTTCTGTTCTAATTATTTTCTAGAGGTAGAATATAACTGCTATAGTGAAGGGTAGTTTCTTTAATGATCGACACAATTAAGGGAGGATCACATATTTGGATTCTGCATTATTATTTTGCTCCTGTAGGACCTCTAATCCCCTCTATTTGCTTTATTATTTCCCTTCATTTTTAAAATTCCAGGGGATACTTACTCCTTTACAAGTTGCTTCCTTTCTCCCCAGAAGCGGTACCTTCTTCCTATGACTGTCACTGCAGGTCCCGCACTTCTAGGTCCCTTCCTTTGGATTCTCATTAGCCAGTATTCTGATCCTTTTGGTTTAATACTTATTTTTAGTATTTTCCTATTCACAGTGAAGACCTCATTTTCCAAAGAAATGTATCTGTGTTCTGTCACCAGTATTATCCTGCTGCATACTCATGATTTTCAAGTAGTCTCATTTGAATCGCCTCTTCAGCCTGGGCTCCAAAGCCCAGTTGTGTTGGTTTCAGGGGTTTTCCTATATGATGTAAACTCAAGTTATAGTATTCTTTAACTTCTAGTTATGCTGTTGGTGTAAATTTTATATGATCTTATTTTCTTATTGATCTCCATGGTTTTGCAGCATGTGAGGTAAATTAGGATTTAAGAAGCTGCTGTTGTTGTATAGACACTCAAAGATCTAAAATAATCACTGTATGCTTGAAATAATTTTTTTTATATAAATAAATCTTGCCTTGCCTTCTGAGTTACTCCTTATTCAAAAAGGGGAAGGCCTTAAAAACACACACACAGTATAATTTTATTATAAGATTCACAGTAACTTTAGACTTAATTCTAGCAGGGCTGATGCCTCTAAACCAAGTTACTTATTTTTGAGGTTAACTTGCACTGCTATGAAAGTTTTGAATACAAAAAGAAACAAATAAAAAAGTCTTCTGTGTTTTTCTTCAGTCTAGCACTCCTGAATTAATTAAAAAAAAATCATTTGCCTTTGTGCCTACTCACTAATGATGTTTCTAGACATCCAAAATTAATTTTAATCTGTTTCTCATTTCTTTTCTTGTTGGTCTGGTGTTCAGCTGGCTAGGCTGTCTGCAATCAGATGCTTGCATTTGTTGCATAGGAAAAAATTTTTCTCTACCCTTCAAGGTTCTTTTGGCTGATTTTAAGAACTAAACTGACATGAAACAGATTAACAGGAGAAAATCTCATTTAATTTTTTTAGGTTTATTTATTTGTTTGTTTGTTTTAATGTTTATTTATTTTTGAGAAACAGAGCATGAGTGGGGAAGGGGCAGAGAGAGAGAGAGGTAGACACAGAATCTGAAGCAGGCTCCAGGCTCTGATTTGTCAGCACAGAGCCCTACAGGGGCTTGAAACCATAAACGGAGAGATCATGACCTGAGCTCAACCAAATGAGCCACTCAGGCACCCCAGAAAATCACATTTAATTACATGCATACAGTGAATCTACATAAACACGAGAAATTTCAAATAAAGGAAAAATGAGGTACATAGGGTCATTCCGGAGTACATAAGGTCATTCTGAACTAAGTCTGGAGCTTCAAAAGGAAGAAAGGCAATTCACAGGAAGAATAGAAAGAGTAAATTTTTGGTAAACAAATGTTTGTTGGACCATACAGAAACAAGGAACACAGAGCAGACTTTGATCAAACAGGCCTTGCTCTGTTCCTCCCTCTTTAACTACAGCTAGCTTATATTATACTATAGTTACTTATGGTAATAGCTCCCTTCTTGGAACAGATCCTTTATGTAAATCCTTTTAGGTAATTATGGGAGAGGCAAAAAAAGAAAAACTTCTTGAGTCTTTTGTTTCTTAAAAGTAATTATCCTAAAATAATCCACATGCCAAAGAGACACACTTTGGCCATCTGAATAAAGTGTGTTCCCCTACACATTCTTTTCAACTAAGAAATAGTAAATCAAGTTAGAGTACAAAAACAAATGACATTGGGAAATGCTGAGTATCCAATTGAACAGAATAAAACCTAGGAACTTATTAAAGTCATTTAAACTTCCCACACATTGCCAATGTCCTCCTAAAGTTTAATGAGTGTTTTTTACCTTATGCCAACCAGATCATCAATGATCACTTACCCCTTCTCCCAAATGTTTTATAAGGTACACTGATATTGCAGTGCTTGTTGGTAGAATTACAAAAAGAGGAATCAAAATCATCTTATTCCTGCTGTGGGACCACAGCCATATATATCTTTGGGAGGCAAGAGGAAATACATGCTCTAAAGAGAGAAATGTAAAACAAACCATGGGAACTTAAAGTTATAGTAAAACTTATTATCAACTTGAATTCCTGGCCCCATTTACCAGTGCAGTGAGGTCTGGTAAACTAAAATGGACCGCATGAAAACATGTTCCATTTTTCCTAAAGTAGGCTTAAATAGCTTCATGTCAAAGCAGACCATACTCTTTTTAACCCTTCTCTAATTTATTCAACACACATTTTACTGAAAGTTTAAAATGTGACCAATTATATGCTATAAGCTAAACATGTATTCTTACATAAAATATACTCTGTACCTATCTTTCCAAAATTTATAGCCTGTGGGAAAGCAACACTGAAACAATAACAATACTAACAACATGCAATCATAAATATTGATAATTATTTGACATTTAAAAATGGCCTATTCTAAGACAACTAAATGTAACACTAGTCATGATTCAGTTTCCAGGTTAGAAAATCTCTTTGAAGAAGGGGCATTCTTTTTGCCTGGTCCTGACAATAGGCGTTAACAAGAGGAAGCAACCAGGGGAGAACAGGTAAGCAGAAATGTAGGTGATATGGCACATGTCCAAACTCAAGCCTCCTTACTTTATACATTCTAGCTGAGTAGCAAGAAAAGACAGAAACAAAAATAGGCCTTACGTAACAGAGTAGGTCATTGGTTTGCTTAATGTTCTCGCCATCTGAATAAATGTGAAAGAACCGCTCTGATAAACTACAATTTTAATCCATCATCAACTTCTAAAAGTAAGCAAGGTTTATTCATTCTAACCAATTCATAAACTGTACTCCTCCTTTTGGAGGTGTTGTATAAGGAATTAGGAAAGGGTTAGTGAGTGGTCTTGAATTATTTCTCATGGAAGCAATATACTTGATTTCAAACAGATGGTTTTCCAGCAAGAAACATCTAGAGGCATTGCTCACCTCTGTAATTACTGTGTCATTAGTGTGTCTCCCTAATATGTCTGCAGTCACACCCACTTCTCCTTCCTGTCCCAGTGAAGAAAGCATTCTTTCTCATGACTATGACAGTCGTTCCTTCTGTGTTCTGGATTCCATATGTTCTCACTTCTTCAAGCAATGATTTATATATATCATTATCTTCTCACCCTCTGTTGATTCTTTCCCCCTCAGCATTTAAGAAAATATTCATTTAAACCACTCAAATCTTCAAAAGCAACTCCCTATTTATTCGGCATCTCCCCCATCATAACCACCATCACCACACCAGCAATCTTACTATTTAAGGTCCTCATACCTTAATTTCTTTTGAAAAGTTATCTAAATTCTATACCTCTACTTCTTAAGCCCCATTTATCGCCCAACCCACTGGAATTTAGCTTCTTCTATGATCATGCCACTAACAAAAGCGATCACTCAAATCACCAAAAACATCCAATTTGTCAAATCCA
This sequence comes from Prionailurus viverrinus, assembly GCF_022837055.1. Lineage (NCBI taxonomy): Eukaryota > Metazoa > Chordata > Mammalia > Carnivora > Felidae > Prionailurus > Prionailurus viverrinus. Next base: position 26,776,767 of record NC_062579.1, read on the forward strand.
ATTTAAACTTTTTGAAGATCATCGTACATTACCTCTGAAACCTACTATAAAGAGGGGCATCTCCATTTCCCTGAAATTTCTTTCCCCTTGAAGTCTGTGACTCCTCTCCAGATGTCCCTTAAATATCTTTTTCCTGCTGTAGAGATTCCTTCTCAAAGCTTTTTAAATATGTGCAAATTTGAAAAAGAAATACTGTTCTGTGAGCATTCCCATCCTTTTCTCTTCTCTCTTCCTATTAAAGAGGTTCTGATTATTCTTTATTAGTGTTTTCGATGATATTCATTTTCTGAAAGACTTTGGATACTCACAGCCTAGTTCTTTAAGTTTTGTGGGACATTAAATTAGGAAAAAAGGAAGTAGAATATAGATATTTTGGTAGAGTTTTAAAAGAGGATTGTAAATGGGATGTCTGTGTGGCTCAGTAGGTTGAGCCTCCGACTTCGGCTCAGATCATGATCTCACAGTTCCTGGGTTCAAGCCCTGTGTTGGGCTCACTCTGTGCTGACAGCTCAGAGCCTGGAGACTGCTTCAGATTTTGTGTCCCCCACTCTCTCTGTTCCTCCCCCACTTGCACTGTTTCTCTCTCTCAAAAATAAATAAACATTTTTTAAAAAGTAAAAAGAAGAGGATTGTAAAGGGGGTTGCAATTCTATTGAAGAGTTTGGGAGAAAATAAGCTGAGAAGCTGTAAGGGGAAAAGTGGCATCTTAATAAATGTTTCTCTAACCTTTAATGTTTCAGAATATGTTTCATCCATTAAACTGAGTTATCTGCAGATTACCATACAGTGATGACTAGTTCATTTGTGAAAATTCATTAAGCTGTGCTGCACTTTATGATTCATCTATTTTTTTTCTGTAAACCATACTTCAAAAAACATTTACCAAATACATTTTCAGACATACATTTTCAACTGCTTACCAAATAGCTCTATCACTATGAACCATGGGCAAATAAAATCAAAATGTTCAAATGAAAAATATTTTCCTACTTTTTTTTCTTATTTCTATAAAAGGAACCAAAATACAGCCAGTTTTTCAGCACATATTTTCCTTCTCCATATAATAACTGTCCTTAGGCCCAAACTATACCCATTCCCTCTTCCCCATACACACATCTACCATCTTCATTGGTATGTACAACATTCCTAACCTACTACTATACTGGTCTGGTCTCATTGAGGACAGTTATGAATCTCACTGTCTATTATTTTTGGTTATTCCACAGAGATCCTGTAAAATAAAAATCTGAACATATCCCTTCAGTCTCTTTGGTAGACCATAATAGGAGTCAACAGTCATATAGCATTTGCTACATAACAGAGGCTATTGCAAAAAAACTCTGCAGCTATTAACTCATTTAATCTGTAACAAAACTTTATAAGGGAAGTATTATAATTACCTCAATTATATAGATATAAATTTGAGGCACAAAAAGATTCAATAACTGATAACAACAGATAGAACTTGGATTGGTATGAAGGCTGTACAACTTCAGAAACTCATTAACTAACTTACTGTGGTGATCATTTCACAAAATATATATAAATCATCACATTGTACACCTTAAATTTACATAATGTTTTTGTCAATTATACCTCAATAAAGTTAGAGAAGGAGGGGAAAAGAAACTGATGTTAGCTAGCTCACAAGATATGGTGTTTTCTGTTCTTTCCTTGACTTTCTCTGAATTTCCTAAAATTATCATATATTCTATGTCTCCAGGACCTTTAACATTCTTTTCCATTCACCTAGGATACTCTCCCCATGGCCATATCCATAGCAACCATGTCTATCTCATTAATTCTTCTTTCAAGAAAGAATGCATATTACTTTCTCTAAAACATTCTCCTGACATCCCTATCCTTATTGTATGAGATGCCAAGCATATCTCTACCATTGTCCTTATTACCTGCTATTATAATTGGGGTTTTTTGCTTATTTGTTGTCCTTATTAAGAAAAAGATCATGAGGCTAGTCACTGTTGAAAAACAGTGACTTATACATTGCTTTATACAGTGACTTATACATTGCTTTATACAGTGACTTATACATTGCTTTACACAAAATGACATGCAGACTATTTATTAAGTTGATGAGTAAAGATCCAGAGAAATATATTTATCGTAAAATAAAAATAGCTCTGCTTTTATTTTATTTTGTGAGAGAGAAAAAATAGAGATCAAGCAGGGGAGGGGAAGAGAGAGAGGGAGAGAGAGAATCCAAACCAGACTCCATGCTTTCAGCATAGAACCCAACCTGGGGCTCAATCCCATGAACCTATGAGATCATGACCTAAGCTGAAACCAAGAGTCAGATGCTTAACTGAATGAGCCACCCACTTGCTCTGATGATAGATTTTTCTTACGGAGATTATATGAGCTAATATATTGAAAGCACTTTTTAGTATCTGGCACATGGCACAAGCTCAAGAAACTATAGTAAAAATATCAATATATTAATTATAATAATTTTGAAATAGACCCCTAGAATTCTAAATTCCACTTGGCTTCCTGACAAAACTTTTGCAAAATGGATTTATGTAAAGAAAGTGACAAAGAGAAAAATTACAAACAAGTAGGTTAGATGTGGGAAAGAAAAGTGAAGAAAATTTGAAATAGGGCTAACTCAAAGTATAAGTAATACTAAGAGGATCAAATTTTGAATAATGAATGCAAGATAATAGAAAGAAGAAAAAAACTTAAATATGAAAATTTAATATTCCGCCCAGAAGGTGTATCAAAATCCCCTTGCATTTAGTGAGCACTCAATAGACCTATGATTAATTCATTGGCTGATTAAATGTGATTAAGTACTAAATTCTTCAGCAGATAACCTGAAGCCTGGTACTTTGGACTGATTGAGGGCTGAAGAAAACATGGTCTTAAGGACATAAAAGCAATAAAATAGATGCTTGCTCTCTATTTGTCTCTCACTCTGTGTGTGTGCGTGTGCACGCGCATATGCTCAGAGATGTTTGTCAATGCCATTTGTTGCAAAGTGAAATATCAAGAAAGAGATTGATGGATTGCTGAAACTCTTCCTTAAGTGCTTACTACTCATATTTTCATCCACAAATGTGTACAATGACTTCTTAATTAACAGGCCTCTGAGTGTAGGTCAACTGCTCCAGATCGACTTTCAGCATTGAGGAAGGAGGGAAACTTGCTATAGAAGATAAAGTGTTGGTTATATGGAATGTTTTCTTCTGACATCTCTTTAGCTAGTTGGATATTCCATGACCACTGTGACACAGTCTAACCAATTTTGAACTTCATCAACTTTTTTCTTTCCAGAACCCAGAGTGTCTCCAGCAGTTTCCCAGACCTATACAGAGTGAGGGACATCAGCCACTTTGAAAGGCAGCTCCAGGGAATTAAAAAGTATTTTTTAAAAAGTTACTTGGTGTCACAGGGTACTGATGTCCAGGTTTTTCTTTTTTGTATACTTTTTTTTTATTGAGGTATAATCAATATATAACTTTATATTAGTTTCAGGTATACAACATAATGATTTTGAAACTAGTAACCAAAGGGTTAATGGGACCAATAAGCATAGCTGCAACTTTTTAACCGGGCCTTTTTCATTCCCCTTTAAATTTCTCTGACCTCCTCTCAGGAGTCAGATTTGAGGCTCGCCCTCCCATGTCCTCATTTTGCTGCCTCTTCACTAAACACTTTTTCTGCTGCATACTTGATGTCTCAGTGACTGTCTTTACTATACATCAGCCAGATGAACTTGGGTTTTGTTACAATTTGATATTTGTATATATTACAAACCGATCACCCCATAAGTGTAATTAACATCCATCACTATACATAGTCACAAATTTTTCTCTTCTTGTGATGAGGACTTTTAAGATGATAATTTTATCTTAATTGAATGAATGATTATTTGAAGAAGTGTGAACACTGAAAGTCCAGCTTTATGCATGTTGCTAGATCTTCTAATTAGATCTCAGCTTCAAGAAGAACACAAGTGGGACAGTAAAAAAGAAAAAGAACAGCAGTATCTAGCCATGAAGTTCACTCAAGTAACTATAGAAAATCAGGAGGTAACAGGCAACAAACAAAATTTCCCACATATTATATGCTAGGTGGTTCAAAGAGGAACAACTCCACCAGTGTTGCATCACTTCTAGTTCTCTTGTTAAAAATTAGTAAATAAATATATGAATACATATATAAACAAAAGAATTTATTAGTACTATGCCAGTTAGGCTAAAGATATGTAGAAATTCTCTTAGAAAATAAACTATTGTTTTAAAAGGAATGTGAGCTTTACACGAGCTCAAAAATTCTATTGCTGCCTTGTATTTATGGATGACATATATAGCATGTGTTGTTAGCAATTTCTCCTGATTTATAGTCACAATTTTCATCATTTTTAAAACTCAATTAGATGTAACTAATAAAAATTACCAATTTTACCTGGAAAGGTAATCTTGGGAATGTAAGTACAATATTTTTGTCAAAAGACAGTATATCAGAGAAAAATATGATCTCATCATAGAGAAGTAGTATTTGACAAATTTGTTCAAGCACAGATTTAGGCTGAAATGTGAAAAATGGCTCCAGAGTAATATTAGAAAGACCCTAAGGGTTTTTCTTATTTTATGTTCAATTTGTGCTTCTGTGGGTGTTTGTCTATGTGTATGTATGTGCTTATAGTCCCGTGTCATAACTCTATGACAATATATCCTAGTAGATGGGGGAAAAAAAAACAAAAGAAACCAAAACAATATGAAACAATTTTTTAAAACCCATCACAAAGCAGAATATAAATTTGAAATGAATCATGCCTTACACCAGAAACAAGATGTACAGATCAGAAAACAGGTCTATAATATTGTGCAAAAATGATACTCAAATTGCCCATATCTTCTGTATTGAAGAAGAAAATAGATCCTATGCTGTCTCATGGAAAATCTAAGGGCTGTTTACCAAAAGGTCCAAATCTCATCAGTTTTCAATTTCACATTTCCAAATAGTTCTGGCAAAAATCTCTAAATGCCCTTGAATACTCATAACATTTCTTAGGCCACATTTCATACTCTAAATTATTGAATCAATGCAAATCAGTGCTTAATAATGCTACCTATTCTTTGAAAATTTTACACCTTCCTAAGTATTAATTTTAACCAAAATAAAAGTAAATATGATCTTTTAAAGCTCCTAGGGGGAAAATATTTTATTTTCCCCTTAACTCAGTGAATCTGTTACAAATAGAAGCAATATTGTAACCTAGTCCACAGTCTTCATTTACTTAGCAGTAAATTGATATAAGCTACCCTGTAAGGCATGGTGTTTCTACAGTCATAGTGAAGACTGAAAGGCCAGCTTTGTTCATTTCGCTAGAACCCCTAATTAGAAGATAAAATATAGTGTTTTAATAGTCCAGTAAAAGAATTAATGAAAAAAATGTAAAATGCCCCATGATCAGTTCTGAATGTTTTATGTTTTAGAATTCTTTAAGGGACACAAAAACTCAAAGTATGTGTACTTTGAGACAGAACACTTATTCACTTGGATTCAACAAAAATTTAAGATCCTGTTATATGCAAGAAATTGTGCTAAGTATTATGGAAATCTATCAATGAAAAAGAAATCTTGCCTACAAAGAACTCATGGAATAGTACATTAGCAAAGTATACATCAAATAACTCTAAAGCAATGTTTAATGGGATAAGAGCTATGGAAGACTTTCAAATTGCTAATATAGGCAGTGATGGAAACACTTCTTTTACCTCTTGAGATTACAAAATGATCCATTAAGGAGAAGGTGATATTTAAGGGATCCATGAAAGACTGACAACTATTTGACAGAGGTGGCAGACAGAGCAATGTAGAAAAATTCATTTTAAAGATATAAATACTAAATGGTACAGGTGTTTTCAAAATGTAGTCATTCTCTGTGGCCAGATTATCATGTGGCAAAATGGAAAACAAGGCTTGGAAGGGAGATGGCATATCTCCCTATTTAGAAAATGACATTTTTTTATAGAGAAGAAAGCAGTATTATTCAAGAAAGTGATATAGTCAGATTCAAACTCAAAATTATTCTCACACTAGCACTTATGGTGTGGTGATATGAAAAGTGAACCTGTTACCCCAGCAAAGCAATCGTGACTGGTGAAAATCACACATGTTTGTGTAAAATATAGATAGATAGATAGATAGATAGATAGATAGATAGATAGATAGATCTCCCCTACTCATAGGCGAGGGCTCTATCCTAAGCACAGCAGGCTAAAAATTCTGGGGTCCTAGTGGTCCTTGCCCCAGTTTAATCATTGGGTAGAAGTTCCACACCAGGAGAAACAAGTAGGGAAGATCAAAGATGAATGATCCTTCCAGGGTCTTACTTGTAAATCAAGCCCATCATGCCAGTCCCCAGCTCCAGAGCAGTGGTGCAGAGATTTGCCCGGTGGGAAGAGGCTGTCTGTAGAAATAGAGAGATTCAAAGCTCTCCCCAAAGGAACTGACTGAGACTGAGAAAGTTCAAGCCTATGAGTGCTCTTGACAACAATGGAGATTTAGGTAGTAAACAAGTAAGAGGAAGCTGGTAACTAAATAAGACCTTCAAGTTAAGCCATATGTCAACTAATTTACTAGAGAAAAACAGGGAAAAAGACAATTAAGAACAGCCTTCCTGAAGTCAGAACAAACTTCAAGGTCTGGCCTCAAAAACCACTCCTGCAAAGGTTCCTTTTTTTTTTTTTAAATATATGAAATTTATTGTCAAATTGGTTTCCATACAACACCCAGTGCTCATCCCAAAAGATGCCCTCCTCAATACCCATCACCCACCCTCCCCTCCTTCCCACCCCCCATCAGCCCTCAGTTTGTTCTCAGTTTTTAACAGTCTCTTATGCTTTGGCTCTCTCCCACTCTAACCTCTCTCTTTTTTTTTTCCTTCCCCTCCCCCATGGGTTTCTGTTAAGTTTCTCAGGATCCACATAAGAGTGAAAACATATGGTATCTATCTTTCTCTGTATGGCTTATTTCACTTAGCCTCACACTCTCCAGTTCCGTCCTTATGCTACAAAGGGCCATATTTCATTCTTTCTCATTGCCATGTAGTACTCCATTGTGTATATAAACCACAATTTCTTTATCCATTCATCAGTTGATGGTCATTTAGGCTCTTTCCATAATGTGGCTATTGTTGAGAGTGCTGCTATCAACATTGGGGTACAAGTGCCCCTATGCATCACTACTCCTGTATCCCTTGGGTAAATTCCTAGCAGTGCTATTGCTGGGTCATAGGGTAGGTCTATTTTTAATTTTTTGAGGACCCTCCACACTGTTTTCCAGAGTGGCTGCACCAATTTGCATTCCCACCAACAGTGCAAGAGGGTTCCCGTTTCTCCACATCCTCTCCAGCATCTATAGTCTCCTGATTTGTTCATTTTGGCCACTCTGACTGGCATGAGGTGATATCTGAGTGTGGTTTGTTTTGATTTGTATTTCCCTGATGAGGAGCGACGTTGAGCATCTTTTCATGTGCCTCTTGGCCATCCAGATGTCTTCTTTAGAGAAGTGTCTATTCATGTCTTCTGCCCATTTCTTCACTGGATTATTTGTTTTTCAGGTGTGGAGTTTGGTGAGCTCTTTATAGATTTTGGATACTAGCCCTTTGTCTGATATGTCATTTGCAAGTATCTTTTCCCATTCCATTGGTTTCCTGCAAAGGTTCCTAAATTAATTGCGAATTGTCAAAAAGAAAGTCAGTAAAATACCAGCAAACCACATTCTACAACATATAAAAAGTAATATACATCATGACCATGGAAGATATAGCTTATGAATGCAAGGCTGGATTAACATCCAAAACATAACTAATATAATACACCTTTATCAAAAGAATAAAAGACAAAAACCACAAGATCATTTCAAGAAATACAGGGAAAGCATTTGACGATATTCAATACTCCTTCATGATAAAAACACTCTAAAAAGTAGAAATCCACAATAACTAAGAAAGTATCACATTATACTTAATTATGAAAGACTGAATGTTTTATCCCCAAGATGAGAATGGCAAGACAAGGACAGCCACTTTTACTACTTCCATTAAACATTATACTAGAGGCTCTCTTCAGGTTACTTAAGAAAAATAATAAAATAAAAGACATCCCAGTTAGGAAAGAATTAAATCTATTCAGGTGATACAATCTTGTATATTGAAAATCCTTTGGAATCCACTAAAAAAGGTTAGAACTAATAAATTTGCCCACTAAGGTGGCATGGTATAAGAACAATATAGAAACATCAATTATATTTTTATATACTAGCAATAATCTGTTTTAAAATGAAATTTATTAAATAACTGTATTTTCAATAGCATCTAAAAGAATAAAATATTTAGGAATAAATTTAATGAAAGAATTATAAAACTTAGACCTACACTTCTATACTTCAAAACCCAAAGCTACAATAATTCAGAGTTTGGTATTAGTGTAAGGCCAGACACACAGATTAATGGAATATAATGGAGAGTCCAGAAATAAACCTTTACATTTACAGTTAATTGATTTTCAACAGGGCTGCCAAGACAATTGAATGGAGGAAGAAGAGTCTTTTGAACAAATGGAGCTAAGATGACTAAATATCCACTTTCAAAAAGATCAAGTTTAGACCTATCTCTCACATCATAAAATGAAAATGTAAGAAATAAAGCTATTAAACTCTTAGAAGAAAACATAGGGATAAATTTTTGCGAATTTGGACTAGGAAATTGTTTCTTTTTTAAAGTTTATTAATTAATTAATTTATTTATTTATTTATTTATTTAGAGTGCACAAACTGGGGAGGGGCAGAGAGAGAGAAGGAGAGACAGAATCTCAAGCAGGCTCCACACCATCAGCCCAGAGCCTGGTGTGGGGCTCGAACTCACAAATTGTGAGATCATGACCTGAGCTGAGATCAAGAGTCGGACACCTAACTGACTGCACCACCTAGACACCCCAAGGACCAGGCAATGGTTTCTTAAATATGACACCAAGATCAAAGCACAAGCAACAAAAGAAAAAAATAGATAAGCTGGACTTCAAAACAAATAAAAGTCTTCTGTGCTTCAAGGACACCATCAAAGAAATGAAAAGACAACTCACAGAATGGGAAAAATATTTGCACATCATATATAGCTTGTATCTAGAATATATAAAGAACACTTACAGATCAATAAAACACAAAAAACCCAATTAAAAGTGGGCAAAATATGTGTAAATAAACATTTGTCCAAAGAAGACATACAAATGGCCTATAAGTACATGAAAAGGCTTAATGTCAGTAACCATAAGGGAAATGCAAACTGAAACCACAATGAGATAATTACTTCACACACAATGAAATAGCCATCAACAAAAAGATAGATAACAGCAAGTGCTGGTGAGGATGTGGAGAAATTAGTAGAACCCTCATTCACTGCTACTGAGAATATAAAATGGTACAGCTGCTTTGAAACAGTCTCACAGTTCCTCTAAATATTAAATACAGACTTAGCATATGATCCAGAAATTCCATTCCTAGGTATACAACCAAGAGAAATGAAAATACATGTCACACACAAAAAATTATTTTCATGTAAATATTTACAGTAGCGTTATTCACAGTATAAAAAATACTGTATACCTATGCAATGGAAAAATATTTGGCAAAAAAGAAATGAAATATTGGTTGGCACATGCTACAACATGAATGAGGCTTGAAAACACTTTGCTAACTGAAATAAACCAGTCACAAAAGACCACATATTCTATAATTACATTGATATGAAATGTCTAGAATAGGCAAATCTGTAGACAAAAAGTAGATTTCTGGTTGCCAAGGGCCAAGGGAGCTGGGGAAATAGGGAGTAGCTACTAATAAGTATGCTGTTTCTTCTGGAGATGATGACAATGTTCTCAAATTGATTGTGGTGATTGTTGTACAACTGTGCGAATATACTAAAAGCCATTGAATTATTCACTTTAAGCGAGTTAGCCATATGGTATGTGAATTATTTCAAAATAAAGATGCTATTTAGAAAAAGAAAAGTACATTCTATATTAAAGTAGAAAGTAGAGAAGACATGCTAGAAGGAAGAGAAGCTATCAGAAGAATAGTATGTTTTTTCCTGATGTGGCACAATGAAAATATACGCAAATGTAAGTAAAGTAAACACATATAAGACAGCATATTTTTGAAAAGACAAAAGATGTTTCTCATTTGAGAAATCAGAAAAGTTAGTATTTCAGTATTTCTCTGATGCAAAATATTGTTTTATTACAGAAAAGAATCTGTGCCTGTCATAATAGTTGAAAGCTGAACTTTATTTAATTTCTAAAATTTACAAAGTTTTGGTGATTATTGAATTGTGCTTGTAATTCTGCTGATCCTTTTCTCCTGCACTTTGGTTGTGTTTCCTTTTGCAAGTCCAAAACTAAATCTAAAATTCCATGTTCTTTTCATTTGATTATTCAAATAATAAGATATGAACTTCCTTGAGATCAGCAAGAAAAACTTTGCAGTGTTTCCGGAGTAAAAATTAAGGGCAAAATTAGATGAAATAGAAGTTCAGAGAAGATGAGCAAGATGACGCGTGCCTGGAATGATTTATGAAGAATTATTAAACAAGGGAGACTAAATTTGGAAAACCTGGAAAAGCAGATGCCTAAGTAGAAGCATAATTATATATGAATATTTGATAGATGTCAAAGGAAAGAGAAGTGATACATAGGAGCCAAAAATACAGAAAATTAACCATGTGATGTTGGTTTTAAAAAAAGAAAAGAACAGAAAAAAAACTAAAAGGGTAAGCTAGTGGAATAATCTGATATTGAAATTTTTTGCTAGATTACAAGATGTCAAAAACGTTTATAATTGTGTGTTCGTATAAAGGACCAAAGTTATGGTAACAATTACCTTTAAGATACAACATTATCAGGCTCCCTATTACTTTAAGAAGCAAAAAATGAGAGAATTGAGCAGAGACATGGGCAATGTACATCAATGATCTCTTTTCAGAAATATGGCTTTGGGAGACGTTAAACTTAGTAAGCTCTTTTTCAAAAGTCGTATCTCCTAACACTGACGTTCATGGCCAGAGTAGAATGGATAATTGGAAGATCTTGATTTTCTTCTTTGTTTTTCAATTTTTTATCTTTTATTGAAGTATAGTTGACATACAATATTAAATTACTTTCAGGTGTACAACAGAGTGATTCAATAATCACATACACTGCAAAATGCTAACCACAATAAGCATATTATAATATTGTTGACTATATTCTCTATGCTGTACTTTCTATCCTCATGACTTATTTTACTGGAAATTTGTACTTCTTAATCCCCTTCCTCCCTTTTTGCCCATCTTCCAAGCCTTTTCCCTCTGGCAATCACCAGTTTGTTCTCTATGAATCCATCTCTCTTTATTGTTGTTTGTTCATTTATTTTGTTTGTCAGATTCAACCTATGAGTGAAATCATATGGTATTTTTCTGTTCCTGCCTGGCTTATTTCACTTAGCATAATACCCTTTAGATCCATCCAAACTGCTGTGAATGGTAAGATTTCATTCTTTTTTATGGCTGAGTAATATTGCATTGTGTGTGTGTGTGTGTGTGTGTGTGTGTGTGTGTATCACATCTTCTTTATCTATTCATTGATTACTGAACACTGGGTATTTATTCAGAAAAAAATAAAAAAACTATTTCACAAGGATATATGCACCCCTTTGTTTACTTTAGCATTATTTATAATAGCCAAGATATAGAAATATTGATTCTCATACACTAATGTAATCCCTTTCATTTAAGAGTGAAGTGAGCTCTGGAACCATTACTTGGAATAAATGATGCTTATTCATGAGATGTCACTTGATAACTGTAATAATGGATTTGTGTGATTTCTTTTGTGTATCTTTCCTCCTATGGAAAAAGTATATGGCATATGACCAAGTGGGAAGATAGGGAAACTTCAAAGATGTTGGAATATCAGATGTCTTCCTATACTCGCCATTAACTTTAGGCAACTTGCTTATCATTTTTTCTTTATATGAAAATGTCACTTTGTTCTAGACCTTAAGTGGAGATGCTCTGCCTTGCTTCCAAGTGTAGGGAATAATAATAACTGTAGTAAAAACAGTTACAAGCAATAATTGCTAATCTAGACCAAGTTATCACTGAATGATGATCATCTGATTTTTATTCTTTTGCTTCATACTTTAGCCTCTGGCACTAATATTTGGTCATCTTAGTTGTACTGATGCATTTAATTTTACTTCATTGATTTGCAATCCTTTTGGGCCTCCCTCAACACTTAAACAGAAAGGATGTACTTCAAGGATTAAGTTTGAACAAAAGATTTTAAATAACTCATATGAAAAAAATCATTTCAGTAAAAAAAAAATTCATCTGGCAAAGAACTGATAGGGATTTTACTATAAAGAAACCATGGCGTTGGTATTTTTAACTATGCTAATTTGAGGATCTAGCACAATGCCTGATACAAAATGGGAACTTAACAAGCATGTGTTAAATGAATGAATGAATGAAAAAACAGATTTTAAGAAAAGATACAAGTTGTAGCCATAGATGAAGAATTACACCTAATCTGTAATTTGTGCATGAGAGTATTCTTGCTATGACAAAAGAAAAGCTATGCTGCATCAAAATTATAAAACAACTAATTCTGTATGCTAAGGAGTATGGCATTTATTTTGAGGATTTAAGCTAGATGAATATCATGAGTATTAGAAGAAAAAGAAAATAGAACGATATTGATTTTAAGAGAGGACTTTGTTTCAATAACGTGAGTGTGATATATAATTTCTAATGATGGAGATCGGTAGGAATATAGCAAGGTACTTGGTAGTTTAGGAGTCTTTGGTGACTTTAAATTTTTTTTCTGTTGTTTATTTATTTATTTAGAGAGAGAGCATGTATACAAGCAAGGGAGGGGCAGAGACAGAGGGGGAGAGAGAATCTCAAACAGGCTCCATGCTCAGTTTGGAGTTCAATGCAGGGCTTAATCCCATGACCATGAGATCATGACCTGAGCCAAAATCAAAAGTTAGATGCTTAATTCACTGAGCCAGCCAGGTGACCTTATGATGACATATGAGAAGACAGATTCTTAAAATGGTGGAGACAAAGCAAGAAAAAATAAATTAGATTTTCTGTTCTAGTCAAGATAGAATAACAGGAATCAGATTTACCCTCTGGAATATGTAAAAAAATTCTTTTGAAAGAAATAAGACAATAGTTTGCAAGACACTAGACATAAAGCATCAGAAACTGATCCCTGATAGATAGGAAATAAATGAGGTGAGGCCTATGATTGCTTCACATTACCTGAGTTCCCAGGCCACAGCTCAGGGAGGGAGAATGCAAACAGAGACCAGCCGTCTCGCGGGTTGGGGAATGGAGCTGAGAAACTCTACAAAACAAGGTGGGTAGAGTTCTCCAAACAGACAACCACACAGGAAAATGATGCTCAGAGAGGAAACTCTAGAATTTTGCACCCCACACTAATTATTGAACTGATTACTATCGATCAGCATATGTGCAGGAATACATTACTAGAAGCCAAGAAAGGAAACAAATGGATTACAGATAACAGACCCTGATACACAGGGCCTAAAATAGTAAGCCAGACTATAAAACCTCAAGATTCTCAGGGCTAGAGATAATATACATGGAAGAGTATTGCCTCAGTAGTGGGGAATATTTAACCATGTAACTTAATAGCCATG